>NW_017189517.1:28678456-30125062 GCF_001704415.2 Capra hircus
CACCTAACATCAACCCCGGAAAGGGAAGTACACACACAGCAAAGTTACATGTGTTTCCCCACTGCGGGGTGGGTTGGGGGGATGTTTGGAAGGCAGAGGGACAACTTGGGAGCGGCCATCGGGCAAAGGTGAGGGCCTTGGCTTTGACCGCCAGAAATTTCTATCCATGGTGGCACCCCTGAGGTGGTTACCAGAACATAGGAGAAGGGACATTATATGTACATGCTATCTAAGTGTACATATGTATGTTTACATGACATACATATAACATGCTCACATGTACATGCTATCTAAGTGTACACATATGCTTATATACAACATACATATAAACACTCACTCTGGGTTCATTTGTATGTACGAATGGAGGAAGGAACAAGTGAAGGAACTGACCAACAAGTGGGGGGTTTGAAGCTAGAGCACTGACAGACTGCCATGGAGAGCTCCCCAAAAGGGTCTGCTGAACAACTGGCCCTCATCAAGGACAAAATTCTGTGTGGATGGCAGGAGCCACTGGGATCTACGCCTGTCCCATGAACTCCAATCCAACCAACGCCCCCCACCAACCCTGCAAAGTGCCTGCCTAGAGACCCCTGGAGGAAGCAATCTATGACAGTTCCCTGGGTCCGTTCAGTTTTCTCCAGCTGCCATAGTGGTCTAGACCCTCTCTTGGGCCTGCTCCTAAGTCTGTAAGCCACATGAGGTAGCTGATGAGAATAGTAGAGAGGCAATCAAGTAGCAAAGAGGACAAACTCAGGTCCTTGTGCCACCTCCAGCTCTGAATCAGTGTCCTGGGAGAGCTAGGATTCTACCCGAGATGACACAGATGGATGCACCTCCTCCCCAAGGGTGCAGAAACAGGGTCCTGGTGGCAAGGAAACAGCGCAGGGGTGTGTGTGGAAGGACATGAGGACTCAAAATCTCCTAGAGGGCTGTGGAGATGAACACACAGATGGACAGCTTCCTTTGGATGTCCTTATCAGCACGTTTCTCCTGCCAAGGTGAAGCCCCAAAGGAGGAGATACTGCTTCCCCCAACACACACAGGGGGCCAACACAGCTTGGCACGCTTGGAAGGCTCCTGCGCTTCCATTGGCTTTTTTGACCTACAAGGGCGGAGGCAGAGGGCATGCTGGAGAGGGTGGTTGGCATTTCTGGAGCAACAGTGCCATCGAGGAGATGCTTCCAGCCCTGCCTGTGGATCCCACTGGGGAAGGCCTATGAGGGAGGAAGGGAAAGTTTGGAGCACTCAGAAGATTCTGGGCGAATCTGGCTGGCCACCTCTCCATAGCAGGTGCGGAAGGGACAGGCAATGATGTTCCAGGATGGGGCTCGCCCACCAAAGAGCTCCTGGCTGCCAGGCCCTCGGGGCGTGGCCTCGGCAGCTGCCATATTCAGGAACAAGGAGCTGAAGCTCCTGCCCCAGGGCTCTGGCTAGGGGATCCTTGCCCTTCCTGCAGGAAGGCTACTTTGATAGCTTTAAAAGGTCTCAGTTACTGAAGTAACCCTGCCTTTGCTCCACCTTAGCATTAAGTATAGGAGAAGGCATATGGCGACCCACTCCAGTACTCTTGCCTGGAGACTCCCATGGACGGAGGAGCCTGGGTGGCTGCAGTCCATGGGGTTGCTAGGAGTCGGACACGACTGAGGCGACTTCACTTTCACTTTTCACTTTCATGCACTGGAGAAGGAAATGGCAACCCACTCCAGTGTTCTTGCCTGGAGAATCCCAGGGACGGGGGAGCCTGGTGGGTTGCCGTCTATGGGGTCGCACAGAGTGGGACACGACTGAAGCAACTTAGCAGCAGCAGCATTAAGATAAAACTCGAGTAAAAACTTCAGAAACTCATCTTTGTATAAAAACACAGGAGTAAAACAACACACCTGGAGATGTCTGTTCCATACCTATCAGATGTGTGAAATCGGCTCAAGTAAAATAATAGCCTTTTCTGGGCTTTGAGTCTAAACTGAGTTCAGAACTTACAAATAACTTGATATTTGAATTGCACAAGCAGAACTCTTCTGATCATTTTGATGAACAACCAGTGACTACGTGGGAACCATGTTTTGCTGCTTTCTCAGAAATGTCACCTAGAATTTAATCTTATTCATTCCCTCTTCCTTGCTTGCTCTCCCCCCGCCGCCCACACCACCATCCCCAGCCTTAAGCTAGACATTCTGGTGTACACATTAACAAACGCCCTTATCTACCAAGTCCTTTCTTTACAACTCTCATGTGGACCTCCTAGGAGGAAGCCTGCTTAATCCCAGAGTTCTGGTCTCTATCTTGCTTTACTGCTCTTAGTCAAAGATTACAAGATAAGTTACCAATAAAATATGCGCTCAGCGTAATCTTGGGGAACTGCTTTTCCATGAGCTCTCCTGCGCTGTCTCTCATAATCCTGGGTGTTTGTGAGAATTATTCAGTGCAAAAACTGGCACAGATGGCACCCAAACAGGCACCACCTGAAGGTCTGCTTTGCACCATTTCTCAAGCCCGGAGAAAGGGAAAGTAGGTCGCTCATCCAGGTGGGAACTACAGCCTTGAAGGCTAGCAAGGTCTTCTAGAGGTGCAGTATTTTCGCTTTCACTTTCCAATATGAGTAACTCTCCTCAACAGCTTGCGCATAAGCATACAGCTTTCTTGTCTGCTTGTCACTGCTGGTGGTAAGGTGTCTGACTCAGACTTAACTAAACTTCTTACGGTGATTTATACCCGTTGTCCTTGTATCCACAAGAAAGTTCTGTGAAAGTGTATCATTGGGAGCGAACTGCTCATTAGTTATGAAAATGGTGTAGGTGTTGTTAATGTACAGCAACTAAATACTTGGAATTTATGTTGTATTGTGGTTTCTGCCATAGAAGAGCAAGAGACTCCTTGGGCTGATCTTATTCCTCCTCCGGAGGCACCTCCACCTTCTCCTCCTATTACATCTAAGCCCATTTGGTCTAAGACTCCAGCTGTAAGCAAATTAGTAGAACTTCAACCCAAGAGAGAAAAAAAAAAAGGGCAGAGACATTTTAATTCTCAAGTGAAAAACTGTAAGATTTCTGTTTGTCTGTCTGGATTTATTATGTCTCAGTGTGTATCTTTGTTTTTTGTTAATGCTGAAGTTAAGTTGTGAATGAGCTCTAATTAATTGTCTAAAAGAAAGGTAAGCGCTTTATAATCATACAAGAGAAAGAAATTAAATGAATTTCAGGTTGACATGAACTAGGAAATATCTAATATTAACATGTGTTTGCTAATCTAATATAGACATGTCTAAGAGTCATTAAGGATAATATTTTTTTCATTGTGCCTAGGTTTTAACATAAGTTAAATATTGTTATATCTGTTACAAGTTTGTCAGCAAGGAAAGGACTTTGAAGAAAGTTCTGAAAGAAAAAAGTAAATGAGATATGAACTTTCAGATAAACTCTATTAAGAATAATTATGCTTCATGTTGATGTTTGGCAAAACCAATACAATATTGTAAAGTAATTAACCTCCCAATTAAAATAAATAAATTTATATTTAAAAAAAAGAATATCTGTCTAAAATAGTCTCTCTCCAGGTTTTGGTAACGTGAATTTCTAGGGTTATACTAAACTAGGTGATGAAAGTTTATTGAATAGCTAGGTCATTTCCAAATAAAATGATTCTAAAAACATTCATTACTGAACACTAATTTCCTCATACAGAGAAACTAAAGAGATTTTGGACTATTAATATGTTTGGTGCCATCCTGAAATGTTTCTATAAGAAAGCAAAGGTCTTTTTAGAAATTATCACTGGTATTTATGTTCACCCAATCTAGAATGCTAATATAAAGATCAGTTCCTGGTTGCTTAAGTAAAATAGGATGTATGTTTTTAATAAAGAAGGTATGAGAATTGAAATTACATTTTATGAAGGGAAAATGAAGTATGTCTGACTTAACATGTGGCTATTTCAATAGATGAGAGAACAGAGTGATGGGTACAGAAAGTGATTAGAAGGTTTGTGGAAAGTGGACCTGAGAAAAGAGTTTTTGTACACATGACTAGGACTGACTAAAATAAATTTAATTAAGTTTACCGTAAATGAGTTTAAAAGTAAGCTGGTACAAAAAACTTAATTTGGCTTTTCTCTCTATTAAGAAGCCAGACTATCTTCAAATGTTGAACTGCTTCTAATAATTGATTTAAGTTTTTCTACCTTCAATTGAGCTGTTCCATATTTACATTTGAAATTCTATTACTTTGGCTAAGTGAATAGCTATTGTTTCACAGTGAGCGACCTATATGATCCTATTTGCTGCTGCGCTGCTGCTAAGTCGCTTCAGTCATGTCCGACCTGTGCGACCCATAGACGGCTACCAGGCTCCCCCGTCCTGGATTCTCCAGGCAAGAACACTGGAGTGGGTTGCCATTTCCTTCTCCAGTGCATGAAAGTGAAAAGTGAAAGTGAAGTCGCTCAGTCGTGTCCGACTCTTCACAACCCCATGGACTGTAGCCTACCCAGACTCCTCCATCCATGGGATTTTCCAGACAAAGAGTACTGTAGTGGGGTGCATTGCCTTCTCTGAAACCCTTTTGAATCCTAAATACTTGACTTCTAGCTAACTTTGGGATGCTTCAGAGGGCCCCTGAGACATCCAAAGAGAGATACTAAACTACCTAAGTTCATTTGACAATGTTAAACTATATGGGAAGTATTGTTGGAGGAATGATGAATCTTCTCAAGTTATCTTGGTATGGTTGAAGTTACTAATGTAGATATCCTAAAAATTATGTGGAATTCATGAAAATATGATTATGTCCCTGTTGTCAGTTTTAATTCTAATTATCGTGTTAAAGTGTTACAAGTCACAGCAATGACTAGGTTACTCTGTCAATCACAATTTAATCAGATTCTAGTTATCGTGTTAAAGTGTTACAAGTCACAGCAATGACCAGGTTACTCTGTCAATCGCAATTTAATCAGATTTTAAATGTGCCTTCTATGGTTTCACTCTTGATGCCTTTGCAGGAATACTGCTACTTCAAGATTTATGCAAAAGACTTTTCTAAGATTACGAATTTTGTTTGTTTGTTATCTGGTAAGGTGGTACTAGACTGGAATTTGTTTTCTCTCCTGATAAAAAACAAAGTTTTCTTAAAATGTGCCTAAGACTAAAGACAAGGCTCTTTCTGCTCTCCACAAAGTTAACCCCTCATCAGGAAATTCCAAATGGATCAACAATGGCTATAAATCAAACAGTCAGGGCTATGGGCAGTCCAAGACAGCTGCTTGGCTTTTCCCAGCTCCCTGCAAACTCCACTTTTTTTGAAGTTAAATTTTAAAATATTAAATATTTAAAGCCTTCCTGGCTACAATGTTAGTGTCTCACAACATGGCGAAAAAAAAAGGTTAAAATGTGTTTTCTACAATCTCCAGTGACTGGGGCACCCACTTTGCAGGACAGGTTGTACAGACATTGACAAAAAACTTCATGAGCTTCTTGGAGACTATCACTTTCACTGACGCCCTCAGTCCTCAGGCAAGGACAACAGAACAAAGGGGTCAGTTACATGGGATTAAACAGACTGCTAAGTATGATCACAATTTTCATGACTTTGTCTGACATATTACTGGCTTCTAATCTTTGTTTCCCGATATAAAGAAGCTCTTCCTCAAGTTACTGATGGTTTAAAATAATTTAATGATTTACACCTATGGGTAAATCACTTTTCTTTTCTCTCTACCTCATCCCTCAGAAATTAAAGACACTTGGGTTCTAAATAGCCTTATCAAGGTAAGAAAGACTGTTCCCGCCCACAAATGAAAAACTCTCCAAGTATACCGGGGAGCTCTAAAAGAAAAATCCACCCACCAACTGATGTCCCACCACAGCATCTATTAATGTTTCACTAAATATTTGTTTTGTTAATTAAGGTCCCTGTCACCAGGCTTATCCACATGGGATTTTCCAGGCAAGAGTACTGGAGTGGGTTGCGATTGCCTTCTCTGATTTTCTAGGACTCACTTCTGAGATAGTTCCTTGTTGTTATGCTGTAACACTAAGGGGTTTAATAAGTTATTAAAAAGGACACTCTAGGTTTGTTTCTAAAGCTTATTCTAAATGACCAATCTTTAAATAAAGATCAGATGCTCCAAGATGTATAACCAGGAAGGTTAACAGCAGGCTATATCATTTAACCAAACTAAATCAGATAAACCTGAAGATATCACTGGATTATATCTTAATGGAAGTTCTTGACTTAAGTTCTTTCTTATGCTTTTACTATTACTGCTAACTATATATATTGTTTTCTATATCACCTGTTTCAAAAGGTGTTGTCCCTTACATTGCCAAATGTGTGACTGATGATAATGATGGTATACAGGTCCATAATAAAATCAATGATATATAATAGTGGATTCTATAATATAATATTAAAAAAAGAGGAAATATTTTTCCTGGACCAAGAGGCTAATAAGACAGTGTGGTCCAGAGGCCTTTTACTACTCACGGGCCTAACATCCAATAACAGCACATTGAATGGCCTGTCAGTATAGTCTTCAACAGACCTGGAATGAGCCTTCCCAACACCACATGACACAACAGCTATACCAAATTGCCGCAAAGTTCTGTTTGTGCCCTCCAAGAGTCTATTTCCCCAGTCCTGTGTAAGTTCTGGCAGCTTTATGTTGGGGCTATAGGTGACCTCCTCCAAGAGAGTTTATGCCATACCCAATTCTGCTAAACTCAGCCATACCCAAGTCTGTTGCACCCAGAGCCCCTGCCCCTGTGGCAGTCCACTGCTGACCTGTATCTCCACAAGAGACTCTCAAACACAGCTCTGTCCCAGTCTCCATGGGAACTCTGGCTGCTTGTGCACACAAGGTTTGTTTGAGCCCTCTGAGGCCTCTCTGACAGGTATATTGCAAAGGAACCTGGAATGTTAGTCTATGAAGCAAGGCACATTGAAAGTGATCAAACAGGAGAAGATGGCAAGAGTGAACATCAGTATTTTAGGAATCAACAAACCAAAATGGACTGTAATGGGTGAATTAAACACAGATGATCATTATATCTACTACTGTGGACAAGAATCCCTTAGAAGAATCAGAGTAGTCATCATAGTCAACAAAAGAGTCCACAATGCAGTATTTGGATGCAGTCTCAACAATGAAAGAATGATCTCTGTTCGTTTCCAATGCAAACCATTCAATATCAAAGTAATTCAAGTCTATGGCCCAACCAGTAATGCTGAAGAAGCTGAAGTTGAATGGTTTTATGAAGACCTACAAGACCTTCTAGAACCAGCACCCAAAAAAGATGTGTTTTTCATTATGGGGACTGGAATGCAAAAGTGGGAAGTCAAGAAATACCTGGAGTAACAGGAAAATTTGGCCTTGAAGTACAGAATGAAGCAGGGCAAAGGCTAACAGTTTTTCCAGGAGAACGCACTGGTTATAGCAAACACCCTCTTCCAACAACACAAGAGAAGACACTACACATGGACATCACCAGATGGTCAACACCGAAATCAGATTGATTATATTATTTGCAGCCAAAGATGGAGAAGCTCTATATAGTCAGCAAAAACAAGACTGGGAGCTGACTGTGGCTCAGATCATGAACTCCTTATTGCCAAATTCAGACTGAAATTGAAGAAAGTAGGGAAAACCACTAGACCATTCAGGTATGACCTTAATTGAATACATTGTGATTATACAGTGGAAGTGAGAAATGGATTCAAGGGATTAGAATGATAAAGTGCCTGAATAACTATGGATGGAAGTTTGTGACATTGTACAGGAGGCAAGGATCAAGACCATCCCCAAGAAAAAGAAATGCAAAAATGCAAAATGGTTGTCTGAGGAGGGCTCACAAATAGCTGTGAAAAGAATAGAAGTGAAAGGCAAAGGAGAAAAGGAAAGATATACTCATTTATTCCTCAGTGATCAGTGCAAAGAAATAGAGGAAAAGAATAGAATGGGAAAGACTAGAGATATCTTCAAGAAAATCTGAGATACCAAGAGAACATTTCATGCAAAGATGGGCCTAATAAAGGACAGAAATGGCATGGACCTAACAGACGCAGAAGATATGAAGAAGAGATGGCAAGAATACACAGAAGAACTATACAAAAAACATCTTCATGAACCAGATAATCACGATGGTGTGATCACTCACCTAGAGTCAGACATCCTGGAATTCGAAGTCAAGTGGGCCTTAGAAAGCATCATGATGAACAAAGCTAGTGGGGGTGATGTAATCCAGTTGAGCTATTTCAAATCTTAAAAGATGATGCTGTGAAAGTGCTTCACTCAATATATTTTGTTCAATTATATAAATGGATTCATTTGAATCTCAGTGGAGAAGAGGCACAGACTATTAAAAACTTGAATAATGAGCCTATAGTTTTTCAAAACTACATGAAGAAGACGCATAATAAAATCAAGATTCTGATAAAATACATACATGGTTGTAGTAAAACTTGTAAATGTACAGTTGCAATGGCAACTGGTACTAATACAGATTTGGTTAATATCTAGTAAGTATATGAGAATCAAAACAAACAAAAAAAGGTTGGGGGGGAAATTCGTGCTGAACTTAAACTTTTGTGTGGAGGCACTAAACATTAGTGGACAAAGCAATACTCAGGAAAAGAAAGTGTTGTCAGTGTTCAATTAAAAATAAATATTTTCCAATATCTATGATTTCAACTTATCAGTCCTTCATGAAAAAATAATTAGAAGACTAAGCAAAATAATCAGTGATGGTATAAACAGCAGCAGAATTCTGGTGAGCAGAAGATCTATTTAAACCCAGATTAAAGATAAAACACCTGAAGAATTTATGGTAATGAAACACAATAGACATGCTGCAATGGAAATATGGAAATAAGATAACTTTTTAGAGTAGACTGGTGAAATTAAACAGTGAGATACCACTACATACTTACTAAAATGGTCAAATAGAAAAATCTGACAAAATCAACTACTGGCAAAGATGAGGAACAACAGGAACTCTCATTCGTTGTTAGTGGGATTGCAAAATGGTAGAGTCACTTTGGAAGCAATTTCTTACAGAGCTAAACATTGTCATACCACATGATCTAACAGTTATGCTCCTAGAGAGTTCAACAATTGATTTGATAGCTAATGCCCACATAAAAACATGCACATAAATTTTATAACAGCTTAGTTTATATTCTCTCTCTCACACGCACACACACAAATTGGAAGCAACCAAAGTGTCCTTTGGCCTTCCCTATTGGCTCAGATGGTAAAGTGTCTGCCTACAATGTGGGAGTCCTGGGTTTGATCCCTGGGTCGGGAAGATCCTCTGGAGAAGGAAATGGCAACCCACTCCAGTACTCTTGCCTGGAAAATCCCATAGATGGAGGAGTGGGGTAGGCTATAGTCCATGGGGTTGCAAAGAGTCAGACACGACTGAGTGACTTCACTTACTTGGAGTGCCCTTTAATATACGACTGGATAAACAAACTACGGTACATCAACATAACAGAATATTACTCAAGAATGAAAAGAAATGAGCTATCAAATCACAAACAGAGATGGATGAAACCAAAATGAATGTTATTAAGTAAAATAAGCTCATCTGTAAAAGGTTATACACTGCATGCTGCCGATTATATGACGTTCTGGAAAAGGTAAAACTGTAGAGCAAATAAAAAATATCAGAGGCTTTTTTTCCTCTTGCTTCAGAATAGTTTTATTATTTTGTATAAGGTATGTCAACGCTCTACAAGTCACCTACTTTGATGCACAAATCCACTCAATTGGATTCTTCGTTGCCCCAGAGCTCATATACTGTAATGTTGTATGCATCTACAGAAACGTCGACATTGGAAGGATTGAGGTAACTCCCATTTGCTGTGGTGAGTTTCAGATTCTGCATACTGGACACAGATTTTACAAGGTCCATCATGAGCAGGATTAAGGTTTGGAACATGTAGTCTTTGTTGGGAGATGCCTTTTCCTTTTTCCTTCTGGGAGAGCAAAATGAAGTGCCCTGATGGGCAGGAGAATTCTGCACATTACTGTAGCCACTTTCTCCTGCCAACTTCACTGTCAGGTACATCAGCACAGTGAGAAAAATCCAGAACAACGTGATCTCAAGCCAGTTTTGGGCATGCTCTGGTAGATTCTGCCAAATTAAAAAGCGCCCTCTGCACAGAACCTTCCCCTGGAGTTCTTTGGCTTTCTCTCTTAGAGAAGTAAAAATTAAGGCAGAAACATAGGTAACACCCATGGATAAGCACAGGAACCATTTGAGGGACCACATGGTGAGCTGAGAGGAAAAGGCCCTTGGTGCTCTGGTCTGCCCAGGCACTTGGAGACTGAGGACCAGCCAGGGCTGAGCCCTTGCTGATGTCACAGAGGGCCCCGCCCCAGCCAGAACCCATGTGGCCATTGTGACAACTTCAGGACACAGGATAAGGAGGCTTGCAGGGGTCAACTGGGAGTAGGGCTTAAAGAGAAATGGCAACATTTCCAGCGGGCAATTGAAAAAGAGGTGGGGAATGACAGGATGCTATCTCCTTGCCTGTGTATTCTTTCTGAACCTGGTGCTCTACTGGGAGGGTGAGTTCATCTTCTATTTTTATTTTTCCATTTGTTAAATCCAGACACTGGGTGAGCAGAGCAGACTCGTGGGCATGTGTTCCTGTGGAGCAGAGCACCAAGTGGGAAAGAAAGATAGTAAATGAGAGGCCACCAACTAGGAGCCACTGATGTGTTTTCTGTGGCCTACAGTGTTCCTAAAAATGACTGTGCTAAATTGCTAAGTTGTGTCTGGCTTTATGAGACCCCATGGACTATGCCCATGAGGCTCCTCTGTCCCTGGGATTCCCCAGGCAAGAATACTGGAGTGGGTTGCCATTTCCTTTTCTCCAGGCATAGAGGATGTTTTAGAGCAGTGGAACTTTTCTGTATGATGTTATGGTAAATACATGACACTGCATATTTGTCAAAACCTGTAGAATCTTACAGCACCAAAAGTGAATCAATGTATGTATATTAAAAAAAAACATTTTGACATAAAGAATGGAATACAGAATTTGACTAAACAATCTGATTATATTGCAAATGTATACAACCACCTCACTAAGATCTCCTGACTTAAGTAACTGGAAATGAACTGGAGTTTGCAAGACTGAAAGCCAAGATAAAAGCACTTGATCTAGTTGTTAGTGTTCTCTCTCGTAGGATTACAAGTTAACAGTCTTGATACTGTTACACATGCATACTTGAATTAACAGTTAAGTAGATGGCACATGAGCATACATACATATGTTTCTTCGTTCTGTTAGCTGAAAGGGTCAAAGAGAAATGATACTCCCAAAATATGAAAGAAACAATGATGTAGAAATAAGCACAGATCTTGGTGCCTAATACTATTTTCCAAGAAAAGAAACCAGGCTTCTTGGAGAAAATACTGATTGTAGGGCTCAGAGAAGAAATATAGAAGAGGAGTGCAGGGGTTCTTATTGTATCAAAAAGGAAGTGCTAAAAAAATGCCCTGGAATAATGGGGTTATGTCAAAGAAGACAGGAATGAGCTTCCAATGGCCAAAACTAGAACAGGATGAACAACATAATTAATTAAGTCATCCTTTGGGATTATACCCCAAAGTATAAAGCAACTATTCATAAAGCAATTCAGTGAGATCTATCAAGACAGGCATCCATGACAGGGGAGCATGGTGCCGTAGTGGGCCAGTTGAGAGGGTAGGGGTGAAGAGGATATCCATGCAGACAGAGTATCCTAGTACAGGGAGTCAGAACTCAAATAAGGTGAAACGATAAGATCCACAAGAACAGGGAAGGGAGGTGTGTAGTATGATATGTGAGAACTTGAGCAGGGAAAAAAGGATATCCGTGCTAGGATGTTTCATGGGTATTCAGTGCCAAAGTGGGATTAAGAGGCCTTCACAGAGCAGAAGGCCACAAGAATCAGTTTAGTCCAGAGGATATTAAATAGGAGGCTGGCCAGGCATGCAGAGTAAAATTCTAAGTCTAGAAAAGAGAAAATCCATATGGAGGAGGCAGATTTGTGTGTGTAGGAAGTCAGAGCCCAAGCAAAAGGAGAAGGGCATGGAAGTGGGGCAGCCCTGTGTAGGCAGTTAGATGCTGAGTGGAACAAGGGGTATGCGGAGGTGACCCAGTGCAGAGTATCAAAGCCCAAGCAGGGTAAAGGGGGTATATCTATAAAAGAGTTGCCTGGAGTGGGTGCCAGAGTCTGAACATGTTGAGAAAGGCATTCACATGGGTTGGAGACAATCCAGCATTTTGTGATATCTGAGTCAGAGCTATATAGGGAGGATCACACACAAGGCATGCACACACACGTGTACATTTTCCAGACTCTAGCAAATGAGAGGAACTGGGAAATAATGAGTATATACAAGTCTCATATATTGGATTCCAAACTCCATTTTCCACTAAAAAATATTGGTACTTCGTGCAGAAACTGTTCATTCCATGAATCGGTCAGGGAAAGTACAAGGCATGCATAGAATATCTTGTACCAAAAGGATCAATTATTCAAAGAATGATGGGGAGATGTCTGTCAAAAGGACAGAGAGCCTAGTTTAAGGAGGTTCCCACTATCTGAGGCTGGAACAATATGAATATCAAAATAAATGATAGTGACAAGTCATGATACCTTTAGTAAAATAAGAGACTATTAATCAAATAGATTTAATTAAATTAATAAATCTAAAGTTTGGTGAGGAATAAAATATTTATATACTCTAAGATAGAAAAGAATGTTTTAATTACAACGTAGGGGAGAGTAACTTGACAGTGGAGAAGCTTGACAGCAACCACTTTAATCAAGTGATCCAAGGGAAAATCATCAATATTGGGATACATTGAAATCATGAACCACCTGATAGAATGAGATGATATGAACACAGTATCATTCCCACCATTTTCCTGTCAAAAATGAAAAACATGATATTCATCATGAGCAAATACTGGATGGAGCAAAGTTAAAGAGAATTCTTCAAAATAACTGGTCTCTAGTTTTAGCATTCAAGTTATACTGCCTCATAGAATGAGCTGCGAAAAGTCCCTTTCCACTTCTATGGATACATTTTGAATGCGTGTGTGGCCAATTGGCATGACTTTTGGTTTAAATATAAGGTAAAATTCAGCAATGAGGCTATCTGTGTCTAGTTATGGTAGGGGGACTTTTGTGAGGTGGTGGGGCAAGATGTTTAAAAATACTAATTCTATCACTTTGCTATTCAAATTTTCATTTTCTTCTTGAGTCAATTTCTGTCATTTGTGTATTTCTAGAAATTTATCCATTTCAACTAAAATTTATAATTAGTGCCATGGTATTCCTTTACAATATTTATTTCTCTAAAGTTGGTAATATGTTTTCCTTTTTTACTCCACATTTTAGTAATTTGAGTCTTCTTCCTCCCTTGATCAATATAGCTAAAGTTGTGCCATATTTTGACCTTTCTAAATAACAAAATTTTCCTTTGTTGAGTACCTCTGTCATTTTTCTATTCTCTATTTCCTTTATTTTGCTCTAATGTTTATTGTTTCCCATGGCTGCCTATTTGTATTTAGTTTGCTACATCCCCTAACTTAGGTATGATGTGTTTTTCTTTCATTCTCCTCAAAGTAATTCAAGTTGATGCCCTTACCATAGATACCGAAGAAGCTGAAGCTGATCAGTCATATGAAGACCTAGAAGACCTCCTAGAACTAACACCAAAAACAGATGTATTCATCAGTGGGGATGGATATTCCAAAGTAGGAAGTCAAGAGATACCTGGAATAACAGGCAAGTTTGCCCTGGAGAACAAAATGAAGCAGGGCAAAGGCTAACTGAATTCTGCCAAGAGAATGCACTCATCACAGCAAATACCCTTTCTGAATAACACAAAGGATGAGTTAACACATGGACATCACCAAATGGTCAATACCGAAATCAAACTGATTACATTCTTGGTAGCCAAAGATGGAGAAGCTGTATGCAGTCAGAAAAAATAAGACCTGGAGATGACTGTCTCTGCACATTAGCTTTTCATAGCAAAATTCAGGCTTAAACTAAAGAAAGCTGGGAAAACCATTAGCAGAGCCAGGTGCAACTGAAATCCAATCCCCTATGAATATGTTAGTGGAGGTGACAAATAGATTCAAGGGATTAGATCTAGTTAACAGTGTGCCTGAAGAACTATGGATGGAGGACTGTAATACTGTACAGGAGGCAGTGAACAAAGCCATTCTAAAGAAAATGAAAAGCAAGAAGGCAAAGTGATTATCTCAGGAGGCTTTAAAATAGCAGAAGAAAGAAGAGAAGCAAAAACCAAGGGAGAAAGGGAAAGGTGCATCCAACTATAGGCAGTATTCCAATAAGAGCACCTTAGAGACATGCAGGGAGAAGGCAATGGCACCCCACTCCAGTACTCTTGCCTGGAAAATCCCATGGACAGAGGAGCCTGGTAGGCTGCAGTCCATGGGGTCGCAAAGAGTCAGGCACGACTGAACGACTTCACTTTCACTTTTCACTTTCATGCATTGGAGAAGGAAATGGCAACCCACTCCAGTGTTCTTGCCTGGAGAATCCCAGAGACGGGGGAGCCTGGTGGGCTGCCGTCTATGGGGTCGCACAGAGTCGGACACGACTGACGCGACTTAGCAGCAGCAGCAGCAGAAACATGAAGACCGTCATCAATGAACAGTGCATAAAACTAGAAGAAAACAACAGAAGGAGAAAGAATAGAGATCTTTTCATAAGAACTGGAAATATCAAATGAGCATTTTGGCCATCAGTTCAGTTCAGTTCAGTTGCTCAGTTGTGTCAGACTCTTTGCGACCCCATGAATCACAGCACGCCAGGCCTCCCTGTCCATCACCAACTCCCGGAGTTCACTCAGACTCACATCCATCGAGTCAGTGATGCCATCTAGCCATCTCATCCTCTGTCCTGTAGACTGACTCATGCAGAAGCCACAACCGTTTGGTCATGGAGGTGGGGATGGGAGAGCTTGGCTATTGCTCTGAACCTGGGGCCAGGCCAGTGAGTGGCTCTAGCAAACAGCTCTGGGCCATTGCAAGACACTGCCTTTAGCCTGTCCCCAGGTGCCCTGGCTTGCTCCCTAGCCCAAGGCCAGAGGACCTGGAGGGCCCTGGGCAAAGCCTGCAGTATATCTTTAACTAAACTCTTCTGAGAGCCTGACTCTGGTGGAGCTGGATTTTGAACTTCACTAATGGACCTGAGCTCAGTGTGCAGCTCCATATTTCTCTGCCCTCTTACAGTATCTTCTTTGGTGAGATTATTCAACGTATGACTAAAGTTGGTACCTTGGACCATCATGGTCCATTTCCACTAGCCCTCGATAACCAGATTCAACTGTTTCTATAACTCAGGTATTTTAGCTAACAATATCATGTGATGAGAAAGTTTTTGTCTTCCTCTAACTGAAATATTTTACTTAGCGTAATGTCCCTAAAGACATATATATTGCAAATGGGGAAACCATTTATTTATTCACTGCTGGAAGTATAGTTGCATTGTAATATTTTTAAATCAATTTTTTATTTGAGTATAATTCTTTTACATTGTTGTATTAGTTTCTGCTGTACATCAGTGTGAATCAATTATATGCTTATATAGATCCCTTCACGTTGGATTGTCTTCCCATTTATGTCACCAGAGAGCACTGAGAAGAGTTCCTTGTGCTTTTCTTTCTTATTTTGTCAGTAATTTAAATTGATTTCTTTATTTTAACTGGAGGATGATTACTATACAACATTGTGATGGTTTTTGCCATACATCAAGCTTAGTGAGCCATAGGTACACATGTGTCCAATACATCTTTAAGCCCACCCCACATCCCTCCACACCCTATTCCTCTGGGTTCTTCCAGATCACTGGCTTTGGATGCCCTGCTTCATGCATATGTACACCTGAAGGATGATTTTCCTGCATGAAGGAACTTTTGTACTTTTCTATGTTTCACATGTGAAAATATGGGTGCAGAGTTTTCTATGTGAAATATGAAATCTGCATTTCACTTTTGAAAATCTAGTTGTATATTTCTGGATGTAATACATGGCTTGTGGGATATTACATATCTGGATGTCTGTGCACACTTTTTCCTACATGAATATGGAATTGAGTATATCTCACATAGGACAATTTGATCATACATTTTCCTGCTTGAAGTATAGAATTTTATATATTTTCCATGTGAAAATCTCCATTAAGATCTTCTGACAGGAAGTATGTTCTCAATAGTTCACATATGAAAGCATGATGCAAATTTTCACTCATGAAATAGAAACTTTGTAAATTTCAAAAATGAAAATCACGGTACAGATTATCTTACCTGAAATATGCTATATTTTATACTTCACATAAAGACATTTGGGCCCAGATTTCCTTGATTTACATAGGCAATACTGTTATTTCACATACAAATATATGAGTGCTGTCATTTCTGCACTAAATATATGTAATTCTCTATAGTTCACATTTGAAAATCTAGGCACACATTGTGCTGCATGATATATGGAATACACTCTATGAAAATGGATAAAGATTTTCTGATGGAAATATTGACTTGTTTATGTTACATTAATGAATATCTATGAGCACATTTTCCTACACAATATATGGAATTCTCCATATTAAACCTTTGAATATATGGACATTCTTTTTCCTACATTAAATTTTCTCTACAACACATATGAAAATATTACCATGGCTTTTGTGGGCATAGATTTTCAAATGCGAAATACAGAATTCTGTATGTTTCACATATGCCAATCAGTGTGCAGATTTTCTTAAATGAAATATGGAATCACATACATTTTACAGATGATAATCAGAACAAAGACTTTTCTGCTATATTGATGTGTGGGATTCTGTATATTTCATATACAAAAATCTTAATTAAGATTTCTGACATAAGTATGTAATTTTCTATATTTCACTTTATAGAAATCAAGGAATAGATTTTCCTACATGAATTAGGACATCTCTATATTTCACATATAGAAATCTGTGAACAGATTTTCATACATGTCATATGAGATTTTTCACATTTAATATAAGAAAATCTTGGCCCAGATATTTGTTCAAAAATAAAGAAATCTTTATGCTTCATATATGAAAATATGAGTGCCAATATTCCTATATGAAATATGGAGTTCTCTACCTATCATATTTGAAATAGGGCCATCCATTTTCTACATAAATATGAAATATCTATGTATCACATATGAACATCTCTGCTCAAATTTTCCTAAAGGAAGTATTGAACATTATGTGTATCACAAAGGAAAACCTGGGTGCCAGTTTCCCCACATGCCTTTTGGAATTCTGTATATTTCAGATATGAAAATCATTGCAACATTTTTACTCTATTAAAAATAGAATTCTCCGTATGTTACATATGATAATCTCAATGCTAATTTTACTACATGAAATATTGAATTTTTTATTTCACTTTATTAAAATCTGTATGCAGAGTTTTTTACATGAAATATGGAATTCTCTGTACCTCTTATATGAAAAACTAGGTGGTGATTTTCTTACATTAAATCTGGGATACTCTACGTTTCACACAAGAAAATCCAGGCATTGCTTTTCTTAAGATATGGAGATCCAGTATGGTATTGGTATTGCCCCTATTTCACAAGTGAAAATATCGGCACAGCTGTTTCTTCTTGAAATATGGAATTCTTTGTGTTTCTCATACATTATCAAGACAACGATTTTCTGGAATATGGAATTCCCTATATTTCCTATATCAAAATCTAGGTGCTAATGCTCCTTCATGGAAGTTGGACTTTGGTACAGTTCACATTTGAAGGTCAGAATGGAGATTTTCCCATAAGAAATATGGAAATCTCTGTATTTTTTATGAATCAGTGGTTCTTCATGTACTGCCACGTGTTCCCTGTTTGCATTTGTGTCCCTATCCCTTATACATGTGTGCTTGTGTTGCATGTGTGTGTGTGTGTGTGTGTGGGTGTGTGTGCAAGGTTCTTGCCCACTGCAGACACAGAGAGGAAGGTTACAGAAAATGAGATGTGGAGCAACAAAAAGAGGAGGCACGAGGCGTTCACAGACTAGGGGAGACTGGTCCATGCATCTCTGTGATGCCCCTGTCCAGGACAGGAATGAGGAAAGGATGACAGGTGACAGCTCTGGACAGGGACTCTGCAAATCTGCAGTTACATCAAGAGGCATAACCAAGCTCACAATTTCTGCTGTGTTGTGTTTGTATCAGTAAGCAGTGGTGGGGAGTTTGAGGAGTCACTCAGAGGAAATAAATCAAGTGATGTGGGGATTTAGAACCACTGTCTGTGGACCCCTCAGTCTGTGGTGCATTGGCTATCGTGTGGAAATGCTGGACGAGGCTAGGGCAGGACCTCCGATTTTGAAGAGGCCAGGGTCCTTCAGAAAAAGGAAGAGGCTGGAAGGAGGAGGAATGGAATGAGAGCCGGCTTCACTGCAGATTGTTGCACACATGTGAGAAGGAGATCTGGGAAAGTCTTGTGCTAGTGCTGCCTAGGATAAGCCTGTCAGCCAGCACACTCCCTCTCCAAGTGTGTTACATATTGGCACCATGCGAGACAAATGACATGCTAAGCTAGGCTCGCAGAGTGAATCCCCAGGCATCCTGGCAGAGACAGGTGTGACTGTGGAATCTGACGAGCACCTCCAGCTACCTGGCAGTGCAGAAAGGTGAGCAAAGTGCAGGTGTGGGGTGTGTGTGAGTGCCCCACTGCCAGTGTCTGCTTGTGAGGGAGGGAACAGGGATGAAGCAAGGGTGGCAGGGTGTTTGTATGCAGGGACCCTGGGACAGTGAGAGACAGGTTCTAGTTCAGAGCCTGCTGTATTTAGGCTCCAGGCATTAGTGAATAGCAGTCATGAGGAAGACACCACATTGCTCGTTAAAAGATGTCCTGATGTGAATTCCTTCCTTTTTCCGAGTGTGCTGCTGCACCCCGAATCCCTTGCCAAAAGGACAGGCAGGTAGAAAGCACCAGTGGGAAGTTAGTGATGATGGATAGGAGCCAAGAAACAGAATGGGGTGGATTTCCAGGCACAGAATAGCGGGCGGGGCTACAGCCCCTTGGATACACAGCTACAAAGATCCTTCTGTCCTTAAGTGTAGCAGCATTCTTTCCCCAAAATGACCAGGGGCATGAGCACACCTTGCATTTTGTGTAAGCTTTGGTTGACTGATGCAACTTGCAGTATAAGCAGCTGCTACCTGCAGAGTTTGCCAGTTTAAAACATCACTCTTTATACTCTTTGCAGAACGCTTGGATATCAGGACTATACAAAGGATGGCTTCAGTTGATCCTTTGGTGATCCCGACCTCACAGGCCTGAGGAGACAGAGTAGGCTGCAGTGTGTTCTCAACCTGGAGGCTGGACGAGAACAGCACCACCTTGAAAGGGCCTGTATAGGCTAAATTGGCAGATTTTGATGCCTCTGGCACCGGTGAGTCCTGGCCCTTAATGGAGAGCTGTCCTTAGCGTCTCACTGACTGGCATTCAAGCATGTTTCAGTTAGTCCCCTCATGCCAGCTAGAGCATGCCCCATTTTCCCCCTGTCCAAAGTGTGGCCAAGCCACTGTAGTCCTTTGCAGTGTTCATGTCCACCATGTGAGGGAGGGAGGGAGGGATGCCTGTCTCCTTCTGTGGTTCAACAGAGATCGCCTATGTTTGCCTCTCATTTGCATTCCCCAGTATTTGCATTCCCCAGCTGTGTGAACTGACAAAGTCAGATCTCCCGTGGGTGCAACTCACACAGGAGGAGAGCTTTGGCTTCATGCCTAGGTTAAGCATCTTTTATGAGCGCTGGTGTCCAGAGAGTGGCAGAGGGAAACAGCACCAGTCAGAGAGACAGAGACACACAGACACAATCCCCTACTACACACAAAGATGGACAGAGAAACACTGCGTGCCAGAAGCAGAGACAGAGACACAGAGAGAGCTCTGTACCCTGTGGCTCTGGTGCCCCTGAGCAAAGGAGATCAACTGTATCAAACTGGGTTTGTACCCACTCTCCTATCATCCAGACCGCACTGGACACTCTGCTCAATGGAAGAAACTATCCAGCCACATTGCCCTCTGCCTTTCATTGGACACTTTGGGAGAGCACCCAGAGGTTAAAGGTCCTGTGGGACACAGGAGTGTCTTTTTTGGATATGGAAGTGGGAATTCACGGTTTGAATTTCTGGAGGCCAAGGAAATGGCAGCTTCCACCTGAATTTTGCCAGATGGAAGACAGGCAATGTGCCTGAAGGCGGGCACTCCGGGAAGCAGAGGTATCACGTGGCTCCCTGGAGCCCCCGGAAGCCAGGGGAAGGGGATGGGGGTGGGACCGAGGTGATTCCCTTGGTGCTAGGGGCCTGTCCGTGGAGCATGACGCCCACTACCCTCTCTGCCAATGGCTGAGATTGGGCCAGCAGCCTGGGAGTGGTTCACAGCTCCAGCAGCCTAGGGGCCCGATAGCCTGAGCAATCAGGCCGGCCTGTGCACCTTGCTCCAGGTGGTCCCCCACCGCATTCTTCAGTCTCAGGGCACCCCAGAAGGAGGAGCTATGGCCACTGGGTGACGGCAGCATTTGCATCGGCTGTGCAGGCCACCTGCTGTGTTGTCATGTCCAACCCCTTCACAGCTGCTCCAACTCGAGCCACAGCCAGGGCCACGTCCAGAGTGAGACGCTGCCAGAGGATGGCGGGAGCACCCCGGGACTCTGGATCTTCCTAGCTGTGAGGCCAAGTCTTCAGGGGACTGAGGCCCTGGGGCCTGCCCTCACGGTGGGGGCACTGGGGATGTTGCAGGGACCAAGTGGTGCACAAGGCAAGGAGGCAGCTCTCTTCAGTGTGGAGGCGAAGAAAGGAAGGTGAGGCCCTGGAAGAGGGAGAGGTGGCGGGGATTGGGCAAGAGGTCAGGCTGCTGGTGGAAAAAAACAGCATGGAGGGGATGGAGGACCACTCCGTGGAGCAGGAGCAGTTGTCCTCGCAGGAGCCAGAAGAGAAGCCGGAGAAGAGGCAAGGAACGTGCAAGGCCAGGAGCCCCCAGTGATCTATCGGCCCATGCTGGAGGGGCTGCTAGTCACCAGTGGCCCTTCAGGCAGTGAGTTTAGCTCTGGGAATGTGAAAGACCACAGGGCCTACATTCGTATCAGGTGGAACAACCATCAGAGGAGGAAGGGTCACCTGGCTCAGAGACATGTCATCCACCAAGGCATCACAGGCTTCTGGGCCCAAGCCCTATCCTGACTGCTGTTCCTTGGAGTCAGCTGCTCAGGAGGAGAAGGACCAGGAGCAGGAATAGAGGTGGGGACAAGGGAACTGGGTGCTGGGGGTGTGGAGGTCCAAAGATACAGCAGAATAATTCGGGCATGGCCAAAACACCTGTAGGTGTCTGAGCTGTGACGTTGGGGGACACCTTTTGGCCTGCATCTGAAGAGGAGCAGTACCCGGGGGTGGGGATTCTATATCAGACGTGCCCAGAAACATCAGGCCAGAGTGGCATTCCCAGAGAGTTATTACTGTATTTGTGGATAATCCCGGGAAGTAACAGAGACAGTGTGAGCCCCACAACCCCTCCCGGTCAGTCAGAGCCCCTGTAGTTGTTCCCACTAGTGCAGTGCAGAAGCAGGAGGTTTTCCACACCCAAGGTGGAGATGGAAGGGGCTGCTGTCTGGTACGCTGTGAGTGCCAAATGACTCCAGACACACCCTTGTGAAGACAGGGAGCAGGTCAGAGACCCAGGGCTTTCTTGAGAAACACACACACACACATACCCCCACACAACAGACACACTTGTCGGCAGACAAGGTGTGTCAAAGGGACTGCAGTTCCTGACATTCTCAGCAGTGACATGCCACTACTCAGCACTCACCAGCCAGTCAAGAGATCAGAAGTGGCCAGTAACAGACCCTCCCTTTGCAAATCCAGACAACTTCAGATGCTGAAGACCACAGGGGACCGAGAGCAGTGAGCATGTCTGATGTTATGGCACAGGCTGGGGACATCAGTGGGGTGGGCAGGCAAGCATCAGTGCCCAGAGTGCCTGCAGAGGCCTGTTCCAGTGTCCCTGTGAAAGGTTGTTGCTCAGCCGTGAAAGACGCTGGGATTCTTGGCCTGGGGAGGAAAGGAATTCAATCCGGGGCCAGTGACAAGGCTTGTTTGCTCAGAGCTTTTGTGTAATCAAGTTTTATTAAAGTACAAAAGAGATAGAGTAAGATTCTGACATAGATATCAGAAGAGGGCAGAAAGAGTGCCCCCTGCTAGTCTTTAGCAGGAAGTTATATACCGAATAGCAGGCTGCTAATTAGACAAAGGAAATGTCTCAATACACAGAGAGTGGCACCAGGCCCCTCACCCACAACATGTATCTTGAGATAACACTGGCACAAGGTGAGTCATCCTGGGCCATAAAACAATTGACATGAATCTTGAAGAAAGGCAGGTTTCCAAGCAAATGCATAGTTTTATTAACACAGATTAGGAGAAAAATTGTATGAGTAAAACATACTGGTTTGTTGAGGCATTCACCCTTCTGAGCCTTAGGTGGAACAAACATGAAGACAGAGTCAAGTGTAAATACACAGTTCATTAACATAGCTTAAGAAAAACATTTCCATAAGAAAAATAGAGGTTAGCTCAAGGTTTGAGAAAAGTTAAGTTCAGGTGGAAACAGGTGTCATCATGGCAACACAGAATTTTAAAAGAAACCTTTTAATTTTCTATACAGAAAAAATCTGACACTTGTAGTTTGTTTCCTCCTGCTCCTTAAGAGAGAGAGAAAAATGTCTGACACTTGCAGCCTATTTCCTCCATTCGGGGCCCCTAGCCTCCCTGCCTCTTACCCTCTCACTTGTTTCTTCCCAGACTAGCCCTGTTGCTTCTGGATCTACCTGGCCCGGCATGTGGCATGACTGGATCCTTGACCTGCAGTGGATTGTGAACAACCGCCAACTATACGTCATGATCAGTGAACAAGATGAAGTCTTACTTAGCTACATGATTGATTTGAAGGTCAGTGAGGGAGAATGAGGACAGGTGGGTAGGGGGGCTGGGGAGGGAAGTGGGGGATCATCTTATGTGGTGTGAGCACTTGGAGTGGAGAAGCAGAAGCTGTTGATGCCTGCCCTGCAGGCAAACTACGGACTCCAGAAACTTGGCAGGTGCAGGAACTGAGGCATCCCTGGTCCCGCTGCACGCTGCTAAGTTGCTTTTTGGAATAAACCCTACTTTAGGAACACACTGATCGTTAAGGAGTACTACCTTAATATCACTGATACAACCTGTCTCCCAGGGTGGTGTGGGTGGGTGGGGAAGGGAGTGGATGCTCCTCCTGTGCGATCCTTCCCTGCCTCGCCTGTTTCCTCCAGGGTATATGCCCTGTCATTCCACTCCAGCCCACTGCTTCTGGGTTTATAAATGGGGAGCTCCAAGCTGCAGGCTGGAAACCAGCAGCTTTAAATTCCTCAGCTGGTTATTGGATCACAATAGCCCAGGATCACACAGGATTGCTGAGATGGGGTTGCTCTAAGCCTTCGCAGAATTGGCGATTTGTGTTGGAATTTTTCGCTGTTCACGAAGGGTTCAGGTCCTGGTGAGCCCCATGCTGACCTTGTTCATGTCTCCAGCAGATAATCAGCAAAGTCCTGTGACTCGACCTCCTGCAGTACTTCCCAAGGAGGTAGATCCTGCAATGAGAGGTTACTGACAGAAACACAGGTTGTGAGGGAATCAAAGTTGGGCTTTAAAGGGACAGCCACATAGAGGCTGGGACACTCTCCTTTTCCAAATGGGAATGCTTAGGCTCATGCAGGTTGGATGTGGAGCTTGGATTCAGGTCATACTGGTAGCAAGTGACAGGCTGAGACTGGAGGCTTGGGGACTTCATGTGTCCAGGCCTCACTCAAAGAAGCTGTGATTACAAGATGAGAATCCTAGGTGATTCTGATAGAGGCAGGGTGAATCTAGCACCTTAGTCAGAAGCATCATTCCCCAGGTTAAGCCACCCCCAGGCCTCCTGCTGCTCACTGAGTTTGAGATTCCCCTGGGCCCTTAAGTCCAGACCTTCCTCCTGGAAAGCACCACCAGTTGGAATGGGTTTCTCTCCACTGTCGCTTGGTACTTTTGTGCTGACTTTGGGGTCTTCTGTGAATTTCCACATCCACTGACTGGCCTCTCATCACCACCACAAAGTCAGAGACGACTTAAGGCTGGCTGGTGATAATACTGAACAGCTTGGGGAAGAAATGGACAGGGATCCCAAAAGGGCAGGACACAGCGCCAGTCTCCTATATTGCTGGACACAGGCGTCCTCAGCTACCGGAACACCTGTGTTCCCTGTTTGTGTCTCTGTGCCTTCCTTGTGTGTGTTTACACAGGTATGCTTATGTCGCCTGTGTTTGCGTGTCTTTCTGTGTGTGTGCATGTGCCTGGCTCACATCAGACGCAGAGAGGAAGGTGACAGAACATGAGACTTGGAGCAACAAGAAGAGGAGGCACGAGGCATCCATAGGCTCGGGGAGCCTGGTCAGAGTATCTCTGTGGCGCCCCTGTCTAAAACAGGAACGAGGAAAGGATGGCCAGTGACATCTCCGGACAGTGGTTCCACAAATCTACAATTAGATCAAGAGACATACACAAGCTCACAGTTTCTGCTCTGTTGATCCATTTTTGACTACCAGCCTTTTTCCATGACTGATCTCCTTAACTGGAAACAGCACACCCCCTCATACTCTGAAAAGCCCCAAGCGGTGATTGGTCTCTTAGAATCCATCTTCCAGACCCACCGCCCCACCTGGGGAGACTGCCTGCAGCATCTCCTCACCCTATTCAATACAGAGGAATGGGGATGAGTCATGACAAAGGCTAGAAAATGGCTCAAGACCAATGCTCCAGGCGGCCAATTAGATGTGGAGAACTGGGCTTGGGAGAACTTCCCAGAGGAAGAGACTTGCTGGCACCTCAATGCAGAGGCGGGGAGAAACCAGTTGGAGAGATATCCACAGGCCCTCTCTCCTACAAAGTGTAAAAGGCAGGGCTAAGAAGCCTGCTAACATGGCTAAGACCACTAAGGTGCTACATGATCCAGATGAAAGCCTGGCCGATTTCTACGAAAGGCTGTGTGAGGCCTTCTGGGTTTTCACCCCTTTTGATCCTGAAACCAGTGAAAATCAACGGATGATAAATTCAGCCTTTGAGGGACAGGCCCAATCGGACATCTGAAAAAAAAAAAATTACAGATGTTAGAAGGCTTTGCCGGTGAAAATGCCATAGAACTGCTTTGCCAACAAAGTCTTTGTCAATCACAACCAAATAGCAAAAAGTGTATGAAGCAAAAAGTCACACCCTTGGCAGCTGCCCTTTTAAAGCGTGCACCCCTGGGACCACACCGCAAGGCAAGGGGCCCAGATCTGAAAGAGATAATTCCCCTCAGCCACGATCAGTGTGCTTATTTCAAGGAAAAGGGGCACTGGAAAAGTGAGTGCCCCAGTCACCCTGAGAAGAAAACCAAAGCAGCAGGCCCGCTGAGCCAGTATTAACCCAAGCCACCCGGCACTGATCTGATCGGGCTAGCTCAAGCAGAATCCAACTAGAGGGGACTGGATTCTCTCCAACTGGGTCCCTGAGAGCCCATGGTCAGAATTCAAGTAGGGGGCCATCCAGTGGACTTTACGGTGGACACAGGTGCTGAGCATTCCGTGGTCACCCAGGAGATAGTCCCCTTATCGGGAAAGAAACTACCATCATCAGGGCACAGGCGCCCAGACCCACAGGCACCCAGACCTGCAGGCCGTTTTGCAGTCTTCAACAATGCTGACTGAGGGGCCATGAGGTAGAGCACGAATTCCTGTACCTGCCCGCCTGCTCTATTCCCTTGATGGGAAGAGACCTGCTTGCTAAGATGGGGGACCAGATTTTTCTGCTGATGGGTAACCTCTCCTAAAGCTAGCAAGCCCACATTCCTCCTTGATTATGACTCTTGCTGTAAGGTGAGAAGAAGAATGGCGCCTGTATTTCTCCCTTTCAGGAGAAGGGACCATTCCTCCGGAATAAGAGACTAAGTACCCACCAGTTTGGGCCAAGGAAAATGCCCCGGGTTTGGCAAAACCCCTTGGTCCCATCCTGATGGATCTGAAACCAGGAGCTCAGCCTGTAAAACTACAACAGTATCCAATTCCCCGGTAGGCCTGGCTGAGAATCCAGGCTCATTTAGACAGACTACTCCAACACGGACTTCTGATGAAATGCCAGTCACCCTGGAACATCCCACTACTACCTGTGAAGAAGCCAGGGACACATGACTACCATCCAGAACCTAAAGAGTTGTAAACGAGGCAACAATTACTCTGCTCCCTGCAGTGCCTAAACCATACACCCTACTAGGACTGATCCCTTCCACAGCTGAATGGTTTACTTGCTCGCACTTGAAAGGTGCCTTATTCTGCCTCCAGCTTGCACCTGTCAGCCAACCACTATTTGCCCCTGAATGGGAAAACCCACACATGGGAGATAAGGAACAGCTCTCTTGGATGAGGCCTCCTCAGGGTTTCAAGAACTACCCTACTCTCTTCAGCGGAGCTTTGGCCACAGACTTCATGCAATTTCCTGGACAGGAGTAAGACTGTGTCCTGCTGAAATAGGTCATTGAGCACAACACAGGCTCAATGCCTAGAAGGAATAAAGGCCCTCGTCTCCTTGTTAATGGAAGCTGGGTACCAGGTATCAGAGAAAAATGCACAAATCTGTAAAAGACAAGTCAAATATCTAGGTTTTAACATCATCTGGAGCCAGCAAATGCTGGGAACTGAAAGGAAACAAGCCGTTTGTGCCAACCCTCCCCCTACCACTCGCCAGAAGGTCCACGAGCTCCTGGGAGCAGCAGGATTCTGCAGGATATGGATCCCTGGATGTTCAGACCTGGCCAGACCCCTATATGAGGCCCTGAAAGGAGAAGAAAAGGCTCCCTCTGAATGGGAGCCAAGAGGTGGTATTTCAAACAATTAAGGCCGAAGTCTCCGATGCCTCAGCCCTAGAACTTCCCAATGTAACCAGAGAGCTCAATCTCTGTGGTCATGAAAAGTACAAAATGGCCTTGGGAGTCTTGACCCAAAAATTCAGGCCTTAGCAAAGGCCAGTGGCCTACTTGTCTAAATAGATGGCCACCCTACCTCCAAGCAGCAGCAGCCACTACCTTGCTAGTGAGGGAGGCTGACAAATTAATGTTGGGGCAAAACCTCAATGTTAAGGTCATACACTCAGTTGTAACCCTGATGGATAGCAGAGGCCACCACTGGCTCACACATGCATGGCTGACTCAGTATCAAGGTTACTATGAGAACATCCACGGTAAAACTGCAAGTTGTATGAACTCTAAAACCAGCTATCTTTCTACCAAAAGAAGCAGGGCCCTTGGAACATGACTGCTTGGAATTACTAGATGAAGTATTTTCTAATAGACCAGACCAGACTGACAACCCACTCCACAACCCAGACCTGGTCCTATATACTGATGGTAGCAACTATAGGGAAAACAGAAAGAAGATGGCTGGGTATGCTGTAGTGTCTGGCTCTGAAGTGGAGGAAGGAGAGGTGCTTCCTCAAGGATGGTCAGTGAAGAGAGTGGAGTTATGGGCGTTAATCAGGGCCCTGGAACTCAGCTGAGAGCAGCGAGTCAATACCAACACAGACTTGTGGTATGCTTTTGCTACTCTTCATGTCCACGGAGCCTTATACAAGCAAAGAGGACTCCTTACAGCAGGAGGGAAAGGGATCAAACCTCAAGTTGAAATCCTGAAACTTCTGGAAGTATTATGGGAACCAACGGAAGTAGCTGTTGTCCACAGAAAAGGTCACCAGAAGGGAGGTGACCCGGTGGCCAAAGGGAACCGTCACGCTGATGCAGCCACCAAGGAGGCTGCCTGGGGGCAGCCACCAGACAAATAGTCCTGCTACCCCTGGAGATACCAGCTGCCCGCAGGTCCTCTCCCGAGGAGGAAAAATGGATAAAAACGGAAGAGGGAACCAAGGCCAAGACGGGATGGTGGCTCACACATGACCACAAGTCTATGTTCTAGAACAACTTGCCTACAAGCTGTTGCACCAGCAACATGAAGTGACCCATATGGGCAAGACTGCCTTAGAGACTTTGCTAGGCCCATACTATTTCATTGCTCACCTCCCCGCACTCTGTTCTTCTGTCTCCCAGTTATGTGTAACCTGTTTACAAAATAATGCTCCCCAGGGGCCTAGTAGGTCGGCAGGGACACAGCATTGTGGACTATCCCCCTTTGAGGATGTGGAAGCAGACTTCACTGAAATCACCTCAAATCAAGATTTAGATACCGTGTAGTTTTTATCTGCACCTTTTAAGGCTGGGTGGAAGCCTTTCCTACCCAAACTGAAAAAGCAAGACAAGTAACCAAGGCACTCCTGAAAGACATTGACCCCAGATATGGAATGCCTGTGACCATAGGGTCAGACAATGGACCGGCATTTGTAGCTGACACAGAACAACAGGTGGCAAAGGGTTTGAAAACCCAGTGGAAATTGCATACTGCCTACCATCCCCAGAGCTCAGGGAAAGTGGAACGCGTGAATGAAACCCTCAAACAAACCCTAGCAAAACTATGCAAGGAGACCAGCTTATCTTGGGTAGGCTTGTTGCCTGCAGCCCTCTTAAAAGTGAGGAGTTTGCCCTTGACAGGGATAGGGTTTTCACCATTTGAAATCCTGTATGGACGACCACCCTTGCTAGTCAACTTAAGGGGAGACACCAGAGAACTGGGGAACTTGGACTTATATAGGCAGCTACAAGGTTTAGGACACACAATCTCTCAAATACATACATGGATAATTGATAGAATACCCATTTCCTTAGGCATAACAGTGCATCCTCACCAACCAGGGGACCGAGTATGGGTAAAGGATTATAAAAAAGAGCCTTTAAAACCCATGTGGAAAGGGCCCTATTCTTTAAACTTAACTACCCCACTGATCTCAGGGTGGCAGGAATAGATGCTTGGATCCATTACTCCAGAGTCAAACCTGCAAGGCCGATTGATAGCCAAGAGAAGTGGGAAACGACCCTTAGTCTGGAGGAACCCCTGTGCCTGACCTTGCAGTGAAAGAAAGCCCCACTCTGGCCACACTGGAAGCTGGTCAATAAAAGCATGGCTGAATCTTGAGGAACCAATAGGACCAAAAAAAGGCAGGTGTATTGGTTATTAATTGGTCTGGGACTCCCCCTATTCATCTTATTTGGAATAGGGCTTTACTCTCTACCCGAGTGGACTTGTATCCAAAAACTCTCTCTCTGCTTTGCCTACTTCTTCATAGTTCTTATTTTTTGGAGTCTCCTCCTACTGTGATCAACTTAAGTATGAAAACAGCATATTTTTGCCTTACAGTTCTGTTAAGTTGTAAAATCCCCTCCTCATCTGAGAGCCAGCATGTATGGAGTCTTTCTACTATGAGGGTAAATGGGCCCAAGGATTCACTGACTGTACATACAAACCAACCACATGATATAGTTCAGCTTTCCCATGCACTAGGGAAGGGAAGCATTACTGGGAGGGAGAAATTAGAGCCCACAGTGTGAATGGCCTAATGTGCTATGGCACCCCAAGACAAATGGCCTGATAGGCTCGACAGACTAATTTTGGGATATCAGATGGGGTGGGGGGGGGGAGGGGCAAGACCAGGCTAGGAAAGAACCACCCCAAGAGGTGGTCAAACGGTTAAAGGCCCAAGTAACCAAGCCAGACCAATTGGCATCAAGTGCAAAGACAGGGTCCTCTGGACTGTACAACCAGCTTTGAGCCTCCCTCAAAGATAAGTTAGAAATGCCCACTATTAGTAATAATCCTTTTATCCATCTAGCCTAGGAGGTGGCCCTGGAATTAAATGTCACTAGCTGCTGGGTTTGTGGAGGTTCTCTGATGTTTAAAACATGGCCCTGTAAATGTACTGGATTGGATGCCTTTCTGCTATTGATGGAATCGAACAATTAGCAGGCGGGCAGGGGGTCCTATTCAGAGTTGAACCCTGTCCAAGGAAACAGTAGGCAAAGAATGCCTAAGCCAAGAAGGGATAAATTATACCTGGGTCAGAGAAACAAAATGCAGAAGAGCCCTGGTCTATAATGATACCTGTAAGAAACTTCCATGGTGGCCAGGGGCCCCAAGCTGGTATTGGGCTCCCCAAAAAGGAGGGAATGGAAATCACACTTGCACTCCCTTCAACTCCACTTCTGGGATTCTAGAGCAAAACTGTACAGAAAATTAACCTGATACTAATCCGTTTCTTACAATTCCAGGCATTAGCCCATATTGCAAGCATCTTTACTCCACAAACCCAGACTTATGGCAGCCCCAAGGGGGACTTTTTGGAATTGTGGCAGAAGGACCTACTCAGGGCTCCCATCCAGATGTGGAGGAACCTGCACCATAGGAATAATTCAGTCTGGTTTCTTCCTCTTACCCGACACCAAGGGACACACTGGTGTTCCCAATTTGCGACAACCTGAGACACAGAGAAAAATGATTCCTTGAGCTAGGGGGAAAACAAAACTGGGGCAAAGATGGGAGTTGGGGATACAGGACCCCCATTTTCATGCTCAACCGAACAATCTGACTGCAGGTGGTACTTGAGATTATAACTAACAAAATCGCAACTGTGTTGGAACTGTCACAGCAACAATCCCAGATGAGGATTGTTATCTATCAATATGGAACAATGGAGGAAGGAGGAGCTTGTGGGAAATGACTATACTACCAAATGCAATCTACAAATTCAATGTGATCCCTATCAAATTAATGGTGTTTTTCACAGAACTAGAACAAAAAATATCACAGTTTGTATGGAAACACAAAAGACTCTGAATAGACAAAGTAATCTTGAGAAAGAAGAATGGAGCTGGAGGAATAAACTTATCTGATTTCATATTATACTACAAAGTTACAGTCATTAAGATAGTACGTTACTGGCAGAAAAACAGAAGTATAGGCCAATGGAACAAGATAGAAAGCCCAGAGAGAAACCCACACATGTATGGGCACCTTATCTTTGACTAAGGAGGCAAGATTATACAATGGGAACAAGACAGCACTTTCAATAAGTGGTGCTGGAAGAACTGGACAACTAAGTGCAAAAGAATGAAGTTAGAACACTTCCTAACACCATAAACAAAGATAAACTCAAAATGGACTAAAGACCTAAATGTAAGACCAGAAACTATAAAACTCCTGGAAGAAAACATAGGCAGAACACTGTATGACATAAATCATCGTAAGATCCTCTACGAGAAACCTCCTAGAATAAAGGAAATCAAAACAAAAATAAATAAGTGGGCGCTATTTAAATTTAAAAGTTTTTGCATAGCAAAGGAAACTATAAACAAGGTGAAAAGACCACCCTCGGAATGGGAGAAAATAATAGCAAATGAAACAACTGACAAAGTATTAATTTCCAAAACATACAAACAGCTCATATAAGACAATACCAGAGAAACAAACAACCCAGTGAAAAAGTGGGCAAAAGTCCTAAATAGATATTTCTCTCAAGACAGCATACAGATGGCTAATAAACACATGAAGAGATGCTCGCCGTCACTCATTATTAGTGTTAGTTGGTCAGTCGTGTCCAACTCTTTGTGAACCCATGGACTGTAGCCTATCAGGTTCCTCTGTCCATGGAATTTTCCAGGCAAGCATACTGGAGTGGGTTGCCATTTCCTTCTCCAGGGGATCTTCCTGACCCAGGGATTGAACCCAGGTCGCCTGCACTGCAGGAAGACTCTCTACCATCTGAGGCACCAGGGAAGCTCATTATTAGAGAAATGCAAATCAAAACTACAATATGATATCACCTCACACCAGACAGAATGAGCATCATTAAACAATCCACAAGCAACAAGTGCTGGAGAGGGTGTGGAGAAAAGGGAACCCTCCTACACTTCTGGAATGTAAATTGATATAGCCACTATGGAAGACAGTATGGTAATTCCTTAAAAAAAAAAAAACTAGTAATAAAACCACCATATGACCCAGCAATCCCACTATTAGGCACATACCCTTCAAAAACCAAAGCCAACAAAGACACACGTACCCCAGTGTTCATTGCAGCACTATTTACAGTAGCCAAGACATGGAAGCAAGCTAGATGTCCATTGACAGGGGAATGGATAAAGAAGCTGTGGTGCATATATATATATAATGGAATGCTACTCAGCTACAGAAAAAAAGGAATGCATCTGAAGCAGTTCTAAGGAGGTGGATGAACCCAGAGCCTATTATACAGAGTGAAGAAAGTTAGAATGAGAAAAACTAATACCGTGTATTAATGCATATATAAGGAATCTAGAAGGATGGTACTGATAAACCTGTTCACAGAGCAGCAATGGAGACACAGACAGAGAACAGACTTATGCACAAGGGTAGGGGAGAAGAGGGAGTGGGTGAGATAAACGGAGAGAGTAGCATGGATGCGTTTATACTAACATATGTAAATAGATAGCCAGTGGGAATTTGCTGTTTGACTCAGGGAACTCAAATGGGGGCTCTGTAATAACCTAGAGGGGTGGGAATGATTGGGACGTGGGAGGTATTCAAGAGGGAAGGGGCATATGTACACCTACACCTACGGTTAATTCAGGTTGATGTGTGACAGAAATCAAACCAATACTGTAAATAATAATCAATCAATGATAAATATTTTTTAAAAAGCTAAAAAAACATTACTTGGAAATTATCTAGAAAGTCACACTTGAGAGGAAAAAATAACTTAATATGCGGTCTGTTCCCTTCCAGGTTCTGTTCTCTTCATTTTTAAAAAGTATGAGATAGGGGAGTTAATGTCTTCATGATTCTGTATCTGTTGTTCTGTTTATCATATTATACTATGGTTATGCTACTTTCCATAATAATGAGGGTGCTCCACTAATGTTGGTCAGAGGAAACACATGTTGAGACGTTCATTTGGACCAGGAACTGTTCTCTGTGATGTGTGCATGCTGACATGACACCCCATGGTCTTTCATGCACTTAGGAGACACGGTGTTCAATCCACACACAGATCCATACACAGTAAAGTTTCCTGCGGATAGACGTGTTGATCTGCCTTTTGATCCAGAGTACACTAGACACTGCAGTGTGTTCCAGACTGCGGGTCAATACAACACGTCTCTGTTCCTCTCTGGCCTGGGCACCAATCTGACTCAGCTCTTCCAGGGAGGTGACTTTTGGCAAAATTCAGTCACCTGTTAACTGCAACATGTTTCTGCTTCCTCAGCTGCTGAAAGGGATGATAGCATTAAAAATGCTTACCTCATAGTGTTGTGATGAGTACTCAAAGACTTTATTACACATGCACATATGGAGAGCTAACACGGTTCAGAAGGGTGAGCTCATCTTCTTGCCTCTCTTCACTTCCATTTCTGCTTGTACTCACACCCCCTGTCCCTGGCCCCACCCTTTTCCCCTCCCACCCCAACTCCGCTCTCTAGCACCTGTGCCCCATCCTCAGACTCTCCATCCAAAAACACGTATGACAATCTCAAGATTTACCTCAGAAAATACCCATACCATCACCCTTGGATTAAAAATCATGAATATTAGCGGAAGAAATAAGAAACATACTAAAACTGGCAATGTGAAAACTACACAAGAAATAAAGTATTACTGATCAAAGTCTGACTATTAACATTTTCATGTCTTCATCAGACTCAGATTTGCAAAATTTGATCCATGAGAATTAGACTTGATAAAAAGAATGCCAAAAAAAAAAAAAAGAAAAAGAAAACAACTATGTGATGCGGGATCTCAGCCTTTAAATTCCCCTCTATAAGATTTTAAAAACTTTATATACTCATGTTCTACAATGGTCCAGTGACCACTTATTTCCTGTTATTATACAGATCATATGAAGGGGTTATTGGACTTATAATTTCATAGAGAATATGCACTAAACTTTTCCATGTAAGCACGTGATGAAACCTCAGTGTTGCATTTAGGCTTCACAATATGCCCATAAGAAGAGGTGAATACTCATATGCTAAAAAAAAAATGTCATATAACACAAATTGATCTTACATCATGGAAAGGCACACTAAATAGAAATCTGATTTCTTCAGAAATCTTTCAGATAGAGGCTTGGCAAGACTGGAATCAGGATGTTTTGTAGAATCGATGGTCTGAGAGCCTCCTCAGAACAGCCGGCAGCATGTCAGCGAGTCTCCTAGACTGGAGGTCGTGGGTTTGTGCATCAGAGAAGGCAGCAAACCCTTGTCACCTACACAAGCTCCCAGTGGAGACAGAGCCTGGCAGGAGGCAAAATAAGACCATTCCTCTGCTCTGGTAGTGCCTAGACAAGTTGTCCATGTCAATCAGAACTGAGGAATTCTAAAAAAAAAAAAATGCAGATTTCATGATCTGCACTTAGTGAATCTCACTTAGTGCAGCTACAAGAATGCCCTAGAATCTGTCACTTTTCATTATGCTTGGGAACCTCTCAGGTGCTTTATTAAACCCCTTTAGGAGCAAGACTGTCAGCAAAATAACGGAAATAGCAATCAGAACAGCTATGAGGAAAAGAAATAGAGATGATCAACAAAACCCAAAGCTGGCTCTTTCAAAACATCAATACAAATTCATAAACTTCTACTCATATACAACAAAGAAAGCAAGATAACTAAAGATAACACTTACCAATAGTGGGAGTAAAATAGAGTTCAGATCCCACAGAAATTAAAAGGATTCTGTGAATGATTCTACATAACGACATCTGGCAAGTTCGGTGAAAGGAACTAAGTTCAGCCAAAAAGAAATAGATAATCTATTGAAAAACCGAGCTTCTAGTTGAAAAATTTACAGAAATCTCCAGGCCCAGGTGGTATCCCTGGTACAAAAGAGAAAGGGAGGGAAAAAATGGGTAGGGAAAGAGAAAAGGTGACTATATTCTAGTACAATCAGTTACTCAAGGTAAAATGGGCCAAATCCAAGCAATATGCTGAAGCCATTGGTTTTTATTTTCTCCTTGTCCTCCAGCTTCCCCTTCCTGCCTCCCTCCTTTGCCACAGTTGCTTTCTTGTAACTTAAGTCCTGCCCTCCATCAAGAGTAGAAATATTATGAGGCACAGTTCCCACATTATAACTGATATCCACTGGTTGACTGACACTCAGCATGGATGCTATCATCCCTGAAGCCGGTATACTCAAGCTCTCTGTCTCTCATCACAGACCAGAAGGTTTCACTCCTAATTTCACGTGTAGGTAGGAGAGAAGGTGCAGGGCACATGTTGAAGCCTTGAGTCCTTCATCTGTGAAATGCGGCTGACCACAAATTGTGGGAAAAACAGAGACAGCAGCACAAGACCCTTTCAATGAGTGCTAAACCAAATGAAACATGCCAAACCCAGAGCATCACAGGACTCCTTGACATTCAGAAGCATGTCAAGTAGATTTCCCTGCCAGGACTGTTGCACTTATTGTTCCTTCTGCCTGGAATGCTCTTCCCTTAGGTAAGCCCATGGCCTGCTCACTCACTTCCTCCACATCTCTCCTTAATTGCCATCTTTCAGACTTTCCCTCATTATCTTGAATAAAATAATATCATACCTGCACACACCCTTCCCCCTGATCTAGCATTATCTTTCTTCATAGTGCCTGCCACCCTTGATTTACTTACTGACTACCAGGTCTATGAAATGGGAGACTTGGTCCGTTTTGTCCTGTCACAAACTCCTCGAATTAGGGCTCTGGTATATGGCAGGTGCTCAGAAAACATTTGCTCAAGGACAGTCGGGAGCCAGGCCCTTTACACACATTGCTAACATACACAGGTGCCCTCCAAGACGGACACTGGCCCCACTGTATTAATTATCATACATACTGAGATTCCAGGAGACGAGTGACACGCTCAACAACACACAGTCGGCATGTCAGCTTCCAGGCTTCGGAATCATATCTGCCTGCTTCCAAATCCTCAGTTCCTGGACAGAGACCTCACAGCCAAGAACGCAAGAGGCTTTATTTCTAACACAACGACTCCAAACAGTTCAGGTAGATACCTAGAGACAACAAAAACGGGTCACTGACTATCAGACAGAGAGCTCACAACTCGAGTCTCAGACCCTCAAACACGACAGAGACCAAACAGTGCGACAAAGAGCCGCCAAACAGACCAAGGTCTTCAAGACAGAAACAAATGAGAATTGCACAGATACTTCACCTCACGGAGACTGACTTCTGAACTACTCTGGACACTTACTAACCTAATATAGAAATCCCTAAACAGAAAGACAGAACTTTGAGTAACTCAAGGACATCATACAACCTGAAGATAAAGTCCCCAGACAAATGGAAAACCTGCACCCTGTGCACAGACCCCAAGCAGCTGATAGCTTACACCTTAAGGCAAACCTCTCCTCAAAGCAGCTCAGAGACATCACAACCTGGGACCCAGAATCAAAAGCTGAGTGATCTCACATTCTGGGGAGCAGACGCCTACAGAGGGATCTCACACCCAGGGACTCAAAGGCCCGAAAGCTCCAAAAATGCACATCCCGGCATACAGACACACACATCCTAGAGGATTTGGACCATGGCTCGCAAAATCCACTCAGATCAAATATCCCATCACCCACGATCCTGGCCAATGGCTCAGAGAGATCAAATGTACCCCAAACAGCATCTGTGATGTCATATGTAGCCATACACAACCCCAAGCTCCCTGACACAGGTTACTCTCCAGGGAGAGACACGAAACAAGCGCAGAGACCTCTCCCTGGTCATGAATTGCATGCATCTGTGCGATTTACAGCGCGCTGCCATAAGATCCAGACCGAGTGAGAGCTAAGTAAGACTGAAACAGCGTCAGCATGCACAGCCACTGACTGTGCCGAATCTCGCCACTCACCAAGGCAGCGATTCACCCCCTTCGGGAAAAGCGGTAAAACTCGGAGAAAAAGTGCACACTCTGAAAAGCCGCGAAAGCGAACGCAGGCGCACTGGTATACACACGCCTCTCGCCCAGAGTTCCAGCTCCGCGACCTCAGTGCCTGTCTAAGACAGGCAGCCAATGGGAACTGAGCAGGAGACGAAGGAGGGCGGGAGTAGCCGGACTTCCGCGTGTACTCGCGCCCCGGAAGAGCTAATTCAGGCAATCTCCCGGTCGCCGTACCCTCGAAGCTGCAGCCAATCTGTCGCTCTGTACCCATCCCCACGTTCGTTGAGACCATGTAGAAACGAAGGGGTGGAGTTGGAAAAGAGACAAAGTTGCAGCTTAATATCGGTGTCCACTCTAATTCAAATGCAGTGGGAAGACGAAGTGGAGCGAATGCCGTTGGACCCACTGGCGCTATGAGTGCCTCCGCTGGGAACTGTGGTCGATGCCCGACGCAGTGTCAGAGCACCCTCTGTTTTTTCACACTCACTCTCGTAATGGTACCTTCCAGAGTGGGTGGTCCCACCGCTACACTTCAGTGGTACATCCCAGGACAGAACTGTTTCATCGCGAGCGCCCCTTGGTGGTGAGATTGGGAAACAACAGAAGTACATGTCCCTACCGTCCCAGGATGATATGCAAAGGGTGGAAAGACAAAGTCAGGATGAAAACCTCACAGATTGCCACACTCTTGGACTCAGAAAAAAGTTTTCATAAACTGAAGATTACTCCTCTGTGGTGGCCACTATTGTAACAGGAAGCATTCAAATAATTTTCTCTGTTCTGGGCAGTGGTATTGGTGCTTGTTTGTGCTTTCCTGTTTAATACAGAATAGGTCTCATGGAGAAAACCAGCCACAGTCCCCCAACTGGCAGGAGAGATAAAGCTTCTGAGAAAGGGATCTGAAGGCCTGGCGTTGGGGACAGCCTCTGTCGCTGACTGTGGGTGATATGTGAAAGGACAACAGGACTTTCCATTCTGTTAGAAAAGGGGTCATCTCCTTTTCTAAAGAGACCCAAGAACACCGTGTATGTGACATAAAGACCACAGCGTTGTCATCATCTTGTCCCTGAATACCCTCCCTAGCAGAAGCCTTGTCCTGTCTCCCTGTGCCTCTCTCGACAAGTTTAAATGTATTCATTCTGTCATTCATTATTTGTCTCCACAGTATGTTTGAAGCACAACTATGAATGTTAGGAAGGAGAAAATCAACCTTGCCCTTGTGGAATGTACATTCTGTGGCGATCATACAGCCCCAAACTCTAAGTAATTTTTCAGGTGTTTGTAACTGCTATAATTAAAATTAAATCAGGATAGTGAAATAGAGAGAGGGGATCATGTCTAGAAAGGGTGGTCAGGGAAGTTCTTTCTAAGATTGTGACATTTGAGCAAAAGCCTAGATGAGATGCCTATGTGGGAGAAAAGTACCCCAGACAGAGATAATGGCCAGCTGAAAAATTGGAGAGTAGAACTCAGTGTCATGTGTGTGAAAACAGTGAGGAGGCTGATGTGACTGTCACAGCATGATGGAGGGAGAGCCAGGAGATCGGATGAGACAAGTAATATGGGGCAGGTCCCATAGGGCCTACTGGCCATTTGGAGGACTTTGACTTGAGCCCCAGGAGGATTCTTACAAGAGAAGCCCCCATGCTTCCTTCAGAGTCCCAGATTACACAGTGATTGTTGAGGAACGCCTGGTTCACCCCAGGAAAACCACAGGCCCTGAAGCTGAATGTGCCTTTCCTCTAATCCCCGACTCTCAAGGGGAATCCCCTGTACTGCTCCCAGTGAACATCCATGTCAATTGATGATACCCTTAGGAGAGCAGAAGGACTCTCATGGTGTGAGTGAGGTCACATTCAGTCTTGCAAAGGCAAAGAGGGACGAGGTAACAGACACAGAGTTGTCAGGGAGAAAGACAAAGCTAGAGCATTAGACAGGAGCAGAGAGACTATTTCTGGAAGCAAAGAGTCCCCGCTTAGTTGCACACCCACCTATGGGCCCCAGCCCTGCTACCGGATGATGTACCTGTTTCTACAAGAGAAAAGAAGCCCCTCCCCGGGGACTGCCTCTAGGGAATGACTCAGTTGCCCATGGCCTGGGCCTCAGTCATGCCCCCTTGACATACATCAGGGGCCTCTGCCCATCAAGACAAGGACATGTTCCAGTCATGGGGAGGCTTATGCTGTACACAGGGTGCCTCACAAGCTGTTCTGTCCAGACTGCCCTCCTGCTGACCTTAGTGCCAATTAATGCTTTAATGGGGAAAAAGGCAGGGATCTCTGCATTTGTGGTGGAACCTCATACAAATTGGTGAATGTGAGGTTTCTCCCTACCTGCTTGGAGGCTCACCTCTGTGACTTTCAGCCACAGCCTCCCAGGGAATGAGAAGGTTACGTTCCATATATCTGGTAATGAGCTGTGTGTGTGATGGGGAGACACAGAGACATATCCTGACAGTGCATCAGTCACAGGGTCCTTGTGGCCCTGTGGAAACGCCCCCTTTCCCCACTACCTGGCCAGGGTTGTGCTGAGTCTTTCCTGCCTCCTATAAGGAACCCAAGCTTACATCCAGTTTCTTCCCTCCTCATGTGCTGAGACCTTCCATCTACACTGGGCTTTGGGTTGGGCTCCCATCTGCAAATGGCACCCTCCTTGTTGTGGGTTGGGCAGATTGAATGAGTGAATGTGTGAACACAGTTTTAGTGACAGGGCTGCTATCAAGGGTGGCAATCATGTCAGCAAGGTTTGTTTTTATCAGGATTATTTCCATGTGCTCCTGTGAACTGCACATCACTTACTCTCCCTGAAGATTGGGCCCTAGGCTTTTATCTCTGTAGGTAGGCATGGTAGAAATCATAGCAAATGTGAAATCACAGGTCTAAGACCCATGAGAGTGGGGTCCATCCAGCCTTCCTCTCAAGAACACTCTCATTTGCAGATACATGAACAGCTTAGAGGCCCAACGCACTGGGCAAAGACCACCTTCCCCCAAATAATTCAGAGACTCCATGCCTGGGACAGAGATCCACAAATAGTTCAGAGCCTGCTCATCCCGGACAGCAACCTCAAACAGCTCAAATACGTCACACCTGAGGACACAGACCCAAAACAGCTCAGAAATTCCCACTGTGGCCTCAGATAAATTAGGATCCCTAAGACAAACAGCACTGTTCACAGTCAGTTCTATGGGGTGAAGTTGTAACCTCTGTGGATGCTGAATGACACTGCATTCTGAAGGAATTCAGAATGAAAAAAGGATGAGGCTCACTATGCTTTGGACAAGCTGGCCTTTGTTTAGTTACTTGGATGCCTCAAAAAAAGGTTCAGTGGCCCCAGATTCTTGCATCTTCCCAAACACAGAAAAGCATGAAAAGCATTAACTTGTGATATCTGATCTCTGTGTTTCACAGTAACCTTTTACCAATATGCATGCTTGACTGCATGTATTTCCTAGCCAAACTCATATTGACTTCTCTGCTACCTCCTCAGAGCAGTTTCCTCAGAGCTAGCAGAGTAGCTGTGTCCTGGGCTCTAGTCCCCAGAAGACCCTGATCCAACCATTCACAACACTTCCACTGTATGTTTTTCATTAAGTAGACACTACTCAAACTAACAGCTTGCCTTTAGCTCGGAGGCCTCACACCCCTCCCCACAGGGCCTACAGGCTGCACTCTGGGACACACAGCCCCAAATCTTTCCCTCTGGGCTTCTGTGTGGGCAGCGGCAGTGAGGCTCTGTTAAGTCAACCCCAAGGGAGAGAGGCCGCCAGTCTTGCAATCCCTGCAGTCTGCATTCACCAGCATGTCATTCTGAGGAAGGCAGGTTCCTTCCAGGGGTGTGATGTGCCTTAGAGCTGAGGGGTTCTGAAACTGATTTCCCATGTCTGGGTCCTGACTTAGGCCCTAACCCTCACCCCATCCCCGCTCACATCTGGTCATGGTAACCTTGTATCCTGCCCCATGGGAGGTTCAGAGTGAATCCCAGATTTACAGAAGAAGCCCCGGGGATCTGGTCGTCTATGTCAGCACCGACTGTGGGCTACTGAATTCTGGAGATAGGAGAGGTTTTCCCCTCACTGTGCCTATGGCAACTCCCTTACATCCCTCTAATCATCTGTCATTTTACAGAGCCCCTCTCCTGGTGACAGCTGCCACAACTCCTCTCTCTCCCCAAATTCCCAGCCCTCTCCTCATCTTCCAAGAGGCCTCCCCTCCCACCTCAGGGGCCTCTTTAGTCCCTCGCCCAGCCCTACTCCCAGGGACACATTTACACCCTCACCCCAATTGTGGCCTCTCACCCAGCACCCGCACTGCCTCAGAGGATCCCCTGAGGACCCTGTCTACTCCCTGCATTCTTCAGGACACCTTTCTCTTGCCCCACACAGGTGTCTGTCATAAAGTCCTGGTGAGGGAGGAACTGAAAATCTCCAGGATCCAGAGAAAATCCAGACCCAGACCAGGAGTCCAGGGCACTTCCCTCAGAGCTGGTGGGAAAGGGTGAGGGTCTCTGAGAGAAAGAGCTTGACTCAAGGTCCCACAAGTGTGACAGGGTTTTCTTCAAGGGGTCTAGTGAGGAGGAAGTGAGATGTACCTTAGAAGTGCTTCAGACACTGCAATTCAGAAGGGTGATTACCTGAAACTGAGATCCCCGCCCACGGACACCAGCTGACTCCTAGAGTGACCTCACTAAAGCAGCCACTGATCAGAGAAGCATCTCCAGCCTGTTGACTGGGCAGCAAACACTCCTGGAGATTGGGTTCCACTGGTCCTTCAGTGCTCAGGCCCCAGGCCCACACTGCAAGCTCTTGCTCATCAGCCTCAGTGCCTGACTGTGTGAGCCCTGGTCTCATCTGGGGTCTCTGTCCCTGTACCCCACGAGAGCCTGAACCTGCGTTTTCCATGTGGGCTGCCCAGAGTGGTCTAGGATTCCGTGCCTCCCAAGCTCCACAACCAATCACTGCTGCCAGTGTGTTAAAATCTGCAGGGGATGGGTGTGGGCAAAATGGGGCTGGAGTGGCCTCCTGGACATGAGAAAGGGGATTCCCCTCTGTCTTCCCTGAGACTGATGTGAGGAGGTAGTAAGCAAGCTTGACTTCTCCTGCACTGCAGATGGACAGCATTGTGGCAGCATCTATCAAAGTGAAAACTCCTGACAAATCCTTTGCTGTGTCCCTGAGGGAAGGACATTTTTGGTCCAGTTTTGTCAGTCACCCCAGTGCCCGGCACAGAATAGGTGATAACTGGGTGATTTGTGACTGTCTGAGTCTTGATCCAGCGTAGACCTGTGTGTAGAAGGAAGGTGGTAGCAAATAATTGTGCAAAACCTCTTTATGTCCATTAATTGTCAACGATTTTTGGACGGCAAATGAACGGTGAGGGGTTCATGGTATAGCATGCAGCACACACCGGCCATGGAACGCAATGAGGGGACCAGTGTGTACTGATCAGATGGAACTCCTTCAGGACATGCTGTTAATAGTCATGAGGGGAAGCAAATGGGAGATGCTCATAGTGGGGCCTGCTGTGTGTGTGTGTGTGTGTGTGTGTGTGTGTGTGTGTGTGTGCGTGCTGTGTTTAGTCACATCTGCCTCTTTGCAACCCCATGGACTGTAACCCTCCAGGCTCCTCTGTCCATGGGGATTCTTCAGGCAAGAATGCTGGAGTGGGTTGACATGCCCTCCTCCAGGGGATCTTCCCAACCTTGGAATCAAACTCAGGTCTCCTGCATTGCAGGTGAATTCTTTACCATCTGAACCACCAGGGAAACTCAAGAATACCGGAGTGGGTAACCTATCACTTCTCCAGGTTCTTCCCAAGCCAGGAATCGAACTGGGGTCTCCTACATTGCAGGCAGATTCTTTACCAGCTGAGCTACCAGGGAAGCCGTGTGTGTGTGTGTGTGTGTGTGTGTGTGTGTGTGTGTGTGTGTGTGTGTGGTTTAAATACAGAGAAACGTGTTTGAAAGGAACAGGGAGGCCCCAATAACTAACCCCAGTGGTAGGCCCTGGAAGCAGAGAACGTGGAGTGAGATGACCTGTGTAGTCCATGTGCTGATATACTAATGGAATGTTTCACCAGCCCCATACTCAGATAATATTTGAGTAACTATTAATATAGAAAGCAAGGTCATATGATGAAAACAATGCCTATACCACAGAGCATTTGTATGTGAGGGCCTCTGGAAGATGTCCAGGAACAGGGTGCTCAAACTTACATGGCCCAGGGCCAAGCAGTTAGTGCGCATAAGGGAACCCAGCTCATGTGAGGGTAGGGAAGAGCAGCACATGGCCATGGTAAATGTTTCTTGTTGATCTGCTTCTGGTGTAGGTACAATAGAGAAGATGGGGTTGGTTCAGACTCCAGACCCTCATAATAACCTCCTCTGTATCAAAAATAGAGATAATTTTCATGATGCATCAAAGTTGTTACATCTTTGCATTGATGTAAACTCCAAACTCCAGTACTTTGGCCACCTCATGCAAAGAGTTGACTCATTGGAAAAGACTCTGATGCTGGGAGGGATTGGGGGCAGGAGGAAAAGGGGACGCCAGAAGATGAGATGGCTGGATGGCATCACTGACTCGATGGACGTGAGTTTGAGCGTACTCCGGGAGATGGCCTCCAAGGAGGCCTGGCGTGCTGCGATTCATGGGGTCGCAAAGAGTTGGACACGACTGAGTGACTGAACTGAACTGAACTGAACTGAAATTCCTTGGGAGTTTCGCTCAATGTTTTCATCGCAGAACACACACACACACATGCATACACGCCATAGGGAAAAATGAGTGATCCTCTTAACCCAGAATTCAATAACTAAGATGGACTTGAGGGGACTTCCCTGGTCGTCCTATGGTTAAAAATTCACCTTGCAGTGCAGGGCATGTGGGTTCGCTGCAGTCACTGAGCCTGTGGCACAACTAGAGAGTCCGTGCAACCCCAGTTGAGTTTCAGATCTTTGCTTGTGGTGCACGGACTCTCTATTTATTTATGTTACAGGTTTACTACTGTGCTAATAAATTATGTATATTACAAAATATATACACAAATGCAAATTGTAAAGAGATCAATTAAAGATAAACTGTTTTTTAAAAAAATAAGAAAATTATCCTCCAATTAAAATAAAATAAATAAATTAAAAAACAATAAGACTGACTTAGGAATTGGTTCTGCCTATGAGGAATTAACAGGCTTGGATTTATCCTCCCAATTTAAGTAACTAAAATTTTGTGACGGTTTTCATACATAGTACAACATGCAGGACGCTGATGCCTGAGAGAAGGGGAAAAATGAGATGAAAACTCCAATTTTTCCTAGCTTACTACCTGAAGAAGCTTTCCAAGTATTAGTTCAGGAAGAAGGAACTCAGCCAGAGACCAGCACTCTCCCAGATCTGAGGAAACAGAGCATAGCATTCAGGGAGGCCAAAACAGCCAGAATTCCTGGAACACAGGACAAGAGAAAGGGGAGCTGCACCGAGGGGTAGGACTGCAGAGAGAGAGAACAGGAGCGAGTGCTATCGATATTTGCCCAGGGTTCCCTGGGAGGCCCCTGCTCCATTCTGATCAGCTCATATGTGTGTAGAATGTACCTAAGGCCAAGGAAAGAACCACTGAAAAGGAGTGGGTGGAACAATCCCAGAGCTCACAGAGGGATGGAGACAGTTCTTCTTACCTGCCAGAGGAAAGAAAACACTCATAATATGCAGGTATCTTGTACATTACTCAGCAAGATATTACCTCCGTTGTGAGGCAATTTAGCCCTAGATGAAGGAAAGATAGAGGCCATAAACTAGGAGCCACTGATGTGTTTTGTGTGGCCTTCACTGTTCCTAAAAATGACTGTGCTCAGTTGCTAAGTCATGTGTGACTCCTTGAGACCTCATGGACTGTAGCCCTTCAGGCTCATCTGTCCCTGGGATTTCCCAGGCAAGGATACTGGAGTGGGTTGCCATTTTCTTCTGCAGGCATAGAATATGTTTTAGGGCAGTGAAACTATTCTGTATGATGTTATGGTAAATAGCTGACGTTGCATATTTGTCAAAACCCTTAGAATCTTACAGCATATAAAGTGAATCAATGTATGCATATTAAAAAAAACATTTTGACATCAAGAATGGAATACAAAAGACTGTTCTATACATCTGTGTCTCTTTTGCTGTGGACTCTGTGGGAGAGGGAGAGGGTGGGATGATTTGGGAGAATGACATTGAAACATGTATAATATCATATATGAAAGGAATCACCAGTCCAGGTTTGATGCATGATACTGGATGCTTGGGGCTGGTGCACTGGGACGACCCAGAGGGATGGTGCGGGGAGGGAGAGGGGAGGGGGGTTCAGGATGAAGAACACGTGTATACCTGTGGCAGATTCATGTTGATGTATGGCAAAATCAATACAATATTGTGAAGTAATTAACCTCCAATTAAAATATATAAATTTATGTATTTTTTAAAAAAAGAAGAGAATACAGAATTTGACTAAACAATCTAATCATATTGCAGGTATTTAAAACTACCTCACTCAGATCCCCTGACTTAAGCAACTTTGGAAGTGAATGGAGTTTGCAAGACTGAAAGCAAAAGTTAAAAACACTGTAATCTAGTTGATAGTGTTCTTTCTCATAGCGGTACAGGTTAAGAATCTTGATACGGTTACACATGCATACATGAATTAAGCAGGTAAATAGACGGCACATGTGTATACATACATATATTTCTTTGTTCTGTGAGCTGAAAGTGTCTAAGAGAAGTGGTACTCCCCAAATCTGAAAGAAAATGATGCAGAAAAAAGCACAGAACTTGGTTCCCAATACTCTTTTCCAATAAAAGGAACCAGGCTTCTGGGAGATATTACTGATTATAGGGCTCAGATAAGAAATATAAAAGAGGAGTCTGGGGGGGGTCTTGTTGTATCAAAAAGGAAGTGAACAAAAAAGATCCCCTTAGTAATGGGGTTATGTCAAAGAAGAAAGGAATGAACTTCCGACCAAAATTAGAACAGGATGAGCCATGTAATAAATTAAGTAAATCATCCTTTGGGATTATACCCCAAAGTATAAAGCAACTATTCATAAAGCAATTCAGTGAGATCTATCAAGACAGGCATCCATGACAGGGGAGCATGGTGCTGTAGTGGGCCAGATGAGAGGGTAGGGGTGAAGAGGATATCCATGCAGACAGAGTATCCTAGTACAGGGAGTCAGAATTATAAGATCTACAAGAACAGGGTAGGGAGAGGTATAGTATGAGATGTGAGAACTTGAGCAGGGAAAAAAGGATATCCATCCCAGGACATATCATGGGCAGTCAGTGCTAAAATGGGAATAAGAGGCCTTCACAGAGCAGAGGAGCCTGCCATAAGAGTCAGTTTAGTCCAGAGGATATTAAATAGGAGGCTGGTCAGTCATGCAGAGTAAAACCCTAAGCCCAGAGAAGTGGAAATGCACATGGAGGAGGCAGATTTGTGTAGAAAGTCATAGGCCAAGCAAGGGGAAGAGGGCATCTAAGCATGGAAGTGGGCAGCCCTGTGTGGGCAGTTAGAGGCTGAGTGGAACAAAGAGGGTATCTGAACGTGGGGGTACCCCCTTGCAGAGTATCAAAGCCCAAGCAGGGTAAGGGGAGTAAGTTTATAAAACGGTTGCCTGGAGTGGGTGTCAGAGTCTGAATATGTTGAGAAAGGCATTCACATGCGTTGGGGACAATTCAGAATTTTGTGATCCCAGAGCCAGAGCTATGCAGGGAGGATTCACACACAAAGGGATGCACACACACATGTACAATTCCCAGACTCTGTCCAATGACAGGAACTGGGAGATAATGAGTACATACAAGTCTCATATATTGGATTCTGAATTCCATTTCCCCCGAAAAATTATTGGGATGTCTGGCAGAAACTGTTAATTCCATGGCAAGTCCAGAGAAAGAACAAGATGAGCCTGGTATATCTTTTACAAAAAGCATCAAACTGTTCAAAAAATGATGGGAAAATATCAAAAGGACAGAGAGCTTGGATTAAGGAAGTTTCCACTCTCCAAGGTTGGAACGATATGAAAAATATGTACATCAAAATAAATAATGATAGTGACAGGTCATGATCCCTTTAGTAAAATAAGAGACTATTAATCATATAGATTTAATTAAATTGATAAATCTAAATTTTGGTAAGGAATAAAATATGTATGTACTTTAAAATACAAAAGAATGTCTTGATTACAAGATAGGAGAGAGTAACTTGACAGTGGAGAAGCTTGACAGCAACCACTTTAGTCAAGTGATCCAAGTGAACATCATCGATATTGGGACACATTGAAATCATGAACCACTTGATAGAATGAGATACTATGAACACAGTATCATTTCCATCATTTTCTTGTCAAAGATGCAAAACATGATATTCATCATGAGCAAATTCTGGAGCAAAGTTGAGGAGAATTACAAAATAACTGACCTCTAGTTCTGGCATTCGAGTATCAGTACCTCACAGAATGAACTGGGAAATGTTTCTTTCCACTTCTATAGGTACATTTATAATGCATGTGTGGAGAATTGGCATGACTTTTGGTTTATGTATGTGGTAGAATTCAGCAGTGAGGCTATCTGGGGCTAGGTACAGTAGGGGGATATTTGTGAGGTGGGTTGGGCAAGAAGTTCAAAAATGAATAATCCTTTCTGTTTACTTCAGATTTTCAGTTTCTTCTTGAGTCAATTTCAGTCAACTGTGTATTTCTAGAAATTTGTCCATTTCATCTAAATTTTCTCATTAGTGCATATTTCAAATAGGGAAAGGGGTCGACAAGGCTGTATATTGTCACCCTGCTTACTTAACTTATATGCAGAGTACATCATGAGAAATACTGGACTGGATGAAGCACGAACTGGAATCAAGATTGCTGGGAGAAATATCAACAACCTCAGATACGCAGATGACACCACCCTTATGGCAGCAAGTGAAGAAGAACCAAAGAGCCTCTTGATGAACATGAAAGAGGAAAGTGAAAAAGTTGGCTTAAAACTCAACATTCCAAAGACTAAGATCATGGCATCTGGTTCCATTACTTCATGGCAAATAGATGGGGAAACAATGGAAACACTCAGAGACTTTATTTTGGGGGGTTCCAAAACCACTGCAGATGATGACTGCAGCCATGAAATTAAAAGATGCTTGCTCCTTGGAAGAAAAGTTATGACCAACCTAGACAGCATATTAAAAAGCAGAGATATTACTTTGCCAACAAAGGTCAATGTTATGGTTTTTCCAGTGGTCATGTATGGATGTGAGCGTTGGACTATAAAGAAAGCTGAGCACCAAAGAATTGATGGTTTTGAACTGTGGTGTTGGAGAAGACTCTTGAGAGTCCCTTGGACTGCAAGGTGATCCAACCAGTCCATCCTAAAGGAAATCAGTCCCGAATATTCATTGGAAGGACTGATGCTGAAGCTGAAACTCCAATACTTTGGCCACCTGATGCGAAGAACTGACTCATTTGAAAAGACTCTGAGGCTGGGAAAGATTGAAGATGGGAGGAGAAGGGGACAACAGAGGATGAGATGGTTGGATGGCATCACCGACTCAATGGACATGAGTTTGAGTAAGCTCTGGGAGTTGGTGATGGACAGGAAGGCCTGGTGTGCTGCAGTCCAGATGGTCACAAGGAGTCAGACATGACTGAGTAACTGAACTATCTGACTGATTCCTTTATAATTTTATTTATTTCTCTAAAGTGGAAGTTATTTGTCCTATTTTATTTCTAATTTTAGTAATTTGAGTCTTCTTCCTTCCTTGATCATTATCGCTAAAGTTGTGTTATTTTTTGACCTTTCTAAAAAGCAGAGACATTACTTTGCCGACTAAGGTCCGTCTAGTCAAGGCTATGGTTTTTCCAGTGGTCATGTATGGATGTGAGAGTTGGACTATAAAGAAAGCTGAGCGCCGAAGAATTGATGCTTTTGAACTGTGGTGTTGGAGAAGACTCTTGAGAGTCCCTTGGACTGCAAGGAGATCCAACCAGTCCATTCTGAAGATCAGCCCTGGGATTTCTTTGGAAGGAATGATGCTAAAGCTGAAACTCCAGTACTTTGGCCACCTCATGTGAAGAGCTGACTCACTGGAAAAGACTCTGATGCTGGGAGGGATTGGGGGCAGGAGGAGAAGGGGACAACAGAGGATGAGATGGCTGGATGGCATCACTGACTCGATGGACGTGAGTCTGAGTGAACTCCGGGAGTTGGTGATGGACAGGGAGGCCTGGAGTGCTGCGATTCATGGGGTCGCAAAGAGTTGGACACGACTGAGCGACTGAACTGAACTGAAATAATGAAACTTTCATTTGTTGATTATATCTGTGGTTATTTTATTTTTTAAAAATTTTTATTTTTACTTTATTTTACTTTACAATACTGTATTGGTTTTGCCATACATTGACATGAATCCACCACGGGTGTACATGAGTTCCCAAACATGAACCCCCCCCCCCAACTCCCACCCCGTATCATCTCGCTGGATCATCCCCGTGCACCAGCCCCAAGATCCTGTATCCTGCATCAAACATAGACTGTGGTTATTTTATTCTCTATTTCCTTTATTTTGCTCTAATATTTATTGTTGACTATGTCTGCCTGTTTGAGTTCAGTTCACTACATTCCCTAACTTAGATGTGATGTGTTTTTTTCTTTCATTCCCCTCAAAGTAATTCAAATCAGGTGCCAAAGTAGCTCAAGCTGATCAGTCATATGAAGACCTAGAAGACCTCCTAGAACTACCACCAAAAACAGATGGTCTATTCATCAGTTCGGATGGGTATGCCAAAGTAGGAAGTCAAAAGATGCCTGGAGTAACAGGCAAGTTTTGCCTTGGAGAACAGAATGAATCAGGGCAAAAGCTAACTAAATTCTGCCAAGAGAATGCACTCATCACAGAATATACCCTTTCTGAACAGCACAAAAGACGAGTTTACACATGGACATCACCAAGTGGTCAATACCAAAATCAAATTGATGACATTGTTTTGTAGCCAAAGATGGAGAAGCTGTATGCAGCCAGCAAAAACAAGACCTGGAGCTGACTGTGGCTCTGCTCATCAGCTTCTAATAGCAAAATTCAGGCTTAAACTAAAGAAAGTGGAGAAAACCACTAGGAGAGCCAGGTGTGACTGAAATCCAATCCCCTATGAATATGCAGTGGAGGTGACCAATAGATTCAAGGGATTAGATGCAGTTAACAGTGCACCTGAAGAACTGTGGATGGAGGTCCTTAACATTGTACAGGAGGCAGCAAACAAAGCCATCCCAAAGAAAATGAAAAGCAAGAAAGCAAAGGGTGCCGGGAGCCAGTGTGAGGAATCCCGCCCGTGACAAGGTCATGAGGAAGGAAGCTGACATAAGCAAGGCGTGCTCAGACTTCAGGGGCCCCTCTGGAAATTCCTAAGCATGTACCCCAACAAAAATCTGCTGGCTTTTGTGCTCTGCTTTTCCACTCTTCTGACATTCTCTGGAAAAAGTCAATTCAGGGCTTTAGTCTTCTGCATTTGAAAGAGTGTTTCAATCCAAAAACCCCTCTGATGGCTTTCTAGCCTGCCTACAGGACTCCTACAGCTGCGCATGTGATTGTTTGAGGCCTCCTGACTGCAGGAGGAACAGGAAGCTTAAAACATCCTAGGAATTTAAAGAAAAACACTTGGGGGAAACGAAATTAACATTCATTAAGGAAGAGAGCCAAAAAGTGTTAACAAGCCTCTTGGCCAGAAGATAATGTAAATCACCTGAGACCTTTTGTATACAAAATGATATGCAGAAAGAGTCTGGGTTGCGAACACTACATAATTTTGTGTTACCCATTGATCTCCGTGTTTTATCAGAAGTATAAAAGGCCTTCTGAGCAATAAAGGATTGGACCAGTTTCTCGGACTAGTCTCTCGGCCTGGTTTCTTGGGAATCCGGCTCCCCCCGTGTCTCTCTCTCTCTTCTTCTCTCCCTTTCCCTCCCTCCGCTCTTTACTTTAATTTCAGGCTGAATCTCCACCTGGGGCGCGGAAGCCCGCCAAGTACTTACTTGCCCTGGCTGTTAAGACCCGCGCGAAAGGGAGCCTAAGGTGAGGCACCCTTAGATATTCAAGCGAGCGCCGGTGGCCCAACGTAGATGGTGCAAATTCCTTGTCTGGAATTTTATTGGTCTTCCGCCTAAACCAAGCTATTCAGCCCTCTTCCTCCACTTAATCTTCCTACCTCACTATTTCTTCCTAATCTAATCTTATATTAATAAACAAATAAGTTTTTCTCAAGCCAATGCCGTCCACGCTTCGAATTCCCTGGATCCACCGGGGCTGGACCCCGGCAAAAGGGGTTATCCCAGGAGGCTTTCAAATAGCTGATGAAAGAAGAGAAGCAAAAAACCAAGGGAGAAAGGAAAGGTACATCGAACTAAAGGCAGCATTCCAAAGAAGAGCACCCAGAGACAAGAAGGCCTTCATCAATGAACAGCGCATAAAACTAGATGAAAAACAACAGCAGAAGAAAGAATAGAGATCTCTTCATGAAAACTGGAAATATCAAGGGAGCATTTTGGCCTTCAGTTCAGTTCAGTTCAGTTGCTCAGTCGTGTCCGACTCTGCAACCCCATGAATCGCAGCACTCCAGGACTCCCTGTCCATCACCATCTCCCGGAGTTCACTCAGACTCATGTCCATCGAGTCTGTGATGCCATCCAGCCATCTCATCCTCTGTTGTCCCCTTCTTCGCCTGGCCCCAATCCCTCCCAGCATCAGAGTCTTTTCCAGTGAGTCAACTCTTTGTATGAGGTGGCCAAAGTATTGGAGTTTCAGCTTTAGTATCATTCCTTCCAAAGAAATCCCAGGGCTGATCTCCTTCAGAATGGACTGGTTGGATCTCCTTGCAGTCCAAGGGACTCTCAAGAGTCTTCTCCAACACCGCAGTTCAAATGCATCAATTCTTTGGTGCTCAGCCTTCTTCACAGTCTAACTCTCACATCCATACATGATCACTGGAAAAACCATAGCCTTGACTAGACGGACCTTAGTCCGCAAAGTAATGTCTCTGCTTTTGAATATGCTATCTAGGTTGATCATAGCTTTCCTTCCAAGGAGTAAGTGTCTTTTAATTTCATGGCTGCAGTCACCATCTGCAGTGATTTTGGAGCCCCCCAAAATGAAGTCTGACTGTTTCCACTGTTTCCCCATCTATTTCCCATGAAGTGATGGGACCGGATGCCATGATCTTCGTTTTCTGAATGTTGAGCTTTAAGTCAACTTTTTCACTCTCCACTTTCACTTTCATCAAGAGGCTTTTTAGTTCCTCTTCACTTTCTGCCATAAGGGTGGTGTCATCTGCATATCTGAGGTTATTGATATTTCTCCCGGCAATCTTGATTCCAGCTTGTGTTTCTTCCAGTCCAGCATTTCTCATGATGTACTCTGCATAGAAGTTAAATAAGCAGGGTGACAATATACAGCCTTGACACACTCCTTTTCCTATTTGGAACCAGTCTGTTTTTTCATGTCCAGTTCGAACTGTTGCTTCCTGACATGCATACAGATTTCTCAAGAGGCAGGTCAGGTGGTCTGGTATTCCCATCTCTCTCAGAATTTTCCACAGTTTATTGTGATCCACACAGTGGCATAGTCAATAAGGCAGAAATAGATGTTTTTCTGGAACTCTCTTGCTTTTTCCATGATCCAGCGGATGTTGGCAATTTTGGCCTTAGATGAGCACAATAAAGAATAGCAATGGTAGAGACCTAGTAGACCTAGTAGATCAAGAAGAGATGGAAACAATACATGGAAGAACTGTACAAAAAAGATCCCAATGAACTAGATTATTATGTTGGTGTGGTCAGTCACCCAGAGCCAAGCAGTCTGGAGTGGGAAGTCAAGAGGGCCTTAGGAAGCTCTAGTGTTAATAAGGCTAGAGGATGCGATGAAATTCCAGTTGAACTATGCAATTCCCCAAAGGATGATGCATTCATGGTGCTGCATTCAATATGTCAGCAAATAAGGAAGATGCAGCCGTGGCCATAGGACTGCCAAAGGTCAATCCTCATCCCGATTCCCAAGAAGGGTAGTACTGAAGAATGTGCTAGCCATCTGACAATTAAAAGCCTTGAGTAATGAGCACATAGTTTCTCAAAACCATACAAAGAACATACATAATAAAGTCAAGATTCTGATAACATACATGTATGCTTGTAAATAAAACTTCAGGTTAAAAGTACAACTACAACTGGTAGTAACACAGATTTGGTTAACATCTAGTAAGTATATAAGACAATCAAATGATATTAGGCAAAATCAAAACAATATTAGGCATGTTGCCTGACATCTCACTTCCACTTATGAGCTGGGTGATCTTAGGCATGTAGCCAACCTTTCTGTGCTTCCACTTCTGAGCTGTGCAATCTTAGGCAAATTGCCTGACCCAGGTGTGCGTCCACTTCAGAGCTGTGTGATTTAAGCCAGTTGCCTGACCTCTCTGTGCTTCCACTTCTGACCTTTCTGATCTTAGGCAAGTTGCCTGACCTTTCTGTGCTTCCACGTCTGAGCTGTGTGATCTTAGACAAGTTTGCTAAGCTCACTGTGCTCCCACTTCTGTGCTCTATGACCTTGGGCAAGTTGCCTGACATCTACTTGCTTCCCATTCTCAGCTCTCTGATCTTAGGCAAGTTACCTCACCTCTCTGTGCTTCCATATCTTTGTTGTGTTCAGTTCACTTTAGTCTCTCAATCCTATCTGACTCTATGTGACCCCAGGGACTGCAGCAGGCCAGACTTCCTTATTAAACACCAGTTCTCAGAGCTTGCTCAAACTCCTGTACATCGAGTTGGTGATGCCATCCAACCTACTCATCCTCTGTCATCAACTTGGCTTCCTGAAATCAAAATTTCTGGCATTTGGGTCTTTTCCAGTGAGTCAGTTTTTCACATCAGGTGGCCAGAGTATTGGAGCTTCAAATCCAGCATCAGTCCTTTCAATGAATATTCAGGAATGATTTCCTTTAGTATGGACTGGTTTCATCTCCTTGAACTCAAGAGACTGTCAAGAGTCTTCTCCAATACCCCAGTTCAAAAGCATCATTTCTTTAGAGCTCTGCTTTCTTTGCCATCCAATTATCACATACATACATGACTATTGGAAAAATCACAGCTTCGACTAGAGGGACCTTTGTCAGCAAATTAATGTCTCTGCTTTTTCATATGCTGTCAAGATTGGTCAGAGCTTTTCTTTCAGCGAGAAACATCTTTTAATTTCCTGGCTGCGCGCACCATCTGCAGTCATTTTGGAGCCCAAGAAAATAAAGCCTGATACTATTTCCATTGTTTCTTTCTCTATTTGCTAAAAAATGATTGGACCTGATGCCATGATCTCCATTTTTTGAATGTTGAGTTTTAAGCCAGCTTTTTCACTCTCCTCTTTCCCTTTCATCAAGAAGCTCTATAGTTCTTCACTTTCTGCCATTAGGGTGGCGTCATCTGCATATCTGAGATTATTGGTATGTCTCCCAGAAATCTCGATTTCACCTTGTGCTTCATCCAGCCTGCCGTTTCCCTCAATGTACTCTGCATATAAGTTAAATGAAGAGGGTGACCATAAACAGCCTTGTTGTTCTCCTTTCCCAGTTTAGAACTGGCCTGCTGTTCCATGTCTAGTTCTAACTGTTGCTTCTTGACCCATATGCAGATTTCTCAGGAGGCAGGTAAGGTGGTCTGGTATTCCCATCTCTTTAAGTATGTTCCACAGTTTGTTGTGATCCACACACTCTAAGGCTTTAGTCTAACCAAGAAAGCAGAAGTAGATGTTTTTCTAGGACTCTCTCTTGCTCTTTCTATGATCCAATAAATGTTGGCAATTTGATCTATGGTTCTCTGCCTTTTCTAAATCCAGCGTGAACATCTGGAATTTCTTGGTTCTCATACCATTGAAGCCTAGCTTGGAGAATTTGGAGCATTTCTTTGCTAGTGAGTGAGATGAGTGCCATTGTGTCTGAACATTCTTTGGCATTGCCTTTCTTCGGGATTGCAATTAAAACTGACATTTTCCAGTCCTGTGGCCACTGCTGAGTTTTCCAAATTTGCTAGAATATTGAGTGAAGCACTTTCACAGCATCATCTTATTAGATTTGAAATAGTTCAACTAAAATCCCATCACTTCCACTAGCTTTGTTCATAGTGATGATTCCTCAGGCCCATGTGACTTTGCTTTTGTCTGGCTATAGGTGAGTGATTATACCATTGTGGTTATCTGGGGCATTAAAGCCTTTCTTGTATAATTCTTCTGTGTATTCTTGTCACCTCTTCTTATAATCTTCTGCTTCTTTTAGGTCCGTACTGTTTCTGTCCTTTATTGTGCCCTTATCTTTCATTTCTTTTCCTTAGATTTGAGAGATTAAAGATTTCATGGAAAGAGATACAAACTATATGAAAAAAAAAAAAACTCAAGTAGTAGTGGCTTCCCTTTGAGCTGCCTTTTTCACTGATGGTGGGAAGATTTTCAGTGCTCTAATGAGTAAGTCCTGTGGTCTACTGCAGTTTCACTTTCTACTAGACCAACCCATAGTGACATCTTAAAGGATGCTGTGCTTTGGCTGGTACCCAGTTATAATGAGTTGTTTTTTAGTGCTACAGTTAACAGACCTTCTTTCTCAAATATATACATGTCCATAATTTTTGCTATTTTCATCCACCAACACTAAATGAGGATCAAGCCTGTGTCAAACTTCTTATGAAAAAAAGGAAATATTCACAGTTCTACTGCCTCACTTTCAAGAAAGCATTTTCCATTAGCCATCTAACATATATTCATTACTTAAGCTCACTTCAGAGTCCAAGCACAAAAATTTCAAAGGCAGAGTCATCGATACGTTTCTTTAAAAATAGTAAGGACTAGATCACAGACCTGTATGATAGTGAAGCTTAAAAAAGCTAAAATTGTGTAGCATACATTCTTATCAGGTGCCAGACCAAAGCTTAAGTCAGGGTTTGATTTCCATCTTTCAGATCTTGCCCTCCAATGCCAACCAGAGAGAATTTGACAGGATGCTTCCCTAATTAAATGGCATAGTTCCAGTTTTCTAGCTGCAAACACACAAAAGCAAATGGTTAAAGATTTTTGCTTGTTTAATCTGTGTATGTGGGTGCACACAAAGTCAGGCAACTTGCCTAGGATCACCAGTCTCAGACGTGGAAGCATCCCCTTCAGAAGGAAATGGCTGCCCACTCCAGTATTCTGGCCTGGAGAATGCCATGGACAGTCCATGGGGTTGTAAAGAGTTGGACATGACTGAGCGACTTTCATTTCACCTTATTTCACTTCACTGAGCAGACTAATTATAACAGATGCTGGATCTCAGGAGTGGCTACATAATTGACAGAATACAGTAAAGAATAAAATATGGGGCTTCAAGATGATTCAAAAATGATTCAAACTTTCAAGACATTCACAGCAGATCATGAAATCATGATTGAGGCCCTTCCAAGCACCCAAGAATAGGGCCTGGTGTAATTGCACAGAACACATAACCATTAAGCCCATCTTCATTCACTTTGGCCCAAGAGTGGGATCTTAGGGAACTCCTGTTATTCCTTAGTTGCTCTGAGAGCCTAAGGGAAGGAGTTCTAAGCAAGGGGCCAGGGCAGTCCTAGATGACAGAAGACAGATGGCCAAGAGAGGGACCATGGCTTAAGGCAGTGTGTATAGACCAGTCATTTGGGAAATGTGCAATACTTTAAAGCCCTATCATAATGAAAAGCAATTTTAAAAAGTGAGATTAAAAACTACAATTTTATAAAATTTGGGGTCACATTACTTAAAGGTAAATAAATCTTAACAGCTACAGGGTCAGGAATTCCAGGGGTCCTTTTGCAGGGTCCAACTCTGTGACGATCTAGTGTCACATGGGTGGCACACCCAGTCTATTGGGCCAGTTGTGGTAGGACTTCTAGGTTTATGGCAGGGAATCCATAAATCTTTGATTAGAAGAGCTTGTTGTGCATGTTCTGAACATGCACAATGGAAATAATAGGTCCTGAAAACCTATTCAGCCTACAAGGATGGTGTTGCCAACCATTTCCTTGTCTATGGTGAAGCCCACCCCCATTCTTATTTTATTTTATGATTTTGTTTCACAATTGTCCTTGTGAAATATTCCATAATAACAAAGTAGGAAAATATTAACAAAGTGATTAGATAAATGTGCCCTGTATATCTCTTAACTCTCAATAAGTCAGATGTTTATACCTACCATACAAGGCTGTAGTCAAATTTAGTAGCTGAAATTTGGTCTTCAATAAAAGTCTCAGTGCGAATAATGGAGCTAGCCTTTAAAGGTCAAGCTTTGTTAAAGTTGTCTCACATTCTGGCGACTGAAGAAATGAGCTTTTTCTTATCTTTCTTTTTTTTTTTTTTCAGGGATGAAATTAGAATGATCCTTCTGCATAGCAAGAGTTTCCCTGGTGGCTCAGTGGTTAAAGAGCCTGCCTGCAGTGCAGGACAGCCATGTTCGATCCCTGTCTTTGGAAGATCCCCTGGAGAAGGAAATGACAACACATTCCAGTATTCTTGCCTGGAGAATTCCATGGACAGAGGAGCCTGGTGGCCTATAGTCCATGGGGTCACAAAGAGTCAGACACAACTGAGTGACTAACACTTTCACTTTCACTGCATAGCAAGAAATGAGCCAACACAGGACAATCTTAAAAAGTACACAAGGCTTGTCCTTCCAAAACTAGTATCTCTCACATGTTTTTGAAATACTATGGAATATCTTGAATCCTAGATCTACACCTATAGTCAAAGCTATCTCCAACCTCACCTTTTTCTTGGTGTCTTATTCACTTAGGACCTTATTTTCTACTGAAAAATTGCCAAACTGATAGACGCAGTTCAGTTAAGAATTGAAGGATATAATCCAGAGAAATTAATAATGATATAAGCTTTTTGGCATGCAAAATTAATGGTGATAAAATAGGCTTCTTTCATGAAGTTCCAGAGTGAATCCCGAATAAGATATATTGCCATTTTCAAAAGATTGCTGTGCTATTTTTCTATCACTTAAAACATCCACTAAGAAATGTGCCAAAGAAGAACACATGATTCTACCAAGAGATAGCCATCAGGGAAGAGAAATCTGTCTTCAATAACATGGTAAACATTGCATATAAAAAGTTTAAGAAAACACAGAAAAAAAGCAAAAAACCAATCACATTGTAAACCAACTATGTGCTGTGCTTATTCGCTCAGTCATGTCCACTTCTTTGCAACCTCATGGACTATACTTCAAGTTAAACAAAGAAGATTGTATTTAAAATACATAAAAGCATGTATCTTTTGAGGATGTGGCTAAAATCTCACCATGTCTACTTTAAACACTGCATTGACTAATAACAAGATATAATTCAGGGTATGACTTTGTCAATGTCAGTTCCACACTGTCTCAGATTTCCTATATTAGTGACAAAAATTAAAAACTTAGAACAAGTAAGTGTTCTTTCTGTTTCCATGTATCTTTAGTTAATTGAGTTCTTTCTCTCTCTCTCCCTGTTTTTTTCTCTGTAGCCCTTAGTGATTATATGATATATTTTGCTTCCGTGCTTATTGTATCAGTTCAGTTCAGTTGAGTTGCTCAGTCATGTCCGACTCTTTGCGACCCCATTAATCGCAACACGCCAGGCCTCCCTGTCCATCACAAACTCCCGGAGTTCACTCAAACTCACGTCCATCGAGTCAGTGATGCCATCCAGCCATCTCATCCTCGGTCGTCCCCTTCTCCTCCTGCCCCTAATCCCTCCCAGCATCAGGGTCTTTTCCAATGAGTCAACTCTTCGCATGAGGTGGCCAAAGTATTGGAGTTTCAGCCTCAGCATCAGTCTTTCCAATGAACACCCAGGACTGGTCTTCTTTAGGAGGGACAGGTTGGATGTCCTTGCAGTCCAAGGGACTCGCAAGAGTCTTCTCCAGCACCACCATTAAAAAGCATCAATTATTTGGTGCTCAGCTTTCTTTATAGTCCAACACTCATATCCATACATGAGCACTGGAAAAAGCATAGCTTTAAATAGATGGACCTTTGTTGACAAAGTAATATCTCTGCTTTTCAATGTGCTATCTAGGGCGGTCATAACTTTCCTTCCAAGGAGTAAGTGTCTTTTATTTTCATGGCTGCAATCACCATCTGCAGTGATTTTGGAGCCCCCCAAAATAAAGTCTGACACTGTTTCCACTGTTTCCCCATCTATTTCCCATTAAGTGATGGAACTAGATATCTCTACCTAATTTGGGATTAAAGTATAAAATCCATGAGGAAATGGATATCTTTTGTTTTAACCACTATATGTCCAGTACCTGAAAAACACTGACCCATAGTAGGTGCTTAAAAAAACATCAGATGTATGAAAGCAAATGACACCACTATAGTAGGAGAGATAACAAATACACATTCTATTATAATGGAACAACATAAAAGGAGCTGAATGATTGACAGGATTGCCTTTATATGTTTGTATCTGTATATGTATTTATATGCCTTCATCTGAAAGAGCAATGCTGAGTTAATTTACTTCCATTTCAAAAAATGACTAATATTTATATTTTAAAGCTGATGATTGTACTGCGAAGTACAATAATCTTTTGCCCCATTCTCAATGTTGTTTCTGTTAGGTCCATAGCATTTTTGGACCTAACAGAAACAGAAGATATTAAGAAGAGGTAGCAAGAATACACAGAAGGACTATACAAACAGGATCTTCATGACCCAGATAATCATGATGGTAAGATCACTCACCTACAGCCAGACATCCTGGAATGTGAAGTTAAGTGGGTGTAAGGAAGCATCTCTGCGAACAAAGCTGGTGGAGGTGATGAGATTCCAGTTGCACTATTTCAAATCCTAAAAGATGATGCTGTGAAAGTTCTTCACTCAATATGCCAGCAAATTTGGAAACTCAGCAGTGGCCTCAGGACTGGAAAAGGTCAGTTTTCATTTCAATCCCAAAGAGAGGCAATGCCAAAGAATGCTCAGCTACCACACAGTTGCACTCATCTCACATGCTAGAAAAGTAATGCTCCAAATTATCCAAGCCAGGCTTCTACAGTACATGAATTGTGAACTTCCAGATGTTCAAGGCTGCATATAGAAAGTGCAGAGGAACCAGAGATCAAATTGACAACATATCTTGGATCATCAAAAAGCAAGAAAGTTCCTGAAAAGCATCTACTTCTGCTTTATTGATTATGCAAGCCTTTGAGTGTGTGGATTACAACAAACTCTGGAAAATTATTAAAGAGATGGGAATACCAAATCATCTTACCTGCCTCCTGAGAAATCTGTATGCAGGTCAAGAAGCAACAGTTGGAACTGTCATGGAACTACAGACTGGTTCCAAATCAGGAAAGGAGTACGTCAAAGGTGTATATTGTCACCCTGCTTATTTAACTTATACACAGAGTACATCATGAGAAATGCTAGACTGGATGAAGAGTAAGCTAGAATCAAGATTTCTGGGAGAAATATCAATAACCTCAAATATGCAGATAACACCACCCTTATGGCAGAAAGTGAAGAACTAAAGAGCTTCTTGATGAAAGTGAAAGAGCAGAGTGAAAAAGTTGACTTAAAACTCAACATTCAGAAAACTTAGATCATGTCACCTGGTCCCATCACTTCATGGGAAATAGATGGGGAAACAGTGGAAACAGTGATAGATTTTATGTTTTTCAGGTGTCAAAATCATGCAGATGGTGACTGCAGCCATGAAATTAAAAGACGCTTGTTCCTTGGAAGAAAAGTTTTGACCAACCTAGACAGCATATTAAAATGCAGAGACATTCCTTTGCCAACAAAGGTCCATCTAGTCATAGCTATGGTTTCCCCAGTAGTCATGAGTGGATGTGAGAGTTGGACTATAAAGAAAGCTGAGCACCACAGAATTGATGCTTTGAACTGTGCTGTTGGAAAAGACTCCTCAGAGTCCCTTGGACTGCAAGGAGAACTAAACCATCCATGGTAAAGGAAATCAGTCTTGAATGTTCATTGGAAGGACTGATGCTGAAGTTGCAATGTCAATACTTTGGCCATGTGATGTGAAGAGCTGACTCATTTGAAAACACCCTGATGTTGGGAAAGATTGAAGGCGGGATGAGAAGGGCACTACAGAGGATGAGATGGTTCGATGGCATCACCCACTCAATGGACATAGGTTTGAGTAAACTCTGGGCATTGGTCATGGAAAGGGAGGCCTGGTGTGCTGCAGTCCACGGGGTCACAAAGTGTCGGACATGACTGAGCAACTGAACTGAACTGAACAATGTTTTTCAGTTTATATCGCTATTTTTGTCTTCTGCAAAAGTTTATTTTTTTAATGCTTAATTTTATATTGGAGTATAATTGGTTAGAAATGTTTTGTTAACTTCTAGTGTACAGAAAAGTGATTGAATTATATATATATATATATATATATATATATATATATATATATATTCTTTTCCAAATTCTTTTCCCATTTAGGTTCTTACAGAGTATTCAGCAGAGTTCCCTGTACTATAGTGTTTTAGGTTATCCATTTTAAATAGAGCAGCATGTACACGTCAATCCAAAACATGCTTAATTGATATATGTCTTTTATCATAAGTCACTTTAAATCAGGGTGGAAACTAATCAGAATGCACATTTTACTAATGGTAATATTAATTTGTAAAATATTCCTAAGGCAAATACCAGACATTTGAACACAAGTATCTCTTCTCTTGAAAATCAAAAGCATAGGAATGTATTTAGTAAAATAGTCTTCTCCCAAAGAGAACTAGCACATTCTCTTTACTGACAGGAAAAACAAGAACTTTGATAACTGAACTATATTGAAGACTTTAAGTTAAACTAGTTAAAACCGAACATTAGATTTTCTATAAATTGATGTTTGATTCAGGTGCTTGCTAATTTATCTTCCCTGCTTATAGACTACAGGCAAGAGCATTTGGACTTTCATAATTACAAACTATCCTGAGAGAAAATTAATTTTGTTAGCAAATAGTTTAGTTACTGTTCTTTTTAAAATATATTTTCTTCAATGACTATACCAACATATTTTAAGATTGTTCTCTCTTTCTAAAATTATATAAATGGATTCATTGGAATCTCAATGGAGAAGAGGCACAGACCATTCAAAACTTGAAGAATGAGCATGTGTTTTTAAAAACAAAGCAAAGAAGAAACCTAATAAAGTCAAGATTCTGATAAAATATATAAATGCTTGTAATAAAACTTCATGATAAATATGCCACTACATCTGCAACTGGTATTAATATCTATTTGGTTCACATCTAGTATGTAGATAAGATAATCAAAACAAACCAAAAATAAGCGGGAGAAGTTCATGCTGAACTTAAACTTTTGTGTAGAGCCACTAAACAATACTAGACAAAGAAATACTCAGGAAAAGAAAATGTCAGTGTTGCTCAATTAAAAATAAATTTTTTACAATCTACATGATTTCAAGTTATGAGTCCTTCATGAAAATATTATTGGAGGACTAATTAAGCAAAGCAAGCACTGATCGCATAAACAGCAGCAGACGTTTTGCTGAGCAGAAGATCTATTTAAACCTCAGATTAAAGATAAAACACCTGAAGAATTCATGGTAATAAAACACAATGGAAATGTTCCAATGGATATATGGAAATAAGATCACCTTTTAGAGTAGACTGGTGAAATTAGAGCAATGAGATACCACTACACACTTATCAGAAGGGTCAAATACAAAAATCTGACAAAGATGAGGGACAATAGGAACTCTCATTCGTTGTCAGTGGTTTTACAAAATGATGGGGTCACTTTGGAAGCAGTCTCTTACAGAGCTAAATATTGTCATACCACATGATCTAACAATTGCCCTCCTAGTTAGTTCACCAAACGATTTGATAGCTAATGCCCACATATAAACATGCACATGAATTTTATAACAGCAAAACGAAGATCATGGCATCTGGTCCCATCACTTCATGGGAAATAGATGGGGAAACAGTAGAAACAGTGTCAGACTTTATTTTTTGGGGCTCCAAAATCACGGCAGATGGTGACTGCAGCCATGAAATTAAAAGACGCTTACTCCTTGGAAGAAAAGTTATGACCAACCTAGATAGCATATTCAAAAGCAGAGACATTACTTTGCCGACTAAGGTCCGTCTAGGCAAGGCTATGGTTTTTGCAGTGGTCATGTATGGATGTGAGAGTTGGACTGTGAAGAAGGCTGAGCACCGAAGAAATGATGCGTTTGAACTGCAGTGTTGGAGAAGACTCTTGAGAGTCCCTTGGACTGCAACTAGATCCAACCAGTCCATTCTGAAGGAGATCAACCCTGGGATTTCTTTGGAAGGAATGATGCTAAAGCTGAATCTCCAATACTTTGGACCTCTTCACCTCACGTGAAGAGTTGACTCATTGGAAAAAACTCTGATGCTGGGAGAGATTGGGGGCAGGAGGAGAAGAGTACGACCCAGGATGAGATGGCTGGATGACATCACGGACTCGATGGACATGAGTCTGAGTGAACTCCAGGAGATAGTGATGGACAGGGAGGCCTGGCGTGCTGCGATTCATGGGGTTGCAGAGTCGGACACGACTGAGCGACTGAACTGAACTGAATTCATACTCTTTCTCTCTCACACACACACACAAATTGGAAGTAACCAAAGTGTCCTTTAATAGACGTATGGATAAACAAACAACGGTACATCAACATAACGGAATATTACTCAAGAATAAAAAGAAACAAGCTATCAAATCACAAAAAGAAATGGATGAAACCTGAATGAATGCTATTAAGTAAAGTAAGCTAGTCTGGAATAGCTTATATACTGCATGCAGCCAATTGTACAACATTCTGGGAAAGGAAAAACTGCAGAGCAAATTAAAAATATCAGAGGATTTTTTTCTTTTGCATCACAATAGTTCTATTAGTCTGGATACAGTATGTCAACCTTCAGCAATTCCTCTCCTACACTGACACACAAATCCGCTCAATTGGAGTCTTCATTGCCCCAGAGCTCATACACTGTAATGTTAGTCTGTGCGTCTCCAGGAACCTTGACATTGGCAGGGTTGAGGTTAACACTGGTTAGTAGTTTCCGATTCCACACCCTGGACACACATTTCACAAGGTCCATCTCAAGCAGGATTAAGGTATCAAACATATAGTCTTTTTCTGGGGAAGCCTTTTTTTTTTTTTCTTTCACAGAGAGCCAAAGGAACCACCCTAACGGGCAGGACTCTGCACATTACCCTTGCCACTCTCTCCTGCCAACTTCATTGTCACATATATCAGCACAACAAAAAAAAAGCCAGAGGAACGTGACCTCAAACCAGTCCTGGGCATGCTCTGGTAGATTCTGCCAAATTACAAAGTGTCCTCAGCAGAGGACCTTACCCTGGAGCTCTCCTGAGGCAAGAGGAAATGGCTCCTGGTACGCTGGTCTGCCCTGGCACCTGGAGACTGAGGACCAGGAAGGGCTGGGCCCTTGCTGATGTCATAAAAGGCCCATGTGGCCATTGTGAAAAGAGGTTTGCAGGGCCAACTGAAAGTAGGGCTTAAAGGGAAATGGGGAAATTTTCAGCAGGCAAGCCAAGAGAGGTGGGGAGTGACAAAATGCCATCTCCTTACCAGTGTATACTTTCTGAACCTGATGTTCTACTGGAAGGGTGGATCCATCTTCTATTCTCATTATTCCATTTGTTGAACCCAGACCCTGGGCTGAGCAGAACAGAGCCCAGGGCATGTGTCCCTGCAGAGAAGAGAGCCAAGTGAGAAAGAAAGATATTAAAGCAGAGGTCAGAAACTAGGAGCCACTGATATGTTTTGTGTGGGCTATACTGTTTCTCAAAATGACTGTGGTCAGTCGCTAAATTGTATCTGAGTCCTTGAGACCCCGTGGACTGTAGCCCAACAGGCTCCTCTGTCCCTGGGATTTCCCAGGCAAGACTCCTGGAGTGGGCTGCCACTTCCTTCTCTAGGCATAGGAGATGTTTTAGAGCAGTGAAACTATTCTGTATGATGTTATGGTAAATACACGGCACTATATATTTGTCAAAACCCATAGAATCTTACAGCAAACAAAGTGAATCAATGTATGCATATTTAAAAAAACATTTTGACATCAAGAATGGAATGCAGAATTTGACCAATCAAATTATATTACAAATGTATGAAACCATCTCACTAAGATCCGCTGAATTAAGTAACTTTGGAAATGAATAGATTTTGCAAGACTGAAAGCAAAAGATAAAACCACTGAAATCTAGTTGGTAGTGTTTTTTCTCATAGAAGTATAGGTTAACAATCCTGATACTGTTACACATGCATACTTGAACAGTTTCGTAGATGGCACATGAATATTCATACATATGTATGTTTCTTTGTCTGGTTAGCTGAAAGGGTCTAAGAGAAATGATACTCCCAAATAATGAAAGAAATAAGCACAGATCTTGGTTCCCAATACTAATTGCCAATGAAAGGAACCAGGCGTCTTGGAGAAATTAGTGATTGTAGGGCTCAGGGAGGAAACGTAGAAGAGGAGTCTGAGGGAACTCTTCTATAGCGAATGCTAAAAATATAATTTTTTTAAAAAGCCCCAGAGTAATGAGGTTATGTCAAAGAAGACACGAATGAGCTTCCAATGGCCAAAAACTGTAACAAGATGAGCAATATAATAAGTAAGTCATCTTTTGGGATTATACCCCAAAGTATAAAATTAATATCTATGGGCCATACTGATATAAATAGATGATTGAATACATGTGAGACAATAGACCAATTTCCCATGCAGAAGAATTTCAGATAGTTGACATAGGTAATTCGGCTCTCAGGGAGGTGGAGTGTACATCCCTATTCCTGAAGACTGAGTTACATGTAGTGAATTCCTTTCAAAAAATACAATATGGAGAGGAAGAAACAGAGGAACTTGGCAGTGGAATAACCTGACAAACACTACTTCAACCAGGTGGTAAAGATCAGCTTTACCAGTGATAAAGCTTGCTGATCATATCACATGATTAAAAGGACATTCCACCTCTGCAGTTTTTCCCCCAAATCCATGAAGTGACAGTGAAAGTGAAAGTTGCTCAGTCATGTGCGACTCTTCAAAACACCATGCACTATACTGTCCATGGAATTTTCTAGGCCAGAATACCGGAGTGGGCAGCCTTTCCCTTCTCTACGGGATCTTCTCACTCAGGGATTGAACCCAGGTCTCCTTCATTGCAAGTGGATTCTCTACCAGCTGAGCTACAAGGGAACCTTTCCCCCAAAATCCATAGTCCCAAGCTAATAGGAAAATCATCAGACAAATCCAAATTGGGGAACATTTTATAAAATACATGATAGTATTCCTCAGTAGTATCAAGGTCATAAAAAATAAGAGAAGTATGTGAAATTGTCACATCCAAGAAGAACATGAAAGGCATGGCTACTACATGCAATGTGGGATCCAGGATGGGTTCCTGGAACAGAAAAAGGATATTAGGTAAAAATTAAGAAAATCTTAGCAGGAAAAATCTTAGAAATAATGTAGGCACTCTATAACAATATGGGTGATATTTGGGAACTTTCTGGTATAAGGAAAATATCTTTGCTTTCTTGTAAATCTAAAATCGTTCCAAGGTTTTTTAAAGTTTATTTTCAAATCATAGAGCAATAGAGGCAACATTGTTTCCTGATGACACAATTGTGTAACTGGAGCCTCCAAGAGAAAAGAAGTACTCTATACAATTAGCCTTTCCTATCCATGTGTTTCACATCCAAGGATTCAATCATTAAAAATATATATATATATATAAAACTCCAGAAAGTTCCAAAAGTCAAACTGCAAATTTACCATGTCTTGGCAACTATTTGCATTTCTTTTACATTGTATTAGGTTCGTAAGAAATTTAGAGATGATTTAAAGTATATGGGAGGATGTGTGTAGTTTATATGCAAATACTAAAATGCTATGCTACTTATTTAAGGCACTTGAACGTCTGTGGATTTTGGTATCTGATGGTTGGCAGGGGTGTCCTAGAACCAATCTCCCACAGATATCTAGGGAAAGCTGTATTTTAAAGAAATTGACCTAGATGGCTGGATAAAAATAATAATATGCAAAACAGTGTTCCTAAATACTAACAAGTAATTACATTTATAAAGGAAGACACCATTTATAATAGCTACAAACAGATAAATATTAAGAATATATTTAAGAACAAATATGCAATAGCTATTTGAAGAAAATTCTGAAATGCTACTGAAAAAATGCAGTGAAATGCATGATGAGATGGAAAGATATCTCTTCGGGGAAGATGAAAATATTTTATACAGGTATCAACTGTCCCCAAATTATTCTATAATTATGATAAGATTTCAGTAAGAATACTAATATGTTTGGTGGGGGAAATAAGCTAATTCTAAAACATATGTGGAGAAAAACACGTAATAAGAGGCAGAACGTTTCTGAAAAAGAATAATGAGCATGAAGGCTGTACTTACAAGATTTTAAAACATGTGGATACCTACATACTTACATAGAGAAGTACTGTTATACAACTAGTACTGGTACATGGCTAGCCTTACAGTTCATGAGGCAACAAGTGAAAGCAGAAATCAACTCAACTACACACACACATACACACAAATACAGCTTTTGTCTGAATGTGGCACCCCCAAAATTCATGTTTTGATAATTATGCTGTATTTAAGTGTCTGTAGAAATGAGGATCATTCCACTTTTCTTCCTACAAGGTGGGCTTAAAGCAACTTGAAGACCATTTAATGCTGGGTTACCTACCAGAAAACTTGCATCCCACCTTCTTTTCTCAGTGTTCACGTAGATTGCCTCAGTTTTCTAGTTTCCAGTCTGAAACCCTCGTCTTCAGGCTGTGAGAATGATCTGAATAGACTTGCCCATGTTCCACTTGGAGCTGTCTTTTGCCATTTTGAAGACTCGTAGTGGTCTGCTCCAGAGCCCCTGAGCACCCAAATATATACACCTCCCCAGGTGGCCACACCCTTATGCTTTATGATGTCAGCAAGTCACTACCCCGGTTCATTGCGGTCCTGGGTGAGCCTTGTCATCACACAGCCCCATCCTGACACCTCTAGGGGAGAATGGGGAGAAATTCACATGGTTTGGGGGGATAAAAGAGGCATTTTACATACCCCTTATGAGCACTCGGAACCCACCTGCCATCCTCATCTCTCTAACTCCACACTGTGTCACATGGCAGGGGTAGTGTGTCTCCTCAAACCTGGCTTCACAGCCACAATATTCAGGCTTTCATTCTGTTCTCTCTCACCTTTCACCATTATCTAGTTTTTAATATCTCACATAAAATCCCTCCTTGATAATTAGGCTGTATTTAAGTGTCTGTGGAAATGGGGGATCATTCCACTTTCTTCCTACAAGGCAGGCTTAAAGCAACTTGAAGACCATTTAACGCTGGGTTACCTACCAGAAAACTTCCATCCCACCTCCTTTTCTCAGTGTTCAGGTAGCTTGCCTCAGTTTTCTAGTTTCCAGTCTGAAACCCTCGTCTTCAGGCTGTGAGAATGCTCTGAATACACTTACCCTTGCTCCACTTGGAGCTGTCTTTTGCCATTTTGAAGACTTGCAGTGGTTTGCTCCAGAGCCTGTCAGCATCCCTATATATAACCCTACCCAGGGGGCCACATCCTTCTGCTTTATGAGGTCAGCAAATCAATTCCCCAGCTCAAAGTTGCCCTGGGTGAGTCTTCATATCACACAGTCCCATTCTGATACCTCTAGAGGAGGATGGGGAGAAATTCAGATGATTTGATGGGATAAAAGAGGCATTTTACATGCCCCTTATGAGCATGAGAAACTCACCAGCCATCCTGTCTCTAAATCCACAATGCTGTGTCACATGGCAGGGGTAGTGTGTCTCCTCAAACCTGGCTTCACAGCCAAAGTATTCAGGCTTTCATTCTGTTCTCACTCACCTTTCACCATTATCTAGTTTTTAATATCTTGCCTCAAATGCCACCTTGATAATTAGGCTGCATTTAAGTGTCTGTAGAAATGACGATCATTCCACCTTCCTCCTACAAGGTGGTTTTAAATCTCCCTGAAGGCCATTGAATTCTGGGCCACCTACCAGAAAACTTCCATCCCACCTCCTTTTCTCAGTGTTCACGTAGATTGCCTCAGTTTTCCCGTTTCCAGGCTGAAACCCCTGTCTTCAGGCTGTGAGAATGCACTGAATAAGCTTGCCCATGCTGCACTTGGAGCTGTCTTTTGCCATTTTGAAGATTTGCAGTGGTCTGCTCAAGAGCCCCTAAGCACCCCTATATATACCCCTCCCCATGGAGCCGCACCCTTATTCTTTATGACGTCAGCAAGTTATTTCGTCCAGCCAATGGTGGCCCTGGGTTAGGCTTGACATCACAAAGCCTCATCCTGACACCTCTAGGGGAGGATGGCGATAAATTCAGATGGTTTGGTGGGATAAAAGGGGCATTTTAAATGCCCCTTGTGAGACTGCGAAACTCACCTGCCATCTTCATCTCTCTAACTCCACACTGTTTGACATATGGCAGGTTTAGTGTTTCTCCTCCATACCTGGCTTCACAGTCACAGTAGTCAGGCTTTCATTCTGTTCCTTCTCACCTGTCACCATTATCTAGTTTTTAATATCTTGCCTAAGATTCCCTCCTTGAAAATTAGGGTGTATTTAAGTGTCTGTGGAAATGAGGATGATTCCACTTTCCTCCGAAGAGGTGGTCTTAAAGCATCTTGAAGACCATTTAATTCTGGGCCACCTATCAACAAACTTCCATCCCACCTCCTTTTCTCAGTGTTCACGTAGCTCTCATCAGTTTTCGAGTTTCCCGTGTGAAACCCTTGTCTTCAAACTGTGAGAATGCACTTATAAACTTGTCCTTGCTCCACTTGGATTAGTCCTTTGTGATTTTTCAGACATGCAGTGATTTGCTCCAGAGGCCCTGAGCACCCCTATATATACCCCTCCCCAGGGAGACACACCCTTATGTTTATGATGTCGGCAAGTCACTTCCCCAGCCAATGGTGGCCTGGGTGAGCCTTGACATCACAAAACCCCATCCTGACACCTATAGGGGAGGATAGGGAGAAATTGAGATGATTTGGTGGGATAAAAGAGCCATTTTAAATGTCCCTTATGAGCCAGCAAAACTCACTTGCCATTTTCATCTCTCTAACTCCACACTGTTTGACACATGTTAAGGATAGTGTGTCTCCTCCAAACCTTGCTTCACAGCCACAATATTCAGGCTTTCATTCTGTTCTCTGTAAACTTTCATCATTATATAGTCTTTAATATTTTGCCAGAATCCATCGCTGATAATTAGGCTGTATTTAAGTGTCTGCAGAAATGAGGATCATTCCACTTTCCTCCTACAAGGTGGTCTTAAAGCACCTTGAAGGTCATTTAATTCTGGGCAACATACCAGAAAACTTCCGTCCCACCTCCTTTTCTCAGTGTTCACATGACTCTCCTCAGTTTTATAGTTTCTAGTCTGAAACACCTGTCTTCATGCTGTGAGAATGTATTGAACACACTTGCCTTGCTCCACTTGGCGCTGTCTTTTGCCATTTTGAAGACTGGCAGTCGTCTGCTCCAGAGCCCCTGAGCATCCCTATATATACCACTTCCCAGGGGGCCACACCCTTATGCTTTGTGAGGTCAGCATGTCTCTTCCCCAGCCAATGGTGTCCCTGAGTGTGCCTTGACATCACCGCCCCATCCTGACACCTCTAGGGGAGGATGGGGAGAAATTCAGAAGGTTTGGTGGGATAAAAGTGACATTTTAAATGCCCCTTATAAGCCTGCAAAACTCCTCTGCCATCTTTATCTCTCTAACTCTGCACTGATGTATCATATGGCACGGTTAGTGTTTCTCCTCCAAACTGGCCTTCACAGGCACAGTATTCAGGCTGTTTTCTCTCCCCTTTCACTATTATCTAATCTTTAATATCTTGCCTAAAATCCCTCCTTGATAATTAGGCTGTATTTAAGTGTCTGTGGAAATGAGGATCATTCCAATTTCCTCCTACAAGGTGGTCTTAAAGCGACTTGAGGACCATTTACTTCTGGGCCGCCTACCAGAAAACTTCCATGCCACTCTTTCTCAGTGTTCACGTACCCCTCCTCAGCTTTCTAGTTTCCTGTCTGAAACCCCTGTCTTCAGGCTGTGAGAATGCAATGAATACCCTTGCCCTTGCTCCACTTGGAGCTGTCATTTGCCATCTTAAAGACTCACAGTGGTCTGCTCCAGAGCCCCTGAGAACCCCTATATATAGCCCTCCCCAGGGGGCCACACCCTTATGCTTTTTGAAGTCAGCAAGTCACTTCCCTAGCCAATGGTGGCCATTGGTGAGCCTTGACATCACAAAGCCCCAACCTGCCACCTCTTTGGAGGAATGGGGAGCAATTCAGATGGTTTGGTGGGATAAAAGAGGCAATTTTTTTTAGTGTATTATTTTAATTGGAGGTTAATTAGTTTACAATATTGTAGTGGTTTTGCCATTCATTGGCATGAATCAGCCATAGGTTTACATGTGTTTCCCATCCAGAATCCCCCTCACACCTCCCTCCCCATCCTATCTCTCTGGGTCATCCCAGTGCACTAGCCCTCAGCACCCTGTCTCATGCATGGAACCTGGACTGGCCATCTGTTTCACATATGATAATATACATATTTCACTTCTATTCTCTCAGATCATCCCACCCTCTCTTTCTCCCACAGAGTCCAAAAGACTGTTCTATACTTGTGTCACTTTTTCTGTCTTGCGTATAGGGTTATCATTACCATCTTTCTAAATTCCATATATATGCTTTAGTATACTGTATTGGTGTTTTTCTTTCTGGCTTACTTCACTCTGTATAATAGGCTCCAATTTCATCCCCTTCGTTAGAACTGATTCAAATATATTCTTGTTAACAGCCGAGTAATATTCCATTGTCTGTATGTACCACAGCTTTCCTATCCATTCATCTGCTGATGGACATCTAGGTTGCTTCCATGTCCTGGCTATTATAAACAGTGCTGTTATGAACATTGGGGTACACATGTATGTTTCAATTCTGGTTTCCTTGGTGTGCATGCCCAGCAGTGGGATTGTTGGGTCATATGGCAGTTCTATTTCCAGTTTTTTAATGAATATCCACACTTTTCTCCATAGTGGCAGTACTAGTTTGCATTCCCACCAACAGTGTAAGAGGGCTCCCTTTTCTCTACACCCTCTCTAGCATTTATTGCTTGTAGTCCTTTTGATAGCAGCCATTATGACTGGCGTGAGATGGTACCTCGTTGTTGTTTTGATTTGCATTTCTCTGAAAATGAGTGATGTTGAGCATCTTTTCATGTGTTTGTTAGCCATCTGTATGTCTTCTTTGGAGAACTGTCAGTTTAGTTCTTTGGCTCATTTTATGATTGGGTCATTTATTTTTCTGGAATTGAGCTACAGGAGTTGCTTGTATATTTTTGAGATTAACTCTTTGTCAGTTGCTTTGTTTGCTATTATTTTCTCCCATTCTGAAGGCTATCTTTTCACTTTGCTTTTCTCTGGGAGGTGGGTCATAGAGGATCCTGCTGTGATGTATGTCAGAGAGTGTTTTGTCTATGTTCTCCTCTAGGAGTTTTATAGTTTCTGGTCTTACATTTAGATCTATAATCCATTTTGAGTTTATTTTTGTATATGGTGTTAGAAAGTGTTCTAGTTTCATTCTTTTACAAGCAGTTGACCAGTGTTCCCAGCACCACTTGTTAAAGAGATTGTCTTTTCTCCATTGTATATTCTTTCCTCCTTTGTCAAAGATAAGGTGCCCATAGGTGCGTGGATTTATCTCTGGGCTTTCTATTTTGTTCCATTGATCTATATTTCTGTCTTTGTTCCAGTACCATACTATCTTGATGATTGTGGCTTTGTAGTAGAGCCTGAAGTCAGGCAGGTTGATTTCTCCTGTCCCATTCTTCTTTCTCAAGATTGCTTTGGCTATTCGAGGTACTTTTATTTCCATGCAAATTGTGAAATTATTTGTTCTAGTTCTGTGAAAAATACTGTTGGTAGCTCGATAGGGATTGCATTGAATCTATAGTTTGCTTTGGGTAGTATACACCTTTTCAAATACTGATTCTTCCAATCCATGAACATGGTATAAGTCTCCATCTATTTGTGTCCTCTTCGATTTCTTTCATCAGTGTTTTATAGTTTTCTATATATATAGGTCTTTTGTTTCTTTAGGTAGATATATTCCTAAGTATTTTAATCTTTTTGTTGCAATGGTAAATGGAATTGTTTCCTTAATTCCTCTTTCTGTTTTCTCAATGTTAGTGTATAGGAATGCAAGGGATTTCTTTGTGTTAATTTTATATGCTGTAACTGTACTATATTCATTGATTAGTTTTAGTAATTTTCTGGTAGAGTCTTCAGGGTTTTTTTAGGTAGAGGATCATGTCATCTGCAAACAGTGAGAGTTTTACTTCTTCTTTTCCATTCTGCATTCCTTTTATTTCTTTTTCTGCTCTGATTGCTGTGGCCAAAACTTCCAAAACTATGTTGAATAGTAGTGGTGAGAGTGGGCACCCTGCCTTTTTCCTGATGTTAGGGGAAATGCTTTCAATTTTTCACCATCGAGGATGATGTTTGCTGTGGGTTTGTCATATATAGCTTTTATTATGTTGAGGTATGTTTCTTCTATTCCTTTTTTCTGGAGAATTTATCATAAATGGATGTTTAACTTTGTCAAAGGCTTTCTCTGCATCTATTGAGATAATCGTATGGTTTTAACTTTCAATTTGTTAATGTGGTGTATTACATTGATTTGCAGATATTAAAGAGTCCTCACATTCCTGGGATAAAGTCCACTTGGTCAAGATGTTCATCTTTTTAATATGTTGTTGGATTCTGTTTGCTAGAATTTTAAGGATTTTTGCACCTATGTTCATCAGTGATATTGGCCTGTAGTTTTCTTTTTTTGTGGCATCTTTTTCTGGTTTTTGTATTAGGGTGATGGTGGCCTCATAGAATGAGTTTGGAAGTTTACCTTCCTCTGCAATTTTCTGGAAGAATTTGAGTAAGATAGGTGTTAGCACTTCTCTAAACTTTTGGTAGAATTCAGCTGTGAAGATGTCTGGTTCTTGGTTTTATTTACTGAAAGATTTCTGATTACAGTTGCACCCAACATCAGAGAAGGCAATGGCAACCAACTCCAGTACTCTTGCCTGGAAGATCCCATGGACAGAGGAGCCTGGTAGGCTGCAGTCCATGGGGTCGCTAAGAGTCGGACACGACTGAGAGACTACACTTTCACTTTTCACTTTCACGCATTGGAGAAGGAAATGGCAACCCACTCCAGTGTTCTTTCTTGAAGAATCCCAGGAATGGAGGAGCCTGGTGGGCTGCCGTCTATGGGGTCGCACAGAGTAAGACACAACTGAAGTGACTTAGCAGCAGCAGCAGCACCGAATATAGGAGCACCACAATATGTAAGGCAAATGCTAACAAGTATGAAAGGGGAAATTAACAATAACACAATAATAGAGGGAGACTTTAATACCCACTCACACCTATGGATAGATCAACAAAACAGAAACTTCACAAGGAAGCACAAACTTTAAATGACACAATGAACAAGCTAGACCTAAAAGAGGCATTTTAAATGCCACTTATGAGCCCATGAAGCTCACCTGCCATTTTCGTCTCTGTAACTTCACAATGCTGTGTCACATGGCAGGGGTAGTGTGCCTCCTCCAAACCTGGCTTCATGGCCACAGTATTCAAGCTTTCATTCTGTTCTCACTCACCTTTCACCATTATCTAGTTTTTAATATCTTGCCTAAAATCCCTCCTTGAAAATTAGGCTGTATTCAAGTGTCTGGAAAGGAGGATTATTCCACATTCCTCCTACAAGGTGGTCTGAAAGTAACTTGAAGGCCATTTAATTGTGGGCCACCTATCAGAAAACTTCCATCCCATCTCCTTTTCTCAGCATTGCCATAGTTCTCCTCAGTTTTCCAGTTTCCAGTCTGAAACCCCTGTCTTTGGGCTATGAGACAGTGAATACACATGCCTTGCTCCACTTGGAGCTGTCTTTTGCCATTTTGAATTTTCACAGTGGTCTGCTCCAGTGCCGCTGAGCACCCCTATATATACCCTTGCCCAGGGGGCACACCTTTATGTTTTGTGGGGTCATCAATTCACTTCCCCAGCCAATGGTGGCCCTGAGTGAGCCTTGACATCACAAAGCCCTTTCCTGAGAGCTGTAGGGTAGGATGGGGAGAAATTAAGATGGTTTGGTGGGATAAAAGAGGCATTTTTAGTGCCCCTTATGAGCCCTCAAACCTCACCTGTCATCTTCATCTCTCTAACTCAACACTGACGTGTCACATGGTGATGGTAGTGTGTCTCCTTCGAAACTGGTTTCACAGCCACAGTATTCAGGCTTTCATTCTGTTCTCTCTCACCTTTCACCATTATCTAGTTTGTAATATTTTGCCTAAGATCCCTCCTTGATAATTAGGCTGTGTTTAAGTGTCTGCTTTCCTTGGACAAGGTGGTCTTAAAACACCATGAAGACCATTTAATTCTGGGCCACCTACCAGAAAACTTCCATCCTATCTCCTTTTCTCAGTACTCATATAGCTCTCCTCAGTTTTCCAGTTTCGAGTCTGAAACCCCTGTCTTCAGGCTGTGAGAATGCACTGAATTCACTTGCCTTGGCTCCACTTGGAGCTGTCTTTTGCAATTTTGAAAACTGGCAGTGGTCTGCTCCTGGGACTGCCCCTGTACCCACGGGGGACTCCTCCATCCCCCAGGCAGTTTTGTGTTTCATCCGTGTGAGAATTAGTGAGGCTGCCGCCCCCTGCAATGGCCCCGTGACACCAAGGACCCTCTGTCTCTCCTATGCATGGGGGGCGGCAGGCGGGGGGGGGGGGTGTTGGCCTTCATGGGCCACAGAGATGCCCCCTCCCACTGCCACAATGTGTAGCTCTTTGGAGCCAAGCTTGTGTGTGCCACTCTCCTGCCCCCTCCTCACCAGTTTCACTCTTCCCACCTGTCTCCGTCTGTTGGGGCTGTTCCAAGACCCCCTCATCTTGTGGCGTTTGCGGGCAATTCCTGGCCTCCCCTGGCCTGTGGCTGCATCCCTCCCATCTGTTTATCATAACCATCTCCTCCCTGGGTCTTCACATCCCCTCTGTCTGCACCTGTGTCCCAATTTCCCCTTTGTAGGACACCAGTCACACTGGGTTTGGGTCACCCTAATGGCCCCATCTTAACTTGATCACATCTGAAAAGAGCCCCCCCCAAACAAGGTCACAATTCTGCAGTCATGCTCACACATTAGGGCTCCCACATATGAATTTGTGGGGACACATTCAGCCTGTAAGAGCACCCCCACCATCTGCTGCTTCTCCACCAGCTCTTGTGTCTCTGGGCTCATCATTAACTGCATCTCCTGGCCTTGTGAGGAGGGTAGAAGGGGGCCTCTCCTGACTTAACCCCATGCCCCCGCCCCGCCAGAGTGGGTCTGTGCAGGGATCGGGGGTAGCACTGGGGAGGAAAGCCTTCTGGAGGGATGGGAGCAGGGAGGGGACGGCCTGTCCTGTAGACTGCACTTTGCCTGCCACCCACCTCCCCCGCCCTTTGGGCCCCTTCAGCCTCTGCTGTCCTTTCTGTCTCTCCCTGCTTCGCATCCCAGGTCAGCCCACGTGGTCACCCTGGACCCCATGGAGCGAGTGCTCTCCCTCTTGTGGCCCAGCCCGGCGCCATAGACACCACTTCTGTACCGGGCTGCCCCTGCTGGCCTCGGCGCTCCCTCTTTGCCCAGGCTCCGAGGCAGAGGAGGAGCCCTGCCTCTTGCCAGAGTGTGACTGTGCGTCCCATGAAGCCCAGACGTGCCGTTGCCTTGCCCCAGCCAAGCCCAGCCCCTCGCCACTGCTTCCTCTTCTATTCCTGGGGAGCTGGAGGCTCAGGCCCTTGGGGACACTGGTCCAGCTGTAGCCAGAGCTGTGTGTGTGGGGGGGGGAAGGGGTCTCTGGAGCCAGACACGAGCCTGTGACCAGCTCCCACCCCAGGGCCTGGGGGATTACTTCGAAGGGCCTCGAACCCAGGGGGTGGCCTGCCAGGCTCTGCTATGCCCAGGTACCTGCCAGGGACGGCTGTGAGGGTCAAGGAAGAGAGGTTGGAAAGCTGCAGGGAGCATTCTGGGGAGGCGAGCAGGGAGGTGGGGGGGGCGGGGAAGTGATCCGCACAGCTGTCTACCCACCCGGCGCCCTCCCCCGCGCAGTGACCAACTGCACCATAGAAGGGGCCAAGTACAGCGCCTGTGGTCCTCCCTGCCCTCGCTCCTGCAATGACCTCGTGGTGAGTCTGGGCTCCTGATGGTCACGTTGCTGGACGGCAGGGTGTTGCCCCTCTGACCTGGGGCCGTCCGTGGTTGGCGGGAAGGATAGGGGTCAGTGCCCAGCTGGCCTGGCTCCTGGTTCTAGAGAGCAGTGGCAGTGAGCCTCATCCAGCAGCCTTTGTAGTCCTTAGCGCATATACGTTTCTCGGTTGACACGTTTTATGATAGAAACAGCAGGAACACACAGGAAAAGGGCAGTCCTCTTGGTGGATCATCCGAAACCCCCCGCGTGGGGCACGTTGGTGCACAGACCTTGACCGTGCACGCGCGAGTGCGCACGCGTGTACCGGGGCGCGGGGCCAGTCCAGGACCATGGAGAGGGACCCAGGCCGACTGCAAGCCTGGGGGGGGGGCGGGGGGGGGGGTTGGGGGGTGGGGGGGGGTGCGGGGAGGGGCGCGGTCCAGTGGCGCCTGCGCAGTGGCGAGGAAGCGGCCCCAAGTCAAAAGATACTGCAGCAAACAGCTAGGGCGAAGGGACAACGCTTTGAGAAGCCCTGCTCGGGCCTGTCCAAGTAGGACGGGAGGCTCCACAAGGAGGCGGGAGGACAAGGACACGGTGCCTGGTCCTGGCCTCTCCCAGGGAGCTCCAGCACCTTCCCGAACGCCCACCGCTCCCGCCAGCTTTCCGGTCCCCGGCTCTCTCCTCCTAGGAGATCTGCCTTGGTCCCCACTCAACCCTCCACGGGGCCCAGCGTCTGGTGGATATGCCATTCAGGGAAGCTCCTCACAGGCTGTCCCTTCCCCACTCTCCTGGAGGAGAAACTCCAGTGGAAAGTCGGCATAAACTGTGTTTAGAAAAGACAGCTATGAACTGGAGCATCGCACTTCACCCCCCCCCCAACCTCCTACCCCCCGCAGCCTCCTTCTTCACTTCATCGTGGCTCCCAGGCGCCCCCCGCCATCCCACAGCAGTCCTCCTGGGGCTCCCGCTTTCCGCTGACCCGGGCCCTCCCTTCCCTGTCCCCCAGCACTGCATTTGGCGCTGCCAGCCCGGCTGTTACTGCCCCCCTGGCCAGGTGCTGAGTGCCGATGGCACTGTCTTCGTGCAGCTGGGTCACTGCAGCTGCCTGGACCTGCTGACCAGATAGCGGCACCGTCGGGGCGCCCAGCTGGCCAGGCTCGACAGCTGCAACTACTGGTGAGGGCCGGGGGTGGGGTGTGCGGCCAGGATGCCACGGGTGAGGGCAGGGCTAGTCCACTCCGCGTTTCAGCCACCCAAGCTCTCCCAATCTCAGCTGATGCATGCTAGGCTCCCATAAGCCCTGAGAAGATGCGGCAGGTACCCTAACCCCTGGTGTGACAGGTGGGGAAACTGAGACAGCCAGCTCTGGGGGTCTGGGAGACTTCAGAGAGCTGGACTTGTGCTTTGAGGGGGCAGGGGTGGCAGTGTGATGTTTCCTTCTGCTATCTGGCCTCCTTCAGCCACAGACAACCTGTGGTCACTTCCCCATAGGACCGAGTCCATAGGATACCTGAGAGTACCTTGAGTGGGTCAGGGAGCAGGGGCCTGGAGGTGCTGGAGAGTGGGGAGGGAGACTGAGACCTCAGAGGGCAGTGGAGGTGATTGAGCTCTTCATTCACCTTGGAACACTGCTACAGAGCTTTGAGCCTCAGAATTTCTTCAGTTTCTTTAGGTGGGACTTTTTTGAGACGATTCCTTGGTCAGCTTTGCTTAAATGTGCTTATTCATCCTCATGGTTACCCTGGCCATCTGGAGAAAACAAGAGAGGAAGAACAGAAAGGCATTGGTTTGGGGAAGAGGGTGAAGACGGATGGGAACGGTGGCTTCAGGAGGAGGGGTGTGGGCAGAGAAGGGGTATGTGCCACATGAGGACAGAGCAGGGGGTCTTATGAGGTTGTGTCAATGGGCAAGAGGACCATGGGTGAGTTCAGCTCACCTTGACTTGTTTTGGACCTCAGTTGATAGGAGGTCTTCATCTTTTCCTCCTGGGCATCTAGAGTCGGCTGTTCCATAACAGCTCTAGAGCCTTGTGGCTTCCCAGTCACCTAGGTCATTTTGAAGACTCCCAGTGGTCTGCTCCAGAGCCCCTGAGCACCCCTATATATACCCACCCCCAGGGGGCCACACCGTTATGCTTTATGAGGTCAGCAAGTCACTTTCCCCAGCCAGTAGTGGCCCTGGGTGAGCCTGGACATCACAAAGCCCCATCCTGACACCTCTACGGGAGATGGGGAGCAACTCAAATAATTCCATGGGAGAAATGCTGCTGTTGCTGCTGCTAAGTCGCTTCAGTTGTGTCCAACTCTGTGCGACCCCATAGACGGCAGCCCACTAGGCTCCTCTGTCCCTGGGATTCTCCAAGCATGAATACTAGTGGGTTGCCATTTCCTTCTCCAATGCATGAAAGTGAAAAGTGAAAGTGAAGTCACTCAGTTGCGCCTGACTCTTAGCAACCCCATGGACTGCAGCCTACCAGGCTCCTCCATCCATGGGATTTTCCAGGCAAGAGTACTGGAGTGGTTTGCCATTGCCTTCTCTGTGGGAGAAATGAGGTATTTTGAATGCCCTTAAGAGCCCTCCAAACTCAGCTGCCATCCTCATCTCTCTAAGTCAACTCTGATGGGTCACATTGCAGGGAGAGTGTGTCTCCTCCAAACCTTGCCTTGCAACCACAGTATTCAGGCTTTCATTCTGTTCTCTCTCACCTTTCATCATTAACTAGTTTTTAATATTTTACCTACAATCCCTTCATGATAATTAGGCTGTATTAAAGTGTCTGTGGAAATGAGAATCATTCCACTTTCCTCCTTCAAGGTGGTCTGAAAGCACCTTGAAGCCCATTTAATTGTGGGCCTTCCCATCCCACCTCCTTTTCTTAGTGTTCATGTAGCTCTTCTCAGTTTTCTAGTTTCTAATCTGAAACCACTGTCTTCAAGCTGTGAGACTGCACTGAATACACTTGCACTTGCTCCACTTGGCTTTCCTTGTGGCTCAGCTGGTAAAGAATCTGCCTCTCATGCAGGACACCTGGGTTCCATCCCTGGGTTGGGAAGATCTCCTGGAGAAGGGCATGGCAACACACTCCAGTATTCTTGCCTGGAAAATCCCCAAGGCCAGAGGAGCCTGTTGTGCTTATAGTCCACGAGTTCGCAAAGAGCTGGACACAACTGAACACATTCTGTCTAAAAACTCTTAGCAAACTAGAAATAGAAAACTTCCTCCACCTGATGAAGGTAATAAATTGTATAACTAACATCACACTTTATGGTAGAATACTGAGTGCTTTACTTCTAAGATCAGAATCAACATAAAGATGTCCACTCTCATTATATTGAATTTCTGTCCCTGAAGTTATGGATTGAGAAATGATTGAGAAGTGATCCAGTTTGGAAAAGAATTAAACTGTTCTTATTTGTCAGTGACATCTATGTAGAATATCCAATGAAATCTAAGCAACCACAGAATACCTAAAATGATATGGAGTAGCCATCATGGTCAACAAAAGAGCCCGAAATTCAGTACTTGGATGCAATCTCAAAAACGACAGAATGATCTCTGTTCATTTCCAAGGTAAACCATTCAACATCACAGTAATCCAAGTCTATGCCCCAGGCAGTAATGCCAAAGAAACTGAAGTTGAACAGTTCTGTGAAGACCTACAAGACCTTTTAGAACTAACACCCAAAAAAGATGTCCTTTTCATTATAAGGGACTGGAATGCAAAAGTAGGAAGTCAAGAAACACCTGGAGTAACAGGCAAATTTGGCCTTGGAATGCAGAATGAAGCAGGGCAAAAACTAAGAGTTTTGCCAAGAAAATGCACTGGTCATAGCAAACACCCTCTTCCAACAGCACAAGAGAAGACTCTACACATGGACATCACCAGATGGTCAACACCGAAATCCAATTGATTATATTCTTTGCAGCCAAAGATGGAGAAGCTCTATACAGTCAACAAAGACAAAACCAGGAGCTGACTGTGGCTCAGATCATGAACTCCTTATTACCAAATTCAGACTTAAATTGAAGAAAGTAGGGAAAACCACTAGACCATTCAGGTATGACCTAAATCAAATCCCTTATGATTATACGGTGGAAGTGAGAAATAGGTTTAAGGGCCTAGATCTGATAGATAGAGTGCCTGATGAACTATGGAATGAGGTTCGTGACGTTGTACAGGAAACAGGGATCAAGACCATCCCCATGGAAAAGAAATGCAAAAAACAAAATGGCTGTCTGGGGAGGCCTTACAAATAGCTGTGAAAAGAAGAGAGGTGAAAAACAAAGGAGAAAAGGAAAGATATAAACATCTGAATGCAGAGTTCCAAAGAATAGCAAGAAGAGATAAGAAAGCCTTCTTCAGTGATCAATGCAAAGAAATAGAGGAAAACAACAGAATGGGAAAGATTAGAGATCTCTTCAAGAAAATTAGAGATACCAAGGGAACATTTCATGCAAAGATGGGCTCGATAAAGGACAGAAATGGTCTGGACCTAACAGAAGCAGAAGATATTAAGAAGAGGTGGCAAGAATACACAGAAGAACTGTACAAAAAAGATCTTCACGACCCAGATGATCACTCATTAAAAGATCTTCACGACTCAGATAATCACTGGTGTGATCACTCATCTAGAGCCAGACATCCTGTAATGTCAAGTGGGCCTTAGAAAGCATCACTACGAACAAAGCTAGTGGAGTTGATGGAATTCCAGTAGAGCTGTTTCAAATCCTGAAAGATGATGCTGTGAAAGTGCTGTACTCAATATGCCAGCAAGTTTGGAAAACTCATCGGTGGCCACAGTACTGGAAAAGGTCAGTTTTCATTCCAATTCCAAAGAAAGGCAATGCCAAAGAATGCTCAAACTACCACACAATTGCACTCATCTCACATGCTAGTAAAGTAATGCTCAAAATTCTCCAAGCCAGACTTCAGCAATACATGAACCATGAACTTCCTGATGTTCAAGCTGGTTTTAGAAAAGGCAGAGGAACCAGAGATCAAATTGCCAACATCCACTGGATCATGGAAAAAGCAAGAGAGTTCCAGAAAAACATCTATTTCTGCTTTATTGACTATGCCAAAGCCTTTGACTGTGTGGATCACAATAAACTGTGGAAAATTCTGAAAGAGATGGGAATCCTAGGCCACCTGACCTGCCTCTTGAGAAACCTGTATGCAGGTCAGGAAGCAACAGTTAGAACTGGACATGGAACAACAGACTGGTTCAAAATAGGAAAAGGAGTCCGTCAAGGCTGTATATTGTCACCCTGCTTATTTAACTTATATGCAGAGTATATCATGAGAAACACTGGACTCAAAGAAACACAAGCTGAAATCAAGATTGCCGGGAGAAATATCAATAACCTCAGATATTCAGATGACACCATCCTTATGGCAGAAAGTGAAGAGGAGCTAAAAAGCCTCTTGATGAAAGTGAAAGAGGAGAGTGAAATAGTTGGCCTAAAGCTCCACATTCAGAAAACGAAGGTCATGGCATCCGGTCCCATCACTTCATGGGAAATAGATGGGGAAACAGTGGAAACAGTGTTAGACTTTATTTTGGGGGGCTCCAAAATCACTGCAGATGGTGACTGCAGCCATGAAATTAAAAGACGCTTACTCCTTGGAAGAAAAGTTATGATCAACCTAGATAGTATATTCAAAAGCAGAGACATTACTTTGCCGACTAAGGTCCACCTAGTCAAGGCTATGGTTTTTCCAGTGGTTATGTAGGGATGTGAGAGTTGGACTGTGAAGAAGGCTGAGCACCGAAGAATTGATGCTTTTGAACTGTGGTGTTGGAGAAGACTCTTGAGAGTCTCTTGGACTGCAAGGAGATCCAACCAGTCCATTCTGAAGGAGATCAGCCCTGGGATTTCTTTGGAAGGAATGATGCTAAAGCTGAAATTCCAGTACTTTGGCCACCTCATGTGAAGAGCTGATTCATTGAAAAAGACTTTGATGCTGGGAGGGATTGGGGGCAGGAGAAGAAGGGGACGACAGAGGATGAGATGGCTGGATGGCATCACTGACTCGATGGACGCGAATCTGAGTGAACTCCAGGAGTTGGTGATGGACAGGGAGGCCGGGCGTGCTGCGATTCATGGGGTCACAAAGAATCGGATACTACTGAGTGACTGAACTGAACTGAATTAGCTCAAATGCTTTTGAACAGTAAAGGAAACCATAAACAAAAGGAAAAGACAACTTACAGACCAGGAGGAAATATTTGCAAATGATGTGACTGGTAAGGAATTCAGTCTCCACATTACGCAAACAACTCATGAGGCTTAATATCATCAAAACAAGCAGTCCAATAAAAACGTAGGCAGAAGATCTAAATAGCTATTTGTCCAAAGAAGACAAACATATGACTGAGAGAAGCCTTTGGAAAGATGCTCAACATGGCTAATTATTGTTGTTGTTCAGTCACCAAGTTGTGTCTGACTCTTCATGACCCATGGACTGCAGGACACCAGGCCTCTCTGTTCCCCATCATCTCCCTGAGTTTGCCCAAGTTCATGTCCATTGCATCAGTGATGGCATCCAACCATCTCATCTAATCTCTCATCTTTCTATTAGAAAAATGCAAATAAAAACTACAGTTGGATATCACCTCACATCCGTCAAAATGGCTATCATCAAAACACACACACAAAAATAAAATGTTGGAGACGGTGTGGAGAGAAGGGAAACCTACTATACTATTGGTGGGAATGTAAATTGGTACAGCCACTATTGAGGACAGTGTTGAGGTTCCTTAAAAAACTAGAAATAGAGCTACCATATGACCCTACAATCCCACTCCTGGCATGTATGTATCCAGAGCAAATCATGGTCTGAAAGGATACATGCACCTCACTCTTCATTGTAGCAGTATTTATAATGGCCTTAACTTAAGTGGAAACATGGAAACAACTTAAAAACTTATCAATAGAGGAATGGATAAAGAAGATGTGGTACATATATACAATGGAATACTACTCAGCCATTAAAAAGAATGGAATTACGCCATTTGCGGCAACATAGATGAACCTAGAGATTGTCATACTAAGTGAAGTAAGTCAGACAGAGAAAGAGAAATATCATATGATATCCCTTATATGTGGAATGTAAAAAGAAATGACATGTCAACTTATTTACAAAACAGAGACAAACTCACAGACCGGGAATGAACTTAAAGTTACTGGAGTGATGGGTGGGGGGAGAGGGATAGTTAAGGAGTTCTGGATCAACATGTACATACTGCTATGTTTAAAATGAATACCAAGGACTTACCTGATGGTCCAGCTGTAAAGAATCCTCCTGCCTATGCAGATGACATGGGTTCAATCTCTGGTCTGGAAAGATTCCACATGCCACAGAGCAATTAACCCCATGTGCTGCAACTACTGAGTCCATGTCCTAGAGCTGGTGCTATGCAACAAGAGATGCCATATCAATGAGAAACCCACACATGGCAACTAGTGAGTAGCCCCCACTTGCCACAACTAGAGAAAGCCTGACTGCAGCAAAACAAAGACCCAGTGCATTCAAAACATTTTAAAAAATTATTTAATTTAAAAATATTCTACAAAATGGACAAGCAGCAAGGATCTACTGTATAGTACAGAGAACTCTGCTCAATGATATGTGGCAGCTTGGGTGAGAGGAGAGTTTGGGGAAGAATGGATACATGTATTTTTATGGCTGAATCCCTTCACTGTTCATCTGAAACTAACAGTACATTTTTAATCAGCTGTACTCCAATATAAAAATAAAAAAATTAAAAATTAAAATAAATTAAAATAAAAATAAATAAATAAAATAAATTACTACAGGAAAAATCACAGAATTAAAACAATTAATAAATCTAATTGAAGGGTGAAAAAAAAAATAAAACAAAATAAACCCTGAGACTATGAGCCACCTAGCAGAGCAGTTCTCCTGGCTTCCCTTACAATACTATTCTCTGCTCTCCTTTTCCAATAAAGTGCTTTGCTTTATCAGTAAAAATAAATAAATAAATGTGAAAAAAACTAACCATAACACTGTCATGTCTTCTTGAATTTCACAAGATATTTTGTATAAATGCACATAATAGTATGTTGATTGTGAATATCAACAATTCTTTAAACAAATTTTGGCACTATTAAATGAATAAGTTAATAGAGTTCTAGCCTTTATCAATAGTATAATGCAAATGAACCCACAGAGATCAGCACAGGGGCAAAAGCATGAACTCTGAAGTGATACAAATTTGAATTAGACTCTGATACAGGCCCTCCTGTTCACCAGCTATGTAATATTGTGCAAATCATTTTTATTAGAGCTTCAGGCTCCTTATCCTTTAAAGAGGCATAATAATATATACATTCAAGGGTTATTCTGAGGCCGAAATGAGATGTGTTGAAAGCTTCTAGGAGAAGACTTAGCATACAGCTAAGCATATTTTTTTCATTTACTGGCTGTTTCCATATGTTCAGCACTCTTCTAAGCTCTTTTTACAATCAATTCCTATTATTCTCAATAACTTTAAGATGTCTTTATTGTTATTTACTTTACTGTTATTCCTACTTTACAGATAAAAAGTTAAGGTTTAGAAATGTTAAAAAAAAAAAAGCATTTCTAAGTGAGCATTTGCACATAGACTGCCTAACTTTGAAACCCAAGCTATTAATTACTATGCCTTTGGTTTGAACAAATATCTAGAGTATCTAGAGCTGGGATCCATACACTACAGCCACAGGCAGAAGACCAAATATAGCCCACTCTCTGTTTTTGTATAGCCCATGAGCTAAGAATTTTTTTTAACATTTTTAAGAAGTTGAAAGACAATCAAAAGAATACTATTTTGTAATAAGTAAAAAATTACAATTTCAGTGTCCATAAATAAAGTATTATTGCAATAAAGCCACTCACACTCATTCACATATTGTCTATGGCTATTTTCATGCTTTAGAATTTGTAGTTGCTCAAACCACCACATGATTGCACTCATCTCACACACTAGCAAAGTAATGCTAAAAATTCTCCAAGCCAGGTACATGAACCATGAACTTCCACATGTTAAAGCTGGCTTTAGAAAAGGCAGAGGAGCCAGAGATCAAATTGCCAACATCCTCTGGATCATCAAAAAAGCAAGAGAGTTCCAGAAAAACATTTACTGCTTTATTAACTACGCCAAAGCCTTCGACTGTGTAGTAGTAGTGAGTAGTGAAGTCGTTCAGTCTTGTCTGACTCTTTGCAACCCCGTGGACCGTAGTCTACCAGGCTCCTCTGTCCATGGGATTTTCCAGGCAATAGTCCTGGAGTGGGTTGCCATTTCCTTCTCCAGGGGATCTTCCCAACCCAGGGCTCGAATCTGGGTCTCCCACGTTGTAGACAGACGCTTTACCATCTGAACTGTGTGGATCAAAACAAAATGTGGAAAATTCTTAAAGAGATGGAAATACCAGACAACCTTACCTGCCTCCTGAGAAATCTGTATTCAGGACAAGAAGCAACCATTAGAACTGGACATGAAACAACAGACTGGTTCCAAATTGGAAAAGGAGTATGTCAAGGGTGTATATTGTCACCCTGTTTATTTAACTTATATGCAGAGTACATCATGAGAAACGCTGGGCTGGAAGAATCACAAGCTGGAATCAAGATTTACATGAGAAATATCAATAACTTCAGATATGCAGATGATACCATCCTTATGGCAGAAAGCAAAGAAGAACTAAAGAACCTCTTGATGAAAGTGAAGGAGGAGAGTGAAAAAGTTGGCTTAAATCTCAACATTCAGAAAACTAAGATCATGGCTGCCAGTCCCATCACTTCATGGCAAATAGACGGAGAAACAGTGGAAACAGTGGCAGACTTTATTTTGGGGGGCTCCAAAATCACTGCAGATGGTGACTGCAGCCATGAAATTAAAAGACACTTGCTCCTTGGAAGAAGAGCTATAACCAACCTAGACAGCATACTAAAAAGCAGAGACATTAGTTTGCCAACAAAGGTCTGTCTAGTCAAAGTTATGTTTTTTCCAGCAGTTGTGTATGGATGTGAGTGTTGGCCTATGAAGAAAGCTGATCCCTGAAGAATTGATGCTTTTGAATTGTGATGTTGCAAAAGACTCTTGAGAGTCCCTTGGACTGCAAGGAGATCCAGCCAGTCTATCCTAAAGGAAATCAGTCCTGAATATTCATTGGAAGGACTGATGCTAAAGCTGAAACTCCAATACTTTGCCCACCTGATGCGAAAAACTGACTCATTTGAAAAGACCTTGATGATGGAAAAGATTGAAGGTGGGAGGAGAAGGGGACAAGAGAGAATGAGATGGTTGGGTGGCATCACCAACTCGAACGACATGAGTTTGAGCAAGCTTCAGGTTTTGGTGATGGACAGGATAGCCTGGCATGCTGCAGTCCATAGGATCACAAATAACTGGACATGACTGAGTGACTGAACATAACTGAATCTGTGGGTCACTACTGACTATTTCACTTACCATTTTATGGATATACCACATTTGTATATTCATCAGATGATGGATATATTTTACCCCATTTTTAACTATTATGAATAATGCTACCATGAACATCCAAGAACACATTTTTGCATGAATAGATGTTTTGATTTCTATTAGATTTGTGCCTAAGAGTGGCATTGTTGGGTCATATGGTAGATAATTCTATGTTTAACACTTTGAAGAATCATCAGATTATTTTCCAAAGAGGCTGCATAATTTTATGCTCTCACCGGCAATATATGATTCTTTCAATTTTTCAAAAATACTTGCCAAACCTGTTACACCTGTCTTTTAAAATTCTAGCCATCCTAGTGAGTGTACACTATTTTTTAATTTATGTTAATTGGAGAATAATTGCTTTACAACATAGTGATGTTTTTTTGCCATAGAAAGGGAGAAGACTCAAAATCAATAAAATTAAAAATGAAAAAGAAGTTACAACAGACAACACAGAAATACAAAGAATCATGAGACTATTATGAGCAACTATATAGCAACAAAATAAACAACCTGGAGGAAATGAACAAATTCTTAAAAAACTCAGCCATTAAAAAGAATACATTTGAATCAGTTCTAATGAGGTGGATGAAACTGGAGCTGATTATACAGAGTGAAGTAAGCCAGAAAGAAAAACACCAATACAGTATACTAACACATATATATTGAATTTAGAAAGATGGTAATGATAACCCTGTATGCGAGACAGCAAAAGAGACACAGATGTATAGAACAGTCTTTTGGACTCTGTGGGAGAGGGAGAGGGTGGGATGATTTGGGAGAATGGCATTGAAACATGTATAATATCATATAAGAAATGAATCATCAGTCTAGGTTTGATGCAGGATACAGGATGCTTGGGGCTGGTGTACTGGGATGACCCAGAGGGATGGTACGGGGAGGGACATGAGAGGGGGATTCAGGATGGGGAGCACATGTACACCCGTGGCGGATTCATGTTGATGTATGGCAAAACCAATACAGTATTGTAAAGTAAAATAAAGTAAAAAAAATAAATAAAAATAAAAGTCATCTTAAAAAAAATGTATAACCTTCCAAAACTGAACCAGGTAGAAATAGAAAATATGAACACACCAATCATAAGCATGGAAATCAAAACTCTAATCAAAGCTCTTTCAACAAAGAAAAGCCCAGGACCAGACGGCTTCACAGGTGAATTCTACCAAAACTTTAGAGATGAGCTAATACCTATCCTACTCAAACTCTTCCAGAAAATTGTAGAGGAAGCAAAACTCCCAAACTCACTCTAGGAGGGCACCATCACCCTGATACCAAAACCAGGCAAAGATGCCACAAAAAAGAGAAAATCACAGGCCAATATCACTGATGAACATAGATCTGAAAATCCTCAACAAAATTCTAACAAACAAAATCCAACAACACATTAAAATGATCATACATCAAGACCAAGTGGGCTTTATCCCAGGGATGCAAAGATTCTTCAGTATATGCAAATCAATCAATATGATACACCATATTAATAAATTGAAAGATAAAAAACATATGATCATCTCAATAGATGCAGAGAAAACTTTTGACAAAATTCAACACCCATTTATGATAAAAAGGTCTCCAGAAAGTACGCATGTAAGGAGTACACCTTAACATAATAAAGGCCATATCCAACCAATACACAGCAAACTTTATCCTCAATGGTTGAAAGCTGAAAGCATTTCCTCTAAAATCAGGAATAAGATAAGGGTGCCCACTCACACCACTGTTATTCAACCTAGTTTTGGAAGTCCTAGCCACAGCAATCAGAGAAGAAAATAAATGAAAGGAATCCAGATTGGAAAAGGAGAAATAAAACTGTTCCTGTTTGCAGTGACATGATTCTCCACATAAAAACCCTAAAGATGCCACCAAAAAATTTCTAGAGCTCATCAATGAATATGGTAAAGTCGCAGGATATAAATTAATACACAAAATAAACCCATTACATTCCTATACACTAATAATGAAAAATCAGAAAAAGAACTTGTGTAAACTATTATTTTATGGTTTCAACTTGTATTTTCCTGATAGTTAATGATTTGAGCTTGTTTTCATGTGTTTATTGGACATCCATATATCTTTTTTGTAGAAATACCTATTAAAATCCTTTGCCCATTTTAAAATTAGATTATGTATCATTTCATTAGTGAGTTATTTTTTAAAAACTTCTGGATGCAAACCACTGACTAGATATTAAGTTTATCCCATTCAGTTTTTTGATAGTGTGTTTTAAAACACCAATACTTTTAATTTTGATAAAGTATAATTTATTTATTTTGTCTTTTATCACCATGCCTTTGGAACCATTTCTAAGAAAACATTATCAGAGTTCATGCAAATTAACTCCTAAATTTTAATCTAAGAGGGTTAATAATGTTTTACGCAACTGTCTTAGATTAGGGTCTTACATTAAAATAAGGTCTATGATCCATTAATTTTTCTGTTTGTATTGTAGTAAAATATGCATGGCATAAAGTTAACATTAAAAATTAAGTGTAATTGGCAAATTCCAGGATATAGTGGAGAACAGAGGAGCCTGGCATGCTACAGTCCATGGGATTGCAGAAAGCTGGACAGGACCTTACCAACTAAAAAATAACAATTTAGCAGCACTGACTATATTTTCATTGTGTATCTATCATCACTACCAGAACATTTTCATCATCCTAAACTGAATCTCTGTGCCAATTAAACATTAATTTCCTATTATCCCTGGCTCCAAATCCCTGCTAACCACTACTCTACTTTCTGTCTTTATGAATTCTGTTATTTTAAATACTTCATATAAGTGGAATCATGCAACGTTTGTGTTTTTGTGAGCCGACTTAGCATAACTCGAACTTTATCCATGTTGTAGCAAGTATCAGAATTTACTTCTTTAAGGCTGATTGTGTGTGTGTGTGTGTGTTTATATTCATAGTAATATTGGCCTGTATTTCTCTTGTCTTGTGGTATTCCTATCTGGATTTGGTATCAGGGTAATGCTGGCCTTGTAAAATGAGTTTGGGAGTGTTTTCTCCTACTTGCTGGAGACCTTGAATTCCATGGTGCTGGAATGGGTTATGAAAGCCTCTGATAGGGTAATTAGTTTGGCAATGGTCCCTGCTGGATTTCTCTTAATCCTGTGTCTCTGGCATTGATTGGGAACCTGAGGCTACAAGAGACACCCATGGCAGTAGAATCTAGCCACTATTGGAATATGCTGGGGCGCGATTGAAATCTGTTGCTACATGAGCTACCTGATGCCATAGGAGCCAACTGATGCTGGGGTAAACTGAGAGCATGTATTCATCATAGTTTGTTAGGAATTTGGTTCCAAGAGAGTCAGCTGGCACCTTGGTGGGTTGGGATCCTGGGACACTGGAGATGCCTAAGTCTGTGTGAGCCAGCAGGTGCCAGAGTGCATTGAGGGCTTTGGTTTATGGAAGCATGCGGAAGCGTGGAGACAAGGAAGCTTCCTGGAGAGAAGGACTCACTTGTGGCCACCAGTCACCTGGAACCACTGGAACTGGCCGGTTTCCTGGTAGAAAACTGAGTTCAAAAGGGCCTTCTAATAACCTGGAGCCAAAAAAGCTGCCTGAAGCAATGGATGCTATCTGGGACTGCTGGACACAGTTCAGTTCAGTTCAGTCGATCAGTCGTGTCCAACTCTTTGAGACTCCATGGACTGCAGCACGCCAGGCCTTCCTATCCACCACAGGTTGAGTTTAATCAACCTCATGTCCATTGAGTCAGTGATGTGATCCAACCATCTCATCCTCTGTCGTCCCTTTCTCCTCCTGCCTTCAATCTTTCCCACCATCAGGGTCTTTTCAAATGACCATCATCAGCTCTTCACATCAGGTGGCCAAAGTATTAGAGTTTCAACATCAAAATCAGTCCACCCAAAGAATATTCAGGACTGATTTCCTTTAGGAAGGACTGGTTAGATCTCCTTGCAGTCCAAGGGATTCTCAACAGTCTTTTCCAACATCACAGTTCAAGAGTATCAATTCTCCAGGGCTCAGCTTTCTTTATAATCCAACTTTCACATCCATACATGACTACTGGAGAAAACATAGCTTTGACTACATGGACATTTGTTGGCAAAGTAATGTCTTTGCTTTTTAATATGCTGTCTAGGTTGATCATAACTTTTCTTCCAAGAAGCAAGTGTCTTTTAATTTCATGGCTACAGTCACCACCTGAACTGATTTTGGACTCCCCAAAAATAAAGGCTGCCACTGTTTCCACGGTTTCCCCATCTATTTGCCATGAAGTGATGGGACCAGATTCCATGATCTTAGTTTTCTGAATGTTGAGCTTTAAGCCAACGTTTTCACTCTCCTCTTTCACTTTCATCAAGAGGCGCTTTAGTTCTCTTCACTTTCTGCCATAAACGTGGTGTCATCTGCATATCTGAGATTATTGATATTTCTCCTGGCAATCTTGATTCCAGCTTGTGCTTCTTGAGCCCAGCATTTCTCATGATGTATTCTACATATAAGATAAATAAGCAGCGTGACAATATACAGCCTTGACATACTCCTTTTCCTGTTTGGAACCAGTCTGTTGTTCCATGTCCAGTTCTAACTGTTTCTTCTTGACCTGCATATAGATTTCTCAGGAGGCAGGTCAGGGGGTCTGGTATTCACATCTCTTGATGAACTTTCCATAGTTTATTGTGATCCAAACAGTCAAAGGGTTTGGCATAGTCAATAAAGCAGAAATAGATGTTATTCTGGGACTCTCTTGCTTTTTTGATGATCCAGCAGATGTTAGCAATTTGATCTCTGGTTCCTCTGCCTTTTCTAAAACCAGCTTGAACATCTGGAAGTTCACAGTTCACGTACTGTTGAAGCCTGGCTTTGAGAATTTTGAACATTATTTTACTGGCATGTGAGATGAGTGCAATTATGCGGTAGTTTGAGCATTCTTTGGCATTGCCTTTCTTTGGAATTGGAATGAAAACTGACCTTTTCCAGCCACTGCTGAGTTTTCCAAATTTTCTGGCATATTGAGTAGCACTTTCACAGCATCATCTTTTAGGATTTGAAATAGCTTAACTGGGATTCTATCACCTCCACTAGGTTTGTTTGTAGTGATACTTCTTAAGGCCCACTTGACTTCACATTCTAGGATGTCTGGCTCTAGATCAGTGATCACACCATTGTGATTGAGTCGAGAAGATCTTTTATGTACAGTTCTGTGTATTTTTGCCACCTCTTCTTAATATCTTCTGCTTCTGTCAGGTCCATACCATTTCTATCCTTTATTGAGCCCATGTTTGCATAAAAATGTTCCCTTGGCATCTAAATTTCTTGAAGAGACCTCTAGTCTTTCCCATTCTATGGTTTTTCTCTATTTCTTTGCATCGATCACTGAGGAAAGCTTTCTTATCTCTTCTTGCTATTCTCTGGAACTCTGCATTCAAATGGGTATATCTTTCCTTTTCTCCTTTGCTTTTGGCTTCTTTTCTTTTCACAGCTATTTGTAAGGCCTCCTCAGAGAGCCATTTTGCTTTCTTGCCTTTCTTTTTTGGAAGACGGTCTTGCTTCCTGTCTCCCGTACAGTGTCATGAACCTCCATCCATAGTTCATCAGGCTCTCTATCAGTTCTAGTCCGTTAAATCTATTTCTTACTTCTACTGTATAATCGCTAGGGATTTGATTTAGATCATACATGAATGGTCTTGTAGTTTTCCCTACTTTCTTCAATTTAAGTCTTAATTTGTCAATAAGGAGTTCATGATCTGAGCCACAGTCAGCTCCCGGTCTTTTTTTTTTTTTTGCTGACTGTATAGAGCTTCTCCATCTTTGTCTGCAATAGGCACCAGAGTGAGAGGGAAGTCTGCATTCATGGTACTCTGATGAGAGCCTGGTGCCAAGGATGGCTTTGGGGGTTGCTGGAGCTGCCTGTGGCCACTGGAGTCAACAGGTACCAAGATGAGTGTGGGCCTGAGTTTGCAGGAGCCTATAGCAAGCTACCTAGAGCTGTGAGAATTGGCTTGGTATTAGAGTGGGTCCTCTCTGGAGTTTGTGGTAAATTTGGGCACTCATTTTACTCTCCTCCCATGTGGAAGGTGTCTCTTTTCACACTGGGCTGCCTTAGCTTAGGAACCGTGTAATGAGGTAGTATAAACCTATCTTTTTTACCCTTATCAATGTGTTCTTTCTTATTTCTGTGGTTCACCTATGTGCTGTGATTCCCTCACCTAGAATATTTGCTTTGTGAATGTATTTTCATGCATGGTTAATTATTCAAATTGATGTTGGTGAGGAGGAGGGAAATGGGTAAGTAGCAGATATTCCTATGCCACCATTTTGCTTACATCATTTTCTCAAAGTCTTCTGATTATGTGTTTTCAGGCCTGATCTTCAATAAGACTAGTTATTCTCCAAGGGCCAGAACCTGTATGTATTCTGGCAAGGTCTAGTTAATTATGGTCCAGATAGGATTATTTAACCACTCAGATAGATACTGAATATAGCTTGTGGAATCAGGGTGTTTGTATGAGGATCTCCATGACCTTAGATGATACGTGAATTTGGAAATTGCAGTTGCCTTTGTAGAGGAAAACCATCAAATACCGATTCTTCATTCAGTTCAGTTCAGTTCAGTCGCTCAGTCATGTCTGACTCTTTGCGACCCCATGAATCGCAGCACACCAGGCTTCCCTGTCCATCACCAACTCCCAGAGTTCACTTAGACTCACGTCCATTGAGTCCATGATGCCATCCAGCCATCTCATCCTCTGTCGTCCCCTTCTCCTCCTGTCCCCAATCCCTCCCAACATCAGAGTCTTTTCCAATGAGTCAACTCTTCGCATGAGGTGGCCAAAGTACTGGAGCTTCAGCTTTAGCATCATTCCTACCAAAGAAATCCCAGGGTTGATCTCCTTCAGAATGGACTGGTTGGATCTCCTTGCAGTCCAAGGGACTCTCAAGAGTCTTCTCCAGCACCACAGTTCAAAAGCATCAATTCTTTGGCACTCAGCCTTCTTCACAGTCCAACTCTCACATCCATATATGACCACAGGGAAAACCATAGCCTTGACTAGACGGACCTTAGTCGGCAAAGTAATGTCTCTGCTTTTGATTATACTATCTAGGTTGGTCATAAGTTTTCTTCCAAGGAGTAAGCATCTTTTAATTTCATGGCTGCAGTCACCATCTGCAGTAATTTTGGAGCCCCCAAAAATAAAGTCTGACACTGTTTCCCCATCTATTTCCCATGAAGTGATGGGACCGGATGCCATGATCTTCGTTTTCTGAATGTTGAGCTTTAAGCCAACTTTTTTGCTCTCCTCTTTCACTTTCATCAAGAGGCTTTTTAGTTCCTCTTCACTTTCTGCCATAAGGGTGATGTCATCTGCATATCTGAGGTTATTGATATTTCTCCCGGCAGTCTTGATTCCAGCTTGAGTTTCTTCCAGTCCATCGTTTCTCATGATGTACTCTGCATAGAAGTTCAATAAGCAGAGTGACAATATACAGCCTTGACGTACTCCTTTTCCTATTTGGAACCAGTCTGTTGTTCCATGTCCAGTTCTAACTGTTGCTTCCTGACCTGCATACAAATTTCTCAAGGTGGTCTGGTATTCCCATCTCTTTCAGATTTTCCACAGTTTATTGTGATCCACACAGTCATAGGCTTTGGCATAGTCAATAAAGCAGAAATAGATGCTTTTCTGGAAATCTCTTACTTTTTCCATGATCCAGCAGATGTTGGCAATTTGATCTCTGGTTCCTCTGCCTTTTCTAAAACCAGCTTGAACATCAGGGAGTTCACAGTTCACATATTGCTGAAGTCTGGCTTGGAGAATTTTGAGCATTACTTTACTAGCATGTGAGATGAGTGCAATTGTGCAGTAGTTTGAGCATTCTTTGACATTGCCTTTCTTTGGAATTGGAATGAAAACTGACCTTTTCCAGTCCTGTGGCCACTGCTGAGTTTTCCAACTTGCTGGCATATTTAGTGCAGAACTTTCACAGCATCATCTTTCAAGATTAGAAACAGCTCAACTGGAATTCCATCACCTCGACTAGCTTTGTTCATAGTGATGCTTTCTAAGGCCCACTTGACTTCACATCCCAAGATGTTTGGCTCTAGATGAGTGATCACATCATCATGATTATTTCGGTCGTGAATATCTTTTTTGTACAGTTCTTCCGTGTATTCTTGCCACCTCTTCTGAATATCTTCTGCTTCTGTTAGGTCCAGATCATTTCTGTCCTTTATCGAGCCCATCTTTGCATGAAATGTTCCCTTGGTACCTCTAATTTTCTTGAAGAGATCTCTAGTCTTTCCCATTCTGTTGTTTTCCTCTATTTCTTTGCATTGATCTCTGAAGAAGGCTTTCTTATCTCTTCTTGCTATTCTTTGGAACTCTGCATTCAGATGATTATATCTTTGCTTTTCTCCTTTGCGTTTCACCTCTCTTCTTTTCACAGCTATTTGTAAGGCCTCCTCAGACAGCCATTTTGCTTTTTTTGCATTTATTTTCCATGGGGATGGTCTTGATCCCTGTCTTCTGTACAACGTCACGAACCTCATTCCATATTTCATCAGGCACGCTATCTATCAGATCCAGGCCCTTAAATCTATTTCTCACTTCCACTATATAATCATAAGGGATTTGATTTAGGTCATACCTGAATGATCTAGCAGTTTTCCCTACTTTCTTCAATTTAAGTCTGAATTTGGCAATAAGGAGTTCATGATCTGAGCCACAGTTAGCTCCCAGTCTTGTTTTTGTTGACTGTATAGAGCTTCTCCATTTTTTGCTGCAAGTCCGAGGCCAGTGGTGGCCAGGAGGAGACACCCCACGTCCGAGATCAGGGGTGGCCAGGAGAAGCCACCTTGTGCCCGAGGCCTGGGGTGGTGACCTTGAGGAGCCACCCCGAGCCCGAGGCCAGGGGCAGCAGCTGGGAGGAGCCACCCACGCCCAAGGCCAGGGCTGGCGGCCAGGAGGAGCAACCCGAGGAGTGGTGGCTATGCAGCACAGGAGGGCCTAGAGGAGCTATCCCACGTTGGAGGTCAGGAACGGTGGCAGTAAGGAGATACCCCTCATCCAAGGTAAGGAGCAGTGGCTGTGCTTTGCTGGAGCAGCCGTGAGGAGATACCCCACACCAAGGTAAGAGAAACCCAAGTAAGATGGTAAGTGTTGCAAGAGGGCATCAGAGGGCAGACACAGTGAAACCATACTCACAGAAAACTAGTCAGTCTGATCACACTAGGACCACAGCCTTGTCTAACTCAATGAAACCAAGCCATGCCTGTGGGGCAACCCAAGACGGGCAGGTCATGGTGGAGAGGCCTGACAGAATGCGGTCCATTGGAGAAGGGAATGGCAAACCACTTCAGTATTCTTGCCTTGAGAACCCCATGAACAGTAGGAAAAGGCAAAATGATAGGATACCAAAAGAGGAACTCCCCAGGTCAGTAGGTGCCCAATATGCTACTGGAGGTCAGTGGAGAAATAACTCCAGAAAGAATGAAGGGATGGAGCCAAAGCAAAAACAATACCCAGTTGTGGATGTGACTGGTGATAGAAGCAAGATCCAATGCTATAAAGAGCAATATTGCATAGGAACCTGGAATGTCAGGTCCATGAATCAAGGCAAATTGGAAGTGGTCAAACAGGAGATGGCAAGGGTGAATGTTGACATTCTAGGAATCAGCGAACTAAAATGGACTGGAATGGGTGAATTTAACTCAGATGACCATTACATCTACTACTGCGGGCAGGAATCCCTCAGAAGAAATGGAGTAGCCATCATGGCTAACAAAAGAGTTCGAAATGCAGTACTTGGATGCAATCTCAAAAACAACAGAATCATCTCTGTTCGTCTCCAAGGCAAACCATTCAATATCACAGTTATCGAAGTCTATGCCCCAACCAGTAATGCTGAAGAAGCTGAAGTTGAACGGTTTTATGAAGACCTACAAGATCTTTTAGAACTAACACCCAAAAAAGATGTCCTTTTCATTATAGGGGACTGGAATGCAAAAGTAGGAAGTCAAGAAACACCTGGAGTAACAGGCAAATTTGGCCTTGGAATGCAGAATGAAGCAGGGCAAAGACTAATAGAGTTTTGCCAAGAAAATGCACTGGTCATAGCAAACACCCTCTTCCAACAACACAAGAGAAGACTCTACACATGGACACCACCAGATGGTCAACACCGAAATCAGATTGATTCTTCATTACTTAGAATATAATATAAATTATATGGACCTGTATTTGGTAGAGATTTCATAGACTTAGTCATAATTTATATGCATATTACTAGGGCCTAAGACACAGTAGATCCTTAATAAATATTTGTGATACTGGAGTATTATTTTTGAAGGCTATTAATGTGTTTTACCTTTTAACATGTATCATGTATGAGATTCCAGTATTTTGCTAGATATATTCATTTCTCCCATTGTTTGTATATGCAATGTGTATGTGTGTGTGTGTCTGTAAAGGGAGCAGATTAGTATTATAACAGGAATGCGAAAGTAACTGAAAAATCTGTCCCTCTTCTTCAGTTAACTTACTTCAGGTACCTGTGGTAAGACAAAGACAGCTGAAGAAATGTATGTTTTATAGTCCTTTTTTCTTTTCTCAAAATAAGATCTTGGGGTGAGAAACTTGTTAGAGAGTTTAAGAGAAAATCCAAAATTAGAGTTTTACTTCTCTACTCCATTTGGGACTACAGGAGAGACTTCTTTTCAGTGTTCCCTCCATATTAAAATGTACCAGCAACCAAATCTGAATCAAGTTGATGGATGGCATAGTTAGGCAGAGAGAGGACCTGAGTTTAGTGCCCTAGAGTCTCCTTCAGCTCCTGTGCAGTATAGAAGATATTTAGAAGTTCATGCATTCCCCGTAGAAATAATGAGAAAGTAACTGTCTGGAGAGTCTTCATAATATAGGCTGAGGGCTGCAAAGTGGTGGTAACCTGAGAGTAAGTTTATAGTGATTAAAGAAAAATAAATATTTTCTTTCCAATAGGAGTATAATGTCTAAATGTATCAGCGCTTACACTTCTTGAAACAGTTTATAAATTAGCAATTCCCTTTCTTATCTGTGTTACCTTACGCCAGACTGATAGGTTATTTCCATCATGTCATGGTAGCAAGAGGCTGCCCCTGTGACTCCCTTCTCCAACTAGATTTGACTAAGGCAGGTGAATTTGCACTTTAGTACTCTAAGCCTCTGCAGCTCTCCATTCTGACTGCTCAGATCTGCTCAGATTTAGCAGCCCAACTAAGCCATAGAGGCCCAAGCACAATATTTTTTCTACTCTTATTGATACATAATGAATACATCACTGTATAAGTTTAAGGCATACTGCATGATGACTTAATTTATATATATTGTGAAATGATTATTTCAATAGGCTCAGCTAACATCCATCATTTCAAATAAATATAATAAAAAGAAAAGAAAGAAGAAAAAAAAATTTCCTTATGTGAGAACACAGGACTTAACTTCTTAAAAACTTTCCCTATGTATTACATAATAAAGTGTTAACTATAATCATTGCATTGTACATTATAGTCTTAGTACTTATTTATATTATAACTGGGACTTCCCTGGTAGCTCATGAAGAATTCACCTGCAATGCAGGAGATGCAAGTTCAGTCTCTGGGTTGGGAAGATCCCCTGAAGAAGGAAATGTGTACCCACTCCAGTATTCTTACTTGGAGAATTCCATGGACAGAGGAGCTTGGCAAGCTACATTCCACAGGGACACAGAGTCAGACACAACTGAGCAACTAACACACAAACACATCTTAACTGGAAAATTGTACCTTTTGACCACCTTCCTTCAATTCCTCTTTCATCCACCCTCTGCCTTTAGTAACCACATGTCTGATATGTTTTTCTATGAGTTTGGCTTTTTTTTCTCTTTTTTCTTAGACTCCACATGTGAGATCATAAAGTAATATTTGTTTTTCTCTGACTTATTTCACTCAGCATAATTCTTTCTAGATTTATCCATGTTATTGAAATGGTAGGATCTCCTCATCGTTATGGCAAAATAATGTTCCATTGTATAGATAGGTAGGTAGACAGACCCCAGTGTCTTTATCCATTCATCCATCAATGGACACTTAGGTTGTTTCCATATCTTGGTCATTGTAATTAATGCTTCTCTGAACATGAGGATGCAGATATCTTTTCAAGTTAGTGTTTTCATTTCCTTTAAATATAGTCCCAGAAGTGGAGCATTCGCCACTGGCTATGATAGGTCCTCTGATTTTGTTTTTCCCAGTGGCTCATATTCCAGTTTAACTTGACAGGTTAAACTTTGCTCTGCAGATAAAAGTAACTCTACCTCTGCATTGACTTAGATAAGGTATGAATTTAAAATCCAGCGGAACTCTGTGGTGTGTGTGTGTTTATAGCATCTCTGTGCTTCCATCTCTACCCTTAGAACTCAAAATGTCTATAGCTCTTTATTTAGAATTAAAGACAATGAATGGCAGAAATAAGAAATGAAACAGGAGAATTTTCTTTTCATATTTAAATATTTTAGCTATTGGAACTTTAAATATTAAAAGGCCAATTAAAAGTGCATTTGATATAATTTAAAGCCACACTCTTTATAACCAGAGGAAATAGATTTTATTTAAATTCAGTTTGTCAAAGCACAAATATCTTCATACGTTTATGTTGCTCTTTTGTAAAACTTAAAATGTAGTACATTTTATAAGCATCTCTGGATTTTATTTGTTGGTTTCACATACTACAATACAAAGTCCATTTAAAAGAACATATTGCAGAAATTCTAAAATAGTAATTTACTTGAAAAGTTACTGTCATAAAGAAGGTTTTTTTTAAACATTTTCTTAAATATTTTTTATAATTGAACATGGAAATAAGAATTTAAAAGTAAAATATACTACCCAGTTAGGTTTTTTGTTGTTTTTTACTTCAAAGACTTTTTGAGTACATATATCCTTAACATTCTTTACTGGATAAATACAAAATTAACATAAAAGCATGGACTGGTACATAAAGGATATAGAATTAACCACGGATGTTTAATATTTTGGTGTTTCCATGTGTTAATATTGCAGAATATCTCAATTTTACTACTGTTTCAAAATTTCTTTGATTTTGAAAACTTGTTTACAATGACAGGTGTTACAAGAGTTTGTAGAAATATTTAAGGATAATATTAATGTCTATATAAGTGAGGTCCTGACACTCAAAAGCTAAGGTCAAAGTTTGCATCAATATGATAGATAGTCACCACTATATTGTATAGATTGTGTTTGTTTAATTACAATAATATTTTGCTGGTAACAAATCTAACAAGACAACATGTTAAGGAATTACCAAATCTTTATGTGTGCTTTGAAAGATGATACTGTAAAAAGAATGTCTGTGAAAATTTTAACATACTGTGAACAGCATAACAAATTATGTCTGAGCTTTTTTTTAACCGATTTTTTACCTCTTGGTAAATGTGAGGTACTATTTAGCTATTTGGGATACTGTTTGAATATGAGGATGATGTCTTACTGTAAATCAAATGTTATAATTTAAGCTTTAGATCTTTTATATTAGTTATGTTCCAAATGATAGGGTGCTTATTTTTTTTTAATAGAAAATATTTTTAACTTATCAGACTCCTAACTTAAAATTACCCATACTTTTATAACCTTCAGTACTTTGGTCACTATCAATTTCCCTGAAGCATTTTTAACATTTTAAAATAACAAGGCTAAACCTAGACTACTGGCTTTTCATTTATGTTAATTGCAACAATATATACACTAAACACCCATATGTAATTTATGTTCAAAAATTTACTTTGGCTTCACAAATGAGAGCATTTATAACTATACATTAAAATGACACAAGAAATTTCATGTTTGATTACTAATAGAAGGAAAGGATGTTTCTTCTTCCTCTTCTCTTCCTACTCCATTTCTTGAAATTATTTGGTTTCCTCCCCTTTGATAAAGATAGTTTATGGTAGCTTCACCACCACAACACATGTACCAGCTCTTCCAATGTTAACAGGAACTTCCTAATGCAGAAAACAAAAATAAAGAAAGCAATGCTGTTTGAATGAACTCTATCTTTGGCATAATATATTGGAGCTGAAAAAATCCTCAGCTGTTCTGACCCAGCCTTCATCTTGTATAAGGATAATGGAGAATGCAGCCCAGATAACATTTCAATGTGGAGACAGCATAGACTTTAAAATGCAGTAGATCTGAGTTTGAAGGACAGGTGATCTTGGTTAAGTTTCACCTCTCTTGTAATTTTCTCACTTAAAAAATTGAAACTAATAATACTCATCCTTCAATGTTTTTGTTAGGGGTAAGCAAGAAAATGAATGAAAATAATTAGGGATATAGTAGTTATAATCTGTTTATCTAGTTGTTCTCTTTCACCCTTTGCAAGGTCACACAATGAAACAGTGAAATACCTGGAATAGAATCTACATCTTTTAACTACTTGTCTATAATTTTCTGAAAAGTAATTTATACAGGTTAGAAAAAACATTTTTTTATCATATTTGACCAACATCCCTGTTTGCTAAATATTTCTTTCCATTTCTAAGCTGGTCCTAACCATTGTAAATTTAAGAGCTAACTATATGGCAGAACTTGAGTATTTCTGAGGGTCATAATGAATCATATTGTTGGAGTAAAGAGATAGAAACCCACGTTCTTTCTGTGCCCCTTCTTATATTAATATTTTCCTTAGAATTTCTTCTGTTGATACCCAGAACTCTTTAGAGGGTTTAATTCCAGTCTTTTACTGTGCACCAAATCCCTGAATGACTAATTAGTAGTTAAGAGTGTTGCAATTTGTAGAATCTCTGTAAACAGGAGACTGAAAGATTTTTCTCCTGGGCACCAGTCAATAAGAAGGGACAGACATTTGTAGATAAAGATATTATTTCTTGCTTCTCAAGTCAAAATACACACATAAAAAGTTGTTTAGAGAGTAAAGCTCTTGGATTATTGAGTCTGATTCACTTTTCTATGAAAGGAATGAGTCCATGAAGCTTAGAAAATGTCTTGTCCTCACTTTATATAAATACTGATGGATTCTACTAATGATCAAACAGCTCAATTAATAATTCTCTATGGCTAAATAAAGCACATGCAATAAATTTCACTAAAAGAATTTTATTCAGCCCTAGAGTGGAAGAGAATGGGATAAATTCCAAATATATATTTTAATTTTTGAATTAAGACCTGAAATATATAAATTTGGATACTTAAATTGAGAGTACCTCTCTCCATTCATCTTTCTGTGCATCATATGATTCAACAGTGTTCAAATAGGTATGTCCATCATATCCTCCAACCACATAGAGTCTGTCTCCAAGGGGACATACAGCAACAGCATCTCGAGGAACACTCAGAGGTGCCACAGTTGACCATGAATCATTTTTTGGATCATACCTTAAGAAGTTCAGGCAGACAATTGAAAAGAAAGTTATACAGTGTGAAAATTAAAAATAATATACATTAATAAAATATATACTTATCTATTAAAAAGAAATGTAAAAATACCTTATAAACAGCAAATGTAATCAGAGTAATAAATATTAAGGCTATGACAGAATTCTCTTCAGCCACCAGAGGACACTCAAAGTATAGTGAAAGTGAATTTCCTTTAAAAAATGCCATGCATTTCTTTGATCAGTTCTCAGATTTTCTGAGGAAATTTCACACATTGGCATCTCAACGTTATGTGAAAAATGCCCTCTTTGCCATTTAGTATGATGGTTGGAACACATTTTTGTCTTATTCTTTATCAAAGCTGTACATGTGATGGTTGATCTTGTTTATGAGAGCTCACATTTTAAGTAAATCAGAATATAATTGCCTTTTTGTTATATAAACTATGGTTACCATGGTTTTAATACTCTTTGTAGTTACAGTGACCACAGTCTTATTATTTTTCTTATTCTTATTCTTTCTTCTATGAAAGTTCTTATTCATCTTCACAGGACCCTGGGATTTTTATTTACATTTTAATTTGAAATTGATTCCTCATCCCCAAATATATTTTGTAAGCAAAATGACAGAGCACTCAGTAATCTGTATTAATTAAAATCTTCTCCAGGAATTATTTCCTAAAATTTGAACCCAATACATAATAATAAAATCTAAAAGAAGAGAACAGAACTTCCCTCATGGTCCTAGTGGTTAAGAATCCACCTGCCAGTGTGGGGGACACAGGTTTGATCTCCAAGTCTGGGCAGAGTTCACATGCCATGGGGCAATCAAGCTCATGGGTCACAACTAAGGCGCTTGAGCTCTAGGGCCCAGGAGCCACAACTACTGAAATTCACATGCTACAACTACTGAAGCCCTCAAGCCTGGAGCCTGTGCTCCCAGACAAGAGAAACCACTGCAACAAGAAGCCAGCACACCACAATGAAGAGCAGCTCCCAATCTCCACAACTAGGGAAAGCTTGTGTTCAACAAAGAAGATCCAATACAGCCAAAATTAAAAAACAAATTAAACTAAATTTTAAAAAGTTTCTCTATTATAGAAAAAAGGTTTAAATAGTTTTAAAACACAGTGAACAGAAGCTTTTAATTTTAATTAGATCCCATTTGTTTATTTTTGCTTTTATTTCCAGAATTCTGGGAGGTGGATCATAGAGGATCCTGCTGTGATTTATGTCTGAGAGTGTTTTGCCTATGTTCTCCTCTAGGAGTTTTATAGTTTCTGATCTTACATTTAGATCTTTAATCCATTTTGAGTTTATTTTTGTGTACGGTGTTAGAAAGTGATCTAGTTTCATTCTTTTACAAGTGGTTGACCAGTTTTCCCAGCACCACTTGTTAAAGAGATTGTCTTTATTCCATTGTATATTCTTGCCTCCTTAAAGATAAGGTGTCCATATGTGTGTGGATTTATCTCTGGGCTTTCTATTTTGTTCCATTGATCTATATGGAATTTAGGAAGATGGCAATGACGACCCTGTATGCAAGACAGGAAAAAAGACACAGATGTGTATAACGGACTTTTGGACTCAGAGGGAGAGGGAGAGGGTGGGATGATTTGGGAGAATGCGAATTCTAACATGTATACTGTCATGTAAGAATTGAATCGCCAGTCCATGTCTGACGTAGGGTGCAGCATGCTTGGGGCTGGTGCATGGGGATGACCCAGAGAGATGTTGTGGGGAGGGAGGTGGGAGGGGGGTTCATGTTTGGGAACGCATGTAAGAATTAAAGATTTTAAAATTTAAAAAATAAAAAAATTAAAAAAATAATAAAAAATAGACAAAAAGAAAAAAAAACACAGTGAACAAAAAAACTTATACAGTTATATGTGTAAATTTTCTCTGATCTTATACTGGCCTATTTGTAAATTCCAGTGAAAACATTTATTTTACAAAAGATATTTTCATTTATTACCATCTGTTAATTTCCTTATATTTGTATTACTCATCTGATTTCTGTTTTTCCTTGTTTAATCATAATCTAAATCATATAACCCCAGCTTTCACTTGAACTTGGTCTTCACATCCAGTAATATTTTCAATAATATCTCAAATCAACAATAATTAAGATATCCTCAATATCCACCACATATTGTTGAGTGTCATGAAGGATTTCACCTTAAATTATGATGTTATACTGAAACCCACAACCTAAAGATCCACAGCTATGTGTTTTAGCTAAGCTGAATCTTCAACACAATTGCTATTATTAGTTGATGCTGCATTCATCTAACAGAGTACACTCATACAACTACACACATGTATGACTGGTGAACCAGGGCTCACAGGATTCTTTTATAGATGGGCATCCAGAGCCCAAGATTTTTCTGCATATACATGATAATAAATGTTCAACAATCTGGTTAATGTTAATAATATCTGGACACTGCTTGATTAATAAGAGAGGTTTGAAGAATGTAGAATCTTTTGAAGAAAGAAAATTGTCACCTTGGTTATTATCTGTAAGGACACCCAGGAGCAATTATTAAAGAAAAAGTTAACCACTACATCACCTTCAAATTAAACAGCACCTGTTTCTCCCGCTGTGTTTCTCTTTTGCTTTTTGGTTTCTCCTTACTTTGGTTATAAGTATATATATTCTAGTGGAAATAAATGCAGACATAAGTAAGGAGAATTGGTCATAGACTTAGTCCTCCACTTGGTGTAGTTACGGATAATTTGCTTGACTTCTTTGCCACAGTTTTCTCATCAACGCTATAGAAATGGTAATCCCTGACCCAGCCATCATAAGTTTATGTGATGGTTTTAGAAAACTTTAATTTAAATGATTATCTTAATTAACTGGATGAATCTCCTATAGTAAGCTGTTGATGTTTGAGTAGAAAAAGAGTTTCAGGAATATTGTCTAGGACATGGAAATGAGAATTATCTAATTCCATAGAGTGTGCATCTTTGACTTTCTACTGACAAGACTATTTTACAACTCTATAAGTGTAGAAATTAAGTTGTAGAAAACTGAATTTTCTTGTGATTCCTATACATAACAATAAAATAAATTTTGCTTGATAGAGATAGAATTAATTTCTAACCCCAAATGATGACCCTCCCAAATACTGTTTTATTCTCTATAGGATACTAACTACTCTTGCATCTATGAACAATTTTTACAGCATTTTTCACCATTTTCCTAAGTGTTTTTACGTATTTTCTTCAAAGATTTTTTGAAATAATTTGAATACCTTATGAGTTACCACATTAATTAATGAATTACACAAAACATTTGACATGTTACTCAAAGGCATGACTTTTCTTTTTTTAATTTTTTTTATTATTATTTTTTAATTTTTTTTAAATTTTAAAATCTTTAATTCTTACATGCGTTCCCAAACATGAACCCCCCTCCCACCTCCCTCCCCACAACATCTCTCTGGGTCATCCCCATGCACCAGCCCCAAGCAAGCTGCACTCTACGTCAGACATGGACTGGCGATTCAATTCTTACATGACAGTATACATGTTAGAATTCGCATTCTCCCAAATCATCCCACCCTCTCCCTCTCCCTCTGAGTCCAAAAGTCCGTTATACACATCTGTGTCTTTTTTCCTGTCTTGCATACAGGGTCGTCATTGCCATCTTCCTAAATTCCATATATATGTGTTAGTATACTGTATTGGTGTTTTTCTTTCTGGCTTACTTCACTCTGTATAATTGGCTCCAGTTTCATCCATCTCATCAGAACTGATTCAAATGAATTCTTTTTAACGGCTGAGTAATACTCCATTGTGTATATGTACCACAGCTTTCTTATCCATTCATCTGCTGATGGACATCTAGGTTGTTTCCATGTCCTGGCTATTATAAACAGTGCTGTGATGAACATTGGGGTACATGTGTCTCTTTCAATTCTGGTTTCCTCAGTGTGTATACCCAGCAGTGGGATTGCTGGGTCATAAGGTAGTTCAAGATCTAAAGGTAAGATCAGAAACTATAAAACTCCTAGAGGAGAACATAGGCAAAACACTCTCAGACATAAATCACAGCAGGATCCTCTATGATCCACCTCCCAGAATTCTGGAAATAAAAGCAAAAATAAACAAATGGGATCTAATTAAAATTAAAAGCTTCTGTACAACAAAGGAAAATATAAGCAAGGTGAAAAGACAGCCTTCTGAATGGGAGAAAATAATAGCAAATGAAGCAACTGACAAACAACTAATCTCAAAAATATACAAGCAACTTCTGCAGCTCAATTCCAGAAAAATAAACAACCCAATCAAAAAATGGGCCAAAGAACTAAATAGACATTTCTCCAAAGAAGACATACGGATGGCTAACAAACACATGAAAAGATGCTCAACATCACTCATTATTAGAGAAATGCAAATCAAAACCACAATGAGGTACCACTTCACACCAGTCAGAATGGCTGCGATCCAAAAATCTGCAAGCAATAAATGCTGGAGAGGGTGTGGAGAAAAGGGAACCCTCCTACACTGTTGGTGGGAATGCAAACTAGTACAGCCACTATGGAGAACAGTGTGGAGATTCCTTAAAAAATTGCAAAAAGGCATGACTTTTCAAAAATTATACTTTAACACTAATTATTTCTTCAATATCTTTTCAAAGAAAATGCCAATAAGGGGATAATGATAGTAATAATAATACTAATTATAAAATAATACAAACAAAATAATACCAGCAACTAGCTTCCATTAAGTACTTAATATGTGCCAGGCAACACACTTATTATTCTGTACCCTATGAGGTTGATTATTCCCACTTTTCACACGAGGAAACTGTTTAGAGGTGTAAAGTAACTGGGTCAAAGTCCCATAACTTGCAAATAACAGATCTGGGATTTGCACCCAGATCTTTCTGACTCCAAATCTAGTGCTTTTAACTAGTATACTATACAATTTTTGATATGCATAAAGTGCTTTTTTCCTATTAAAATTAAATTAAAAGTGGTATATTTGGAAATATAATTATATCAATAAATAAAAATTAGTTATTATGATATGTTGATAACTATTTAATTTTGTAGCCTGAATTATGAACTGTATATCCAGCTTCCTCCCGTGAGTTTATATTTTCCTAGTTGTATGTGTAAATGACTATTGAAATTGGTTTAGACACCTCATATTATTGTAAGGCTAATTTCATAGTGCTAGAATGCAGACAAATTACTCTCTTTTTCAGGTCTCAACAGAGAATTACACAATTGCAGGCACTCTAAGTAAAGCCAGGAAAATGCGGGCATAATAATGAAATAGAGGAAGGTGATTTAATTAAACTTTTTTATGTATTCTAGATTTTTTTCCTTATGAAATGTATGCTTTATAGACTAAAGCTAACTTCATAATCCAATACATTTAGATATAAGAAACCAAGTAAATGCAACACAAGCTAAACCACTAAGATAAAACAAAAAGCTTCCAACACTGAAATAGACAAAAACATAAGACTTTAGTATTCCAGAAAGAAAATCTCTTACTAATTTGAATTTATTAAAAGAAAATGGCTATTATAAGAGCTGGGAGTATTACTTGTTTCTATATATGATTTAACTTTCATTTTAGATGAAATTTTTGTGAAGTCAGGTTTGATTTTCATAGTGACAAACCTTCATTACTTTTTTTTTCTTTTGAATTATTATTATTAAATTTTATTTTTACTTTATTTTACTTTACAATTCTGTATTTGTTTTGCCATACATTGACATGGATCCACTACGGGTGTACATGCGTTCCCAAACATGAACCCCCCTCCCACCTCCCTCCCCATAACATCTCTCTTTACTAGATATAATTTTGAATAATATTGCTTATTTTGTATAAAACCCTTCTAGACAACTTTTAATACCATTGTAAAAAACAATATGAATTTATTATATCAGTATCACTCTTTGACCTCTCCTTGTGAATTTACTACTCCAATATAACTTAAGTATTAATGAAATTTGAAAAAGAATAATTACTTTTACATGGGTTTCGTTGTACATTTGATTAAATCAAGTTTTCCCCAATATAATAATTACTGACACTGTCTGTTTATCATATAGGAGGTGGTACAGTTTTTCATATTATCAACTGTCATATAAAGAGGAAGCTATATTTATTCTTAGATACAGAAAAATACATAGTTTTACAACTGTAAGGATAGAATTCAATGCCTAGATACTCTTCCTTAAAATGAAAGCTACACTTAGGTAAATTTACCTTTACTAAAATTTTTATTTTTTTTAAATTTATTTGTTTTTAATTGAAGGAAAATTGCTTTACAATACTGACTTGACTTCTGCCATACATCAAAATGAATCAGCCACATGTCCCCTCCATCTTGAATCTCCCTCGACCTCCCACCCAACTCCAATCTTCTAAGTTGTCACAAAGCACCATGCTGAGCTCGTCCTGTGTTGTATGCTACTGCTAAGTCTCTTCAGTCCTGTCCGACTCTGTGAGACCTGATAGATGGCAGCCTACCAGGCTCCCCCGTCCCTGGGATTCTCCAGGCAAGAACACTGGAGTGGGTTGCTATTTCCTTCTCCAATGCATGAAAGTGGAAAGTGAAAGTGAAGTCGCTCGGTTGAGTCTGAACCTCAGCAACCCCACGGACTGCAGCCTACCAGGCTCCTCCATCCATGGTATTTTCCAGGCAAGAGTACTGAAGTGGGGTGCCATTGCACTTCCTATTAGCTATCTATTTTACACAGTAATCTCAAAAATGAAGAATGATCTCTGTTCCAAGGCAAACCATTCAATATCATGGTAATCCGAGTCTATGCCCCAACTAGTAACACTGAAGAAGCTGAAGTTGAATGGTTCTATGAAGACCTGCAAGACCTTTTAGAATTAACACCCAAAAAAGATGTTCTTTTCATTATAGGGTACTGGAACGCAAAAGTAGGAATTTAAGAAACACATGGAGAAACAGGCAAATTTGGCCTTGGATATGGAATGAAGCAGACAAAGACTAATAGAGTTTTGCCAGAGAACACACTCGTTATAACAAAGACCTTCTTCCAATAACACAAGAGAAGACTCTACACATGGACATCACCAGATGGCCAACACAAAAATCAGATTGATCATATTCTTTGCAGCCAAAGATGGAGAAGCTCTATACAGTCAGCAAAAACAAGACTGGGAGCAGACTGTGGCTCAGATGATGATATCCTTATTGCCAAATTCAGACTTATATTGAAGAAAGCCACTAGACAATTCAAGTATAACCTAAATAAAATCCCTTATGATTATACAGTGAAAGAGAGAAATAGATTTAAGGGACTAGATCTGATAGACAAAGTGCCTGATGAACTATGGACAGAGGTTCGTGACATTGTACAGGAGACAGGGATCAAGACCATTCCCGAGGAAATGAAATGCAAAAAAGCAAAATGGCTCTCTGAGGAGGCCCTACAAATAGCTGTGAAAAGAAAAGAAGCCAAAAAAAAAAGAAGAAAAGGAAAGATATAATCATTTGAATGCAGAGTTTCAGAAAATAGCAAGGAGAGATAAGAAAGACTTCTTCAGTGATCAATGTGGAATTATAACATGTATACTGTCATGTAAGAATTGAATCACCAGTCCATGTCTGACGTAGGGTGCAGCTTGCTTGGGGCTGGTGCATGGGGATGACCCAGAGAGATGTTGTGGGGAGGGAGGTGGGAGGGGGGTTCATGTTTGGGAACGCATGTAAGAATTAAAGATTTTAAAATTTAAAAAAAATAAAAAATTAAAAAAAAAAAAGAATTAGGGGAAAACAATAGAATGGGAAAGACTAGAGATCTCTTCAAGAAAATCAGAGATACCAAGGGAAATTTTCATGCAAAGATGGGCTCAATAAGGGACAAAAACGTTATGGACCTGACAGAAGCATAAGATATTAAAAAGAGGTGGCAACAATACATAGAGGAACTGTACAAAAAAGATCATCAAGACCCAGTTAAACACGATGGTGAGATCCCTGACCTAGAGTCAAACATCCTGGAATGTGAAGTCAACTAGGCCTTAGAAAGCATCACTATGAACAAAGCTAGTGGAAGCGATGGAACTCCAGTTGAGCTAATTCAAATCCTGAAAGATGATGCTGTGAAAGTGCTGCACTCAATATGCCAGCAAATTTGGAAAACTCAGCAGTGGCCACAGGACTGAAAAAGGTCAGTTTTCATTCCAATCCCTAAGAAAGGAAATGCCAAGGAATGTTCACACTACCGCACAATTGCACTCATCTCACACACTAGTAAAGTAATCCTCAAAATTCTCCAAGCCAGGCTTCAATAATACATGAACTGTGCCCTTGCAGATGTTCAAGCTTGTTTTAGAAAAGGCAGAGGAATCAGATATCAAATTTCCAACATCTGCTGGATCATTGAAACAGCAAGAGAGTTTCAGAAAAATATTTATTTCTGCTTTATTGACTATGCCAAATCCTTTGACTGTGTGGATCACAATAAACTGTGGAAAATTCTGAAAGAGATGGGAATACCAGACCACCTAACCTGCTTCTTGAGAAACGTGTATGCATGTCAGGAAGCAACAGTTAGAACTGGACATGGAACAACAGACTGGTTCCAAATAGGAAAAGGAGTACGTCAAGGCTGCATATTGTCACCCTGCTTATTTAACTTATATGCAGAGTACATCATGAGAAACGCTGGACTGGAAGAAGCACAAGCTGGAATCAAGATTGCCGGGAGAAATATCGATAAGCTCAGATATGCAGATGACACCACCCTGATGTCAGAAAGTGAAGCGAACTAAAGCGCCTCTTGATGAAAGTGAAAGAGGAGAGTGAAAAAGTTGGTTTAAAGCTCAACATTCAGAAACTAATATCACAGCAACTGGTCCCACCACTTCATGACAAATAGATAGGGAAGCAGTGGAAACAGTGGCTTACTTTATTTATTTATTTATTTTTGGCTCCAAAATCACTGCAGATGGTGATTGTAGCCATGAAATTAAAAGATGCTTACTCCTTGCAAGGAAAGTTATGACCAACCTAGACAGCATATTGAAAAGCAGAGACATTACTTTGCCAACTAATGTGTGTTTAGTCAAGGCTATGATTTTTCCAGTAGTCATGTATGGATGTGACAGTTGGAGTCTAAAGAAAGCTTAGCGCCGAAGAATTGATGCTTTCGAACTGTGGTGTTGGAGAAGACTCTTGAGATTCAAGCAGGATCACTTCTGGGTGTTCATTGGAAAGACTGATGTTGAAGCTGAAACTCCAATACTTTGGCCACCTGATGTGAAGAACTGACTCATTTGAAAAGACCCTGATGCTGGGAAAGATTAAGGGTAGGAGGAGAAGGGGACGACAGATGATGAGATGGTTGGATGGCATCACTGACTCAACGGACATGAGTTTGGGTAGGTTCCGGGAGTTGATGATGGTCAGGGAGGCCTGGCATGCTGCAGTTCATGGGGTCACAAAGAGTCAGACACTTTTGAGTGACTGAACTGAACTGAATATATATATTTCAGTGCTATTCTCTCAATTCACTCCACCCTCTCCTTATACCACTGTGTCCATAAATGTGTTCTCTGAGTCTCTATTCCTGCCTTGCAAATAGTTTCATCAGTAACATTTTTCTAGATTCTATATATATATATGTATTAATATACTATACTTGTTTTTTCTTTCTAACTTACTTCACTCGTATAACAGATCTAGGTTCATCTATCTGACTAGAATTTACTCAAATTCATTCCTTTTTATGTTTGGGTAATATGGCATAGTACATATGTACCACATTGTCTTTATTCATTCATCTGTTGATGGGCATCTAGGTTGCTTCCATGTCCTGGCTATTGTAAATAGTGCTACAATGAACAGTGGGGGTACATGTGTCTTTTCAATTATGGTTTCCTCAGGGTATATGCCCAGTAGTAGGATTTTCTGGGTCATATGGTAGTTTTACTCCTGTTTTTTTAAGAGAAATATCCATACATTTCTCCATAGAGGCAGTATCAATTTGCATTCCCGACAACAGTGCAAGTGGATTCCCTTTTCTCCACATTCTCTCCAGAATTTATTGTTGGTAGATTTTTGCTGATGGCCATTCTGACCAGTGTGAAATGATACATCATAGTTCTGTTTTGCATTTCTCTAAGAATAAGCAATTTTGAGCACTTTTTTCATGTATTTGTTATCCAGTTGAAGGTCTTCTTTGGAGAAATGCCTGTTTAGGTTTTCTGCCCAATTTTTGATTGGGTTTTCTGTTTTTATGATATTCAGCTGCATGAGGTGCTTGCATATTTTGGAGATTAATCATTTGTCAGTTACTTTATTTCCAATTCCGTTCAGTCAATCAGTCATGGGGTACACTGTGGAAACCCATGAATACCAGGCTTCCTGTCCATCACCAACTGCTGGAGATTATTCAAACTCATGTTCATTGAGTCAGTGATGTCATCCAACCATCACATCCTCTGTTGTCCCCTTTTCTTCCCACTTTCAATCTTTCCCAGCATCAGGGTCTTGTCCAATGAGTCAGTTCTTCACGTTAGTGTCCAAAGTATTGGAGTCTCACCATGAGCATCAACCCTTCCAACTGATTTCCTTTAGGATTGACTGTTGGATCTCCTTGCATTCCAAGGGACTCTCAAGAGTCTTCCCCAACACCACAGTTCAAGAGCATCAACTCCTTGACTCTCAGCTTTCTTTATAATCCAATTCTCACATCCACACATGGCTACTGGGAAAACCATAGCTTTGACTGGACAGACTTTTGTTGGGAAAGTAATGTCTCTGCTTTTTAATATGCTGTCTAGGTTGGACTTAACTTTTCTTCCAAGGAGCAAGCGTCTTTTAATTTCATGGCTGCAGTCACCATCTGCAGTGATTTTGGAGCCCCCCAAATAAAGTGTGTCACTGTTTCCACTGTTTCCCTATCTATTTGCAATGAAATGATGGGACCAGATGCCATGATCTTAGCCTTCTGAATGTTGAGCTTTAAGCTAAATTTTTCACTCTCCTCTTTCACTTTCATCAAGAGGTGCTTTAGTTCTCTTCACTTTCTGCCATAAGGGTGGTGTCATCTGCATATCTGAGCTTATTGATATTTCTCCATGCAATCTTGATTCCAGCTTGTGCTTCCTCCAGTGCAGCATTTCTCATGATGTACTCTGCATATAAGTTAAATAAGCATGGTGACAATATACAACCTTGACGTACTCCTTTCCTGATTTGGAACCCGTCCATTGTTACATGTCAAGTTCTAATCGTTACTTCTTGACCTGAATACAGATTTCTCAAGAGGCAGGTCAGGTAGTCTTGTATTCCCATCCCTTGTAGAATTTTCCAGAGTTTGTTGTGATCCACACAGTCAAAGGCTCTGGCATAGTCGTTAAAGCAGAAGTAGATGTTTTTCTGAAACTCTCTTGGTGATCCAGTAGATGTTGGCAATTTGATCTCTGGTTCCTCTGCCTTTTCTAAAACAAGCTTGAACACCTGGAAGTTCATGGTTCATGTACTATTGAAGGCAAATTTTGAGCATTACTTTACTCACACGTGAGATGAGTGCAATTGTGCAGTAGTTTGAACATTCTTTGGCATTGCCTTTCTTTGGGATTGGAATGAACAGTGATCTTTTCCAGTCTTGTGGCCACTGCTGAGTTTCCCAAATTTGCTGGTGTATTGAGTGTAGCAATTTCACAGCATCATCTTTTAAGATTTGAAATAGCTCAACTGGAATTCCATCACCTCCACTAACTTTGTTCGTAGTGATGCTTCCTAAGGCCCACTTGACTTCACACTCCAGTTTGTTTGGCTCTAGGTGAGTGATGACACCATTGTGGTTATCTGGGTCATGAAGATTTTTTTATATAGTTCCTCTGTGTATTCTTGCCACTTCTTCTTAATATCTTTTGCTTCTGTTTAGGTGGACCTAACAGATGTGCCCAACTTTGCATGAAAAGTTCCCTTGGTATCTCTAATTTTCTTGAGTTCTCTAGTCTTTCCCATTCTACTGTTTTCCTCTATTTCTTTGCACTGATCACTGAGGCAGTCTTTCTTCTCTCTCTTTGTTATTCTTTGGAACTCTCCATTCAAATGGGTATATCTTTCCTTTTATTTCACATTTTTTCTTTTCTCAACTATTTGTAAGACTGCCGGGAGCTGCCATGGGAGGTCCCATCCATGACAGGGTCATGTGGAAGAGAACAGTTAAGCAAGGCTTCAGAACTCAAGGGGCTCCCTAGGCTTTCTCGAGCATCTACCCCCAAACCAGAATCTGTCTGTTTTACTGTTTCATGACTTTCACCAACTCCTCTGACATTAACAGGGGCTAACCCTGACCAATTTTCTCTGGAGAAAATCAGCTTAGGGCTATAGCTAATAAGTCTCCTGGACATGAGAGGAATATTTCAAATCAAACTCCCTCTGTTAGCATTCTAGCTTGCTTGGCAGGTATATCCAGACTCTTACAGCTACACATGTGATTATTTACAGCCTCCCAACTGTGAGAGGCACAGAAAGCCTAAAACATAGAGCCTTTGAAAGAGTTAAAAGTTATTAGAGTAGTGCTGATGTAGGATTTCATTATTGGGCCAATGCTTGTTGCTAAGTTTCCGTATCTCTTATCCACTGTGCACCTGGGAGTGCATTAGTTAACATAGTGAGAATGCAAGAAAAACAAGTGTAGCCTTGAATTTAAACATATCAGACTTTTGAGCTAATTGGTTCTTTCTTGTAACTCACTGTACCTTTGCTCTGTGAAAAACGTAACTCTTTGGCATTTTCTGAGGCTGACATAGATTAAAAATATAAAGAAAAAACACTTTGAGGGAAAATAAGTTTTCTGGTTGAGCAGCCTTTATCAAAAGAGGGTCATAAAATGTTCACAGGCCTCCAAGGCCAGAAGATACTGTACACAACATCATTTGTGGCAAAGGTATGCAGAAAAATCCTGGTTTCGATAAGGGCAAAACTGCTGAAATGTTTGGGCTGACTCTGTATGACCTTGCATCTTTCATTTCCCTCTATGTATAAGGCAAGGTATAAAAGTACCTTTTGAAAAATAAAGCTTTTGGGCCTCGCAGAAGCTTGGTCACCCCGTGTTTTTTCTTCTCTCTCTCTTTCTTTCTCTCTCTCTCTCTCTCCCTCTCCCTCTCTTTTTCAGGCTGATCCCTAGGAGCATGAGGGCTCCCTGCATTCACTTATCTGCCCAGGTTTCTAAGACCTGAACTGGAAGATGTTCTGCATCTTCACTCCCTCGGGAGACCGGGAGGGCACCTGTGGCGTCCGTGAACAGGGCAAACTTCTTGTCTCGGAGTTTTATTGGCTTTCTATGTAAACCAAGAAATATCAGCCTCTTTCTCTCCTCTATTTTCTTATCTATAACATTCTTTCCTTCTCTCTCTAAATCAATTGCTGACGCTGTTTCTCCTTTGGGTTTCCCTGGATCCTGTGGGGGCTGGACCCCGGCATAAGGCCTCCTTGAACAACCATTTCGCCTTTCTGTATTTCTTTTTGGGAGGGATGATCTTTATCACTGTCTCATGTACAATGTCATGAACCTCCATTCATAGTTCTTCAGGCACTGTATCTATCAGGTCTAATCCCTGGAATCTATTTGACACTTCCACTGTATAATTGTAAGGATTTGATTTAGATCATGCCTGAAAGGTCTAGTGGTTTCCCCTACTTTAGTCAACTGAAGTCTGTATTTGGCAAAAAGAAGTTCATGATCTGAGCCACAGTCAGCTCCCAGTCTTGATTTTTCTGACTGTATAGACCTTCTCCATCTTTGGCTGCAGAGAATATAATCAATATGATTTTGGTATTCACCATCTGGTGACGTCCATGTGTAGAGTCTGCTCTTATGTTGTTGGATTAGGGTGTTTGCTATGACCAGTGCATTCTTTTGCGAAAACTCTATTAGCCTTTGACCTGCTTCGTTTTGTACTCCAACGCCAAATTTGCCTGTTATTCCAAGTATCTCTTGACTACCTACTTTTGCATACTAGCATCTTATATTGAAAAGGACATCTTTCTTGAGTGTTAGTTCTAGACAATCATTTAACTTCAGCATTACTGGTCGGGGAATAGACTTGGATTACTGTGATATTGTATGGTTTGCCTTGGAAACAAATGTAGATTACTCTGTCGTTTTTGAGACTGCATCCAAGTACTATATTTCAGACTCTTTTGTTGATCATGATGGCTACTCCATTTCTTCTAAGGAATTCCTGCCCACAGTAGTAGATATAATGGTCATCTGAGTTAAATTCACACATTTCTGTCCATTTTAGTTTGCTGATTCCTAAAATGTCGATGTTCACTCTTGCCATCTCCTGTTTGACCACTTCCAATTTGCCTTGATTCATGGACCTAACATTCCGTGTTCCTATGCAGTATTAGGCTTCCCTGGTGGCTCAGAGGTTAAAGTGTCTGCCTCTAATGCAGGAGACCTGGGTTCAATCCCTGGATCAGGAAGATCCTCTGGAGAAGGAAATGGCAACACACTCCAGTATTCTTGCCTGGAGAATCGCATGGATGGAGGAGCCTGGTGGGCTACAGTCCATGGGATCTCAAAGAGTCGGACACGACTGAGCAACTTTAACTAACTAACTAACTATGCAGTATTGCTCGTTACAACATTGGACTTTACTGCCATCACCAGTCACATCCACAACTCTCTGCTTTTTTTTTTTTTCTCCATATCTTCATTCTTTTGCAAGTCATTTCTCCACTGATCTCCACCTACCCTCCTGCGGAGTTCATCTTTCAGTATTGTATCTTTTTGCCTTTTCATACTGTTCAGCAGTGGCCTGCTGCAGGATTGGAGGCACTGCGTGCAGCAGTACCTGTATGGGACCCTTTGAAGAAGGTCGCCATTACCTTCATTACCTCCACCATAGTTTGGTCTCAAGTCAAACAACAGGGAGGGAACACAGCCCCACCCATCAACAGATAATTGGATTAAAAATTTACTGAGCATGGCCCCACCCATCAGAACAAGACCCAGTTTCCCCCCAGTCAGTCTCTCCCATCAGGAAGCTATCATAAGCCTTTTATCCTTCTCCATCAGAGGGCAGACAGAATGAAAACCACAGTCACAGTAAAATAACCAATCTGATCACATGGACCACAGCCTTGTCTAACTCATTGAAACTATGAGCCATGCCTTGTAGGGCCACCCAAGACAGACGGGTCATGGTGGAGAATTCTGACAAATGTGGTCCACTGGAGAAGGGAATGGCATACCACTTCAGTATTCTTGCATTGAGAACCTCATGAATAACATGAACATTTGCAATTAATTTCTCCCATTCTGAGGACTGTTTTTTTCATCTCATTTTTGGTTTTCTTTGTTGTGCAAAAGCTTTTAAGCTTAATTAGGTCCCATTTATTTACTTTTGTTTTTATTTCCATTATTATAGGAGGTGGGTCATAGAGGATCTTGCAATGATTTATGTCAAAGAGTGTTCTGTGTACGTTTTCCTATTACACTTACTTTTTTGAATACAAATATGAGTTGAGAGTATATATACATTCACAGACAGGTGGGTCTAATCTTTTGTGAATTGTGTGCCCTCTGTAATTTTTTGTGTTCTCTAGAAAGCATCAATAAATTATCTAGGCAATTTAAAACTTCAATAAAATCTATAATTTTCTCAACTTCTTACAGTGAACTTTAACAAGTCTTGCATGTACCATATTCCTTTGGCCTTTCTAAAAGTGAAACATGATTCCCATCAAGTATATATACACAAGTGCTGAGTAAATGCGTAGAATTTGGTATACACAATGAAATTCTGTATCAATAAAACAGGAAATATTCAAGTTTAATCCTATCAATAGTACTGAGTGTACTATAGTGAACTTTTGGTTTTATAATAAATTGGAAAGTCAAATATGACTGGTTTCCAATCTTTTACAAACTTCACTTATATGAAAAAAAAATCCTTTAGCCACTATTTGTCAGTTAACCATAGAGGGTTTCAACTTCCACTTCTGTAAGATGACAAGAATACACTAGATTTTCAAGGTCCTTTCCATTTGTAATTACATATAATTTCATTATTGTGCTTCTGGACATTTATATAAAGGGCAGAACAAGCTCAGCTCTACTTTTTAAATATACAAACAACTCAAGGTGATTTTCATGTGTTTTTTATTTTGTTTTCAATGTTAAATAACTAGGGAGTAATACCAGCAAGAGAGTAGGCTAGGAAGTTCTAGTATCTTATTCTAGCACAAAAAAAATTATTGAATAAACCAACAGAAACTGGCTCAGATAACTTTGTAGCAGTTCTGGAAATCAGTCAAGCTCCAAAGCAATAAATTCCATGCTCATTTAAGAAGAAGAAGTAGGCAATTTTGTGAAATTCTTACTTGCTGTTACCCCACTCCCTCCTAGAAAGACATGGTATGGATTGGAGAAAGCAGTAGTTCAGCACCAGTTCCTTCAGTTCCTTTTCCTGAATCAGAGAGAGAAGAGCAGAGCTAATAATCTACAATCTAACATGTCTCAATTGTTCGCAAAGAGGTTATTTTCTGTGTTACCTAGCTTAGAGCTCAGATAGTCTAATGTGGCATAGCTCAGGTATCAGGCTAGGAAAAGCCATGAGAAGTAGTGCACATAGTTTGTGAAATTTGCAGGGAGATTACAGATGCACTGACAACTGAAAAGAGAGATGACTGATACTACAAAACTACTGATTGCAATAGAAAGCTAAAGCCCTGAAAGACAGCAGGGCCAAGACTCTTTAAGAAAAGTAAGGCATTTAAAAGCAGCCATGTATACAGAGAATCACACACACACCCAGGAAAAAGACAAATCTAGTAAAGTTCTAAGACCTCAAGTCTTAATGCTAGGTTGATCCCAAGCACAGAACATAATTAGTGATTAATTAGTGACAGTCTTCCTATGTATGGAGCCAATCTGCAAGGACTGGGAAGGATATTTCAAAATGTCCAGTTTTCAACAAATATCCCAAAGCATACAAATAAATAGGAAAATGAAAGTTACTCAAAAGAACAAAGTAAACCTCCAGAGCCATTTTTGTTAGAAACATAGGCATCTGTCTTACTAGAGAAAGATATTAACAGAACTGTCATATATTCTCAAAAAGAAAAAAAGAAAAACAGGCAAAGATTTAAGGAAACAGGAAAACGATAAATGAACAAAATAAGAATGTCAACAGAGGAAATAACTTATAAAGAAGAAAAAATAGAAATTCTGGAGCTGAAAGATGAAATGACTGAATTTAAAACCTTACTAGAAGGTTTAATTGGAGACTTGAGCAAGCAGAAGGAAGAATAAGTGAACTTGAAGACAAGTCTTTTGAAAATGATCAAGTTTGAGGAGCAAAAAGAAGGAAGAAAAGTGAACAAAGTCTAAGGGCATTCTGAGATGACATCAAGTGAGTTAATATATGCATTCTAGGAGAAGAAGTGGAAACAGAAAGAGGAGAAGAAGAAGAAAGGGAGGAAGAGGAGGTGGGGAAGATCAAGAAGATATGGTTCTATAGTACTAGTAGAATTCAATTCCCCACTTACAATAATGAATAGAATAAACCAGACAGAAGATCAGTAAGTACATGAAAGATGAACAATTACAGGCCAATTGGACCTACTCCCCTAAAACTCAGAAGATACATTTTTCATGAGCAAGCAAGAAACATTATCCAAGATAAAACATATTTTAGGCCATAAAACAAGTCTTAATAAATTTAAAAGACTGAAAACATGCAGTCTTTTCACAGTGGAATGAAACTCTATATCAACAACAGAAGGAAAAGTGATATGTCCACACATAGAGAATACACACTTAAACAACAAGTCAAAGAATACATTATAAGGGAAATCAGAAAATATCTTGAAGCAAGTAAAAATGAAAACATGACTCACAAGTGTCTTATGACATGCAAAGAAAACATTGATACGAGTCTATAACTGTAAAGGCTTGCATATAAAAGGGAAAAAATTTCAAATCAAAAACCTAATTTTACACCTTGAAAAGGAAGAGTAACTAAACCCAAAGTTAGCACAAGGTAGGAAATAATAGAAGTTATAGCATAGATAAGTAATACAAAGAATAGAAAAACAATAGGAAAAAAACAATGAAATCAAGAGTTAATTCTGCAAAATATCAAAATTGATAAACCTTTAGGTAGATTGAGTTTGAGAAAAGGACAAAACACATATAAAATCAAATGAAGTGGAAATTAATACTGCTTTTATGAAAAAGAGAAGATGATAAAAGTACTATGAAAAATTGTTCACTAACAATTTGATTAACCTTGATAAAATGGACACATTTCTAGAAACTCACAACTCATCAAGGTTAAACCACGATAGACCTATAGTTGTAAGGAAATCAAAAGTTTCCTAACAAATTACAGTGGATCCTTGAACTGCGTGACTGATAGAGGATCCCTGTACAGTTGAAAGTTTGTGTATAACTTTACAGTCATCCCTCCATATCCATGGTTCTGTATCAGTGGATTCAACCAACTATAGATTGTAGCATGTATTTACTATAGTACTGTTGTTTTTCAGTTGCTCAGTCATGTCTGACTTTTTGCCATGCATGGCAGCATGCCAGGCTTCGCAGTCCTTCACCATTTCCTGGACCTTGTTCAAAGTCATGTCCATTGAGTCAGTGATGCCATCCAACAATCTTTTCCTCTGCTGTCTGCTTCTCCTCCTGCCTTCAATCTTTCCCAGCATCAGGGTCTTTTCCAATGAGTTGGTTCTTCACATCAGGTGGCCAAAGCATTGAAGCTTCAGGTTCATCATCAGTCCCTCCAATGAATATTCAAGACTGATTTCCTTTAGGATTGACTGGTTTGTTCTCCTTGCAGTTCATGGGACTCTCAAGAGTCTTCTCCAGCACAACAGTTTGAAAGCATCAATTCTTCAGTGCTTAGCCTTCTATATGGTCCAACACTCACACCCATACATCAGTTCAGTTCAGTTCAGTTCAGTTGCTCAGTCGTGTCTAACTCTTTGAGACCCGATGAGTCGCAGCACGCCAGGCCTCCCTGTTCATCACCATCTCCCAGAGTTCACTATTGGAAAAAATCATAGCATTGACTATACAGACCTTTGCTGGCAAAGTGATACCTCTGCTTTTTAATATGCCATGTCATATGCCTTTTTAATAAGCATGTCATAACTTTTCTACCAAGGAGCAAGCGACTTTTAATTTCATAGTTGCAGTCACCATCTGCAGTGATTTTGGAGTCCAAGAAAATGAAAGTCTCTCACTGTTTCCATTGTTTGACCATCTGTTTGCCATGAACTGGTAGGACCAGATGCCATGATCTTAGTTTTTTGAATGTTGAGTTTTAAGCCAGATTTTTCACATTCCTATTTCACCTTCATTAACAGGCTCTTTAGTACCTCTTCACTTTCTGGCATAAGGATGATGCCATCTGCATATCTGAGGTTGTTGATACTTCTCCCGGAAATCTTGATTCCAGCCTGTGCTTCATTGAGCCCGGTAGTACTGTAGTACATATTTATTGAAAAAAAAAATCCACATAAGTGGATTTATGCAGTTCATACTGATGAAAAATCTCACAACAAAGAAAAGACAAAGGTCAGATGGCTTAACTGGTGAATTTTCTCATATATTTAGAGAAGAAGTAACACTAATCCTTCTCAAAATCTTTCAAAATATTGAAGAAGTAACACATCTAAACTCATTCTGTAAGGTCAGCATTTCATTCATACCAACGCCACAGAAAGACACTATAAGAAAACTACACACCGATATTCCTAATAAATACTAAATGCAAACAGTTCAGGTCAGTTCAGTTCAGTCTCTCAGTCGTGTCCGACTCTTTGTGACCCCATGAATTGCAGCACTCCCGGCCTCCCTGTCCATCACCATCTCCCAGAGTTCACTTAGACTCACGCCCATTGAGTCCGTGATGCCATCCAGCCATCTCATCCTCAGTCGTCCCCTTCTCCTTCCCCTAACCCCTCCCAGCATCAGAGTCTTTTCCAATGAGTCAACTCTTTGCATGAGGTGGCCAAAGTACTGGAGTTTCAGCTTTAGCATCACTCCTTCCAAAGAAATCCCAGGGTTGATCTCCTTCAGAATGGACTGGTTGGATCTCCTTGCAATCCAGGGGACTCTTCAACATAATACTAGCAAATTGAATTCATCAGATTATTGATATGATTATATATCATAATAAAGTGGGATTTCTTCCTGGAATGAAACAATGGGTTATCATACAAAAATCAATCCAAGTAATACACTACATACTATACATGAACCAAGAACTTCCAGATGTTCAAGCTTGTTTTGGAAAAGGAAGAAGAATGAGAGATTAAATTGCCAACATCCATTGGATCACAGAAAAAGCAAGAAAGTTTCAGAAAAACATCTACTTCTGCTTTATTGACTACACCAAAGCCTTTGACTGTGTAGATTACAACATACTGTGGAAAATTCTTCAAGAGATGGGAATACCAGACCACCTTACTTGCCTCCTGAGAAATTGGTATGTAGGTCAAGAAGCAGCAGTTAGAACTGGACATGGAACAAGGGCCTGGTTCCAAATTGGGAAAAGAGTACATCAAGGCTGTATATTGTCACCCTGCTTATTTAACTTCTATGCAGAGTACATCATGCAAAATGCCAGGTTGGATGAAGCACCAGCTGGAATCAAGACTGCCTGAAGAAGTGTCAATAACCTCAGATAGGCAGCTGACATCACCCTTATGGCAGAAATTGAAGAAGAACTAAAGAGCTTCTTGATGAAAGTGAAAGAGGAGAGTGAAAATGTTGGCTTAAAACTCTACGTTCAAAAAACTAAGATCATGGCATCTGGCCCTATCACTTCATGGCAAATAGATTGGGAAACAATGGAAACAGCAAGAGACTTTATTTTGGGGGGCTCCAAAATCACTGCAGATGCTGACTGCAGCCATGAAATTAAAAGACGCTTACTCCTTGGAAGAAAAGTTACAGCCAACCTAGATAGCATATTGAAAAGCAGAGACATTACTTTGCCAACAAAGGTCTGTCTAGTCAAGGCTATGGTTTTTCCAGTAGTCATGTACAGATGTGAGAGTTGGACTGTGAAGAAGGCTGAGCGCCGAAGAGTTGATGCTTTTGAACTGTGGTGTTGGAGAAGACTCTTGAGAGTTCCTTGGACTGCAAGGAGATCCAACCAGTCCATTCTGAAGGAGATCAGCCCTGGGATTTCTTTGGAAGGAATGATGCTAAAGCTGAAACTCCAGTACTTTGGCCACCTCATGTGAAGAGCTGACTCATTGGAAAAGACCCTAATGCTGTGAAAGATTGAAGGCAAGAGGACAAGGGGACAACAGAGTATGAGATGGTTGGATGGCATCACCAACTCGATGGACCTGAGTTTGAGCAAGCTCCTGGAGTTGGTGATGGACAGGGAAGCCTGGCGTGCTTCAGTCCATGAGGTCACAAAGAGTCAGACACAACTGAGCCACTGGACTAAACTGAACTGAACTGAATACTCTACGCTGGCAGAATGAAGAGGAAAAAAACACATATTCTCTCACCTAATGCACAAAAAGTATGTGACAAAATACTTTCAATCATTTTTTAATGATAAAAACAGTAACCAAAATAGGAACAGAATAAAACCAACTTAACATAATAAAGGCCAGATATTAAAAAAACCTAGATCTATCATACTCAATGAGGAAAGACTGAAGGCTTTCTCTCTGAGATCAAGAACAAGACAATAATAGGAATTTTCGCCACTTCTATTCAACATAGAGAAATAAAGTGCAAACACACTGGAAAAGAAGAAATTAAAGAAGATATCATGAGGTAGAAAGACATCTCATGTTCCTGGATTAGCAGACACAATATTATTAAGATGTCAATATCACCAAAGTGATCTACAGAATCTATGCAATGTTTATGAAAACCCCAGAAACTTTTTTTGCAGGAATAGAGATATCCGTTATAAACCTATATTGAATGTTGGGGATCCAGAGCATCCAAAATAATTTTGGAAAAAGATGAACAAAGATTGAGGTTTAATACTTCTTGATTTCAAAACTTACTAGAAAGCTACAATAATAAAGAGTGTGGTACTGGCATAGTGGCAGATATAGAATACATAGAATACAGATATAGAATACAGAGCCAGAAATATACCCTCACATACATGGTAAAATAATTTTTGCAAATGAGGCCAAGATCATTCAATGAGGAAAGAACAGTCTTTTCAACAAATATTCATAGGAAAAATGGATATCCACCTGTAAAATAATGAAGTTGTATTTTTCCTTACTTCATATACAAAAATTAACTCAAATGGATCAAATGCCTGAACACAAGAGCTAGAACTATGGAACTCTTATAAGAAAACATAGGGGAAATGTTTTATGACATTGAATTTGGCAAAGATCTTTTAGATATGACCCCAAAAGCACGAACTATGAAGAAAAATTGGATTCAATATTAAAAACATTTGCACATCAAAGGGTGCTATTATCAGAGTGCAAAAGCAACCCATGCAATGAAAGTAATGATGTGCAAATCACATATCTGACAAGAAGTTAATATACAGAATATATAAAGAACTCCTATAACTCAACAGCAAAAAGACAAACAACCCAAATAAAAATGGGCAAAGAACTGCAATAGACATTTCTATAAAGAAGATGCACAAATGACTAATAGCACACATTAAGATGCTCAACAAAGCTAATCAATAGGGAAACCCAAATCACAAACACAAAGAGATACCACTTCAAATCCATTGGGATAGCTATGAAAAACGAATCAGTGTTGGTGAAGATGTACAGAAATTGAATTCCTTTTGCTTTGCTGGTGGGAATATAAAATGGTGCAGCTTCAATGGAAAACAGTATGGAGGTTCCTTAAACATTTAAAAATAGAAATTATGATAAAGAAACTCTAGTTCTATGTATACCCAAAAGAATTGAAAGCAGAGGTTCAAACAGATATCTGTACACCTATATTCTAGCAGCATTGTTCATAGTAGTCAAAAAGTAAAGCAACCCCAATTGTAAATTGATGAATGAGTGGATAAACAAAATGATGTGGCTTGTACATATAATGTAATATTTTTCAGCTTTCAAAAGGAAAGGAAATTCAGATAAACACTATAACTTCTATGAAACTTGAAGAATATAAGGCTCAGTAAAATAAGCCAAACAGAAAAGGATTATTTATGACTCCACTTTTATTAGGTACCTAGAATTATGAAATTCATAGAAACAAAAAGTAAAATGGTGGTGGCCAGGGACTGAGGTGAGGAAGGAATGGGGATTTATTGTTTAATGAGGATAGAGTTTCAATCTGAGGAAGTGAAGAAAGTTTTGGAGGTGGATGATGATAATGTTTCACAACAATGTGAATGTACTTAATGACACTGAACTGTGCACTTAAAAATGCTTAAAATGATAAATTTTATGTTATATATATTTTGCCACACTAAAAAATAATCTGGCATAACGAACAGGTGATCAATTATTACTTTGCTAACTCTGGAGAAAACTGATATGGAAAAGCTCACTTTTACATATATCTAAGTATAATATCCAATACTTTGGCCACCTGATGTGAAGAACTGACTCATTTGAGTTGCTCAGTCATGTCCAACTCTTTGCGATACCATGAACTGTAGCCTAACAGGCTCCTCTATCCGTGGAATTTTCCAGGCAAGAGTACTCCAGTGGGTTGCCATTTCCTTCTCCAGGGGATCTTCCCGACCCAGGGATCAAACCCAGGTCTCCCACATTGCAGGCAGACGCTTTACCTTCTGAGCCACCAGGAAAGCACACATATATTTAACTATAATATCCAATACTTTGGCCATCTGATGTGAAGAACTGACGCATTGGAAAAGACCCTAATGCTGGGAAAGATTGAAGGTAGGAGGAGAAGGGGATAACAGAGGATAAGATGGTTGGATGGCATCACCAACTCCATGGACCTGAGGTTGAGCAAGCTCCAGGAGTTGGTGATGGACAGGGAAGCCTGGCATGCTGCAGTCCATGGGGTCGCAAAGAGTGGTACATGGCTGAGTGACTGAACTGAACTGTATTATACATTTGAGACAGTAATTGACCTTCTTTATGTTTTGCATAATTCTTAAAGTTTGTTTGCATCTGTTAGGAACCAATCTCTTGAAAAGCATTCCAGATGTACACTGAGTAGCAGGGAGCCAATCATTTAGGATTAAACTTAGGGGGAAAAAAAAACTACCAAAGATCAATTATTCCCTGTAAGAAACAAGGTATTAGCACTATCAATTGTGCCTTTCAGAAGAAAAATAATAGTATTTGTATGCTTTCCTTTCGTCTTTTCTGCCTACATTTTATCCTATATATGACTGTTAAATCAATTTTCTCCAAACTATTTTTCTTGGTAATATTCCATTTCTCCCAAACTTAAAATCCTTTTGTCTGTGACATAAAATCCAAAAGTTTTCATCTTGACATTTCTGGCTATCAAAAATCTGGTACATAATTGAGTTTTTAATTGCTCTTCCAATTTGCTCTACCTTTAAGTCTAAAGTCTCTGCTCATAACTATGAAGCTTTCTCCTTTGCTTTCATGGTTTGGGTTGTGTTTTTTCCTAGACCTGAAACTCCCTCCATTCTTTTTTATGCCTACAAATTACACATTCTACCTGGTTCATGAATTTCTCTTGACAGATGCCATCCATACTGATCTGTCTTCTGAATTCTGATAACTTAACTGACTGTAAATTTGTCACTTGGACTTAGGCTATTATCAACTGCTATGTTTGTGTGTATATATACATATATATATAGGACTTCCCTGGTGGCTCAGAGGTTAAAGCATCTGCCTCCAATGCGGGAGACCCGGGTTTGATTCCTGGGTCAGGAAGATCCTCTGGAGAAAGAAATGCCAACCCACTCCAGTACTCTTATCTGGAAAACCTCATGGACAGAGGAGCATGGTAGGCTACAGTCCATGGGGTCACAAAGAGTCAAACACTACTGAGTGACTTCACTTCACTTTATACATATACATATATATACACACACACACACATATATAGTGTGTGTGTGTGCATGCAGTCTATCTTGAAAGGGAAAAGTGAAAATGTTAGTTGCTCAGTCGTGTCTGATTTTGTGATCCAGTGGACTGTAGCCTGCCAGTCTCCTTTGTCCATGGAGTTTTCCAGGCAAGAATACTGGGGTGGATAGCCATTCCCTTCTCTAGAGGATCTTCCCAATTTAGGAACAGAACGTGAGTGGTGAAGCTACAAAGTAACATGACTGACAAAAAATGTAGCACACTTTGTTCATCCAGATTAATGTCTCCCATTCAAAGAATCTACCTGTGAGAAATTAAATACTTAATGCAATACAGTCATTGTTCAGAACATCATAAACACCTCTCTTTGGGATTTTTTTCTGTTTATTTTGCAGTGATGAGCCTTAGAGTTGGTGATGAACAGGGAGGCCTGGCGTGCTGCAATTCATGGGGTTGCAAAGAGTCGGACACGACTGAGCGACTGAACTGAACTGAAGCCTTTATCCTTTGAGTACTGATTCAGTTTTTGAAACAGTAAAGTTGTGATTTGAGCCAGTGAATAGTTGAGTGATATAGCTTGTAATAAAAATATATTTATTCTTACTTCTGTCTCATTTTATAGAGTGACTATTAAATGATAAAACAACGTATTCTTTTCATACACTTCTAATGATGAATCTGGAATGCATATGCAAGATTTCTTCAAAATATTTTGAGTCTAGGAGTAAGGATAAAATTTTTAAAAGAATTAAACCTCTGAAAGGATTAACACTTATTTGGAAGACTACATTTTGGCAGCTTAAAAATCCTTCTCATTTCTGAAAAAAAAACAAATAACCAAATAAATAATGAATAAATAGAAATATTTTACCGTTCAACACAGGCAGAAAGTCTGGAGCAATGGTTAGAGGCAGGGGCATCATGACCCCCAACCACATATAAGAATCCATTGTATGTTGCAACTCCTACACCTCCACGTCTTTTGGACATTGGAGCACACAGACTCCACCTGTTAGTGTGTGGGTCAAAATATTCCATAGATTTGAGGCAGGAACTTCCATCACGTCCACCAATAGCATATAGCCTAGAATAAAGACAGAAGTATGTGTATATGTGTATATATTTGTGCATAGAATGCAAGTGAAAATACACTGCACACAGCATTGGACTTTGTATTCTACTCCCTCAGGATTTTATAGCGAAAGGCCTGAATTTGTGAAGGCATTTGTTAAAGTCTACCTTACCCTAAACCTACCTACTTTTGAAAGTTTCTTTGATATAATAGATTAAAGGTTTATATGGGAAATGAACTACAAAGAAAGGAAAGAGATAAAAGCATTGGTAGTATTTGTCTACTAAACCACAATAAAGCTGAACATTTTTAAAGATGGTAAGATCTTTCCAAAACTCAAATCCAGGAACCTTACAATTTTAGCTAGGTTTAATTGCCTAGCATTAGACTCTCTATTGCTTTATTGAACTACTTTATTTAGTGTAAGAAACATTTGTAACTAAGAAGATATTAATTTAACAAATAACTAACGGAATAAGATAAAACCTAAAAAACAGATTTTTTTCCTAGGAAGATGTATTATCTATAACATTTCTCTCATAAGTTTTAAAATGCCAATTTTTTGTATGTATTTATTTTTTAATATAAATTTATTTATTTTAATTGGAGGCTAAATACTTTACAATATTGTATTGGTTTTGCCATACATCAACATGAATCCGCCACAGGTGGATTAGCAGTGTTTTTAATTTGTTATTGTTGTTCAACTCTTTCGTGGCCTACTCTTTGTGACTCTACGGACTGTAGCACAGCAGGCTTCCCTGTCCTTCACTATCTCCTGTAGTCCACTCAAACTCATGTCCATTGAGTCACTGATGCCATCCAACCATCTCCTCCTCTGTCATCCCCTTCTCCTCCTGCCTTCAATCTTTCCCAGGATCAGGGTCTTTTCCAGTGAGTTGGCTCTTCACATCAGGTGGCCAAAGTATTAGAGTTTCAGCTTCAGCATCAGTCCTTCCAATGAGTATACAGGGTTGATTTCTTTGAGGCTCGGTTGGATCTCCTTGATGTCCAAGGGACTCTCTTCTTCAGCCCCACAGTTCAAAAGCATCAATTCTTTGGCACTCAGCCTTTTTTATGCACCAACTCTCACAACCGTATATGATTACTGGAAAAACCATAGCTTTGACTATACAGGTCTTTGTCAGCAAAATGTCTCTGTTTTTTAATATGCTGTCTAGTTGTGTCATAGCTTTCCTTGCAAGGAGCAAGTTTCTTTTAATTTCATGGCTGCAGTCACCATCCATAGTGACTTTGGAGCCCCCCAAAATGAAGTTTGTCACTGTTTCCATTTTTTTCCTCACCTATTAGCCATGAAGTGATGGGATCAGATGCCATAATCTTCATTCTTTAAATGCTGAGTTTTAAGCCAGCTTTTTCACTCTCCTCTTTCACTTTCATCAACAGGCCCTTTAGTTCCTGCTTGCTTTCTGCCATTAGAGTGCTATCATCTGCACATCTGAGGTTGTTGATATTTCTCCCAGCAATATTGATTCCAGCTTGTGATTCATCCAGCCCAGCATTTTGCATGACATACTCTGTATAGAGGGGCCTTTCCTGATAGCTCAGCTGGTAAGAATCATTCTGCAATGCAGGAGACCCACTCCAGTAGAATTGCCTGGAGAATTCTATGGACAGAGGAGTCTGGCAGGCTACAGTCCATGGGGTCACAGTCGAACGACTTTCACTTCACTCTGCATAGAAGTCAAATAAGCAGGGTGACAATATACAGCCTTGACATACTCCTTTCTCAATTTTGAACCAGCCCATTGTTCCATGTCTGTTCTAACTGTTGCTTCTTGACTTGCATACAGGTTTCTCAGGAGGCAGGTAAGGTGGTCTGGTATTCTTATCTCTTTAAGAATTGTCTACATTTTGTTGTGATCCACACAGTCAAAGGCTTTTGTGTAGCCAATGAAGCAGAAATAGATGTTTTTCTGACATTATTTTTAGTCTAATTTAAAGCTAATTCCAATCAATAGAGAAGATCAACATTTATTAAACTATATGCCTTCATATAGTTTACTGCCCTTCATGCTCAGTTGTGAACAATAGCAAGTTAGCAAGACAAAATTAAATTCTTTAAATTCAATTATTTCAACCTCTTCTGTAACAGGTAGGAGATCACTACCGAGTCACTGGATATCATTCAGGTTAGGCTAGAGATAATCAGATTTAGGAGTATTTTAAACCCTAAAACACTGTAAGTCTGGGTTTTCTGTTAACCACAGACACTTCCTACTTATGCTGCTGCTGCTAAGTCTCTTCAGTCATCTCCGTCTCTGTGCAACCCCATAGACGGCAGCCCACCAGGCTCCACCATCCCTGGGATTCTCCAGGCAAGAACACTGGGGTGGGTTGCCATTTCTTTCTCCAATGCATGAAAGTGAAAAGTGAAAGTGAAGTCGCTCAGTCGTGTCTGACTCTTCACGACCCCATGGACTGCAGCCTACCAGGCTCCTCCACCAATGGGATTTTCCAGGCAAGAGTACTGGCGTGGGTTGCCTTTGCCTTCTCCACTTACTTTATGCACAAGGTGCTAAAAAACATCTGCATTGAAATTTCTATTGAATCCAGTTATATGATGAGATACTGACTTTATGAATAGTCAATACAGACACACAAGACTGTCATCCTGCTGTCTGAAATTTTCATCATTCAAGTTCCTCCTATATGCTTGTCATTATCTCCAAAGATCCCTTTTCAGAAAGGACACAATTACAAGTTACCTGCAAGAAGAATAATTCAAGCTTGTAGAAACCTCTAGTATTATCAAGTTTAAGGCAAGTAAGGCAAGTTTAAGGCAATTAAGGCAAGTTAATATATTATTTTCCTTCATAGGAAAGTGATCAGAAAGAAGAAAAGATTCAGAAAGATGGGACTAGCTATAATTCTAGAACACTTAGGAGAGTGAGTTATAAAGAGAAAAAAAGACTTGGCATATTACAAAAACAGACTGAAGTTTTGATAAGTCAAGAAAAAGTCATAACCAAAAAATGGTAGTTTCTTGAGGGTAAGATTGAAACTGCCTTGCTTACAAAAGTGCTTCTCAAATTTAATGTGTAATACAAGTTACTTGAGGATCTTCTTAAAATGTCTATTCTGATTCAAAAGGTCTGGGCTGGGGTTAAGATTCAACATTTCTAAATAGATCTCAGGTATTAATGTTACTGCTGGTCTTAGGATATTTAATTAGGTATTCATTTTAGATAAATATTTTCCATCATAATGAAGGGAGAGTTCCAACAAAGGCCTTTTACAATCCATTACTAGGATGTCCTAGTCACTGGGAATGCTTATTGGCAGGTGTATCACATCACTGAAGTGCTGTACTACAAGAAATGGGAGCAAAAGCATGCATGTTTGGCTCTACTCACTTATTGTTTAATGTGACTACACCAACTGTGCTTCTAGGAGTTGACATACTGGCCACATAATTCCACTGACGTCCCTCCGGGTCCCACCTTTCTACAGTATTTAGATAACTCCATCCATCGTGGCCACCAACAGCATACATTGGTCCTTCAAGTGTGGCTACACCTAAAGGAAAAAATAGCATGAGAGCTCACCTAGGTAGGGCATATATAGTAGATACTTCATTTTATAAGGAAGTGACTACTTAAAAACATGATTTTTATCTATTAATGGTTTTGTAAATAGCCATTTAATGAATAATTTGCCAATCTTGATTTGAAACTAAAACTAAATATGGTCTTTTAACCCTAGGAAATATCATGGAAGGGTATCATGGTAATAATGCTAAAGGCATAGAAAGTAGATGAACACACCATTTCTTGCAATTAACAGAAAAGGGAAGATGATTTTTCTCTGTCACAGTTTCAATCTCATTTTTCAAATATAAAAGATAGATGAGATATGATACTGAATCTTAGATAAAAACTAGAACTGTTGACTAAGTCTGATAGATCTTTCTAATCCCTTATTTTTATTAAGGGGATAAAAATGATTCCCATAGGACATCTCAGTAGACAGGGGTTTTTGAAGTTTAGTTAGAAATTTGTTCTATTCAGTTCAGTCGCTCAGTCGTGTCCAACTATTTGCAACCCCATGGACTGCAGCAAGCCAGGCCTCCCTGTCCATCACCAACTCCGGAGTTTACTCAAACTCATGTCCATTGAGTTGGTGATGACATCCAACTATCTCATCCTCTGTCGTCCCCTTCTCCACCCATCTTTAAATCTTTCCCAGAATCAGGGTCTTTTCAGATGTGTCAGTGGTTCAAATCAGGTGGCCAAGTATTGGAAGTTTCAGCTTCAGCATCAGTCCTTCAAATGAATATTCAGGATTGATTTCCTTTAGGATGGACTGGTTGGATCTCCATGCTGTCCAAGAGACTCTCAGGAGTCTTCTTCAATACCACAGTTCAAAAAGATCATTTATTCCATGCTCAGCTTTAATTATAGTCCAACTCTCATATCATACATGACTACTGGAAAACCCATAGCTTTGACTAGACATACATTTGTTGGCAAAGTAATGTTTCTGGTTTTTAATTCGCTGTCTAGGTTGGTCATAACTTTTCTTCCAAGAGCAAGCATCTTTACATTTCATGGCTGCAGTCACCATCTGTGGCAATTTTGGAAGTCTCCAAAATAAAGTCTGTCACTGTTTCCACTGTTTCCCCATCTATTTGCCATGAAGTGATGGGACCAGATGCCATGATCTTAGTTTCTTGAATACTGAGTTTTAAGCCAACTTTTTCACTCTCCTCTTTCACTTTGATCAAGAGGCTCTTTAGTTCTTCTTCACTTTCTGCCATAAGGGTGGTGTCAGCTGCATAGCTGACGTTATTGATATTTCTCCTGTAAATCTTGATTCCAGCTTGTGCTTCATACAGTTCAGCATTTCTCATGATGTACTCTGCATATAAGTTCAATAAGCAGGGTGACAATACACAACTTTGTCATACCCCTTTCCCAATTTGGAGTCAGTTTGTTGTCCATATCCAGTTCTAACTGTTGCTTCTTAACCTGCAAGTAGATTTCTTAGGAGGCAGGTCAGATGGTCTGCTATTCCTATCTCTTGAGGAATTTTCCATAGATTATTGTGATCCACACAAAGGCTCTGGCATAATCAATAAAGTGGAAGTAGATGTTTTTCTGGAACTCTTTTGCTTTTTCTATGATCCAGCAGATGTAACTTGATCTCTGATTCCTCTGCCTTTTCTAAATCCAGCTTGAACATCTGGAAGTTCATGGTTCATGTATTGTTGAAGCCTGGCTTGGAGAATTTTGAGCATTACTTTATTAGAGTGTGAGATGAGTGCAATTATGAGGTAGTTTGAGCATTCTTTGTTATTTCCTTTCTTTGGGATTGGAATGAAAACCAACTTTTCCAGTCCTGTGGCCACTGCTGGGTTTTCCAAATTTGCTGGCATATTGAGTGCAGCCATTTCACACCACTGTCTTTTAGGACTTGAAATAACTCAACTGGAATTCCATCACCTCCACTAGCTTTGTTTGTAGTGATGCTTCCTAAGGCTCCCTTGACTTCACATTCCAGAATGTCTGGCTCTAGGAGAGTGATCACACCACCATGATTATCTGGGTCATAAAGATCTTTTTTTTGTGTAGTTCTTCTGTGTATTCTTGGCACCTCTTCTTAATATCTTCTGCCCTTGTTAAGTCCATACCATTTCTGTCCTTTATTGAGTCCATCTTTGCATGAAACATCTACTTGGTATCTCTCACTTTCCTGAAGAGATCTCTAGTCTTTCCCATTATATTGTTTTCCTCTATTCCTTTGCATTGATTACCGAGGGAGGCTTTCTTATCTTTCCTTGCTCTTCTTTGCTACTCTGCATCCAAATAGGTATATCTTTCCTTTTCTCCTTTGCCTTTCCCATCTCTTCTTTTCATAGCTATTTGTAAGGCTTCCTCAGACAACCATGTTGCCTTTTTGCATTTCTCTTTCTTGGGGATTGTCTTTACTCCTGCCTCCTGTACAATGTCATGAACCTCTATCTTTTGTTCTTCAGGCACTCTATCAGATGTAATACCTTGAATACATTTGTCTCTTCCACTGTATAATCATAAGGGATTTGATTTAGGTCATGCCTGAATGGTCTAGTGGCTTTCCGTACTTTCTTCAGTTTAAGTCTGAATTTGGCAATAACGAGTTCATGATCTGAACCAGAGTATACCCCCAGTTTTGTTTTTGCTGACTGTATAGTGCTTCTCCATGTTTGGCTGCAAGAATATAATCAATCTGATTTTTTCTATTGGATTCTATGAATAACTCCTTTCTGTTTCTCATCTGCTCTGGGAATTCACGTTACTGGTTCCTCCTGCCACCTTCTTAACCATCTCAGCTTGCCATCCACACTACCTCTCCTATCTCTTTAGCAATAGCAATTAAGAGTTTTAAATTTTGCTTTGGTGTCTCTGTAAGATATGTTTTCTAAAAAATCACATATACAGAACTGAGCTGAATAATTACATAGTCTATCATTTGATATAATTTATCAGTTATATTGGGGCAAACAACACCCATCTTGAATATGTCACACTTTAGCTGTGTAAAATTTGGTTCTTTAAAAGCAATGCATTGAATTTGTAAATTGCTTTGGGTAGTATACTCATTTTCACTATATTGATTATTCCGATCCATGAACATGGTATATTTCTCCATCTATTAGTGTCCTCTTTGATTTCTTTCATCAGTGTTTTATAGTTTTCTATATATAGGTCTTTAGTTTCTTTAGGTAGATATATTCCTAAGTATTTTATTCTTTTCGTTGCAATGGTGAATGGAATTGTTTCCTTAATTTCTTTTTCTACTTTCTCATTATTCGTGTATAGGAATGCAAGGGATTTCTGTGTGTTGATTTTATATCCTGCAACTTTACTATATTCATTGATTAGCTCTAGTAATTTTCTGGTGGAGTCTAGGGTTTTCCATGTAGAGGATCATGTCATCTGCAAACAGTGAGAGTTTTACTTCTTCTTTTCCAATTTGGATTCCTTTGATTTCTTTTAGACATTTCTCCAAAGAAGACATACGGATGGCTAACAAACACATGAAAAGATGCTCAACATCACTCATTATTAGAGAAATGCAAATCAAAACCACAATGAGGTACCACTTCACACCAGTCAGAATGGCTGCGATCCAAAAATCTGCAAGCAATAAATGCTGGAGAGGGTGTGGAGAAAAGGGAACCCTCCTACACTGTTGGTGGGAATGCAAACTAGTACAGCCACTATGGAGAACAGTGTGGAGATTCCTTAAAAAATTGCAAATAGAACTACCTTATGACCCAGCAATCCCACTGCTGGGCATACACACCGAGGAAACCAGAATTGAAAGAGACACATGTACCCCAATGTTCATCGCAGCACTGTTTACAATAGCCAGGACATGGAAACAACCTAGATGTCCATCAGCAGATGAATGGATAAGAAAGCTGTGGTACATATACACAATGGAGTATTACTCAGCCGTTAAAAAGAATTCATTTGAATCAGTTCTGATGAGATGGGTGAAACTGGAGCCAATTATACAGAGTGAAGTAAGCCAGAAAGAAAAACACCAATACAGTATACTAACACATATATATGGAATTTAGGAAGTTGGCAATGACGACCCTGTATGCAAGACAGGAAAAAAGACACAGATGTGTATACCAGACTTTTGGACTCAGAGGGAGAGGGAGAGGGTGGGATGATTTGGGAGAATGGGAATTCTAACATGTATACTGTCATGTAAGAATTGAATCGCCAGTCCATGTCTGACGTAGGGTGCAGCTTGCTTGGGGCTGGTGCATGGGGATGACCCAGAGAGATGTTGTGGGGAGGGAGGTGGGAGGGGGGTTCATGTTTGGGAACGCATGTAAGAATTAAAGATTTTAAAATTTAAAAAAAATAAAAAATTAAAAAAAAAACAATAAAAGCAATGCAATAATTCTTTTCTTAAAAAACAAACTCTGTAGTATTGAAACATACAGAGTCTAGCACTAAGAAAAGTGGACCTTGACAAGCCATTAGGAGAATCAAAGTTCTTCACTGTTCAAGAAGTCTCTATTCCTTCTTAAGCTTCTTGGGAACCTCTGACTTAAGTATAAATTAAGGCTGCTCTCAAAGAAAGTGGTTTTTCTAAATAGCCCTGCCTTCAAACTGCATCCGAAGGCTTTTGCCTGAATACAGATTTGATTCTTTTTATTTTTTTTTTATTCTTTTTTTAATTTTTAATTTTTTTTTTAAATTTTAAAATCTTTAATTCTTACATGCGTTCCCAAACATGAACCCCCCTCCCACCTCCCTCCCCACAACATCTCTCTGGGTCATCCCCATGCACCAGCCCCAAGCAAGCTGCATCCTATGTCAGACATGGACTGGCGATTCAATTCTTACATGACAGTATACATGTTAGAATTCCCATTCTCCCAAATCATCCCACCCTCTCCCTCTCCCTCTGAGTCCAAAAGTCTGGTATACACATCTGTGTCTTTTTTCCTGTCTTGCATACAGGGTCGTCATTGCCATCTTCCTAAATTCCATATATATGTGTTAGTATACTGTATTGGTGTTTTTCTTTCTGGCTTACTTCACTCTGTATAATTGGCTCCAGTTTCACCCATCTCGTCAGAACTGATTCAAATGAATTCTTTTTAACGGCTGAGTAATACTCCATTGTGTATATGTACCACAGCTTTCTTATCCATTCATCTGCTGATGGACATCTAGGTTGTTTCCATGTCCTGGCTATTGTAAACAGTGCTGCGATGAACATTGGGGTACATGTGTCTCTTTCAATTCTGGTTTCCTCGGTGTGTATGCCCAGCAGTGGGATTGCTGGGTCATAAGGTAGTTCTATTTGCAATTTTTTAAGGAATCTCCACACTGTTCTCCATAGTGGCTGTACTAGTTTGCATTCCCACCAACAGTGTAGGAGGGTTCCCTTTTCTCCACACCCTCTCCAGCATTTATTGCTTGCAGATTTTTGGATCGCAGCCATTCTGACTGGTGTGAAGTGGTACCTCATTGTGGTTTTGATTTGCATTTCTCTAATAATGAGTGATGTTGAGCATCTTTTCATGTGTTTGTTAGCCATCCGTATGTCTTCTTTGGAGAAATGTCTACTTAGTTCTTTGGCCCATTTTTTGATTGGGTCGTTTATTTTTCTGGAATTGAGCTGCAGAAGTTGCTTGTATATTTTTGAGATTAGTTGTTTGTCAGTTGTTTCAGTTGCTATTATTTTCTCCCATTCAGAAGGCTGTCTTTTCACCTTGCTTATATTTTCCTTTGTTGTACAGAAGCTTTTAATTTTAATTAGATCCCATTTGTTTATTTTTGCTTTTATTTCCAGAATTCTGGGAGGTGGATCATAGAGGATCCTGCTGTGATTTATGTCGGAGAGTGTTTTGCCTATGTTCTCCTCTAGGAGTTTTATAGTTTCTGATCTTACATTTAGATCTTTAATCCATTTTGAGTTATTTTTGTGTATGGTGATAGAAAGTGATCTAGAAGTTTTGGCCACAGCAATCAGAGCAGAAAAAGAAATAAAAGGAATCCAAATTGGAAAAGAAGAAGTAAAACTCTCACTGTTTGCAGATGACATGATCCTCTACATGGAAAACCCTAAAGACTCCACCAGAAAATTACTAGAGCTAATCAATGAATATAGTAAAGTTGCAGGATATAAAATCAACACACAGAACACAGAAATCCCTTGCATTCCTATACACGAATAATGAGAAAGTAGAAAAAGAAATTAAGGAAACAATTCCATTCACCATTGCAACGAAAAGAATAAAATACTTAGGAATATATCTACCTAAAGAAACTAAAGACCTATATATAGAAAACTATAAAACACTGATGAAAGAAATCAAAGAGGACACTAATAGATGGAGAAATATACCATGTTCATGGATCGGAAGAATCAATATAGTGAAAATGAGTATACTACCCAAAGCAATTTACAAACTCAATGCAATCCCTGTCAAGCTACCAGCCACATTTTTCACAGAACTAGAACAAATAATTTCAAGATTTGTATGGAAACACAAAAAACCTCGAATAGCCAAAGCAATCTTGAGAAAGAAGAATGGAACTGGAGGAATCAACTTGCCTGACTTCAGGCTCTACTACAAAGCCACAGTCATCAAGACAGTATGGTACTGGCACAAAGACAGACATATAGATCAATGGAACAAAATAGAAAGCCCAGAGATAAATCCACACACATATGGACACCTTATCTTTGACAAAGGAGGCAAGAATATACAATGGAGTAAAGACAATCTCTTTAACAAGTGGTGCTGGGAAAACTGGTCAACCACTTGTAAAAGAATGAATACAGATTTGATTCTTATGGTAAGGGACACTAGTAACTAGAAACACTTTGTCTCTCTGTTAGCAAGTGTTCTTTTCTCTCAACTGACCTTAGAAGAAAACTTGTTGTAGTTGCATGCTCCTCAACAATGTATTCTTTCTAAAAGGTTTTATCCTTCCTGAAGCGGGACCCCTTTAAAATACCAGTGGAATGGAGGTACAGTTACAACAAGTATGACACCTGAAACAAGGAAAAAACTTTCACACGCTTTTACCATTTATTTAAGCTTTTCAGAATTTTCAGACGTTTTGAATATAAGAGTATGACTAAATTTCAATGATATGCACTTATTTAAGCTCTAGTAAATGTACAGTCTTTAGAAACTATAGAACATTAAGCTCTTACCTAAACCATGCCTGTGTGTTGACATGGGAGGCATCACTGTCCAGATTTTGCCAACTGGATTAAAACATTCCACAGTATTCAAAGTTTTTAAACCATCTCTTCCTCCCACAACATAGAGTTTGTTATCAATAACAGCAACTCCAAACTGAAGCCTACGCCCATTCATGGTGCCAATATGTAGCCAGCTGTTGTTCCGCAGGTCATATTTTTCAATTGTACTGGTACCTGTTAAAGGGATAGTAAACAATGCTAAAAACTACTTGTGCAAAATGTTTTCACCATTCATATTATATTTATGTATCTATATTTATAGTATAGACTCAGTGATTGCAGTTCAAATTAAAATAAGTAGTCCAGATAATTCTCCAACCTGTAAGACAAGGCAAGGATAATATTTCACCACTTCTGAATCCAAATGGAAAAGTGAGAATAAAATAGTTTATTTAATATATATGGTTTATATGTTTATAATGACTTCTTTGGCTATAATATGCTACTGTTAGTATTAACACAGGTTCCAGACACCACATTTTACAACAAAAACTGCTTTGGAATGTATTACTATTTACACATTCATTATGGTTTTACTTAACTATGAACATTCAATATACTAATTTATGCCCCTTTATTTTACTCAATTTGGTCTGTATGTGTGTGTTTATTTAAAACACAAATGACTAAAAGAACAGAAAAGAAAATTCCTTTTAAATGGGCTTTCAGTGTTAATTCACATGATTCACATAATAACATTTTTGTCCTTTATTGTGCCCATCTTTGCATGAAATGTTCCCTTGGTATCTCTAATTTTCTTGAAGAGATCTTCTTGAAACCTAGGCTGCACTGATTACTAAAATTATGAAGGTATTAATGATGAAGTAAGTAGGAAATTATACCAAGCTACATTAATCAATTGTATATAGAAGACTTACATTAAAATGATGTAGAAGTCTGCTTAAAGCCAAGTTATTTTTTCCAAATGCTAAACGAAATATAAAAGATGAATTTACTCTATATCTCTTATCTGCATCTATGAACATATATGACTGATAGTTTTGTATCTTTAATTCTGAAATGTTTTTAGCCCATTTTCCTACTAATCAAAATGTAGATCATCTAGCTGGCTTATTATGGCAACTCTGTATTTGATTGAAAAAGAGTTTTCCTTTCTTTAACTAATCTTTTTCTTTGGGACTCACTTCACAGTTTTTTCCGTGTTTATCAACTTTCTGCTCTAAAATGTTGCAAATATTGCTTCTTACTTCATTTCAAAGTTCCTATTCAGCTCTCACTTATGATCTATTCAAGGGTGAACAAAATCAACTAAACTTTGTGGTATTGTTTAGAACAATAGTTCCTGTAGTTGTGAATATATCTAATTTAGTTATTTCCTCCATCTATTTTCAAATGAACTTAAAAATCACTATGTTAGCTTTTATTTGTTCCCTGCTATACTGTCTCTCAGAATTCATTATTTTAGTAAGTGAAAATTTAGTGAATACCTGGCATGCACAAAAGCCTGAAGTTTAGCATTCAACCATTTAAAATTTGACTGTGTCATCATACTTACAACTTTTTGATGACTCTTTTAATATACACGGTAGGGGTTATAGTTAATTCCAGCCACTTGTGTGGTATCTATATTTAGCAACTAATTCCAAGTTAATTGTATGAGTCAAAAGGAAATTAAAGACTGAGGAAGTACTATATTTCCTAAATATCAAACGGTGAAAGTTCAACAAGTATCTTAAAAAGATAAATAAAACTACACATTGTAAGAAAAGGCATGCATATATAAAAATTTTTAAGAATGTAAATTGGTATGTTTTTAAATGCAATACTGATTTACATAGATAAATGCTATCACCTTAATATTTTTGCTTTATGTAGGTTTTTTTTCCCTTTTCTTTTATTTCCTTTTTTGCTCCTATGTGCTCACTCTCGTTTTTCAATTCTAAGACCCTCAAAGAGAGGAGTCAGTTTTGTTGTTGCTGCTCTTTCATCTAAAATAGTGGCAAGATAGCAACAAAGAACATAAAATTTGAGTAATAATTCCCTGTCCAGTAGTTCTATGATGCTTGCCCTTGGCATGGCTATCTAACCTTAACAGCCTTAGTTTCCTCATCTCTAAAATTAAGGTAATAAAAATCTATCTTGTAGCATTACCGTGAGGATTAGAAATGATGTTTGCAAAATGCCAATCAAGGATCAAGTATTCACAAATAATCGTATTTACTATTATTGTAGTTTTCTGTAACTTCCCATAAAGCTTTTTATATTTTCATATACTAGGTATTTCAAAAGTCTCAAAATGATGGCTTTACTTTTTTCCATATCAAACTGCGGTAGCAGAGTCAAGGGATTATAGGCTCACATTTCACTCATTTTTGTAAGCTATGAAGGAGTTGAAGATACATATTATTACCATCTTGTGTAATATATTCATTTGTGTAATGTTAATGTGAAAGACAAGAACCTGAAAAATAACAAAAATTGCAAATAAACACAAAAATCAAACAAATAAACATAAATTTTCGCATTTCTCACTCTGCTATTTGGACATTTTAAAAATCAAATATTATAGATAGCCATTTTTGCATTTTATACTTAGTACCCTTTTGATTTAATATCAAACAAGACACCTTTTAAATTCTGTGCCTGTTCTTTCTATTCAACAAAATGCAGTAACATATCAAGTTGCTAGACTTGAAATCTATTATAACATTTTAGTGTATTTGTTATTTTCTGAAGAACACTAGTTCTGTGAAGTTACTCTACATCTTTAGAAAATAATTGTAGTTGCAAACTCCTGTTATACAGATTTATTATTAATTGAGATATCTCCTATATGGTCTTCCAATTTCCAATTACACATACCAAAAGAAATGATTTTACAAAAGAATTGTTTTCAATAAGAATAGGGAAAAATTTCTGAAGCCATCATGTCTACCTTGAATACTTCTTAAAACATTTTTTCCCACAGTTCTGTCTCTTTACATTGATTTCTACCTATAGAACCATGTTGCCAAAACAATGTTGCCAAAACAAGTTTTCCAGAAGCATAGAACTTTGATTTTAGTATCATTCTCTATAAGGTGTCAAAACATTTCCATGTATGATTTGGCAAATTTTAAGTGAGTTGCCTTTAGTTCCTACACAGCCAATTCTTAATTACAAAATCCTTGCCTCATTGTTTTGGCAACATGGTTCTATAGGTAGAAATCAATGTAAAGAGACAGAACTGTGGGAAAAAATGTTTTAAGAAGTATTCAAGGTAGACATGATGGCTTCAGAAATTTTTCCCTATTCTTATTGAAAACAATTCTTTTGTAAAATCATTATTTTTATTCCAGAATTGAATTGTTGATCTTGTTATCAACACTTTAAGCTTATTTGTAAATGGTCTTTGGTCATCTATCAGGAAATTGACAGCAAGAAATTAGAAGTCATTCTCTTATTTCTGTCAAAAAACAAATTTGGAGGACCTCATCCCTTCCACTTATGATAAATCTGTAAGTTCTCCCTGAAAAGGTTGCAAAGCAAATACTCAAATTAAAAAAAAAAATGCTGCCATAAGACTCACAAAATACCTCAAATTGCCAACACAACCTTGTGGGAAAAAAAAAAAAAAGCAAACCTGGATGTATCACTGTCCCAGACTTCAGACTATACCACAAAGCTAAAGTGAGCAAAACAGCATGGAACTAGCACCAAAACACATACAAAGATCAATGTTACAGAATAGAAAGTATAGAAATAAGTCCCCACATACAGTCAATTAATCTATGACAAAGGAGGCAAGCATATACAATGGAGAAAAGATAGTCTTCAACAAGTGGTGCTGAGAAAACTAAACAGTTACATGCAAAATAATGAGATAAGAATATTCCTTCATACCATATACAAAAATAAAATCAAAATGGTTTAAAGACCTAAATGTAAGATCTGATACCATAAAACTCCTAGGAAAAAAAAGCAGAACACTACTTGACATAAATCACAGCAATATTTTTTGGTTCCATCTCCTAAGGCAATATAAATAAAAGCAAAAAATAAACAAGGGGCATCTAATTAAGCTTAATTAGAAAAATAATTAGGAAAAAATTAATTAGGAAAATACCCCCCCAAAAATGAAAAGGCATCCTATGGAATGGAAGAAAATGTTTGTAAATGATGTGAAATACAAGTGGTCAATATCCAAAATATGTAAATAGCTCATACAATTCAATATAAAAAAATTAAAAATGGGTAGAAGAACTGAATAGAAGTTTTTCTAAAGAAGACAGATAGCTAAATGGCAAATGAAAAGATGCTTAGCATTGCTAATTATTAAAGAAAGGCAATCAAAAACACAATGAGATATCACTTCACACCTATCAGTTGACTATCATCAAAAAGTTTCCAAATAACAAATGATGCAGAGGATGTGGATAAAAGGGAACCCTTGTACGCTATTGTTGGGAATATAAATTGGTATAACCACTATGGAAAATGGTATGAAGGTTCCTCAAAAACTAAAAATATAACTATCATATGATCCAGAAACCCACTATTGGGGTGTATATATCAAAAAACTAAAACACTAAATCAAAATTATATATGCATACAATGTTCACAGACCCATACACAATACTCAAGACATGGAAGCAACCCAAGTGTCATCAACAAACAAATGGATGAAAAAGATGCTATCAGTTCAGCTCAGTCACTCAGTTGTGTCTGACTTTTTGCGACCCCATGAATTGCAGGATGCCAGGCCTCCCTGTCCATCACCAACTCCCGGAGTTCACTCAAACTCACGTCCATCGAGTCCGTGATGCCATCCAGCCATCTCATCCTCTGCCGCCCCCTTCTCCTCCTGCCCCCCAATCCCTCCCAGCATCAAAGTCTTTTCCAATGAGTCAATTCTTCACATGAGGTGGCCAAAGTACTGGAGTTTCAGCTTTAGCATCATCCCTTCGAAAGAACACCCAGGACTGATCTCCTTTAGAATGGACTGGTTGGATCTCTTTGCAGTCCAAGGGACTCTCAAGAGTCTTCTCCAACACCACAGTTCAAAAGCATCAATTTTTCGGCCCTCAGCTTTCTTCACAGTCCAGCTCTCACATCTGTACATGACTACTGGAAAAACCATAGCCTTGACTAGACGGACCTTTGTTGGCAAAGTAATGTCTCTGCTTTTCAATATGCTATTTAGGTTGGCCATAACTTTTCTTCCAAGGAGTAAGCGTCTTTTAATTTCATGGCTGCAGTCACCATCTGCAGTGATTTTGGAGCCCCCCAAAATAAAGTCTGACAGTGTTTCCGCTATTTCCCCATCTATTTCCCATGAAGTGATGGGACCAGATGCCATGATCTTCGTTTTCTGAATGTTGAGCTTTAAGCCAACTTTTTCACTCTCCTCTTTCACTTTCATCAAGAGGATTTTTAGTTCCTCTTCACTTTCTGCCATAAGGGTGGTATCATCTGCATATCTGAGGTTATTGATATTTCTCCCGGCAATCTTGATTCTAGCTTGTGCTTCTTCCAGCCCAGCGTTTCTCATGATGTACTCTGCATAGAAGTTAAATAAGCATGGTGACAGTATACAGCCTTGACGTACTCCTTTTCCTATTTGGAAGCAGTCTGTTGGTCCATGTCCACTTCTAACTGTTGCTTCCTGACCTGCGTATAGGTTTCTCAAGAGGCAGGTCAGGTGGTCTGGTATTCCCATCTCTTTCAGAATTTTCCACAGTTTATGGTGATCCACACAGTCAAAGGCTTTGGCATAGTCAATAAAGCAGAAATAGATGTTTTTCTGGAACTCTCTTGCTTTTTCCATGATCCAATGGATGTTGGCAATTTGATCTCTGGTTCCTCTGCCTTTTCTAAAACCAGCTTGAACATCTGGAACTTCGTAGTTCACGTACTGCTGAAACCTGGCTTGGAGAATTTTGAGTATTACTTTACTGGTGTGTGAGATGAGTGCAGTTGTGCGGTAGTTTGAGCATTCTTTGGCATATTTCTTAGTATGTGTCACACACACACACACACACAGTGAAATATTATTCTGACAAAAAAGAGGGAAATTCTGCCACTTACAGTAACATTGATGGGCCTAGACAATATTATGCTTTTGAAGTAAGTCAGACAAATATAAATCTCTACATGATATCACTTATATGTGAAATCCCCCTAAAAATCGACACAAATGAATGTATATTGAATACAGATAGAGATACGCACATATATTATAGAAAACAAAACTGTGGTTACTAAAAATGAGAGGAAAGGAGGGAAGGACAAATTAGGGGTATGGGATTAACAGATACAACCTACTGTTAATAAAATGGACAAGTAGTAAGGATACATTTTATAGCACAGGGGATCACAGCCATTATCTTGTAATAACTTAGAGTATCGTCTAAAAAAATACTGAATCACCATGCTGTACATCTGAAACTAGTATAGTATTATAAGTCTACACTTCAATATAAAGAAATTAATTTTATCATAGAAAAATAAATTTCTGTCATAAGAGAAAAAGTACCTATTAACAGTTAAGGAAACTCTAATGAAAGGCTTATATCCCATAAGGCAATAGTAAAAAAAAAAGGTATCAGAAAATTTATATTACTTTATTTATAAAAATTAGCTTTAGATGCACACATTTCAATATGGCTTTAATACTGCCCTCACAATTTAGAGGGTGTTAAGAGTAATTAATTTGCTTCTGTTACCTTTCATAGCATCCATGCCTCCTACAGCATAAAGGGCTCCCACAGTTGATTTTCTAGGCCTTGTCCTAGGACTTTGCATCATGGGTCTTCTCTCAGGTAAGAGATGATACTTCATAGCTTCCATCAGGAGTTTCTGACATTCAAGATCACCAGTAAACATGGAGCTGTTTTCAAGATCTGCCAGTACCTGAAAAGTAATTGATGCATGGTATATGAAGTAAAGAGCAGATCATTAGAAGTAACATTTTCATTTATATAATTTTGCAGGAAACTCAAGCTAATTCTAATGTATGTGTTATTATTTAATATTTTAAGTTACTTAAGTAAGATATTTTATGACTAGAAGCCTCATGGTAGCATCTAATTTATTAATGAAAATTTATTTGACATACCATTCCTCATTTGAATATGTATTTTGCATACAATCTTCAGGAGTAAAAGTGAAAAAGCACTCATAAAATGTGTTACTGAAAGTGAAGTAAATGGCTGTGTCTGCACAAAGCAAGCATCTCCTGTCCTACTGCATGTAGCTAGAGAAACAATCAAATTTGTGGTTGATTTAAGGGAAGTAGAGCAAACATGACCAATTAAAGTAATATTACCATGGGGGCTGCATCTTTATCATCAAATCAAAGCACAAAGCAGGTGTTTTTTATCTATAGATGTACATGTATACACAGGTGAAGTACATGTATTAGTAATTAGGTGATTCATTGTCAGTAGTATATGACATCAATCTTTTCTAACCAAAGTTGCCTGACAGATAATATGACCCCAATTGAATGAAATAAAATCTAGGTAAAGTATTCTTCCTGAGACTAGTTGAGGAGAAGTTACGAGCCTTTTTAGAATTTTTCCAAGGGTCATTTAGATTGATTCTTAGAAGTTTGGAGTCCACATCATCTATCATAGGACATTGTCAGGAACAGCAATCAGGTTGTTGGAAGGGAGGTACTAATCTTACCCCATAAAACTTCCCTGAAGTTTCCTGTGCTGCACTGGTTAACCTAAGCTCTGTTCTCACCCCACTTGTTATCTCTGATGGTTTTGACTTGGCTGGTGAGATTCCAGGTACCTCCTTTATGAAGTATAAAATTAAGGGCTTCTGAACCTGTATACCAGTGCACCTCAAATTTTTAAGAGTCATCTGAAAAGCTTGCTAAAATACAGATTCCTTGGCTTCAGCTGCATAAATTGTTTCAGTAGGTTTGCGGTGGGGGCCTGAGAAGCTGAGTTTCAAACAAGCTTCCAGTCTTAAGAGTAAATATATACTGGGAGTTCCAAAGATGGCAGAGAATAAAGACTCTGAACTCATCTCTTCTCCTGGGCACATGAAAATTACAACTATTTCCAGGATAACTATTGATTTTAAAAAAGACCAGAACCCACCAGAAAAGATCATTTACAACTAAAGATGTAAAGACGGAACCACAAGTTAGGTAGGAGAGATAGAATCTTGGTACAGTCAAGACCCAGAATCCTAGGGTGGGTGACCCACAAACAGGAGAATAATTACAACCCCTCAAAAGAGTGAGGATTCTAAGCCCCACACTGGGCTCCCTAGTCCAGGTGTCCTGTACCAGGAAGACTCCAGACTATTTAGCTTTGAAGGTCAGCAAGGTTTATATTCAGGAGTCTCAGAGGGCTGTGGGAAATAGTGACTCTATACTTACAGGGAACACACAAAATTTCACATGGTTTGGGATCCAGGGAAAAAACAGGAACTTGAAAGGAGACAGGGTAAGAGCTACCAGCTGATTTTAAGAGTTACCAGGAAAGGCAATAGATAGCTCACCTTAGAATCAGACATGGGCAGCAACCATTGTGAGAGTTCATTCTACCATGTGGACATTGGTCCTAGCAAGGGCCATTTTGGAAACTTCCCTTTAGCTTGATAGCAGCCAGACTTGCCCCTATCCAATAGACTACAGGCACTAATCCTGGGATGCCTCAGGTGAAACAACTAACTGAGAAGAGACATAAGCCTACTCACCCGAAGATGTGGTGTATACACACACACACTGGAATACTACTCAGCCATTAAAAAAATTCCCATTTGCAATAACATGGATGGTCCTGGAGTGTGTTATGCTCAGTTTATATATATATAAAATCTGCCATACACTTGAAACTAACATAGCACTGTTATGTATTTCAATAAAAGTTGATTACTGACTATAATGATGCTCTAGTGCATCTGAAACTCTTTAATATGGTTTCAATCATAGCAGTTAATTGCTCATGTTAGTAGGTTTTATTCAGAATCTAACTCCTTCCTAGAGTCTCCTCTGGGATGTTACTGTAATAATTACTATCACCTTTCCTAGAAGGTGGTAGGAAAAGAAAAAGAGTTAGCTTTAGTCATTTCCCCTGCTTGTTACAAGTGCTGTTTGGTGAGAGAAAACTGAAACTAACGAGTATGCTAAAGTTTGGAGATTATTTGTAGGTCTTTTATTAAACTTTCTTTCCCCTCTCTCTTATCATTATTAATATCGCTAACTGAAGGCTGTATCTGTCCTTTTGTGAAACAAATCCTGTACTAGAAATTCCATATAAAACAGATAAATGAAGTCGCTCAGTCGTGTCTGACTCTTTACGACCCCATGGACTGTAGCCTACCAGGCTCCTCTGTCCATGGGATTTTCCAGGCAATAGTACTGGAGTGGATTGCAATTTCCTTCTCCAGCGGATCTTCCTGACCCAGGGATCGAACCCGGGTCTCCCACATTGTAGACAGACGCTTTACTGTCTGAGCCACCAGGGAAGTAAGGAATAGATTAACGTCCAGTTGTCATTTAGAATTATAATTTCCATTACCTGAGTAAGTTTCCATACCTGTGGTGGAAGTAACGGCAATCTGATGTAAGAAAGCAGCATTGCTAGGTCTTGTTGCCTAGCCTGCACATCATGCCCCACCCACAGCATCAGAGCATGGAAAATGGTTTCTTCATCAGGCACATTAATGTCATCACTGCACAAAAGTTTTGAAATCTCATTAGCTGGAAGGAGGAGGAATTCTTGGTTCTGTATTACCTCGATGAAGTGTTCCTAGAAAAGAGAGATCTACTGAAATTTTGTGCTTTAACTTCTTAACAAAATAAGTTTATCAAAGCATTTCACTTTGTTAAACTTCAGAAAAAGTCAGAGAGATAGATATATGCATTTATAAAAAATAGATGCTATTGCTGCCCATGAGAGGGGGGTCGGATGTGTCCTCTGAAGCTGAGGAATCAAAGAAGGCCTGGGAGAGGCTGTCCATTTGAGGGGGCAACATACTGAATTATTTCACGAAGAAAAAAAGAGGTCAATTAAAAACTCCTTCTTGTGAAAAAACACGATCTATTAATCAAGGCAAAGGTATATTTTATAATGAATAAAGATCTACAAGTTAAGGTTTATCTGGAAGTGACTCATGGAGTTGTTTGTTGAGGGATAGATAGTGGGGCTATCTTTCAATTTTTATATATTTTACCTTAATTCTCCCTTCTGTCATTTGTGCTGTATTTCTGTCAAGTATCAAATCTCAGGCAGTTATGTTTCAACTTTTAAAATCAAAACATTATTATGTTTTTTCTATTTATAATATTATATATATTTATTTGACAACACAATTATCATTTCAAATATTTTTCATAGTGATGATCTTAAGTTTAAATTCAGTAAAATATACTTTTGAAATTGATATAAAGGAATATTCTTATCTCATTATTTTGCATTTAGCTGTTTAGTTGGTAACTTATATTGCCTAGTACACTGATATTTTAGAAGCAGCTTAAGACAGCCTCTTTATAACTGGGGGATCTGGATAAACCAGATAACTCTTTCATCTCCATTCTGAGTTTAGTCATTGTGGGAGGTGAGACTTCTGCCAATGAACCACTCATCCCCTTGAGTTTATTCATTGTGAAACTCAGTTAACCTAATAACAAAATTCTTCATACACCAATCATCAAGCTTGATAGTCCCATCAGGAGGCTCTAAGACCATAAATTCCAAGTTGACTTGCCTTTTTTGACAAAGAGCCTCCTTGTGACTAAGGCAAGCACCAGGGGGAGAACTGTTGAATTTACTATAGCAGATGTTTCTTGTTGAAAACCCTCTCACCTATAGCAAAGTGGTGAAGTTAGTACTAAAACTAATAATTCATTACACTTGAACAGCATTTCACACTTTAAAAATTTCTTTTATAAACATTAAGTCACACCAATGCAATCTTGCGGAAAGTGTAATTAAACAGGCTGTGAATTGGTTTGATCTCCTGCACAGTAAATGGCTAAGCGTGGACTCACATCTATGCCTTCAGGTCTACTTCATTTTATTTGATACTGCAACTGACTTTCATAAATGACATAATTTTTATGAAAGGGTTAAGAAAAAGATAAAACACTCCAAAACTTATGGCTACCTATTATTGATAGTGTATGTAAACTTTGAAGCTGTATAACTGTTATGCATGATCCCATATCTCATTCTCCTATTTACTGTCCGATGAAAGAAAATAAAAATAGAGAGAGGAAAAAAAGCAGAAGATTAGCCTAGTGTGTAAAACCTTAATGGCTAATTAAATTATATACATATGGCACTGAAATATCCAGTACTATAAAACAGATACTTAGTCAAGCTTAAAGATTAATTTTAAATTGATTTATTTTACTCCTAATTTCAAGGTAAATGCTTTCTTCTAATCACCTTCCCAAGTGTCTTTTGTGTGTGTGCCCTTGATTTGGTATTCATCTTTTAAAATCCACAATTACGTTGTGTTAAATAATATTAAATGAATATAGCCTATTTCCTGAATGTTTCATCAATGCAGACTACTATTTATATGACTGTGATAGTCAATTTTATGTGTCGACTTGACTCAGCCCTGGAGTCTTCTGGCCAAACATTATTCTAGGTGTGTCTGTGAAGATATTTCTGGATGAGGCCCACTCACATTAGATAAGACAATCTGTTTATTCAGTCTGTGGTTCAAATGACTAAATTCTTAGAGATCAACATTATTCTTAGACATTAAAGTTATTTGCATTTTATTCTATCAATACAGTATTATTAAAGCATTATTATAGCATGAGCTTGGCATATTTTACCAAATTTATAATAGATACTAAAATAACTAAAGAGAGCTTAAAGGAGACAACATTGTTGCATTTTTATGTACATCCTGCTTTAGCATTCAGTTTCAGTCACATAATAGGAAAAGGAAGACAAGTCCATTTTGAGCAACAAAAATAATTCAAGCTGTTTATCAGAATGTGTTTTGTCAGCAAGAGTAAGATACCAGACAGGAAACTGTTAATACATAGTTCAAGAATTTAAGTAATTTAACAGGAAGTTTTCATGTTTGGCTTTTGTAGTAGGATTAACCTTTGAACTGCTGTTCTATAATTTATATGGCATCTCTATTTAGGACATATGAATATAAATAGCATAATTAAATAACATGTTAAAATGTCAATCCATTATAATATGGTATCATTTCAGGAACATGTTTAAAACTTCAAATATTGAAAAATGACCAAGGGTGGGACAGAGGTGAAGTTTTACCAGAACGCTTTTAGAGAATCTAAATATTGCAAGTTTGAAAATTTTGAGGTCTATATAAAACTCTAGAAATACTTTTTAATTATATATATCTCAATTATGGGATTGTAATATTAATTTTATTGTTGCTTTTAGTTGTGATTCTTTATTGTTCACTTTTATGTACTAGTCTTTTATTTTTGAATCTTAAATAAATGTAGCTATTTTCTTAGCTTGAGATTTTATCTTTTAATTTGATTTAGCATGAATGGTAAGGATTTATCTAATATCCTCTGTCTACTTGTCTCCCTACAGATAATCTATATTTCATGTCACTGTCACTTGACTGAATAAAGGTAGTCTTATCCAATGCAACTTTTATAGAATTAACACTAAACATGTTGATTTAGTTTATTGTAACTACTAGTAGAATTGAGAGGGACTTTAAGTTAATTAAGGAATTGAACTGTGAATTGTTTTAAACCAAAATACATATTTTAATTGGAAAATAAAAAGTCCATTCAATAGAATGGTCTGACTTACTAATTTTGACAGTTCTTAAGCTCCTCCAGTTAACACTGAGCCATTAATATTTCCTTTTTATATACTGAATGATATCTACATTTCATTAGAAACAATAATTTGTACAACTTTATGAAATTCTAATAATATAAAAACATCAGGGAAATTATTAATCTTATTACTGTGGATTCTACTTGAAATATATACTTGTCCAGTTTAATTACTGCTAATATTTTCACTTCTCAAAGTTCTGAGGTTTAATTAAATCTTTTTAGCTTAAAAAATGTGAAATTTGTTTGTATACAGATCAACCAGACCAATATTTTTAGCTAATATTTACTATGTGTAAGTAATTTGAAAATTATATAAATCTATAATGCTTTTTAATGTTATCCCAACATTATAATCTTTACCTTGGAATGGTTCTAAACACACATATCAGTAAACATTTCATTAGGTTAGATATTGTGTTGCTGCTAAGTTGCTGCTAAGCCGCTTCAGTCGTGTCTGACTCTGTGCGACCCCATAGACGGCAGCCCACCAGCCTCCCCCGTCCCTGGGATTCTCCAGGCAAGAACACTGGAGTGGGTTGCCATTTCCTTCTCCAATGCATGAAAGTGAAAAGTGAAAGTGAAGTCGCTCAGTCGTCTCCGACTCTTAGCGACCCCATGGACTGCAGCCTACCAGGCTCCTCCATCCATGGGATTTTCCAGGCAAGAGTACTGGAGTGGGGTGCCATTGCCTTCTCCGTAGATATTGTGTTAATATATTATAAATACAACATGAATCAATTGATTTTACCATTGTGTATCTATGCGCCACATTTAGGAGCTTTGTACAGCCTTGGGCATCTCCAAATGATCGAATCCCTAAGCAGTTTGAAGGGTGGAGTTGCTTTATAAGAAAATTGGAGCAGACTTCAATGACTTGAGTCAGCTGCAGGAGACAAGCTGCAGCCAGCAAACTTTCAATAGTATCTTCTTTCAATTGCAGGACACCTAGATTGTTTGAAAAGTTAAAAAATGATTATATATTCCATAAAAAAGACATAAATATGCTAGAGAGCTAAAATGTTCAATTTATCTCATTAATAGGGCTATTTTTTTCTAGCGTACAGTGACTATTTAGGGAATGCCATTTGAGGTGAATATATGCAAGTGAGTCTGTACAAACACTAACAAGATGGCTGAAAGGAGCAAGATTATGAAAAACAACTGGAGCAAAAGACCTGTGAGTACCATCGTTGCAAAGAACAGCAATTTCTTGTTTATATACCATCTTAGACCTGTATATAAATCTAATATCAAATATTGTCTACACTAGGACTCAAGAAACTTTATGATATATTACATAAGGATCATGGGGCTTCCCTGGTGGCTCAGATGGTAAAGCATCTACTTGCAATGTGGGAGACCTGGGTTCAATCTCTGGGTTGGGAAGATCCCCTGGAGAAGGACATGGCAACCCATTCAAGTACACTTGCCTGGAGAATCCCATGGATGGAGGAGCCTGGCAGACTACAGTCCACGGGGTGGCAAAGAGTCGGACATGACTGAGATACTTAACTTTCACTTTCACATAAGGATCATGATGGGCTATACAGGTAACTGTCATTTGTGTGGGAAAATGTCTTGGTATATAAGAACATTAAGCTTATATGTCAATTTTTTTGCATCTGCATTTATTAGCTGATTAGGGTGACTTTGCTCAAATATTATGTCTGGAATTAATCACTAGCACTTCTTTAAAAGAAAGAAAATACTGCCAAGTGTCCTCAGATTTAATCACTAGCACTTCTTCAAAAGAAAGAAAATACTGCCAAGTGTCCTCAGATAAAGAACTGCTTATATGATTATTTTCTTAGGTATAAAAACAGATTCAGCTAAAATATCCATAAAGATTTTTAAAAATCAAGATCAGAGCAATTTAAGCTGTTTAATTTTTATTGATGCATCATTATTTTTAAGCAAGAGTTACTGATGAATCATTGTAAATATATTATTTTGATAAGTTATATTTCTATATTTTTGTTTTAGCCTCACTTAGAGAAGTTGTAAAGAATATTTCATATGGGTTATATAAACTATGATGGAGAAGGCAATGGCACCCCACTCCAGTACTCTTGCCTGGAAAATCCCATGGACAGAGGAGCCTGGTAGGCTGCAGTCCATGGGGTCGCTGAGAGTTGGACACGACTCAGTGACTTCACTTTCACTTTTCACTTTCATGCATTGGAGAAGGAAATGGCAACCCACTCCAGTGTTCTTGCCTGGAGAATCCCAGGGACGGGGGAGGCTGGTGGGCTGCCGTCTATGGGGTCGCACAGAGTCGGACACGACTGAAGCGATTTGGCAGCATATAAACTATGAATTATTATTTTATAATTTTGCTTTCTAAAATACCATAATATAGATTCTATCTAATTGCATAAGTATAAAATAGAATATTACAGTATTTGGTTCAGCCTTTAAAATATGTTGTAAAGGGATCCAGTCCGTTAGCAGACTTTCATGTATTGTTTCCTATCTGGATTTTGAAAGGAGAGCCCTGCCTCTATCTCATAAAACTCAGAAGTACAAACTATTCTCCAAATCAGGTATAAAGTTTCACCTGTCATAGACATTGAAACTTGGCCTGGTTATGAAGAATGATATTCATTTCTCAATGAGTGAAACCATAAAACCCATAGAAGAAAACAGCATAAAAGCTCCTTGATCTTGACAATAATTTCCTGGGTAAGAGACCATAAGCACAGGGGAAAAAGCTAAAACAAACAAGTGACACTACATCAAACTAGAGAACTTCTCCCCAGCAAAGATACAAAAATAAATTGAGAAGAAACTTGCAGAATGAGAGAAAATATCTGCAACTCAATAGCACAAAAGCAAATAATACAATTAAAAATGGACAAAGAATCTGGATAGACATTTTTCCCCCAAAGAAGACATACAAATAACAAACAGATACATTAAAAGATGCTTAACATCACTAATCATCAGGGAAATGCAAATCAAAACCACAATGAGATATTACCTCACACCTGTTAGAATGGCTGTTATCAAAATGAGAGGAGACAGTTAATGTTGGTGAGGCTTTGGAGAAAAGAGAACCCATGTACATTGTTGGTGAAAATATAAATTGGGTCAACCATTATGGTAAACAGTAAGAAGGCTCTTTAAAAAAAAATTAAAGATTAGAACTACCATCAGTTCAGTTCAGTTCAGTCGCTTAGTCATGTCCATCTCTGTGACCACATGGACTGCAGCACGCCAGGCCTCCCTCTCCATCACCAACTCCTAGAGCTTACTCAAACTCATGTCCATTGTGTTGGTGATGCCATCCAACCATCTCATCCTCTGTCATCTCCTTCTGCTCTCACCTTCAATCTTTCCCAGCATCAGGGTCTTTTCAAATGAGTCAGTTCTTCACATCAGGTGGCCAAAGAACTACCATGGGGTCCAGTAATTCCACTCCAAAGGAAAGGAAAACTGGATCTTAAAGGGGTAGCTGCTCTCCCATGTTTTGTTGTTTTTCTTTAGTCACTAAATCGTTAGTGACTCTTTGCAACCCCATGAACTGCTATGTTTGTTTGGCATTATTCATGAAATATGGAAATAACTTAAATGTCCATTGACAGATTAGTGAATTAATACAATGTGATACACACACTCAAGAATAATATTCAACCATGAGAAAGATGGAAATTCTGCCATTTGTGACAACATGGATAAAACTGGAGAGCATTATGCTAACTGAAATAAGATAAAGAAAGAAAAATACTATATGGTATCACTTGTATATGAAATAGATGCATGAAGGGAAGACGGGGAAAAGTAGATTGATGGGTACAAACTTTCAGTTATAACAAGTTCTAGGATATGAAGTACAGCATGGTGATTATAGTTAATAGTATTGTACTGGGTACTGCAGGCTTCCCAGGTGTTGCTTGTGGTAAAGAATCCATCAGACAATGCAGGAGACATAGAATATGTAGGTTTGATCCCTGGATCATGAAGATCCCCTGGAAGGGGACGCACAGCCCACTCCAGTATTCTTGCCTGGAGAATTCCAGGGACAAGAGGAGCCTGGCCAGCTGCAGTCCCTAGGGTTGCAAAGAGTTAGACACAACTGAAGCAACATAGCATTGGCTACTCATACTTGAAAGTTGCTAAAAGTGTATATTAAGTGGTCTCACCAACAAATCAACAGAAAAAGGGTTAACTATATGAGATGTGTGAATTACCTTGATCTTGATAATCATTCCACTATATGTGTATGTATGTATATGTGTTAGGTCCATATCATTTCTGTCCTTAATTAAGCCCATCATTCTTGAAGAGATCTCTAGTCTATTTCAAGAAAGATGGACTCAATAAAGGACAGAAATGGTATGGACCTAACAGAAGAAGAAGATATTTAGAGGAGATGGCAAGAATACACGGAAGAACTGTACAAAAAAGATCTTCATGACCAAGATAATCATGATGGTCTGATCACTCACCTAGAGGCAGACATCCTGGAATGTGAAGTTAAGTGGGCCTTAGGAAGTATCATTATGAACAAAGCTGGTGGAGGTGATGGAATTCCAGTTGAGCTATTTCAAATCCTAAAAGATGATACTGTGAAAGTGCTGCACTCAATATGCCAGCAAATTTGGAAACTCACCAGTGGCCACAGGACTGGAAAAGGTCAGTTTTCATTCCAGTCCCAAAGAAAGGCAACGTCAAGGAATGCTCAAACTACTGCACAATTACACTCATCTCACAGGCTAACAAAGTAACGCTCAAAATTCTCCAAGCCAGGCTTCAGCAATACATGAACTGAGAACTTCCAGATATTCAAGCTGGTTTTAGAAAAGGCAGAAGAACCAGAGATCAAATTGCCAACATCTGCTGGATCATCGAAAAAGCAAGATAGTTCCAGAAAAGCATCTATATCTACTTTATTGACTATGCCAAAGCCTTTGACTGTGTGGATCACAATAAACTGTGGAGGATTCTGAAAGAGAAGGGAATACCAGACACCCTGACCTGCCTCTTGAGAAACCTGTGTGCAGGTCAGGAAGCAACAGTTAGAACTGGACATGGACCAACAGACTGCTTCCAAATACGAAAAGGGGTACATCAAGGCTGTATATTGTCACTCTGCTTATTTAACTTATATGCACAATACATCATGAGAAACGCTGGTCTGGATGAAAGCACAAGCTGGAATCAAGACTGCCAGGAGAACTATCAATAATTTCAGATATGCAGATGACACCACCCTTATGGCAGAAAGTGAAGAAAACCTAAAGAGCCTGTTGATGAAAGTGAAAGAGAAGAGTGAAAAAATTGGCTTAAAACTCAACATTCAGAAACTAAGATCATGGCATCTGGTCCCATCACTTCATGGCAAATAGATGGGGAAACAGTGGAAACAGTGGCTGACTTTGTTTTTCTGGGCTCCAAAATCACTGCAGATGGTGATTGCAGCCATGAAATTAAAAGACCCTTACTCCTTGGATGGAAAGTTATGACCAAGCTAGACAGCATATTAAAAAGCAGAGACATTACGTTGTCAACAAAGGTCCATCTAGTCAAGGCTATGGTTTTTCCAGTGGTCATCTATGGATGTGAGAGTTGGACTATAAAGAAAGCTGAGCACCAAAGAACTGATGCTTTTGAACTGTGGTGTTGGAGAAGACTCTTGAGGGTCCCTTGGACTGCAAGGAGATCCAACCAGTCCATCCTGGGGGAGATCAGTCCTGGGTGTTCATTGAAAGGACTGATGTTGAAGCTGAAACTCCAATATTTTGGCCACCAGATCTGACTCATTTGAAAAGACCCTGATGCTGGGAAAGATTGAGGGCAGGAGGAGAAGGGGATGACAGAGGATGAGATGGTTGGATGGCATCACCGACTCAATGAACATGGGTTTGGGTGGACTCTGGTAATTCATGATGGACAGGTATGCCTGGAGTGCTGCGGTTCATGGGGTCACAAAGAGTCAGACACGTCTGAGTGACTGAACTGAACTGAATTGATGTATATGTATGTGCGTGTATTTGTTGCTCTGTCGTGTTCGACTCTGCAACCCCACGCACTATAGCTTTCCAGGCTTCTCTGTAGATGGGATTCTCCAGGAAAGAATACTGGAGTGCGTAGCCATTCCCTTCTCCAGGGATCTTCCTAACCCAGGGATTGAACCTGGGACTCCCACTTTGCAGGTGGATTCTTTACTGTCTGAGCCACCAGGGAAGCCCTATGTATATATAATCATCAAGTTGTATACTTTAAATATATATGATTATATTTGTCAGTCATTCCTCAATAAATTTGGAATGAATGAATGAATAAATGTTTCTTGGCCCCCAAACTGTTCCTGTTACTTTTGTTTTATGGTTTGAGTAAATATGACATTATTATTTCAAGAAATGAAGCTAAATCTATAGAGGTAGAATATTCTTTTTCCATTCTTAGTTTTACAAATGAGAATGTATTCACATTAGACACAGAGAGAGACAGACAGACATGCTCTTGTAATTTTGTGTTAATATAGCTATATTTTCTCATGGCCCCAGATTTTATAGCATATTATTTACCTCTTCCTCTTTTATACTATTGAATTTAAATACTGACTCTGTCACTTACTACCTTAGGAAATTTACTTAACTGGTCTATCCTTCAGTTTTCTCACTAATAATAGACTCACAGGCTAATAATAATGTGAGTTATATGATGTAGAGATATTGTGAGGATTGAATGAGTTAATACATACCAAGCACTTACCTGTGTAAGCATACTGCACCAAGGAATTAAGTGCATTAGGATCGATTCCTTCCATCTTGACCTCTTTTTGTTTGGCTTCAAGCACATCATTAGTAAACATTGCAGCAAAATAATCAGACACTGCACTAAGAACCAACCTAGAAATAGGAATGTTTCATAGGAATTTAAAACAGTCCATAATCTCACTGAAAAGCATGAAATACAGTCAGTAAATGTGTAATACTGATAAGTATGCTTTCTGCGTACATATTTCATATGTCAGTCAAGTATAGTTAAATTAGAAAAGTAAATTAAGTTTATTTTCTTTAGACAATTTGTGCTGCTTTTCTTCATTAATTTCTCTAATGTTTAGCTCTTCTAAATATCACAGGGTGACATGGATCATATGGGCTCGCGCATTTTTAATATAATGACATAAAAATCTATTTTCTTAAAAGCTCCAATTTGTAATTAATGGACTGATTCTTTCTCATTCATACATGCTATACTCAGTACTTACCGATGGGCTGGAATCCGGAGATGTCCAGCAATGAGTAACACATCACACAACTGTTTCTCTTTCAAGTAGTTCTCCATTTTTTGAAGAGTTTGTTGTGCATGGTTTACAGCATGGAACTGCTCCTCAAATCTGCTAACACTCATGTCTTCAGCATGCTGTGTAGCCAATCTGAAAGGGGGATAAGTGTGAGAATGTGGTTTGTTTCTCCTAGTGAGTGTGCAAATATCCAGTGGACATTTAGGCACATCACTTCTAAAAGAAATAAATTGAATTAAAGTAAACAATATTTGCCCACCAATCCTAAATATTTTACTATTATTGCTCCCTAACCTCCATTAAAGTGAAGTGTCATGGTTAGTATTTATATCTGGAATGTAACCATGGATCTAATTATGTATAGTACAGCTGCAGACGTCATGCTAATTTTATATGCACAAACATAAATTTCAAAATACAAACCACTTTTTAAAAATTTTATTGACATCACAGTTAAATCATTAGGCATGATATGGTAGAATTGTAGGTATAATTTAAAATATTTTTTTCAAATTTGTTATGTTCTGGAGCTTCTCCATGAAGTATTCATTGCACATCAGAAATATTTCCTGGAGAATCTCAAGCCTGAGAGTTCCACAATATTGTTTACAGTTGTTTCCCATCAAGAAAATAAACATATTCCCACCTTTTATATTGTTTTTGTTTTACTCAGATATAACTGACATACTATATTGAGTAAGTTTTAGATGTGCAGTGTGATGATGATATTCATATATATTCTGAAATGATTACCATGATAAGGTTGCGTGCATGCTCAGTCACTAAGTCATACCATGGGATTTTTCAAGGCAAGTATACTGGAGTGGGTAGCCATTTCCTCCAGCTGATCTTCCTGACCCAGGGATGGAACCTGCATCTGCTGTGTCTCCTGCATTGGCAGGTGGATTCTTTACCACTGAGCCATATGTAAAAGGGACCACTTTTACAGATACAGAATAGTCAAGATTTTTTTTTCTTTCAGCACTTTATTTAGAGTAAGCCCTTCATATCTGTGGATTGAACCCATCCACAGATTTTTGTATCTGTGGTGGGTCTTGGAATCAATCCCCCATGGATACTGAGGGACAAATGTATATCATACCACTGCCTTCTGTCTTGCAAGGTTTCTTCTCAGAAAATTATTGATAATTTTATTGATAATTCCTTGTATGTACTGAGTCACTTCTTTCTTGCTGCTTTCTAGACAACTCTGTCCTGTACAGTTTCATTACAGTGTGTCTGGATCTCTTTGGTTTATCCTACAGAAAGTTCATTTAGATACTTTTATTTCAAATCTATATCTCTCCTCAAATTTGGGGAATTCACTACTTTTATTTCTTATTTTTTAAGTATATAAGTAGGAGCACAATAAATATTTATTAATTGACTGGTTACAACTTTGTATTTTCACAAATCACAATCATAGAACAGATGAATTTATGCTAATGGTCTTGATGAATTTCAAGAATTTAGAAAACATTTTGACACTGAAATTTTTAAATATGCAGAAAAGTTGAAGGGAAAGAACAAAAGCATAACGTCTTCCCAAACCTGCCAACTTTTAACTGTTACCAAAAGTACTTTATCTGTTTTACTGAATCATTTGAAAGTAAGTTATTACAATATGACACTTCATGCCTGAATATATAAGCATTTATCTCCTAGTGAAAGAGTCAATTCTTAGGTAGGTTGATAAGAAGTCCAGGGTCTCTGAGGAGGAGAAAGGGGCACAGTGCTCTCAAGGAGGAGAAAAGGACAATTTTTCCACATTGCTTTGTCTTAGTTACATAAGACATTATTTTCTCTCAGCTCAGAGCTAATGATTACACAACGAAACAACTCGTCTTAAACTATATCACAACAATGTATCCTGCTCAAGGACATGTTTCTCCTTCTTAAGAACATTCTGACTAATCCTGTTATCTTCAAATTATATTGTGGGAGTGGGTCTGGTAAGACTTTTCTGTTGTTAGTTCTAATCTTGATAATTTAAGATGTATGTCCTGGGAGTAGGTCTGGTAGAAGTATATAAGGCTTTGATAAAACTAGTGACTGGATGTACTTTCCATCCCTCTTCTGATGTCTATGTCAGAAGCTTTCTCTATCCCTTTTTATACTTTAATAAAACTCTGCTACACAAAAGGTCTTGAGTGATCAAGCCTGGTCCCTAGTCCCAAAGCTAAATCTTCTTCAGGGATCACAAATCCAACATCGTTCACCATAGCTATTACTAGGAATAAGGATATTCTATATCTTATGGAGGAGCCTGGTGGGCTACTGTCCTCGGGGTCTCAAAGAGTCGGATACGACTGAGTGACTTCACTTCACTTCACATCTTAAGGTGTGCCATTGCAACACCTGAGATCAATAGCTCAGTAAAATCTAATATGATAGATTTATATGGAATAATTGCCCCTATAGTTCTAATATGTCTTTTAAAACTTTTTTCCTCATCCAGGATCTAGTCAAAATTTATACACCCATCAGGTTATGTCTTTTCTCTCTCTCTCTCTCTCTCTCTCTCTCTCTCTCTCTCTCTCTCTTTTTTTGTCTTTCCTCTTTTAATTTAATAAGGAATACTTCTTTCTGGCATTTTTTTTCCATTATGACCTTGAACTTTTTCAACCATTCTGAATTCTTGTAGAATGTCCTAAAAATTGGATTTTTCTGTTTGCTTCTTTGTTTGTTTTTCTTTTCTTAGTATATTTAAATTACAATTTCTCACTCTGTGGTGCATCTCTTAGTGCATCAGTAGAGATACAGAATGTCAAGCTGCCCCACTGCTGGTGATGCTAAGATGATTACTTTTTTAAGATGGTAACTGCCAGATCTTTGTTTACTTAAAGTACATTTTTTCCTTTTGTAAATGAACAATATATGGGATGATACTGTGAAACATTTTAAACACCTTTCCATTCAAGTATTCATTGATAACATATGTCCAAGACCCTATTAAGTGTTCTAAGAAACTCTCTGCCCATTTTCTCCCTTTTCTCCATCTGGGACTTTAGTTCTGAATATATTACTCTGTTTGATGATAGTTCTTAATTCTCTAAGGTTCCATTCACAGTTTTCACTTTTTTCTTTGTGTTTCTGAGATTTGATAATTTCATACCAGTTCAGTTCATTTCAGTTGCTCAGTCATGTCTGACTCTTTGTGACACAATTAACTATAGCACGCCAGGCTTCTCTGTCCATTACCAACTCCAGGAACTTTCTCAAACTCATATCCATCGAGTGGGTAATGCCATCCAACAATCCCATCCTCTGTCATCACCTTCTCCTCCTGCCTGCAATCATCAGGGTCTTTTCCAATGAGTCGGTTCTTCACATTAGGTAGCCAAAAGTATTGGAGCTGCAGCTTCAGCATCAGTCCTTCCAATCAATGTTCAGGACTGATTTCCTTCAGGATTGACTGGTTTGATCCCTTGAAGTTCAAGGGATTCTCAAGAGTCTTCTCCAACACCACAGTTCAAAAGCCTCAGTTCTTCGGTGCTCAGCTTTCATTATGGTCCAATTCTCACATCCATACATGACTACTGGAAAAACCATAGCTTTGACTAGAAGGATCTTTGTCAGCAAAGTAATGTTTCTACCTTTTAATATGCTGTCTAGGTTGGTCATAGCTTTTCTCCCAAGGAAAAATGTCTTTTAATTTTATGGCTGCAGTCACCATCTGTAGTGATTTTGGAGCCCAAGAAAATAAAGTCTCTCACTGTTTCCATTATTTCACCATCTATTTGCCATGAAGTAACGGGACCGAATGCCATGATCTTAGTTTTTTGAAGGTTGTGTTTTAAGCCAGCCTTTTCACTCTCCTCTTATACTTTCATCAAGAAGCTCTTTAGTTCCTCCTCACTTTCTGCCATAAGGGTGGTGTCATCTGCATATCTGAGGTTATTGATATTTCTCCCGGCAACCTTGACTCCAGCTTGTGCTTCATCCGGCCCAGAATTTCGCATGATGTACTCTGAATGTAAGTTAAATAAAGAGGGTGACAATATACAGCCTTGACAAACTTCTTTCCCAATTTGGAACCATTCTGCTATTCCATGTCCAGTTCTAGCTTCTTGACCTGTGTATAGATTTCTCAGAAGGCAGGTCAGATGATCTGGTATTCAAATCTCTTGAAGAATTTTCCACAATTGTGATCCACACAGTCAAAGGCTTTGGCATAGTAAATAAAGCAGAAGTAGATGTTTTTCTGGAACTCTCTTGCTTTTCCTAGGATCCAATGGATGTTGGCAATATGATCTCTGGTTCTTTTGCCTTTTCTAGATCCAAGTTGAACATCTGGAAGCTCTTGGTTCATGTACTGTTGAAGCCTGGGTTAGGGAATTTTGAGCATTACTTAACTAGCATGTGAGATGGGTGCCATTGTGTTGTAATTTGAACATTATTTGGCATTGACTTTCTTTGGGATTGGAATGAAAACTGACCTTTTCCAGTCCGGTGGCCACTGCTGAGTTTTCCAAATTTGCTGGCATATTGAGCACAGCACCTTAACAGCAGCCTCTTTCAGGATTCAAAATAACTCAACTGGAGTTCCATCACCTCCAATAGCTTTGTTTGTAGTGATTCCTCCTAAGACCCACTTGACTTTGGACTCCATGATGTCTGGCTCTAGGTGAGTGACCACATTGTCATGGTTATTTGGGTCATGAAGATCTTTTTTGTGTAATTCTTCTGTGTATTTCTGGGGCTTCCCTTGTAGCTTACTTGGTAAAGAGTCTGCCTACAAGGCAGAAGACTTGGGTTCGATCCCTGGGTCAGGAAGATCCCCTGGAGAAGGAAATGGCAACTCACTCCAATATTCTTGCCTGGAGAATCCCATGGACAGAGGAGCCTGACAGGCTACAGTCCATGGGGTCGCAAAGAGTCGGACACGACTGAGCGATTTTAACTCTGTGTATTTTCAACACATTTTACTAATATCTTTTGCTTTTGTTAGGTTCATACCATTTCTGTCCTTTATTGTGCCCATCTTTACATGAAATGTTCCCTTGGTATCTCTAATTCTCTTAAAGTGATCTCTAGTCTTCCCATTCTATCATTTTCCTCTATTTCTCTGCATTGATCACTTAGGAAGCTTTTCTTATCTTTCCATGCTATTCTTTGGAACTTGGCATTCAGATGGATGTATCTTTCCTTTTCTCCTTTACCTTTAGCTTCTCTTCCTTTTTCAGCTTTTTGAAAGACCTCCTCAGACAACCATTTTGCCTTTTTGCATTTCTTTTTCTTGGAGATGGTCTTGATCACTGCCTCATGCACAATGTCATGAACCTCTGTCCATATTTCTAGGCACTCTGTCTATCAGATCTAATTCCTTGAATCTATTTGTCACTTCCACTGTATAATTGTAAGGACTCACAAATTCATATAACTTATTCATTTAACTTGTCTTATGATCACAAGTTCATATAACTTCTCTTCAAATTCACAGATCTTTTTCCTGCAAGTGCAAGTCTGTTATTGAAATTCTCTAGTAAATTCTTCAATTCAGTATTGTATTTTTCAGATCCAGAATTTCTGTTTGTTTGCCTTTTTTTTTTTTTGGTAATTTCTATCTCTTTCTTGATATCCTTATTTTGTTTATATATTGCTTTTCTGACTTCTTTTAATTATTTTTCTGTGTTTTCCTTTAGCTCTTTGAAGATACTTAAGAAAATTGTTTAAGTTATTTGTCTAGAGATTTTTAAACATGTGGCTCTTTAAGGTCAGTTTCTGGATTTTTTTTTGCTCCTTTTGAATGAACTATGTTTCCATGTTTCTTTGCATGTCTTATGATCTTTTGTTAAAGCTGGGTATTTTGAAAAACAGCCACTTTTCCTAATCTTTGCATGATGGTTCAGTGTGGGGGATGTCTTTCACTAATCTACCCAGCATGAAGGATGAAGTCTTTTCAGGCCTGTTTTGAGAATGCCTCTCTGTGGACTTGCATGTGTGCATTTTAATACCAATCTCACATACACACACCTGCTTATACATGTCTTAATTTCTCTAAGTCTCACCTCTGCTTCTTTGTTGGGCCTTAAATATTCTACCGTATTCCTTTGCTTATAATCTCTTGCCACCAGGTTTCCATAGGTCTGTAGTCTTTCTACATTTTTCACATGCTGTGATACCTACTACTGCTTTCTGTGACTTCTAACCTGGGATTCAAACCACACTGGTATTCTCATCTGAGCACTGAGTTAGGCAATACTGAGATCAGTTTGTTGCATATCATGTGGATAGGGCAGAATGTAGCAAAAAAGTTCACTCATTTCTTATAACTTGAGGGAGAAATCAAGAAATAAGTTGCCTACGTCCAGTTGTGTTGTGCCACCCTGGTACAAGAGCAAGCATCAATGCCATGAATTTTCCTATTGATTTGAATATGACTTTTTATTGATTTGCTTGACTGCTGTATATCCTTGATTTCCTTCCAAAGCTCCCCAAAAGCCTTTTAAATCAATCTGTAATTGTTTACTTGATATTTACATAGAGGACAAAGGTCTAGAGCTTCTTAACTCATTGTGCTGACATCACAGAAGCTTTACAGTATGATTTTTATTTAATTTCAGGATGGGAAACACATGTACACCGTGGCAAAATGAATACAATATTGTAAAGTAATTAGCTTCCAATTAAAATAAATAAATTTATATTTAAAAAAAAGAATACTTTAAGTTCCTATTTTTCTGATTAGCAGTAAAACAGATATCAGAAAAATAAAACTTTAAGACTTTTGTTGCAAAGCTCTTTTGTAAAATATTACTTTAAGAAAAAATGAAAAGCGGTATCTTAAAAATTGGTGAGGGTGTGATTAATTTTGAAGGCCACTTTGGAAGGCTGTTTGGAAACATAAACTTAAAAAAATTAAAGCATACTTTGTAAAGACATTCTTGGCAAGCTTCTGAGTTTGAAGTTGAAAATCTGAATGTAGTTATTTTAGAGAATGTGTCTTTTACTATAGTTCACATGCTGCAATAACACAGAGCAAGGAACTTTCCTGGTGGTCCAGTGGTTACGACTTTGCCTTATAATGCAAGGGGTATGGGTTCAATCCCTGGTTAGGGAAGTAAGATCCCTCATGCCTTACAGCCAAGAAACCAGAACATAAAACAAAAACAAAACTGCAACAAATTCAATAAAAGCTTTAAAAATGATCCACATTAAAAAAAAGGTAAAAAAAAAAAGAACCAGGTAGTGCTAACAGAGTGCATAAATTAATGTTTAAGCATTTCACAAGTAGCTTCATACTTTTTGTTTTTCTTTTGTAAGTTCTACTTTTCTTTTTTTGTTGTTGTTCAATGAAAATTCAACTTTTATTGCTACATAACAATTTACCACAAACTTAGTGACTTTAAACAATGGCCAGCTATTACCTCACAGATAGCATTAATCTACTAGAACTGCAATCTCATATGTGTTGAGGCCTCTTCCAAGCTCCGTGGTTGGCAGAATTCAGTTCTTGGTGACTGCAGGACTGAAGATCACATTTTCTTGTAGTCATCAGGTGAGGGTAGCTCCAGATCTCAGAGGCTGCCTGCAGGTGTTTGCCACTTGGGTTTCTCCATTGTTGTTATCGTTCAACAATGAACGATGTCTTGTTGAACTCTTTGTGACCCCATGAACTGCAGCATGCCAGGCTTCCATGCCCTCCCCTATCTCCCAGAGTTTGCTCAAACTTACGTCTATTGAGTCAGTGATGCTATCTAACCATCCCATTCTCTGCAACCCGCTTCTCCTCTTGCCTTCAATCTTTCCCAGCATCAAAGTCTTTTCTCCATCAGGATTTTCTCCATAGGCCCTCTCATAACATGGTAGTCTACTTCTTCAATTCCAGCAGGAGGTTCCGTGGTGTGGTGACTCAAATTTCTTCTTTTAGCAAGGGTGCAGTCCCTTTTAAGGGCTGGCTCATCGTTTAGGTCAGGCCCACCCAGAATAATCTCCCTTAATTAACTCAAAGTCAATTGATTTGGGACCTTAATGGCACCTGCAAAATCCAATGGAAACTTAGCCTTCTTATAATGGTGTTGCCTTAGGTCCTAAAATGTTTAATTTATGCACATATTAATGCCTAATTTATGCACATATTAAATGCTATTATAGCTTGAACTTTCTAGTGATAAAGAATCCACCTGCCAATGCAGAAGACGTAAGAGACACAGGTTCAGTCCCTGGGTCAGAAAGATCCCCTGAAGGAGGGGGTGGCAACCTGCTCCAGTATTCTTGCCTGGAGAATCCTATGGACAGAGGAGTCTGGCAGGCTACAGTCCATAGGATCACAAAGAGTCTGACATACCTGAAGTGACTGAGCACAAACACAGCTTGAACTTTACTACATTTGGAGTCTTGGAAGTGGATAAATTAAATCTCAAGAGCAAATCACAAACTTAAAACTTCTTCTTTCTAAGATAGCTATGCACATAATATAAACTTGTAGTCATGCAGATATCATAATTTTGAGTGACATAAATTAAGCAACATTTTAAATCTATAATAAGTAATAGATTTTTCTCTGGAGAAATGATGCATTCTTTTGTGTCAAGTCAAGTAAGTCTTTTAATATATTGGGTTGGCCAAAAAGTTCATTCAGGTTTTTGTATAATGTTATGGGAAAACCTGAACAAATTTTTGGTGAGCCCAATATCATATGTGATCATATTTTAAGATATTATCTGTTGTAAATTACTGAAATTGTTATTTGTAAAGAAATATTATATATAGATAATATAAAACAAGAGACTAAAATGTTTCCATTCAATCCAAAACATTTGCCATCTATGAAGGCTTATCAGTTGTTAATATTTCAGACAATATATTTCAAAATTTTGTTATTTAATTATTATAAATGATGCATCAAAGTTGAAATTACTTTCATCTGAGATTCTAAAATTTATTTGCTCCTGGATTTCTAGCTTTCAGAATTAAGAAAAAGTACTCTGATGCTGGGAGGGATTGGGGATAGGAGGAAAAGGGGACAACAGAGGATGAGATGGCTGGATGGCATCACTGACTCGATGAATGTTGAGTTTGAGTGAATTCCAGGAGTTGGTGATGGACAGGGAGGCCTGGTGTGCTGCAATTCATGGGGTCACAAAGAGTAGACATGACTGAGTGAATGAACTGAACTGAACTGACACTTATATTGTTTAAATAACCAAGTCTGTGGTATTTCATTATGGCAGTCCTAGAAAACTAACGTAAGCCATATATAAAATTGAATATGATAAGGTTAGGTTCTTTTCACCATTAGCTTATAAACATTTGCTGAAAGAGACTACATGCATTTTATAATAATAAATGACAAAATCACATGAGATGTCAACAATTTATTAAATATTAATTACATTAATTGTGTTTTAAAAATTAATAAAATTTGAGAGGAAATAATGTAGTGTAGTCATTAAGAACTTATACCTTTTACTTAGATAAAGTCTTAATTTCCATTCCAATACTTAATTAATTACTTTAAGAAATTTACTAATTTTCCTAATGCTCAACTCCTCTTATCTGTAAAATAGTGCCAACTCCAAAGATTTTTTTAAATGATGCAACAGGAAGTACTCATTAAATATTAGCTATCATAGTCACCAAAAGCACCAGCACTGATACTACAATCATAATAATTTCATTATGATAATCACCATCTAGTACTACAATGATCAGTGAAAGCAGCAGCAAAAAAAATAAGGATAGCTTTAGAAGGATACAGTAAGAATATAGGTGAGCTTAGCCTTGAAGGATGGACATGTCCTGGCTGAGCAGAAGAGAATGAGAAAGACGTTTTAGAAATGGACAGCAAGGTGAACAAAAGTTTGTAAGTGTTGTACTGCTGTTATTTTGCCCAGCTAAACTTCTCATAACATGTTGGAAGGAAGGTAGAAGTAGCAAAGTAAAATGTAGACTAGGAATAGAAGTTAAACACTAGTAAAATCATAGGCCATTTACAAAACCTGGTATGGGCAATGAAAACTGAGAAAAGAGAAATCTGCACCTGGGAACTGAGTCATTGGGAAGAATTTGCTCAGCGTTAGTCTGAAAGGCAGTTCTAGACTTCACCTGACAGTGACTTGACAAAGAAAGTCAAAGTAGTTAGCATTTGGTTGCAGTGAGACCCTTTTTGAAGGTCTTCCCTGAGTGAAATAATAGCAATTCTGAGCCAGATGCCTGGCAGTAGAAAAGTGCACAGCATGTTCAGCGCTAGTGTTTGACCACCTTCATTGGGATATACAGATTACATATGAAACAAAAGTGAAAGCAATAATTAACATTCACTGATTATTTTAAATGTATTTATTATTAATTGGAGGATAATTGCTTTACATATTGGGCTGGTTTCTTCCATACATCAACATGAATCAGCCATAAGTACACATATGCCCCCTCCTTCTTGAACCTCTCTCCCACCTCTCACCCCATCCCACACTCTAGAATGTCACAGAGCACCAGCTTTGAGCTCCCTAAATCATACAGCAAATTCCCACCAGCTATCTATTTTACATATGGTAAAGTATATGTTTCAATGCTACACTCTATTTATGCTAGCTACCCTCTTCTCCTACTATGTTCACAAGTTGGTTCTCTGTCTGCATCTCCATTGCTGCTCTGCAAATAATTTAACCAATACCATCTTTCTAGGTTTCATATATATGTGTTAATATAAGATATTTGTTTTTCTCTTTCTGATTTGCTTCATTTTGTGTAATAGGCACTGGGTTCCTCTGCCTCATTATAACTGACTAAAATACATTCATTTTAATGGCTGAGCACCAGGCTGCAATGGCATAGGAGTGGCCGAGAGGAGCTACCCCATGTCCGAGGTCAGGGGTGGAGGCTGAGAGGAGCTACCCCATGTCCGAGGTCAGAGGTGGAGGCCAAGAAGAGCTACCCCACGTCTGAGGTCAGGGGCAGCAGCTGAGAGGAGCAACCACACATCCAAGGAGCAGTGGCTGCATGGGTGCAGAAGGGCCGAAAGGAGCTACTCCACGTTCAAGGTCCGGAGGGGCGACCTTGTCCAAGGTAAGGAACAGCAGCTATGCTTTGCTGGAGCAGCCAAGAAGAGATACCCCACGTCCAAGGTAAGAGAAATCCAAGTAAGATGGTAGGTGTTGCCAGAGGCATCAGAGGGCAGACACACTGAAACCATAATCACAGAAAACTAGCCAATCTGATCACACAGACCACAACCTTGTCTAACTCAATGAAACTAAGGCATGCCATGTGGGGCCACCCAAGATGGGCGGGTCATGGTGGAGAAGTCTGACAGAATGTGGTCCATTGGAGAAGGGAATGGCAAACCACTTCAGTATTCTTGCCTTGAGAATCCCATGAAGAGTATGAAAAGGCAAAATTATAGGACACTGAAAGAGGAACTCCCCAGGTCAGTAGGTGCCCAATATGCTACTGGAGATCAGTGGAGAAATAACTCCGGAAAGAATGAAGGGATAGAGACAAAGCAAAAACAATACCCTGCTGTGGATGTGACTGGTGATAGAAGCAAGATCCAATGCTGTAAAGAGCAATATTGCATAGGAACCTGGAATGTCAGGTCCATGAATCAAGGCAAATTGGAAGTGGTCAAACAGATGTCAAGAGTGAACATTGACATTCTAGGAATCAGCAAACTAAAATGGACTGGAATGGGTGAATTTAACTCAGATGACCATTATCTCTACTATTGCGGGCAGGAATCGCTCAGAAGAAATGGAGTAGCCATCCTGGTAAACAAAAGATTCTGAAATGCAGTACTTGGATGCAATTTCAAAAACGACAGTGATCTCTGTTCATTTCCAAGGCAAACCATTCAATATCACTGTGATCCCAGCCTATGCCCCAACCAGTAACACTGGAGAAGCTGAAGTTGAACAGTTCTAAGAAGATCTATAAGACCTTTTAGTGCTAACACCCAAAAAAGATGTCCTTTTCTTTATAGGGGACTGGAGTGCAAAAGAAGGAAGTCAAGAAACACCTAGAGTAAAACGTAAATTTGGCCTTGGAATATGGAATGAAGCAGGACAAAGAGACTAGTAGAGTTTTGCCAAGAGAACGCACTGGTCATAGCAAACACCCTCTTCCAACAACACAAGAGAAGACTCTACACATGGACATCACCAGAGGGTCAACACCAAAATCAGATTGATTATATTCTTTGCAGCCAAAGATGGAGAAGCTCTGTACAGTCAGCAAAAACAAGACCGGGAGCTGACTGTGGCTCAGATCATGAACTCCTTATTGCAAAATTCAGACTGAAATTGAAGAAAGTAGGGAAAACCACTAGACCATTCAGGTATGACCTAAATCAAATCCCTTATGATTATACAGAGGAAGTGGGAAATACATTTAAGGGACTAGATCTGATAGACAGAGTACCTGATGAACTATGGACAGGGATCAAGCCCATCCCCATGGAAAAGAAATGCAGAAAAAGCAAAATGGTTGTCTGAGGAGGTCTTACAAACAGCTGTGAAAAGAAGAGAAGTAAAAAGCAAAGGAGAATGCAGAGTTCCAAAGAATAGCAAGGGGAGATAAGAAAGCCTTCCTTGGCAATCAATGCAAAGAAATAGAGGAAAACAACAGAATGGGAAAGACTAGAGATCTCTTCAAGAAAATTAGAGACATCAAGGGAACATTTCATGCAAAGATGGGCTCAATAAAGGACAGAAATGGTATGGACCTAACAGAAGCAGAAGATATTAAGAAGAGGTGGCAAGAATACACAGAAACACTGTACAAAAAAAGATCTTCACGACCAAGATAATTACAATGGTGTGATCACTCACCTAGAGCCAGACATCCTGGAATGTGAAGTCAAGTGGGCCTTAGAAAGCATCACTACAGACAAAGCTAGTGGAGATGATGGAATTCCAGTTGAGCTATTTCAAATCCTGAAAGATGGTGCTGTGAAAGTGCTACACACAATATGCCAGTAAATTTGGAAAACTCAGCAATGCCCACAGGACTGGAAAATGTAATTTTTCATTCCAGTCCCAAAGAAGGGCAATGCCAAAGAATGCTCAAACTGCTGCACACTTGCACTCATCTCACATGCTAGTAAAGTAATGCTCAAAATTCTCTAAGCCAGGCTTCAGCAATACGTGAACCATGAACTTCCAGATGTTCAAGCTGGTTTTAGAAAAGGCAGAGGAACCAGAGATCAAATTGCCAACATCCGCTGGATCATCGAAAAAGCGAGAGAGTTCCAGAAAAACATGCATTTCTGCTTTATTGACTATGCCAAAGCCTTTGACTGTGTGGATCACAATAAACCGTGGAAAATTCTGAAAGAGATGGGGATACCAGACCTGCCTCGTGAGAAACCTATATGCAGGTCAGGAAGCAACAGTTAGAACTGGACATGCAACAACAGATTTGTTCCAAATAGGAAAAGGAGTATGTCAAGGCTGTGTATTATCACCCTGCTTATTTAACTTATATGCAGAGTACATCATGAGAAGTGGTGGGCTGGAGGAAGCACATGCTGGGTCTCTATTGCCTGGAGAAATATCAGTAACCTCAGATATGCAGAGGACACCATCCTTATAGCAGAAAGTGGAGAGGAACGAAAAAACCTCTTGATGAAAGTGAAAGAGGAGAGTGAAAAAGTTGGCTTAAAGTTCAACATTCAGAAAACGAAGATCATGGCATCTGATCCCATCACTTCATGGGAAATAGATGGAAAACAGTGAAAACCATGTCAGACTTTAATTTGGGGGGCTCCAAAATCACTGCAGATGGTGACTGCAGCCATGAAATTAAAAGACGCTTACTCCTTGGAAGGAAAGTTATGACCAACCTAGAAAGCATATTGAAAAGCAGAGATATTTTTTTGCCAACAAAGGGTCCATCTAGTCATGGGTATGGTTTTTCCTGTGGTCATGTATGGATGTGAGAGTTGGACTGTGAAGAAAGCTGAGTGCCGAAGAATTGATGCTTTTGAACTATGGTGTTGGAGAAGACTCTTGGGAGTCTCTTGGACTGCAAGGAGATCCAGCCAGTTCATCCTAAAGGAGACCAGTCCTGGGTGTTCATTGGAAGGACTGACGCTGAGGCTGAAACTCCAGTACTTTGGCCACTCTTCTCATGAGAAGAGTTGACTCATTGGAAAAGACCCTGATGCTGGGAGGGATTGGGGGCAGGAGGAGAAGGGGATGACAGAGGATGAGATGGCTGGATGGCATCACTGACTCAATGCACATGAGTTTGGGTAAACTCTGGGAGCTGGTGATGCACAGGGCGGCCTTGTGTGCTGCTATGGATTCGCAAATAATTGAACATGACTGAGTGACTGAACTGAACTGAATATTCCACTACATTTATGTACTACCACTTCTTTCAGTGAACATCTAGGTTGCTTATATATCTTAGCTATTGTCAATAATGTGGAAATGAACATTTGAGTACATGTATCTTTTTAAATTACGGTTTCCTTAGGATATATGCCTAGTAGTGAGATTGTTGGATTATATGGTAGTTTTGTTCCTAGTATTTTAAGGAATCTCCATACTGTTCTTCATAGTGGCTCTATTAATTTATATTCCCACCAACAGTGCAAGAAGATTCCCTTTTCTCCACATCCTTTCCAGCATTTATTGTTGGTAGATTATTTGGTGAATGTCATTCTGACCAGTGTGAGGTGATACCTCATTATAGTTTTGATTTACATGTCTCTAATAATGAGCAATGTTGAGCAACTTTTCTTAGCCATTTGTATATCTTCTTCAGAGAAATGTCTGTTTAGGTTTTCTGACTGCTTTTTGTTGGGCTGTTTATTTTTCTGGTATTGAGATGCATGGACTTCTTCTATATTTTGAAGATCAATCCTACGTTAGTTGATTTATTTGCTATTATGTTCTCCCATTCTAAGTATTGTCTTTCGTTTTCTTTATATTTTACTTTGTTATGCAAGAGTTTCTAAGTTGAATTAAGTCCCATTTGTTTACTTTTGTTTTTATCTCCATTAATCAAGGAGGTGGGTCATAGAGGATCTTGCTCTTATTTATGTCAAAGAGTGTGGTATGTTTTTCTCTGAGAGTTTTATAGTTTTTGACCTTATGTTTAAGTTTTTAATCCATTTAGAGTTTATTTTTGTGTAAGGTACTAGAAGGTGCTCTAATTTCATTCTTTTGCATGTATTTGTCCGGTCTTCCCAGCACCACTTGCTAAAGAGCCTGTATTTTCTCCATTGTATATTCTTGCCTCCTTTGTCAAAGGTAAGGTGGGCATAGTGTGGGTTTATCTCTGGGTTTTCTGTATTGCTCCATTGGTCTATATGTCTGTTTTTCTGCCAGTACCACACTGTCTTGGTGACTGTAGCTTTGTAGTATAGTCTGAAGTCAGGAAGGTTGAATCCTCTAGCACTTTTTTTCTTTCTCAAGATTACTTTGGCTATTTGGTGTCTTTTTTCCCAAAACAATGTGAATTTTTTTGCTCTATTTCTGTGAAAAATACCATTCATATTTTGATATTCGTATTTTGAAAATATAGATTGCTTTGGATAGTGTAGTCATTTTTACAATATTGATTATTCCAATTTAAGAACATGTTATATCTCTCAATCTATTTGTGTCATCTTTGATTTCTTACACTACTCTGTTATAGTTTTGTGCATAGAGGTTATTAGTCTCTTTAGATAAGTTTATTCCTAGATATTTTATTATTTTTGCTGCAATGGTGAATGTGCTTGTTTCCCTAATTTCTCTTTCTGATTTTTCATTGTTAGTATACAGGAGTTCAAGGAATTTCTATTGTATATTAATTTTATATCATGCAACTATATTATACTATATTCATTGATTAGCTCTATTAATTTTCTGGTGGCATCTTTAGAGTTTTCTATGTATAGTATCATGTCATCTGCAAAGAGTGAGTTTTGCTTCTTCTTTTCTAATCTCAATTCATTTTTATAATTATTTTCTTCTCTGATTGCTGTGGTTAGGACTTTCAAAACTATGTTGAATAATAGTGGTGAGAGTGGGCACCTTTGTCTTGTCTGATCTCAGAGGAAATGATTTCACTTTTTCACCATATAGAATAATGTTTGCTGTGGGTTTGTTTATATATGCCCTTAATTACATTGAGGTATGTTCCTTCTACCTGGAGGAAGGCATGGCAACCCACTCCAGTATTCTTGCCTGAAGAGTTCTCATCAACAGAGGAGTTTGGCTGACTACAGTTCATGGGGTCACAAAGAGTTGGACATGACTGAGCAACTAAGCACAGCACAGTAGATGTTCCTTCTATGCCTACTTTCTGGAGATTCTTTATCATAAGTGGGTGTTGAATTTTCTCAAAAGCTTTCTCTGCATCTATTGAGATGATTATATGGTTTTTGTCTTTCAGTTAGTTACTATGGTGTATCACATTGATTGACTTGCATATGTTGAAGAATCCTTGCACCCTGGGATAAAGCTCAGTTGATTATAACGTGTGATCAAGTTAATGTGTTATTGGATTCTGTTTGCTAAAATTTTGTTTAAGACTTTTTATATCTATGTTCATTAGTGATACTGGCCTGTAATTTTCTCTTTTTGTGGCACTTTTGTTTGGTTTTGGTATCAGGGTGATGGTGGCCTTGTTGAATGAGTTTGGGAGCTTCCATTCCTCTGCAATTTACTGGAATAATGTGAGCAGGATAAGTAGAGGTTAGCTTTTGTCTAAACTTTTGGTAGATTTTTTCCTATGAAGCCATCTGGCTCTGGGTTTTTGTTTGTTGGAACACTTTTTTATTTTCATGCTTGTGATTGGTTTCCTCATGTTTTCTATTTCTTCCTGGTTCAGTTTTGGAAAGTTATATTTTTCTAAGAATTTGTCAGTTTTCCCTTAAGTTGTCCATTTTGTTGACATGTAGTTGCTTGCAGTAATCTCTTACCAACCTTTGTATTTCTGCATTGTGTGTTGTAACTTTCCCCTTTTCATATTTAATTATACTGATTTGAGTTTTCACTGTTTTGTTCTTGATGAGCTTGGCTAAAAGTTTGTCAACTTTGTTTATCTTCTCAAAGAACCAATTTTTATTCATCTTTGCTATTGTCTCCTTCATTTCTTTTTCATTTATTCCTGCTCTGATTTTTATATTTTTTATATTTTTATATTTTTTTCCTTCTATTATCTTTGGGGTTTCTTTGTGTGTGTTTTTTTTTCTTGTTGCTTTAGGTGTAGAGTTAAGTTATTTATTTGATGTTTCTCTTGCTTCTTTAGGTAGGCTTGTATGGCTATAAACTTCCTTCTTAGAACTGCTTTTACTGCATCCTGTAGGTTTTGAGTTGCCCTGTTTTCATTGTCATTTGCTTCTAGGTATTTTGTATTTCCTCTTAAATTTTTTTTTTAGTGACCTTTTGGTTATTCAGAAGTGTATTGTTTAGCCTGCATGTCCTTGTGCTTTTTATAGTAACTTCACTGTGATTGATATCTAATATTATAGCATTGTGGTCAGAAAGGATGGTTGAAATGATTTCAATTTTTAAAAATTTACCAAGGCTTGATTTGTGACCCGAGATGTGATCTGTCTTGGAGAATGTTCCATATTCACTTGACAAAACCTGAAATCTACTCTTTCTGGATGAAATGCCCTGTAGATATCAATTAGGTCTAACTGGGCCAATGTATTGTTTCTAGCGTTTGTTTCCTGATTAATTTTCTGTCTGGATCATTTGTCCATTGTTGTGAGTCGTGTGTTAAATTCCCCCACTATCATGTGTTACTGTCGACTTTTCCTTTAATTGTTGTTAGCATTTGTCTTACGTATTGAGTTACTCCTATGTTGGGTACATAGAGATTTATAATTGCTATATCTTCTTGGATTGACCCCTTAATCATTATGCTGTGTCCTTCCTTGTCTCTTTAATGGTCTTTATTTTAAAGTCTGGTTTTTCAGATATGAGTACTGTTATTCCTGCTTTCTTTTGCATTTCATTTGCATGGAAAATCTTTTTTTTCAGCTCCTCAATTTCAGTCTGTATATGCCCTTAGGTACAAGGTGGGTCTCTCGTGGACAGCACATTCTTGCTTTTGTATTCATTCAAGTAATCTGTGTCTTTTGGTTGGAACATTTAAACTATTTACATTTAAGGTAATTATTGATATACATGATCCTATTACCACTTCCTTTATTATTTTGGGTTTGTTTTTGTAGGTCTTTTCTTTTTGTTTTGTGTCCTGCCTAGAGAAGTTCCTTTAGTATTTGTTGTAAAGCTGATTTGGTGGTGCTGAATTCTCTTCACTTTTGCTTCTGTAAAGCTTTTGATTTCTCCTTCAAATCTGAATGAGATCCTTGCTGGATAGGGTAATCTTTGCAGCTTTTTTTTTTTCCTTTCATCACTTTATGTACATTTCACCCCTCCTTTCTGGCCTGAAGAGTTCCTCTTGAAAACTCAGCCAGCAGCATTATGGGGATTCAATGGTAACTATATGGGTATATTATTTGTTGCTTTTGCTTTGCTGCGTTTAATATTTGTTCTTTGTACTTAATTTTCATTATTTTGATTAATATGTCTCTTAACATGTTTCTCCTAGACTTTATCCTGTATGGGACTCCCTGGGCTTCCTGGACTTGGATGGATATTTCCTTTCCCATGTTAGGGAAGTTTTTGAATATAATCTCTTCAAATATTTTCTCATACTACTTCTTTTTCTCTTCTTCTTCTAGGACCCCTATAAATGAATGTTGACACACTTAATTTTGTCCCAGAGGTCTCTGAGATTGTCCCTGTTTCTTTTTATTCTTTATTTCTTTATTCTACTCTTCAGTTTTTTCCACCATTCTATCCTCCAGCTCACTTATCTGTTTTGCCTCAGTTATTCTTCAGTTGGTGGGCTGCCATCTCTGGGGTTGCACAGAGTCGGACACGACTGAAGTGACTTAGCAGCAGCAGCAGCAGTGTATTTTTAATCTTAGATATTGTGTTGTTCATTGGATTGTTTGTTCTTTATTCCTTCTAGGTCCTTGATAAACATTTCTTGTATCTTCTCAATCCATCCCTCCAGTCTATTTATCTGCGCATCCATCTTATTTCCAAGATTTTGGATCATCTTTACTATCAATCCTCTGAGTTCTTTTTCAGGTAGACTGCCTATTTTTTTCATTTGTTTGGTCTTCTGAGTTTTTTATCATGTTCCTTCATCTGGTGCATGTTTATCTTTCTTTTCATTTTTTTAATTTACTGTGTTTGGGATCTCCTTTCTGCAGGCTGAGAGGTCATTGTTCCTCTTAATTGTGAAGTCTGCCCCCCTGTGATTGGGTTTGGATCAGTGCCTTGTGAAGGTTTCCTGGTTTAGGGGACTCATGCCTGTGTTCTGGTGGATAGAACTGAATCTTGTTCCTCTGAAGGGAAATTCTAGGTCCAATAGTGTGTTTTCTGGTATCTATGGGCTTGGTATGGCTTTGGGCAGCCTATGTGCTAATGTGTGGGGTTGTGTTCCTGTTTTGCTGAAGGTCTGGTGTGAAATGTCAGGCACTGGGGCTTGCTGGCTTTTGGCTGGGGTTTGGTCTTAGTGCTGAGATAGAGGACTTTGGGACAGATTTTGCCACTTAATGTTCCATCAGGTTGGAAGTTCTCTGGTGATCCAAAGTCCTGGACTTGGGTCTCCTACTTGGTGGGGATTCATGTCTGACTACTTAGTGTAGCACCAAGACTTCACAGTGCAGAAAACAAAACCCCAAGACTAATGGTGGAAATAACACTCAACATCCCAGAACACCCAAAGAAACTCACACTCTTACAAAGAGGAAGGGAGAGAGATAAAAGGGAAAAAATAGAGAAAAACAGGAATGAATAAAGAAGAGAACATTCAAGCCAATAGTCAAATGCATAACTGAAAATAAATACTAAAAGTGGCCTAGCAAAAATAGAAAATTAAAAACATTGGGAAAATGCAATAATTATGCATAAAATAACATGAAATTACTTAAAATTGAGAAGCTTTAAAATAAGTTTGTTTTAAAAATTAAAGGAATAATAAAGAAAAACATTAGAACAATATGAAAAAGACAAAAAAGAGAAAAATTTGTAGAGAGTGTTAGCAGAAGAATCCTCTTATAATTTCTCTGTTGACCCCTCCACACAGTGAGATCCAGTAAATCTGCCTACTCAAAAAGTCCTCCAATATTTCTAGTAAGGTTTCTCAAAGTTTTGTGAGCGGTGTGGGATCTGCTCATACTCAAATCTGGCATTAGTCCAGTTTGTACCTGCTTCCAAAGTCTATAATTTCCCCAAAAGTCCACAGTTGCTGGCTAATTCTGGGGATTTAATCCCTATATCTGTTACTGCAGAAGTAATTTCCTCTTCTTTCCTTTGCCTACATAGCCTGGTGTTGTGCTTTGGCTTTGGCCCTGCCTCTGCCTTTAGCCTGCCCCCATGTGTCTGTTCTCTGCCCAGACATGAGGGGGTGAAAGTAGCAGCTTATTAGGGCTCACTTGCTCATTTTGGCTGAGGAGATGGGAGTATGGCAGACACAGTTGGGGTGGACATTCACAAATTTAATGAAATGCAGCAAGGACAAGAAAGAAAATATAGAATTGTGACTTAAACAGCAGTAGGATCAAGAAAAGCTAATGGTCTGTTTGGTGTATTTTATTTGGGGAAAAGTTGGTTAACTGAAGAGAATCTAATTCTCCTTTCTTTCTTCTTCTTCTTTTTTTTTTTTTTTTGGTTACACTATGCTGGACAAAACACTATGTGAAAGTGTTTTCATTTATAAATCGAAAATTATGAGACATACATACAGTCTATACATAAATAACAGTCCCCTCGATGTCAAGATTGATGTGTTAAGTTAAAGACTGGTGAAAGACTTGCTTTTTGGAAGAAAAGCTATGACCAATGTAGACAGCATATTATAAAGCAGAGACATTACTTTACCAACAAAGGTCCGTCTAGTCAAAGCTATGGTTTTTCCAGCAGTCATGTATGGGTGTGAGAGTGGGACTATAAAGAAAGCTGAGTGCTGAAGAATTGATGATTTTGAGCTGTGGTGTTGGAGGAGACTCTTGAGAGTCCCTTGGACTGCAAGGAGATCCAAATAGTCCATCCTAAAGGAAATCAGTCTTAAATATTCATTGGAAGGACTGATGCTGAAACTCCAATAATTTGGCCACCTGATATGACGAACTGACTCACTGCAAAAGACCCTGATACTGGGAAAGATTGAAGGCAGGAAGAGAAGGGGACGACAGAGGATTTGATGGTTGGATGGCATCATCGACTCAATAGACATGAGATGGAGTAAACTCTGGGAGTTGGTGACGGGCAGGGAGGCCTGGCATGCTGCAGTCCATGGGATAGCAGTGTCAGACATGACTGAGTGACTGAACTGAAGTGAAAGCTTTATGTAGCAACTGCTGTAGCTTTGGGTTTCCTAATGAGAACAATGGGTGAGACAAGGAAAGTATACAGTCTCCAAAGCTGTTTTTAATATGGTATTAAAATGTTTGCTTATTAATTGTTTTAATATGGTTTTCTAAGGATTGCTGATAGTAATTTTTTTTTACTATGCTAATATAACGGAGAAGGAAAAAAAAAACTGAAATATACATGATAACCCATTCTCAACTCTGCCTTCCAAGCTTGACCTTTAAAGGTATATTATGTGTCATTCATATAGAGACATAAAGACAAAACATTGTGGAAAAGAGAATAACATTTGTCTTGTTGGAGGTTTTCAGAAATATGTGACCTGATCTACATGGACAGTTGTAAAATCACTGCAGATGGTGACTGCAGCCATGAAATTAAAAGACGCTTACTCCTTGGAAGAAAAGTTATGACCAACCTAGATAGTATATTCAAAAGCAGAGACATTATTTTGCCGACTAAGGTCCATCTAGTCAAGGCTATGGTTTTTCCTGTGGTCATGTATGGATGTGAGAGTTAGACTGTGAAGAAGGCTGAGTGCCGAAGAATTGATGCTTTTGAAGTGCGGTGTTGGAGAAGACTCTTGAGAGTCCCTTGGACTGCAAGGAGATCCAACCAGTCCATTCTGAAGGAGATCAACCCTGGGATTTCTTTGGAAGGAATGATGCTAAAGCTGAAGCTCCAGTACTTTGGCCACCTCATGTGAAGAGTTGACTCATTGGAAAAGACTCTGATGCTGGGAAGGATTGGGGGCAGGAGGAGAAGGGGACGACCGAGGATGAGATGGCTGGATGGCATCACGGACTCAATGGATGCGAGTCTGAGTGAACTCCCGGAGATGGTGATGGACAGGGAGGCCTGGCATGCTGTGATTCATGGGGTCGCAAGGAGTCAGACACAACTGAGTGACTGAACTGAACTGAACTGAAAAGCAAGCAACTCTGGCACCAAGGAGTTTGCAACAACCAGCCACCTCTGCCCCTTTTAGTATATTTAAAAAAAGAAGCCTAAATTCTAACTTGGGAAAGATGGTACTTTGGAACACTAATTGACCATCTCCTCAGTCTGCTGGCTTTCTGAATAAAATTGCTATTTTTTGCACCAAAACTTCACCTCTCAATTTACTGGCCTGTCATGGAGGAGCAGTAAGGACTTGGACTCAGTAACATTATTGTTCTTCATCTGCTTTATAAGATTCATGAAATTTGTGACATGTTAAATTCAGAGATCAAATTTTTGTGTTAATGATTTTGCAGTGTGGTCAGTTCAGTTCAGTTCAGTTGCTCAGTCGTGTCCAGCTCTTTGCGACCCCATGAATGGCAGCACGCCAGGCCTCCCTGTTCATCACCATCTCCCGGAGTTCACTCAGACTCACGTCCATCGATCCGTGATGCCATTCAGCCATCTCATCCTCGGTCGTCCCCTTCTCCTCCTGCCCCAAATCCTTCCCAGCATCAGAGTCTTTTCCAATGAGTCAACTCTTTGCATGAGGTGGCCAAAATACTGGAGTTTCAACTGTAGCAACATTCCTTCCAAAGAAATCCCAGGGCTGTGCTCAGTCATGTCCAACTCTTTGTGAGCCTGCTAGGCTCCTCTGCCATGGAATTTTCCAGACAAGAATGCTGGAGTGGGCTTCCATTTTCTACTCCAGGGGATCTTCCTCACCCAGGGATCAAATCCATGTCTCTTGTGTATTATGCACTGCAGGCAGAGTGTTTGCCACTAGTACCACCTGGGAAGTCCTGAGTTAATGATAAAATTATTTAAATATGTTTTTTAATCAAATATTTTATTATGAATTATCTTTGTCTAGAAAATATATTAATTTTACTTATAGGTATTCATAATTCTAAAGATTTTATATTGTGTATGAATATATTTCCATTCAAAATAACTATTTTAATCTAACAAAAATGAACAATTATAGAATTCTGAATAATAAGTTATGAAATTTGGTATAAGCATTTGCAAGTAATGCTGCCAAATCACTATTTGTACATGTCGACTCAAAATTCCTTTTTCAATAAGTTTTCATAATTAAGGTACATTTTCCACATTTCCCTTAATATATTGAATCTCTGATGTCTATCAAGTGTTTCATTTAATATAAACAGAAAAACTATTAGAGCTGAAAATGAAACATATCAAAGTATTTCCAATATGAAGAGTTTATACTTGTTTCCTATATATTTATAGGTCTGCCAGCAACGTATGTATATTTTTCCTTTTTGGTACCACCATGGAAGGCTATTTTGTATATATAAAAATACTCATTAGTGCCATTCTTTTCCAAGCTTTCTTGGTATAACCCTAATATTGTTTTACAAAAATTGTCTGAATATATATGTGTGCAGATACACACATCACAGTTCTACTCACCTTAGTGAAAGTGTGCTACCAAGTATATGTCAAGTCCTAGATCTAGATTAAATGGAAAAATGTATATTCACTTCTATATCCTAAATGAAAATTAGAGACTATAATAAAGATATACTTGTGGAATATAAGACTAACATGCTGTATATCATCATATAAAGACAAAAGAATATATTTTTAAAAGATTTTCTCAGGAGAATGCTGGAAGCTAAAGTGTTACTACTCAGAGTACCCTATACTCCAAATGCTATTTGACTTTTCTGTTGCTTTTCTTAGTTTTGAAATAAAATTTAATGAAAGACAGAAATAATCCACAGGACAAAAATAAAGAAAACTACTGGTCATGAGTTTTAGTGATAATTATAGAAAATGTTAACTCTTTAATAATTGCTTTTCTTGTACTTGTGACCTCTCCCTCTTCATTCTAAAATACAATTAATTTCTATCAATTTTACATGCCTAAATGAAATATAATTAAATTAGTAATAGGGAGAGTTTGAGTATCATGCTAATATATTTACTCTGGGTAATGTTCAAATGTCTTCCAAACATGCATTCTTCAAGCATAGTAAAATCAGTATTAACTTGTTAACCAAGTGAAAACATTTATTTACAAAAAGAGCTTTTCCTCTTTTAGATCCAAAAGAGTTTTTGTAAAAATAACATCAAAAACATCTTCATAAGGCTGAAGAGGGAGCTGACAGAACTGACACTTGCTTTATTAGATACTTGTTAAATTTTTACATAGTAGGAGACAGTTTGAACAGCAATATATCTAAATTCATTTTAGTATGAACTCTGTAGTTTATAATTTTAGTTATGGTGCAAATTCCCATGTAAATATAAGACACTCTTTTATTTTGGTTTTCACTTATCAGAAAAGGAAGACTTACATATTCTCATACATTGCCAGTATATTAGTATTTCTAATAAGCCAGGCAACAGACTAGATATTTTCTTATATATTAGTTCATTTAACATTCACTATAAGTTAAAATTTATCTCTATTTTTCAGCAATGGAAATTCAAGCTCAGAAAGATTTTTTAAATGCCTAATATTATGTTGTTAGTAAATTAAGAGTTAGGCTTCAAGCCAAACCAAGATCTGTGTGGTCCTAAGGCTTATTTCTTTCTAGCATTCCACAATACCATATAAGTACTTACATTACATTGCACATTTAACTTAGAGAATGTTGGAATCTTTGTATTATATCCAAATAATTGGCAAATGTAAAGTATACGTGTATTCTGAAGAAAATCTCAGAAAAGATAAGAATGTTGAGACAGAAGTTCTCCAATTTCTTAACTACAATTTCAAAAAGCTTCTTAAAGCACTTATTATATTGATAAAAGGCGAAGATTACAAATTAGTGACCTAGAAATTACATTTAAAAAGTCAATTTATTTTTATTGAAGGAAAATTGCATTACAGAATTTTTCTGTTTTCTGCGAAACCTCAACATGAATCAGCCATAGGTGTACATATATCCCCTCCCTTTTGAACCTCCCTCCCATTTCCCTCTCCATCCTACCCCTCTAGGTTGATATAGAACCCCTGTTTGGGTTTCTTGAACCATACAGCAAATTCCCGTTGGCTGTCTATTTTACATATGGAAATGCAAGCTTCCATGTTACTCTTTCCATACATCTCATGCTCTCCTCCCCTCTCCCCATGTTCATAATCTTATTCTCTATGACTGTTTCTCCATTGCTGCCCTTAAGTAAATTCTTCAGTACCATTTTCTAGATTCTGTATATTTGTGTTATAATACAGTATTTATCTTTCTCTTTCTGACTCACTTCACTCTGTAGAATAGGTTCTAGGTTCATCCACCTCGTTAGAACTGACTTAAATGTGTTCCTTTTTATGGCTGAGTAATATTCCATTGTGATAATTACATTTTTAACTCAAGATATTTTAATGTAAGAAGACAAGGTATCTGGGGAATGCTTGGCTTAGAAGTGACTTGAAAACTGCATTAATTTCCTGGCTGACTGTTGGGACCTAACAAACGCCATCATAGGCTTCAGGGACTAAGGTAGGACTCATGGGAAAGGTTGAGTCATTGCCCAGTGAGGTCATCCCCGCAGATGCCAGGACTTGTCTAATCAGCATACTCCCCGTAACCTGGTTTGAGTTTATCAGGATATAAAAGACATCCCCCTGCAGCCAATAGCCAATTAGTAAATACCAGGAAACCCCTGCAGCCAATAAAGATTAGCCAATTAGTAAATACTAGGAAACTCCTGCAGCCAATCAGCCCTTGCCAACTCTCTGTTCTAAAACCTATAAATACTGCTGTAAATCTGGGCTCAGGGCTCCTTGCTCCACTCCACTGCGTTGGATGTGGCGGGAACCCTAGCTCGAGCTAGAAATAAAACCCCTTCATGCTTTTGCATTGCTGTGGATGTCTTATTCTCTCAGTTTTGGGGACTCGGACTCTGGGCATAACATGACCTACTAACTTCAGCATTTTAGAGTCTCAACTTTTAGACCTTGTTTCAAGAAGACTAGTCTTGAAGCTATGTCATTTATCATACTCTTAAAAAAAAATCTTACCTATGGATATTTTAAAAGAAAAAAACGCAGTGTAATTCTATACCAGAATTTTGGCTTCCCAGGTGGTACCAGTGGTAAAGAAACCACTTATGAATGCAGGAGACCCAGGAGACATGGGTTCCATCCCTGGGTGGGGAAGATCCCCTGGAAGAGGATATGGCAATACACTCCAGTATTCTTGTCTGGGGAGCCCCATGGACAGAGGAGCCTGGTGGGCTACACTCCGTAGGGTCACAAGCAGTCAGACATGAGTGAAGCAACCTGGCATGTAGGCACGCACATACTAGATTTTAGAGGAGACACATAAAAGGAGGGAATGGTATTTATTTTTGAAAATATATTTCCAGATTTATAATGAAGTGTTTTGATTTTATTTATACTTTTTAGACTCTTGTACCAAATCTTTGATTTATAGTGTTCTTGGTAAGCAGAAACTACAAGAAGCAACAAAAGCAGAATAACAGGTTTTATCTTAATCTAATTAAGCTGGATGGCTTTATTGCAATTTGTATATATGCTTTATCTGAATATTTAGGCCACACACATTGTTCTTGGTTCCTTTTTCAGAGAGTGATGCTATCACCAAATCCAAAATAGAGCTGTTGATGGATGACATAGTGACAGAAGTATAAATGATGTACTGAAATAATCACATCCTCTCAGTGATTTAAGAATGCTCTATTCAAAGCAGCACAGTACAATCCTCTAAACTCATGTTTGGCATTCTCTGAGAATCACATCACTGTTTTGTTTGCAGAACCATATTTCTGAACCATTCATAGGATCAAGTGAATCTGATTATATGTTTACCTCAGATGTTTAAAATAGTCAGAACCTGTGAAAAAGTGATATTTTTCGGAGTGTTGTTATATGAACAAAATTAAAAGATAAGTGTAATTCATATGTGGCAGAAAAATTTCTGACATAACATTATAAAGGCTATTCAATTATCAAAGCTTGATTAATTAAATCTTAATTAATTGTAATATAAAAAGGAAAATATACCTTTAGACTGAATGAAGAACCCACTAATACAGGAGATGTAAGAGACGCAGGTTCAATCTCTGGGTCAGGAAGATTTCCTGGAGAGGGGCATGGTGACCCACTCCAGTATTCTTGCCTGGAGAATCCCATGGACAGAGGAGCCTGGCAGGCTATAGTCCAAGGAGTCACAAAGAGTCAGACACAACTATTGAGTGAGTTTCACATGTGAGCTTCTTGTGTTGGGATATTCAAATTTCTCTAACAGGTTTGGGAAGTTTTCAGTCATCATTTTTATCAAATGGAATGCTAAAGGGTCAATATATTCTGCATTCATGTTAACTATTGGGGCTTCCCAGGTGGCACTAACAGTAAAGAACCTGTTTGCCAATGCAGGAGATGCGAGTTGTATCCCTGGGTTGGGAAGATCCCCTGGAGGAGGACATGGCAACCCATTCCAGCATTCTTGCCAGGAGAACCCCATGCTATAGGGATAGTCCATAGGGTCACAAAGAGTCAGACAAGACTGAAGCAACTTAGCACGTACATTAATTACTTTAACTGTCCTGTCAAACATCTTAATTTGAACTTTGTAATTCAGAATTTGTAATATTTCAAACAAATGGTAGACTAATTCTGTTGAAAAGAGTTTACCAAGCCAAAGGGAAATATCTATCATTTAAAGAGAAGGCAGTCTTAAGATATATGAGAAACAGTCATTTACAAGCTAAAAATATAACTCTTATATAAACAGAGGAGAACAGTTTGGGTTTTGATGTACTCATTACAGGTAATTCTTGAATACATATTGAATTAATGGTCCTAAGAGGACACATGCATTTTAAAAAATTATTTGTTTTCAAAACAGATTCTGAATTCCATTGCTATAATGTTTTACCACCTGATTGATTAGTGAAAATAAAATCTGAATGAGCAGACTTTTCTACACAGAAAAAGCATTATGAATGATTCTTCTGCACCAAATGTTAAATGATGGGAAGATATTACTCTCTCATTTCTTATGAGAAAAAATATGTAAAATACTGATTCATTCAATTCAGCATATTTTATTTATTTTTTGTAAATTAATTCATTTATTTTAATTGTAGGCTAATTACTTTACAATATTGTAGTGGTTTTTGCCATACATTGACACAAATCAGCAATGGGTGTACATGTGTCTCCCATCCTGAACCCCCCTCCCACCTCCTTCCCCATTCCACCCCTCAGTGTCATCCCAGTGCACCGGCCCTGAGAGCCCTGTCTCATGTATCAAACCTGGACTGGAGATTTAGATCACATATGGTAATATTCATGTTTCAATGCTATTGTCTCAAATCATCCCACCCTCGCCTTCTCCTACAGAGTCCAAAAGTCTGTTCTTTACATCTGTGTCTCTTTTGCTGTCTTGCATATAGGGTCTTCGTTATCATCTTCCTAAATCCCATATATATGCATAATATCCTGTATTGGTGTTTTTTCTGACTTACTTCACTCTGTATAATAGGCTCCAGTTTCATCCACCTCATTAAAACTGATTCAAATGCATTCTTTTCAATAACTGAGTAATACTCCATTGTGTATATGCACCACAACTTTCTTATCCATTAATCTGCCAATGGACATCTAGGTTGCTTCCATGTCCTAGGTATTGTAAATAGTGCTGCAATGAACACTGGGGTACATGTGTCTCTTTCAGTTCTGGTTTCCTCAGTGTGTATGCCCAGCAGTGGAATTGCTGGGTCATATGGCAGTTCTATTTCCATTTTTTTAAGGAATCTCCACACTGTTCTCCAGAGTGGCTGTACTAGTTTGCATTCCCACCAACAGTGTAAGGGGGTTGCCCTTCCTTTGCACCCTCTTCAGCATTTATTATTTGTAGACTTTTTGATAGCACAATTTATTGAGATCCCACTTATGTACAAGAGCTGATGATAGTACACTACATAATACATGTGAATAGCACACCACTTTCTTTAGAACAAAGGACCCCAACCTTTTTGGGACTAAGGATGGGTTTCTTGGAAGACAATTTTTTCATGGAATGAGGGCAGCACAGGGTGGGAGGGCTCAGATGGTAATGAGAAGCAGCAGATGAAACTTTTCTCCATTGCCTGCTGCTCATCTCCCACTGTGTGGCCCCAGTTCCCAACAGGCCACCCAGTACTGGTAAGCTGCATCGAGGTTGGAGATCCTTGCTTTAGAAGGTCTTATGGTCCGAATCTCAATAAAAGATATTTATAGCCTAGTGTTTTCCTGCATGTCTACATACATTAAAACAAATATGAACAAAAAGGGACTACTGTTGATGGGCATACCACCTGACCTGCTTCTTGAGAAACCTGTATGCAGATTAGGAAGCAACAGTTAGAACTGGACATGGAACAACAGACTGGTTCCAAATAGAAAAAGGAGTACATCAAGGCTGTATATTGTCACCCTGCTTATTTAACTTATATGCAGAGTACATCATGAGAAATGCTGGGTTGGAGGAAGCACAAGCTGGAATCAAGATTGCCGGGATGCCGGGAGCCAGCGTGAGGAATTCCACCCGTGACAAGGTCATGCGGCAAGAGCTCTGATGGCAAGGCTAATCAGACCTCAGGTTTTCCCCCTGGCATTTCCTGAGCATGTACCCCCCAAAAATAAGAATCTGCCAGCTTTTGTGCTCTGCTTTTTCACTTTTCTAATATTCTCTGGAAAAAGTCAACTCAGGGCTTTAGTCTTCTGCATTTGAAAGGGATGTTTCAGTTAACCCCCTCTGATAGCTCTCTAGCTTGCCTAACAGGTTCCCCAGACCTCTTACAGCTTGTGAATTTCTTACAGCCCCCCAAAGGCGAGAGGCACAAAGCTTAAAAGCATCTTAAAGATACAGAGCCTTTTCTAAAGAGTTAAAAATTATATTGGTAGAGGGTTTTCACTGTTGACTCAATGACTGCTGCCAGGCCTCCATAGTCTTTATCTTTTAGGCACTTGGAAGGATGTTACTCAATGTAAGCAGGATGTAGAAAAAGATACATAGTAGTTTTGATGTTAGCAACACTAGACTTTTGAGTTAATTGCTTCTCTTTTGCTGTAAATCACTGTACTCCCTCTACTTGTTATAAGTTGCTGTATCTTTGCTGTGTAAGAATGTAACTTTATTTAGTGCTTTCTGAGAGTGGCACCAGACCTTGGGAAGATCAACAGAAATAAGTCTTCTGGTTGACAAACCCTTATCACAAAAAGGCTGTAAAATGTTAATTGGCCCTTTTGGCTGGAAGAAGATGTAAATTACCTAAGACTTATGTATACAACTAGGTTGTGCAGAGAGAAAAGCCTGGTTTTGATAAGAGTCTGGGCTGCTAACGCTGCATAATTTTGTATTACCCATTGATCTCTATGTACAATCAAAAAGGTATAAAAGGCCTTCTAAACAATAGAGGCCGGAGCCAGTTGCTGGACTGGTTTCCCCCGTGTGTCTCTCTCTCTCTTCTTTTCTCCCCTTTTCTCACTCTGCTCTTTACTTTAATTTCAGGCTGAATTTCCATCTGGGGCACGGAGGCTCGCCAAGTCTACTTACTTGCCCTGGCTGTTAAGACCCACGCGAAAGGGAGCCTAAGGCGAGGCACCCTTAGATATTCAAGCGAGCGCTGGTGGCCCAACATAGATGGTGCAAATTCCTTGTCTGGAATTTTATTGGTCTTCCGCGTAATCCAAGCTATTCAGCCCTCTTCCTCCACTTAATTCTCCTACTACACTATTTTTTCCTAATCTAATCTTATATTTCTTATATCAATCAGTAAATAAGTTTTTCTCACGCCAATGCCGTCCACCCTTCGAATTCCCTGGATCCACCGGGGCTGGACCCCGGCACCAGGAGAAATATCAATAACCTCAGATATGCAGATGACACCACCCTTATGGCAGAAAGTGAAGAACTAAAGAGCCTCTTGATGAAAGTGCAAGAGGAGAGTGAAAATGTTAGCTTAAAGCTCAACATTCAGAAAACTAGGATCATGGCATCCGGGCCCATCACTTTATGGCAGATAGATGGGGAAACAGTGGAAACAGTGGCTGACTTTTTTTTCTGGGCTCTAAAATCACTGCAGATGGTGATTGCAGCCATGAAATTAAAAGATGCTTACTCCTTGGAAGAAAAGTTATGACCAACCTAGACAGCATATTGAAAAGCAGAGACGTTACTTTGTCAACAAAGGTCCGTCTAGTCAAGGTTATGGTTTTTCCAGTGGTCATGTATGGATGTGAGAGTTGGACTGTGAAGAAAGCTGAGCACAGAAGAATTGATGCTTTTGAACTGTGGTGTTGGAGAAGACTCTTGAGAGTCCCTTGGACTGCAAGGAGATCCAACCAGTCCATTCTGGGGGAGATCAGTCTTGGGTGTTCATTGGAAGGACTGATGTTGAAGCAGAAACTCCAATACTTTGGCCACCTGATGTGAAGGGCTGACTCACTGGAAAAGACCCTGATGCTCAGAAAGATTGAGGGCAGGAGGATAAGGGGACGACAGTGGATGAGATGTTGGATGGCATCATTGACTCTATGGACATGGGTTTGGGTGGACACCCGGAATTGGTGATGGACAGGGAATCCTGGCATGCTGCAGTTCATGGAGTCGTAAAGAGTCAGACACGACTGAGTGAGTGAACTGAACTGAAGTATCCATTATTTTGTCCCTTCTCCACACATATTTTTTATGTCTAAAACATACTGCAATTTATTTTCCTCACTGAATTTCAGTTAAATTAACTTTGAAATATTGAGAAGAAACTCAAGAGGAATAAGGTTAGATAAACACTGAGCTTGGAATTGCCATGGAATCTTTGAAGAGACTTTAAACTAGAAGAAACTGTACTAATATCTGTAACATCTAGAAATATAAGCCGATTTAGACAAACTGATTTTCTTATTCTTCCTATTCATAGAAAGCTTAGGAATAGTTATGAGAATTTCAATTACTTATGTTAAGCCAATCTTTATATTCTGAAATGAATTCCACCTACAGTGTCAGTATCAATAACAATCCTAGCTAACACTGAATAATCACTTCCTATATGACAACTACTTCTCATAACCCATATAATGTAACTCATTTCATCTTCTGTACAACTCTCTTAAACTAATTTCACTGATAAAGAAATAGGCTGTGCAGACTGGTTAAGTAAACTGCTTGTCATAAAGCTGTTAAACAACACAGTCAGAACTTGAATCCAGATAGTCTCTCCATAGAGAGTCAGAGTCTTGGCTACTGAATAAAATCTCTCTTTATAAAGCATCTTTTCTCATTTGTCCCTTTCTTGATTAATTTCAGAGATTAAATACAGACTAATAATGACTAACCATATAATAAAATTTTATCAAGATATAGATAATTGTAGCAGCTGTAATAGGTCAGATTTCTTCAGGCATCTAAGAAATTGGGAGGTTTCCCTAAAGAGACAGTTTGTGGGTCCAATTTTCTTACATACATATTTGAAATAATAGCCGCAGAAACTTAAAAAGAAAAGCAAACTTGCAAAGCCACACTGGGTTTTCTTGGCCTTTCTATAAACAGATGAGTTCGAGGGTCCTCAGAGAAAGAGAACAGAATGGCATTCTTGAAATAAAAGGAGCCATTTTGGCCTAAGCTAATTTGTGATCTCCCCTTCATGGATCACAGTCTTGTGGCAAGGGCTTGTGTAACTCAATGAAGTTATGAGCCATGCTATGCAGGGCCATTCAAGACAAATGAGTCATAGCAGAGAGTTCTGATGAAACTTGGTCCACTGGAGGAGAGAATGGCAAACCACTCCAGTATTCTTGCCGTGAGAATCACATCAACATAAACACTATGAAAAGGAAAAAAAAAATGATATTATACTGGAAGATGAGCCCCCAGGACAGAAGGTGTCCATTGTGCTACTGAGGAAGAGCAGAGAGCAATTACGAATAGCTCAAGAAAGAATGAATCACCTGGGCCATAGTGGAAATGAAGCTCAGTTGTAGATGTGGCTGGTGGTGAAAGTAAAGTCCAGTGCTATAAAGCAAAATATTCCATGGGAAACTGAAATGTTAGGTCCATAAATCAAGATAAATTGGAGGTGGTCAAGCAGGAGGTGGTAAGAATGAACATCAACATCTTAGAAATCAGTGAACTAAAATGGATGGATATGGGCAGATTTAATTCAAATGACCATTATATTTACTATTGTGGGTAAGAATCCCTTAGAAGAAAAGGATTCGCCCTCATAGTCAACAAAAGGGTTTGAAATGCAGTATTTGGGTGCAATCTCAAAAACGACAGAAAGATCTCTGTTGGTTTCCAAGGGGAACCATTCAATATAAAAGTAATCTATGTCTGAAACATTAATGTCAAGGAAGCTGAAGTTGAATGGTTCTATGAACTTATAAGACCCTTCTAGAACTAACACCAAAGAAGAAGTCCTTTTCATCATAGGGGACTGGAATGCAAAGGCAGCAAGTCAAGAGATGCCTGGAGTAACAGGCAAGTTTGGCCTAGGAGTACAAAATGAAGTGGGGCAAAGGCTAACAGAGTTTTGCTAAGAGAACACAATGGTAATAGCAAACACGCTCTCCCAACAACACCAGAGACAACTCTACACATAGACATTACTTGATGGTCAACACCAAAGTCCGATTGATCATCTTCTTTGCAGTCAAAGATGGAAAAGCTCTATAGAGTAAGCAAAAAAAAAAAAAAAAAGACTGGGAGTTGACTGTGGCTCAGATCATGAACTCCTGCAACATTACTGCAACATTCAGATTTAAATGGAAGAAAGAAGGGAAAGCCACTAGGCCATTCAGGTATCACCTAATCACCTAAATCAAATCTCTTACAGTGGAAGTGGAGGTGACAAATAGATTCAAGGGATTGCATCTAGTAGACAGAGTGCCTGAAGAACAATGAAGAGAGGTTCATAACTTTCTACAGGAGGCAGTAATAAAAAACCATCACAAAGAAAAAGAAATGCCAAAAGGCAAAACGATTGTCTTAGGAGGCCTTAAAATAGCTGAGAAAAAAAGAGAAGTGAAAGACAAAGGAGAAAAGGAAAGATATATCCATCTGAATGCAGAGTTCCAAAGAATAGCAAGGAGAGATGAAAAAGCCTTCTTAAGTGAATAAGCAATGCAAAGAGATAGAGGACAATAGAATTGGAAAGACGAGAGATCTTTTCACTGCTGGGCATACACACTGAGGAAGCCAGAATTGAAAGAGACACATGTACTCCAATGTTCATTGCAGCACTGTTTATAATAGCCAGGACATGGAAACAACCAAGATGTCCATCAGCAGATGAATGGATAAGAAAACTGTGGTACATATACACAATGGAGTATTATTCAGCCATTAAAAAGAATACATTTGAATCAGTTCTAATGAGATGGATGAAACTGGAGCCGATTATACAGAGTGAAGTAAGCCAGAAAGAAAAACACCAATACAGTATACTAACACATATATATGGAATTTAGAAAGATGGTAATGATAACCCTGTATGCAAGACAGCAAAAGAGACACAGATATATAGAATGGACTTTTGGACTCTGAGGGAGAGGGAGAGGGGATGATTTGGGAGAATGGCACTGAAACATGTATACTATCATGTAAGAAACGAATCGCCAGTCTATGTTTGATACAGGATACAGGATGCTTGGGGCTGGTGCACAGGCATGATCCAGAGAGATGATATGGGGTGGGAGGTGGGAGGGGGGTTCAGGATTGGGAACTCATGTACACCTGTGGCGGATTCATGTTAATGTATGGCAAAACCAATACAGTATTGTAAAGTAAAATAAAGTAAAAATAAAAATTTAAAAAAAAGAAAATTAAAGATACAGAAGAACATTTCATGTAATTATGGCCACAATAAAGAACAGAAATGGTATGGATCTAACAGAATCAGAAGAGATTAAGAAGAGGCAGCAAGAAAACACAGAAAAAAGGTACAAAAAACGTCTTCTTGACTGGGGTAATCACTATTGTATGATCACTCACCTAGCGCCAGACATCCTGGAATGTGAAGTCAAGTAGGCCTTATGAAGCATCACTATGAACAAAGCTAGTGGAGGTGGTGGAATTCCAGCTGAGCTATTTCAAATCCTAAAAGACGATACTGTTAAAGTGCTGCAGTCAGTATGCCAGCAAATTTGGAAAACACAGCAGTGGCCACAGGACTGGAAAATGTCCATTTTTATTCCAATCTTAAAGAAGGGCAATGCCAAAAAATGTTCAAACTACTGCATAATTACATTCAGTTCACATGCTAGCAAGGTAAGGCTCAAAATCCTTCAAGCCAGTCTTTAACAGTATATGAACCAAGAACTTCCAGATGTTCAAGTTGGATTTAGAAAAGGCAGAGGAACCAAAGATCAAATCGCCAACATCAGCTGGATCACAGAAAAAGCAAGGGAATTCCAGAAAAATATCTAGTTCTGCTTCACTGACTACACTAAAGCCTTTGACTGTGTGGATCACAACAAACTTCAAGAGATGGGAATAACAGACCACCTAACTTGCCTCCTGAGAAACCTGTGTGCAAGTCAAGAAGCAACATGGAAAACCAGACATGGAAGAATGGACTGGTTCAAAATTGGGAAAGGGTACCTCAAGGCTGAATATTGTCACTCTGAGTATTTTTATTTTTTAATTTATGATTATTTAACTTATATGCAGAATACATAATGTGAAATGCCAGGCTGATGAATCACAAGGGATATTTCTGGGAGAAATATCAATAACCTCAAATATGCAGATGACACCACCCTAATGGCAGAAATGGAAGAAGAACTTAAGAGCCTCATGATGAAAGTGAAAGAAGAGAGTGAAAAAGCTGGCTTAAAACTCAACATTCAAAGAACTAAGATTCTGGCATCCAGTCCCATCACTTCATGGCAAATAGATGGGGAAACAATGGAAACAGTGGGAGACTTTTCTTGGGCTCTAAATTCACTGCAGTTGCTGACTGCAGCCATGAAATTACAAGATGCTTGCTCCGTGGAAGAAAACTTATGACAAACCTAGACAGTTTTTTTTTTAAAAGCAGAGACATCAAAAAAAAAAAAAAAAAAAAAAGCAGAGACATCACTTTGTCAACAATAGTCTTTCTAGTCAAAGCTATGATTTTTCCAGTAGGCATATACAGATGTGAGAGTTGGGCCATGAAGGAGGCTGAGCACCAAAGAATTGATGATTTCAAACTGGGTTGTTGGAGAAGACTCTTGAGAGTCCCTTGGACAGCCAGGAGATAAAACCAGTCAATCCTAAAGGAAATCAACCATGTACACTCTTGGTAGGAATGAAAAATGGTGCATTTGTTATGAAACTCAGTTTGAAGTTTCCTCAAAAAATTAAAAATAGATCTAACAATACCACTTCTAGGTTTCTCTACTAAGGAAATGAAATCTGTATCTCAAAGACATATCTACATTCCTATGTTCATAGCAGCATTACTCCTTTCAGCCAAGGTATGGAAATAACTGAAATTATGTAAAATAAGTAACTGAATATTTATTGGGAGGACATGCGTTAACAGTAGCATTACATAAGTTTACATGGATCTTGATTAAAAGCCTAATTGATCTTACTTTGATGATGTGATTATAAAATTATGTTAGAAAAATCTTACAAAAATGCACATTCATATATCTGTAACTTGGTGGCCAATGCATTACAACTAAATCACTTTGGCAAGATATCTTTGTACATATCTGTACTTCAATACCAGAACAATGTTAACTGTTTCTTAATACAGATTTCAATTTTTCAAACCATAGTGGTCATTTTTAGAATTTTTTCATATTGATAAAGTTTCTTTTCTATGTTTTAGATTATATTTCCAAATATATCTCTATCTCACATTTAATTAAATTAAGATATTTTCTTATTTGCTAAAGTGAATTTCTGGGATAACATTGTTTACAAGTAACAATATCTACTTATTAAGCAGTAATTTAATATTCTAGTAACTTAAGCACAAAATTAACCTAACAACATGTGGAAAACAGAGTAGAGGTCTGCAAATAAATATGATCCTTTATAAAACCATTAGCAGAAAGCCAAGGCTATTTACAATGACTGCCTTAAAGAAAAGGCAGTAATCTTCCCCCCAAAATGTGGTAATTAGCAAGGTAGATAAGGATAGAATATGTGAGCCTTGAGGTGTTTTTCTTATATTCTTCAAATTACACATTGCCAGCATAAGGTACTGCCATTAAGACTCCAGAAGCAAGAATGACATATTATGTTACTGGACTCTAAAAAGAAATCCAGGTCTGCAACACTCCCTTTAGGTATCTGGCTTTACCGTGGCATAAACATTTTCCCAGTATAGAGAAACATCTTGCTTTTTGTGAAACAACTAGGCACCTAACTATTGCCCAAAGGAATAAATACATCACACAAACACAAAATATAGCAATAGTTAGTTAACATACCAGGACTAAAGGTACAGTTTCATATTTTTAATACTAAGAGTACAATTTTGTAAGCATTTTTCAAATTTACTTCACAATATACAATATCAATATCTATGACTTATTGGACATGCTACTATTGTAGCACTTATTACATTTTATCTTATATTACTGATCTTGGTAAACATACTTATGCTACCTACTAAAATACAAGCAACTGGAAAGTAGTTGTTTTATACATCATTTTTTTCTGTCAAGGTTGGGTTCAGTTCAGTCGCTCAGTTATGTCCAACTCTTTGTGACCCCAAGGACTGGAGCATGCCAGGCTTCCCTGTCCTACCCCAACTACCGGAGTTTACTCAAACTCATGTCCATCAAGTTGGTGATGCCATCCAACCATCTCACCCTCTGTCGTCCCCTTCTTCTGCCACCTTCAATCTTTCCCAGTATCAGGGTCTTTTCCGGTGAGTCAGCTCTTTGCATCACGTAGCCAAAAGTATTGGATCTGCAGTTTCAGCATCAGTCCTTTCAATGAATATTCAGGACTGATTTCCTTCAGGACTGACTGGTTGGATCCCTTGCACTCCAAGGAACTCTCAGGAGTTTTCTCCAACACCACAGTTCAAAAGCATCAATTCTTCAGTGCTCAGCTTTCTTTATAGTCCAACTGTCACATCCGTACATGACTACTGGAAAAACCATGGCTATGACTAGACAGACCTTTGTTGGGAAAATAATGTCTCTGATTTTTAATATGCTGTCTTCTTTTAATTTCATGGCTGCGATCACCTTCTGCAGTAATATTGAGGCCCCCCAAATAAAGTCTCTTACTGTCTCCATTGTTTCCCCATCTATTTACCATGAAGTGATGGGATTGGATGCCATGATCTTACTTTTCTGAACGTTGAGTTTTAAGCCAAAATTTTCACTCTCCTCTTTCACTTTCATCAAGAGGCTCTTTAGCTCTTCTTTTCTTTCAGCCATAAGGGTGGTGTCATCTGTGTATCTGAGGTTATTGATATTTCTGCCGGCAATCTTGATTCCAGCTTGTGCTTCATCCAGCCCGACATTTCACATGAAGTATTCTGCATATAAGTTAAATAAGCAGGGTGACAATATACAGCCTTGAGGTACTCCTTTCCCAATTTGGAACGAGTTTGTTGTTCCATGTCCAGTTCTGTTACTTCCTGACCTGCATAGAGATTTCTCAGGAGGCAGGTAAGGTGGTCTGGTATTCCCATCTCTTGAAGAATTTCCCAGTTTGTGATGATCCACACCATCAAAGGCTTTGGCATAGTCAGTAAAGCAGAAGTAGATGTTTTCCTGGAACTGTCTTGCTTTTTTGATGATCCAGTGGATGTTGGCAATCTGATCTCTGGTTCCTCTGCATTTTCTACATCCAGTATGAACAAAGTTCACAGTTCATGTATGGCAGAAGCCTGGCTTGGAGAATTTTGAGCATTACCTTGCTAGCATGTGAGATGAGTGCAATTGTACGGTAGTTTGAACATTCTTTGACATTGCCTTTCTTTGGAATTGGAATGCAAACTGACCTTTTCCTGTCCTGTGGCCACTGCTGAGTTTTCCAAATTTGCTGCCATATTGAGTGCAGCACTTTCACAGCATCATCTTTCAGGATTTGAAATAGCTCAACTGGAAATCCATCACCTCCACTAGCTTTGTTTATCGTAATTCTTCCTAAGGCCCACTTGACTTTGAATTCCAGGATGTCTGCCTCTAGGTGAGTGATCACACCATCATGGTTATCTGGTTCCTTAAGATCTTTTTGTATAGTTCTTCTGTGTATTCTTGCCACCTCTTCTTAATATCTTCTGCTTCTGTTAGGTCCATACCATTTCTGTCCTTTATTGTGCTCATCTTTCATGAAATGTTCCCTTGGTATCTGTAATTTTCTTGAAGAGATCTCTAATCTTTCCCATTCTATTGTTTTCTTCTATTTCTTTCCAGTGATCCCTGAGAAAAGCTTTCATATCTCTGCTTTCTATTCTCCTGCATTCAAATGAGTATATCCTTCCCTTTCACTTCTCTTTTTTTCTCAGCTATTTGTAAGGCCACCTCAGACAAACATTTTACTTTTTGCATTTCTTTTTCTTGGGGGTGGTCTTGGTCACTGCCTCACAAACCTCCATCCATAGTTCTTCAGCCATTCTGTCTATCAGATCTAATCTCTTGAACCTATTAGTCACTTCCACTGTATAATCGTAAGGGATTTGATTTAGATCTTACCTGAATAGTCTAGTGGCTCTCCCTGATTTCTTCAATTTAAGTCTGAATTTGGCATTAAGAAGTTCATGATCTGAGCCACAGTCAGTTCCCAGTCTTGTTTATGCTGTCTCTATAGAGCTTCTCCATCTTTGGCTGCAAAGAATATGATCAATCTCATTTTGGTATTGACCATCTGGTGATGTCCATGAGTACAGTCTTCTCTTGTGTTGTTGGAAAAGGGTGTTTTCTATGACCAGTGGCATAGAAAACTCTTGGCAAAACTCTGTTAGCCTTCGTCCTGCTTCATTTTGTACTTCAAGGCTAAATTTGCCTGTTACTCCAGGTATCTCTTGATTTCTTATTTTTGCATTCCAGCCCCCTATGATGAAAAGGACACCTTTCTTGGGTGTTAGTGAAGAGCCTAAGCTATTCCATCTTGTAAAAGAACTCCATTTTGTAAAGGTTCCAGGCAAACAGACTTAGACTTTGGATATTGCCTAAACTTGCCCCACTGTGCACGAGCCAATCAGCCCTTAGGTTAAACCTCCTGACTTTAAGTTCAAGAATTTGTGATTTACCTTGGAAGTGATGATTTACATTTGTGATTTACCTTGGAAATAATGAGTTACATTTGTGATTTACCTTGAAAGTAATGAGTTACATTTGTGATGATTTACCGTGGAAATAAGAAAACCAATCAGAACCCAACACCTAACCCTTCCATAGAAGGTAACCAATTAGACATCTCCCAACCTGGAAACTCCCGTTCTTCAAATTATTCGTATGAGAATACCCTATATAAGCAATGTAACCCAGAGTTCGGGGCTCCTCTCCTTTGCCGCTGCGTCGGTAACGGTGGGAGCCCCAGCTCGAGCTTGGTAATAAAAACTCTCTTGCTTTTGCATCAGATATTGGCTCCCTGGTGGTCATTGGGAGATTTCGCGACTTGGGCATAACATTAGTTCTAGAATATCTTGTAGGTGTTCATAGAACCATTCACCTTCAGCTTCTTTAGCATTGCTGGTTTGATCACAGATTATGATTACTCTGACACTGAATAATTTGCCTTGAAAATGAACAGAAATCATTCTGTCATTTTTGAGATTGCATCCAGGTAGTAAATATACTGGTCATCTGAGTTAAATTCACCCATTCCAGTCCATTTTAGTGCACTGATTCCTAAAATGTCTATGTTCATTCTTTTCATTTCCTGTTTGACCACTTCCAATTTACCTTGATTCATGGACCTAACATTCCAGGCTTCTATGCAATATTGTTATTTATAGCATTGGACTATACTCCCATCACCAGTCACATCCACAGCTGCATGTTGGTTTTGCTTTGACTCCTTCTCCATTCTTTCTGGAGTTATTTTTCCACTGATCTCTAGTAGGATATTGGGCACCTACAGACCTGGGGAATTCATCTTTCAGTGTCCTATCTTTTTACCTTTCCATATTATTCATGGGGTTCTCAAAGCAAGAACTCTGAAGTGGTTTACCATTCCCTTCTCCAGTGGACCATGTTTTGTAAGAACTCTCCACCACAATCCATCGGTCTTGGGTGTTCCTATATGGCATGGCTCATGGTTTCATTGAGAATGACAAGGCTGTGGTCCATGTGATCCATGTGGTCCATGTGGTTTTCTGTGATTGTGGTTCTCATTCTTTCTGCCCTCTGAAGGATAAGGATAAAGATAAGGATAAGGATAAGGATAAGGATAAGGATAAGGATAAGAGGCTTATGAAAGCTTCCTGATGGGATAGACTGACTGTGGGGAAACTAGGTCTTGTTCTGATAGGCGGGGCCATGCTCAGTAAATCTTTTATCCAATTTTCTGTTATTCTGTGTGGCTGTGCTCCCTTGATGTTTTTGACCTGAAACCAAACTAAGGTGAAAAGTGAAAGTGAAGTCACTCAGTTGTGTCTGACTCTTTGCAACCCCATGGACTGCAGCCTTTTCATACTGTTCATGGGGTTCTCACGGCAAGAATACTGAAGTGGTTTCATTCCCTTCTCCAGTGGACCACATTGTGTCAGACCTCTCCATCATGCCCTCCCATTTTGGGTGGCCCCACCAGGCATGGTTTAGTTTCATTGAGTTAGACAAGGCTGTGGTCCTAGTGTGATTAGATTGACTAGTTTTCTGTGATTATGGTTTCAGTGTGTCTGCCCTCTTGCAACACCTACCTTCTTACTTGGGTTTCCCTTACCTTGGACGTGGGGTATCTCTTCACGGCTGCTCCAGCAAAGCACAGCTGCACTTTGCTGTATGAGCAGTATGAAAGGGCAATATGATAGGATACTGAAAGAGGAACTCCCGGGTCAGTAGGTGCCCAACATGCTACTGGAAATCAGTGGAGAAATAACTCCAGAAAGAATGAAGGGATAGAGACAAAGCAAAAACAATACCCATTTGTGGATGTGACTGGTGATAGAAGCAAGGTCCAATGCTGTAAAGAGCAATATTGCATAGGAACCTGGAATGTCAGGTCCATGAATCAAGGCAAATTGGAAGTGGTCAAACAAGAGATGTCAAGAGTGAACACTGACATTCTAGGAATCAGCAAACTAAAATGGACTGGAATGGGTGAATTTAACTCAGATGACCATTATATCTACTACTGCAGGCAGGAATCCCTCAGAAGAAATGGAGTAGCCATCATGGTCAACAAAAGAGTCTGAAATGCAGTATTTGGATGCCATCTCAAAAATGACAGAATGATCTCTGTTCATCTCCAAGGCAAACCATTCAATACCACAGTTATCCAAGTCTATGCCCAAACGAGTAACGCTGAAGAAGCTGAAGTTGAATGGTACTATGAAGATCTATAAGAACTTTTAGAACTAACACCCAAAAAAGATGTCCTTTTCATTATAGGGGATTGGAATACAAAAGTAGGAAGTCAAGAAACACCTGGAGTAACAGGCAAAATTGGCCTTGGAATACAGAATGAAGCAGGGCAAAGAGACTAATAGAGCTTTGCCAAGAAAATGCACTGGTCATAGCAAACACCCTCTTCCAACAACACAAGAAAAGACTCTACACATGGACATCACCAGATGGTCAACAACGAAATCAGATTGATTACATTCTTTGCAGCCAAAGATGGAGAAGCTCTATACAGTAAAAAAAAAAAAAAAAAAAAAAACAAGACTGGGAGTTGACTGTGGCTCAGATCATGAACTCCTTATTGCCAAATTCAGACTTAAATTGAAGAAAGCAGGGAAAACCGCTAGACCACTCAGGTATGACCTAAATCAAATCCCTTATGATTATACAGTGGAAGTGGGAAATAGATTTAAGGGACTAGATCTGATAGATAGAGTGCCTGATGAACTATGGATGGAGGTTCGTTACATTGTACAGGAAACAGGGATCAAGACCATCCCCATGGAAAAGAAAGGCAAAAAAGCAAAATGGCTGTCTGAGGAGGCCTTACAAATAGCTGTGAAAAGAAGAGAAGTGAAAAGCAAAGAAGAAAAGGAAAGATATAAGCATCTGAATGCAGAGTTCCAAAAATAGCAAGAAGAGATAAGAAAGCCTTCCTCAGTGATCAATGCAAAGAAATAGAGGAAAACAATGGAATGGGAAAGACTAGAGATCTCTTCAAGAAAATTAGAGACATCAAGGGAACATTTCATGCAAAGATGGGCTCGATAAAGGACAGAAATGGTATGGACCTAACAGAAGCAGAAGATATTAAGAAGAGGTGGCAAGAATACACGGAAGAACTATACAAAAAAGATCTTCACAACCAAGATAATCACGATGGTGTGTTCACTCACCTAGAGCCAGACATCCTGGAATGTGAAGTCAAGTGGGCCTTAGAAAGCATCACTATGAACAAAGCTAGTGGAGGTGATAGAATTCCATTAGAGCTATTTCAAATCCTGAAAGATGATGCTGTGAAAGTGCTGCACTCAATATGCCAGCAAATTTGGAAAACTCAGCAGTGGCCACAAGACTGGAAAAGGTCAGTTTTCATTCCAATTCCAAAGAAAGGCAATGTCAAAGAATGCTCAAACTACCGCACAATTGCACTCATCTCACACACTAGTAAAGTAATACTCAAAATTCTCCAAGCCAGGCTTCAGCAATATGTGAACCGTGAACTCCCTGATGTTCAAGCTGGTTTTAGAAAAGGCAGAGGAACCAGAGATCAAATTGCCAACATCTGCTGGATCACAGAAAAAGCAAGAGTTCCAGAAAAACATCTATTTCTGCTTTATTGACTATGCTAAAGCCTTTGACTGTGTGGATCACAATAAACTGTGGAAATTTCTGAGAGAGATGGGAATACCAGACCACCTGACCTGCCTCTTGAGAAACCTATATGCAGGTCAAGAAGCAACAGTTAGAACTGGACGTGGAAGAACAGACTGGTTCTAAATAGGAAAAGGAGTCCGTCGAGGCTGTATATTGTCACCCTGCTTATTTAACTTCTATGCAGAGTACATCATGAGAAATGCTGGGCTGGAAGAAGCACAAGCTGGAATCAAGATTGCCAGGAGAAATATCAATAACCTCAGATATGCAGATGACACCACCCTTATGGCACAAAGTGAAGAGGAACTAAAAAGCCTCCTGAGGAAAGTGAAAAAGTTGGCTTAAAGCGCAACATTCAGAAAACGAAGATCATGGCATCCAGTCCCATCACTTCATTGGAAATAGATGGGGAAACAGTGGAAGCAGTGTCCGATTTTTTTTTTGGGGGGTGGAGGCTCCAGAATCACTGCAGATGGTGACTGCAGCCACGAAATTAAAAGACGCTTACTCCTTGGAAGAAAAGCTATGACCAAGTTAGGCAGCATATTGAAAAGCAAAGACATTACTTTGTCAACAAAGGTCCGTCTAGTCAAGGCTATGGTTTTTCCTGTGGTCATGTATGGATGTGAGAGTTGGACTGTGAAGAAGGCTGAGTGCCGAAGAATTGATGCTTTTGAAGTGTGGTGTTGGAGAAGACTCTTAATCCAACCAGTCCATTCTGAAGGAGATCAGCCCTGGGATTTCTTTGGAGGGAATGGTGCTGAGGCTGAAACTCCAGTACTTTGGCCACCTTATGCAAAGAGTTGACTCACTGGTAAAGACTCTGATGCTGGGAGGGATTAGGGGCAGGAGGAGAAGGGGACGACAGAGGACGAGATGGCTGGATGGCATCATTGACTCAATGGACGTGAGTCTGAGTGAACTCCGGGAGTTGGTGATGGACAGGGAGGCCTGGCGTGCTGCGATTCATGGGGTTGCAAAGAGTCGGACATGACTGAGCGACTGAACTGAACTGAACTGGACTGTAGCTACCAGGCTCCTCCTTTCTTGGGATTCTCCAGGCAAGAGTACTGGAGTGGGTTGCCATTTCCTTCTCCAGGGGATCTTACCGACCCAGGGATCGAACCTGGGTCTCCTGCATTCCAGCCAGACTCTTTAACCTCTTAGCCACCAGGGAAGCCCACCAGGTAAACTAAGGTGAAGTTAATGAAAATAATGGTAATCTCCTTCAAAATGTCCCATGCACTCAGTCCCCCTGACCCTGCAGCAGGCTACCAGTGACCCATGCTTCAACTGCAATTTGGATATATTATGCATTCTAAATGTTTTTTTGATATATGAATGAAGTAGTAGTTTAAGGTGTTTTACTTTCATGTGATTTTTGTTTTCCAGACATGAGAGGAATTTCTAGTAAATACACCTTCTTGACTTTCATTTACAATTTTGTATCAGTGCAAAAAAAATGTTCAGTCAGAATTATCTTAGCTTCTGTAATAGTAGTGAGAGAACTTTGACATACAAAATTGAATCTAAATAAAGTGTCAGATCAAAACACTACTGAAGTAAGACCAAGACTGGGAAAATCCAAGGCTCAAAGTATTTCAGCTAAGGCTGTCAAAATGACAGAAGTTTCATGATTGTCTCTTGTGGAATACAGTCCCTTCATGTCTCACAAAGAACTTCTAGAATAAGGGTTGACAAACTACATAGCCATGGGCCAAATCCAGACAGCCATCTGTTTTGTATGGTTTGTGAGCTAAAAATGGGTTTTAAATTTTTTTTAAAAACTGGTTAACAGAATCAAAGGGAAGCAAGAAAATTATGTAATTTTCAAGTTCAATGTTCATAAGTATGATCTTATTGGAATACTCTCACACTCATTCATTTACTTATTATCTAAGACTGCTTTTGAGATAAAGTTTGAGTTGAGAAGTAGCAACAGAGACTAGATGGGCTGAAAAACCCAAAATATTTACTCTTTGTTCCTTTATAGAGAATTTACCCGCTCCTGTAAAACATTCATTGCATTTATGTCTCACAATGTGTTTCCAGATTATCAACAGACTTAAAAGTTTTTATTATCTTATAGGTTATATTCTGTTAGCTTGATTTTATCACAATTCAAAAACACAATGGTTCATTAAAATTGATCTTTTTAAAAATTTTATTTATTTATTTTAATTGGAGGCTAATTTACTTTACAATATTGTGGTGGTTTTTGCCATACATCCACATGAATCAGTCACAGGTGTAGAAAATGTTACCTGCTAAATATTACCATTCCAAATATTCACTTTAGCAAAGGTGAGAAGAGTGTTTGTAATTGACTAGGCTATGAATATATGTAGAAATCTCTGCAAATGAGAAATTAAATGAAAGAACTGGTAAAATAACAGTGACATACCTATTATAAAATTATTAACTGAATGATTAAGCAATGACTAATTAGGAGATAGTTACTATCACCAATAAGAAACTATAGTATGCTTAACAATCTGCATTATTACATAAGACAAATGAGGTATGATGAAAACTGTTCAAAATGTAGATAACATTAACCTTTATTGAATACTTATATTTAGGATACTATTTCAACAACTTTATCTTTATTGCCTCAAATATCTTCCACACAACAATATGAAATAAGTTAACATATGTTTTTTCATATTAAAAATAAGAAGCTGAGAGGTTAAATAATTCACTTGAGGTCTAACACAAAGATGTTGCAGAACTAGCCTTTGATTTTGATACTTTAAATCCAGAGTGCACCTTATCATGCTTTTTTATATAGAGTGTGGAAGAAAACTGTCCCTGGTTGGGTATGGAGCCATAAATAACTCTTTTTTTTTTTTTTGGCTAAAAACAATGGGCAATTTAGGCTTGTTAGCAAGAATTGAAGAAAAATTCCATTGCTCATAACAATTATTTTTTCTTCACCATATTAGCCATTTCATCAGCATGTTTTTCCATCTCTATTGGTTTTATAAAATAAGTGATGCTTGATATTTTGAGAAAATCAAACTGTGGTAGACTATGAAAATAATGATTCTTCTATGGTAGACAAACCATAAATTACAAAGTCACACTTTGTCTGCTGGTCATAACAATTAGCAATTATTCTCTATGTTTACAGCTAACAGCACAGAGCAAATGAAGAGACAGGAGGAAAATTGGTTTGCATTTGGCAGAGCAGCAAGAGAGTACAAGCTCAGGACTGACCTTTCAATGATGCCTGCTTAAAATTCATAGATATTGATATAATAATTATTTACAAATTTGCATTGCTGCTATTCAGTCACAGCTCACTTTGAAAATCAACTAGGTATATTTTTATAATGGCATATTATTTTAGATGTTTTATGGAGACATGGAAAATTTAGGGGAAAAAAAAACAATAAAATCATGTTTAGTATTGCTGAAACCCAGAAAAAAATCATTGAATGTGAAAATCAGACACTTCAAGCTAACCAGTTAAACTGCCACGAATATGATGTTTTAGCAGAAGAGATCAAGCTACTCTCCAGATAGGGAACATAAAGGGAACTGGACACACTGGGAAAAAAAAAAACAAAACAGCACAATTATATTTTTTAAAAAAGGACAAAAAGTTTCAATTGAGAAAAAAATAATTTTAAGTCCTCCTTATAACCCTTTATTAAATGCAGCAACTTAATGATAAGTCCTCAGTAGAAGATTCCACAGAAACCAGCATGAAACCAATTTAAACAAAAGATGACTAAATGTTTTAACATTACTAAGAATATATGAATGTATATAAATATATACACTGTACATTATACTGCATATATGATAAGAAGACTATAATTTGTATATTCTTGGTCCTTTTTGCATTTTATAATCTCATTAAAATGGCAAATTCTTGTATATACTGTGCAGTGGTCTCTTCTCAAATGTTACTGTATATTTTAGTCACAATTATTTATAAAATAGGGAATTAAAATGAACACCTCATGTGATTTGTTTTATTTTAGTTCTTGAAGAGCCTATCACTCTTTAATGAGATCTGTGAAAGTCAAGGTTTTATTTTAGTTCTTAAAGAGCCTATCACTCTTTAATGAGATCTGTGAAAGTCAAAGGTTTGGACAACAATGTCCAGAAAGGGAAGCAATCCAAATATAAGATTAGGTGCAGTTTTGGGAATCTGTAGTGTTATATCTCTTCAAGTTTTCTCACAAAACTCTTTGTACTTTAAGAAGAGAGATATAAAGGAATGAGGATGGAGAATTTAAAGCTAGATGAAGCTTATATTCAAAACTACATTAGTGATATACTGTGATAGAATTTGAGATTTTCCCTTAAGCATCCACAAAAATAAACATTTTCTTTAAATAAACTGAATTCAGATTATGAATTCCCAAGGTGACCTGTATGAGTAGAATTTACTAAGTAGAAACTTCTAGAAATCATTTTCTCTTTTAATTATATGTTCTAAATATAGTAATAGTCCTCTAAAAAATTGTCACTTTTTTCAAGGACAATTTTGTTATCTTAGATTATTGCTCTGCTAATTAAATTACCATACCTAGCAAAATTTAGCACTAGTACTCTCAATCAGTTGTGTCCAACTCTTTGTAACCCCATGGACTGTAGCCCATCAGGCTCCTCTGCTCATGGAATTTTCCAGGCAAGAATACTGAAGTGGGTTGCCATTTCCTTCTCCAGGAGATCTGCCCGACCCATGGATCCAAACTGAGTCTCATGCATCTCCTGCATTGGCAGGTAGATTCTATACCACTGCAGCACACACAGTAAAATTAGGTAGATAAATACAGTAATACTCGTTCATAGATCACAACCTAGTCATGGTGAGGGGCTTGTGTAACTCAGTGAAAATATGAGTCAGGCTATGCAGGGCCACCAAAGATGAATGGGTCATAGTGAAGAGTTCTGACAAAACTTGGTCCACTGAAGGAAGTAATGGCAAGCAACTCCAGTATTCTTGCCACAAGAACCCCATGAACAATATGAAAAGGCAAAAATGGTATGACACAGAGAAATGAGCCCTCCAGGTTGGGAGGTGTCCAGTATTCTACTGAGGGAGAATGGAGGGCAATTACTAAAACTCCAGAAAGAATGAAGTGCCTGGGACACAGCAGAAATGATCCTCAGTTATAGATGTGTCTGGTGATGAAAGTAAAATCCAATGCTGTAAAGAACAATACTGCATAAGGACATGGAATGCTAGGTCCATGAATCAAGGAAAACTGAAGATGATCAAACAACAGATGGCAAGAGGGAACAACAGCATTTTAGTTATCAGTAAACTAAAATGGACAGGAATGAGCAATTTTAATTCGGATGGCCATTGTATCTACTATTGTAGGCAAGAATCCCTTAGAAGAAATGGAGTAGCCCTCATAGTCAAGAAGAGAGTCCAAAACCCAGTACTTGGGTGGATCTCAAAAATGACAGAATGATCTTAGTTCGTTCCTAAGGCAAATAAAAAATTGCCAGTCTAGGTTCGATGCAGGATACAGGATGCTTGGGGCTGGTGCACTGGGATGGTATGGGGAGGGAGGTGGGAGGGGGTTCAGGATTGGGAACACGTGTACACCCATGGTGGATTCATGTTGATGTATGGCAAAACCAATACAATATTGTAAAGTAATTAGCCTCCAATTAAAATAAATAAATTTAAATTTTAAAAAAATTACAGTAATCCAAACCTATGTCCCAACTACTAATGCCAAAGAAAATGAAGTTGACTGATTCTATGAAAACTTACAAGAACTTCTAGAACTAACACTGAAAAAAAGATGTCCTTTTCATTGTAGGCCATTGGAATGCAAAAGAAGGAAGTCAGGAGATACCTGGAGTAACAGGCAAGTTTGGCCTTGGAGTACAAAATGAAGCAGTGAAAAGTCTAACAATAACAGTTTTATCAAGAGAATACATTGCTCATAGGAAACACCCTCTTCTAACAACACAAGAGAAGACTCTACACATGGACATCACCAGATGGTCAATTCCAAAATCAGATTGATCATCTTTTTTGCAGCCAAAGATGGAGAAGCTCTATACAGTCAGCCAAAACAAGACTGAGAGCTGACTGTGGCTCAGATCATGAACTCATTATTGCAAAATTCAGGCTTAAATTGAAGAAAGTAGTGAAAACCACTAGGCCATTCAGCCATTCAGGTGTGATCTAAAGTAAATCTTTATTATTATAGAGTAGATGTGGCAAATAGATTCAGGAGATTAGATCTGGTAGACAGACTACCTGAAGAACTATGGGCAGAGGTTCATAACATTGTACAGGAGGCAGTGACAAAAACCATCCAAAAGAAAAAGAAATGCAAGAAGTCAAAGTGGTTGTCTGAGGATGCCTTACACATAGCTGAGAAAAGAAGAGAAGTGAAAAGCAAGGGAGAAAGGGATAGATATAACCCAACTTAATGCAGAGTTCCTGAGAATACAAGGAAAAATAAGGAGGATTTCTTAAATGAACAATGCAAGGAAATTGAGGAAAACAATACAATGGGAAAGACAATATATCTTTTCAAGAAAATTGGAGAGATCAAGGGAATATTTCATGCAAGATAAAGGGCAGAAACAGTAAGGACCTAACAGAATCAGAAGAGACTAAGAAGAGGTGGCAAGAATACACAGAAAAAAAAAAAAGTTAAAGTGTTAGTCTCTCAGCCATGTCCAACTCTTTGCCACCCCATGGACTGTAGTCCACCAGACTCCTCTCTTTAAGGAATTCTCTAGGCAAGAATACTAGAGTGAGTAGCCATTTCTGGCTCCAGGGGATCTTCTCCAATTCAGGAATTGACCCTGGGTGTCCTGCATTGCAGGCAGATTCTTTACCATTTGAGCCATCTGGGGAGCCCAAGAATACACAGAACAACTATACAAAAATAAATAAATAAATAAGGATCTTAATTACTAGGATAATCACAACAGTGTGGTCACTCACCTAGAGTCAGACAAACATTCTGGAGTGTCAATTCAAGTGCGCTTTAAGCATTGCTATGAACAAAGCTAGTGGAGGTGATGTAATTCCAGCTGAGCTATTTCAAATCCTAAAAGATGATGCTGTTAAAGTGATGCACTGAATATGTCAGCAGATTTAGAAAACTTGGCAGTGGCCACGGGATTGGAAAGCTTCAGTTTTCATGCCATTCCCAAAGAAGGGCAATGCCAAAAAAATGTTCAAACTACCATACAGTTGCTCTCATTTCACATGCTAGTGAAGTTGTATTCAAATTCTTCAAGGTAGACTTCAGCAGTATGTAAACCAATAACTTACAGATGTACAATTGGGTTTAGAAAAGGGAGAGGAACCAGAGATCAAATTGCCAACATTCTTTGGATTATAGAAAAAGAAAGGGAATTCCAGAAAAAACCATATACTTTTGCTTCATTGACTACACTAAAGGCTTTGACTGTGTGGATCACAGCAAACTGTGGAAAATTCTTGAAGGGATGGGAATACCAGATCACCTTACCTGCCTCCCGAGAAACTTTCATATGGGTCAAGATGCAACAGAATGGACACAGAACAATGAATTGGTTCAAAATTTGGAACTGAATATGTCAAGACTGTATATTGTCACCCTGTTTATTTTACTTCTTTGCAGAGGAACGACCTCATGTGAAATGCTGAGCTGAATGAATCACAAGCTGGAATCAAGATTGCTGGGAAAAATACCAATGACCTCAGATATGCAGGTAGTACCACTCTAATGGCAGAAAATGAATAAGAACTAAAGAGCCCTCTTGATGAAGGTGAAAGATGAGAGTGAAAAAGCTGACTTAAAACTCAACATTCAAAAAATAAAGACTATGGCATTTGATCCCATCACTTCATGGCAAATAGAAGGGGAAAAAATTGAAGAGGTGACAGATTTTAATTTCTTGGGCTCCAAAATCACTGAAGATTGTGGCTGAAGCCATGAAATTAAAGGATGTTTACTTCTTGGAAGGAAAGCTATCACAAACCTAGACAGCATATTAAAAAGCAGAGACATCACTTTGCCAACAAAGGTTCATACAGTCAAAGGTATGGTTTTTCCAGTAGTTATGTATTAATGTGAGATTTGGAACATAAAGAAGACTGAGAGCAAAATAATTGATGCTTTCAAACTGTGGTACTGGAGAAGAGTCTTGACAGTTCCTTGATATACAAGGACACCAAATCAGTCAATTTTAAAGGAAATCAACCTGGATATTCACTGGAAGGACTTATGCATGGAACAACAGACTGGTTCTAAATAGGAAAAGGAGTACGTCAGTGCTGTAGATTGTCACCCTGCTTATTTAACTTCTATGCAGAGTACATCATGAGAAGCGCTGGGCTGGAAGAAGCACAAGCTGGAATCAAGATTGCCGGGAAAAAATATCAATAACATCAGGTATACAGATGACACCTTATGGCAGAAAGTGAAGAGGAATTAAAAAGCCTCTTGATGAAAGTGAAAGAGGAGAGTGAAAATGTTGGTTTAAAGCTCAACATTCAGAAAACTAAGATCATGGCATCTGGTCCCATCACTTCATGGGAAATAGATGGGGAAACAGTGGAAACAGTGGCAGACTTCATTTTGAGGGGCTCCAAAATCACTGCAGATGGTGATTGCAGCCATGAAATTAAAAGATGCTTACTCCTTGGAAGAAAAGTTATGACCAACCTAGACAGCATATTAAAAAGCAGAGACATTACTTTGTCAACAAGGTCCATCTAGTCAAGGCTATGGTTTTTCCAGTGGTCATGTATGGATGTGAGAGCTGGACTGTGAAGAAAGCTGAGCACAGAAGAATTGATGCTTTTGAACTGTGGTGTTGGAGAAGACTCTTGAGAGTCCCTTGGACTGCAAGGAGATCCAACCAGTCCATCCTGGGGGAGATCAGTCTTGGTTGTTCACTGGAAGGACTGATGCTAAAGCTGAAACTCCAGTACTTTGGCCACCTCATGTGAAGAGTTGACTCACTGGAAAAGACCCTGATGCTGGGAGGGATTAGGGGCAGGAGGAGAAGGGGACAACAGAGGATGAGATGGCTGGATGGCATCACCAACTTGATGGACATGAGTTTGGGTAAACTCCGGGAGTTGGTGATGGACAGGGAGGCCTGGTGTGCTGCGATTCATGGGGTCGCAAAGAGTCGGACACAACTGAGCGACTGAACTGAACTGAATGCTGAATCTGAAGCTCCAGTATTTAGGCCACCTAATTTGAAGTGCTAACTCTGGGAAAGACCCTGATACTGGAAAGTTCAGTTCAGTTCAGTCGCTCAGTTGTGTTCGACTCTTTGCGACCCCATGCATGCCAGGCTTCCCAGTCCATCACTGACTCCTGGAGCCTGCTCAAACTCATGTCCACCGAGTCAGTGATGCCATCCAACCATTCATCCTCTGTTGTCCCCTTCTCCTTCTGCCTTCAATCTTTCCCAGTATCAGGGTCTTTTCCAATGAGTCAGAAAGATTTAAGCCAAAAGGAGAAGGTGACAGCAGGGGATGAGGCAGTTAGAAAGCATTACCAACTCAATGGACATGAATTTGAGCAAATTCTGGGAGAGAGTGAAGGCCACAGAAGCTTTGATGGTGCATTCCACAGGGTCACGGATTCGAACATAACTTAGTGACTGAACAACAAAATGCAGTAGTCTCCAGAAATAAACATCAATATTACTTACCCATTATAATGGGTAATTAGCCATTACAATACTACTCATAATTCATACCTAGTCAGGTAAGCTTTATCTTTTTGCCATAGTTGGTTCCTAACACAACCCTGACTTTAAAACATAGTCAGACAGAACATTTTGCAGGCTCATATTAGAGTGTCTTTCTAATTCATGATGACTTTTGAAACACTCTGGAGTCAATTCTTAGAAAACTTGAATTAATTATGAGAACCAAAAAATATAAATGTTGCTATGGCTCTCTTTTTCTGGCAATGTGCTTCTAGTTTCCATTAAATGAAAAGAAAGTGATTGTAGCTTTTGAAAAAATAATTAGATATTGAACAACTTTTTAAAAAGACAAGTAAAATCTGAAGTTAGTTAAAATTTATTTAAGCATTTATGAGTAAAACAAATCATATTTATTCAATTGTATATTGAAAAGAGGGTACAGTTTTTGAAAGCTTGACCTTTTCTGGGAAGAGTGCATGTGTTTTTGTGTTTGTATGAGAGAGAGAGTGAGTGTGTGTCTGTGTGTGTGTGTGTGTGTGTGTGTGTGTGTATAAGTTGAATGCTATTATTGGACCTTTGAGATGAAAATCATAGTCATTCATGAATTTCCATTTAAATTTGAAAAAACTAGAAAATCATATAAAATATATTTTTTAAACCCCAAATCACTGGTAAAAACATTATTTCTAACTCAAATTAATATTATATATAAAAACTATCTCATTTTATTGCATCTTTCTTTTGTAGTCAGAGTTGTATTTTTAAAGGACAACTTATATCAAATCAATGATATTTTGGTTCCCACATATCAACTAAAGCAGCAAAACTGGGAAAATATCTAGAAATATTTAACTTACTCAGTTACACACATAGTCACTTGACTATTTTTCAGCAGTGTAGGTAAGATCTTGACCTTAATGGCTCTTTTTTTAAATCTGAACACCGTTACTATATATTCAAGAGCCATTCTTCTTTTTAGGGTGATGGAAGTAGGAAGGAGAAGACATACTATTGTGTTAGATATAATGAGTTTCTTTTTTTTTTTTTTTTGATTGCACACAAGGGTCAAAGCATGCCTTCTGGGAACTAGCACTATTGCAGTGGTAGCAAAGATGAATAATTAAGATATTTCTCAACATGAAGATATTTTACAAATCAAAGGAATTAAATAACTGTCTTGAATTCAATAAATAGAGTGTGTTTTGATGTCACAATGCATACTGTTCTCACTACTATCAATAAATCATCTCATGTATCCCAAGCCTTCAGTGTCCTTCACTAATGGTACTGCATGCTGCTGCTGCTGCTGCTAAGTCTCTTCAGTCGTGTCCGACTCTGTGTGACCCCATAGACGGCAGCCCACCAGGCTCCCCCGTGCCTGGGATTCTCCAGGCAAGAACACTGGAGTGGGTTGCCATACATCAGTACAAAGTAATAAATACCTTAAAAGTACTAAAGATGTAAATGGTCTAATCATTACAAATGATTGATAGTTCATTAGTTTATAAGTGCTTCTTAGGTACACTTTCAGAATTAAGCAATCATCATTCAACAAACAAAAGAAATTATTTCTATTTACTTAGAAAAAATAGAAGTGATTTGGTACAAAATTTTAATAAATAGGTAATATATGCTTAAATTCTTTTACATATACTTTTAAACTATATTTTAAAAGTATGAAGTGATCAATCTATTTAAGAATGACTTAATTAACTGTCTCTACGTTTTAATAGAACTTTAGAAAGACTCTCAGTGTATTCATTCAAAATGAAAGACAAAGAAATGCTACTTAATAATTTTGTCAAGTATATCCCCCACATGAGCCATTACCACACTCTTCAGCAGATTGATGTTTTAGCTAAATGATGACTAGAATTTTCATGCATATGTAAAAATCCGTGTTATGCTGGAAATATAAAAGGAAATAATTTTATTAAGGGTAAATATCTATTATTTGAGCTTGACTGGAAGCAATACCTGATGTTTCATGAATTTTCATATTTTTCCCAGTATTTTCTTCTCATTTTAATGGCAGAGAATTTTGAGTACAACCAGCAATTTTTATCCATTTATTTTTGCAAGCCACTTTCAGTACAAAAGTAAACAAAATCTGTGATGACCAAACTCTTACTAATTGTATAGCCATCAACAGAAGACTAACTAAATTATCTAGAGGGTAAGAAAGGGGATAATAAGACTTTTATGTCAATTCTGACAATTGGGCTTAAAGAAGAAAAAGTTACAGTGTAACTTTAAAAATTATCTTGAAAGTTTTACATAGATATATTTATCACAAGTTTTATATTGCTGAGAGGAAAATAAGAGACTAAGACCTAATTGTTTTAGTGTATTTGTTGGTTAGCTTTCAGACAAACTGTTATTTTAATTACCTCCTCATTTTTGAATAAAGTTGCAACATTGATCTACTTTAGAATAACAACATAAATATGATCTCAGTTCTTGATTACCCATACTACTAATGGGCAGATGCCAAAAGAGTAGATGATTCCTTGACCAGAGATACTCTTTGTCTTGTTCTTGCACAACTGAGTGTCTGTGAAGCCTCTGTGTCATGATAGACAATTTACTATATAAAACAAACATCTATTCTTGAATTGACTGAATATTTTAGATATTTTCTGCAAACAGAATGAACAAGAAGATTTAACTATGTTTTATGGTACAAAGGTATTTAAAATGTCCTAACACTGCTATTCTGGGTGTAAAAAAGTCAAAAGGTAAATGGACACTTGTTCAAAATATACGAATAATAAATACCTAATTCTTATACTTTATTGTCTGAAATTCCTGAACGAACCAAATATTTTTCACTCATTAATTCGAAGGATACTTTTTAGAGTTAAACTTATACTAAATCATCCTCTACTTATGACTTTAAGACAACTGAGGGGATTCTTGGGCATCACAGGCTATTGCAGCATTTGGATTCTGGGTTAAGGGAACTTGCATGGCTGTCATATAAACTTATAACTGAAATTCAACAGGTCTAAACTGACAAGCTGGTTTCGTCCCCAGAGACTCAAAAGGCTCTTCAAACTCCTGCAGACTCCAACTTTGAGCTTGCCTGCAGGATCAGAGTTTAGTTTGTTTGTTACTAAAAAAAAAGAAAAAAAAAAGGCTATGGCCACCACATTGCTTGAGGGTAGTTACTACCATTGTTTTGCTAATGCCTAAAGCTCATAAGTTTACTAAGGTGCAAAATCTTACTGTACTGACTTCTCATTATATAACTGGGATCTTAAACTCTAAAGTTCAGAGTGACAATGGCTCTGTCCTTAAAGCTGCTGTATAACTCAAGGGATGTTGAAAGCTCTAGGAATAGAATATCACTTACACTGTTCCTGGAGACCCCAATCTTCAGAAAAAGTTAAAAAGTCTAATGATATTATTAAGAGGCATCTACATAAGCTAACTAAGGAAACACAAGACAGTTGGGGTTTAAAGTTTTACCCATAGCTTTAATGAGGGCTCAAACTGACCCTAAGAAGAAGGGACTGTCTCAATGTCAGATCATTTTTGTGCACAAATACTGTCATAGATCTTAAAACCTTAGAAATAACTATGTGACTCAGCATTCAGCTTTTCAACCTCCCCATCAGGGAAAGGCTTTGCATGGCTGGTTTCTCCACTTCAAAAAAAGGACTTTTTTCAACTCTGTGAATACTTTCACCAACAACAATCATATGTGATGCCTCTTCTTGATCTGATGACATCTAACAATACTAAGATAGACTATATAGTACATTGTACCTTAACTATGGACATAATGTGACTTTTAATTTTGATTAGGTTTTAAGTTGTTTTAATGACTATTTTGCCTTACATCTTTAACTGTATAATGGGGTTTGTTTCTAACCATGTGAAAGGTTTTAGATTACAAGTGGTTGTCCAGTCTCCTATAAATGCCACAGCCTCCTCAAACTATTACTTCGGGCCCCTCAATTTGAGGGTTAGGAGAATATGTTGCCTCAACAGTTCAGAGACAGTGCCACATCACAACAGGAAGTAGTTATGGAATGAAAACGATGACCTTTTCCCTTGGCAACATAATTCTCCTAAAACAAAAGGGGAGGAATGAGTCAATTCCGAGGTAAGTTGATAAGAAGTCCCCAAGGAGGAGAAAGGGGTCCAGAGCCCTAGAGAAGGAGAAAGGAGTCTTGGCTTCTCAAGGGGGAGAAAAGGACAAACTTTTTATCTTTAAGCCCAGAGCTGATGATTGCACAATAAAACAACTCAGAAATAAGAAAGTCTTCCCCAAGGATAAATGCAAAGAACTAGTGGAAAACAACACAATGGGAAAGACAAGAGATTTCCTCAAGAAAATTAGAGATACCAAGGGAAAATTTCATGTAAAGATGAGCACAATAAAGGACAGAAATGGTATGGACCTAAGAGAAGCAGAAGATATTAAGAAGAGGTGGCAAGAACACACAGAAGAACTATACAAAAAAAAGATCTTCATGGCCCAGATAATCATGATGGTGTGATCACTCACCTTGAGCTAGACATCCTGGATTGCGAAGTTAGGTGGGGCTTAGGAAGCATCACTACGAACAAGGCTAGTGGAAGTGATGGAATTCCAGGTGAGCTATTTCAAATCCTGAAAGATGATGCTATGAAAGTGCTGCACTCAATATGCCAGCAAATTTGGAAAACCCAGCAGTGGCCACAGGACTGGAAAAAGTCAGTTTTCATTTCAATCCCAAAGAAAGGCAATGCCAAAGAATGTTCAAACTACAGCACAAATGCACTCATCTCACATGCTAGCAAAGTAATGCTCAAAATTCTCCAAGCCAGGCTTCAACAGTACATGAACCAAGAACTTTCAGATTTTTAAGCTGGATTTAGAAAATGCAGAGGAACCAGAGGTCAAGTTGCCAACATATGTTGGATCATAGAAAAAGCAAGGGAATTCCAGGAAAACATCTACCTCTCCTTCATTGAGTATGCTAAAGCCCTTGACTGTGTGAATCACAACAACCTGGAAAATTCTTAAAGAGGTGAAAATGCCAGACTACATTACCTACTCCCTTAGAAACCTGTATTGAGGCCAAGATGAGACAGAACCAGACATGGAACAATAGACTGGGTCAAAATTAGGAAAGGATTACATCACGGCTGTATATTGTCACCTGCTTATTTAACTTATATGCAGAGTACATCATGCAAAATGCCAGGCTGGATGAAGCACAAGCTGGAATCAAGACTGTCAGGAGAAATATCAATAGCCTCAGACACACAAATGATATGACCCTTATAGCAGAAAGAGAAGAACTAGAGAGCCTCTTGATGAAAATGAAAGAGGAGAGTGAAAAAGTTGGCTTAAAACACAATATTCAGAAAAGTAAAATCATTGCATCCAGTCCCATCATTTTATGGCAAATATATAAGGAAACAATGGAAACAGTGACACACTTTATTTTGGGGGGGGGCTCCAAAATCACTGCAGATAGTGACTGCAGCCATGAAATTAGACACTTCCTCCTTAGAAGAAAAGGTATGACCAACCTAGACAGCATAATAAAAAGCAGAGACATTACTTTGCCAAAAAATGTCTGTCTAGTCAAAGCTATGTTTTTTCCAGTAGTTGTGTATAGTTGTGAGAGTTGGACTACAAAGAAAGCTAAGTGCTAAAAAATTGATGCTTTTGAATGTGGTGTTGGAGAAGACTCTTGAGAGTCCCTTGGACTGCAAAGAGATCCAACCAGTTCATTCTTAAGGAAAGCAGTCCTGAATATTCACTGGAAGGACTGATGTTGAAGCTGAAACTCCAATACTTTGGCCATCTGATGTTAAGAACTGACTCACTGCAAAAGACCCTGATGCTGGGAAATGTTGAAGGCAGGAGGAGAAAGGGACGATAGAGGATGAGATGGTTGGATGGCATCCCCGACTCAATGGATTTGCATTTTAGCAAGCTTTGGGAGTTGGTGATGGACAGGGAAGCCTGGCCTGCTGCATGCAGTCCATGAGGTTACAAAAACTCGGACATGATTGAGTGACTGAACTAAACTGATGTATTTGATGTGGCAGTTATCTGATTTAAAATGTAACAGTTATTTCACATATTTAATTATAAGAAATTCTGTAATCAGCCTTACCTTGACACTTTTTTAATATAAATTTATTTATTTTAATTGGAGGCCAATTACTTTACACTACATTGACACTTTTAAACATCAGTTATAATGATGTTTGGACACTCACAGATTTACCAGAAGAAAGGGATTGAATAAGCTGATGAGAGAATAGAATGGTTAAAGTACAGAAGTCAGGAAATTTTACTTCTAGTTTCATTTTTGCCCCTAATTAACTGTAGTCATTCTATGTTTTAGGCTTTTCTCACACTGTCCATTTCTTTAAAAGATCTTTCTCACCAAAATCCTGATATACATAAATATGCAATTATTATAGACACTTAAGTCACCGGAAAACAGATAAAAATAATCAGAGCATAAATTTCCTTTTTCTCCAGAAAATGGTTATGAATTATGAAATTGTTATGAAAATAATTATAGCATATATACTTGCTTTGATCATATGTGGCAAATTCAAGTATATGTATAGCACTTTAATATAGAAATAAAATTATCTTGATATATTATTAAGATGTATGGTAATTGCTATCAAATTTGCTTTATCTTTAAGCAAGCTAAATATTTAGATCAGCCAAATACTTCTGAATGGTGATTACTAAATCTATTATTAAAATTATCTTAATCAGATTCATAATTTGTGAAGAAATGCTTAATTTTTCATTTCATTTCCTAGCTAACTTAAAATGACAAAACCTTATCTCTCCCTTTTACTGCTTTAGTTTGGGTTACAATTTTAGACTTAGATACTTTTAGTGTATTAGCTTATACAGAGAGCAAAGGTAACAGAGAAGGTGAAGAGAGCATCTCTCAAGTGCTAAAAAAATGTGAGGAGAAAGAAAGAGAACAGCAGTGAATTAGTTATGGGAATGAGCAGGTGATGGCAAGTCTGCAGGTAATGTCCCACAATATAATCAGTATTTTCAATAAGTATCTATAGTATATACAGCATTATATTAGTAATCATTGTCCAGCCTTCAAAATTGCTCACCTGAGTTGAGGGACCACAGTGATGTTACATTGTGACTGGTTATTTTGTTTCTGGATTGAAAACTTAACAATAATAAACAATTTCCATGTGGTTGAAATTTGTTTCTATTCTTAGATTAAACTTTGTGTTTGCATTTCAACATGTCCTGAGTCATCAGTCCTACTTCCATCTTCATTATCCTGTGTAGTTTCAATATTAAACACTAGGAGATCTGAACTGAGCTGCTGCCTTGTAATTGCTTTTAACATTTTTGTTGAGGGGGTGTACTTTTTCACTCCAACTATAAACTCCGTAGGGGTAGGATCTATGTTTTTATTTCTCTGACATCCTTTCACAGAAATTAATAAAGTTTATTACACATTAAGAACAAAAGGTTAAATTAATGCTGTTGGCTATTTTTAAGACATTTTCTTGGTCAACATTTTTGTTTATTGCATTTTTATCAATATATCAAATATTAGGATTCTGTAGGAATTCTGACAAATTGGGCTTGCAGGAGCTGACCAAGTGTCTTTTTTTTTTTTAAGTTTGGTTCAGAAGTTTGTTAAAATTCAGAATCCTAAATCTCAATTGAAATGAGTAAGTTAAATTATCTGATAGTAGATACTGAGTAACTACATTTTTAACAAGCTCCCCAGAGGATTCTTAGGCACCGTGAAGTCCAATATCCTATTTGCACTATGAGGAAAGAGAATTGCTTCAGGAATAGCTCATTTAACTAGTGTCTCTGAAAATGATTTGCCTCCCACACTCCATTAAAATCAACATAATACTGGAAGTCCTAGACAGAGCAATTAGGAAGAAAAAGAAATGAAATTAATCACAATTAGAAAGGAAGAAGAAAAATTATTTGTGTTTGCAGACAACATGCTCTTAAATGTAGAGAAACCTGAAGACTCTTGCAAAACAAAACAAAACAAACAAACAAAAAAAAAACAACTGGTAGAACTAATCAACAAATTCAGTAAAGTTGCAGGATACAAAATTAATATATAAAAGTCCTTTGTTTCTACACTAACAAAAGCTACCTAAAAAATAAATTAAGAAATAATTCCACTACAAAAGTATCAAAAAGAATAAAACACTTAGGGATAAATTTAATCAAGAAGATGAAAGATTAATAAAGTGAGAATTATAAAACATTGGTGAAACAAATTAAAGACAAAGAAATGGAAGGACATCCCATGTTCATAGATTGGAAAAAATCAATACTGTTAAAATGCCAATAAAACTCAAAGCTACCTACAAATTCAGTACAATCTCTATCAAAATCCCAGTGGAATTTTTCAACAGGAATAGAAAAAAATCCTAAAATTCATATGGAACTACAAAAGACCTCAAATAGCCAAAGAGATCTAAAGAAATAACAAAACCTGGAGGCAACACACATCCTGATTTGAAAATACACTACAAAGCAACATCAATTAAAACAGCATAGGTTTTGGCATAAACAGACTTATAGGCCAATGAAACAGAATGGAGAGCCAAGAAAACAAATTCGCCCATATATGGTTAACTAATCTTTGACAAGGCTGCCAACAACCTACATTGGGAAAAGGATAGCCTCTTTAACAATGGTGTTGGAAAAACTGGATATCTTCCTGCAAAATAATGAAACTGGACCTTATGCCATACACAAAAATCAAGCCACAAGGGATTAAACATTTTAATGAAAACCTGAAACTATAAAATTCCTAGCATGAAACACGGAGGAAAAGATTCATGGCAATGGTCTTGGCAATAATTTAGTGGATATGATACCAAAACACCAGCAAAACCCAAAAATAGACAGGTGGGAATACATTAAACTAAAAAGTGTCTACATAGCAAAGGAAACAAGACTCAAAAGACAACGTATGTAAGGGAAAAAAATATTTATAAACCATCTATCTGATGAGGGTTAATAGTCAAGGCTATGGTTTTTCCAGTAGTTATGTATGGATGTGAGAGTTAGACTGTGAAGAAGGCTGAGCGCCAAAGAATTGATGCTTTTGAACTGTGGTGTTGGAGAAGACTTTTCAGAGTCCCTTGGACTGCAAAGAGATCCAACCAGTCCATTCTGAAGGAGATCAGCCCTGGGATTTCTTTGGAAGTTCAGCTCAGATCAGTTCAGTCACTCAGTCGTGTCCGACTCTTTGCAACCCCATGAATCGCAGCATGCCAGGCCTCCCTGTTCATCTCCATCTCCTAGAGTTCAATCAGACTCACATCCATCGAGTCCGTGATGCCATCCAGCCGTCTCATCCTTGGTCGTTGCCTTCTCCTTCTGCCCCCAATCGCTCCCAACATCAGAGTTTTTTCCAGTGAGTCAACTCTTCTAATGAGGTGGCCAAAGTACTGGAGTTTCAGCTTTAGCATGGTTCCTTCCAAAGAAATCCCAGGGTTGATCTCCTTCAGAATGGACTGGTTGGATCTCCTTGCAGTCCAAGGGACTCTCAAGAGTCTTCAACACCACAGTTCAAAAGCATCAATTCTTCGGCGCTCAGCCTTCTTCACAGTCCAACTCTCATATTCATACATGACCACAGGAAAAACCATAGCCTTGACTAGACGGACCTTAGTCGGCAAAGTAATGTCTCTGCTTTTGAATATGCTATCTAGGTTGGTCATAACTTTTCTTCCAAGGAGTAAGCATCTTTTAATTTCATGGCTGCAGTCACCATCTGCAGTGATTTTGGAGCCCCCCAAAATAAAGTCTGCCACTGTTTCCACTGTTTCCCCATCTATTTCCCATGAAGTCATGGGACCAGATGCCATGATCTTCATTTTCTGAATGTTGAGCTTTAGGCCAACTTTTTCGCTCTCCTCTTTCACTTTCATCAAGAGGCTTTTTAGTTCCTCTTCACTTTCTGCCATAAGGATGGTGTCATCTGCATATCTGAGATTATTGATATTTCTCCCAGCAATCTTGATTCCAGCTTGTGCTTCTTCTGGTCCAGCATTTCTCATGATATACTCTGCATATAAGTTAAATAAGCAGGGTGACAATATACAACCTTGACGTACTCCTTTTCCTATTTGGAACCAGTCTGTTGTTCCATGTCCACTTCTAACTGTTGCTTCCTGACCTGCATACAGATGTCTCAAGAGGCAGGTCAGGTGGTCTGGTATTCCCATCTCTTTCAGAATTTTCCACAGTTTATTGTGATCCAGACAGTCACAGGGTTTGGCATAGTCAATAAAGCAGAAATAGATGTTTTTCTGGAACTCTCTTGCTTTTTCCATGATCCAGCGGATGTTGGCAATTTGATCTCTGGTTCCTCTGCCTTTTCTAAAACCAGCTTGAACGTCAGGGAGTTCACGGTTCACATATTGCTGAAGCCTGGCTTGGAGAATTTTGAGCATTACTTTATTAGCATGTGAGATGAGTGCAACTGTGCGGTAGTTTGAACATTCTTTGGCATTGCCTTTCTTTGGAATTGGAATGAAAACTGACCTTTTCCAGTCCTGTGGCCACTGCTGAGTTTTCCAAATTTGCTGGCATACTGAGTCCAGCACTTTCACAGCATTATCTTTCAGTATTTGAAACAGCTCAACTGGAATTCCATTACCTCCACTAGCTTTGTTCATAGTGATGCTTTCTAGGCCCACTTGACTTCACATTCCTAGATGTCTGGTTCTAGATTAGTGATCACATCATCATGACTATCTGGGTCATGAAGATCTTTTTTGTACAGTTCTTCCGTGTATTCTTGCCACCTCTTCTTAATATCTTCTGCTTCTGTTAGGTCCATACCATTTCTGTCCTTTATTGAGCCCATCTTTGCATGAAATGTTCCCTTGGTATCTCTAATTTTCTTTAAGAGATCTCTAGTCTTTCCCAATCTTTGGAAGGAATGATGGTAAAGCTGAAACTCCAGTACTTTGGCCACCTCATGCAAAGAGTTGACTCATTGGAAAAGACTCTGATGCTGGGAGGGATTGGGGGCAGGAGGAGAAGGGGACGACCGAGGATGAGATGACTGGATGGCATCACTGACTCTATGGACGGGAGTCTGAGTGAACTCTGGGAGTTAGTGATGGACAGGGAGGCCTGGCATGTTGCGATTCATGGGGTCACAAAGAGTCGGACATGACTGAGCGACTGAACTGAACTGAATATCTAAACTTATATAGTGACTCACGTGTCAATAGCAAAGAAACAACCTAATTTAAAAATGGGCAAAGAACTTAAATAGACATTTCATTAAAGGAGTCATACAAATGGCCAACATGTATATGAAAAGGTGCTCAACATCACTAACCATCAGGGAAATATAAATCAAACTCACATTATAAAGTAAAATAAAATATAATATAATCTGAAAAAATTTTTTAAAATAAAGGAATGATGTTGAAAAAATAAAAATAAAAATATAATTCAAAAAATAAATAATTAACTCACAATGAACTATCTCAAATCTGTTAGAAGGACAATTATGATAGAAAGAATAACAACAACAAAAGTGATAACAAATGTTGATGAGGATGTGAAAAAATCGGAACTTTTGTACAATGTTGGTGGAGATGTAAACTGGTGCAGCTGTTACAGAAAACAGTCTAGAACTTCCCCCTCAAAATTAATGATAGAACTACCACATGATCCAGCAATTCTACTTCTGGATATATATCATTAAAAAAATTGAAATTACTTTCTTGTGGAGGTATCTTCACTACAGTGTTCATTGCATCATTAGTTACAATATCCAAGAAATGAAAACAACCTAAGTGTCCACTGATGGATTAAAGCATAAAGACAATGTGGTATATACAATACAACAGAGTATTATTGTAGTACAGTATTACTGTGTTGTATTATGTATAGACACACAATAGAGTATTATTCACCTTAGAGAAATTGGGCTTTATATAACAACATGAGTAAATCAGGAGCACATCACGCTGTGTGAAATAAGCCAGTAACAAAAGGACAAAAACTATTATTTCAAATTTATGAGGTACAAAAACAATCAAACTCATAAAAATAGGGTAGAATGGTATTTGGAAAGGCAGAGGAACCAGAGATCAAATTGCCAACATCTGCTGGATCATGGAAAAAGCAAGAGAATTCCAGGAAAACATCTCTTTCTGCTTTATTGACTATGCCAAACCCTGTGACTGTCTGGATCACAATAAACTGTGAAAAATTCTGAAAGAGATGGGAATACCAGACCACCTGACCTGCCTCGAGAAATCTGTATGCAGGTCAGGAAGCAACAGTTAGAACTGGACATGGAACAACAGACTGGTCTCAAATAGGAAAAGGAGTACGTCAAGGCTGTATATTGTCACCCTGCTTATTTAACTTATATGCAGAGTATATCATGAGAAACGCTGGACTGGAAGAAACACAAGCTGGAAACAAGATTGCCAGGAGAAATATCAATAACCTCAGATATGCAGATGACATCACCCTTATGGCACAAAGTGAAGAGGAACTACAAAGCCTCTTGATGAAAGTGAAAGAGGAGAGTGAAAAAGTTGGCTTAAAGCTCAACATTCAGAAAACGAAGATCATGGCATCCGGTCCCATGACTTCATGGGAAATAGATGGGGAAACAGTGGAAACAGTGTCAGACTTTATTTTGGGGGGGCTCCAAAATCACTGCAGATGGTGACTGCAGCCATGAAATTAAAAGATGCTTACTCCTTGGAAGAAAAGTTATGACCATCCTAGATAGCATATTCAAAAGCAGAGACATTACTTTGCCGACTAAGGTCCATCTAGTCAAGGCTATGGTTTTTCCTGTGGTCATGTATGGATGTGAGAGTTGGACTGTGAAGAAGGCTGAGCACAGAAGAATTGATGCTTTTGAACTGTGGTGTTGGAGAAGACTCTTGAGAGTCCTTTGGACTGAAAGGAGATCCAACCAGTCCATTCCGAAGGAGATCAGCCCTGGGATTTCTTTGGAAGGAATGATGTTAAAGCTGAAGCTCCAGTACTTTGGCCACCTCATGAGAAGAGTTGACTCATTGGAAAAGACTCTGATGCTGGGAGGGATTGGGGGCAGGAGGAGAAGGGGACGACAGGATGAGATGGCTGGATGGCATCACTGACTCTATGGACGTGAGTCTGAGTAAACTCCGAGAGTTGGTGATGGACAGGGAGGCCTGGCGTGCTGCTGAGTCAGACAAAACTCAGCAACTGAACTGAACTGAACTGAGGAAATGGAAATGTGCTGTTTAGTGGGTATGTTTTCAATAACACACGAATAGGTTCTAGAGATCTGCTATACAACTTTGTGTCTATACTCTATTGTGTACTTAAAAGATAGATCTCAATGTTGTGTTCTTGTCACAATAAAAAATAAAATAAAGCTAAAAAATATTTTTTGGAGAAGGCAATGGCACCCCACTCCAGTACTCTTGCCTGGAAAATCCCATGGCAGAGAAGCCTGGTGGGCTGCAGTCCATGGGGTTGCTAAGAGTCGGACACGACTGAGCGACTTCACTTTCACTTTTCAACTCTGTGCATTCGAGAAGGACATGGAAACCCACTCCAGTATTCTTGCCTGGAGAATCCCAGGGATGGGGGAGCCTGGTGGGCTGCCATCTGTGGGGTCGCACAGAGTTGGAAACGACTGAAGCAACTTAGCAGCAGCAGCAGCAAAAGATTTTTAGAAATTAAAAATCACTAACTCAAATGTATAGTGAAGTGTTGAGTACTGAAGTCTCATTCAACCAGACCTTGATTAAAAAAAATCATAGTTTTTATGTTCTCAGTTCAGTTTAGTTCAGTCGATCAGTCGTGTCTGACTCTTTGCGACCCCATGGACTGCAGCTGCCAGGCTTCCCTGGCCATCACCAGTGCCCGGAGCTTAATCAAACTCATATCCATTGAGTCAGTCATGCCATCCAACCAGCTCATCCTCTGTTGTCCCCTTCTCCTCACTCCATCAATCTTTCCCACAATTAGGGTCTTTTCAAAAGAGTCAGTTCTTCGCATCAGGAAGCCAAAATATTGGAGTTTCAGGTTCAGCATCAGTCCTTCCAATGAATACTCAGGATTGATCTCCTTTAGTATGCACTGGTTGGATGTCCTTGCAGTCCGAGGGACTCTCAAGAGTCTTCTCCAACACCACAGTTCAAAAGCATAAATTCTTCTATGCTCAGCTTTCTTTATAGTCCAAATCTCACATCCATACATGATTACTGGAAAAAACCATGGCTTTGACTAGACAGACATTTGTTGGTAAACTAATGCTTCTGCTTTTTAGGATGCTGGCTAGGTTGGTCATAACTTTTCCTCCAAGGAGCAAGCCTCTTTTAATCTCATGGCTTCAGTCACCATCTGCAGTGACTTTAGAGCCCCCTAAAATAAAGTCTGTCACCGTTTCCATTGTTTCCCCATGTATTTGCCATGAAGTGATGGGACCAGCTGACATGATCTTAGTTTTCTGAATGTTGAGTTTTAAGCTAATTTTTTCACTTTTCTCTTTCACTTTCATCAAGGGGCTCTTTAGTTCTTTTTTGCTTTCTGCCATAAGTGTGGTGTCATCTGCATATCTGAGGTTATTGTTATTTTTCCTGGCAAACTTGATTCCAGCTTGTGCTCCATCCAGCCTGGCATTTCACATGATGTACTCTGCATATGTTAAATAAGCAGGGTGACAAAATTCAGACTTGATGTACACCTTTTCTTATTTGGAACCAGTCTGTAGTTACACATCCAGTTCTAACTCTTGCTTCTTTACCCGAATATAGATTTCTCAGGAGGCACGTGTGGTGGTCTGGTATTCCCATCTCTTGAAGAATTTTCCACAGTTTGTTATGATCGACATAGTCAAAGGCTTTGGCATAGTCCATAAAGCAAAAGTAGATGTTTTCCTGGAACTCTCTTGCTTTTTTTAATGGCCAGTGGATGTTGGCAATTTGATCTCTGGTTCCTCTGCATTTTCTAAATCCAGCTCAGACATCTGGAAGTTCATGGTTCACGAGCTGTTGAAGCCTAGCTTGGAGAATTTTGAGCATTACTTTGCTAGCATGTGATATGAGTGCAAATGTGTGGCAGTTTGAGAATTCTTTGGCATTGTCTTTCTTTGGGATTAGAATAAAAACTGACTTTTTCCTGTCCTGTGGCCACTGCTGAGTTTTCCAAATTTGCTGGCATATTGAGTGCAGCACTTTCACAGCATCATAATTTAGGATTTGAAATAGCTCAACTGGAATTCCATCACCTCCACTAGCTTTGTTCGTAGTGATGCTTCATAATGACCACTTAACATCGCATTCCAGGATGACTGGCTCTAGGTGAGTGATCACACCATCATGATAACCTGGGTCATGACGATTTTTTTCTGTATAGTTCCTCTGTGTATCCTTGCCACCACTTCTTAAAATTGTCTGCTTTTGTTAGGTCCATGCCATTTCTGTTCTTTATTTGTGCCCATCTTTGCATGAAATGTTCTCTTGGTATCTCTAATTTTCTTGACGAGATCGCTAGTCTTTCCCATTCTATTGTTTTCCTCTATTTCTTTGCATTGATCACTGAGAAAGGTTTTCTTATCTCTCCTTGCTATTCTTTGGAACTCTGCATTCAAATAGGTATATTTTCCTTTACTCCTATGCCTTTCATTTCTCTTCTTTACACAGCTATTTGTAAGGCCTCTTCAGACCTTTTTGCATTTCTTTTTCTTGGGGATGGTCTTTATCCCTGTCTCCTGTACAATGTTATGAACCTCCATCCATAGTCCTTCAGGCACTCTGTCTATCAGATCTTATTCCTTGAATCAATTTGTCACGTCCACTGTATAATCATGAGGGATTTGATTTAGGTCATATCTGAATGGTCTAGTGGTTTTCCCTACTTTCTTCAATTTAAGTCTGAATTTGGTAATAAGGATTTCATAATCTGAGCCACAGTCAGCTTCTGATCTTGTTTTTGCTGACTGTATAGAGCTTCTCCATCTTTGGCTGTAAAGAATATAATCAATCTGATTTTTGTATTGACCATCTGGTGATGTCCATATGTAGAGTCTTCTCCTGTGTTGTTGGGAGACGGTGTTTGCAATGACCAGTGCGTTCTCTTGGCAAAAGTATTTTAGCCTTTGCCCTGCTTAATTCTGTACTCCAAGGTCAAATTTGCCTGTTACTCCACGTATTTCTTGACTTCTTACTTTTGTATTCCACTCCCCTATAATGAAAAGGGCATTTTGGGGGGGTATTAGCTCTAGAAGTTCTTGTAGGTCTTCATAGAACTGTTCAACTTCAGCTTCTTCAGCATTGCTTATCGGGGCATAGACTTGGAATATTCTGAAATTGAATCGTTTGCCTTGAAAGGAACAGAGATCATTCTCTCCTCTTTGAGACTGCATTCCCAACTCTTGTTAACTCTGATGGCTGCTCCATATCTTCTAAGAGATTCTTGCCCACAGTAGATATAAAGGTCATCTGAGTTAAACTGATTCATTCCAGTCCAGTTTAGTTCGCTGATTCCTAAAATATCAATGTTTACTCTTGCCATCTCCTGTTTGACCACTTCCAATTTGCCTTGATTCATAGACCTAACATTCCAGGTTCCTATGCAACATTGCTCTTAAGAGCATCAGACTTTACTTCCATTGCCAGTCACATCCACACCTGCATGTTGTTTTTGCTTTGGCTCCTTCTCTTCATTCTTTCTGGAGTTAGTTCTCCACTGATCTCCAGTAGCATATTGGGCAGCTACCAACCTGGGGAGTTCATCTTTCAGTGTCCTATTTTTTTGCCTTTTCATACCATTGATAGGTTTCTCAAAGCAAGAATACTGAAGTGGTTTGCCATTCCCTTCTCCAGTGGACCACGTTTTGTAAGAACTCTCCACCACGATCCATCCATCTTGGGTGGTCCTACAGGGCATGGCTCATAGTTTCATTTAGTTAGACAAGTCTGTGATCCATGTGATAAGATTGGTTAGTTTTCTGTGATTGTGGTTTTCATTTTGTCTGCCCTCTGATGTAAATCTTTAATCAATTTTCTATTCATGGGTGGGGCTGTGTTCCCTCCTTGCTATTTGACCTGAGGCCAAACTACAGTCAGAGAAGGCAATGGCAACCCACTCCAGTAGTCTTGCCAGGAAGGTCCCATGGATGGAGGAGCCTGGTAGGCTGCAGTCCATGGAATCGCTAGGAGTCAGACACGACTTCACTTTCATTTTTCACTTTCATCCATTGAAGAAGGCAATGGCAACCCACTCCAGTATTCTTGCCTTGAGAATCCCAGGGACAGGAGAGCCGGGTGAGCTGCCATCTGTGGGGTCGCGCAGAGTTGGACACGACTGAAGCAACTTAGCAAACCACAGTGAAAGTAATGAAGATAAAGGTGACCTCCTTCAAAATGTACCATGCATGCAGTGCTACACTCAGTGTCTCCACCCCTGTAGCAGGCCACCACCAACCCATGCCTCCACCGGAGTCTCCTGGATACTCACGGGCAAATTTGGGTCAGTCTCTTTTGGGGTCACTGCTCCTTTTTCCTGGGTCCTGGTGCACACAAGATTTTGTTTGTGCCCTTCAAGAATCTGTATCCCCAGTCCTATGTAAGTTCTGGCAACTCTATGGTGGGGTTAATGGCAATCTCTTCCAAGAGGGCTTATGCCATACCCAGGTCTGCTGTACCCAGAGTCCCTGTCCCTGCAGTAGTGTACTGCTGACCCATACCTCCACAGGAGACACTCAAACACAGGTCAACACTCAAACTCAAAAACACTCAAACACAAAAACACTCAAACTCAGCCTCTATGCAGTCTCTGGGTCCTGGTGCAAACAAGGTTTGTTTGAGCTCTCTGAGCATCCTGGTGTGTGCGGGGTTTCATTCTAAATGCAATTTCGCCCCTCCTACCATCTTTCTGGGGCTTCTTCTTTGCCCTTGGAGGTGGGGTATCTCCTCAAAATCTCTCCAGCGACACGCAGCCGCCTCTCCAGCACCGTGCAGCCACCACTCCAGCACCATGCAGCTGCAGCTCCAGTGCCAGCTGGAGATGTTTTAATAGCTTTTTTTTTTTTCTGGTGTAATGGAACGTTGGAGAATCTGAAGAAAGCAAGTGGAACTTCTTTACAAAATTATTCACAGATGTAAAATACTTCAGTAAATTCTTGGAGGTTAATAAACCCAGACCTCTAAGATAAAGTCCAGATGGTTCTTTTTCTGTCTTTTAAGATCTTCCATAATCTATGCCTAACTTTCCTTTCTTGTTTAATTTTATGCTATTCTCCAAAATATATCATTCACTTCAGCCAAACTGAAATCTGCCATTTGAGCACACCATGTTTCAATTCCTGTTTCAAGGCATTGTGTTTACCCTCCTACCTAGAATTCATTCTTTTCCATATCTGCATCAAAATGCTATCCATCCTTAAGACTGATCTCAAATCGTGTTCCTACATGAAGCTTTCTACAGTTGCTCTGGTGAAAAGAATTATTTGTCTCTGAATGCCTATTGGTCTTAATGACCAATCAATTTAAACCATTTTTGCAATACACTCTTTTTTTATTGCCATAAAACTTTCCAAGTGGATCCAGTTTATCTCCCCAACAGTATTGTAAATCTCTAGTGGGAATCAGCCTCTATTACATCTTCAGAGTGCCAGTTCAATAAACACTTGCTGAATGGAAGAAACAAACAAATATCAACATCTTAGTTAAACAAAAATTTGTTGAATGTTACAGCAGAATTCAGACCAAATTAAATAGTTGTGCTGCCCTAAAGTGCTATGTGATCATCTGTTAAACATGTAATTGCTGATTGGAATTGTTATAGCTAATATGATCAACATTCACCAAAAAAAGACATTTAAATGCCACTGTGCTGAAGCAATCTATTAATAGTTTTACAGGGAAAATGTGGACAAAAATATTTAACAGATAGTTTCTATTGACTGAGCTAGCACTGGAATGACCAAGAACAAATCACCTATGTTAAAGACCCGCTGAAAAAATTGGCAAGGCATTTAGTATGGCTCCTGAAGAAACAACAGCAATAGACAGTATGTGAGGAGGGCAACAGTTTCCATTCTGTAAAACAACATTTGAAAGTATGCAAAGGATAAGTCACTTTGACTAACAGTAACAGGCTAAGAAAGATTAGCCAGGAGTAATGAAGCATTCACATCTGATAGCTTCAATAATATGATCACTGGTACTGCTCTCCTTCAGTGCAAAGGCTAGTGGTATGTATTATATCTATACATTGATTTTGGAAATACATATTTTATAATGTTTTCAGTGTAAAGCCTTACGCAGGATACATTTTCAGTAATAACCTGTTCCATCCTAAAACATTAGATAATGAAAACTATTTGATTTAGATTTTCTCACTTTTAGTTACATTTTATTAGATGGTTCTTTTAAAGTCTATTTTAAAAATCCAGAGGGATGTTGTGGGGAGGGAGGTGGGAGGGGGGTTCATGTTTGGGATCGCATGTACACCCGTGGTGGATTCATGTCAATGTATGGCAAATCCAATACAGTATTGTAAAGTAAAATAAAGTAAAAATAAAAATTTTAAAAAATTAAAAAAATCTTAATTATCAGTCACTATGGATATACATTTTCACTCTCTTTGATGAAATTATAATCTTAATGGAATGTAATCACCATGAATAAAATATACTCAATGGGTGTATCTTTCATTTTAGCATGGAATAATAAAGATTTTTATGTATAGAAGTGTGTTTTATGTGTACCATTATTTTCCTTTGGAGAGATAAACCACAGACAGCAATACAAAGAAACAGAAAAAACATAGAAGACTGTGTTTTTGTTTGAAAGCACCAATAAATGTATGCCACTGCATTAGTATCCACGGTGTTCTGGAGTGATTCAAGGACTTCGTTGGTAGCTCAGTTGGTAAAGAATCTGTCTGCAATGCAGGAGACCCAGGTTTGATCCCTGAGTTGGGAAGATCCCCTGGAGAATGGAATGGCTGCCAACTCCAGTATTCTGGCCTGGAGAATTTCTTGGACTGTATAGCCCATGGGGTCACAAAGAGTTGGACTTGACTGAGTGACTTTAATTCATTTATCCTGGAGTGATTTAAATAAAAATGAGTTTCCAACTATGACTTTATCAGTTGTGATGCCCTTAAAAGTTGGTCCACACCAAATGTTACACATAATCAATATCATCAGGATAAGAACTGAAATTTCATGTAATTTTTAATTGTTATCATAACTGTAGCTGATTTTCCTAGGATTGCCTTTAGGATATTATCTGGTTGCCAATGTATAAGATTTTTGCATAGAAAAGGTAATAGGTTGGTGCAAAAAGTAATTTTGGTTTTGCATTGTTGAAATTTGGCATTCGATATTGGAATACATTCTTAAATGACTGTGGTTATGCTATACATCATTTAATGCACATTTCTTGCTTTATGATTTTGCTAATGAATTATTACTTTCTGTTTACTTTATATGCATTTTAGACTATTGAAATGATGTCATGAAAAAGCAAATTCAAGCATTTTTCTTATTCTAATTCAAAATGGGTCATAAAGCTGTGGAGACAACTTGCAACATCAACAACACATTTAGCCCAGGAACTGCTAATGAACGTACAGTTCAGTGGTTGTTCAAGTTTTGCAAAGGAGACAAGAGCCCTGAAGGTGAGGAACACATTGGTCAGCCATCAGAAGTTGATGATGACCAACTGAGAGCATCATTGAAGCTGATCCTCTTGCAACTACACAAGAAGTTGCCCAAGAACTCAATGTTGATCATTCTATGGTCATTTGGCATTTGAAGGAAATCAGAAAGGTGAAAAAGATCAAAAAGTGGGTGCATCCTGAGCTGACTGCAAATAAAAAACTGTAGTTTTGAAGTGTCGTCTTCTCTTATTCTACACAATGAACCATTTCTCTATCAGACTGTGGTGTGCACCCAAAAGTGGATTTTATACAAAACCCAGCAATGATCAGCTCAATGGCTGGACTGAGAAGCTCCAAAGCACTTAACAGCCAAACTTGCACCAATAAAAAAGATTATGGTCACTGTTTGGTGGTCTGCTGCCCATATGATCCACTACAGCTTTCTGAATCTCTGTGAAACTATTACATCTGAGAGGTATGCTCAGAAAATTGATGAGATGCACCCAAAACCGTAACAACTGCAGCTGGCACTGGTCCACAAAAAGGGTTCAATTCTTCTCCATGACATGTGTGTGCATGTCACACAACCAAAGTTTCAAAAGTTCAATGAATTGGGCTACAAAGTTTTACCTCATCTGCCATATTCATCTGACCTCTCATAAACTGACTACCACTTATTCAAGCATCTTGACAACTTTTTTGCAGGTAAAATGCTTCCATAACCAGCAGCAGGACATAGAAAATTCTTTCCAAGAGTTCATCAAATCACGAAGCATGGATTTTTTTTTTTTTGCTACAGGAATAAATGAACATTTCTTATGAAAAAAATGTGTTGATTGTAATGGTTCCTATTTTGATTAATAAAGACGCATCTGAGCCTAGTTATAATGATTTAAAATTCAGGGTCCAAAACTGCTGTTACTTTTGCACCAACCTAATAACAGCCCACTGATTCTGATTTAGTATCCTTCTAATCAGTTGCCAAAGAACAAAAATAAGCAAAACAAATAACAACACGTATTAAATTCTTATAATTGGGTGGTCTCCTGGTATTTATTTATGAAATCTATTTATTGGATATGAAGGAAAGTTACATGGCTCAAAATAGCTTGGAGTTAAAACTCCCCTCCAGGTCCTCCCCACTATTCTATGGAAAACAAAGAACTCTCTCACCGTGCCCCCCCCAAAAGAAATGGACATTAAGGTTGATTACGCCCAGCTCTCAGCTGGTCCAGCCTCTGAGAGACTGATCTCCAAAATTCCTTGCTCTAGTCATTTAAGAGATAACTACTCTGAACAACCTTGGAGAAGAACAGGCCCCCTTAAGACAGTAACTTATCAATAATTATCTTAAACATAAATGGGTTGAATGTCTCAACCAAAAAACAAAGACTGGCTGAATGGATACAAAAACAAGACCCCTATATATGTTGTCTACAAGAGACCCACCTCAAAACAGGGGACACATACAGACTGAAAGTGAAGGGCTGGAAAAAGATTTTCCATGCAAATAGAGAACAAAAGAAAGCAGGAGTAGCAATACTCATATCAGATAAAATAGACCTTAAAACAAAGGCTGCGAAAAAAGACAAGGACACTACATCATGATCAAAGGATCAATTCAAGAAGAAGATATAACAATTATAAATATATATGCACCGAATGTAGGAACAACACAATATGTAAGACAAATGCTAACAAGTATGAAAGGGGAAATTAACAATAACACAATAATAGTGGGAGACTTCAATACCTCACTCACACCTATGGATAGATCAACTAAACAGAAAATTAATAAGGAAACAAAAATTTTAAATGATACAATAGACCAGTTAGACTTAATTAATATCTATAGGACATTTCACCACAAAACAATGATTTTCACCTTTTTCTCAAGGGCACATGGAACCTTCTTCAAGATAGATCACATCCTAGGCCATAAATCTAGCCTTGGTAAATTCAAAAAAATTGAAATCATTCCAATCATCTTTTCTGACCACAATGCAGTAACATTAGATCTCAATTACAGGAGAAAAGCTATTAAAAATTCCAACCTATGGAGGCTGAACAACACGCTGCTGAATAACCAACAAATCACAGAAGAAATGAAAAAAGAAATCTAAATATGCATAGAAACGAATGAAAATGAAAACACAACAACCCAAAACCTGTGGGATACTGTAAAAGCAGTGCTAAGGGGAAAGTTCATAGCAATACAGGCATACCTCAAGAAATAAGAAAAAAGTCAAATAAATAACTTAACTCTACACCTAAAGCAACTAGAAAAGGAAGAAATGAAGAACCCCAGGGTTAGTAGAAGGAAAGAAATCATAAAAATTAGGGCAGAAATAAATGCAAAAGAAACAAAAGAGACCATAGCAAAAATCAACAAAGCCAAAAGCTGGTTCTTTGAAAGGATAAATAAAATTGACAAACCATTAGCCAGACTCATCAAGAAACAGACGGAGAAAAATCAAATCAATAAAATTAGAAATGAAAATGGAGAGATCACAACAGACAACACAGAAATACAAAAGATCATAAGAGACTACTATCAGCAATTATATGCCAATAAAATGGACAACGTGGAAAAAATGGACAAATTCTGAGAAAAGTACAACTTTCCAAAACTGAACCAGGAAGAAATAGAAAATCTTAACAGACCCATCACAAGCACGGAAATTGAAACTGTAATCAGAAATCTTCCAGCAAACAAAAGCACAGGTCCAGATGGCTTCACAGCTGAATTCTACCAAAAATTTAGAGAAGAGCTAACACCTAGCCTACTCAAACTCTTCCAGAAAATTGCAGAGGAAGGTAAACTTCCAAACATTCTTTGAAGCCACCATCACCCTAATACCAAAACCTGACAAAGATGCCACAAAAAAAGAACACTACAGGCCAATATCACTGATGAACATTGATGCAAAAATCCTCAACAAAATTCTAGCAATCAGAATCCAACAACACATTATAAAGATCATACATCATTACCAAGTGGGCTTTATCCCAGGGATGCAAGGATTCTTCAATATCTGCAAATCAACCAACGTAATTCACCACATTAACAAATTGAAAAATAAAATCCATATGATTATCTCAATAGATGCAGAGAAAGCCTTTGACAAAATTCAACATCCATTGATGATAAAAACTCTCCAGAAAGCAGGAATAGAAGGAACATACCTCAACATAATAAAAGCTATATATGACAAACCCACAGCAAACATTATCCTCAATGGTGAAAAATTGAAAGCATTTCCCCTAAAGTCAGGAACAAGACAAGGGTGCCCACTTTCACTATTACTATTCAACATAGTTTTGGCCACAGAAATCAGAGCAGAAAAAGAAATAAAAGGAATCCAAATTAGAAAAGAAAAAGTAAAACTCTCACTGTTTGCAGATGACATGATCCTCTACAGAGAAAACCCTAAAGACTCCACCAGAAAATTACTTGAGCTAATCAATGAATATAGTTAAGTTGTAGGATATAAAATCAACACACAGAAATCCCTTGCATTCCTATACACTAATAATGAAAAAATAGAAAGAGAAATTAAGGAAACAATTCCATTCACCATTGCAATAAAAAGAATAAAATACTTAGGAATATATCTACCTAAAGAAACTAAAGACCTATATATAGAAAACTATAAAACACTGCTGAAAGAAATCAGAGGACACTAATAGATGGAGAAATATACCATGTTCATGGATCAGAATAAACAATATAGTAAAAACGAGTATACTACCCAAAGCAATTTATAGATTCAGTGCAATGCCTATCAAGCTACCAACGGTATTTTTCACAGAGCTAGAACAAATAATTTCATAAGTTGTATGGAAGTACAAAAAACCTCGAATAGCCAAAGCAATCTTGAGAAAGAAGAATGGAACTGGAGGAATCAACCTGCCTGACTTCAGGCTCTACTACAAAGCCACAGTCATCAAGACAGTATGGTACTGGCACAAAGACAGAAATATAGATCCATGGAACAAAATAGAAAACCCAGAGATAAATCCACTCACCTATGGACACCTTATCTTTGACAAAGAAGGCAAGAATATACAATGGATTAAAGACAATCTCTGTAACAAGTGGTGCTGGGAAAACTGGTCAACCACTTGTAAAAGAATGAAACTAGAACACTTTCTAACACCATACACAAAAATAAACTCAAAATGGATTAAAGATCTAAATGTAAGACCAAAAACTATAAAACTCCTAGAGGAGAACATAGGCAAAACACTCTCTGACATACATCACAGCAGGATCATCTATGACCCACCTCCCAGAATTCTGGAAATAAAAGCAAAAATAAACAAATGGGACCTAATGAAACTTAAAAGCTTCTGCACAACAAAGGAAACTATAAGCAAGGTGAAAAGACAGCCTTCAGAATGGGAGAAAATAATAGCAAATGAAGCAACTGACAAGCAACTAATCTCAAAAATATACAAGCAACTCCTGCAGCTCAATTCCAGAAAAAAAAAGACCCAATCAAAAAATGGGCCAAAGAACTAAACAGACATTTCTCCAAAGAAGACATACAAATGGCTAACAAACACATGAAAAGATGCTCAACATCACTCATTCTCAGAGAAATGCAAGTCAAAATCACAATGAGGTACCATTTCATGCCAGTCAGAATGGCTGCAATCCAAAAGTCTACAAGCAATAAATGCTGGAGAGGGTGTGGAGAAAAGGGAACCCTCTTACACTGTTGCTGGGAATGCAAACTAGTACAGCCACTATGGAGAAGAGTGTGGGGATTCCTTAAAAAACTGGAAATAGAACTGCCTTATGACCCAGCAATCCCACTTCTGGGCATACATACTGAGGAAACCAGAATTGAAAGAGACACGTTTACCCCAGTGTTCATTACATCACTGTTTACAATAGCCAGGACATGGAAGCAACCTAGATGTCCATCAGCAGATGAATGGATAAGAAAGCTGTGGTACATGTACACAATGGAGTATTACTCAGCCATTAAAAAGAATACATTTGAATCAGTTCTAATGAGGTGGATGGAACTGGAGCCTATTATACAGAGTGAAGCAAGCCAGAAAGAAAAACAGCAATACAGTATACTAACGCATATATATGGAATTTAGAAAAATGGTAACAATAACACTGTATGCGAGACAGCAAAAGAGACGCAGATGTATGGAACAATTTTTGGACTCTGTGGGAGAGAGCGAGGGTGGGATGATTTGGGAGAATGGCATTGAAACGTGTAATATCATATATGAAATGAATAGGCAGTCCAGTTTCGATACATGATACTGGATGCTTGGGGCTGGTGCACTGAGACGACCCAGAGGGATGGTACGGGGAGGGAGGAGGAGAGGGGTGTTCAGGATGAGGAACATGTGTATACCTGCGGTGGATTCATGTTGATGTATGGCAAAACAAATACAATATTGTAAAGTAATAACCTCCAATTAAAATAAATAAAATTATTATTTTTTTAATTTCCAAATGCAGGAAACAGAGTCTTGTCTTTCAAATATCAGAAATAACAACTATAGGTGTGTAATCATAATGTTTAAAGAAACATGGTCCTAACATATTGCCAGATCCTTAGATAGAAAGGAGCCCCAAATTTCTCAAATATTAAATACATTTTAACTAATGTTAACTTAAATATATACACAATACCACACTGTTAAGAATGAGTTGTGAAGACCATGGTGCCTCACTCTCAGTTAAATAGGCTGTGCCTAGCAAGGATTTAAAATTAACCAACGGAAGTTCCATTAGAAATTAGGAATATTAGGAAACATTGCACTATATTTAAATTAAGTGTTAACATGCTCTAAAAATGTTGTTAGTTTAATAAAGCAATTGAATAACGTGTAGTTTTGTATGGTACATTTTAACATGTAGACAAAGAGATTTAATCTTAAACTTTCTATAAACAACAATAAAATTGTAGTTTGTTCCTTATTCTTTCCTTTGAAGTAACAGTTTCTACTCAGTAATGCGGTGTAAAATTAAGTAAAGCAAGCCTAACTCTGAACTTTATAAAGCCACATAATATTGTCTTGAAAGAAGATAAGCAACAACAACAGATATCCAATAAAATAGTACCCAGAGAAAGACGTGAACATTCTTTGCATTCAAAAATTTTCTTGAGAACATGAGAAAATACATGTATTTAGTGCTTGGCACATAGTAAATATCTATAAAAGATGCTGATTATTTTTAATGCTGTGTTATTGTTGCCTTTTCAAAGCTATCTGCTATTCATCTCCCCTTTGAAAGCCCTCCTGCAGCTGCACTAGCCTTGTTGTGTTTTAACATATGAAGCACACTCCATTTCAAGGCTCTTGAAATCGCCGTTCTGTCTTTCTGGAAACTGCTCCCTGTAAATACTCACATACCTTACTTCCTACTTTATGAGAAAAGATATTACAGTAAGCTTCATTATGTAAGATTTCTCTTATGCATAAATATTCTCCAAGCATATTCCGTATTACATGTGGATTTGTGTTGAGGATAAAGACACACAATGCATTTGGTTTGGACCCATCTGGATTGTTTTGTGACGAGAACAAATAAACCATCATGTGTCCATTTTCACAAAGGGCATGGGGCCTCTGTACCTGAAGTATATAGTCTACTGGCTGAATAGCCAGATCCCCAGAGGACAAAATGGCACCATGGTTAAAGGATGACTGGAAAGTCACCTCTGTGGCCATGAGGATATGCATGTGATCTTAAAGTCACTGTAATAAGCAACAGGCAGGGCATATTTTTTATTTCACCACTTAAATTAAGAATGTTTGAAACATTAATCAATGGATTGTGTGGGGACATGTGGTATTGATTTGAATTAAAAAATATATGAATGGAGGTTATGGACTCCCATGAGGCACAGCAGCAGTAACCTCTCACTTGCTTTGAATTCTGTGTCAGACATCCTCATGACTGCCCTTTCACTTTGTTTAGATCTCTGCTCAAATGTTACCTCATCAGAAAGGCCTTCCCTATCTGAAGTAGGATCCTTTCTTCTCTCTCTTCCTTCTAATTATTTTTTCTTCATACTACTTACAACTACTAAAGTACTATATTTGGTATATTTTTATTGTTTCTCTCATTATTAGAATGTATACTCTATGAAAACATATTTTCTGTTTTGATCCTGATTTATCTCCAGTATGTAGAAGTGTACCTGACACACAATGGTGCTCAATATTTGTGGAATGAATTATTAACGAATTCTAAGTCTTATTCATTCAATCCCCCCTTCTTCAGGCTATCGCAATTTACAGTGACATCATCCTTGTTGTTCCCGAGGGACACCTCACTTGAAAATCAAAAAGGTGTAAAATGGAGGGAATTTTGTTGCTTGTCTAACAGAGTAATACTGCCAAAGATACACAAAATCATATATCATACAAATAACAAATTACACAAAAACATATAGGGTGAGGGTATGATCCCAATTGCTGCCAATTCCTTAAAACTAAACATCCCTGTGAATCTTTAGCTTTGTACTGCGGCATGTTGTTCTGGGCCAATACACAGGTCATCAGGATTTTATTCAATGTTCTCAAGCACAATGAAGAGATAACCACATTTATCTTAGTAAATGCAGTTGAACAACTTTATACTCCTAGGTACTTACACAATCATCTCTTTATCAGCAATATATATATATATATATATATATATATATATATATAACTATATAACAATATTCAGTCATATAAAATCATGATCATAATACACTGTCAAAATAGTTTAATATTTTGAATTCTAAGGATGATATAAGAAAAGACAGGCCATTGAGCAAGCTTGTTATGGGAAGCAAAGATGCAGAGTTAGTACACAACTAGGGCAAAAAGAGTCATACATGACTGAGCGACTGAACTGAGGGCAAAAAGGAGATGATAATTGAGCCTAGGCCTCTGATGACATACATGCTGATACGTGCATACTCACAGTGTGGGACCATGATACAGAGCTGCGTCTAAATGAAATACAAACTTAAAATTCAATTACAAAGAATGTATTTGAGTTTTAAAATCCCCTAGCCAATGTACTAATATTACTTTAATATCTTGGCTTTACTATCTGTTTTAGATTGAATTATAGGTTATTCAACTATATTACATTTTAGTAAACTAGTCCATTCTCTATTCCCTGCAATATTTGTAGAAAGCAGGATGACTTAAGAACCCTTATTTTTGCCCAAGTGTTAGAACTCACCTTGTGTTCTCCATACTGACTGCCGTTTTTGTTTGTTATTTAACCACAAGAGTTCTACTGAGGGGATAGTAGGTTGCTGCCAATTTTGCAGGATCTTTTCTTCCTACTCCCCAATTTTGCTTAAAAAGAAGCATTAGAGAAGTGGGAAATAAGAAAGTTCCTTATCAAATTTTCTTTACCCAAGATGAAATAATTCAGAATGGGTAGTTATAGATTAATAAATCATCATTTTCAATTAATTAAGCACTAAATTTACCTCTTCTCTTCAGCTTAAAATATTCCTGGCACATCTATAAAACTACTTCCTGTATTTATTTTAGTAAAATATTAACTTTGCACTGTAACCATAGCATATTTAAGGGAACGTTTTTTAGAATATGAACACTGTAAAGAATAAAAGGAGAAATATATTTTTAAGATATTATTTGGTGACACTTTATATTTGACATTTTATCTAGTATTTTCATTTAGCATCTAAATTACTGTAAATATATTCTCATGCTGGAAAATCTATTTAAGGATGCTCAAAAAAATTTTATCAGGAATTCACAGTGGATAATTTAATTTCCGTACAATAGTCACTAAGTCACATCTGACTCTTGCGACCCCATGGACTGTAGCCTGCCAGGCTCCTCTGTCTATGGGATTTTCCAGGCAAGAATACTGCAGTGGGTAGCCATGCCCTTCTCCAGGGGATCTTGCCAATCCAGGGATCAAACCTGGGTCCCCTGTATTGCAAGCAGATTCTTTACCATCTGAACCACAGGGGAAGCCCACACTTATAGACAGTACACAACATATCCAGATTTCTAAATAAATTAGCATACCTTTATGCTGAACCACAGTACACAAAATATCCAGATTTCTAAATAAATTAGCATACCTTTATGCTGAACCACTATAAAATTTAAGCCATTTCAAAAATACATTTTTTACTATAACCTTTTACCCTGTAATTACATTATCAAAATCATTAGTTGTGTCTACATGTTGAGGAAATAAAATCTGATAATGAAAAAAGGAAAATAAAGTAAAAATATACTAGATTAAGTTATGTTAGACAGCATTAGAGGAGGGAACATACTTTTCTTCTACTCAAACAATACTGGTGTGGGATTTCCCTGGTGGTCCAGTGGTTAAGACTCCACCTTTCAATGCAGGATGTGTGGATTTGATCCCTGGTCTGGGAGCTAAGATCCCACATGCCTTGTGGCCAAAAAACCAAAATATAAAACAGAATCAAACAATACTGGTAGACACAAAAATAAAAATGAGGTCAAAGATTTTATGAGCTATACTTACAAAATACTTTATTATCATTTTTATCACATTGTAATATTCTAAAATAGTTGATATGTTCCATTTCCTACTTTAAGATCTCACTGCCATAAGCAGCATTTCATTACTTGTTGTATGCAAAATATTTTCATACATGCAAACTATGGAACCTAATACTACTTGAAATAAATCTCAAATGCCAAGAGAAACTTTTCCATACTCTCACATAAAGATAATATTTATCAAGCATCAGTATGGCAACTATGTACTAAGTTATAGACAAGGATGTGCTGAGCAGTCACAGCTGGCCTGACAAAGTCAGAAAGAGTTCTAGGTAATCGATCACAATTTTACAAAGGAAGAAAGAAAGAAACACAACTATCTGAACATTCAAGCCACAGAGGATATTTACAGAAAAGTAACAGTTATAATAATTGCCAATCTCTAAAAACTGAAACAGAAATCTTAACAGAATCAAAATGGAATAGAGAAACTAAACTCACAACTCTAAAGCATATTTCCCATTAATTACTAAAAGTATGTACTATGACTATGTTCTTTTATAGACTTAGATAAGGGGATTACTTGAACACCCCGATTGGCTGCATACAAATTCAGAAATTATTATAACTTTTATTTAAACACTAAATGAGCACTTCAGAGGATAAGTTAATCTAAGCTATGACTTTGTTATGTGTTCAAAAACTCCTACCCTGCTGTAGAATCTTCTGTATTGTCATCAGCCATCATCTCCACATCTTGTGAGTGTTTTTCATAAGCTTCTTTGAACAAATTCCATGGAACTGCTTTAGGAGTATCTTCATTTGCTCGAAGATGTTCTATCAGTTTTCGTGAGTGCCAGTTCTGAAAGGCTCTTTGATGGGCAGGGGCCAATTCCGGCACTGGTGGTAATATGCTGTGGTGGACAGGACTGTTGCTTTTTTTCAGTCCATTTCTGTCCCGAGAGTGGTTCTTCAATCTGCCCTGAACCGGGGTCCCTCTATGCTCATATCCTTCCTGCTGAAGGCAATTTCCAGTGTTGGGTGAGCCTTGAGAAGGATGACTAAACCATCTCCAGCGTAGCCTTAGGATCTGTTTCACATCAAACTCTTTCTTGCCAGACACTGACATTGTTGCAGGAGGAAAGACGAAAGCCTTCTCTCACAGAAAGGAAACAGCCTTTGTTATCTCTTGTTTCTCTGCCTCTTCTGTAGGACTAACAAAAGCACAAGTGTTGAGAGCAGTCTCTTGTTCCCCCCTCCCCCACTGTTTGTGATACACTGCGAACAGTTCAAGCTTTCCAGCTGAAGCAGAAAGCAGCAGCTAACAGTGTAGGTGGGAACCCATACGGACAGGATGATGAGGTCAGACCTTAAACAAGTAAATCAGCTTAGCACAGGAAAACAGCTACAACACACTCCAGCTGCTAGATTTGCAAACTCCCAGCCTTCCCGCCTGGACTTGTAAATATCTAACCCAGCTCCTTCCTAACTGAAGTATAGTAGCTTTGGCTTTTAAGTCCAAGCAAGTGAACAAAAGCAAAGTGTTTAAAAACACTTGTTTCTAAATTCCACTCACCCCACCCTCTGTCAGATATTATTTCCTGGCAGCCCACTTCTAAAAATGCGACATTTTGTCCTAGGAGAATTTGTAACAATGAATTCATTATGATCTATTTTGGTGTTCTTATGAAAAATTTGAAGGTAGTTCATTAAGAAAAAGTATCTTGCCACCAGTCTCCTCATGCATATTTGTAGTTATTTTTTTTACAAAATGTCTGAAAATGTGACTGTCTTTATAGAGATATTTGTTTGAAAACCTGAACAATTTTAGAAACATAATGTGTTGGTTACCTATGGCTAAAAACACTAGAGGATGTATTAACAGTATTTTAAGTCTACCCCTGAAGGAAGAGAACAGTGTTTTTCAAAGCTCATAGGTAGGAAGACATGTCTTCTCTCACGAACCAAAACTTCAAAACGAATAGTCTATTCTGGCTCTGTGCCTGTATAAACATTTCCTTATCATGCTCTTCACTCTCACAGGCAGTGTTAAAGGTCTATTTTCTTTGTTCAAAAGTTCGTATGAGAGGATGTGCAAAAGGCATGTTTTGAAGTAACTCCAAATTGTCACATATCTCAGTAATAACTGTGCACAAAGTACTTTGAGATCTCTGATTCAGAATCTCTACTTTGTACAGGGGTAAATGTTTCTATAACAGTAACGTATAAAGAATATATTCACCAATACCATTTTGAAATTTAGTTTGAACTTTATAGCTTACATGTCATGCACACATGTGATAAAGGGGAATTGTACCACTGTATCCTTAGAAAGAATACTGAAATTATAAGGTTTTGATTCTAGCTCAGGTTTTATGATTAATGAGCTGTATTATCTTGAACAAGTCATTTACTTGTTTGTATCTGTTTCTTCATATATAATATGGAGTGGCTGAACAAATTTCCAAGTTTATACTTGCAATGGATTTTTAAAAATTTATAAATAGAAAATTTACCTGCAGTTTTCTGTAAATCTAATATACCATTTCCTTTCCCCTCCTTTTTTGTATATGTATAGTGGTAAATTTCTGTGTCAATTTAAATGGGCTACAGGATACCCAGCTGTTTGGTCAAGTATTGTTTTGGGTGTTTCTGTGAGCATATTTTTGAATGAGTTTAACATTTAAATCAATAGACTAATAGATTATCCTCCCTAATGTAGGTGGTGATGGTTTAGACGCTCAGTCGTGTCCAATTCTTTGTGACCCCATGGACTGTAGTCTGCCAGGTTCCTCTGTCCATGGGATTTTCCAGGCAAGAATACTTGAGTGGGTTGCCATTTCCTTCTCCAGGGGAACTTCCCGACCCAGGGACTGAACCCAGGTCTCCTATATTGCAGGCTATCTCCTGCATTACAGGTGGTTTCTTTACTAATTGAGCCACCAGGGAAGTTCTATAATGTAGGTGGGCCTCTTCTAGTCAGCTGAAAGCCTGAATAAGCAGAATGCTGACACTTCCCTAAACAAGAGGGAATTTCACTTGCCTGATTGCCATCAAGCTGAGACACTATCTTTTTTCCCTGACTTCAGACTCAAACTGAAATATTGACTTTTCTTGGGTCTCAACGCCTGCAAGGCCTTTGGATCTCCAACTTGCTGACTACAATCCTGGAATCTGTCAGCCTCCATAATCAAGTCAATTCCTTATAATAAATGAATATTATTAATTTACCTATTTATATTTTTCTGTTACTCTATGGGACTTCCCTGGTGGCTCAGACGGTAAAGCGGCTGTCTACAATGCAAGAGACCATGGTTTGATCCCTGGGTCAGGAAGATCCCCTGGAGAAGGAAATGACAATCCACTCCAGTACTATTGCCTGGAAAATCCCGTGGACAGAGGAGCCTGGCAGGCTACAGTCCATGGGGTTGCAAAAAGTCGGACATGCTGAGCGATATTTTTCTAGTACTAAGAAATTGATAAATACACAGATAGATATACAGCTGATTTTTATACCAGTTACAAACACATTACTCCTTTCTCCAACTTCCCAACCTATTTTCCGATAGGCTCCTTAAACCTCAATGTTCACTTCTATCATCCTCTCTCCTTGGTGAGTGTAATGTCAGTTCCTGATATTTAACATATAAATAATTGAAGGGGATCTCAAATAGTTCTGATGAGTCCCAGGCACAGTGAGTCCTGACAACTAAACGTAAATTCCCTTTTTCTTATCTGGGTAGATAACATTCCAAACAAATGCCTAGAGTCAAGATTTATATTTAAGATCTTTATATTCCCCAATATGCCTAAAACACAATATTGGACAAAGAGTAAACAAACTGCAAATACCAAGCAGAATGAATAAAGTATTACAATAGAAGTGCAAACAGTATGTGGTAAGCACAAGAAGAATCACTACATTGACCATCTAAGTAGTTCTAAAAAATATCTTCTTGGATACTAAGAATCAGCAACCTAGTTTTTTACGTATTTCCTGAGCTTGTTAACAATTCAGATATAATTGTGTATTTCCCTGTGTATCTTTTATGAACAATCAGTTCAGTTCAGTTCAGTCACTCAGTCGTGTCCAACTCTTTGCGACCCCATGAATTGCAGCACACCAGGCCTCCCTCTCCATCACCAACTCTCGGAGTTCACTCAGACTCACATCCATCGAGTCAGTGATGCCATCCAGCCATCTCATCCTCTGTTGTCCCCTTCTCCTCCTGCCCCCAATCCCTCCCAGCATCAAAGTCTTCTCCAATGAGTCAACTCTTCACGTGAGGTGGCCAAAGTACTGGAGTTTCAGCTTTAGCATCATTCTTTCCAAAGAAATCCCAGGGCTGATCTCCTTTAGACTGGACTAGTTGGATCTCCTTTCAGTCCAAGGGACTCTCAAGAGGCTTCTCCAACACCACAGTTGAAACACATCAAATCTTCGGCGCTCAGCCTTCTTCACAGTTCAACTCTCACATCCATACATGACTACTGGAAAAACCATAGCCTTGACTAGACGGACCTTAGTTGGCAAAGTAATGTCTCTGCTTTTCAATATGCTATCTAGGTTGGTCATAACTTTTCTTCCAAGGAGTAAGCGTCTTTTAATTTCATGGCTGCAATCCTTTATAATACAATAGATACCAAGGGAACATTTCATGCAAACATGGGCTCGATAAAGGACAGAAATGGTATGGACCTAACAGAAGCAGAAGATATTAAGAAGAGATGGCAAGAAAACACAGAACAACTGTACAAAAAGGATCTTCATTACCTGGATAATCACGATGGTGTGATCACTCATCTAGAGCCAGACATCCTGGAATGTGAAGTCAAGTGGGCCTTAGAAAGCATCACTACGAACAAAGCTAGTGGAGGTGATGGAATTCCGGTAGACCTATTTCAAATCCTGAAAGATGATACTGTGAAAATGCTGCACTCAATATGCCAGCAAATTTGGCAAACTCAGCAGTGGCCACAGGACTTGAAAAGATCAGTTTTCATTCCAATCCCAAAGAAAGGCAATGCCAAAGAATGCTCAAACTACCACACAATTGCACTCATCTCACATGCTAGTAAGTAACGCTCAAAATTCTCCAAGCCAGGCTTCAGCAATACATGAACTGTGAAATTCCTGATGTTCAAGCTGGTTTTAGAAAAGGCAGAAGAACCAGAGATCAAATTGCCAACATCCGCTGGATCATGGAAAAAGCAAGAGAGTTCCAGAAAAACATCTATTTCTGCTTTATTGACTATGCCAAAGCCTTTGACTGTGTGGATCACAATAAACTGTGGAAAATTCTGAAAGAGATGGGAATACCAGACCACCTGACCTGCCTCTTGAGAAATCTGTATGCAGGCCAGGAAGCAACAGTTAGAAGTGGACATGGAACAACAGACTGGATCCAAATAGGAAAAGGGGTATGTCAAGGCTGTATATTGTCACCCTGCTTATTTAATTTATATGCAGAATACATCATGAGAAACACTGGACTGGAAGAAACACAAGCTGGAATCAAGATTGCTGGGAGAAATATCAATAGCCTCAGATATGCAGATGACACCACCCTTATGGCACAAAGTGAAGAGGAACTAAAAAGCCTCTTAATGAAAGTAAAAGAGGAGAGTTAAAAACTTGCCTTAAAGCTCAACATTCAGAAAACGAAGATCATGGCATCCAGTCCCATCACTCCATGGGAAATAGATGGAGAAACAATGTAAACAGTGTCAGACTTTATTTTTTTGGGCTCCAAATCATTGCAGATGGTGATTGTAGCCATGAAATTAAAAGACACTTACTCCTTGGAAGAAAAGTTATGACCATCCTAGATAGCATATTGAAAAGCAGAGATATTGCTTTACCGACTAAGGTCCGTCTAGTCAAGGTTATGGTTTTTCCAGTAGTCATGTATGGATGTGAGAGTTGGACTGTGAAGAAGGCTGAGCACCGAACAATTGATGCTTTTGAACTGTGGTGTTGGAGAAGACTCTTGAGAGTCCCTTGGACTGCAAGGAGATCCAACCAGTCCATGCTGAAGGAGATCAACCCTGGGATTTCTTTGGAAGTAACGATGCTAAAGCTGAAACTCCAGTACTTTGGCCAGCTCATGTGAAGAGTTGACTCATTGGAGAAGACTTTGATGCTGGGAGGGATTGGGGGCAGGAGGAGAAGGGGACGACAGAGGATGAGATGGCTGGATGGCATCATGAACTCGATGGACGTGAGTCTGAGTGAACTCCGGGAGTTGGTGATGGACAGGGAGGCCTGGCGTGCTGCGATTCATGGTGTTACAAAGAGTCGGACACGACTGAGCCATTGAACTGAACTGAACTTGTATGATTCTACCAAGAGTGTGTTTTTTTGTTTGTTTGTTTAAAATATGTAGATTATGACCATTTTCTTAGATATTGGATACAAAATTTTAGAATGACCAAAAAAGTATATAAATCATCTGCTGCTGCTAAGTCACTTCAGTCGTGTCTGACTCAGCACAACCCCGTAGACGGCAGCCCACCAGGCTCCCCCATCCCTGGGATTCTCTAGGCAAGAATACTGGAGTGGGTTGCCATTTCCTTCTCCAATGCATGAATGTGAAAAATCAAAATGAAGTCACTCAGTCGTGTCTGACTCTTCGTGACCCCATAGACTGCAGCCTATCAGGCTCCTCTGTCCATGGGATATTCCAGGCAAGAGTACTGGAGTGGGGTGCCATCTAGAAAATAAAAAGAATAATATATTATTAACCATGAGGGTCCCTTTGAAGTTTCTGATTATAAAAGAAAGATTTAAGCATATTCAAACAAAAATAAAAATGTTTGTGAGGATAGGAATTATATTTTATTAATCATTTCCTTATTATCTACCTGCTATCTATTAATACTATTTAATATACATGAAATTAATGAAATATTAAATAGTTAATAAATACCAAGTAGAACTAATGAAAGAAAAATTCTAAATTATTTTATTATCACAGAATTTACTATCTCACTAAGTGCTGGAATTTTAAAAAGAAAATGCAAAATTGGTTATTGTCTAAAATACCCTTCTAAATCATTAATAATTATACAGGTTGGGGAACAAGTGTGCAAACCAACTGAAAACTCCCACCAGCTTAACAGCTATATTCGCTAATGATGTTTCATTCTGAGTAAAATCCTGGCCAACAAATTAAATTAGCTAATAGGACACCTCCATAGTTAACATTATCCAAATGTACTTAGGGATACTTAGTTTTACTTCTTTCCAGTAATTATATGATTATAAAACTTAAAGTAACATGGTCATAGATTTCTGTGCAGTAAAGGTTACACATCAACAACCTATCATGGTCCTGACATTGAACTATTCATTTGACACAAACCACTACAGGTAGCACTATGGCGAAAAGAAAAGCAATATCTGATTGGAAAAGTCGGATGCTAAGCACATGGCTCTCAGCCAATCCTGTCCTAAGTCACTGTGCCCAAAATCACTACGAAATATTGAAGAAGGTTAAAAAACATTAATATTGACTCAGAGTCCCTATCAGTTTCCTGACTCTGCAAAAGGAGCTCAAATAACTGAATGATAAATTGAAGGAAACGCCTTCATTTTATCCACTTATTTAGATGAACTAACTTTCTTCAGTGCTTACATCTATAATAACAAAATGACTGAATTTTGCTCACATCTGTCTCATTTCATTAAAAAGTAATAGCCATTGTTATTACCTGAACTGAGCACAAAAGTAGACTCATCTGTCTCCACTAATAAGTTCCCAATAAAATTTTAATGTGTTCAATATCTTTTAAAAATATAAAATGGATCTATATTGTTTTGTTTAATTATTATACTAATAGCTAAAATGCTCCTTCAAAGAAAAAATTATGTTTAGAATCAAAAGAAATTTAAAAAATAAAATTCAATTTATAACTTGAGACTATACTAGATAGCTACAGTAATCAAGACCATATGGTACAGGAACAAAAACAGAAATACAGATCAAGGAAGAGGATAGAAAACACAGAGATAAACGCATGTATCTATCCATGGTCAACTAATCTACAGCAAAGGAGGCAACAATATACAATGGATAAAAGACAGTGTCTTCAATAAGTGGTGCTGTGAAAACTGAAGAGCTACACGTAAATGAATGAAATTAGAACACTCCCTAACACCATACACAAAAGTAAACTCAAAATGGATTAATGACCTAAATGTAAGGCCAGATACCATAAAACTCTTAAAGGAAAACTTAGGGAGAACATACTCTGACATAAAATCACAGCAAGATCTTTTTTAATCCACCTCCTAAACTAATGAAAATAAAAACTAAAATAAACAAATTGGGTCTAATTAAACTTAAAAACTTTTGCAAAGCAAAGGAAACCATAAACAAGATAACCTTCAGAACGGATAAAATATTTGCAAATTAAGCAACTAACGAGGGATTAATATCTAAAGTATATAAATCCCTAAAATATTTTAAAAACTCAAAAATGGGCAGAGGACCTAAACAGACATTTCTCCAAGAAGACATATAGGTGTCCAAAAGGCACATAGAAAGAAGTTCAATATCACTAATTATTAGAGAAATGAAAATCAAAACTACAATTAGGTACCACCTCACATTGGTCAGAATGGCCATCATCAAAAAGTCTGCAAATAATAAATTCTAGAGAGTGAGTGGAGAGGAAAGGAACCCTCCTACATTGTTGGTGGGAAAGTAAATTGATACAAACACTATGGAGAACAGTATGGGAGTCTGTTAAAAAACTAAAAATAGGTGATCTTGTTATTTCACTCTTGGGCAAATACTTGGTGAAAACCATAATTCAAAAAGATACATTCACTCCAGTGTTTATTGCAGCACAATATCCAGGACATGGAAGTAACCTAAATGCCCATCAACAGAATAATGAATAAAGATGTGGCACAATGGGGAGTGAGATGGGAGGGAGGTTCAGAAGGGAGGGGACATTGGTGTACCTATGGCTGATTCTTGTTGATGTTTGACAGAAAACATCAAAATTAATTCTGCAAAGCAATTATCCTTCAATTAAAAAATAATTTTTAAAGATGTGGCATATATATATAGTTGAATATTATTCAGCCATAAAAAGGAATGAAATTGTGCCATTTGCAGAGACATGGATGGACTTAGAGATTGTCATACGGAGTGAAGGAAGTCAGAAAGAAAAAAGCAAATATGATATACTAATGCATATATGTGGAATCTAGAAAAATGGTATAGATGAAGCTATTTGCAAAGCAGAAATAGAGACATAGAGAGAACAAACATATAGATATCAAGAAGGGGGGAAGGGGGTGGTGGGATGAATTGGGGGACTGGGATTTATATATATAGACTACTATATATAAAACAGATAACTATTGAGAACCTACTCTATAGCACAGAGAACTCTACTCAATGCTCTGTGATGACCTAAATGAAAGGAAATCCAAAATGAAGGGGATATGTATATATATATAAAAGAAAAGTCTTATAAGTGGATCAGTTTATGTAAAGATGTCTGCAAGATTTGAGGGAAAAGAATAAGAGAGGGACAGAGGAAACAATTTAGGAAATGTTTTTAGTGAGAACCCAAGGTTCTCAACATTCTATACAGAGGGAGAAAGTCGATTAAAATTGTAACTCTAAAATCTAAATGAATTAGTCATAATAAGCCAGATTCAAAGTAATTTCAATACAGTTTAAATTATATTGTTACGTAATATAGAATCTTTCCTGGGAAATCCCATGGACAGAGGAGCCTGGCAGGCTACAGTCCATAGGGTTGCAAGAGTCAGACATGACCCAGCTACTAAATAACAACATTATATAGAGCAGAAAACTGAGCTCATGTTTACAAGGTCAGGAGTTTTAAGGATAACTCTGTGCTTGGTATCTGCTTAGTAACAGTAGAGAAAATTTCATGAGTCATTTTTTATATATTAACTATCTACTAGAAAACAGAGGTGCAGGCTGTGGAAATTCTTATAACATACATTGTGTAAACCACATTTCTCAAATTATGAATTGTGAGGACAGATGAAACTGTGTACACAAATGTGAAATTTTACCTGAAGCTTTCCACAGGCAGTTGTAGATGTTAATTAATATCAAGGCTAAGTGAACATGTATATATTGACATTTATAATAATTTAAGGGCTCTGTTTAACAGTTTTATTTCTTTAAAATCTGGTTAATGTCTCCTTGGTCATGCAAAAATGATGAGCTCCATGAAATGGTTATACCTAGCTTTACAGTTAAAATGTTTTGAATAAAATGCCATTAGAAAAGAATGGCCTAAGTTTATCAGGGCATGTGGCTTCAAGGACCCCCTGGATTAAATAAAGACATAAAATGAAAGTAGCATAGTCATCAAAAGGTAACTGAGAGAGAGGTCACTAAAGATCTCCTAGAAAGAAATCTTTGAACTGATCTTATTCTCAGTTCCCTTATGCGTTCTGTGTGAGCAAAATCATGAAAACTGCTTTGTGCCTCAAGTTGTTTTTGTAAAAGAAAGTAAAGAAAATATGCCCTTTCCCTAGTTTGTGAGATACTGTGAGGACAAAAAAGGCAATTTAATCTATAAGATGTCTAAAAACAGGCAAAGTAAAAATACAATTTCTCATTATAAAACCATTATTTCAGAGGGTTTTATTGTTGGAAAAATTTATTTGAACAAATCCCTATGTTTTATGGAATATTATGAAAAAATCAAGAAAAGTCATAGCCCTCAATATTGAGTATATTGCTAGTTAATGGGGTGGACAGAACATATTCGGATGGTTGGAAAGGTGGTTAAGAATTCTAAGAGTTAAATGGAGTTACTGTTTTCTCATAAAAAAGGTTAATGAAATGTTCTCAACGGTTAACAGTACACTTAAATGATGCCATTTATCTCTTCTATGTAAGTCTATAAGCATGACTGTCGGTTTAGAATGATCAAAGCAAAGTAATAAGGAAATGTGAAAAAGTGCACTATGTGCTGTCCAAAGAAAGAGAGAAAAAATAAAATATGCTAGCCTCTTTCAGTACACAATATTGGGCCTGGCCAAACCATTTGTTCCAGTTACAGAAAATCTCGAATGAACTTTTTGGCCCACCCAATATAGGAAAGCTAACATTTTAGTCTTGATTTTTAAAACTGCATTAGTTTACATTACAAAAAAACCTATGATCTGCCAAAATATTTTAGAAAATTTTGTTTTAATGTGTAAACTTTGTTCTCATAAAACTGCTCTTGGTACACAACACACACACACAGGTTCCTGTGTAGGAAATTGGTACTGTCCACAATTATTTTGCAAAAATACAGTAAAGTTAGGCAAGAAATATAAAAAGAGAGCAATTTATGTGAACAGAAAATCCAGAAGAAAAGGAGAACTGTGTGTTCCCTCAAAATGTGAAGGGAAGCTCAGAATCATGTGTGATCAGAAAAGTACAAATGAAATATGAAAGTGATATCATATTTCATGTCCATTGGCACAAAATAATAGACTTAAAATACCAGTAATTAATAAGGATATGAGATTATGTCCATTAACAAGGAGACGAGGGCCTTTGTTCCTTCTAGGCATCAAGCCTGTATTGTGCTCAATGACCTATTTCAGCAGGACACAGTCTAACTCCTGTCCGGGAAATTTCACAAAGTCAGTGTCCAAAGCTCCGCTGAAAAGAATAGGGGAGTTCTTGAAACTCAGAGAAGGCCTCGTCCATGAGAGCTGTTCCTTGTTTCTAATATGTGGTTTTCCCATTGAGGGGCAAATAGTGGTTGGCTGACAGGTGCAAGCTGGAGGCAGAAGAAGGCATCTTTCAAGTGCCAGCAAGTAAACCATTCAGCTGTGGAAGGGATCAGTCCTAGCAGGGTGTAGGTTTTAGGCACTGCTGGATGCAGAGTAATTGTCGCCTCGTTTACAGCTCGTAAGTTCTGAACTGGATGGTAGTCATGTGTCCCTGGCTTCTTCACAGGTAGCAGTGGGATGTTCCAGGGTGACTGGCATTTCATCAGAAGGCTGTGTTGGAGTAGTCTGTCTAAATGAGCCTGGATTCCCAGCCAGGCCTACCAGGGAATCGGATACTGTTGTAGTTTTACAGGCTGCACTCCTGGTTTCAGATCCATCAGGATGGGACCAAGGGGTTTTGCCAGGCCCAGAGCATTTTCCTCGGCTGAAACTGGTGGGTGCTCATTCTCTGATTCCGGAGGAATGGTCCCTTCTCTTGGAAGGGAGGAATACAAGCGCCATTCTTCTTCTCACCTTACAGCAAGAGTCATAATCAAGGAGGAGGGTGGGCCTGCTAGCTTTAGGAGAGGTTACCCATCAGCAGAAAAGGAAATCTGGGCCCCCATCTTAAAGCAGGTCTCTTCCCATCAAGGGAATAGGGCAATTAGGCAAGGGGAGGAATTCGTGCTCTACCTCATGGCCCCCCAGTCGGCATTGTCAAGGACTGCAAAACGGCCTGCAGGTCTGGGTGTCCGTGGATCTGGGCGCTTGTGCCCCCGATGATGTGATAGTTTCTTTTCCTGATAAGGGGCCTATCTCCAGGGTGACCACAGAATGCTCAGCACAAGTTTTCAACATAAAGTCCACTGGATGGCCCTCTACTTGAATTCTGACCATGGGCTCTCAAGGACCCAGTTGGAGAGAGTCCAGGCTCCTCTAGTTGGATTCTGCTTCAGCTAGCCTGATGAGATCAGTGCCGGGTGGCTTGGGTTGATACCGGCTTGGTGGGCCTGCTGCTTTGGTTTTCTTCTCAGGGCAACTGGGGCACTCATTTTTCCAGTGTCTCTTTTCCTTGCAGTAGGCACACTAATCATGGCTGAGCGGAATTGTTCTTTTCAGATCTGGACCCCTTGCCTTACGGTGTGGTCCCAACAGGAGTGCACGCTTTGACAGGGCAGCTGCCAAGGGTGTGACTTTTTGCTTCATACACTTTTTCTGTTTAGTTGTGATTGACAAAGACTTTGTTGGCAAAGCAGTTCTGTGGCATTTTTACCTGCAAACCTTCTAACTTCTGTAATTTTTTTTCTCAGATGTCCGATTGGGCCTGTCCCTCAAAGGCTGAATTTATCATCCATTGATTTTCAGTGGTTTCATGATCAAAAGGGGTGAAAACCCAGAAGGCCTCATAGAGCCTTTTGTAGAAATCATCCAAGCTTTCATCTGGTTCATGTAGCACCTCAGTGGTCTTAGCCATGTTAGCAGGCTTCTTAGCCTTGTCTTTTACCCACTGTAGTAAAGAGGGCCTGTGGATATCTCTCCAACTGCTTTCTTCCCCTCTCCGTATTGAGGTACCAGCGAGGCTCTTCCTCTGGGAAGTTCTCCCAAGCCCAGTTCTCCACATCTAATTGGCCACCTGGGGCATTGGCCTGGAGCCATTTTCTAGCCTTTGTCATGACTCATCCTCATTCCTCTGTATTGAATAGGGTGAGGAGATGATGCAGGCAGTTTCCCCAGGTGGGGCTGTGGGTCTGGAAGATGGATTCTAAGAGACCAATCACCGCTTGGGGCTTTTCATAGTATGAGGGGTGTGCTGTTTCCAGTTAAGGAGATCAGTCATGGAAAAAGGCTGGTAGTCAAAAACGGGGCAACAGAGCAGAAACTGTGAGCTTGTGTATGTCTCTTGATGTAATTGTATATTTATGGAACCACTGTCCGGAGATGTCACTGGCCATCCTTTCCTCATTCCTGTTTTGGACAGGGGCGCCACAGAGATACACTGACCAGGCTCCCAGAGCCTGTGGATGCCTCGTGCCTCCTCTTCTTGTTGCTCCAAGTCTCGTGTTCTGTCACCTTCCTCTCTGTGTCTGATGTGAGCCAGGCACATGCACACACACAGAAAGACACGCAAACACAGGCGACATAAGCATACCTGTGTAAACACACACGAGGAAGGCACAGAGACACAAACAGGGAACACAGGTGTTCCGGTAGCTGAGGACGCCTGTGTCCAGCAATATGGGAGATGGTGTCAGTAGGCGCCGTGTCCTGCCCTTTTGGAATCCCTGTCCATTTCTTCCCTCAGCTGTTCAGTATTATCACCAGCCAGCCTTAAGTCGTCTCTGACTTTGTAGTGGTGATGAGAGGCCAATCGGTGGATGTGGAAATTCACAGAAGACCCCAAAGTCAGCACAAAAGTACCAAGGGACAGTGGAGAGAAACCCATTCCAACTGGTGGTGCTTTCCAGGAGGAAGGTTGGGACTTAAGGGCCCAGGGCAATCTCAAACTCAGTGAGCAGCAGGAGGCCTGGGGGTGGCTCAATCTGGGGAAAGATGATTCTGACAAAGGTGCTTGATTCACCCTGTCTCTCTCAGAATCACCTAGGATTCTCATCTTGTAATCATAGCTTCTTCCAGTGAGACTTGGACACACAAAGTCCCTAAGCCTCCAGTCTCAGCTTGTCACTTGCTACCAATATGACCCACATCCAGGCTCCACATCCAGCCTGCATGAGCCCGAGCATCCCCATTTGGGAAAGGAGAGTGTCCCAGCCTCTACATGGCTGTCCCTTCAGGGCCTACCTTTGATCCCCTCGCAACCTGTGTTTCTGTCAGTAACCTCTCATGGCAGGATCTACCCCCCTGGGAAGTACTGCAGGAGGTCGAGCCACACGTCTTCACTGATTACCTGCTGGCAACACGAACAAGGTCAGCATGGGGCTCACCAGGACTCAAACCCTTCGTGAACAGTGAAGAACTCCAACACGAATCACCAATTCCTCAGAGGCCCAGAGCAACCCCATCTCAGCAATCCTGTTTGATCCTGGGCAGTTGTGATCCAACAACCAGTTGAGGACGTTAAGGCTGCTGGTTTCCAGCCTGCAGCTTGGAGCTCCCCGTTTATAAACCCAGAACCAGTGGACTGGAGTGGAATAACACGGCATGTATCCTGGAGGAAGACAGGGGAGGCAGGGAAGGATCGTGCAGGAGGAGCATCCACTCCCTTCCCCACACACCCACACCACGCTGGGAGGCAGGTTGTACCAGTGATGTCAAGGTAGTACTCCTTAACGATGACTGTGTTCCTGAAGTAGGGTTTGCTCCGAAAGGCAACTTAGCAGCGTGCAGCGGGACCAGGGATGCCTCAGTTCCTGCACCTGCCAGGACCAGGAGGAGGGGAAATGTGCAAGTTTCTAGGGTCCATAGTTTGCCTGCAGGGCAGGCATCAACAGCTTCTGCTTCTCCACTCCAAGTGCTCACACCACATAAGATGATCCCCCATTTCCCTGCCCAGCTCCCCTACCCACCTGTCCTCATTCTCCCTCACTGACCTTCAAATCGATCACATAGCTAAGCAAGACTTCATCTTGTTCACTTATCATGATGTATAGTTGGCGGTTGTTCACAATCCGCTGCAGGTCAAGGAGCCAGTCATGCCACATGCTGGGCCTAGTAGAGCCGCAAGCAACAGAGCTAGTTTGGGGAGGAACAAATGAGAGGGTAAGAGGCAGGAAGGCTAAGGGCCCGCAAAGGAGGAAATAGGCTGCAAGTGTCAGACATTTTTCTCTCTCTCTTAAGCAGGAAAATTGCACGTGTCAGATTTGTTTTTTCCCTTCTCTATACAAAATGTAGACTTTACTTAGGAAAAGTATACAAATTCGGTTATTTTACACAATTATGGTTCATTGCGGGAGAAGGCAATGGCAACGCACTCCAGTACTCTTGCCTGGAATATCCCATGGATGGAGGAGCCTGGTAGGCTGCAGTCCATGGGGTCCCTAGGAGTCGGACACGACTGAGCGACTTCACTTTCACTTTCATGCATTGGAGAAGGAAATGGCAACCCACTCCAGTATTCTTGCCTGGCAAATCCCAGGGACAGAGGAGCCTGGTGGGCTGCCATCTATGGGGTCGCACAGAGTCGGACACGACTGAAGCGACTTAGCAGCAGCAGCAGCAGCATACAAAATTAAAAGGAGGCTTCTTTAAAAATTCTGTGTTGCCATGATGACACCTGGTTCCAGCTGAACTTAACTTTTCTCAAACCTTGAGCCAACCAATGCATTTTTCTTATGGAAATGTTTTTCTTAAGCTCTGTTAATGAACTATGTATTTACCCTAGACTCTGTCTTTCTTCAAGTCGGTTCCACCTAAGACTCAGAACAGACAATGCCTCAACAAACCAGTATGTTTTACTCATAAAATTGTTCTCCTAATCTATGTTATTAAGACTATGTATTTGCTTGGAAATCTGCCTTTCTTCAAGATTCTTGTCAATCCTTTCATGGCAGGATAACTCACCTTGTGCCAATGTTATCTCAAGATAGATGTTGTGGGTGAGGGACCTGGTGCCACTCTGTGATTGTGGAGACATTTCCTTTCTCTAATTAGCAGCCTGCTAGTGCTTATATAACTTTCTGCTAAAGACTAGTGTGGGGGCACTCTTTCTGCCCCCTTCTGATGTCTATATTAGAATCTTTCTCTATCTCTTTTATACTTTAATAAAACTTGATTACACAAAAGCTCTAAGTGATCAAACCTTGTCACTGCCCCTGGATTGAATTCCTCTCCTCCCCAGGCCAAGAATCCCAGTGTCTTTCACGGCTCAGCAACAGCTTTTCACAGGGATACTGGAATAGACATCAGCAAGCGCTCTGGGCACTCACACGTGCCTGCCCGCCCCACCGATGTATGTCCCCAGCCAGTGCCATAACATCAAACATGCTCACGGCTCTTGGTCCCCTGTGGTCTTTGGCTTCTTAAGTCGTCTGCATTCGCCAAGGGAGGGTCTGTTTCTGACTACTTCTGATCTCTGACTGGCTAGTGTATGTTGAGTGGTGGCATGTCACTGCTTAAAACATCAAGAACTGCAGTCCCTATGGCACACCTTGTCTGCGGGCAAGCGTGAGTGTTGTGTATGGGTATGTGTGTGTGTCTTTCTGTGTGTGTGTGTGTGTTTAACAAGAAAGCCCTGGGTCTCTGACCTGCTCCTTGTCTTCACAAGGATGTGTCTAGAGTCATCTGGCACTCATAGTGTTCCAGACAGCAGCCCTTTCCTTAACCACCCTGGGTGTTGAAAACCTCCTGCTTCTGCACTGCACTAGTGGGAACAGCTACAGGGGCTCTGACTGACCGGGAGGGGTTGTGGGACTCCCGCTGTCTCTGTTACTTCCCGGGATTATCCACAAATACAATAACAATTCTCTGGGAATGCCACTCTGGCCTGATGTTTCTGGTCACTCCTGATATAGAATCCCCACCCCCAGGTACTACTCCGCTTCAGGTGCAGGCCAAAATGAGTCACTCAAAGTCATGGCTCAGACACCTACAGGCATTTTGGCCATGCCCGAATTCTTCTGCTGTATCTTTGGACCTCCACACCCCCAGCACCCAGTTCCCTTGGCCACCGCTCACCTTGCCTGTGCCCTTGTCCCCACCTCTCTTCCTGCTCCTGGTCCTTCTCCTCCTCCTGAGCAGCTGACTCCAAGGAATAGCAGTCAGGATAGGGCTTGGGCCCAGAAGCCTGCAATGCCCTGGAAGATGGTGCATATCTGAGCCAAGTGACCCTTCCTACTCTGACAATTGTTCCACCTGATATGAACGTAGGTCCTGTGGTCTTTCACATTTCCAGAGCTAAACTCATTGTCTGAAGGGCCACCAGTGACTTCAGATCCTCCAGCATGGGCTGGTAAATCACCCGGGGTTCCTGGCCTTGCACGTTCCTGGCTCTGCTCCTCTGGCTTCTCCTCTGGCTCCTGCGAGGACAGCTGCTCCTGCTCCACGTCCGCCACCACCTCCACCTCCTCTGTGCTTTCTTCTTCCACCAGCAGCCTGACCTCTTGCCCGATTCCTGCCATCTCTCCCTCTTTCAGGGTCTCACCTTTCTTTCTTCGCCTCCACACTGAAGAGAGCCGCCTCCTTGTTTGGTGCGGCACCTGGTGCCTACAAGATCCCCGACACCCGCACAGTGAGGGCAGGACCCAGGGCCTCCATCCCCTGAAGACTTGGCCTCACAGCTAGGAAGATCCAGAGTCCCGGGGTGCTCCGCCATCCTCTGGCAGCGTCTCACTCTGGACGTGGCCCTGGCTGTGGCTAGAGCTGGAGCAGCTGTGAAGGGGTTGCACATGACAACACAGCAGGTGGCCTGCACAGCCGATGCAAATGCTGCCGTCACCCAGTGGCCATAGCTCCTCCTTCTGGAGGTGCCCTGAGACTGAAGAATGCGGTGTGGGACCACCTGGCACAAGGTGCGAGGGCGGGACAGATTACCCAGGCTATCGGGCCCCTAGGCTGCTGGAGCTGTGAACCACTCCCAGGCTGCTGGCCCAATCTCAGCCATTGGCAGAGAGGGTAGTGGGCATCACACTCCACGGACAGGCCCCTAGCCTAAAGGGAGTCGCCTCAGGCCCACCTCCACCCCTGTCCCCGGGCCCACCCTGCTCCACCTCCCCACACCCCCACCCCACGGCTTCCATGGCTCCAGCGAGCCACGTGATGCCTCTGCTTCGCTGAGTGCCCGTCTCCAGGCACGTTGCCTGTATTCCATCTGGCAAAATTCAGGTGCAAGCTGCCACTTCCTTGGCCTCCATAAATTCAAACCATGAATTCCCACTTCCATATCAGAAAAGGACACTACTGTGTCCCACAGGACCTTTAATCTCTGGATCCTCTCCCAAAGTGTCCCATGAAAGGCAGGGGGCAATGTGGCTGAACAGTTTCCTTCACTGAGCAGAGAGGCCCATTCGGTCTGGATGATAGGAGACTGGGTACAGACCCAGTTTGATACTGTTGAGCTCCTTTGCTCAGGGGCACCAGAGCCACAGGGTACAGAGCTCTCTGTGTCTCTGTCTCTGCTTCTGGCACGCACTGTTTCTCTGTCCATCTTTCTTTGTGTGTAGTAGGGGCTTTTATCTGTGTGTCTCTGTCTCTCTGACTGGTGCTGCTGCCCTCTGCCACTCCCTGGACACCAGCGCTCATAAAAGACGCTTAACCTAGGCATGAAGCCAAAGCTCTCCTCCTGTGTGAGTTGCACCCATAGGAGATCTGACTTCATCAGTACACACAGCTGGGGAATGCTTTCTCAAACTTAGAGGCAAACACAGGCAATCTCTGCTGAACCACAGAAGGAGACAGGCGTCCCTCCCTCCCTCCCTCACATGGTGGACATGAACGCTGCACAGGACTATGGTGGCTTGGCCACACGTTGGACAGGGGGAGAAATGGGGCATGCTCTAGCTGGCATGAGGGGACTCCCTGAAACTTGCTTGAACGCGTCAGTGAGACGCCAAGGACACCTCTCCATTAAGGGCCACGACTCACCAGTGCCAGAGGCATTGAAGTCTGCCCATTTAGTGTATACAGGCCCTTTCAAAGTGGTGCTGTTCTCGTTCAGCCTCCAGGTTGAGAACACACTGCAGCCTACTCTGTCTCCCCAGGCCTGTGGGGTCGGGAGCACCAAAGAATCAACTGAAGCCATCCTTTGCATAGTCCTGATATCCAAGTGTTCTGTGAAGAGTATAGTAATGTTTTAAACTGGCAAACTCTGCAGGTAACAGCTGCTTATGCTGCCGTCCCGTCAGTCAACCAAAGCTTACATAAAACGCAAGGTGTGCTCATGCCCCTGGTCATTTTGGGGAAAGAATGCTGCTACAGTTGAGAAGGATAGAAAGATCTTTGTCACTGGCTGTCCAAGGGGCTGTAGCCCTGCCCCCTCTTCTGTGCCTGGGAATCCACCCCATTCTGTTTCTTGGCTTCTTTCCATTATCGCTGACTTCCCACTGGTGCTTTCTACCTGCCTGTCCTTTCGGCAAGGGATACAGGGTACAGCAGCACACTCGGAAGAAGGAAGGAATTCACATCAGGACATCTTTAAATGAGCAATGTGGTGTCTTCCTCATGACTGCTGTTCACTAATGCCTGGATCCTAAATACAGCAGGCTCTGAACTGGAACCTGTCTCTCACTGTCCCAGGGTCCCTGCATGCAAACAGCCTGCTATCTTTGCTTTATCCCTGCTCCCTCCCTCACAGACAGACACTGGCAGTGGGGCATATACACCCCACACCTGCGCTTTCCTCACCTTTCTGCACTGCCAGGTAGCTGGAGGTGCCCATCGAATTCCACATTCACACCCCATCTCGACCAGGATGCCTGGGGGTTCACTCTGAGGGCCTAGCTTAACATGTCACTTGTCTCGCATGGTGCCAATATGTAACACACTTGGAGAGGGAGTGTGCTGGCTGACAGGCTGATCCTAGGCAACACTAGCACAAGACTTTCCCAGATCTCCTTCTCACATGTGTGGAACAATCTGCAGTGAAGCTGGCTCTCATTCCCATCCTCCTCCTTCCAGTCTCTTCCTTTTTCCAAAGAATCCTGGCCTCTTCAAAATCGGGGGTCCTGCCCTAGCCTCGTCCAGCATTTCCACAGGGTAGCCAATGTTCCACACACAGTGATGAGTCCACAGATGGTGGTTTTAAATCCCCACATCATTTGATTCATTTCCTCTGGGTGACTCTTCAAACGCGCCCCCCTCCACTGCTTACTGATACAAACACACAACACAGCAGAAATTGTGAGCTTGGTTATGCCTCTTGATGTAACTGCAGATTTGCAGAGTCCCTGGCCAGAGCTGTCACTTGTCAGCCTTTCCTCATTCCTGTCCTGGACAGGGGCATCACAGAGATGCATGGACCAGTCTCCCCTAGTCTGTGAATGCCTCATGCCTCCTCTTCTTGTTGCTCCACATCTCAGGGCTGTCTCATCATCACATGAGATGATGTCACCTTCATCTCTGTGTCTGCAGTGGGCAGGACCCACGCACACACAGACACGTAACACAAGCACACACGTGTAAGGGACAGGGACACAAATGCAAACAGGGAACACGTGGCAGTACATGAAGAACACTTTTCTCATACAAAATATAGAGATTTCCATATTTCTTATAGGAAAATCTCCATTCTGATCTTCAAATGTGAACTATACCAAAGTCCACCTTCCATGAAGGAGCATTAGTGCCTAGATTTTGATATAGGGAATATAGGGAGTTCCATATTTCATGGTGGAAAATCATTGTATTGATACATGTTGAGAAATGCAAAGAATTCCATATTTCATGAGAAAACAGTGATGCTGATATTTTCATCTGTGAAATAGGGGCAATACCAACACCATATTGGATCTACATATCTTAAGAAAAGCAATACCTAGATGTTCGTGTGTGAAATGTAGAGTATCCCATATTTAATGTAAGAAAATCACTACCCAAGTTTTCATCTAGGAAATATAAATATAAATATATATATAAATAATTCTATATTTCATGTAAAAAACTCTGCATACAGATTTTAATAAAGTGAAATACAAAACATTCAACATTTCATGTAGTAAAACCAGCATTGAGATTTTCTTATGTAACATATAGAGAATTCTATTTTTAGAGTGAAAATGTCACAATGATTTTCGTTTCTGAAATATACAGAATTCCATATTTTATGTAGTAAAATTGGTACACAGAATTTGATAGATATCTTAAGCATACAGAATTCCAGATAGCATGTGGGGAAATTGGCACCCAGGTTTTCCTATGTGATACACATGATGTTCAATACTTCCTCTAGGAAAATTTGAGCAGAGATGTTCATGTGTGATACAAAGAAAATGGATGGTGCTATTTCAAATATGATACATAGAGAATTCCATATTTCATATGGGAATATTGGCACTCATATTTTCATATATGAAGCATAAAGTTTTCTTTATTTTTGTACAAATATCTGGGCCGAGATTTACTTATATTAAATGTGAAAAATCTCACATGACATGTATGAAAATCTGTTCACAGATTTCTATTTGTGAAGTGTAGAAATGTCCTCATTCATGTAGGAAAATCGGTTCCCTGATTTTTATAATGTGAAATATAGAAAATTAGATACTTATGTCAGAAAAATCTCAATTAAGATTTTCATATGTGAAATATACAGAATCCCACATGTCAATATAGCAGAAAAGTCTTTGTTCCAATTATCATCTGTAAAATATGTGAGATTCCATATTTCATTTAAGAAAATCTGCACACTGATTAGCACGTGTGAAACATACAGAATTCTGTATTCCACATTTGAAAATCTATGCCCACAAAAGCCATGCTAATATTTTCCTATGTGTTTTAGAGAGAATTTCATACTTAATGTAGGAAAATGAATGTCGATGTATTCAAAGGTTTAATATGGAGAATTCCATATATTGTGTAGGAAAATGTGCTCACAGATGTTCATAAATGTAACATAAAGAAGTCAGTATTTCCATCGGGAAGACTTTTTCCAGATTTTCATAGAGTCTATTCCATATATCATGCAGGACAATGTGTGCCTAGATTTTCAAATGTGAAGTATAGAGAATTACATATATTTAGTGCAGAAATAACAGTGCTCATATATTCCTATGAGAAATAATAGAGTATTGCATATGTAGATCAAGGAAATCTGTGCCCAAATGTCTTTGTTTCAAGTATAAAATGTACCAAATTTCAGGTAAGATAATCTGTACCTAGATTTTCATTTTTGAAATGTACAAAGTTTCTCTTTTATGAGTGAAAATTTGCATCATGCTGTTGTATTTGAATTATTGAGAATATGCCTCATGTCAGAAGATCTTAATGGAGATTTTCATATGGGAAATATATAAAATTCCATACTTCAAGCAGGAAAATGTATGCTCAAATTGTCTTATGTGAGATATACACAATTCCATATTCATGTAGGAAAAGGTGTACACAGACATCCAGATGTGTAACATCCCATACGCCATGTATCATGACCAAACATATACAACTACATTTTCAAAAGTGAAATGCAGATTTCGTATTTCACGTAGAAAACTCTGCACCCATATTTTCCTATGTGAAACATAGAAAACACATATTTCATGCAGGAAAATCATCCTTCACGTGTACATATGCATGAACCAGGGCATCCAAAGCCAGTGATCTGGAAGAACACAGAGGAATAGGGTGGGGAGGGATGTGGGGTGGGCTTAAGGATGTGTTGGACACATGTGTACCTATGGCTCACTAAGCTTGATGTATGGCAAAAACCATCACAATGTTGTATAGTAATCATCCTCCAGTGTTCTTGCATGGAGAATCCCAGGGACGGGGGAGCCTGGTGGGCTGCTGTCTATGGGGTCGCACAGAGTCAGACATGCCTCAAGCGACTTAGCAGCAGCAGCAGCAGAGGCTTACATGAACACTGTTACCTCACCGTGGCCTTATTTCAGTAGCAGAGGATCTGACAGGGAGACATTTGCAACAGTTAACCACACCTCTTCCTCACCTCTCCCAGAAGTGCGTTTTGCTGAAAACTCTTGGGGAGCTTAGGATTTTTAAAGCCATATGCCACCCATCTCCTTTCATAGCTCTGCAGTAAAACTTTCTCGGCTTTAAGCTCCAATGTTCTGATATCGCATGGCCTAACTATATTGGGTCCATGGGTATTCATTAACACTAGCCCCTAAAGACTCATTTCTGTAGAGAGTAACTGAGAGAATGCCTCATTCCAAATCCACATTCAGTCATTAAATTATGTGCAATTTAACATTCCTTCATAGAGAACAAAGTACCAAAACTGATGGCTACAACAAATTACCAGGTGAATTTAGGACAAAATAACTGTGACAAATGTTGTCATCAGGTCTTATTTGAGGACTACATATTATTTTGAAAATTTGTAATGATTGTACTTAATAGGATCATTTCAGTCGCTCAGTCGTGTCTAGTTTTTTGTGACCCATAAATTTTTTGCGATCCATGCACGCCAGGCTTTCCTGTCCTTCTCCATCTCCCGAAGCTTGCTGAAATTCATGTCCATGGAGTTGGTGATGCCAGTCCAACTTTAAATCAGTATTGGACGTAAACAGGATGCACATTTTACTAATGATAACATATTAAATAGAAAAAATATTCATCAGGCACAGTACCAGAAACTCGAAAACAAGTATCTAAAGATTTCTCTTCTCTGGAAAATCAAAAGCATATGAAAATGTTGATTAAAATATCTCCCCCCCAAAGAGAACTAGCATATTCTCTTTGCTGACACGAAAACAAGACTGTGGATAACTGAACTATAACAAGAGAATAAGTTGAGCCAGTTAAAACAGAACATTAGATTTTCTGTAAATCTATGTTCTATTGAGGTGCTTACTAATTTATCTTCTCTGTTTATTGACTATATGCAAGAACATTTTGGCTTTCATGGTTACAAAATACACTGAGAGAAAATTAATTTTGCTATCAAATAGCAAACCATTTAGTTACTGTTACTATGGAAATACATTTTCTTCAATAACTATACCAACACATTTTATGATTGCTCTCTGTCTCAAACATTATATAAACAGATTCATTTGAATCTCAATGGAGAAGAGGCACAGACTGTTAAAAACTGGAATAATGAGCATATAGCTTTTCAAAACATTATGAAGAACACACATAATCAAGTGAAGATTCATATAAAATACACATACACTTGTCATAAAATTTCATGATACATGCAAAACTGCAACTGCAACTGGTACGAATACAGATTTGGTTAATATCTAGTAAGTATAGAAGAGAATCAAAACAAACAAACAAACAAAAAAACCAACAACAATGGGGAGAAGTTTATGCTGAACTTAAAGTTTTGTGTGGAAGCACTAAAGAATAGTGGACACAGCAATACTCAGGAAAAGAAAATGTGCTCAGTGTTGGTCAATTAAAAATATTTTGTTTTCTAATATACATGATTTCAATGTATGAGTCCTTCATGAAAAAAATTATTACAGGACTAATTAAAGAAAGTAATCACTGATGGCATAAACAGAGGCAAAAGGTTTGCTGAGCAGAAGATCTTTTTAAACCTCAGGTTAAAGATGAAACACCTGAAGAATTTATGGTAATAAAATACAGTGGAAATATGGAAATAAGATAACTTTTCAGAGTAGACTGGTGACATTAGAACAATGAGATACAACTACAGACTTATTGGAATGGTCAAATACAAAAATCTGAAAAACGATTTACCGGCAAAGAGGGACAATAGGAACTCTCATTCGTTGTTAGTGGGAATGCAATTTGGAAGCAATATCTTACAGTGCTAAATGTTGTCATACCACATAGTTTAACAATTATGCCCCTAGATAGTTCAGTAAGTGATTTGATAGTGACTGCCCACACAAAAATATGCACATGAGTTTTATTACAGCTTAATTCATACTCTCTCTCTTTCACACACACACACACATATGCATACAAATTGGAAGCAATGAAAGTGTCCTTTAATAGACAACTGGATAAACAAACTACCGTACATCAACATAACAGAATACTATTCAGGAATAAAATGAAATGAGCTATCAAATAGCAAAAAGAAATGAATGAAACCTGAATGAATGTTATTAAGTAAAATAAGCTAGTCTGGAAAAGATTATACACTGCATGCTACGAATTATATGATATTCTGGAAAAGGTAAAACTACAGAGAGAATAAAAAATATCAGAGGCTTTTTCCTTTTGCTCCAGAATAGTTTTACTAGTTTGGCTAAGGTATGCCAACGCTCAACAATTCCTCTCTTACTTTGACTCACAAATCCACTCAGGCGGATTCTTCATTGCCCCAGAGCTCATAGGTCTTCAGGAACCTCCTCACTGAGGGGGTTGAGGTTACCACAGGTCGACATGGTGAGTTTCAGATTCCGCAGACTGGACACAAATTTCACAAGGTCCATCTCGAGCAGGGTTGAGGTATGGAACACGTAGTCTTCTTCAGAGGAAGACTTTTCCTTTCTCCTTCTGAGAGAGCCCAATGAACGGCCCTGACGGGCAGCAGGAGTGTGCACTTACTCTCACCACTCTCTCCTGCCAACTTCACTGTCACGTACATCAGCACAATGAAGAAAAGCCAGAGCAACGTGATCTCAAGCCAGTCTCAGGCATGCTCTTGTAGACTCTGCCGAATTAAAAAGTGCCCTCCGCAGAGCATCTTCCCCTGGATTTCTTCCGCTTTCTCTCTCAGAGTAGTAAACATTAAGGCGTAGACACAGGTAACACCCATGGAAATGCACAGGAACGATTTGAGGGACCACATGGTGAGCCGAGAGCAAATGGCTCCTGGTGTGCTGGTCTGCCCCGGCACCAGGAGACTGAGGACCAGCCAGGGCTGGGCCCTTGCTGATGTCACAGAGGGCCCTGCCCCAGCCGGAACCCATGTGGCCACTGTGATGACTTCAGGGCAGAGGCTAAGGAGGCTTGCAGGGGTCAACTGGTAGTAGGGCTTAAAGGAAGATGGCGACATTTCCAGCTGGTAGTTGCAAAAGAGTTGGGGGATGACAGAATGCCACCTCCTTGCCAGTGTATTCCTTCTGAACCTGGTGTTCTACTGGGAGGATAGGTCCATCTTTCATTTTTATTTTTCCATTTGTTAAATCCAGACACTGGGTGAGCAGAGCAGACACATGGGCAGGTGGCCCTGAGGAGCAGAGGGGCAAGTGGGAAAGAAAGATAGTAAAGGAGAGGCCACACACTAGGAGCCACGGATGTGTTTTGTGTGGCCTTCACTGTTCCTAAAAATGACCGTGCTCAGTTGCTAAGTCCTGAGTGACTCATTGAGACCTCAAGGACTGTAGCCCTTCAGGCTCCTCTGTGCCTGGGATTTCCCAGGCAAGAATACTGGAGTGGGTTGCCATTTTCTTCTCCAGGCATAGAGGATGTTTTAGGGCAGTGAAACTTTTCTGTATGATGTTATGGTAAATAGATGGCACTGCCTAATTGTCAAAAGCCTTAGAATCTTACAGCACATGAAGAGAATCAATGTGTGCATATTAAAAAGAACCCCACACATTTTGACATCAAGAATAGAATACAAAAATTGACTAAACAATCTAGTTATATTATTGCAAATATTTAAAACTACCTCAATCAGACTCCCTGACTTAAGTAACTTTGGAAATGAACGGTGTTTGCAAGACTGAAAGCAAAAGATAAAAGCGCTATAATCTAGTTGATAGTGTTCTTTCTCGTAGGGGTACAGGTTAACAATCTTGAGACAGTTACACATGCATACGTGAATTTACTGTTAAATAGATGGCACATGAGTATACATACATGTATTTCTCTGTTCTGTGAGCTGAAAGACTCTAAGAGAAATGATACTCCCCAAATCTGAAAAAAACAATGATGTGGAAATAAGCACAGATTTTGGTTCCCAATACTTTTTCCAAGGAAAGGAACGAGGCTTCTAGGAGAAATTGCTGATTACAGGGCTCAGAGAAGAAATATAGAAGAGGAGTCTGGGGGATCTTATCGTATCAAAAGGGAGGTGAAGAAAAAAAAAAAAAGCCCCACAGTAATGGCACTATGTCAAAGAAGACAAGAATGAGCTTCCGATGGCAAAAGCTAGAACAGAATGAGCAATGCAATAAATTAAGTAAGTCATCCTTTGGGATTATACCCCAAAGTATAAAGCAACTCTTCAGAAAGCAGTTCAGTGAGGTCTTTCAAGACAGGCATCCAAGATAGGGGGTCATGGTGCCATAGTGGGCCAGACGAGATGGCAGGGGTGAAGAGGATATCCATGCAGACAACATAGCCTAGTATGGGGCATCAGAACTCAAATAGGGTGAAACAATAAGATCCACAAGAATGGGGAAGGGGGTTATGTAGTATGATATGTGAGCACTTGAACAGGGAAATAAGGATATCCATCCCAGGACGTATCATGGGCAGTCAGGGCCAAAGTGGGATTAAGAGGCCTTCACAGAGCAGAGAAGCCTGCCACAAGAGTCAGTTTATCCAGAGGATATCAAATAGGACGCTTGCCAGGCATGCAGAGTAAAAGCCTCAGTCCAGAGAAGTGGAAATCCACATGGAGGAGGCAGATTTGTGTAGAAGATCAGAGGCTAAGCAAGAGGAGGAGGGCATCCATGCACCGAAGTGGGCAGCCCTGTGTGGGCAGTTACAGGCTGAGTGGAACAAGGGGAGTATCTGAACGTGGGGGTATCCCGTTGCAGAGTATCAAAGCCCAAGCAGGGTAAGGGGAGTAGGTTTATAAAATGGTTGCCTGGAGTGGGTGTCAGAGTCTGAATATGTTGAGAAAGGCACATGGGTTGGGGACAATCCAGAGTTTTGTGATATCAGAGCCAGAGTTATGCAGGGAGGATACTCACACAAAGGCATGCACACGCACATGTACACTTCCCAGACTCTGTCCAATGAGAGGAACTGAGAAATAATGAGTCTCATATATTGGGTTTTAAATTCCATTTTCCACTAAAACTTTTTGGGATTTCTGGGAGAAATTGTTAATTCCATGGCAACGTCAGGGAAAGTACAAGATGAGCCTGGAATACCTTGTACCAAAAGCATCAAATTGTTCAAAGAATGATGGGAAGATGTCCAAAGGACAGAGAGCCTGGCTTCAGGAGGTTCCCACTGTCCTGTCCGAGGCTGGAACAATATGAACATCAATATAAATAATGATAGTGATAAGTCATGATTCCCTTGGTAAAATAAAAGGCTATTAATCAAATAGATTGAATTAAATTAATAAATCTAAATTTTGGAGAGGAATTATATATATGTATACATACTTTAAAACACAAAAGACTGTTTCAATTACAAGATAGGGGAGAGTCACTTGACAGTGGAGAAGCTTGACAGCAACCACTTTAATCAAGTGATCCAAGTGAACGTCATCAATATTGGGACACACTGAAATAATGAACCACTTGATAGAATGAGATGATCTGAACACAGTATCATTTCCATCATTTTCCTGTCAAAGATGCAAAACATGATATTCTTCATGAGCAAAGTGTTTGCTTCATGAGCAAACACTGGATGGAGCAAAGTTGAGGAGAATTTTACAAAATAACTGGCCTCTAGTTTTGGCATTCGAGTAATACTGCCTCACTGAACGAGCTGGGAAATGTTCCTTTCCACTTCTACGGATACATTTAGAATGCGTGTGTGGAGAATTGGCATGACTTTTAGTTTAAATATTTGGTAGAATTCAGCAGTGAGGCTATCTGGGTCTAGGTATGGTAGTGGGACTTTTGTGAGGTGGGTTGGGCAGGAAGTTTAAAAATGAATAATTCTGTCTCTTTGCTATTCAGATTTTCAGTTTCTTCTTGAGTCAATTTCAGTCATTTGTGTATTTCTAGAAATTTTTCCATTTCATCTAAATTTTCTAAATAGTGCCATGGTATTCCTTTACAATTATGTTTATTCCTCTAAAGTTGGTAGTAATTTTTCCTTTTCTATTCCTAATTTTAGTGATTTGGGTCTTCTTCCTCCCTTGAACAATATCACGAAAGTTGTGTCAACTTACTGACCTTTCTACACAGTGAAATTTTCATTTGTTGAGTACCTCTGTGGTTCTTCTATTCTCTATTTCATTTATTATGCTGCACTATTGATTGTTTACTATGGCTGCCTATTTGAGTTTGGTTTGCCACATCCCCTACCTTAGGTGTAATGTGTTTTTGCTTTCACTCTTCTCAAAGTGCAAAAGCAAGAGAGTTCCAGTAAAATATCTACTTCTCTTTTATTGACTCTGGCATGGTCTCTGACTGTGTGGACCACAACAAACTGGAAAATGCTTGACGAGATGGGAATACCAGACCACCTGACCTGCCTCTTGAGAAATCTGTATGCAGGTCAGGAAGAAACAGTTAGAACTGGACATGGAACAACAGACTGGTTCCAAATAGGAAAAGGAGTACGTCAAGGCTGTTATTGTCACCCTGCTTACTTAACTATATATATGCAGAGGACATCATGAGAAATGCTGGGCTGGATGAAGCACAAGCTGGAGTCAAGATTTCTGGGAGAAATATCAATAACCTCAGATATGCAGATGACACCACCCTTATGGCAGAAAGCAAAGAAGAACTAAAGAGCCTCTTGATGAAAGTGAAAGAGGAGAGTGAAAATGTTGACTTAAAACTCACATTCAGGAAACTAAGATCATGGCATCTAGTCCCATCACTTCATGGCAAATCGATGGGGGAACAGTGGAAACAGTGACAGACTTTGTTTTCCTGGGCTCCAACATCGCTGCACATGGTGACTGCAGCCATGAAATGAAAAGACACTTGTTCCTTGGAAGACAAGTTATGACCAACATAGACAGCATATTAAAAAGCAGAGACATTACTTTGCCAACAAAGGTCCATCTAGTCAAAGCTATGGTTTTTCCAGTAGTCATGTATGGAAGTGAGTGTTGGACTATAGAGAAAGTTGAGCACAGAAGAATTGATGCTTTTGAACTGTGGTGTTCGAGAAGACTCTTCAGAGTCCCTTGGACTGCAAGGAGACCCAGCCAGTTCATCCTAAAGGAAATCAGTCCCAAATATTCACTGGAAGGACTGATGGTGAAGCTGAAACTTCAGTACTTTGGCCACCTGTTGTGAAGAACTGACTCAATTAAAAAGACCCTGATACTGGGAAAGATTGAAGGCAGGAGGAGAAGGGGACGGCAGAGGATGAGATGGTTGGATGGCATCACCAACTCAATGGGCGTGAGTCTGAGTAAACTCTGGGAGTTGGCGATGGACAGGGAGGCCTGTCATGCTGCAGTCCATAGGGTCGCAAAGAGTCGGGTGTGACTGAGCGACTGACACTTACTTACATTACTCTGGGGCTTTTTTTGTTTGTTTGTTTGTTTTTTACTATTTCCTTTTTGATACAATAATATCCACCCGACTCCTCTTCTATAGTTCCTCTCTGAGCCCTACAGTCAGTAATTTCTCCAAGAAGCCTGGCTCCTTTTATTGGAAAAGAGTATTGGGAACCAAGATCTGTGCTTATTTCAACATCAGTTTCTTTCAGATTTTCAGAGTATCATTTCTCTTAGACCCTTTCAGCTAACAAGACAAAGAAATATATGTATGTATACACATGTGCCATCTATTTAACTGTTCAGTTCAATTATGCATGTGTAAGACTATCAGGATGGTTAATGGAGAAGGCAATGGCAACCCACTCCAGTACTCTTGCCTGGAAAATCCCATGGACGGAGGAGCCTGGTAGGGTGCAGTCCATGGGATCCCTAAGAGTCAGACACAGCTGAGCGACTTCACTTTCACCTGTCACTTTCATGCATTGGAAAAGGAAATGGCAACCCACTTCAGTGTTCTTGCCTGGAGAATCCCAGGGACGGGGAGCCTGGTGGGCTGCCATCTATGGGGTCACACAGAGTCGGACACGACTGAAGCGACTTAGCAGCACCAGCAAGACTATCAGGATGGTTAACCTGTAACCCAAGAGAAAAAACACTATCAACTCGATTACAGTGCTTTTATCTTTGGTTTCAATCTTGCAAACTACATTCATTTCCAAAGTTACTTATGTCAGCGGATCTTAGTGAGGTGGCTTCATACATTTGTAATATAATTAAATTGATTAGTCAAATCCTGCATTCCATTCTTGATGTCAAAATGTGTGTTTTGGTTTTTTTTTAGATATGCATACACTGATTCACTTTTTGTGTTGTAAGGGTCTACAGGTTTTGGCAAATATATAGTACCATGTATTTACCATAACATCATACAGAATAGTTCCACTGCCCTTAAACATCCTCTATGCCTGGAGAGGAAATGGCAACCCACTCCAGTATTCTTGCCTGGGAAATCCCAGGGACAGAGCAGCCTGCTGGGCTACAGTGCGTGGGGTCTCATAGAGCCAGACACGAGTTAGTGTCTGAGCACAGTCACTTTTAGGAACTGTGTTGGCCACAGAATACACATCAGTGGCTCCTAGTTTGCGGCCTCTTGTTTAATATCTTCCTTTCCCACTAGGCTCTCTGTTCCACAGGGGCACATGCTCAAAGGTCGGCTCTGCTCAGCCCAGTGCCTGGATTCAACAAATGGAGTAATGAAAATAGAACAGAGAAACCCCCCTCCCAGTAGAGCATCAGGTTCAGAAAGAATACGCTAGCAAAGAGATGGCGTTTTATCACTCCCCACCTCTTTTTCGATTGCTCGCTGGAAATGTCCCCATTTCCCTTTAAGCCCTACTCCCAGTTGCCCCTGAAAGCCTCCTTACCCTCCGCCCTGAAGTCATCACAATGGCCACATGGGTTCCGGCTGGGGCGGGGCCCACTGTGGCATCACCAAGGGCCCAGCCTGGCTGGTCCTCAGTCTCCAGGTGCCAGGGCAGACCAGAGCACCAGGGGCCGTTTCCTCTCAGCTCACCGTGTGGTCTGTCAAATGGTTCCTGTGCTTCTTCATAGTTGTGTTACCTGTGTCCACGCCTTAATGTTTACTTCTCTGAGAGAGAAAGCTGAAGAACTCCAGGGAAAGAAGCTCTGCGGAGGACACTTTCCAGTTTGGCAGAATTTACCAGAGCATGCCCAAGACTGGCTTGAGATCACATTTTCTGGCTTTTCTTCGTTGTGCCAATGTACCTGACAGTGAGGCTGGCAGGAGAGAGTGATGAGAGTAGTGTGCAGACTCCTCTTGCCCGTCAGGCCGGTTCATTTGGCTTTCAGGGAAAGAAAAAGAAAGAGGCTTCCCCCAACAAAGGCTGTATGTTCGATACCTTAACCCTGCTGGAGATGGACCTTGTGAAATTTGCTTCCAGAGTGTGGAATCTGAAACTCGCCATGGCAACCGGTGATAACCTCAACCCTCCCAATGTCAAGGTCCCTGCAGATGCAACCGATAACATTCCAGTATATGAGCTCTGGGGCAACGAAGACTCCGATTGAGCGGATTTGAGTGTCAAAGTAGGAGAGGAATTGTTGAGCATTGACATACCTTATCCAAACTAATAAAGCTATTCTGAAGCAAAAGAAAAAAGCCTCTGATATTGTTTATTCACTCTACAGTTTTACCTTTCCCAGAGTGTTGTACAATTGGCAGCATGCTGTGTATAATCTTTTCCAGACTAGCTTATTTTACTTAATAACATTCATTGAGGTTTCATTCATTTCTTTTTGTGATATGATAGCTCACTTCTTTTTATTCTTGAATAATATTCTGTTATGTTGATGAATCATAGTTTCTTTATTCAGTCGTCTATGTAAGGACACTTTGGTTGCTTCCAGTTTGTGTGTGTGTGTGTGTGTGTGTGTGTGTGTGTGACAGAGAGAGAGAGATTATGAATTAAAGCTGTTATAAAATTCATGTGCATGTTTTTGTGTGGGCATTAACTATCAAATCATTTCCTGAACAGTTTAGGAATGTGATTGATAGATCATGCGGTATAACAATGCTTAGCTCTGTAAGAAATTGCTTCCAAAGTGACTCTACCATTTTGCAATCCCGCTAACAACGAATGAGAGTTCCTGTTGTTCCTCATCTTTGCCAGTAATTGGTTTGTCAGATTTTTGTATTTGACCATTCCAATAAGTGTGTAGTGGTATCTCATTGTTTTAATTTCACCAGTCTACTCTAAAAAGTTATCTTATTTCCATATTTCCATCGCGACATTTCCATTGTGTTTTAATACCATCAATTCTTCAGAAGTTTTATCTTTAATCTGAGGTTTAAATAGATCTTCTGCTCAGCAAAACTTCTGCTGCTGTTTATACCATCAGTGATTACTTTGCTTAAGTAGTCCTCTAACAACTTTTTCATGACGGACTCATAACTTGAAATCTGTATCCGGGTCTAGAAGCAACAGTTAGAACTAGACCTGTGACAGCAGGCCGGTTCTAAACTGGGAAAGGGGTAGGACAGGGCTGTTTATGGTCACCTTTTCATTTAACTTATATGCAGAGTACATCGAGAGAAACCCCGGGCAGGATGAAGCACAAAGTGGAATTGAGATTGCTGGGAGACATACCAGTAACCTCAGATATGCAGAGGACACCATCCTTACGGCAGAAAGTGAGGAACTTGAGGAGAATTCAATAGGTAACATAGTCTGGCACTCCCATTAATTTAAGAATATTCCACAGTTGGTTGTGATCCACACAGTCAAAGGATTTGGTGTAGTCAATAAAGCAGATGTTTTTCTGAAACTCTCTTGATTTTTCTATGATCCAGTGCATGTTGGCAATTTCTCTGGTTCTTCTGCTTTTGCTAAATCCAGCTTGAACATCTGGAATTTCTAAGTTCATGTACTGTTGAAGAATATTTGGAGAATTTTGAGCCTTCCTTTGCTAGCGTGGGAGATGAGTGTCGTCGTGCACTAGTTTGAACATTCTTTTCATTGCCTTTCTTTGGGTTGAAATAAAAACTGACCTTTTCTTTTGTGTGGTCATTTCTGAGTTCTCCAAATTTGCTGCCATATTGAGTGCAGCACTTTAACAGCAACATGTTTTAGAGTTTACAGTAGTTGAACTGGAATTCCATCACCTCCACTAGTTTTGTTCATAGTGAGGCTTCCTCAGGCCCATTTGACTTTTCATTCCAGGTAGTCTGGCTGTAGGTGAGTGATCACACCATCGTGCTTAATTGGGGCATTAAGATCCTTTCTGTTTAATTCTGTGTATTCTTGCCACCTCTTCTTAATATTTACTGCTTCTCTTAGATCCATGCCAATTATGCACTTTATTATGCCTATCTTTGCGTGGAATATTCCCTTGGTATCTCTAATTTTCTTGAAGAGATCTCTAGCCTTTCTCATTCTACTCTTTTCCTCTATTTCTTTTCTTTGATCACTAAGGAGGCTTTCTTTTCTCTCCTTGTTCTTCTTTGAATCTCTGCATTCAGATGGTTATATCTTTCCTTTACTCCTTTGCCTTTCATTTCTATTATTTACACAGTTATTTGTAAGGCCTCCTCAGACAACCATTTTGTTTTCTTGCATTTCCTTTTCTTGGGGATGGTTTTCATCACTGCTTCCTATGCAATGTGACGAACCTCAGTCCATAGTTCTTCAGAAACTCTGTCAGTCAGATTTAATCCCTTGAATCTGTCTGTCACTTCCACTGTAGAATCCTAAAGGATATGATGTAGATCATACCTGAATCATCTCATGTTTTTCCCTTCTTTCTTCAGCTTAAGTATGAGTTTGGCAATCAGTAGTTCATTATCTGAGCCAGAGTTAGCTCCCAGTCTTCTTTTTGCTGACTGTATACAACTTCTCATCTGCAAGGAGCATTATCGATCTGATTTTGGTATTGACTATCTAGTGAGGTCCACGTGTAGTGTCGTCTCTGGTGTTGTTGGAAGAGGTTGTTTGCTATGACCAGTGCATTCTCTTGGCAAAACTCTGTTAGCCTTTGCCCTGCTTTTCATTTTGTACTCCAAGGCCAAACTTGCTTGTTATGGCAGGTATCTCTTGACTTCCTGCTTTTGCAATCCAGTTCCCTATGATGAAAAGGACATCTTTTTTTGTTATTTCAGATCTAGCAGGTCTTGTAGGTCATCATAGAATCATTCAACTTCAGATTTTTTGGTGTTATTGGTTGGGGCATAGACTTGGATTACTGTGATATTGAATGGTTTCCCTTGGAAAGGAACAGAGATCTTTTCGTCTTTTTGAGATTGCACCATCCCATCAGGGGCAAGTAGCCTAATCTATCTGTGCTTCCATATCTCAGCTGTGTAATTTCAGGCAGGTTGCCTGACCTCTCTCTGCTTTCACTTCTGAGCTCTATGATCTTAGGCAACATGCCTGTATATGCTGTTCTTTGATATTTCAGCCATGTGAGCTTCGACAAGTTGCCTAAACTCTCTGTGCTTCTGCATGTGGGCTGTGTGATCGTAGGCAAGATTGCTAACCTCTCTCTTTCCACTTCTGAGCTATGTGAACTTAGGTAAGTTGTCAGATCTATCTGTATTCCACTTCTGAGCTGTGCTCTTTGTCAAGTTGCCAGACCTCTCTGTGTTTATGTGCTTATGTCCTTATGAGCTATGTGAACTTAGGTATGTTGCCTGACCTCTCTGTTGTTCCACATTTAAGCTGTGTGGTTTTAGGCAAGTTGCCTGACCTCCCTGTGCTTCCACTTCTACCTATGTGATCTCAGGCATATTGCCTGACCTCTCTGTTCTTAAGAGCTATGTGATCTTGGACAAGTTGTCTGACCTCTCTGTGCTTCCACCTCTGCAATCTTTGATCTTAGGGAAGTTGCCTAAATTCTCTGCTGGCTTCCCTGTCTATCAACAACTCCTGGAGCTTGCTCAAACTCCTGTACATCAAGTCGTTGATGCCATCTAACTGACTTATCCTCTGTCATCACCTTGGCTTCCTGCAATCAAACTTTCCCAGCATTCACTTCTTTTCCAATGAATCAATTTTTCGCATCAGGTGGCCAAAGTATTGGAGCTTCAGCTTCACCATCAGTCCTTCCAATGAATATTCAGGACTGATTTCCTTTAGGACAGACTGGTTTCATCTCCTTGAACTCAAGAGACTGTCATGAGTCTTCTCCAATACCCCAATTCAAAAGCATCATTTCTTTGGCGCTCAGCTTTCTTTACCATCCAACTCTTACATCCATACATGACCACTGGAAAAACCACAGCTTTGACTAGAGGGACCTTTGTCAGCAAAGTAATGTCAAAACAAAGTAAAGCTTTTTCATATGCTGCCTAGATTGGTCAGAGCTTTTCTTCCAGCAAGAAGCTTTTCTTTCCAGCAGGAAATCTTTTAATTTCCTGGCTGTAGTCACCATCTGCAGTCATTTTGGAGCCTAAGAAAATAAAGCCTGATACTATTTCCATTGTTTCTCCCTCTATTTGCCAAAAAGCGATGGGACTGGATGCCATGATGTTCATTTTTTGAATGTTGAGTTTTAAGCCAGCTTTTGCACTCTTCTCTTTCACGTTCATTGAGAGGCTCTTTAGTTCTTCTTCGCTTTCTGCTGTAAGGGTGGTGTCCTCTGCATATCTGAGGTTATTGGTATGTCTCCCAGCAATCTCAATTCCACTTTGTGCTTCATCCTGCCTGGGGTTTCTCTCGATATACTCTGCATATAAGTTAAATGAAAAGGTGACCATAAACAGCCCTGTCCTACCCCTTTCCCTGCTGTCACAGGTCTAGTTCTAACTGTTGCTTCTTGACCCGCATACAGATTTCTCAGGAGGCAGGTGAGGTGGTGTGGTATTCCCATCTCTTTATGTTCCACGGTTTGTTGTGATCCACACACTCAGAGACTTTGGTGTAGTCAATAAAGTAGAAGTAGATGTTTTTCTGGAACTCTCTTGCTTTTCCTATGATCCAATGGACTGGGCAATTTGATCTCTGGTTCCTCTGCCTTTCCTTAATCCAGCTGGAACATCTGGGAGTTCTTGGTTCACGTACTGTTGAAGCCTAGCTTGGAGAATTTGGAGCATTCCTTTGCTAGCGAGTGAGATGAGTGCCATTGTGTGGTTGGAATGTTCTTTGGCCTTGCCTTTCTTTGGGATTGCAATGAAAACTGACATTTTGTGGTCCAGTGGCCAAATTTGCTGGCGTATTGAGTGCAGCACTTTCACAGCATCATCTTTTTGGATTTGAAATAGCTCAACTGGAATCCCATCACATCCACTAGCTTTGTTCGAGTGATGCTTTCTCAGGCCCATGTGACTTTGCCTTCCAGGGTGTCTGGCTGTAGGTGAGTGATCACACCATCGTGGTTATCTGGGTCATTAAGATCTTTTCTGTACAGTTCTTCTGTGTATTCTTGTCACCTCTTCTTAATATCGTCAGCTTCTTTTAGGTCCATACCGTTTCTGTCCTTTCTTGTGACCTTATCTTTCATTTCTTTTCCTTATGTTTGAGAGATTAAACATTTCATGGGAGGAGATTCACACGACATGAAAAAAGGGAAAAAAAAAACCTCAAGTAGTAGTGGCTTGCCATTGAGCTACCTTTTGCACTGGTGGTGGGATGATTTTCAGTGCTCTAATGAGTAAGTCCACCAGTCTACTTCAGGCTCACTTTGTACTAGGCCAATCCATGGTAACGACTTAAAGTAAGCTGCGTATATATATATATATATGCCTTCATGTGAAAGAGCAATGTTGAGTTAATTGCCTTCCATTTGAAATAACGACTAATATTTATATTGATAAAGCTAGTGTTCCGTGAAGTAAAATAATCATTTGCCTCATTCTCAACATTTATTAGTGTATATTGCTATTTTTGTTCAGTGAAAGTTTATTTTCCTTTTTTAATGTTCTATTTTATATCGGAGTACAATTGGTCAGCAATGTTTTGATAGCTTATGTTGACAGCAAAGTGATTCAGGTATACATATATCTTTTTTTTTTTCCCATTTATGTTCTTACAGAGTATTCAGCAGAGTTCCCTGTGCTATAATGTAGGTCCCTGATGGTTATGCATTTTAAATACAGCAGTGTGTATAAACATATTTAACTGAAACATGTCTTTTCTAATGAGCCACTTAAATCAGTGTTGGAAGTAAACAGAATGTGCATTTTACTAATGATAAAATACTAATTAGAAAAATATTCATTAGGCACAGTACCAGACATTCGAAAACAAGTGTCTTAAGATTTCTTTTCTCTTGAAAATCAAAAGCATAGGAAAATATTGAGTCAAATAATCTTCCCCTCAAGAGACCTAGCAAATTCTCTTTACTGACAGAAAAACAAGAATGTTTATAACTGAACTAAAACAAGACCCGAAGTGAAACTAGTTAAAACCGATCATTTGATATTCTATAAATCGATGTTCTATCAAGGTGCTTGCTAATTTATATTCTCTGTTTATAGACTATATGGAAGGGCAGTTGGACTTTCAAAATTACAAAAAAACAGTGAGAGAAAATTAATTGTTACCAATAACAAACAGTTTAGTTATTGCCATTTTAAAAACATAATTTCTAAAAAAAAAATAAATAAATAAATAAAAACATAATTTCTTCAATAACTATACCAACATGTTTTGTGATTGTTCTCTAGTTCTATCATTATATATGGACTCATTCGAATCTCAATGGAGAAGAGGCACAGATTATTAGAAACTTGAATAATGAGCATGTAGTTTCTCAAAACTATATGAAGTAGACATATAATAAAGCCCAGATTCTGATAAAATACATATTTGCTTCTGATAAAATACAAATAAAACTTCAGGGTAAATGTACTGCTACAACTGCAACTGGTACCAATCCAGATTTGGATAACATCTACCAAGCATATAAGAGAATCTAAGCAAACCGGAAAAAATGGGGGGAGGAAATTCATGCTGAACTTAAACCTTTTGTGTGGAGGCACTCAACATTAGTGGACAAAGCCATACTCAGGAAAAGAAAATGTGGTCAGTGATGTTCAACTAAAAATGCATATTTTCCAATAAACATGATTTCAAGTTATGAGTCCTTCATGAAAAAGTTGTTAGAGGACTACTTAAGCAAAGTAATCACTGATGGTATAAACAGCAGCAGCAGTTTTCCTGAGCAGAAGATCTATTTAAACCTCAGATTAAAGATAAAACTTCTGAAGAATTGATGGTATTAAAACACAATGGAAATGTCGCGATGGAAATATGGAAATAAGATAAATTTTTAGAGTAGACTGGTGAAATTAAAACAACGAGATACCACTACACACTTAAGATGAGGAACAACAGGAACTCACATTCGTTGTTAGCGGGATTGCAAAATGGTAGAGTCACTTTGGAAGCAATTTCTTACAGAGCTAAGCATTGTTATACCGCATGATCTATCAATTACATTCCTAAACTGTGCAGGAAATGATTTGATAGTTAATGCCCACACAAAAACATGCACATGAATTTTATAACAGCTTAATTCATAATCTCTCTCTCTCTGTCTCACACACACACACACACACACACACACACACACACACACACACACACACCAGAAGCAACCAAAGTGTCCTTAAATAGACAACTGAATAAAGAAACTATGATTCATCAACATAACAGAATATTATTCAAGAATAGAAAGAAGTGAGCTATCATATCACAATAAGAAATGAATGAAACCTGAATGAATGTTATTAAATAAAATAAGCTAGTCTGGGAAAGATTATACACAGCATGCTGCCAATTGTACAACACTCTGGGAAAGGTAAAACTGTAGAGTGAATAAACAATATCAGAGGCTTTTTTTCTTTTGCTTCAGAATAGCTTTATTAGTTTGGATAAGGTATGTCAATGCTCAACAATTCCTCTCCTACTTTGACACTCAAATCCGCTCAGTCGGAGTCTTCGTTGCCCCAGAGCTCATATACTGAAATGTTATCAGGTGCATCTGCAGGGACTTTGACATTGGGAGGGTTGAGGTTATCACCGGTTGCCATGGCGAGTTTCAGATTCCACACTCTGGAAGCAAATTTCACAAGGTCCATCTCCAGCAGGGTTAAGGTATCGAACATACAGCCTTTGTTGGGGGAAGCCTCTTTCTTTTTCTTTCCCTGAAAGCCAAATGAACCGGCCTGACGGGCAAGAGGAGTCTGCACACTACTCTCATCACTCTCTCCTGCCAGCCTCACTGTCAGGTACATTGGCACAACGAAGAAAAGCCAGAAAATGTGATCTCAAGCCAGTCTTGGGCATGCTCTGGTAAATTCTGCCAAACTGGAAAGTGTCCTCCGCAGAGCTTCTTTCCCTGGAGTTCTTCAGCTTTCTCTCTCAGAGAAGTAAACATTAAGGCGTGGACACAGGTAACACAACTATGAAGAAGCACAGGAACCATTTGACAGACCACACGGTGAGCTGAGAGGAAACGGCCCCTGGTGCTCTGGTCTGCCCTGGCACCTGGAGACTGAGGACCAGCCAGGCTGGGCCCTTGGTGATGCCACAGTGGGCCCCGCCCCAGCCGGAACCCATGTGGCCATTGTGATGACTTCAGGGCGGAGGGTAAGGAGGCTTTCAGGGGCAACTGGGAGTAGGGCTTAAAGGGAAATGGGGACATTTCCAGCGAGCAATCGAAAAAGAGGTGGGGAGTGATAAAACGCCATCTCTTTGCTAGCGTATTCTTTCTGAACCTGATGCTCTACTGGGAGGGGGGTTTCTCTGTTCTATTTTCATTACTCCATTTGTTGAATCCAGGCACTGGGCTGAGCAGAGCCGACCTTTGAGCATGTGCCCCTGTGGAACAGAGAGCCTAGTGGGAAAGGAAGATATTAAACAAGAGGCCGCAAACTAGGAGCCACTGATGTGTATTCTGTGGCCAACACAGTTCCTAAAAGTGACTGTGCTCAGACACTAACTCGTGTCTGGCTCTATGAGACCCCACGCACTGTAGCCCAGCAGGCTGCTCTGTCCCTGGGATTTCCCAGGCAAGAATACTGGAGTGGGTTGCCATTTCCTCTCCAGGCATAGAGGATGTTTAAGGGCAGTGGAACTATTCTGTATGATGTTATGGTAAATACATGGTACTATATATTTGCCAAAACCTGTAGACCCTTACAACACAAAAAGTGAATCAGTGTATGCATATCTAAAAAAAAACCAAAACACACATTTTGACATCAAGAATGGAATGCAGGATTTGACTAATCAATTTAATTATATTACAAATGTATGAAGCCACCTCACTAAGATCCGCTGACATAAGTAACTTTGGAAATGAATGTAGTTTGCAAGATTGAAACCAAAGATAAAAGCACTGTAATCGAGTTGATAGTGTTTTTTTCTCTTGGGTTACAGGTTAACCATCCTGATAGTCTTGCTGGTGCTGCTAAGTCGCTTCAGTCGTGTCCGACTCTGTGTGACCCCATAGATGGCAGCCCACCAGGCTCCCCGTCCCTGGGATTCTCCAGGCAAGAACACTGAAGTGGGTTGCCATTTCCTTTTCCAATGCATGAAAGTGACAGGTGAAAGTGAAGTCGCTCAGCTGTGTCTGACTCTTAGGGATCCCATGGACTGCACCCTACCAGGCTCCTCCGTCCATGGGATTTTCCAGGCAAGAGTACTGGAGTGGGTTGCCATTGCCTTCTCCATTAACCATCCTGATAGTCTTACACATGCATAATTGAACTGAACAGTTAAATAGATGGCACATGTGTATACATACATATATTTCTTTGTCTTGTTAGCTGAAAGGGTCTAAGAGAAATGATACTCTGAAAATCTGAAAGAAACTGATGTTGAAATAAGCACAGATCTTGGTTCCCAATACTCTTTTCCAATAAAAGGAGCCAGGCTTCTTGGAGAAATTACTGACTGTAGGGCTCAGAGAGGAACTATAGAAGAGGAGTCGGGTGGATATTATTGTATCAAAAAGGAAATAGTAAAAAACAAACAAACAAACAAAAAAAGCCCCAGAGTAATGTAAGTAAGTGTCAGTCGCTCAGTCACACCCGACTCTTTGCGACCCTATGGACTGCAGCATGACAGGCCTCCCTGTCCATCGCCAACTCCCAGAGTTTACTCAGACTCACGCCCATTGAGTTGGTGATGCCATCCAACCATCTCATCCTCTGCCGTCCCCTTCTCCTCCTGCCTTCAATCTTTCCCAGTATCAGGGTCTTTTTAATTGAGTCAGTTCTTCACAACAGGTGGCCAAAGTACTGAAGTTTCAGCTTCACCATCAGTCCTTCCAGTGAATATTTGGGACTGATTTCCTTTAGGATGAACTGGCTGGGTCTCCTTGCAGTCCAAGGGACTCTGAAGAGTCTTCTCGAACACCACAGTTCAAAAGCATCAATTCTTCTGTGCTCAACTTTCTCTATAGTCCAACACTCACTTCCATACATGACTACTGGAAAAACCATAGCTTTGACTAGATGGACCTTTGTTGGCAAAGTAATGTCTCTGCTTTTTAATATGCTGTCTATGTTGGTCATAACTTGTCTTCCAAGGAACAAGTGTCTTTTCATTTCATGGCTGCAGTCACCATGTGCAGCGATGTTGGAGCCCAGGAAAACAAAGTCTGTCACTGTTTCCACTGTTCCCCCATCGATTTGCCATGAAGTGATGGGACTAGATGCCATGATCTTAGTTTCCTGAATGTGAGTTTTAAGTCAACATTTTCACTCTCCTCTTTCACTTTCATCAAGAGGCTCTTTAGTTCTTCTTTGCTTTCTGCCATAAGGGTGGTGTCATCTGCATATCTGAGGTTATTGATATTTCTCCCAGAAATCTTGACTCCAGCTTGTGCTTCATCCAGCCCAGCATTTCTCATGATGTCCTCTGCATATATATAGTTAAGTAAGCAGGGTGACAATAACAGCCTTGACGTACTCCTTTTCCTATTTGGAACCAGTCTGTTGTTCCATGTCCAGTTCTAACTGTTTCTTCCTGACCTGCATACAGATTTCTCAAGAGGCAGGTCAGGTGGTCTGGTATTCCCATCTCGTCAAGCATTTTCCAGTTTGTTGTGGTCCACACAGTCAGAGACCATGCCAGAGTCAATAAAAGAGAAGTAGATATTTTACTGGAACTCTCTTGCTTTTGCACTTTGAGAAGAGTGAAAGCAAAAACACATTACACCTAAGGTAGGGGATGTGGCAAACCAAACTCAAATAGGCAGCCATAGTAAACAATCAATAGTGCAGCATAATAAATGAAATAGAGAATAGAAGAACCACAGAGGTACTCAACAAATGAAAATTTCACTGTGTAGAAAGGTCAGTAAGTTGACACAACTTTCGTGATATTGTTCAAGGGAGGAAGAAGACCCAAATCACTAAAATTAGGAATAGAAAAGGAAAAATTACTACCAACTTTAGAGGAATAAACATAATTGTAAAGGAATACCATGGCACTATTTAGAAAATTTAGATGAAATGGAAAAATTTCTAGAAATACACAAATGACTGAAATTGACTCAAGAAGAAACTGAAAATCTGAATAGCAAAGAGACAGAATTATTCATTTTTAAACTTCCTGCCCAACCCACCTCACAAAAGTCCCACTACCATACCTAGACCCAGATAGCCTCACTGCTGAATTCTACCAAATATTTAAACTAAAAGTCATGCCAATTCTCCACACACGCATTCTAAATGTATCCGTAGAAGTGGAAAGGAACATTTCCCAGCTCGTTCAGTGAGGCAGTATTACTCGAATGCCAAAACTAGAGGCCAGTTATTTTGTAAAATTCTCCTCAACTTTGCTCCATCCAGTGTTTGCTCATGAAGCAAACACTTTGCTCATGAAGAATATCATGTTTTGCATCTTTGACAGGAAAATGATGGAAATGATACTGTGTTCAGATCATCTCATTCTATCAAGTGGTTCATTATTTCAGTGTGTCCCAATATTGATGACGTTCACTTGGATCACTTGATTAAAGTGGTTGCTGTCAAGCTTCTCCACTGTCAAGTGACTCTCCCCTATCTTGTAATTGAAACAGTCTTTTGTGTTTTAAAGTATGTATACATATATATAATTCCTCTCCAAAATTTAGATTTATTAATTTAATTCAATCTATTTGATTAATAGCCTTTTATTTTACCAAGGGAATCATGACTTATCACTATCATTATTTATATTGATGTTCATATTGTTCCAGCCTCGGACAGGACAGTGGGAACCTCCTGAAGCCAGGCTCTCTGTCCTTTGGACATCTTCCCATCATTCTTTGAACAATTTGATGCTTTTGGTACAAGGTATTCCAGGCTCATCTTGTACTTTCCCTGACGTTGCCATGGAATTAACAATTTCTCCCAGAAATCCCAAAAAGTTTTAGTGGAAAATGGAATTTAAAACCCAATATATGAGACTCATTATTTCTCAGTTCCTCTCATTGGACAGAGTCTGGGAAGTGTACATGTGCGTGTGCATGCCTTTGTGTGAGTATCCTCCCTGCATAACTCTGGCTCTGATATCACAAAACTCTGGATTGTCCCCAACCCATGTGCCTTTCTCAACATATTCAGACTCTGACACCCACTCCAGGCAACCATTTTATAAACCTACTCCCTTACCCTGCTTGGGCTTTGATACTCTGCAACGGGATACCCCCACGTTCAGATACTCCCCTTGTTCCACTCAGCCTGTAACTGCCCACACAGGGCTGCCCACTTCGGTGCATGGATGCCCTCCTCCTCTTGCTTAGCCTCTGATCTTCTACACAAATCTGCCTCCTCCATGTGGATTTCCACTTCTCTGGACTGAGGCTTTTACTCTGCATGCCTGGCAAGCGTCCTATTTGATATCCTCTGGATAAACTGACTCTTGTGGCAGGCTTCTCTGCTCTGTGAAGGCCTCTTAATCCCACTTTGGCCCTGACTGCCCATGATACGTCCTGGGATGGATATCCTTATTTCCCTGTTCAAGTGCTCACATATCATACTACATAACCCCCTTCCCCATTCTTGTGGATCTTATTGTTTCACCCTATTTGAGTTCTGATGCCCCATACTAGGCTATGTTGTCTGCATGGATATCCTCTTCACCCCTGCCATCTCGTCTGGCCCACTATGGCACCATGACCCCTATCTTGGATGCCTGTCTTGAAAGACCTCACTGAACTGCTTTCTGAAGAGTTGCTTTATACTTTGGGGTATAATCCCAAAGGATGACTTACTTAATTTATTGCATTGCTCATTCTGTTCTAGCTTTTGCCATCGGAAGCTCATTCTTGTCTTCTTTGACATAGTGCCATTACTGTGGGGCTTTTTTTTTTTTTCTTCACCTCCCTTTTGATACGATAAGATCCCCCAGACTCCTCTTCTATATTTCTTCTCTGAGCCCTGTAATCAGCAATTTCTCCTAGAAGCCTCGTTCCTTTCCTTGGAAAAAGTATTGGGAACCAAAATCTGTGCTTATTTCCACATCATTGTTTTTTTCAGATTTGGGGAGTATCATTTCTCTTAGAGTCTTTCAGCTCACAGAACAGAGAAATACATGTATGTATACTCATGTGCCATCTATTTAACAGTAAATTCACGTATGCATGTGTAACTGTCTCAAGATTGTTAACCTGTACCCCTACGAGAAAGAACACTATCAACTAGATTACAGTGCTTTTATCTTTTGCTTTCAGTCTTGCAAACGCCATTCATTTCCAAAGTTACTTAAGTCAGGGAGTCTGATTGAGGTAGTTTTAAATATTTGTAATAATATACCTAGATTGTTTAGTCACGTTTCGTATTCCATTCTTGATGTCAAAATGTGTGGGTTTTTTTAATATACATGCATTGATTCTCTTCATGTGCTGTAAGATTCTAAGGCTTTTGACAATTAGGCAGTGCCATCTATTTACCATAACATCATACAGAAAAGTTTCACTGCCCTAAAACATCCTCTATGCCTGGAGAAGAAAATGGCAACCCACTCCAGTATTCTTGCCTGGGAAATCCCAGGCACAGAGGAGCCTGAAGGGCTACAGTCCTTGAGGTCTCAATGAGTCACTCATGACTTAGCAACAGAGCATGGTCATTTTTAGGAACAGTGAAGACCACACAAAACACATCCGTGGCTCCTAGTGTGTGGCCTCTCCTTTACTATCTTTCTTTCCAACTTGGCCCTCTGCTCCACAGGGCCACATGCCCATGGGTCTGCTCTGCTCACCCAGTGTCTGGATTTAACAAATGGAAAAATAAAAATGAAAGATGGACCTATCCTCCCAGTAGAACACCAGGTTCAGAAGGAATACACTGGCACGGAGGTGGCATTCTGTCTCCCCCCAACTCTTTTGCAACTACCAGCTGGAAATGTCGCCATCTTCCTTTAAGCCCTACTACCAGTTGACCCCTGCAAGCCTCCTTAGCCTCTGCCCTGAAGTCATCACAATGGCCACATGGGTTCCGGCTGGGGCGGGGCCCTCTGTGACATCAGCAAGGGCCCAGCCCTGGCTGGTCCTCAGTCTCCTGGTGCCGGGGCAGACCAGCACACCAGGAGCCATTTGCTCTCGGCTCACCATGTGGTCCCTCAAATCGTTCCTGTGCATTTCCATGGGTGTTACCTGTGTCTACGCCTTAATGTTTACTACTCTGAGAGAGAAAGCGGAAGAAATCCAGGGGAAGATGCTCTGCGGAGGGCACTTTTTAATTCGGCAGAGTCTACAAGAGCATGCCTGAGACTGGCTTGAGATCACGTTGCTCTGGCTTTTCTTCATTGTGCTGATGTACGTGACAGTGAAGTTGGCAGGAGAGAGTGGTGAGAGTAAGTGCACACTCCTGCTGCCCGTCAGGGCCGTTCATTGGGCTCTCTCAGAAGGAGAAAGGAAAAGTCTTCCTCTGAAGAAGACTACGTGTTCCATACCTCAACCCTGCTCGAGATGGACCTTGTGAAATTTGTGTCCAGTCTGCGGAATCTGAAACTCACCACGTCGACCTGTGGTAACCTCAACCCCCTCAGTGAGGAGGTTCCTGAAGACCTATGAGCTCTGGGGCAATGAAGAATCCGCCTGAGTGGATTTGTGAGTCAAAGCAAGAGAGGAATTGTTGAGCGTTGGCATACCTTAGCCAAACTAGTAAAACTATTCTGGAGCAAAAGGAAAAAGCCTCTGATATTTTTTATTCTCTCTGTAGTTTTACCTTTTCCAGAATGTCATATAATTCGTAGCACGCAGTGTATAATCTTTTCCAGACTAGCTTATTTTACTTAATAACATTCATTCAGGTTTCATTCATTTCTTTTTGCTATTTGATAGCTCATTTCATTTTATTCCTGAATAGTATTCTGTTATGTTGATGTACAGTAATTTGCTTATCCCGTTGTCTACTAAAGGACGCTTTGATTGCTTCCAATTTGTGTGCGTGTGTGTGTGTGTGTGTGTGTGTGTGTATGAAAGAGAGAGGGTATGAATTAAGCTGTAATAAAACTCATGTGCATATGTTTGTGTGGGCAGTAGCTATCAAATCACTTACTGAACTATCTAGGGGCATAATTGTTAAACTATGTGGTATGACAACATTTAGCACTGTAAGATATTGCTTCCAAATTGCATTCCCACTAACAACGAATGAGAGTTCCTATTGTCCCTCTTTGCCGGTAAATCGTTTTTCAGATTTTTGTATTTGACCATTCCAATAAGTCTGTAGTTGTATCTCATTGTTCTAATGTCACCAGTCTACTCTGAAAAGTTATCTTATTTCCATATTTCCACTGTATTTTATTACCATAAATTCTTCAGGTGTTTCATCTTTAACCTGAGGTTTAAAAAGATCTGCTCAGCAAAACTTTTGCCTCTGTTTATGCCATCAGTGATTACTTTCTTTAATTAGTCCTGTAATAATTTTTTTCATGAAGGACTCATACATTGAAATCATGTATATTAGAAAACAAAATATTTTTAATTGACCAACACTGAGCACATTTTCTTTTCCTGAGTATTGCTGTGTCCACTATTCTTTAGTGCTTCCACACAAAACTTTAAGTTCAGCATAAACTTCTCCCCGTTGTTGTTTGTTTTTTTATTTGTTTGTTTGTTTTGATTCTCTTCTATACTTACTAGATATTAACCAAATCTGTATTCGTACCAGTTGCAGTTGCAGTTTTGCATGTATCATGAAATTTTATGACAAGTGTATGTGTATTTTATATGAATCTTCACTTGATTATGTGTGTTCTTCATAATGTTTTGAAAAGCTATATGCTCATTATTCCAGTTTTTAACAGTCTATGCCTCTTCTCCATTGAGATTCAAATGAATCTGTTTATATAATGTTTGAGACAGAGAGCAATCATAAAATGTGTTGGTATAGTTATTGAAGAAAATGTATTTCCATAGTAACAGTAACTAAATGATTTGCTATTTGATAGCAAAATTAATTTTCTCTCAGTGTATTTTGTAACCATGAAAGCCAAAATGTTCTTGCATATAGTCAATAAACAGAGAAGATAAATTAGTAAGCACCTCAATAGAACATAGATTTACAGAAAATCTAATGTTCTGTTTTAACTGGCTCAACTTACTCTCTTGTTATAGTTCAGTTATCCACAGTCTTGTTTTCGTGTCAGCAAAGAGAATATGCCAGTTCTCTTTGGGGGGAAGATATTTTAATCAACATTTTCATATGCTTTTGATTTTCCAGAGAAGAGAAATCTTTAGATACTTGTTTTCGAGTTTCTGGTACTGTGCCTGATGAACATTTTTTCTATTTAATATGTTATCATTAGTAAAATGTGCATCCTGTTTACGTCCAACACTGATTTAAAGTTGGATTGGCATCACCAACTCCATGGACATGAATTTCAGCAAGCTCTGGGAGATGGAGAAGGACAGGAAACCCTGGCGTGCATGGATCGCAAAAAATTTATGGGTCACAAAAAATTAGACACGACTGAGCGACTGAAACGATCCTATTAAGTACAATCATTACAAAGTTTCAAAATAATATGTAGTCCTCAAATAAGACCTGATGACAACATTTGTCACAGTTATTTTGTCCTAAATTCACCTGGTAATTTGTTGTAGCCATCAGTTTTGGTACTTTGTTCTCTATGAAGGAATGTTAAATTGCACATAATTTAATGACTGAATGTGGATTTGGAATGAGGCATTCTCTCAGTTACTCTCTACAGAAATGAGTCTTTAGGGGCTAGTGTTAATGAATACCCATGGACCCAATATAGTTAGGCCATGCGATATCAGAACATTGGAGCTTAAAGCCGAGAAAGTTTTACTGCAGAGCTATGAAAGGAGATGGGTGGCATATGGCTTTAAAAATCCTAAGCTCCCCAAGAGTTTTCAGCAAAACGCACTTCTGGGAGAGGTGAGGAAGAGGTGTGGTTAACTGTTGCAAATGTCTCCCTGTCAGATCCTCTGCTACTGAAATAAGGTCACGGTGAGGTAACAGTGTTCATGTAAGCCTCTGCTGCTGCTGCTGCTAAGTCGCTTGAGTCATGTCTGACTCTGTGCGACCCCATAGACAGCAGCCCACCAGGCTCCCCCGTCCCTGGGATTCTCCATGCAAGAACACTGGAGTGGAGTGGGTTGCCATTTCCTTCTCTAATGCATGAAAGTGAAAGGTGAAAGTGAAGTCGCTCAGTAATGTCAAACTCTTAGCGACCCCATGGACTGCAGCCTACCAGGCTTCTCCGTCCATGGGATTTTCCAGGCAAGAGTACTTGAGTGAGGTGCCATTGCCTTCTCCCATGGAAACCTCTAGCGAAACAAATATTATTCCCTATGTTGAAAAAAACACTTCCAAGCTTGACTGTCACACTCCAAGGTCCTGTTTAGGAGAAGGGGGTCCCTGGGCAGGCTGGTTATCCTGACTGGGAGCATTCATCCAGCACCCAGTCTTGATCCTCCCACCAGTGGCCAGTCCCAGCTGAAGAGGCAGCTCTCAGTCTCTGGGCCCTCCTCTTACCAAGGTCCCATACCTTGCCCAAACATCTTCAATGAGGGAGCCAGGTGTCCAGCATGCAGCTGGCCCTCAGTCCCCTCAGTCTACCCAGCAGGCGGGGGCTGGGTCCTGTAGACTGACTCATGCAGAAGCCACAACCGTTCGGTCATGGAGGTGGGGATGGGAGAGCTTGGCTATTGCTCTGAACCTGGGGCCAGGCCAGTGAGTGGCTCTAGCAAGCAGCTCTGGGCCACTGCAAGACACAGCCTTTAGCCTATCCTCAGGTGCCCTGGCTTGCTCCCCAGCCCAAGGCCAGAGGACCTGGAGGGCCCTGGGCAAAGCCTGCAATATATCTTTAACTAAACTCTTCTGAGAGCCTGACTCTGGTGGAGCTGGATTTTGAACTTCACTAATGGACCTGAGCTCAGTGTGCAGCTCCATATTCCTCCTGCCCTCTTACAGTATCTTCTTTGGTGAGATTATTCAACGTATGACTAAAATTGTTATCCTGGACCACCATGGTCCATTTCCACTAGCCCTCGATAACCACATTCAACTCTCTGTTTCTATAACTCAGGTATTTTAACTAAAAATATCATGTGATGAGAAAGTTTTTGTCTTCCTCCAGCTGAAATATTTTCCTTAGCGTAATGTCCCTAAAGACATTGCAAATGGGGGAACCATTTATTTATTCACTGCTGGAGGTACAGTTGCATTGCAACATTTTTAAATCAATTTTTCTTTGAGTATAGTTCCTTTACATTGTTGTATTAGTTTCTGCTGTACATCAGTGTGAGTCAATTATATGCTTACATAGATCCCTTCATGTTGGATTGTCTTCCCATTTGTGTCACCACAGAGCACTGAGTAGAGTTCCTTGTGCTTTCCTTTCTTATTTTGTCAGTAATTTAAATTGATTTCTTTAACTGGAGAATGATTACTATACAACATTGTGATGGTTTTTGCCATACATCAAGCTTAGTGAGCCATAGGTACACATGTGTCCAACACATCCTTAAGCCCACCCCACATCCCTTCCTACCCTCCTCCTCTGGGTTCTTCCAGATCACTGGCTTTGGATGCCCTGGTTCATGCATATGTACACGTGAAGGATGATTTTCCTGCATGAAATATGTGTTTTCTATGTTTCACATATGAAAATATGGGTGCAGAGTTTTCTATGTGAAATACGAAATCTGCATTTCACTTTTGAAAATCTAGTTGTATATGTTTGGTCATGATACATGGCGTATGGGATGTTACACATCTGGATGTCTGTGTACACTTTTTCCTACATGAATATGGAATTGTGTATATCTCACATAGGACAATTTGAGCATACATTTTCCTGCTTGAAGTATGGAATTTTATATATTTTCCATATGAAAATCTCCATTAAGATCTTCTGACATGAGGCATATTCTCAATAATTCAAATACAACAGCATGATGCAAATTTTCACTCATGAAATAGAAACTTTGTACATTTCAAAAATGAAAATCTAGGTACAGATCATCTTACCTGAAATTTGGTATATTCTATACTTCACACAAAGACATTTGGGCACAGATTTCCTTGATCTACATATGCAATACTCTATTATTTCTCATAGGAATATATGAGCACTGTTATTTCTGCACTAAATATATGTAATTCTCTATAGTTCACATTTGAAAATCTAGGCACACATTGTCCTGCATGATATATGGAATAGACTCTATGAAAATCTGGAAGAAGCCTTCACAATGGAAATATTGACTTCTTTATGTTACATTTATGAACATTTGTGAGCACATTTTCCTACACAATATTGGAATTCTCCATGTTAAACCTTTGAATATATGGAGATTCATTTTCCTACATTAAGTATGAAATTCTCTCTAAAAAACATAGGAAAATATTAGCATGGCTTTTATGGGCATAGATTTTTAAATGTGGAATACAGAATTCTGTATGTTTCACACGTGCCAATCAGTGTGCAGATTTTCTTAAATGAAATATGGAATCTCATATATTTTACAGATGATAATTGGAACAAAGACTTTTCTGCTATATTAACATGTGGGATTCTGTATATTTCACATATGAAAATCTTAATTGAGATTTTCTGACATAAGTATCTAATTTTCTATATTTCACATTATAAAAATCAGGGAACCGATTTTCCTACATGAATGAGGACATTTCTACACTTTACAAATAGAAATCTGTGAACAGATTTTCATACATGTCATGTGAGATTTTTCACATTTAATATAAGTAAATCTTGGCCCAGATATTTGTACAAAAATAAAGAAAACTTTATGCTTCATATATGAAAATATGAGTGCCAATATTCCCATATGAAATATGGAATTCCCTATGTATCATATTTGAAATAGCACCATCCATTTTCTTTGTATCACACAGGAACATCTCTGCTCAATTTTCCAGAGGAAGTATTGAACATCATGTGTATCACATAGGAAAACCTGGGTGCCAATTTCCCACATGCAATCTGGAATTCTGTATGCTTAAGATATCTATCAAATTCTGTGTACCAATTTTGCTACATAAAATATGGAATTCNNTTGATGACTTGTGCTCGTGCTTGGACTTCTCCTTTCTTGGCTCCCTCTCTCGGCCTCCGTTCCACCATGGCAGGTCGTCCTGACCTCAGGGGAACTGGGGTGGGACTTCCGCACCTCCCTGGACTCCGACTTCTGACCCTTCTCTGCCTTCTCTGAGTGCTTGCACTGTTCTTTTTAGAGCCAGGGTCATCCTTTTCCTTTATCATCTTGCTTCTGGGCAATGAAGAGGAGGCTGGCTGCTCTGCCTGCACCTCCTGGCCAGTCTTCTCTTTGTCTTTCTTTTTTTTCTTTTTTTCCTTTTTGTCTGGAGGAAAAGGGGGGCACAATCAGTAAGAAAAAGATGGAAAAGATGGAGGATATACAAAAGGAAAGCATGCTTGGTAACAGCGTGAAACACTCACGGTCTCTACTTCTAGAAAAGTGCCTCCAAGAATCCAAGGTGGATGTCTGTTACCCTTAATATGTCAGGTTGCTGTATAAGGCAACTCCAGCTTTTAATTCTCTCTCTCAAGACCCTACCTCCAAACAGTCACATTGTTAGGTACCAGAGGGTCAGGACTTCAACATATGCATTTTGGTGGCCAGAATTTAGCCCACAGCATTAGTCTTCTGCTGATATTTCTTCTTTCCCAGTTAAAGTAAGGTTAACCACACCTGCCCCAAACACCTGCCCCATTCACACTTGAGAACTGACTACCAACTCTCAGTGAAGGCTAAGAAGAGCAAACATTAAGCTTACCCAGAATCCTCTCATAGGCCTTAACCATTTACCTTTTTTGTGTTTTTTGGTGGGTTTGTCATCTTCAGAGCCCTCAGATGAACTTGGTGGAGGAGTATGAGTCCCACAGCCCCTCTCCTGCAGCTCTCTGGTCACCTCATCCATTTCTTCTGAGTCCTCAGGAAGTCGATAGTTGGATACATGATCCACTCGGATAGTTCTTCCTTTGATCTAAGACAGACAGGCAATGCTAATTCTGTTTCTCAGAAAATCTCAAAAGCAGACCTGCTCCACTGATGTGTCACAGCACACATTCCTACACATTCGCTCAGCCCTGGGGCAGTCAGGTAGAGCCTGGGGCAGCTGGAGACCCTGGGAGCCTCATCAGTTTATCCCAGAGTTCTATATAAATAGCTCCATGCTACAAGTGTGCCATGAAGTGAAAAGAGCCAGGAAGTACTGCCCCAAAGCATAAGCAGCATGGAAAACTGCAGAAGTTTAGATGCAGAAACATGAATTACCTTCCATCTGTAACATTAATTTACAGTGAAACACACTGTGAAAAAGCCTGGAAGCTAAAGGGAATTCCTAAAATTCAGCTCAACACTACAGCTGCTTTCTCAACACAACTGGATGAGGCCAAAGCAGAACAATAGCTAGGAGAGGGTAAGAAATCTAGAAAGGACTACTTTCTTTTCTCTTAAGCCCTCACTCCTTACTCCACCCCGACCATACTGGAACCACTGGCTCATGCTGATACTATCACTGTGAATCACAACTCTCCAGGTGAACAACAAAAAATTAAACCCTCACTTAAAACAAAAACATTCGGGCAGATACAGACTTATTCTATAGGCAATGCCATCAGAAATTTGAAATGTCTGGCTTTCACTGTTCCATTCAAGAGCAAGTTTTTACTCTTACCCCTAAGCCTGAGTACTTTCACCTATCCCATTCCACCATAAAAGGTGGAATAAAGTCACCTTTTATGGTGAGTTCCTTTCACTGCTGGTGTAATCAGTAACAAATTCTCCAAGTCAGGAGTCACCCCTCCAACCTGTGACAATGCTCATTCAGTGGCAGTGCTTTTCCTAAATGAGCACAGGGAGCATGTGGGGCACAGATAGCCCTGACTTGCCCCATCCCCTTTTCATGTCTCACTCTCATGTCATCACTCACCCTGTCTCACTTACAAGGGTGGAGGAGAGAGAAGAGAGGACAGAAACCTTCAGAATGAGTTACTTTCATAGACTTTGTCATCAGATTTTAACTAGAGAATTTTCAGGGCCCAGTACTGCCAAGTCAATGCAGACATACATGGCTAGGTCCTCAGCCACAAAACCATGATAGAACCCCAAATTCCCTGATACAGGACAGCATGAAACAGCAGTGTTTGCTAGTCTCTTTGCTCTCCAATACAGCAGAAATGAGAGTGGAGTGTGAGGAAGAAAAGGTGAAAAACAGATGCCTGGTTGGGTGCAAGATAAAGGGGAGTGGGGGGGTCATGGTACCTATGCTCCTGAGAACATAGCTTGCTAAGAGATGGGGAAAAGAAATGCATGTTGACAGGGTCATGAGCCAACGGAACTATTTCCTGGGGTCATTTCCCAGTCAGTATGTCCCCACGGCTCTGCAACCCAGCTGACCAGTACTGCCCTTGAGCCTGTAGTCATCAGCTGGGAAATGAAACTGAAACCCTACACAATGGAAAAGTTCTGCTCAGTAAGCATACTCACCTTGATCCCATTAAAATTGTCAACAGCCAGAACTGTGCTCCTCTGGTCTTCATAGCAGAGGAAACAGAATCCTTTGGATTTCCCAGTCTTCTTGTCTCGTACCAGATTAATGTTAACAATCTCCCCGTATCTATTTAATTTATAAAAGAGTAAGACACTACTGATTTAAAATGTAAAAACTTTCAGATTGGATGACAAAACAAAATTCAAATAATATAATCTGTACAGGAGACACACTGAGAACAAGACGACAAAGAAAGGTTAAAAATTAAAAGTTAGAAAAAGATATATCAAGAACACCTAATTTAAAAAATGGGTGGTAGTATTAAAATCAAAGATGAATTCAAGGCGAACCAAAAAAAACATTTAAATGTGACTAAGATGGCTCTTTTACACAGAAAAAGGTCCTAATACATAAGTCATGAAATTTTATACATAAATTAACACATTCAAAATTTTAATTAAAAATACAAAGAGCAACAAAGAGTGAAAGTTATTAGAGATTTTAACACACCACTTTGAGTTCATAACATAAAATTGAGAAAAATAAGTCAGAGGAATTAATATAAAATTATATAACTACAAATAAACATATACTTAATAACAATTACATTGTTAAAAACATTAACATCAGACTAGTAGATATACAGATATATTCGACTGTACAAAAAGAGTTTCTTCTCAAGAATCCATGAAACACATATTAAAACTGACTGTAGACTAGATCTCAAAGTAAATCTCAATCATCTCCAAAAACAGCTGGGAACAATAATTTCAAAACAAAAAATGCCCTAACTAGAACTTGAAACCTATTCTCCAGGCTAACTACTGGATGAAAGAGAAAGTGAAATAAAATAAAGAAATCATGGTAGACTATTTAGAAAACAACAAAAATGGGAATATATACCAAAACTTAGTGTCTGTGTGTGTTAGTCGCTCAGTCTTGTCCAACTCTTTGTGACCCCATACGTGGCAGCCCACCAGACTCCACCATCCCTGGGATTCTCCAGGCAAGAACACTGGAGTGGGTAGGCATTTCCTTCTCCAATGCATGAAAGTGAAAAGTGAAAGTGAAGTCGCTCAGTCGTGTCTGACTCTCAGCAATCCCATGGACTGCAGCCTACCAGGCTCCTCCATCCATGGGATTCTCCAGGCAAGAGTACTGGAGTGGGGTGCCATTGCCTTCTCCAGCAATTAGAGGACAGACTATATAGGGACAGCATGAGGGAATTTGGGGGATGATGGAATTGTCCTTCATCATAATTGTGAGGGTGATTACACAAATCTATTCAAGTATTAAAAAAAAATCTCATAGGACCGTACATCCCCTAAAAAGTCAATGTTACCATACGATCATTTAAACATATGAATAAATGAACACATAAAAATTTAAAAATAATAATTTTGCAAAGAAAAAAAATCACAATAAACAAAGTCAAATGACAAACTAGGAGAAAATGTCTGCAATTTACATCACAGATTAAGGCTAGAAAGCCATTTTTTTTTTCCTTTTGCTATAAAGGACATTATCAGGACAACTGGAAGTCAAATAAAGTCTATAGATTAGATAACAGTGTAACAGTGTTGATTTGCTGAATTTGATCACTATCCTGAAGTCAAATGTTCTGGTATTTGGGGAAATACACACTGAAGAATTTAGGGGTAAATGTGCATCATGTCTGCAACTGACCCCCAAATGGTTCAGAAAAAAAAAATTTGCATATAGGCGGAGAGAAATAATAAAGCAAATGTGATAAAATGCTAACATCTGGGACTCTGAGTAAAGGGGATATAGGTATTCTTCATTCTATTTCATAACTTTCCTGTTTTAACCCAGAAATTATTTCAAGTATTTCAAAATAAAAAGTAAAAGAAAAAAGAATATAGGAGCTGGCTTGACAGGATGACTACAGACCAAACTGGGACAGTTTGAGCATCAAGAAATAATAATAATGGCAATGTAGTATAACAATCAAATTGAAAAAATAAGTCCACAGCAATACAATACACAATAAAGTGTTAAAAACAATAAGTTAATATCCTTAATACATGAAGGGCTCTTGTAAAATCAGTAAGAAAATGAGGAACACACTAACAGGGAAAAAATAGGCAAATGATCTTAATAGACAATTTACAAAGAAAAAGAATAAGGGCCTATAAATCTATGAAGAGATGTTCAACCACCCTGATGATGAAATAAAGGCAAAGTAAAATAATAATGAGAAGTCATATGGCAATATTTTCTTAAAATAACCATTACTGATTAGGATTCAGGAAAATGAGCATTCCAGTCAGAGTGAAAACTGATACAACCTTTTCAGAGAATAATTTGACAATGTTTACTTTTGAACTGTGGTGTTGGAGAAGACTCTTGAGAGTCCCTTGGACTGCAAGCAGATTCAACCAGTCCATTCTGAAGGAGATCAGCCCTGGGTGTTCTTTGGAAGGAATGATGCTAAAGCTGAAACTCCAATACTTTGGCCACCTCATGCGAAGAGTTGACTCATTGGAAAAGACTCTGATGCTGGGAGGGATTGGGGGCAGGAGGAGAAGGGGACGACAGAGGATGAGATGGCTGGATGGCATCACCGACTCGATAGACGTGAGTTTGAGTGAACTCCGGGAGTTGGTGATAGACAGGGAGGCCTGGCGTGCTGCGATTCATGGAGTCACAAAGAGTTGGACACAACTGAAAGACTGAACTGAACTGAAAAATTAATGTCATGAAGGAAACCATTAGGGAGGCATACAAAGACGTATATATCACAATGTACACTGCAGTATAATCCATAACAGCAAAATACTGGAAATAATGCCCAACATTGAAAAGAAGACAATAAATACAGAAAGATGTTAACATTTTTTCCTTAAAGTACATTCTTATTTTATACTTCGTACTTTTTTCTTCTTTCCAAATGTTCTACAACAACTATACATTACTCTGATAATCAGAAAACAAAATATTTTTTGAAAGCCACTGTTATCAGTGACACAGGCAATCTGCATGGAGAGCAATGTGTGGAGAACTGGAATAAACACACACGCTAGTGATCATCACTCAATGCAAATAAGACAAAAACAGCTCCCAGGTGGAAGACTGGACTAGGCAGAGCTACCACAATGGGGTGGAAGTCATAGGCTGTACCTACTGTGAACTTCCCAATACCCAAGAGTTGGAAAGAGCAGCCTCAGGCCCTACCAGGGCCCTCTACCATGGCCTTTTTCTTGCCCAATTTCTTTCCCACAGCCTTCTGTCCTATATATGGCCCAACCAATCAGCCAGGGACCTCTGCCCACTAGATGGTCCAACCATTCCCTGCCATGGCAATGCCTCTGCCAGGGTGTGCTAGCCACTGTCTGCTTGCCCAAGCTCTTTTATCATGGTTCTCTGCCTGAGGACTCCACAGTCCAGGGGTCATGGCTCTCTGCTGCTCTGAGCTGCCAAGGCCTTCTGGCACCTATGGACTAACTACTCTGTGTAGCTTTGGGGTTGCACCCAACCCTTCTCCCACCAGCTGCCACTACTAGTGTGAGCTGCCAAGACTCTCTCCCACCTAGTGCTGCTGCTATCATCCCATAGCAAAATGAAGAATATAAGATTCTCCTATTCATTCTTATCCCTCATCAGCCCGTGATTCTTAGTCTCCAGTTAAAGAGACTGGCTCTGCTCACTAACCTTACACTCAACTAGAAACAAACAACAAAAATGAAAAAAACTACTGCCTAAACCTTTTGCTTTTTTCCCAGTTCCTCTGTGCTTTGCCCTAATCCTCCAGTGCCACACAGGTGTGGGCCCAGAATGGCCCCATGATCATGAGTTACCCCTAGTTTATAAGAGTCCAAGGAGATGGGCCAACAGAGTACCTTCCTAGGAGTTCCAGTCTGTTCCAGTGTAGGCTTCAGTGAAAAGACAACAAAAATAGACCAGAATCTCCAAGACAGGCTCCTATATCAACCAACTTCTTGGATTTGGCACACTGGAGAGCTCCAGAACCATGTCCTGGGACTGATCTAGACCAGAACAGAAGCTTCAGGCCTCCCCATGCAGGGAGGCAAGTCAGTCTAGAGTTAAAATAAATGGGCTTTTGTGATGCCATAAAATGCATTACGCAAGCAAACTACTCTGATGACCCAGAAGGTAAGAAATAAAAAAGTGACTTACTAAAAAGAAGAAAAAAAGGTGACTTACTGTGAGAACACACAAATGATGTCCCCTTCAGTCAGTTCATAAGGAAGTCCCCCTCAAAGAGAAAAACATATTTCAGTTCAGCAAACACTTACCAAGTGTCCACTACGTACCATGCATACAGTAGGCAAGGCACTGGGAGGCAAATCAGAATAAGCAACAGGGCCTTCCCTCAAAGAACCTAGTCTAATGCAATGACAGAAGCACACAGAAAATGCAGCAGTAATACAGAAAAAGGAGTGACTAACTTTGAGTGGAAAAGCTGGGGTCACCCCTAAGCAAACTAACCCCCGTCACACCCAAAATGTTCTGGAGAAAGCAGATAGTTTGCAGCACAAAACTTGGCTTCCAAAAACGTATCTTGAACTCATGTGCTCTCTATCTGCAAATTCACAGCTAAGGTCCAAAATCAGTTTAAATATGCAAGTATTAACCCCACCTCACAAAGACTAAGGATTAAAAGTCAATTGTTAAGCATTTCATAGGAAATAAATTTCCCTGCAAATGTTTCCTTACTCATCAATAGAATGGGGATATTACAATCCTAACTTCTAAATGGAAATAAAATGCTTAACACAATGTCTGGTGCAATAACCTCTTTGAATAAATTGTCAAATTACCGCATATGACACAAAGTGAATATAGAGATGGTGATATGGCCACGGATAGAAGGCAGGAGATAATTAGGTGAGGAAAATAAACTCTGAGGGAAGGAGAATGAGGAGGGGAGGGAGTTGGCAGTAATATGAGATAGGGGCTAAGACCATGAGTTCTAGAGTGCCATAGTTCTGGCTGTTCCACTGCCTAAGCTATGTGACCTTAAGTCATTAACTTCTCTGCACCTGTTTCTTTAGTTGTGTAAATGGGGAGGGACGGGGGGATGATAGTAACGGTCTCTGAGAAACCAAGCGGCACGATTCTCAGCACAGTGAACGGCCGGCAGTACCTATTATAAGCACTGACTTGGCAGAGAGAGCAAACTAGAAATGGGGAGAAAACAGACAAGGAAAACGTATTTACAGAGAGACAGCGGAAGGGAATAAATGTGGGTGGTGAATGTCGGGAGGAATGAAAGGCGGGAACGCTGAAATGTTAGGAAGCAGGGCAGGAGAGGAGGAGGAGCCCTACGAGAGGAAAACGTGGGCCTCACCCAGGAAGATCCAAGCGCTGTCCTTGTACTCGTTGTGCCAAGACACCTTCTCCGCCACCCCCAGTTGGACCTCACGCTCATTCAGCTCATTAATCAGCTTCACTTTAGTTAAAGGGCTAAACCGGAAGGAAAAGCGGACATGTAAGCGCGCCCCGGCCTGAGGGAAAACAACAAAACCGAGAGACTAATTTTCTAGACTCCCCGCCTCTCCCGCCCGTCAGCCCCGCAGATGCTCTACCACCTCAGCCCCAGTGGGCTGCCCCCGGGCACCAATTCCCCCGACCTGTCTCAGAGGACAGTAGAGGCCTTACTTCATCTCCGCGGGTGCGGGCTCAGAACCTAGGAAGCAACTTCCCGGAGAAGCCGCAAGAGGCATGCGCGGTCCCGGCGCCTCGCGCCCATTGGTTGCCGCGGGGCTTGCGCCGCACCGGAAGAGCGCTGGCGCGCCGGGGGCGTGGCGCCTAAGCACTAGAGCTGAAAGCGGCTTTCATTGTTCGGCGGAACTCGCTCTTTAAACGGTTTTTCTCTGGTCCGTTCGTACGTTCCTTCGAAAAATTGGGCAAGGGTGCGAGCTTGGTGTGTTTCAGGACTCCTCGCTCCTGGACGACACCTGGCATTGATTAGCCTAACTACAAATGTTTGCTGAATTAAGACTGAAAAAGTGCCTGATACGGCGACTTAAGTCGTAGCCTTTGCTCCCAGTCAAATTCCGCCTCCATCCTTCACTCCCAGTCAGTAACTCACACGCGCACCCCCAACAAAGCATCCTTGTTCAAGAGTGACGGCAGAAAAGTAAAGAAGATATCTGAGAGGGTGAATCTTTTTTTTTCCTCCTAAATCCCAATGCATAGGCAACTGACAAGTATACCGCCGTAGGCTGAATTGCATACCCAGATTTGTATGAAAAGCTGCTACCCCTTTTCCACAGTCTCCTACGGGAGTAGAAATTCGTGTTGTTAAATTAATAGCTAACAGTTGAGCAGACAATACTAAATTGTATGCTAATCAATTTATATGCATTGACTTTCTATCCTCACAACAGCCCTGTAATGTCTGTGATACAATTATTCTCTCCATTTTATAGAAGAAACTGAGGTTCAAAGGAGTTAAATATTAATAGTTTGAAAGGTACTCTGTCTACCCGCCAGGTCTGGTTGATTTATGAACCCATGCTGAGCATCTATATATGTTCTGTACAGCAAGTCTGTTGACAGAATTGTAAGGTTGGGTTCTTTGCCTTCAAAGAGCTGATAATATCATTGAGCATACAGGATATATCTGCTTTATAGATTTCACTCCAGAAATAATCAGGAACCTATAGAAGAGGTGGTGACATATAATGTATAAATAAACCATATTGAGGATTTAAATCCATCTTGCACATGTTCACATCAGTATCTGGTCTTAGTCCATGCATGGTCTAAAAGTGAAATTCCAGAGCTGTGTAGTTCTCAGTGTAGGCCTAGCTCAGAACCCCTGAAACTAGGCACTTCCTAAAAGTACTTTGATGATGATGGAGATGATGACAACTGTACCCTCATTGGTTCACCATGTACCCAATGTCTTGCTAAGAAGCAGAACAGAATCTGCCCATAAATGACAGTTTCTCTTCATTCATTCTGTGTCTCTTCCCTTCCCCCACTCCAACCCAGCTATTCATTAACTTGGTAGAATTACATTGGCAATGAAAATTAAACAGTGACAGATTGCATAGGGGTTTTATCTGCTCCTAGAAACCTTAGGCTGCCTAGTTGTAGGGTTAAAGTAGTCACTGCAAAGTGGTAAACTAGCTTACCACATTATCTGGCTGAATTCCTCCAGCAACTGTGAAATGAGAATTGGAGCAATACCTAGACCTTGGTCATCAGAGTTCAAAAGGAAGCTGAAGCGAAAGAGGAGAATAAGACCAACCAAATAATAGACACCTGGGAAGGCAAACTCTGGTCCGCCTCTCAGACATTAAATTGAGAGGGTCCTCTGCATTCTAATCCCCTTTCCACTCAGACTTATGGAAATCGCTAGGCATCATCTTACCTACCAATTCCTACCAATTGAAAGTACATCCATGGAGATGTCCCAGGCAAACTGGGAAGGTATTCAGCTCTCCCAGCTTCTACTCCTTTCTTCACCAATAACATTCATTTAGCACCCATTGTATGCAGAGCTCATTTCTAGGTTCAGTGGGTAATGCTAAGGAAATTGATGGCAGTCCCCATGTTCAAGGAAAGGCTCAACAATATGGCTAGTCAAATTCATCTCTTCATTTCTGACCACCACACTACATCTGCAAACACTTTCCCTCCTGACTTGTTTCAGGGAATGTTGTCACCATTTTTCTGGTTGCCCATGTTCAAAAACAGGGATGTCATGCTTGTATTCCCTGTTACTATTTACCCAAAGATATCTATCCAATCACCAATTCCTAAAAATTACGCCACTTCCGTGTCTGTCAAACACATCCTGTCTACTGTCAGTGATGTTCTGAGTCATCATCACATGCCTCCTAGCTCTTTCAGTACTCTTATAACTGCCCCAGCCCCTATTCTTCAGTCTTTTCTCCAACTGCTCCTCCCGCCCCATGAAGCCTCAGTTTCAGCCAGGCTCCACTTCTATCTATTATCTCAAGGGCCCCTTTCATTATCCAACCTAGATACCTCTTCTGAGAGATCCATATATCCCTGGGCCACTCACCTCTCTCTGACTAAAACCTGCCCGAGCGAGCTCCAAACTCCAATCAAGGCATTTCTCATTCAGGAAACTTTTCCTGACCTTACCAGCCTGCAGTGATGGCCTCTGCTTCTGAATTCTGCAGTTATTCACAGCTCTTTTATAAGCTCTCAGTACCTCAAACCTCAAACACATAGCAAGTACACAATACAATTATTGGTTAATGAAACTGAAAATACAGCTATGGTTACCTTTATGGAAACAGATGAGGGTAAAGGGAAAGAGGCTTTTATTTTCTCTTTGTCCCTTTCTACACCTTTATCATTTTCTTACCTTTATCCAGGTATCTTTTCTTTATCACATTTTTATTGCCATGTTACCTTGGCAGAAAGAGCATGACTGATGCCACACTGTTAGCAATGGCTGTTTGCAGATGGTAGACACAGAGGGAATTTTTCTGTGGTGTTCTGTTTTCCAAATGTCTTATGTTGAATATGCATTACTTCTGTAATCAGAAAGAAGTTATTAAAAGAATATTTAAATGTGGAAGCAAAAAAAGTTATCAGATTGTACAGTATAACAGAGGTTCTAAGTCTAAATTGTAGGGTTTCCATCTTCAACCTTGTAGCAACCATCTAGCACTTCTCTCCCTGGGTGTACCTGTTTTCAGATGAAATGTCTCCTCCCTCTTTTTCCTTTTTTCTTCTTATCTGTGGTAGGTTAGGAACCATATCATTAAGCCTATAAATAACTTAAAATAAGAGACAATTGAGTAAAGACCAGAAAGTTAAATCAGAGAAAATCACTGATTTATGACTCAAATTTTTACACCCAATTCTGTAACCTTCATATCCACTCAATTTCATGTCATACCTAAAAAAAGGCAAGAGCTTTAACCTGGCATTCAGAGATCTTCATATTTTAGCCAAAGACCTCATTTCTAATCTTTCTCACTTCCACCACACTTCACACACCCTACGTAAGCCTAACTGAACTCCATGTGCTTCCTTCTACATCCATAAACCCAAATACTACCCATTCTTCAAGTCCTGGCTCAAATGCTATCTCCTCCATTAAGCCCTCCTGGATTACTCTCACTCCCTTCCCATAGGTGAATGATTTCTCCCTTCTTTGAGCTCCCAATAACCCTTTATCTTCACCTCCAAAGTAAGACTTAAGCACTGTCTACCTTGTAGTATGACCATGTACCTGTTATCCTCTGTACGAGGACCACATCTGATTCATTCACTCAGCAAATATTTATGGAACATCTACTACATGCTCACAACTATTCCAGTCATGGATGATGCAACAGTAAACAATCAGATAATATTCCTTGACCTTATTGAGTTTGTTTTTTTAGTGAGGGGGGGTTCTCTTAGTCAGGTCATGAGTGAAATTCACTCAGTTGTGTCCGACTCTTTGTGACTCCATGGACTATACAGTCCATGGAATTCTCCAGGCCAGAATACTGAAGTGAGTAGCCTTTCCCTTCTCCAAGGGATCTTCCTAACCCAGGGATCAAACCCAGGTCTCCCGCATTGCGGGTAGATTCTTTACTAGCTGAGCCACAAGCGAAGCCCAAGAATACTGGAGTGGGTAGCCTATCCCTTTTCCAGTGGATCTTCCCAACCCAGGAATCAAACTGGGGTCTCCTGCATTGCAAGCAGATTCTTTACCAACTGAGCTATCAGGGAAGCCCAGGTTGGTCAGGTCAGCCCAGGTTGGTCAGGTCAGATTGCCATAATATTGATAAGATACCATAGGATGGGTAGCTTAACCAATAGAAATTTATTTCTCACAGTTCTGAAGGTTGGAAAGTGCAAGATCGAGGTGCTGATTGATTCATTTCCCCAGTGAGGAGTTTCTTCCTGGCTTGCAGATATCAACCATCTGACTGTGTCCCAACATGGGAGAACAGGAGAGGAGGTGGGGAGAATCAGACTCTTTGGTGTCTATTCTTGTAAAGAGACTAATCTATCATGAGGACCCCACCCTCATGACCTCAGCTAAACCTAATTACTTCCCAAAGTCCTCCTTGCCAAATACTATCACGTGGGGGTTCGGGCTTCAACATATAAATTTTCAGGGATACAATTCAGCCTATAGCAGGAAGTAAGTAAATTCTATAGTATACAAGAAGGTACTAAGTGCTAGGGGGAAAGATAAAGAAGGGAAAGAGAATAGGGAATATTGGTGGGGATATTAAATTTTAAATAGAATGAACACTTGAGAAAACGTCATTCAAGCAAAGACTTTTTAAAGCTAAGGAAATGAGTTATGTGGATGACTACTACTAGGTTGATGATGGAAACCCTACAAATTAGACTCAGAACTTGTGTTACTGTATAATCTGATAACTTTTTTATGCAAGTGCAAGGATCATGAGGCAAGAGCTTACCTGAAGTAGTCAAGGAGCAGCAGGGAACACACTATACCAGGAGTGAAGGTGAGAGGAAAGATGAGCTGAGAAAGATAACAGGGCCCAGACCCTGTAGGCCATTATAAGCTACTATAAGGACTTTGGAGTTCATTCTGAGTGACAAATGGAACCATCACAGGATTTTGAGCAGAGAAGAAACATAACTAACATTTTCAAAGGCTCATTCTGGATGCTAAGTGGAGAGTAGAGTGTAAGTGATAAGGGAGGAACTAGGGAGACCAGGTGGAGGCTATTGCAGTTATCCCAGTGAGAAACAAACAAAAGTAGTTTTGAACCATGGTAGTAGAACTGGAAGTAATGTGAAATGGAAAGATTCCAGGTATATTTTGAAGATATAAAATAAATGAATATAGGACATAACAGAAAGACAGGAATAAGGAATAAAGCTTCTTGGGGTAAGCAACTGGAATTTACTGCAACAGGGGAGATTGTGGAGCAGTAGATTTGAGAAGGAAGATCAGATTTGGATGTGTTAACTTTGAGATGCCTTTCTCTCTTTAAGGTAGAAATCTCGAGAAGGCAGCTGGACAAAGGAACCTGAAGGTCAGAAGAAGTCCAAGATGAGGATATACAATCAAAATTGTCACCAGCTTTTAGATGGCGTTTAAAGCCTTGAAATTAAATGAGATCACCAATGGAATGACAGAGCCCAAGAGAACTCTAAGGTTAAAAGTTCAGGAATATTAAAAAAAAAAAAAAGTCAGCAAGTGATACTGAAAAGGAGCGTTGAAAACCAAGAGAGTGTAGCACCCTAGAAGCCAAGTGAAGAAAGCATATGAATGAAGAAAGAGTGAATGTCTCAAAACACTGCTGAGGAGTCGAGTAATATGAGAACTGACCACTGGATCTAGCAATGTGAAGGGCACCGGTGACCTTGCAGTTTCAGTAGGCATGGGTACAAAAGCCTGACTGAAGGGGGTTTAGGAAAGAATGAAAAGATGGGGCTGAAGCTGAAGGGAAAAATCCAGTCAAGAGAGGATTTTTAAAGATAGAAAAATGACAATATTATTGCCTGCTGCTGCTGAGAATAATCAAGAAGATAGGGGAAATGGTCAATAAATGAGCTTGCAAAAGGTACAAAGTGAGCTAGAGAGAAGGAAGGAAAAAATGAAAAGAGAAAAGGAAAAGGGAGGCAGCAAAGTGAGAGCCAGAGAGAATTAAACTTTTAAAGTTGGTTGTAGAAAAAGGTAATCGTGCCCATCAGCCTCTTTATCTTGCTTGGGGGTGACTGTAGGGCACTTGAACTGGCTTAGGCAAAGGAGACTTAGAGAAATGCTACAATGATTTATGTTATAATATCAAGAGCATGGAATCTGACTGCAAGGGTACAAGTCCTAACTTCGTGACCTTGGGCAAGCTATTGAATTTTCTATAAACAAATATCATATATTAACACATATATGTGGAATCTAGAATAATGGTATAGATGATCTTATTTGCAAAGTGGAAATAGACATAGAGAACAAATGTGTGGACACCAAGGGAGGGAAGGGAGGATGGGATGAATTGGAAGACTGGGATGGACATATAGACATTATTGATAACTATATATAAAATAGATAACTAATGAAAAACTACTATATAGCTCAGGGAACTCTACTTAATGCTCTGTGGTGACGTGAATGGGAAGGAAATCTGAAAACGATATGCATAGTTATACGTATAGCTGATTCACTGCCGTACAGCAGAAACTAACACAACATTGCAAAGCAACTATACTCCAATACAAAATTTTAAAAAGTTATCCAATCTCCCCATGCCTTAATTTCTTCATCTGTAAAATGGGGATGGTAACATCATCTTCCTCATAGGGTTTTTATAAGGCTCGAATAAATTACTTCTAGTGCTTGGAGCATGATGTACCTGTGAGGTATCATCATCACTCTCTCAGGGAATAAAGGCTGGAATCCCCCTGGGCCTTAGAAACAACTGAACTTGAGCCATAGGATTAGCCTTTCATCTGCACATCCCCTGTCTCTACTCCTTTCTGAAGCATGACTTCATACTTTCCTCTCACTACTATCACCAGTGACTCCAGAGCATCACATTTTAACAAAGCCAGCTACCCAGAAGAGGGATAACTGAACTACTCTCTGATCTTAAATACAGAAACTCTGTAGAAAGGACTCAATGGCCAACTTGATTCAAGTGCCTAGACCAGGCAGCCATGGGACTAGTGTCATGTAATAAAAAGGACACTCCTCAGGGAACCATGAAAATGCATTGGAATCTTGCTTGGTGTCAAAGAGAATTGAAGGTGGCTGGAGAGCTGGTGAAGGGAGAGAAACTGGAGAATATGGAAAAGTGCTAGTCAGTTAGAACAATAACTGCCATACCCTCCTCTCCCCATATTTCTCCTTAGTGCTACCATCAAAGAAAGGTGAGCACAGGGAACATATGAGGATTCCCCATGGAGATTCTGCTAATAAGCAGAGGGTTCTCTGATAAAAACTGCAACCTGGGTGTTAGGAGCAATGAATCTCCCATTATAGGGAGTCTCCAGGAGGCCTACATGCTAGTCACATCCTTGAAAAGTTGCAGCCTGGGTACTCCTACCCTAAGCTACTACATTTCAGCCAGACAATCCACCTCAGGACTGATGGCTATTTCCACCCAACTGAAGCTGATGTGTGTTCTGCACTCCTTTCCTGACCTGCCTAACTTAGGCAGTCTCTGTTACTTGCTTGAGCCCCCAAAATTCTAAAATCACAGTCTTGCCAAGATGCAAGATCATTAGAATGTCAATGCATCACAGAATCACAGAGAAAGACCAGGTGGGAGCCATGGAGTCAAACAGAAGGCTTTTAAAGTTTCCCAGGCATATGAGATGAGGGCTTGAAATAGAGTTATAGAAACAGGACTGAGAAAAAGAGAAAGATTTTAGAGATATTCCACAAAAAAAGTAAATGAAAAAGTGGTCTCAGAAGTATAACTTAGTTATGCTTTTCAGTATAACTTAGTGTACTAAAAGAAAAGTGCAAGAGAATGTTTCAAAAATGAGAAGGTGATTACTAAAGTTCATCAGAGCTGAAAGAAAGGAGAAATACTAGATAATATAGATTTAAACAAAGTTTAACATTGGTTGTTTTGTCATTGGTCTCAAGTAAATAAGAATGAAAATATATACTTTGAAAATTACCAAGAATTGCATACCTAGCCTCTCACACTTGATAATTTCTTCCATATCTTGTCCCATTGGTTATGAAAGAATGTTGAGAAAGGTAGGGAGAATGAGGGATTTCACAGTCATTATAAGAATACATGCAAAATATTATTCAGGGGTCTCCAGAGAAGCAGAACCAAGAGGAGATACATATAAAGAGATTTATTATAAGGAATCAGTTCATGCAACCCTGGAGGCTGAGAAGTCCTACAATCTGTGGTCAGCAAGCTGGAGAGCCAAGGGAGCCAGTAGTGTAGTTCCAGTCTGAAAACTAACAGGCTTGAGACCCAGAAAGAGCTAATGTTTCCATTTGAGTCCAAAGACAGGAGGAAAAATCCAATGCCCCAGTTCAAAGGCAGTCAGGCAGGATGAATTGTCTCTTACTTGCAGGAGAGTCAGCCTTTTTTTCTATTCAAACCTTCAACTGATTAGATGGGCCCCACTCATGTTAGGGAGGGTTATCTGCTTTACTCAGTCTGCTAATTCGAATGTTAATCTCATTCAGAAACACTCTCACAGACACACCCAGAATTAATGTTTAACCAAATATCTGGGCACCCTATGGCCCAATAAAATGGACACATAAATAACCCCCAAAATAAATAATTTAAAAACAAACAAACAAACAGAGACAAGGATTCAAGTCCTGCAAGCCACAAACCAAGGACACAGCATCCACAGTCACTGGAAGCAAGGGATGGATTCTACCTTGGAGCCTCCAAAAGGGATCACCCCTGTTGATACCTCTATTTCAGCCTTCTGGCTTACAGCCCCATGACCATAAGTTTATGCTGCTGTAAGCCACTGTTCGTGGTATTCATGACAGAGCCCCTAGGACACAAATGCACCAAGTGATAGAGCTGCATCAGGAAAGAGTTGTAAGTTAGCATTCTTCCAGCCTCAGAAGAAGACTTGTGAGGTACATGATTTTGTGGTTATAGTGTGGTTTTCTCTTTTTCTTTTAGTACTCAACACGATTATTGCCCTATTTGAAGACCTCTTCTATATTGCAGGAACTGGAAGCTTGGGAACAGCTTTGTCCACCTGCTTAATATTTTGCAATAAAAGACACTCACAAGAGATGGACAAGATGAAAAGGAAGTGTGATTCCTTCTTGGTCAGTTTAGTTCAGTTGCTCAGTTGTGTCCGACTCTGCGACCCTGTGAATTGCAGCATGCCAGGCCTCCCTGTCCATCACCAACTCCTGGAGTTCACTCAGACTGACATCCATCAAGTCGGTGATGCCATCCAGCCATCTCATCCTCTGTCGTCCCCTTCTCCTCCTGCCCCCAATCCCTCCCAGCATCAGAGTCTTTTCCAGTGAGTCAGCTCTTCGCATGAGGTGGCCAAAGTACTGGAGTTTCAGCTTCAGCATCAGTCCTTCCAATGAACACTCAGGACTGATCTCCTTTAGAATGGACTGGTTGGATCTCCTTGCAGTCCAAGGGACTCTCAAGAGTCTTCTCCAACACCACAGTTCAAAAGCATCAATTCTTCAGCACTCAGCCTTCTTCACAGTCCAACTCTCACATCCATATATGACTACTGGAAAAACCATAGCCTTGACTAGACGGACCTTTGTTGGCAAAGTAACGTCTCTGCTTTTGAATATGCTATCTAGGTTGGTCATAACTTTCCTTCCAAGGAGTAAGCCTCTTTTAATTTCACGGCTGCAATCACCATCTGAAGTGATTTTGGAGCCCCCCCAAATAAAGTCTATTTCCACTGTTTCCCCATCTATTTGCCGTGAAGTGATGGGACCAGATGCCATGATCTTCGTTTTCTGAATGTTGAGCTTTAAGCCAACTTTTTCACTCTCCTCTTTCACTTTCATCAAGAGGCTTTTTAGCTCCTCTTCACTTTCTGCCATAAGGGTGGTGTCATCTGCATATCTGAGGTTATTGATATTTCTCCCGGCAATCTTGATTCCACCTGGTGTTTTTTCCAGTCCAGCGTTTCTCATGATGTACTCTGCATATACGTTAAATAAGCAGGGTGACAATATACAGCCTTGACATACTCCTTTTCCTATTTGGAACCAGTAGTGGTTATAATATTTTGGCCTTTGGGAGAAGTATGCTTTAAATTCTGACTCAAATCATCCACCTTGATTGAGCCAACTGGGACTAGTGGTAACGTTTTCTACAGTTTCTCATGTAAATTATATTAGCAACTTCTGATTTCCTGAAAAATAGTGGTAAACTGGGAGCTAGGGCTGCCTTTCTTGATCTTTGCTCCTCTGGTTCTCTCCTATAGTTTTAATCCCCTAGCTGTAAGTGTGGTTTCTCCTTTCTTAACCAAACTATTTGCATATTGTGATCCAATCAAAGCTTTGTTTACTTTTATCACTGAGATCAGCATTTTAAATGCTATTTCTTATCACTAGCAGAATTTACTTCACCCTGCATTACAATTGTAAATGTCATGTGTTTTCTTTTTTTTTTTTAATGTCATGTGTTTTCATGTTTTCTTATTTAGTCTTATCTTTTTTGCTACTTTCCAGTGTTTGTATAATTTAAGGAAGGCTCCACTTACTGCACAGCCTACATACTCCAGTCTGATTACAAGCAAGGTGTACCTGGTTTTGTCTTTCAGCGTATTCCACTGACTTTGGAAACCTACTTATTCTATTGTCTCTGCATGTGATCTGTAGCAAAAATATGCTCTGACCATTTTTTCCATCACCATGGTCAAATGCTCAGTGCTCAGTGAAACATTTCCTTAGATTAATTGTGCTTATATAATGTGTCCTACAACTTTACTCAGGTCTTTACTTTTCAAAAAGTTTTATGATTTTCCTTATTTGCTTGCTTGTTATTCATATGTTTAAGAATCTTTTTGGACTGCAAGGAGATCAAACCAGTCATTCTTCAAGGAAATCAGTCCTGAATATTCATTGGAAGGACTGATGCTGAAGCTGAAACTCCAATATTTTGGTCACTTGATACAAAGAACTGATTCCTTAGAAACGACCCTAATGCTGGGAAAGATTGAAGGCAGGAGGATAAGGGGACAACAGAGGATGAAATGGTTGGATGGCATCACCAACTTGATGGAAATGACTTTGAGCAAGCTCTGGGAGTTGGTGATGGACAGGGAAGACTGGTGTGCTGCAGTCCATGACATTGCAAACACTCAGACATTATTGAGTGACTGAACTTATCTGAACTGAAGAATTGTTTTGATTTATTAAAATATTTTAAACAATCATTTCATATTTTGTATCTTATACTTCCGATGTATGATGTTCTACTATTTCTATTGTTTTTGCTACATATTGATCATGGTGCTTTATTGCCAAAATTATTTAATATTCTTTTGCATGCATGATCAGCTTGTTTGCCTCAGAAATTTTTTCTGTGGAAAATATTTGAGAACTGGGATGAAGGGGATTTCTCAAAAAAAATTTAATTTTCTTTTGTCAGGCTGAAACCACTACAAACTAAATTCTTGGTTTGGAGTTTTGAGAGACAAATCAATTAGTGTGAACTGAAGCTATTGGCCCATATGAGGGCTGGCCATGGTTGTGAATTTTTAGAGAGTCTTCTCTTTGTACTCATTGTCAAAATTCAAGATAGGTAATCTAATTTGTTGTCTTCCTTCTCATCTTTCTGGGTATTGAGAGGTTGTTCAGTTCAGTCGCTCAGTCATGTCCAACTCTTTGCGACCCCATGAATTGCAGCATGCCAGGCCTCCCTGTCCATCACCAACTCCTGAAGTTCACCCAACCTCATGTCCATCGAGTCAGTGATACTATCCAGCAATCTCATCCTCTGCCGTCCCCTTCTCCTCCTGCCCCCAATCCCTCCCAGCATCAGAGTCTTTTCCAGTGAGTCAACTCTTCTCATGAGCTGGCCCAAGTACTGGAGTTTCAGCTTCAGCATCATTCCTTCCAAAAAAATCCCAGGGCTGATCTCCTTTAGAATGGACTGGTTGGATCTCCTTGCAGTCCAAGGGACTCTCAAGAGTCTTCTCCAACACCACAGTTCAAAAGCATCAATTTTTCGGCACTCAGCTTTCTTCACAGTCCAACTCTCACATCCATATATGACCACTGGAAAAAACATAGCCTTGACTAGACGGACCGTTCAGCAAAGTAATGTCTCTGCTTTTGAATATGCTATCTAGGTTGGTCATAACTTTCCTTCCAAGGAGTAAGCCTCTTTTAATTTTATGGCTGCAGTCACCATCTGCAGTGATTTTGGAGCCCCCCAAAATAAAGTCTGACACTGTTTCCACTGTTTCCCCATCTATTTGCCATGAAGTGATGGGACCAGATGCCATGATCTTCGTTTTCTGAATGTTGAGCTTTAAGCCAACTTTTTCACTCTCCTCTTTCACTTTCATCAAGAGGCTTTTTAGCTCCTCTTCACTTTCTGCCATGAGGGTGGTGTCATCTGCATATCTGAGGTTGTTGACATTTCTCTCAGCAATCTTGATTCTAGCTTGTGCTTCTTAAAGCCTAGTGTTTCTCGTGATGTACTCTGCATAGAAGTTAAATAAGCAGGGTGACAATATACAGCCTTGACGTACTCCTTTTCCTGTTTGGAACCAGTCTGTTGTTCCATGTCCACTTCTAACTGTTGCTTCCTGACCTGCATATAGGTTTCTCAAGAGGCAGGTCAGGTGGTCTGGTATTCCCATCTCTTTCAGAATTTTCCACAGTTTATTGTGATCAACACAGTCAAAGGCTTTGGCACAGTCAATAAAGCAGAAATAGATGTTTTTCTGGGACTCTCTTTCTTTTTCCATGATCCAGCAGATGTTGGCAATTTGATCTCTGGTTCCTCTGCCTTTTCTAAAACCAGCTTGAACATCTGGAAGTTCATGGTTCATGTACTGGGGTGAGTTTAATTCTCGTTTACTCTTCAATGGGGTAAACTTTGTTCTCCCATTTTTATATGCGGGTCTATTGGATTTTTAGCACTTGAATTTTGCTTCATTTGAGATTCCCATGATTTTGCAAATAAACATGATCTCATTAAATTCCCTTGAGAATAAAGCCAGCATTAGTGCTTTGGGTTTCTATCCTCTCTCATTTCTTGGCCTGAATATTCTGTCATTTTTGGTAAGCTTGTGACACTTATTTGGTAATACTTACTAACATTTAATTTTATTTCAGTAATTTTACTTGTTTTTATTTGAAGCTTTAGTCAGGTCATCTAATTCCTGTGCCCATGAACTCCTCTGAATTCTCTCATTCTCTCTTTCTACTTACGTACAGTGAAATCCATATATTTTGAGTGTACAGTTTGCATTAATCTTTGAAAATATAAATACCTTTAAGAAAATTTCCTTGACATCTTGCCTTTATCAGTCTTTGATATCTTAGTATTAACTAAGAACCATTTATTAATTTTCTTCTTTCCTGAGCTGAGTGTTCTGTACTGAGAAAAAGGGATTCAACTGGTGGATGCTCAGTGTAGGCTACAGTAAGGCACCAAATTGGGTATTTCTGAATATTTAAAAGGTAGTGTGTGGATCTTAATGCTTGCAGAGGGAGTGATTAGAAAGGTGAATTAGGATTCCTTGACTGTACATTTTGTTTGCTGAGTGACTTTGAAAAAAAAACTTCACTTCTTACCAAATTAGAGCTTCCCTGGTGTCTCAGATGGTAAAAGAATCTGCCTGCAATGCAGGAGACCTGGATTTGATCCCTCAGTTGGGAAGATCCCCTGGAGAAAGGAATGGTAAGCCACTCTGGCATTCTTCCCTGGAAAATTCCATGGACAGAGAAACCTGGCAGGCTACAGTCCATTGGGTCACAAAGAGTTGGGTACAACTGAACAGCTAATGCTTTCACGTTTTTCTTAACAATCAAAAAAGATCAGGTGACTGGCAGCAGCTTAAAGGATATATTCACTAACAGCTTCATTCAATTACACAAAAGTAGAAATCAGTAGTTTCAATTCCTAAATCTTCCCAGACAGGCTGCACAGCAGGCCATAGGAATTGCTTGTTCTCATGGAAACCTATGGTCAGAGAGTCAAGAAATGGGGCGATGGTCATTGTTTTCTATTATAATGATAACCAATAATGAAAAACAAGCTGGACAATTAAGTGATTTCTATTATCTAAGAGCAATAGGGACTACTGGTTTTTATATGCTCAAGATATTTTGAGGTGATGTCATACATATTAGATTTAGACCATTACTGTCCCTTCCAATTCATAAGTGCATTTACTTCATGAGAAGTAAGGCCATCTTACCAAAAGTCTCTTTCCCACAAATACATCAAAATCTTTTGTTTTCTTCAAGGGAAAGTCCTCTTTGAAGAGACATGTGTTTTCACTGTGTTAACCCATTCTGTTCACTGGCAAGAGTAACACAATAGTTTGCTGCATATTGATGAGTATTGATTTATCTGATGAACAACCTAGTATCAGATATTAGCACATGGCAGAGAAAAGGGTCATATTGGAATAAAACAAAGCAAACTTCTTCTAGAGTCATCGAGTGAGTGAGTGAAAGTCACTCAGTCGTGTTCGACTCTTTGCGACCCCATGGACTGTAGCCTGTCAGGCTCCTCTGTCCATGGGATTCTCCAGGCAAGAATATTGGAGTGGGTTGCCATTTCCGTCTTCAGGGGATCTTCCTGACCCAGGGATTGAACCCAAGTCTTCTGCATTGCAGGCAGACTCTTTACCAAGAAAGCTACATATACGTGCACAAATATTAGATTTTAAAGTCTTTTTAGTGATTCAATTCCAATCATATTCTTGTATATTACAGATGGGAAAACTGAGCCTCTAATATTGAAATCAGTCAAAGCTTACCTGCTCAGTGAAAATATTGGGACTAGACTCAGATTTCTGGGTTCCTATTCCATTATTCTTTATACTACTTCAAACTATTTTTATCTCAGGATAGAGAAAGTTTGAGACATCACTGGACACAATTTGGGATCATAGGCAGCCAGAAAGCAGCATCAGGAAACAGTTTCTGAGAGTTAGAGGTGAAGGTGGGGGGACATAACAATAAGAAATTGAAAATCATGTGAATTGCAAATCAAGTCTCAGTCCTTGGGATAAAAATATCATAGGCTTGCTATAAGAACGTGCCTGGCTGTCTCTTTGAAAGCCTATTAAAATAAAATACTAAATGTTATTTTTTTTCTGGGCTGTGGCCTTGAAACAATGCGGCTTCTCTCCATGATTTAGTGTTCAATTATAAAATTTGCTTCAAATAATAAAGACTCCAGGTCTGTTTGTTCACTAAATAGCTGTTCCCTGCATACCAGGGATCCTTGTAATATGTAATGACTGATTGGCATTTGTGTATATTTGGCATAAAGCTTTAGAGCTCCCATAAAGTTGACTATGTCAGACTGCTATGTGTATTGTCCCCTCCCTGCCAAAAAGCCCCATAACCCTGTAATAGCAATGATGGTGGTGCTGCTGGGCACTGTTGTGGTTTTTCATGCATTTCACAGTATGTTCATAAACATGCCTCTAATTGTTTCTTACAACAAACCTATAATGTATGTGTATGTGTGTTCAGTCATGTCTGACTCATTGCAACCCCATGGACTATAGCCTGCCAGGCTCCTCCATCCATAGAACTCTCCAGGCAAGAATATTGGAGAATTTCTTCCTCCAGGGGATCTTCCCCACTTTGGGATCAAACCCACGTCTCCTGCATTGGTAGGTGGATACTTTACCATAAGGCGACCTGGGAAGCCCCATAAGATATGTTAGGATTAATCATAATAAGATTAAAAGACACACAAAAAATTAAAACTTGGTTGGGATTTTGTATCCCCAAATATGGTAGGTTCTTGAGAGCACAAAGAAGACACTCTGTGTAAAGGAGAACAGTATATTTGTAAATTAGTATATTTGTATATTTGTAAATTTGTGCATTCCTAGCACCAAGCTAAACTTGTGAAATTTGTTCATTCACTTTTTCAATGACATTTAATGAGTGCCTTCAATGTGTTAATTTCTGGGGATACAAAGTGCCTAAAAATAAACAGGATCTGTTTATTGTATGGAAATACAAAAAACCTTGAATAGACAAAGCAGTCTTGAGAAAGAAGAATGGAATTGGAGGAATCAACTTGCCTGAGTTCAGGTTCTACTACAAAGCCACGGTCATCAAGACAGTATGGTACTGGCACAAAGACAGAAATATAGATCAATGGAACAAAATAGAAAGCCCAGAGATAAATCCACGCATCCATGGACACCTTATCTTCGACAAAGGAGGCAAGAATATACAACGGAGTAAAGACAATCTCTTTAACAAGTGGTGCTGGGAAAACTGGTCAAACACTTGTAAAAGAATAAAACTAGATCACTTTCTAACACCACATACAAAAATAAACTCAAAATGGATTAAAGATCTAAACGTAAGACGGGAAACTATAAAACTCCTAGAGGAAAACATAGGCAAAACACTCTCCGACATAAATCACAGGATCCTCTATGATCCATCTCCCAGAATACTGAAAATAAAAGCAAAAATAAACAAATGGGATCTAATTAAAATTAAAAGCTTCTGCACAGCAAAGGAAACTATAAGCAAGGTGAAAAGACAGACTTCTGAATGGGAGAAAATAATAGCAAATGAAGCAACCGACAAACAACTAATCTCAAAACTATACAAGCAACTTATGCAGCTCAATTCCAGAAAAATAAACGACCCAATCAAAAAATGGGCCAAAGAACTAAATAGATATTTCTCCAAAGAAGACATATGGATGGCTAACAAACACATGAAAAGATGCTCAACATCACTCATTATCAGAGAAATGCAAATCAAAACCACAATGAGGTACCATTTCACACCAGTCAGAATGGCTGTGATCCAAAAGTCCACAAGCAGTAAATGCTGGAGAGGGTGTGGAGAGGAGGGAACCCTCTTACACTGTTGGTGGGAATGCAAACTAGTACAGCCACTGCGGAGAACAGTGTGGAGATTCCTTTAAAAACTGGAAATAGAACTGCATTATAACCCAGCAATCCCACTTCTGGGCATACACACTGAGGAAACCAGAATTGAAAGAGACACATGTACCCCAATATTCATCACAGCACTGTTTATAATAGCCAGGACAGGGAAGCAACCTAGATGTCCATCAACAGATGAATGGATAAGAAAGCTGTGCACAATGGAGTATTACTCAGCCATTAAAAATAATACATTTGAATCAGTTCTAATGAGATGGATGAAACTGGAGCCTATTATACAGAGTTTAGTAAGCCAGAAAGAAAAACACCAATACAGTATACTAACAAATATATATGGAATTTAGAAAGATGGTAACAATAACCCTGTATGCGAGACAGCAGAAGAGACACAGATGTATAGAATGGACTTTTGGACTCTGAAGGAGAGGGAGAGGGAGAGGGTGGGATGATGTGGGAGAATGGCATTGAAACATGTATACTATCATGTAAGAAATGAATCGCCAGTCTATGTTCGATACAGGATACAGGATGCTTGGGGCTGGTGCACGGGGATGATCCAGAGAGATGATATGGGGTGGGAGGTGGGAGGGGGGTTCGGGATTGGGAACTCATGTACACCTGTGGCGGATTCATGTCAATGTATGGCAAAACCAATACAATATTGTAAAGTAAAATAAAGTAAAAATAAAAATTAAAAAAATAAAATAAACAGAACCTTACTCCATGGAACTTGAAGTCTAGCGAGACAGAGAAGCATAAATAATTGAACAAATAATATATAAATTGTGAGGAGTATTTTGAAGGAAAGAGTATGCTATGAAATTGTATATGTGGTTGTGTTTAGTAGTATTTTGAATAAAGTGCTCAAGAAAGCTCTCCCTGATGAAAAGAATCTGAAAAATGAAAAGGAGTAAGTCACGGAAGGAATGGCAGAAAAAGTGTACAGTCCACAATTGAATGACTGAATTATCTGCACTTTGTTTACTGCTCAGGAAGCTATGACAAGACCAAGTCTCCACCTTCGTTTGGCACTCCAGAACTAGCCTCACTTTTTGTCCTCTGTTGTGCCAGAATCATTTGAGCAGTGCACCCTCTTCAGAGTTCTGAGACCTGACCTGGGCCTCTTTGTTGCCTCAGTGTTCCCTTTTTGCTTTTACTGCTTATTTAACTAATTCCTTGTATTAGACTCTGTTGAAATACCTAATACAGTTTCTGTTTTTCTATGGAAGTATTTTTTATTCAGTGTCTTCATTGACTCAGTCAGCAGGTTTTTGCATTTCCAGTAATTTTCAAGATTTTTGACACTGACCCAAATTCTATGCAACAAATGAAGCCAAAAGACTAAAAGCACAAAACAATTTTTAAGTCCTTCAAGTCTTCATTTAATTTAATGTCCTGCAATTGGTCTTTTTTAAAATTAATTTATTTAATTGAAGGCTAATTACTTTACAGTATTGTAGTGGTTTTTGTGGAGAAGGCAATGGCACCCCACTCCAGTATTCTTGCCTGGAAAATCCCATGGACGGAGAAGCCTGGTAGGCTGCAGTCCATGGGGTCGCTGAGTCGGACACGACTGAGCGACTTCCCTTTCACTTTTCACTTTCATGCGTTAGAGAAGGAAATGGCAACCCACTCCAGGTTTCTTGCCTGGAGAACCCCAGGGATGGGGGAGCCTGGTGGGCTGCCGTCTATGGGGTCATACAGAGTCGGACACGACTGAAGTGACTTAGTAGCAGCAGCAGCCGTGGTTTTTGCCATACATTGACATGAATCAGCCATGGGTGTACATGCGTTCAAGAAAATACACAAAGGTCATTTGTGGGTGTGCTTTGGTCTATTCACAGCTTCCATGAACTGTAGGTATCAGAGGATACATAGCAGAGGATTATAGAAGTGTTGAAATAGTAATCCTCTAAAATGCCTGACTCCCTGGGCAGTTCTTTCTGGCTACAAGGAACATCAGCTGCTTACTTTTTGTGTCACAAAAATATTAGCAATTTCTTCCTAGGTGTGCATTTACAGGAAGTGATTGGGAAGTATTGATCTATTGCATTTCATGCAAATCCTCCTAAAACCTTTACATTTGGTGTTCCCTGAAACATATTCTGTGGAATAATGGTCTCTCATGAGGTGAGCAGGTGTTACAAGGAGGAAAAAAAAATTCTTTGGAGAAATAAATTTGAAAAGTTCTAGGTTAAATAGCAAACTAACCATAGATACTGATTTGCGCAGGACATTTCCAGTGTGTGCTTTTGACTGTGTGATTATTAGCAAATCCCCTTTGGCTCTCAGAGGTGGCCTAGTTTGTATGATTAATTACAGGTCATCCTATTTTTGGGTCACAGAACTGATGTAGCATTTCCAACACTTATTTGACTCTGGACCTTTTTTTCAATAAGTGTTCTATGGACTCCATGGAGAATACTTAGGAAAGAAACATTGTATTTGGATCTATCCAATCTCTATGACTGTAATTATCTTTTGGCAAAGTAAAGTGAAAGTGAAAGTGAAGTCACTCAGTCGTGTCCGACTTTTTGCGACCCCATGAACTGTAGCCTCCATCCGTGGGATTCTCCAGGCAAGAGTACTGGAGTGGGTTGCCGTTTCCTTCTCCAGGAGATCTTCCCAACCCAAGGATTGAACCCAGGTCTCCCGCATTGCAGGCAGACGCTTTACCATCTGAGCCACCAGGGAAGCTCATGAGGCCCATCCCCTTGCTTCTGGGTAGAACAGAGGAAATGTGACCTTATATTCCATAAGACTGGTCTAGGACAGGCTTTCATGGCTTGGAATCTGAAGCTGACTGATATGGGGGAACTCAAAGATCCTTCTTTCTATATTCTTGGAATCAGAGACTGGAGCCATCAAAGGAGGAGGAAGAGAAGAAAAAGATGCTTCACATACAATCCCATTCCCAGGATTTTCCTCCTGGATTCTGTGTGTGTGTGTGTAAGTAAGGGAGCACTTACTTGTGTCCAGCTCTTTGCCACCGTCCACCAGTGTCCTCTGTCTATGGAGTTCTCCAGGCAAGAATACTGGCGTGGGTTGCCATTTCCTATTCAAGGGATCTTTCCGATCCAGGGATCAAACCCATGTCTCTTGCATCTCCTGCGGATTCTTTACCACTGTGCCACCTGGGAAACCCTGGATTCTGTACTGAGTCTTTAAGTATAGTTGATATACAATATTGTGTATTATAAGTGTTCAGTTCAGTTCAGTCTCTCAGTCGTGTCCGACTCTTTGCGACCCCATGAATCGCAGCACGACAGGCCTCCCTGTCCATCACCAACTCCTGGAGTTCACTCAAATTCACGTCCATCGAGTTGGTGATGCCATCCAGCCATCTCGTCCCCTGTTGTCCCCTTCTCCTCCTGCCCCCAATCCCTCCCAGCATCAGAGTCTTTTCCAATGAGTCAACTCTTTGCATGAGCTGGCCAAAGTACTGGAGCTTCAGCTTTAGCATCATTCCTTCCAAAGAACACCCAGGGCTGATATCCTTTAGAATGGACTGGTTGGATATCCTTGCAGTCCAAGGGACTCTGAAGAGTCTTCTCCAACACCACAGTTCAAAAGCATCAATTCTTCGGTGCTCAGCTTTCTTCACAGTCCAACTCTCACATCCATACATGACCACTGGAAAAACCATAGCCGTGACTAGACGGACCTTTGTTGGCAATGTAATGTCTCTGCTTTTGAATATGCTATCTAGGTTGGTCATAACTTTCCTTCCTAGGAGTAAGCCTCTTTTAATTTCATGGCTGCAGTCACCATCTGCAGTGATTTTGGAGCCCCCCCAAAATAAAGTCTGACACTGTTTCCACTGTTTCCCCATCTATTTGCCATAAAGTGATGGGACCAGATGCCATGATCTTCATTTTCTGAATGTTGTACAATATAGTAATTCACAAATTTAATGGTTATGCTCCATTTATAGTTATTATAAAATATTAGCTATATTCCTTGTGTTATACAATGAATCTTTGTAGCTTATCTTATGCATAGTAATTTGTACCTTTTAATTCCCTACCCTATCTTGCCTCTCCTCTCTCACCTCACCCCACTGGTAACCATTAGTTTGTTCTTTGTATCAGAGTCTGTTTCTTTTTAATTATACAACTAGTTTGTTGTATTCTTTAGATTCCACATATAAGTGATATCATATAGTATTTGTCCTTCTCTGTCTGATTAATTTCACTTAGCATACCACCCTCCAAGTACACCCATATTGTTGCAAATGGCAAAATTTCATTCTTTTATGGCTGAGTAATATTCTGTTGTATATGTATATGCCACATCTTCTTTATCCATTCATCTGTTGATGGACACTTGGGTTGTTTCTATATGTCGCCTATTGTAAATAATGCATCTATGAACATTGGGGTGCATGTGTCTCTTCAATTAGTGTTTTTTTTTTTTTTTTTTTGGCTATTTACCCGGACATGACTGAGCTACTGAACTGACTGAACTGAATCATGGCATGATCTCTCTTGCCTCTAGTCCTTAAATTTTACTATCCTCTCTGCCTGCCACACCCTTCAACTACTTCTGGTTTGGCTAGACTGGCTGATTACCACTTGTTCTTTATGAGACTAAATGTCATTTCCTACAAAAAACCTTATATAAGGAAAGAAAATATCATTTTTTCCCCAAATAAAAAAGTATACTTTAACATTTAATATGCTTTTAGAAATGCTTCTCTTGCCCTGCAGATTCTGTTAACACTTCTTCCCGGTTTCACTTCACCCATCTGGTTGCAAATCACTGGTATAGGTAATACAATTTTCCTAAAAGAAGAAATGAAGGAGAGTGCCAAGAAACCAATTTGTGGTTAAATGTCATCCTTCCCTAGGGATTTAGAGAGACTAAAGGCGGAAGAGAAGAATGCTCCACACTTACAAGCTGCCACGATGCCTTAGTTGCATTCCTGGCTCTGCAAATAAGTAGTTTTGTTGATTTAGGCATTTCAAAAACGTCTCTGGGTCTTCTTTCCCTCATTTTTAAAATGAGAAGATTCAACTAGGTTAGCATTTCTTGGTGTGCATTGCAGTAGTATTTTGCTAGTTGTTACAAAAAAAGGTTGGTTGCAGCTAGATATATTTGGGATAATCTAAGCAAAGTTAAATAGGTCTCTATGGATTATAAAATCCTGAAACATGCTAATGTCCTCTAGGGTTCTCTGGAGAAGACTTTAGTATGAACCGTTTTATTTTACATGTATTATGCAAGAAACCCATTTGATTTAAAATCTGTTGTAGAACTCGCATTTCTGTATAATACAGCTGGACTAAATGATCCCTCAGAGGCCTTTTCTATTCTTATATATTTTGATTCTTTGAATGAAATTGACCCTTGCCTTGTGTGTCTTATTTATACTCTTTTCCAAAGCAGCCTTAAGCATTCATCTCTGATTCATTGATAATCTGACTATTGACACACCCTATGGAGCTGGGGGTGTATGATTATGATTCAATTTCTTGTGCCTTTTCAAATGACTCTATATTGCTGGAATGTACAATTTAGAGGATGGTGACTAGCTTCAACTAGTTGTTTTTCTATGTAAAAGAGGCTTTGGGGCATTCTGTGTTTGCCATTAGTTATGGAATCTAGGGGGTCATGTTGAAAAACTTTCTGGAGAAAATATCTTGGGAAAACACCTACAGAAATATGGAAATTTTTACAGTGCTCCTATTACCTCAGGGCTGTGTGTTCCTTTTTCTGGATTTAGAATGATTAGTTAGGACAAAATAAAATGGGAAAGACTTTCCTTTCAAACAGCGGGCTTCTTGTCTCCATCAGTGCTCTGTTTGAAGGATTACAGCTGATGTAGCTCTTGAAATGTCAAGAATGTGAAAGAAGACATTCTCATGTTTGAAGGGGAATTAGACCTTGGGAAGGCCTCTTACAGATCTAAGATGGATCTGCAGTGATGTAGTCTGCACACACTGAATTTTAATTGCACCTTTAGAATCTCTTTTCTGGAGATTAACCTCCAGAGATCCAATTTAGAACTGACTGAGCTAAAAGGGAAGCCCTGAACAAATAATACTTGGGTTTTTTTTCCCCCACTTTAGTCATTAATAGAACTTTATTCTTCACTTTACTGTGCCCTTCAAAAGCCAAGAAATTGAATCCATGAAGAAATAAGATATTGGACTGAAATTTTACAAATAAGGTAGATGACTGAGAGTAGGTAATGAAAAACATGGCTTGGATGTGGATGGTAATATTCATGTATGACACTTCATATACCTAACAAAGAGAGAAAAACTTGGGTAATTGCTAGGGAGGGAAAAGCACTGAAATACCAAATCAAGGAAAAAGTAAAAGCTACCCTTTCCCCCTGAAACTCTCTCTTCTCTTCTATCATAGAGATACAACTAACACCTACCAGGGTTGAGGGGAAAGATAAAATTAATACAATACAGTCCCTATCCTTAAGTAGTTGTTAGTTCAGTGGAGTAGACAATTAAGTAAGTAATTACAATCCCCTGTAAAATTAAATATAATAGAATTGTAGAAATAAGGAATAGGTGCTATAGAATGTTTTCCTGGTTAGTTCTTTGTTTTCTTGTTTCAGAAATCATTTCTTTTTCTAAGGTAATATAAATATTCTTTTTATATTTCCTTCAAAAAATTTTAAAGTTTTCTCTTTCACATTTAAGCTTGAATCCATCTTGAATTAAATATTCTGTATGATGTAATATAGGACTTCAGCTTCATTTTTTTCTAAATGGATAACAAGTTTATCCCAGTATATCTTACTGAACCATCACTCCTTTCCCCACTAATTTACAATGAGCTCTGACATATATTGTTTCCATATCTGAATGATTATTTTTGGTCTCCCTATTTTGTTCTGCAGTACATTGTTGACTGGAAGCAGTAATAGTGGATATCATTGTTTTCTTCTTAATTTTAAAGAAAGGAAGAATTTCAAATTGTTAACTATCAAGAATATTTACTCTATTTTTTGATTTTACCCTTTATCAGGTTAATAAAATTCCATATTATTCCTCATTGATTAAGATTTTAAAACATTGAATGTATATTGAATTTTGTTAAAAACTTTGTGCTTATTGATATCATTATGTATATTTTTCTTAATCTACTAGAAGTTGAATTACACCTATGGGTTTGATCATGTTAAACCAGCCTTGTTCTCCTGAGACCAACCTAATTTTAATAATGTATTATTTTTATGCACCACTAATTTCAGTTTGCTTTTTTAACTATATATATCTTTGCATCTATGATCATGAGTGAGATTTGCCTATAAATTCTCTTGCTCATCTCTTACTCATATCGTTATTTTAAAATCTAAAATAAAGCAATAATTTTTCTTCTTTTCTAGTCTCTGAAAGATTTTAACTAATCTTCCACTTTTAAGGCTGCTGTTTTTATAGATATCCACCTCTTTAATTATTTTTAACCAAGTTTTAAATATGTCTGAACATTTAAAATATACTAATATAATTTAAGGAAGATTTATGTACATCCATTAAAGTGTGTAATTCAATTTTCTCTATTTACACAGTATGTAAGTATCATATAATCTAATTTTAACACATTCCATCACTTTAAAAATAACCTTCTAACTGTTAGTAATCATTCTGCATTCTCTCTTCAATCTCTTCTTCAGCTCCAAGCAACCACTGATCTATATTCTGTATCTCTATAGGTTTGCTTATCATAGGCATTTCATAAAAATGGAATCATCCAATTTGTGGCCTTTTGTCTCTGGACTCTTTTACTTTGCATAACACTTCCAAGGTTCATCAATGTTGTGGCGTGAATCTGTACTTCATTACTTTTTATGGATGAATAGTATTCCATTGTGTGAATATATCACATTTTGTTTATCCATTCATTAGTTGATGGAAATTTGTTTTTTTTCCACTCTTTATTTTGAATAATGTTTATTATGTTAATAATATGTTTATTAGTTTATTATGAATAACAATGCTATGAACATTTATGAGCAAGCTTTTGTTTTAAAGCCTGTTTTTGATTCTCTTGACTATACACTTAGTAGTAGAATTGGTCCCTCATATAGTAAAGCTGTGTTTAAATTTTAACAACTTAGAGGAATGGGATATGGGAAGGAGGTTCAAGGGGGAGGGGACATATGTACAGCTATGGTTGATTCAGGCATACACACGGAGGAAACCAGAATTGAAAGAGACACATGTACCCCAATGTTCATCGCAGCACTGTTTATAATAGCCAGGACAGGGAAGCAACCTAGATGTCCATCAGCAGATGAATGGATAAGAAAGCTGTGGTACATATACACAATGGAGTATTACTCAGCCATTAAAAAGAATGCAATTTCTATCTCTTTCAAAGAACTAGAACAAATAATTTTACAATTTGTATGAAAATGCAAAAAACCTTGAACAGCCAAAGCAATCTTGAGAAAGAAGAATGGAACTGGAGGAATCAACCTGCCTGACTTCAGGCTCTACTACAAAGCCACAGTCATCAAGACAGTATGGTACTGGCACAAAGACAGAAACATACATCAATGAAACAAAATAGAAAGCCCAGAGATAAATCCATGCATCTATGGAAACCTTATCTTTGACAAAGGAGGCAAGAATATATAATGGAGAAAAAACAATCTCTTTAACAAGTGGTCCTGGGAAAACTGGTCAATCACTTGTAAAAGAATGAAACTAGAACACTTTCTAACACCACACACAAAAATAAACTCAAAATGGATTAAAGACCTAAACATAAGACCAGAAACTTTAAAACTCCTAGAGGAAAACAGGCAAAACACTCTCTGACATAAATCACAGCAGGATCCTCTATGACCCACCTCCCATAGTAATGGAAATAAAAACAAAAGTAAACAGATAGGACCTAATTAAACTTAAAAGCTTCTTCACAACGAAGGAAACTATAAGCAAGGTGAAAAGAGCCTTCAGAATGGGGGAAAATAATAGCAAACAAAGCAACTGATAAAGCACTAATCTCAAAAATATACAAGCAGCTCCTGAAGCTCAATTCCAGAAAAATAAATGACCCAATCAAAAAATGGGCCAAAGAACTGAACAGAAATTTCTCCAAAGAAGATATACAGATGGCTAACAAACACATGAAAAGATGCTCAACATCACTCATTATCAGAGAAATGCAAATCAAAACCACATTGAGGTACCATTTCACGCCAGTCAGAATGGCTGCCATCCAAAAGTGTACAAAAAATATATGCTGGAGAGGGTGTAGAGAAAAGGGAACCCTCTTACACTGTTAGTGGGAATGCAAACTAGTATAGCCACTACGGAGAACAGTGTGGAGATTCCCTTAAAAAATGGAAATAGAATTGCCATATGACCCAGCAATCCCACTGCTGGGCATACACACTGAGGAAACTAGAATTGAATGAGACACGTGTACCGCAATGTTCATTGCAGTACTGTTTACAATAGCTAGGACATGGAATCAAGCTAGATGTCCATCAGCAGATGAATGGATAAGAAAGCTGTGGTACATATCCACAATGGAATATTTACTCAGCTATTAAAAAGAATGTATTTGAATCAGTTCTAATGAGGTGGATGAAACTGGAGCCTATTATACAGAGTGAAGTAAGTCAGAAAGAAAAACACCAATATAGTATATTAACACATCTTTATGGAATTTAGAAAGACGGTAACAATGACCCTATATGAGAGACAGCAAAAGAGACACAGATGTAAAGAACAGACTTTTGGACTCTGTGGGAGAAGTTAAGGGTGGGATGATTTGAGAGAATAGCATTGAAACATGTATATTACCATATGTGAAATAGATCGCCAGTCCAAGTTTGACACATGAGACAGGGTCCTCAGGCCCAGTGCACTGGGATGACCCTGAGAGATGAGATGGGGAGGGAGGTGGGAGGGGAGTGAGGATGGAGGACACATGTATACCGATGGCTGATTCATGTGAATGTATGGCAAAAACCACTACAATATTGTAAAATAATTAGCCTCCAATTAAAATAAATAAATTAATTTACAGAAAAAAAAAGAATACTGGAGTGTGTTGCCATTTCATTCTCCGGGGTTGCCATTTCAACCCAGGGATCGAACCTGGGTCTCCTGAATTCCAGGCAGATTCTTTACCGTCTGAGCCACTAGGGGAGCACAGATGTTGATTTAGAAGTAAGTTCAGAATTAGCCCCTTAAAGAGGATTAAAAACAGAACAAGCATTGAAGTTAACAATAAGGGTGAGGTTAGAGATTTGAGTAAGATTAGAGTTTGCAGAAGGCAGGATTGTGGTTATAGGTAATTTAGAAACAAGAGTTAGGGTTAGAATTAACTATAAATTTAGAGCAGGACAGGATTACACATAGAAAATTTTAAAGATAAAATTAAGAAAAGAAATAATATTATAGGTAAGGTGTGAGAATATGGATAGAGTCAGGATTAATTTGAAAGTTAAAGGTAGGGTTAGCTTTAGTGTAAGAAATAGCTTCACTAAATTTCCTTCCCTCTGCTACATGGTAGCAAGTATAAAGCCTCTATCACCATTTTTGCCCAGAGTAACCATGATGAGAAGAGATTTCCTGGCAACCCTCATTGGACATTGAGTGTGAACTCAAAATTAATGTTTGTTTTGTTAAGCCATTGAAGCTTTGGGATTGCCTTTTACTGCCATTTTAGTTTGAGCTATCGAGATGGATTCATAAATCTAGGAATTCTAGTAAGCTGTTGATTGAGAACACCTTTAATAAGAAAAGAAATCATATATAAAAACATATATTTCCTTTCACCTCCATTTCCCTTGATTTGTCCTTCAGTGACAGCCATCCAGGTTCTCTTGTCTTATTTATATAGGTGTTGAACTAGGTGGTGAATCTTTTCTATTCAATAAATGTCCTATTTGTTATAGATGCTATGCTATCTTGACAAGATTCCACCTCCAGGGCTGAAGGGTTTATTTCCCAGGTGATGGGAAATTGTAGACTTGACAACTTTCAGGTATAAGCTGTCTTTGGGAACTGCCTCTGATGAAGAAAGTGACTTGGCATAAGGTTGTATATCTCTCTTGGGGACAGTGGCAATATGGAGGATTGGTCCCCTGCTTCAACTTGGAACAACTATGAAGCTTCCCATGGGAGTCAGCTAAGTGTGATATTGTTTTTGTTTTTCACAGCTCTCAATTGTCTTTCCCTTGGTGTTACATGCAGAATTAATGAGGAAGGGTGATACTTTTTGGTTGAGTTTGTCTTTGTGAACTTGTTTTACAGAATTCAATTTAACTTTCAAAGAAAATGAGGCTAAGTTGCATATTTTTCTCTACAAAGGTGCATGGAGAATAAGTCCTTATTGTGACTACATGAGAGCCCAGTTTCTCCCTCTGCCCATTCCTCCTTTCTTCCATTCCCCCATGCAGATGGATCTCAAGATCCTTTTCTAATTACATCCTGTATACTTATTTCCATCTCAGAATTTACATCCTAGGGAACTCACTCTACCTCTTAGAACTGTTTATAAGTGAGCTATGAGTCACATAATATTTGAGAACCACTATGCTGTTACTGACTTCCCTGGTGGCTCAGAGGTTAAAGCATCTGCCTGCAATGAGGGAGACCTGGGTTTGATCCTTGGGTCAGGAAGATCCCCTGGAGAAGGAAATGGCAACCCACTCCAGTACTCTTGCCTGGAAAATCCCATGGACAGAGGAGCTTTGTAGGCTACAGTCCTATGGGGTCCCAAAGAGTTACCTATTCTTGTTGGCATTGCCTATAAAAATACCTCTTTCTAATACATGCAGCTTTCTGGGTGATATGTTAACATGTGTCTAGGGGAATATGCAAGGAGAAATGGGCCTCAACCATGGAGACTGCATTGACCTAAGAGGGAACTGATTAACTGTGTGGGAACTGTGTTTCTGCAGTAAGCAGAAACTTACTACTGCTTGATGACAAGAAGTATGTTTTTCTCCTCAGACCACAAAGACCTTCCAGTGCTATGGGATAAGACACTCCAGTCTTCCTTCTGACCCTCCTTCCCTTTTACTGGTAATAATAACTTCAGTTCTGTGCCATCAGAAATTTCAACCTCTCTCCATTGCTTCACTATTGGGCAAGAGTAGTCCCTAGCTTCAGTGGGATAAGATATTTGAAGCCATGGGCATCAGTGACCCCATTGGTTTCAAAGTGGCACTTCAGCCTTTATTCCTTGGCCCATTCCTAGGACTCAACCTAGTCATGGTTGCAAAGGAATGAGGTACTCCTGCTTTCTTCTCAGGGAACTGAACTCATACCAGTAGCTCACACAGTATCGGAAGGGTATACATGGTGGAAGAAAAGGCCAGTGGATTTTGTCACACATGGCTCCAGGTATGGAGGAACAGAGGCACTTAGTATGGTGACCTTGATGATAACACAGGTATCCAAGGCCATTTGGGATAGAGGTCAGTGAAAGTTATCAAGTCACACTACATGGCTGAACAGTGGGGAGTTGCAAGGCTTCTTTTGGCAACAGGAACAGATAATACAATGCCCACAAATATGATGCTCAATACATACCTATTGAACACAGAGTGACTACTATCAACTGGAAATTAAAACATCAACAGTATAGACATGGTTCTCTCTACTCTTGGAGAGCTTAGAGTCTGATGGGGATAAGATAACAATCCTATAGCAAAGAGAGCATGTGAGCCACCCTAAGCCCCTGCTCAGCTTAAGAAGATAGGAATATTTCAGAGTCCAGTTATTCTGTTCATGAGGAATCAGTGATGTTGTTATTAATATTGCTTTTGTCATTTACACCTCTTGTCTTTCCTCTAGTGTCATAGTCTTTGAGTATACAGAAAAAGGTAATATTCTCTGGTTGTATTTGTCTTTGTGAACTTATTTAACCAGTTACAATTTAATTTTCCAAGAAATGAAGTGGTGTATTTTTCCCTCAAAAGATGCAGGGGGGAAAAAGGCACGTGACATATTAGGCAACATTTAATAAATTTAATAAATTAATAAGAAATATCACAAAAACCTGGAAGGGATAACATACAGGAATCAGGAATAAGACAACATTTCGCAACCACTCACAAAAAGTACCACTTGATGAAGGAAGATTTACAGGAAATAATATAAGGCAGTCCATTGCACGTGTCTTAAACAGATATATGTATATAATAGCACATCAAAATGATCTGTTTGACAATAAATTCACCATGTTTACACTTATCACATGGACTTTAAAACATTTATAAAAGTTGTAGATTTAACATAGAACTGTAAGATTTATATCCAAATGAAAACACTTATTTCATACCAAACTGCACAGAACTTACGAATAGCACATGATTTTAGAATAATTACTGTGTTGGGTACTATTAAGTACTACTGCTTGATGACATAAGAATTATTAACAAATGTGCTATAAGCTATTATCATTCAGCTTATTGCTAGTGCTTTTGAAAATCAGTGGTTTATATTTTCTTTGTAAAACATGTGCTATGAGCTTGCCCTGATAGTTCAGGAAAGAAATCAGATGTTTCCAATTTTCTCTATACTCACAATACTTCAGATCTGATCTCATGGTCTTTTTAAAGACTGCCAAAGGATTTGCATTTGAGTCATTCTTATAACACCTACTCTGCCTTACATTAATACAACTCGATGGATTTATGCAACATACATGGCATACATGCAGGACACCATGTATGTGCAGAACTCATGCTCAGTGCATGCTATGTTTCCTCAGACATTTTCATTTCAGTAAGAATTAGGTCTCATTCAATTTCAGATAATTGTTTTTAACATGCAGTTTGACAGAGCTAACAGGCAGGTAGACTTTACTTTCATGTTATAATTGGGCATGCTCAAGTAATTGACTGGCATTTGGCAGTGTTGCAAACCACTTAGGGACTGTATGAGTTTCTTCAGATGCAGCATCTCTCCCACTGCCCTTGTGGCAGATTGTTGGATTTATCTATGCTGTGTGTTGAGGACACACACTGGGGTTTTTAGAAATTTGGATTCTGCCTTCACCAATTTCAAGATACTCTAAGGTGTGTAAGTAACTGTTAGGCATAAGAAATAGCATCATGAAATCTTTGGAAATAGATCCACAATTGTGTGAAATGGACACACATGGAAATATAGTTACTGAAAACACTTGTATACTCTACACACAGCATAGACTTAATAGTCTGACTTTAGTAATGTTTGAAAACCTTTCATGGTTAACAAACTAGTAAAATGGTACTGAATTCTTAGAGAGCAACAGGCCCACGAATGAAACAATGGCCAACACTGACTGTAACACAACACTATATTTAACAAAGGTTTAAACATCTGGTACGGAATTGCAGTACAATGAAGAGCTTGCCACTTTCACAAATTAGCTGCAGCCTTTCCCTGCACTAGAGAGTTTGGAAGGATCTGAAAATGAGATATTTTGTTTAAAATCCAAATGGAAACTCTGTATTTCTTTTTTTCCCAGAGTTCAGTAAAAGCTTCTTTAATTACTTTTTTTCACATTCTAAGGGCCCAGTTCTGTAGTCCTTAATCAAGTAAAACTTCCAAAGTCTTGGGCATCTGCTTCCAATGCAAGTTTTACTCAAAAATGGACTGCTAAATTAGGTCCTATAGATAGAGGTACCATAATTAATATGCTATTTTAATAAGGCTCAAAAATGCTAATTTCATTTTGTGTGTAGCACACGAATTTCCAGGATCCTGATATCAAAACCCAATTGAAGTTGAATCCTAGATTGGGAAATAGCTCTGGGATTTTGTTTCCCAGTTTAATCATGGAATTAGGTATTTACTAAGGACCAGAATGAAGACACTAATTCCAGTTTGTTTGTCATAATCAGAATTTGAACATTATAAGAAGTGAAAAGCTATTGTTGGTGTATATATCTCTTGTCATCCTTCCACTTCTGTAGTTCCGGTTAACTAGCTGCTATATTAAAATGCCACTATGTTTGGGGACAGACATTGCAGTAAAATATCAACACAACATTCTGACAATGTCAAAATTTCCCCTGTGTGTGACAAGAAATAAGTTCTGCCTTTGACTCACTAATAGTTGTGGTAGAGTTTCAGAAGGCAGAACCTATTTTACTGTATTTATGTGTGTAGATGAACAGAGCAAGAATTTAAAGTGCATATTTACTGTTAACCCGGAAAAAAGAGTCCACCGAATTTGTTCAATTTTGGTGTGGTTGAAAACCGCTGTCATGTGTATCATTCTGGTCTCCTGCAAATGCCACCTGAGGTGAACATCAATGTTTCCTTATATGCAAAAGAAAAAGAGAGAGAGAGGAGAGAGAGAAAGAAAAAGAGGGAGGGAAGGAGGGATGGAAGGGGGGAAAAAATCAACATTTTTGCATCAATTAAAATAAGTTATTCTCAATCTATTATAAACAGTAAATATAGAACCCTAAATCTCACTATTGTAAGCATGATTGTAAAGTACAGGATTGCAAAGCTATATATAAAACACACTTTTCAGACGGCAATATTTACATTAGTTATGACCGGCAGAATTAAAGAACAATTTTCTACATTTGTAGCTTTACCATAGGAAAAGACTGTGCTGCTCTTTCTTACACACTACTAATCCTTTCACTAATCACATTGGAGGGATTAACCGGTAGCTCCAAATTCTCAACTTGCATCTCTATACCAGGCTCCTTGTCATCAGCTTTCTTAATTACTGGTTCATTGGTGTGCCGGTAAATGTTAACATTAAGCTCCCTCCCAGACAAAGCAGTGGCAGCAACTCTCGGGATTTGTCTGATTGGAGGCTTTTTATCTACCTTATAATTGCAGCGCAAATAGTTGGAGAAAGCCCTTCGGTAAACTTTGTTGAAAAGAGTGTACACCAGAGGATTAATTCCTGAACAAACATAGCCAATCCAAACAAACACATTCAGAAGCTTTTCCATGAGCTTTTGATTACAAGCCTTCTCACAAAGAACCGACAAAATATTAGTAATAAAAAACGGGCACCACATGATCAGAAACACAAAGAACACAATTCCAAGAACCTTCGAGGCTTTCCGTTCATTGTTGATAGCTTGCATGGTGCCCCTAGGCCGTCTTTCTTTCTTCTTCCTTCGGCGTGGGTTCAAATCTTGGTTCGGGTTTGCAGAATTCTCTTCATTGGTGTTCGTCTTGCAGCATTTCAGGAAATTCAGGTTTATTCCAGGCGGTTCCTCGGTGTGGCCGTGCAGTAACATCAGAGCTTGGCGGCGAAGGACGTGAATCGTCAGACAGTAGGTAATCACCATGATTGTCAGCGGTATGAAGAAAGCTACGAAGGACCCAATAAGAACGAAATTTGGGTCATTCAGCACGCAGGTGGTGTTGTTGACGAACACCTTGTCTTCATCCCTCAGTCCAATCACTGGGATAGGAACTGATACACCTACAGGAACAAAAAAGAAGGTAGGACATTGTTACAGCATATGGAAGCATTGAACAGGTTTGTACAGTGGGATACATTCAATTGCATATCACTGGAGAAAATTTAGATCTGATATTTGTTGAAAGCTATTCACAGCATAAAGTGATAGTCACATGAAAGAGTAACAGTATGATATCAGAAAATGACAGTTTTTTTTCAAGTTAGGAGTGCCTTCTCACCAGTTTTCTGTAAAAGACTTGGAATTACCATTACTGAGATAAATTATAAGTATGGTTGTATATAACAGTGAATTGTGTCTTTTTTGTTTTAGCTCCAATTCCTAGAAATGTCCCAGCTCATAGAAGGCATTCACTAAATATTTGTTGAATGAATAAATTTGTGTCTGTATTCAATGACATCAATAAATTCAATTGTTCATTTTTAGCATTCCAAATGCAATAAAAATGATGTGCATACCACCTAGGAATAATAGCATGTCAGCATTGACTAGGCTGAGTTTGAGATGAGGTTTTAGCTAAGGACATCCTTTCCCAAGGAAAGTGGTCAAGAAGAGGAACTTCTGTGGGTGAGTCCTTTGGAGACAGAGCCTGGGAGCTCTGGAGTTTTTTGGAGATGAAGAGGATAGTATGCCCCTCAAATAGGAATTAGACTGGCCACAATGCAGACATAGTCTCTATGCAGAAACTGAAGGTATTGTCTTTTTAGTAAGCATTTTCCTGAGACTCTGGGAGAGATACAGTCCTCCCATTTAGATGTGGAGTTTTGAACTCATTTGTTTTTTAAGAATACTGAGAGGTGTCCATCTAGGTAAGCACCTCCACTAATAAAGAAGTTCACAGGCAAAAAATATCAATAAGAAGATGGGAGCAGAATCTTGTGCCTGAGCATAAGTAATGTACCTAGAAATTTTTGGAAATGATTGTGGCAAATCATTATGGTCGATCTTGAAGAGGTCTATCATCAATAAGCAGGGATAACTTGCACAAATGAAATTCAAATTTTACTGTTAATTTATTTTTTCTTGTGTCCACAGGAACTTGAAGCCTGGGACAATTCAGGTTGCACTTCTAGGATTCTATCAGAGATCATTATGAGGATTCCTGGGCTGGTGGCTATTTGTACTATGAACTGTGAAAGAGGATAGAAACACACTCTCAAAGATCATTGCTGGCTTTAGGGAACACACAGGGAACCATGACAAATCTGAAAGTCCCTATAGATTGTCTTAACATGCTTTGTCAGGTATAGAGTGCTTGATGATCAAGAGGGGAAAATATTTTTCTTTGCTAAGAGCTTGTTGACAACATTGATTGGTATTTAATTTCTGGGAAGACATGAGGAAGAGTTATGAAAAGTTATCTTTAAGCCTTCTAATTCAGGCCCTGAATTTCTTACATGCCTGGTTTTTTTTTTTTTTTTTTCCCCTCGAGAAAGAGACCAAGTGATGGTATGAGAAGCATCAATAAGATGTGACAAGATCTCTTGGCGTATTGGTACATACCTGCAATTCTGAACCTAGGCATGCCATTTAAGAAGGCAAAAATGGCTGTGAAAACTAGAAGACACTGCAAACAGAAAGTGTCCTCAGGTAATACAGTACAGGATCTGGTGAAGCGACCCTTGAACTCTAGATGGGAAGAGTGGCAAGTATCAGAAGGTAATAGTCACCAAATTTGATGAACCACACAGGTTACATTTCTTAAGAGTTATAAAATGATAGGTAAGAATGTTGCCATCTTGTATTCTTAGAGTCTTTATTCCAAAAGCCATAAATATGAGGGAATATGTAGAAAGAGCATAGGTCAAGCTTGCCTGAAAGAAGCCAGTATTGGCTCATCCTTCATGAAATGTTTTAGTGAGGATAAGGCTGTAGGAAGTTTTCTGGAGTTAAGGAAGCTAATATGAGATTAAGAAAAGAGGGAAGGGTTTCTTAAAAACAAATCATTTACAACAGAAAAAATTAGAGAACATAATATTAAGAGAGTCTTAAAATACCAATCAAGCAATGTTAATATGTGGATCTTCTTGGAATTGTGATACAAACAAACAAATTTTTAAAAATATTCATGACGCAGGTGGAAATGTGTTATTCTGAACAATAACTGGCCTTTGATGATAGTAAATAATTATCTTTAATTAGTTTTTAAAAGTGATGTTGATATTGTGGTTATGTGGGGAAAATTTTATATTTTTAGATATGTATATACTGGTGTTTATGGATAAAATATTATGATTCTGAGGTTTGTTTTGAAATAATATGGGAGGGAGAAGTGGACAGAAGTACAGATGATGCAAGACAGTCCATAAATTGATAAATCTTGGAGCTAGATAATGAGTACATGGTTCTTTATAATATAATTCTATGTAATTTTATAATCTTTTAAAGTCTTTATACCAAAAGCTTAATATTTAAAAAATGGAAGCAATTAAAATAAAACAGAGATTCTTTCAGAAGCATGAAAGAAATGGCTGTTAGATCTCAGATGATAAAAGTCCGTAAGATTTACTACCACTAACTTTGGAACTGATTACTTCTAGAGCAAAAGTCTTGGGGTCCTGAGTGGAAACACTTACCATTTTGGTATAAATGTAGAGAAGAAGGCCATTTTCTGACAAAATGTTGGTAGAAAACTGTGTTATACTTTTTCAGGATCCTATAGCAAGACCAGAGGAGGGGTAAAGTGGAATGGCTCCCCTTCTAAACTGTCCCCCTCCCCTGTCATCCAACAATGTGGCAACCAGACCCTGAGGCTAGAAACTTAATCTGGGGAGTTTGCATTCATTCTGAAAGAATTCTGACAAGGGTAGACATATCTACACTCAGGATACAAGTGCTGGAGTGGAGAGTCATTTCCCCAAGGAAATGCTGCACAATCTTTTAGGTATTCCTAGATATCTGAAATTTCTAGGGAAGGCCTCACACACTGACCATAATATCAGTGGAAGTCAGCATTACTCAAAGCCCAACTCTGAATTGTATTAGCTTGTTTCTGTTAAAAGATTTATTTACTTTCCTAACGGAATCTTGGGTCTAAAAGTAGGCCTTGTCTAGAGACAAGAGAGTGATTCCAGATAAGCTAATGATGTTATTGGGTGTATGAGGTCAGTTTTATCCCTGGCATCTATTTGCATAATCTTTTGTACATTGAACAAAGAGTGATTCTAAAACTGCCTTTCACTGAGTCTATCTTATGTGCCAGGCATTGAGCCATGTGTATTACTGACATTAAAGATATAAAATATATTATCTCAATTTCATTAAAACTCCTATAATAGAGACATTATTTAGTGGAGTAGCTTAACCGTTTTACCAAATCGATATTGTCATTTGTTTTGTTTTTGTTTTTGTTTTTATAGAAACTGTGAATGCAGTCAACAAAACAAGAAACTAAGTTTCTTTTGACAGTATCTGGAAATTATATAAATAATACTAATAGCAACTAAAGCAGCATTAATAACAGTATCTATTATATAGATTATCTTATTCAATACTTAAAAAAATTAAAAGCATATGTCAGCAGTTCTCAAAGTGTGGTTCAAGGACCCAGAGGGGCCTCTGAGATTCTTTTAGAGAGTGCTAGATTTCCCATTTCCAACTATTCATCTTTAAAACTGTATATTCTTTATAAACTTCATACCAAATAGTGCACCACAACAGGTTGAACACAGATACATCTATGAGAATCCAACTATCTTTCCATAAAACTAAATATTAAAGAGATTTTAAAACTGTTAAACAATACCTGTCTTCTCTCTTAATTATTTTTGGAAAAATAGTTAATTTTTATTAAAAAATGTTGTTAACATTAAATGGATTCATTATTGTTATTTAAAATGATTCATAGATTTTTAAACATTTCTCAGCTTTAATTTCTAATATAATAAATATCAATAGATATAATCCATATAAACACAAGCTCTTTGAGGTCTTCATTTGTTTTAAAAAGTATAAATAGGCCCTGACACCAAAGAGTTTGAGAACTGCTGTTCTATATTAGTGGGTGAAGTTATTTAAACCCTGGAGAGTTAAATTCAGCCAATGTATAAAGTGTTTCTCAGTATTCTAAATTAGTCAATTAGTAGAAATTCAAGTGATATCAAGTAAACACAAACTGTCAATAATAGCAACAAAATATTTTACATGCATTATCTCACTCATTGTCATAAAATTTTTGAAAGATATATATTATTTGGTGAAGTTAACTTCAGAAAACTAGCTTAGCAAGTATAATGGAGAAGTATTTGATATTTTAAAATCTTTGACTTGATCAAGGAGAAAAAGTGAAAATGAACTACCATAGATAATATCAGGAATAAATAACAACAATTGTAATAATAATCACTTTTTACTGAGTGCTTTTTATTTGTCACACACTGAATTAAATGTTTTACAATTATTATATACTTTCATATATTATTTAATCCAGACAAAAAACATAGAAAGAAGGAATTATTAACTAGAATCACTTAATCTTTCTGAAATTAACTTTGAAAAATGTATATCATCTCTAGAATTTTAGAAATTACAAAAATAAGTTATAATTCATGTTCTGCTGAAAATATCTGGTACTACTTCAACCAATAAACAAATATTTTGCATGAATTGTCTCATTTGCATCTCAAAAAAACCTGTAAAATTGATTATTATTCATTAAGTTTACTAAAGGAGAAAAAATACTTTCAATAAACATATGGGGTCTTAGCATTTTAAGAATATTGAATTCAATAACAGTTATAGTTCAAGTTTTTATTGAAAATATGTGTTATTTTGACTATTAGTTATCATTTATTGAGTGCTTACTGATTTTGGTACTTTAGCTGCAGTAATTATTTTACATGTATTATCTTATTCTAGACTTCCCTGGTGGCTCAGACAGTAAAGCGTCTGCCTACAATGCGAGAGACCCAGGTTCAATCCCTGGGTCGAGAAGATCTGGAGAAGAAAATGGCAACCCACTCCAGTATTCTTGCCTGGAAAATCCCATGGATGGAGGAACCTGGTAGGCTACAGTCCATGGAGTCGCAAAGATTCAGACACGACTGAGTGACTTATTCTAGCCTCATAAAAGACGTAAAATAACTTGGTGTGGTTATTTTACATCAGATAAGGAAAGTAAATTTAGAGAATGTATAATGATGTTTGCATTATTTCTTAAAGCCTTGAATTCAAGCAACACAGATCAATTCTCTTCAAGCAATCAGATAATAATATCATATGCCCATGATTCTTAGATGTCCATTCCTTTCAGATTTTTAACATCTTCAAAAGTGCTATATGTCTTACAATTGATAGTATCTTACAATTAGTGTTAGCCAGACAGCAGTCATTATATAGTCATCATTGTCTGTGCACGTGTGAGCCTGGTCTGAAAACCTTCTTTTGACATCTTTTGGTAAGATCAACATTACCAGCAGCAAAATTTACAAAATGAGTAACAGGAGCATGGTAGTAGTTCACTGTGAACAAAAAATTATGTCATAATACACACAAAGAGGGAATGTTCTGAAGAAGGTGGCCTCAACAGCATGAAATGCCACAGAAGAATCTAGAATTTGAAACATTTCCTCTGTCTTTGAAAATAAGGAAATCAGTGGTAATTATAGAACACTGGTAATTATAGCCTGGTCCCTGGTCCAGCTCCAGCACCTCCATCCAACAGATCCCTCATTAGCATCTTAATGTAACAAGCATACGCAATGAGGCATCAGAGAAAATCCCTAGCATTTAAATTCATTAACAGTCTCTGGAAGTGTTCAGTGTGGAGGTAGAATTATCGCTAAACTGGTAGTTATAGTCGAATGGTGAAGATGGATTGCCAAGGGATGAATAGTAAATGATAATAAGATAAAAGAGAGCAAGATTATAAACTACATTTCCTGGAACAGACTGGCCATCATCAAAATGAAAACATAGATTATGGGAATTTGTTACTAAACTGCAGGGCTATCTCCTAGGTATCTATCTTCATGAGTTTTTCATGGAAAGGAATTTTTTCAAGGAGGATCATACAATGTCAAGCTGACAGGAGTGGTTCCTTGCCTCTTGGAGTACTAAGTGTGTCCCTTGAACATGGGAATTGACAGCAGAATACGAAGAAACTATTTTCAAAGGAAAACACAGAAGACAAAACAAACAAAAGCAGTGCTGCCTCAGCTATCAGATAATCAAGTGTGACTGAGAGTTGGAGCAATATTTTGTATACTTTGGCAGATATATGGTGTTGATGCAGTGGGAATTTTAAGGAATTCAGAATCAGGTTGAGAGTCAACTTTGAATTCAAGGAGTTGTTAGCTTTGGGAAGAATAGGAACTTAGGCATGCATGAATAAAGGATATTGAGTAAGGAAAAGACCTTAAATGACTTCAAGGGATGTTGAACTAAAAGAAGATTCTAAAAGAAAGCAGTTCATGAAGTGACAAGAAGAATACCCAGGATTTATAAGTTAAACTTGGGCGAGAGTTTATGGAGAACTGAATGTTAAAAAGAAGTAGCAATCAGCAAGTGCAGTCATCTGCCTCTATGACAGTGGACCAAGATTTAATAGTAGTCCCAGCTTCTCCCAGTAAGGTGACTTTTAAGCAATCTGAAATTTCCTGATTAGCACTAGTGAGGTACCTGCATAATAAGACTCCTCCCATTACCTTCCCCTACAAAAGAAGATGATCTGACCTGAAAGAATTCTTTTCTTTTGCTAATAACTTCCTCGTCCCACTCTTCTTCCTATAAAAACCTTCCATTTTGTCCAGTTCCTTGGAGTGCCTGTCTGTTCACTAGACGGGATGCTATCCAATTCATGAATTGCTGAATAAAGCCAATTAGATCTTCAAATTTACCCAGTTGAATGTTGAGGGAGGTCCTAGGGAAGTCCAACTATAATATGGCTGAAGGCATGTTATTGTTCAGTCATGTCCAACTCTTGGCAACCCCATGGACTATAGCACACCAGGCTCACCTGTCCTTCACCATCTCCCAGAGCTTGCTCAAACTCATGTCACTGAGTCGGTGATGCCATCCAACCATCTCATCCTCTGTTGCCCCCTTCTCCTTCTGCTCTCAATCTTTCCCAGCACTGGGGCCTTTCCAATGAGTTGATTCTTCACATCAGGCTGCCAAAGTATTGGAGCTTCAGCTTCAACATCAGTCCTTCCAATGAATATTCAGGGTTGATTTCCTTTAGGATTGGCTGGTTTGATCTCTTTGCTGTCCAGGAGACTTCTCTAGTGCTACAATTTGAAAGCATCAATTCTTTGGCACTCAGCCTTCTTTATGGTCCAACTCTCACATCTGTACATGGCTACCAGAAAGGCTGAACATGACTATTGGGAAAAAAATTCGTGAATCATTGAATTTTCAAATTTACTCAATTGAATTTTGTTTTTTAACAGTGGGGAAGGTCCTAGGGAGGTCCAACTATAATACAGCTGAAGGTATGAAGAAGTAAAATTTGAAGTAACATCCAAATATGGAAACATTACTACAAAATATGCTGCCCCAAAATATGACTCTTTGGCATAAAGATTATTTTGAGTTGATTATTTTAAAACATGGCAGAGACAGGAAAAGCTCTGAAAACTACCAAAGAGAAATTTTCATTTACAAAGTAAATCTCCATTTGTAAACATCAACCTCTCTGTACTGGGAAAAGAGAGTGAAAGTGAAAGTCCCTTAGTTGTGTCCAGCTCTTTGTGATCCCATGGACTGCATAGTCCATGGATTTCTCTAGGCCAGAATACTTGAGTGAGTAGCCTTTCCCGTCTCCAGGGTATCTTCCCAACCCAGGGATCGAACCTAGGTCTCCTGCATTGCAGGTAGATTCTTTACCAGCTGATCCACAAGGGAAGCCCAGGAATACTGGAGTGGTTAGCCTATCCCTTCTCCAGTGGATCCTCCCAACCCAGGAATCGAATTGGGGTCTCCTGCATTGTAGGCAGATTCTTTACTGGTAAGAGAAAAATGATTAAACCCCAGGAGAATCTTATTCATGGAGAAAGAGTACACTTAAATCTGCATGGCAAACCTAACCCTTGTTTATCTAGCTTTTCCTGGTAATCTGCCATAACTGGCCTTTCCCCACCTCACATCTTCACTTGTCTTTAGCTGAAGATGGTATTTAAGTAGTGCCTTGCACCATCTGGGGGAGTTATTTAGTTTTTTAGGATATCTCTCATGTATATGCATGCACATGTATACATAACATATGCATGTTAATAAACTTGCTTGTTTTCTCTTCTTAAACTGTGTTTTATTATAAGAGTCCAAGCCAAGAACTCAGAAGGTTAGAGGGGAAAATTGTTTTTCCTCTCCTACATTACTCACAAGCAACTGAAGACTGAGGAAACTAAGATTATATTTAAGATACAATAATATGCTTATACATTGAAGGTGAAAGCCAATAGAGTGGAAGAGCTTAAAGATATAGAAAAGAAAGGTGAAGATGATAGGTAAAGATCTCTGAGGAGACAAAGTCAGAAATAGTTGGAAAAATTACACTAGGAATAAAGAATGGTTATTCTTTTTTTTTAGAAGAAATAATATGACTTGTGGTGGTGGTTAGTCACCCAGGTGTGTCCGATTCTTTGTGACCCCATGGACTATAGCTGATAGGATTCTTCAGCCACCAATACTGGAGTGGCTTGCCATCCCCTTCTGCAGGGGACTTTCTCTACCCTGGGATAGAACCCATGTCTCCAGCATTGCAGGCAGATTCTTTACCATCTGAGACACGGAGGAAGCCCTAATAGCATGACTGGGTGGCAGAAATTATCAGGCCCTATACAGAAATGTAGAAGAGAAATGAAAAGAATGTGTTAGGTGGCAAAAGAACAGAGTTGTTCAGATGGCGCAAAAACTGGAGAGCAATTATATCAAATAAGTTCTCGCACCATTGCAAAAGTTCTAGGGCCCACAACAGATTTCCCAACCTGGGGATCCAGGAAAAGGACTGAGAATTCCCAGGAAATTTAACTTTGAAGGCCAGAGGGATTTGATTACAGAACTTCCACAAGACTAGGGAAACAGACTCTTGGGGGCACACACACAAAACAACAACCTTGTGTGTACCAGGACCCAGGAAAAAGGAGCAGTGACACCACAAGAGACTAAGCCAGACTTGCCTGTGAGTGGCCTGGAGTGTGCTGGCATAAGTCCTATTGAAGGAGGTCATCATAACCACCATTACCCCTACCACCTCAGATATACAGATGACACCACTCTTATGGCACAAAGTGAAGAGGAACTAAAGAGCCTCTTGATGAGGATGAAAGAGGAGAGTGAAAAAACTAGCTTAAAACTCTACGTTCAAAAAATTAAGATCATGGCATCTGGTCCCATCACTTCATGGCAAATAGATGGGGAAACAATGGAAACAGTGACAAACTATTTTCTTGGGCTCAAAATTCACTGCAGATGGTGACTGCAGCTATGAAATTAAAAGACGCTTGCTCCTTGAAGGAAAAGCTATGACAAACCTAGACTGCCTATTAAAAAACAGAGACATTACTTTGCTGACAAAGGTTTGCATAGTCAAAGCTATGGTATTTCCAGTATTCATGTATGGATGTGAGAGTTGGACCATAAAGAAGGCTGAGTGCCAAAGAATTAATGATTTTGAACTGTGGTGTTGGAGAAGACTTTTATTTTTTATTTATATTTTTACTTTATTTTACTTTACAATACTGTATTGGTTTTGCCATACATTGACATGAATCCGCCATGAGTGTACATGAGTTCCCAAACAGAGATCAAACCAGTCAAGACTAAATTCATTGGAATATTCATTGGAAGGACTGATGCTGAAGCTGAAGTTCCAATACTTTGGCCACCTGATGTGAAGAGCCAACTCATTAGAAAAGACTCATTAGAAAACATAAGAGGGGTATAAAAGTTCAGTTTTGTTAAAATGCATTTGAACTTAGGTGATAACAACTTTAAAATAATCATATATGTATACATATAAAGTTCATGGTAAATGAATAAAAATGAGTAAATGAATGGTAATAAATAAAAAAGAACTGCAAAACAGTCACCAAACAATTTTTAAAAATGGTAATAAATACATTTGTTGCTGTTTAGACACTAACTCATATCCAAGTCCTTTGAGACCCCATGGGCTATAGCCTGCCAAGCTCCTCTGTCCATGGGATTTCCCAGGGAAGAGTACTAGACTGGGTTGCCATTTCCTTATCCAGGGGATCTTCCCAATCTAAGGATCAACCAGTGGTTCCTGCATTGGCAGGCAAATTCTTTACCACTGAGCTACCAGGGAAGCCCAATTAGTACATATCTATACATAATTAAATGTAAATGAATTAAATGTCTCAATCAAAAGATAAAGGGAGGCTGAACAGATACAGAAAAAAAGACTTATTTCTATGTTTGCTAACAAGAGACTCACTTTAGATTTAAAGACACACAGAGACTATAATTGAGGGGATAGACAAAGTTATTCTATGCAAATAGAAATGAAAAGAAAGCTTACATACAAATACTTCTGTTAGGTAGTTAGAATAGGAAAAAGGAGTCCAAAATGGTAGTGGCTAAAAGACACACAAAGAAAGGGGAAAAGCCCACAAAAAGGGAATAAAAGAAAGATCCACAGACAAGAGTGAGAACCTCAGGTGAAACATCACGCCCCCTTCCTGGCTAGCCCTAATTTGCATAAGATAGGCTCAGGGGGAGGAAACAAAACGTATAAAAAGGGGGAGCCAAGTCAAGTTGGGGCCTCTCCTTTGGGGTCAGCCCACACTCCTGCCTCAAGGGTGTACTATTTTTTTGTTTACCAAATAAAATTCTGAGCTGTAACTGAACTGTAACACTGGTCTGCCATTTCAAATCTTTGTTGCAGCAAGACAGAAGCGAGAAAATTACACACTCTCCTGACACTTATACCAAGAAAACAGACTTTTAAATAAAGACTGTTTCAAGAGACAAAGAAGGACATTACATAAGGATCAAGAGATCAATCCAAAAGAAGATGTAGCAATTGTAAATATATATGCACACAACATAGGATCACCTAGACACATAAAGCAAACATTAATAATCATAAAGAGAGAAACTGACAGGAACAAATTAACAATAGGGGATTTTAACACTCCACTCACATCAATGGACAGATCATCCAGACCAAAAATCAGTAAAAAAACAAAAACAAAAACACGGACCTTAAACAATACATTATACTGGATAGACCCAATAAATATATATAGAACATTGCATCCAAAGCACCAAAACACACATTCAAGTGTACATGGAACATTCTCCAGGGTATATCCCATGATAGGCTACAAAGCAAACTTCAGTAAACTGAAGAAGCTTTAAATCATAGCTACATCACATCACAACACTATGAGATTAGAAAACTTTAAGATAAAACTGAAAAAATCAGAAATACATGGAGGCTAAACAATATGCTGCTAAAAAAATGGGTCTGTGAAGAAATAAAAGAGATCAAAAAATATCTAGAGGCAAATGAAAATGAAAATGCAATGATCCAAAATCTATGTGATGAAACAAAAGCAGTTCAAGAAGGAAAATCAAAGTAATACAAGCCTGCCTCAGGAAATCAGAAAACCTCAAATACACAATCAAATCTTACTCCTGAAGTAACTAGAAATAGGACAAAAGCCAAAGTCAGAAGAAGGAAAGAAATTATAAAGATCAGAGCAGAAATAAATTAAACAGAAACTAGAAAAAACAATAGAAAAGATGAATGAAACTAAAAGCTGATTCTTCAAAAAGATAACAAAAATTGATGAACCTTTAGCCAGACTCATCAAGAAAGAAAATGAAAGAGGGTTCAAATCTATAAAATCAGAAATGAAAAATGAGACATCACAGAACTACAAAGGATCAAAAAAGATTACCATAAGTATATACCAATAAAATGGACAACTTAGAAGAAATAGACATATTCCTAGAAGTGCTAAAACCTTCCAAGACTGAATCAGGAAGAAATATAAAATATGAACAGAAAAATTTTGAGTAATGAAATTGAATCAGTAATAAAATTTCTAAAACAGATGTCGCCAAAGGGGAATTCTACCAAACATTTAGAAAAGAGTTAACATCTATCCTTCTCAAAATATTACAAAAAATTAAAGAGCAAGAAATGTTTCAAAGTTCATTCTAAAAGATATGCATCATCCTGCTGCCAAAACCAGAAAAGATATCACAAACACAAAAGGAATTTACAGCCAATAGCACTGATGAACGTAGATATAAAAATTCTTAACAAAATATTAACAAGTTGAATTCAACAATACATTAAAAAATAACACACCAGGTGGCTCTAGTGGTAAAGAACCTGCCTGCCAATGCAAGAAACATAAGAGATGCAGGTTCAATTTCTGGGTCAGGAAGATCCCCTGGAGGAGGGCATGGCAACCCACTCCAGTATTCTTGCCTGTAGAATCCCATGGACAGAGGAGCCTGGCAGATTATGGTCCATAGGGTCACAGAGAGTTGGACAGGACTGAAGCGACTTAACATGCACACACACCAAGATCAAATGAGACTTATCCCAGGGATGCATGGATAGTTCCATATTCAATCATGTCACACACCACATTAACAAATTGAAGAATGAAAATTATATTTTTTGATCCTCTCAATAGATGCAGAAAGAGCTTTTGATAAAATTCAACATCCGTTTATAAAAACTATCTAGAAAGTGAGTATAGAGGGAATGTAAGTCAACATAATAAAGGCCATATATGGCAAACCCACAGCTAACATCATCCTCAGTGATCAAAAGCTGAAAAAGAATTTCCTCTAAAATCAGAAACAAAGATATTGGTGCCCACTCTCACAACTTTCATTCAGTATAGTATCAGAATCACTAGCTACAGCAATCAGATAAGAAAAATAAATGAAAGGAATCCAAATTGGAAAGGAAGAAATAAAACTGTCATTGTTGGAAGATGAAATGATACCATATGTGGAAAATCCTAAAGATGACACTAAAAACTACTAGAATTCACCAATAAATTTGGTAAATTTGTGGGATATAAAATTAACATACAGAAATCTATTGCATTTCTATATACCAATAACAGCCTATCAGAAAGAGAAAATAAGGAAACAATCCCACTTATAATAGCATCAAAAAGAATAAAATACTTAGCAATAAGTCTAACTAAGGAGGTAAAATACCTGTACTTGGAAAGCTATAAGACACTGATGAAAGAAATTATAGATGATACAAACAGATGGAAAGATATACTGTGTTTATGAATTGGAAGAATTAATATTATTAAAATGACCATACTATTCGAGTCAATCTACAGATTTGGTATAATCCATATCAAATACCAAATGGCATTTTCCACAGACCTAGAACAAATAAATTTAAAATTTGTATGGAAACACAAAAGATTCAGAATAGATAAAACCATCTTGAGAAAGAAGAACAAAGCCAATGGTATCGTGCTCCCTGATTTCTAACTACATTACCATTTACAATAATGAAAGCAGTATGGTAGTGGCTCAGAAAACAGACACTTAAATCAATGGGAGAGAATAGAGAGCTTCGGAGAAGGCAATGGCACCCCACTCCAGTACTCTTGCCTGGAAAATCCCATGGACAAAGGAGCCTGGAAAGCTGCAGTCCATGGGGTCGCAGAGGGTCGGACACGACTGAGCAACTTCACTTTCACTTTTCACTTTGATGCATTGGAGAAGGAAATGGCAACCCACTCCAGTGTTCTTGCCTGGAGAATCCCAGGGATGGGGTAGCCTGGTGGGCTGCCGTCTATGGGGTCGCACAGAGTTGGACACGACTGAAGTGACTTAGCAGCAGCAGAGAGCTTAGAAATGAATCCACAGTTATATAGTCAATTTATCTATGATAGAGGAAGCAAGAATAGACAATAGAGAAAAGCCATCTTCCTCAATAAATGGTATTAGTAAAACTGGACAGCTACATGTAAAGGAATGAAACTGAACTACTTTCTTTTTTTTAATTTAAATTTATTGATTTTAATTGGAGACTAATTACTTTACAGTGTTGTATTGGTTTTGCCATACATCAACATGAATCTGTCACGGGTATACATGTATTCCCAATCCTGAATCCCCCTCCCACCTCCCTCCCCATACCATACCTCTGGGTCATCCCAGTGCACCAGCCCCAAGCATCCTGTATCCTGCATCGAACCTGGACTGGCGATTCATTTCTAATATGATATTACACATGTTTCAATGCCATTCTTCCAAATCATCCCACCCTCTCCCTCTCCCAGAGTTCAAAAGACTGTTCTATACATCTGTGTTTCTTTTGCTGTCTTGCATACAAGGTTATCATTACCATCTTTCTAAATTCCATATATATGCGTTAGTATACTGTATTGGTGTTTTTCTTTCTGGCTTACTTCACTCTGTATAATTGGCTCTAGTTTCATCCACCTCATTAGAACTGATTCAAATGTATTCTTTTTAATGGCTGAGTAATACTCCATTTGTGTATATGTATCACACTTTTCTTATCCCTTTGTCTGCTGATGGACATCTAGCTTGATTCCATGTCCTGGCTATTATAAACAGTGCTGCGATGAACATTGGGGTACATGTGTCTTTTTCAATTCTGGTTTCCTTGGTGTGTATGCCCAGAAGTGGGATTGCTGGGTCATAAGGCAGTTCTATTTCCAGTTTTTTAAGGAATCTCCACACTGTTTTCCATAATGGCTGTACTAGTTTGCATTCCCACCAACAGTGTAAGAGGGTTCCTTTTTCTCCACACCCTCTCCAGCTTATATTTTTTGTAGACTTTTGGATGGCAGCCATTCTGACTGGTGTGAGATGGTAACTTATTGTGGTTTTGATTTGCATTTCTCTGAAAATGAGTGATGTTGAGCATTTCTTCATGTGTTTGTTGGCCATCTGTATGTCTTCCTTGGAGAAATGTTTATTTAGTTCTTTGGCCCATTTTTTGATTGGGTCGTTTATTTTTCTGGAATTGAGCTGCATAAGTTGCTTGTATATTTTTGAGATTAGTTGTTTGTCAGTTGCTTCATTTGCTATTATTTTCTCCCGTTCTTAAGGCTGTCTTTTCACCTTGCTTATAGTTTCTTTTGTTGTACAGAAGCTTTTAATTTTAATTAGGTCACATTTGTTTATTTTTGCTTTTCTTTCCAACATTCTGGGAGGTGGGTCATATAGGATCCTGCTGTGATGTATGTCAGAGAGTGTTTTGCCTATGTTCTCCTCTAAGAGTTTATAGTTTCTAGTCTTACGTTTAAATCTTTAATCCATTTTGAGTTTATTTTTGTGTATGGTGTTAGAAAATGTTCTAGTTTATTTCCTTTACAAGTGGTTGAACAGTTTTCCCAGCACCACTTGTTAAAGAGATTGTCTTTAATCCATTGCATACTCTTGCATCCTTTGTCAAAGATAAGGTGTCCATAGGTGCGTGGATTTATCTCTGGGCTTTCTATTTTGTTCCATTGATCTACATTTCTGTCTTTGTGCCAGTACCATACTGTCTTGATGACTGTGGCTTTGTAGTAGAGCCTGAAGTCAGGCAGGTTGATTCCTCCAGGTCCATTCTTCTTTCTCAAGATTGCTTTGGCTATTCGAGGTTTTTTGTATTTCCATACAAATTGTGAAATTATTTGTTCTAGCTCTGTGAAAAATACTGTTGGTAGCTTGATACAGAGTGCATTGAAATCTATAGATTGCTTTGGGTAGTATAGTCATTTTCACTATATTGATTGTTCCGATCCATGAACATGGTATATTTCTCCATCTGTTAGTGTCCTCTTTGATTTCTTTCACCAGTGTTTTATAGTTTTCTATATATAGGTCTTTAGTTTCTTTAGGTAGATATATTCTTAAGTATTTTATTCTTTTCATTGAAATGGTGAATGGAATTGTTTCCTTAATTTCTCTTTCTATTTTCTCATTATTAGTGTATAGGAATCCAAGGGATTTCTGTGTGTTGATTTTATATTCTGCACTTTACTATATTCATTGATTAGCTCTAGTAATTTTCTGGTCGAGTGTTTAGGATTTTCTATGTAGAGGATCATGTCATCTGCAAACAGTGAGAGTTTCACTTCTTTTCCAATTTGGATTCCTTTTATTTCTTTTTCTGCTCTGATTGCTGTGGCCAAAACTTCCAAAACTATGTTGAATAGTAGTGGTGAAAGTGGGCACCCTTGTCTTATTGCTGACTTTAGGGGAAATGCTTTCAATTTTTCATCATTGAGGATAATGTTTGCTGTGGGTTTGTCGTATATAACTTTTATTATGTTGAGGTATGTTCCTTCTATTCCTGCTTTCTGGAGAGTTTTTATCATAAATGGATGTTGAATTTAGTCAAAGGCTTTCTCTGCATCTATTGAGATAATCATATGACTTTTATTTTTCAATTTGTTAATGCGGTATATTAATTTGTGGATAGATTTGTGGATATTGAAGAATCCTTGCATCCCTGGGATAAAGCCCACTTGGTTATGGTGTATGATCTTTTTAATATGTTGTTGGATTCTGATTGCTAGAATTTTGTTAAGGATTTTTGCATCTATGTTCATCAGTGATATTGGCCTGTAGTTTTCTTTTTTGTGGCATCTTTGTCAGGTTTTGGTATTAGGGTGATGGTGGCCTCATAGAATGAGTTTGGAAGTTTACCTTCCTCTGCAATTTTCTGGAAGAGTTTGAGTAGGATAGGTGTTAGCTCTTCTCTAAATTTTTGATAGAATTCAGCTGTGAAGCCGTCTGGACCTGGGTTTTTGTTTGCTGGAAGATTTCTGATTACAGTTTCAATTTCCATGCTTGTGATGGGTTTGTTAAGATTTTCTGTTTCTTCCTGGAAAGAATAAAAATAAAATAAAATAAACAAATAAAAAGAAAGTTGTACTTTCCTAAGAATTTGTCAATATCTTCCAAGTTGTCCATTTTATTGGCATATAATTGTTGATAATAGTTTCTTATGATCCTTTGTATTTCTGTGTTGTCTGTTGTGATCTCTCCATTTTCATTTCTAATTTTATTGATTTGATTTTTCTCCCTTTGTTTCTTGGTGAGTCTGACTAATGGTTTGTCAATTTTATTTATCCTTTCAAAGAACCAGCTTTTGGCTTTGTTGATTTTTGCTATTGTCTCTTTTGTTTCTTTTGCATTTATTTCTGCCCTAATTTTAAAGATTTATTTCCTTCCACTAGACCTGGAGTTCTTTATTTCTTCCTTTTCTAGTTGCTTTAAGTGTAGAGTTAGGTAATTTATTTGACTTTTTTCTTGTTTCTTTAGGTATGCCTCTATTGCTATGAACTTTCCCCTTAGCACTGATTTTACAGTGTCCTACAGGTTTTGGGTTATTGTGTTTTCATTTTCATTCGTTTCTATGCATATTTTGATTTCTTTTTTATTTCTTCTGTGATTTGTTGGTTATTCAGAAGCGTGCTGTTCAGCCTCCATATGTTGGAATTTTTGATATTTTTTCTCCTGTAATTGAGATCTAATCTTACTGCATTATGGTCAGAAAAGTTGCTTGGAATGATTTCAGTTTTTTTAATTTACCAAGGCTAGATTTATGGCCCAGGATGTGATCTATCCTGGAGAAGGTTCCGTGAGCACTTGAGGAAAAGGTGAAATTCATTGTTTTAGGGTGACATGTCCTATAGATATCAATTAGGTCTACCTGGTCTACTGTATCATTTAAAGTTTGTGTTTCCTTGTTAATTTTCTGTTTAGTTGATCTATCCATAGGTGTGAGTGGGGTATTAAAGTCTCCCACTGTTATTGTGTTATTGCTAATCTCCCCTTTCATACTTTTTAGCATTTGTCTTACATAGTGCGGTGCTCCTACGTTGGGTGCATGTATTTTTATAATTGTTATATCTTCTTCTTGGATTGATCCTTTGATCATTATGTAATGTCCTTCTTTGTCTCTTTTCACAGCCTTTGTTTTAAAATCTATTTTATCTGATATGAGTATTGCTACTCTTGCTTTCTTTTGATCTCTATTTGCATGGAAAATCTTTTTCTAGCCCTTCACTTTCATTCTGTATGTGTCCCTTGTTTTGCGGTGGGTCTCTTGAAGACAACATATATAGGGGTTTTGTTTTTGTATCCATTCAGCCAGTCTTTGTCTTTTGGTTGGGGCATTCAACCCATTTACATTTAAGGTAATTATTGATAAGTATGATCCTGTTGCCATTTACTTTATTGTTTTGGGTTCAAGTTTATACACCCTTTTTGTGTTTCCTGTCTAGAGAAGATCCTTTAGCATTTGTTGGAGTGTTGGTTTGGTGGTGCTGAATTCTCTCAGCTTTTGCTTGTCTGTAAAGCTTTTGATTTCTCCTTCATATTTGAATGGGATCCTTGCTGGGTACAGTCATCTTGGCTTTAGGTTATTTTCTTTCATCACTTTAAGTATGTCTTGCCATTCCATTCCCTCCTGGCCTGAAGAGTTTCTATTGAAAGATCAGCTGTTATCCTTATTGGAATCCCCTTGTGTGTTATTTGTTGTTTTTCCCTTGCTGCTTTAAATATTTGTTCTTTGTGTTTGATCTTTGTTAATTTGATTAATATGTGTCTTGGGGTGTTTCTCCTTGGGTTTATCCGTTTGGGACTCTCTGGGTTTCTTGGACTTGAGTAATTATTTCCTTCCTCATTTTAGGGAAGTTTTCAACTATTATCTCCTCAAGTATTTTTTCATGGTCTTTCTTTTTGTCTTTTTCTTCTGGGACTCCTATGATTCGAATGTTGGAGTGTTTAATATTGTCCTGGAGGTCTCTGAGATTGTTCTCATTTCTTCTAATTTGTTTTTCTTTTTTTTCCTCACTGATTCATTTATTTCTACCATTCTATCTTCTAATCCTATCTTCTGCCTCCATTATTCTACTATTTGTTCCCTCCAGAGTGTTTTTTATCTCATTTATTGCATTATTCGTTATATATTGACTCTTTTTTATTTCTTCTAGGTCCTTGTTAAACCTTTCTTGCATCTTCTCAATCCTTGTCTCCAGGCTCTTTATCTGTGATTCCATTTTGATTGCAAGATTTTGGATCATTTTCACTATCATTATTCAGAATTTTTTATCAGGTAGATTCCCTATCTCTTCCTCTTTTATTTGGTTTGGTGGGCATTTATCCTGTTCCTTTACCTGCTGGGTATTCCTCTGTCCCTTCATCTTGTTTATATTGCTGTTTGGCATGGCCTTTCTGTATTCTGGCAGTCTGTGGAGTTCTCCTTATTTTGGAGATTCCTCGCTGTGGGTGGGGTTGTACAGGTTGCTTGTTAAGGTTTCTTGGTTAGGGAAGCTTGTGTTGGTGTTCTGGTGGGTGGAACTGAATTTCTTCTCTGAAGTGCAATGAAGTGTCCAGTAATGAGTTATGAGATGTCAGTGGTTTTGAAGTAACTTTGGGCAGTCTGTATATTGAAGCTCAGGGCTGTGTTCCTGTGTTGCTGGAGAATTTGCCTGGTATGTCTTGCTCTGGAACTTGTTGGCCCTTGGGTGGTGCTTGGTTTCAGTGTAGGTATGGAGGCATTTGATGAGCTCCTATCGATTAAGGCTCCCTGGAGTCAAGAGTTCTCTGGTATCCTCAGGATTTCGACTTAAGCCTCCTGCTTCTGGTTTTCAGTCTTATTTTTACAGTAGTCTCAAGACTTCTCCTTCTATACACCACTGTTGATAAAACATCTAGGTTAAAGACGAAAAGTTTCTCCACAGGGAGGGACACCCAGAGAGGTTCACAGAGTTACATGGAGAAGAGAAGAGGGAGGAGGGAGTTAGAGGTGAGATTCCGAATGAGATGAGGTGGAATCAAAAGAGGAGAGAGCAAGCTAGCCAGTAATCACTTCCTTATGTGTGCTCTACAGTCTGGACTGCTCAGAGTTGTTCATGGAGTTATACAGAGAAGAGAAGAGGGAGGAAGGAAACAGAGGTGGCCAAGAGGATAAAAGGGGGGAATGAAAAGGAGAGAGACAGATTCAGCCAGTAATCAGTTCCCTAAGTGTTCTCCACTGTCTGGAACACACAGAGATTCACAGAGTTGGGTAGAGAAGAGAAGGGGGAGGGATGAGACAGAGGCAACCTGGTGGAGAAAAAGGAGAGTCCAAAGGGGGAGAGAGCAGTCAAGCCAGTAATCTCACTCCCAAGTAAAAATGGGTACTGAAGATTGTGTTCTTAAAGGTACAAAATTGATAACAAATACCAAAAAGTAAAGATTAAAAATCTAGAGTAGAGGTTAGATTTTCCAAAATACAATATTAAAGAAAAGAAGAAGAAGAAGAAAACAAAGTCACAAAAATTATTTAAATATATATATATATATATATATATATATATATATGAAGTTTGCTTTAAAAATAGGGTCTTTTTTTTGAAAAGTAATAGTAGGTTATAAAAATGAAAATTAAAGGAGTAATAGAGGACTTAAAATTTTAAAAAAGTTTTAAAAAAAGAATGATCATAAAAATAGTACAAATATATCTAGGACTTTCTCTGGTGTTGTTGTGGGCAGTGTGGGGTCAGTTCATTTTCAGATAGTTCCTTGGTCAGGCTTATATTTCTCAAGATCTATAGGCCTCTTCCTATGTAGTTGGTACTAACTACATGGTTTTAATCTATTGCACCTGTCACTTCCCTGGTGGTTCCCTCTGTTTTAGCTTCTTCTGTTTGCTGGTCTTTTCAGTGTCTGATTTCTGCCCTGACACAAGGGTGGTGGTGGTGGACACTTTTTTTAGGCTCACTTGTTCAGTCGCACTGTGGGGAGGGAGGGACGCTGCAAACAAATAACACTGGCATATGCTCACAGTATCTCAGCCACACTGGGCCTGCCGCCGCTCATGGCGTATGTACCCTCCCTGCCCACACTGCTCAGGCTCTAGGTTGCTCTGCCAGGAAACATCCAAGGCCGGCCCTGGGCTACATGCACCTCCCAGGTCTAAGCCACTCAGGTTCAGGCACTCAGGTAGTTCTCAGAGGTGCAAACTCCATTGGGCCTGTGTTTTGTGCCCTTCCCAGGTCCAAGCAGTTGTTTGAGGTATTTGATGTGATGAGGTATTTGGCAAGCACGGTCACTGTGACTTATTGCCTCCCCCATCCCTGCCGCTTGGTTTTCTGGGTGTACAACCAGCGCACCTTTTCAGGCGATATTGACTGTCCAGAACCCCAAGAAGTCTTAGTTAGCAAAGAAGCCTGCTTGCAGTTTGGTAGATAATGTCTCTCTGGGGCTGTGATTGCCCACTTCCGGCTCTGGCTGCCTGTCACCAGAGGAGGATGGTCTGCAGCCAGCTAGTTCCGTTCAGTCCTTTGTTCTGTGCGGGGTCCTGGCAGTGTCTTAGTTTAGGGCTTTTTGCGTGGTAGCTATCCCACAGTCTGGTTTGCTAGCCCAAGTTAGTTCGCTCTGATTGCCCTTGGGGCATTTAGGCCTGGTCCTTACTCTAAGCAATGCAGTCCGCACCTCCGTGCCCAGCCCCCACTTGCTAGTGGCGGATGCAGGTGTCTGCGCTGCTTCTCCACTGGGGGAGTTACCATTGGGCTTGTAATCTGTGGGGTTTAATTATTTATTTATTTTTCCTCCCTGTTATGTTGCCCTCTGTGCTTCCAAGGCTCGCCACAGACTCGACAGTGAGGATGTTTCCTGGTGTTTGGAAACTTCTCTCTTTTTAAGACTCCCTTCCCAGGATGGAGCTCTGTCCCTGCCTCTTTTGTCTCTTTTTTTTGTCTTTTATATTTTTTCCTACCTCCTTTCAAAGAGAATGAGCTGCTTTTCTGTGTGCCTGATGTCCTCTGCCGGCATTCAGAAGTTGTTTTGTGGAATTTACTCAGCGTTTAAATGTTCTTTTGAAGACACAGATGTGTATAATGGACTTTTGGACTCAGAGGGAGAGGGAGAGGGTGGGATGATTTGGGAGAATGGCACTGTAACAGGTATACTATCATGTAAGAATTGAATCGCCAGTCTATGTCCGACGCAGGATACAGCATGCTTGGGGCTGGTGCACGGTGATGACCCAGAGAGATGTTATGGGAAGAGAAGTGGGAGGGAGGTTCATGTTTGGGAATTCATGTACACCCGTGGTGGAGTCATGTAAATGTATGGCAAAACCAATACAGTATTGTAAAGTAAAATAAAGTAAAAATAAAAATTAAAAAATAAATTAAAAAAATGTTCTTTTGATGAATTTGTTGGGGAGAAAGTGGTCTCCCCGTCCTATTCCTCCGCCATCTTAGGACTGCCCCAAAACTGAACTACTTTCACAGACCATGTATAAAAATAAACTCAAAATAGATTGAAAACTTAAATGTAAGACCTGAAACCATAAAACTCCAGGAAGAAAGTGTAGACAGTGTGCTTAATATCATTGGTCTTAGCAATATTTGAATAATTCTCCTCAGGCAAGGTCATCAAAGAAAAACAAATGGAACGACATTAAATTAAAAAGCTTTTGCATAACAACAGAAACTATCAACAAAATGAAAAGACTGCCTACTTAATGGGAGAAGATAAATGATGCAACTAATAAGGGGTTATCTCCAAAATACACAAAGAACTCGCACAAATCAAAAATAAACAACCAATTTAAAAAATTGGCGAGGACCTAAGCAGATATTTTTCCAAAGAAGATATACAGATGGCTAAGTGGCACATGAAAAGATCCTCAACATCACCAGTCATCAAGGAAGTACAAATCAAAACCACCATGAGATATCACTTCACACCTGTCAGAGTGGCTATTATCAAAATGACAACAAATAATCACTGTTGGTGAGAATGTGGAGAAAAGGGAACAATTGTGCACTCTTGGTGGGAATGTAAATTGGTGCAGCCACTATGAAAAACAGTATGGAGATTCCTTAAAAAAATAAAAATAGAACTACTGTAAAATTCAGCAATTTTACTCCTTCGTATTTATTTAAAGAAAGCAAAAAACACTAATTTGAAAAGATTTATGCATCTCATGTTCATGACAGTGTTGTATATAGTAGCCAAAATAATGGAAGCAACCCAGGTGCTCATCAATATATGAATGGATAAAGAAGATGTGGTATGTGTATATACACAGAGAATGAGCCATTACTCAGCCATAAATTAAAAAAATGAAATCTTGCCATTTGCAACAACATGGATGGACCTATGGGGTATTATATTAAGTGAAAAAAAGTCATACAAAGTCAAACATCATATGATTTCATTTATGAGTGAGTGAAGTCACTCAGTCATGTCCGACTCTTTGCGACCCCAAGCACTGTAGCCCACCAGCCTCCTCCATCCATGGGATTCTCCAGGCAGGAATACTGGAGTGGGTTGCCATTTCCTTCTCCAGGGATTTCATTTATATGTGGGTAAAAACCAAAATGAACAAATGTAACAAAACTGAAACAGAGTCACAGACATGAGACCAAACAGGTTTTTTCCAGAGAGGAGGGGTGTAGGGAAGGGGAGTATTGGTGAGGGGGATTAGGTACAGAGTTCTAGTTAAAAATAAATGAGTTATGGGTATAAAAATGTAGAGTACAGTGTATATAGTCAATAATTAGGTAATGTCTTTGTATGGTGACGTACTGTAACTAGACTTCTCACGGTGATGAATTTGAAATGTATAGAAATATTGAGACACTATGTTGTGTACCAGGAACTAACATAATGTTGTAGGTCAATTACATTTCAAAAAAAAACTCATAGAAAAAGAGATCAGATTTGTGGTTACCAGATGTGGGAGTTGGAAGGAGGGGCAATTGAATCAAGGTAGTCTCAAAAGTTACAAACTTCCAGTTGTAAGTCTAATAATAGCTATAGAAGACTAGCTATATAAGACTAGCTCTCCTGCTGACCACAGTCATAAATGTGAACAAAATTAAAACAACAACAACATTTGAAGATAATTGATACTGACTAAAAAGCCGGTAGAAACTATAGGGCACTGTGCAATAAGAAAAAGGACAAGCTACAGGGAGGAGGGATCTTAAAATTTCTGTTCCTTCACATTCTTTTTTGGCACCTGAGTCCTTTATTGGTGACTTTCCAAGGAACTCATGGAGTAAGCAACATTTGAGAGGTTAAAAATATTTAACAGAGATCTCAATAGCTTTCTATTGGAGAAAAAATAGAGTTGGGAGTTTGAATCACACCAACTTATAGTTTTCATCTATACCCAGATGTAGCATGCCTTAGGAAAAAAGCCAAATTCTTAATTTTGAAGGATTTGCTTTAGGAATAAAAGCAAACCTGGAACCCACCATAAAAAAGAAAAAAATGAAGCCTCCATAAGAATATGTTTATAAAATTACTAAATATACAAACAGACAAATGTGACCCACAGTGAAGAATAAAATAAGTTAATAGAAATAGATCCACACATGACCAAGATATTGAAATTAACAGTCTTTAACAATGATAAATAAATAATGTTAAATGATCTACTAAAAAATAAACACATGATTATAGATGTGGGAATTTCAGGATAGATGTGGAAGCTAAAGAAAAGAGGAAATTCTATAAAACTGAAAATATTCATTATTTAAAATAAAAAAAAATCATTGTATGGCATCAATAGAAGGCTTCCCTGGTGGCTCATCTATTTGCCATGAAGTGATGGGACCAGATGCCATGATCTTAGTTTTCTGAATGCTGAGTTTTAAGCCAACTTTTTCACTCTCCTCTTTCACTTTCATCAAGAGGCTCTTTAGTTCTTCTTGACTTTCTGCCATAAAGATGGTGTCATCTGCATATCTGAGGTTATTGATATTTCTCCTGGCAATCTTGATTCCAGCTTGTGCTTCATCCAGCCCAATGTTTCTCATGATGCACTCTGCACATAAGTTAAATAAGCAGGATGACAATATACAGCCTTGACCTACTCCTTTCCTTATCTGGAAACAGTCTGTTGTTCCATGTTCAGTTCTAACTGTTGCTTCCTGACTTGTATACAGATTTCTCAAGAGGCAGATCAGGTGGTATGGTATGCCCATTTCTTTAAGAATTTTCCACAGTTGGTTGTGATCTACACATTCAAAGGCTTTGATATAGTCAATAAAGCAGAAGTAGATGTTTTTCTGGAAATCTCTTGCTTTTTTGATGATCCAACAGATGTTGGCAATTTGATCTCTGGTTCCTCTGCCTTTTCTAAAACCAGCTTGAATATCTGGAAGTTCACAGTCCACATACTGTTGAAGCCTGAGAATATTGAGATTTACTTTACTAGCGTGTGAGATGAGTGCAATTGTGTGGTAGTTTGAGCTTTCTTTGGCATTGCTTTTCTTTGGGATTGGAATGAAAACTGACTTTTTCTATTCCTGTGGCCACTTCTGAGTTTTCCAAATTTTCTGGCATATTGAGGGTAGGACGTTCACAGCATCATCTTTTAGGATTTGAAATAGCTCAACTGGAATTTCATCACCTCCACTAGCTTTGTTCATAGTGGTGCTTCCTAAGGCCCACTTAACTTCACATTCAGGATGTCTGGCTCTAGGTGAGTGATCACACCATCATGATTATCTGGGTAGTGAAGATCTTTTTTGTATAATTCTGTGTATTCTTGCCACCTCTTCTTAATATTTTCTGCTTCTGTTAGGCCCATACCATTTCTGTCCTTTATTGTACCCATCTTTGCAGAAATCACTGCAGATGGTGACTGCAGCCATGAAATTAAAGGATGCTTGCTCCTTGGAAGAAAAGCTATGACAAACATAGACAGTATATTAAAAAGCAGAGACATTACTTTGCCAACAAAGGCCCATCTAGTTAAAGCTATGTTGTTTTTTTTTTTTCCTGTAGTCATATAAGGATGTGAGTGTTGGAATATAAAGAAAGCTGAGCATCAAAGAATTGATGCTTTTGAATTGTGGTGTTGGAGAAGACTCTTGAGAGTCCCTTGGACTGAAGGGAGGTCCAACCAGTCCATCCTAAATGAAATCAGTTCTGAATATTCATTGGAAAGACTGATGCTGAAGCTGAGACTCCAATATTTTGGCTACCCAATGCAAAGAACTGACTCATTTGAAAAGACCTGATGCTGGGAAAGGTTGAAGGGGGAAGGAGAAGGAGACGACAGAGGATGAGATGGTTGGGTGGCATCACCGACTCAATGGACACGAATTTTAGTAAACTCCAGGAGTTGATGATGGACAGGGAGGCCTGGCGTGCTGCAGTCCTTGGGGTCACGAAGAGTCGGACACGACTGAGTGACTGAACTGAACTGAACTGAACTGGTGGTTCAGATGTTAAAGAATCTGCCAGCAATGCAGGAGACCCAGGTTCAATCCCTGGGTTGGGAAGATCCCCTGGAGAAAGAAATGGCATCAATAGAAGTAATGACCAATGAACTTGAAGACAGTCAATATCGAGCATTCACATTTAATTAAAATGATGAAATAAACTATTTTAAATTCAACTTTTTTTCTTTTCAGCTATGGCAGAGTTCTTGCCATCAGACATGCCATCCTTACAAAAACAATGATAAAACTGGACAGAATATATGAGACAATTTTTTTCAGGCATTTGGCAATAATTTGTGTATAATTTTGCTTTTTAAGTTAAGGGAAATACATGAGATAAATCCTTTATATACCATACTCCTCTCTTTCTGGAGATAGTTTTTTGACTCTGACATAGAGAAGTGGAGCCCAAAAAGAGATTGACTTTCCTGCTGAACTAAGAGGCAGAATCAGAGTTCAGGGCTGCCAAAGCATCTGAGACTTCCTGGGAAGAGTATAATAGAAGAGGGAACCATGCAGAAGAGAAGATCAATAACTATTTATGATCATACCTGCTAGGAACCTGATTGAGAACTAGGTTGCACATCCACAGATTAGACTCCATAATGCCTAGCAGAAAGTGGTAGCTACAGGGACAAGAATAGAAGAAAGATACTAGAAGTTATATAGTCCTAAAAGTTAGAATCTGGCCCAGTCAGAAGGAAGAGACTACATTAACACATCATTTACATCTTGAGGATTCAGTTGAAACAAAAGAACAACCATGCCTTTAAAGATGCACCATAATAAAACCTAAAACTGAACCTCAGCAGAATTGAGAAGAACAGACAATAAATTAATAGTATGCCAGCCCCAAATTGAACACTCTTTAAAAAAACAATATATTCCACATTCTTTGCAATATATCATTTACACTGCTCTGCATAAAATTACCAAAAAATAGATAAGCTAAGAAATAGGCAATTACTATATTAATCACATAAAAAAGTAGTCAATGAAAAAAGGACTCTACGGACCACCTAATGTTGGATAAGAAATCAGATAAGGAATTGATAGCAAATGTTATTAAGAGGTTTGAGGACTTAAAGGCAAATGTGTTCCCAATGAAAAATAAACTGGACAAGTTTAACAGATAAGTGGAGATGGCAGAAGAAAGGAAACATGAACTTGGAGATATTTACACAAATTAATCAGAACAAAAAAAAATAGGGTTTCAGTGACTTGTGGGACAATGTAAAACACTAAATCTCTGGTGGCTCAGACAGTAAAGAAGGTGCCTGCAATGTGGGAGACCCTGGTTCGATCCCTGGGTCAGGAAGATCCCCTGGAGAAGTGAATGGCTACCCATTCCAGTATTCTTGCCTGGAGAACTCCATGGACAGAGGAGCCTGGTGAGCTAGAGTCCACAGTGTCGCAAAGAGTCAGACATGACTAAGTAACTAACACTGACACTAAGTTAACACATATGTAATTGGAGTCTCAGAAGAAGAGCATAAATAATGGGACAGGCAAAAATTTGAAGAAATAGTGGTAAAAACTTCTCAAATTTGGTGAAAAGTATTAAACTATAGGTCTATGAAGCTCAAGAAATCTTTAGTAGAATAAACCCAAAGAAAATAAAACATAAGACTATTATACACAAAGTACTTACAAACAATACAAATAAAAAATCTAAAAGATAGCCAGAGAAAAATGACACATTTCATAGAGAGGATTAATATAGAAATATCCAAGAACTTTCACAGCGATTCCACGGAAAACTGAAGACAATGAAACTTTTTTTAAGAGAATAAATATAAACAAAACACACCCATCAACCCATAATTTTATATTCAGTGAACAGATCCTTCAAAAAAAAAAGGGTAAAATTAAGATGCTTTTCAGGTAAACTAAAAGCTGGAATAATTTGTTTCTGATAGATTTTCATTTAAAGAATGTCTTTAGAGGTTGATGGAGGTGATAGCAGGAGGAAATTCAGATATGTAAAAGGAAAGAGGAGCATGTAAAATGGTAAATATGTAACTAAATATGAAAGACTACTTTTTGTTTTATCCTAATTTCTTAGAATGTATAAATGAAGTTTGGAAACAAAATAATTTAAATTTAAAGTTATATCAATACTATATGTAGAAATAGCATATATGAAAAAAGAGCAAAAAGAAAATACTTGGTGAATGAAATTGTACTATTTTAAGTTTTTTAAATTTCTGAAGTCTGAAGTGGTGTATTATTACATTTAGAGATAGTCATGAGCTAAGAAAGCATGCAGTAATTCCTAGATCAACCTAGATTAACTAAATAAAATTTAAAAGATGTATGGTTAAAAAAAAATAAAGGAATTGAAATGTAATGCTAATAATATTTGGTAGACAGAAGAGCAGAGCTCCCCTGGTGGCTCAGATAGTAAAGAGCCTGCCTGCAGTGTAGGAGACCCAGGTTCAATCCCTGGGTTGGGAAGATACCCTGGAGAAGGAAATGGCAACCCACTCCAGTATTCTTGCCTGGAAAATCTCATGGACAGAGGAGCCTGGAGGGCTACAGTCCATGGGGTCGAAGAGAGAAGAGAAGACGAGAAAAGAACAGAGGAACAAAAATCAAACAGATAGAAAGCAAATAAAAAGATGTCAGACTTAAATCCATAATATTAATAATTGCATGAAATGTAATTGGGCCAAATACTCTAGTTAGCTGCTGCTGCTGCTAAGTCGCTTCAGTCATGTCCGACTCTGTGTGACCCCATAGACGGCAGCCCACCAGGCTCCACTGTCCCTGAGATTCTCCAGGCAAGAATACTGGAGTGGGTTGCCATTTCCTTCTCCAGTGCATGAAACTGAAAAGTGAAAGTGAAGTCGCTCAGTCGTGTCCGACTCTTAGTGACCCCATGAACTTCGGCCCACCAGGCTCCTCCATCCATGGGATTTTCCAGGCAAGAGTGCTGAAGTGGGGTGCCATTGCCTTCTCCACCCTAGTTAAAAGACAGCATTTTTATAGTAGGATAAAAAAGCAAGACTCAGTTCAGTTCAGTCGCTCAGTCGTGTCTGACTCTTTGCGACCCCATGGACTGCAGCACACCAGGCCTCCCTGTCCATCACGAACTCCCAGAGTTTACTCCATTGAGTCAGTGATGCCATCCAACCGTCTCATCCTCTGTTGTCTCCTTCTCCTCCCTCCTTCAATCTTTCCCAGTGTCAGGGTATTTTCGAATGAGTCAGTTCTTCATATCATGTGGCCAAAGTATCGGAGCTTCAGCTTCAACATCAGTCCTTCCAATGAGTATTCAGGACTGATTTCGTTTAGGATGAACTGAATGGATATCCTTGCAGTCCAAGGGACTCTCAAGAGTCTTCTCCAACACAAAGTTCAAAAGTATCAATTCTTCAGCAAATAAAAGAGATACATTTTAAATATGAAGACACATACAGGTCAGTTCAGTTCAGTTCAGTCGCTCAGTCATGTCCGACTCTTTGCGACCCCATGAATCACAGCATGCCAGGCCTCCCTGTCCATCACCAACTCCTGGAGTTCGGTATAACTTGCTAAATTTACTTATTTATATTAGTAGTTTTTTATTTTTTAGTAGATTTCTTGTTTCCACATAGACAGTTATCTTCAAGTTAAAAAGTTTTTTTTTTTCATTTTTGTTTCTTTTCTTTTATTCCTTAAGTTCCGAGTTTTCTTCTGGTATCATTTCTTTCTTTCTTTATTTTGGAAGAGTGCCTTACCATCTGGCTTGTGTTCCTCCACCAGGGACTGAACCTGGGTTGCTGCAGTGGAAGTGCTGAGTTCTAACCACTGGAATGCCAGGGAATTCCTTCATTTCTCTTTCTCTTAAAGAACTTCCTCTTACATTTCATTTAGAGCTGGCATGCTGGCAATTAATCTTCTTGGTTTTCCTTCAACTAAAAATGTCTTTATTTTGCCTTTAAAAAACATTTTCACTGAATATAGAATTCTGGGTTGGCAGTTCTTTTGTTTCAGCACTTTAGAGATGGGGTTCCATTATCTTCTGGTCTCCGTGTCTTCTGATAAGAAATCTGTAGTCATTTTATTTATTTTTTTAATTAAGTTATTTTAAAATATAAATTTATTTATTTTAATTGGCAGTTAATTACTTTACAATATTGTATTGGTTTTGCCATACATCAACATGAATCCACCACAGGTATACACGTGTTCCCCATCCTGAACCCCCCTCCCTCCTCCCTCCCTGTACCATCACTCTGGGTCGTCCCAGTGCACCAGCCCGAAGCATCCAGTATCATGCATCGAACCTGAACTGGCTTTGTTATCTTTATTATTTATCTTTGCCTTATGTAACTGGCTATGAACTAAAGTCAGTCAAACTGGAAAGAAATAGAAAATCAAAATTTCACCTATCAAAGTAATTGAATTAACATTTAAAAACTTCTCCAAGTCTCATCTGAGATCCAAATGGCTTCACTGAGGAATTCTTTCAAACATTTAAGAGAGAAACACCACATTTACACAAATGGTTTCAGAAAATAAAAAAAGGAAGAAATATCCTTAACTGAATTTTATGAGGCCAGTATAACCCTGATAAGAAAATCTAGATAATGTGATAAGGACTTTATCTGACAGAACTTTTATAGAACAATATCATATATATGTATATATATAGATAGATATAGATGCAGAATTCTTCAGTAATATGTTAGCAACCTGTAAATCTGTATATAAACTCTGCCCCAATTATTGACGGATCTTTAAACTACACAGGCAGAATTGAAATATTGCAAGAATACACTAAAAACACAGGAGCTGGAAGTCAAGAAAATGAATGGAGATATTAGATGCTGCATAATGTGGGGGACACAAGTTTTAGAGTTTGAGTCAGAAGGATAACTGCTTCAGTTCAGTTCAGTTCAGTTCAGTCGCTCAGTTGTGTCTGACTCTTTGCGACCCCATGAATCGCAGCACGCCAGGCCTCCCTGTCCATCACCAACTCCCGGAGTTCACTCAGACTCACGTCCATCAAGTCAGTGATGCCATCCAGCCATCTCATCCTCGGTCGTCCCCTTCTTCTCCTGCTCCCAATCCCTCCCAGCATCAAAGTCTTTTCCAATGAGTCAACTCTTTGCATGAGCTGGCCAAAGTACTGGAGTTTCAGCTTTAGCATCATTCCTTCCAAAGAAATCCCAGGGCTGATCTCCTTCAGAATGGACTGGTTGGATCTCCTTGCAGTCCAAGGGACTCTCAAGAGTCTTCTCCAACACCACACTTCAAAAGCTTCAATTCTTTGGTGCTCAGCCTTCTTCACAGTCCAACTCTCACATCCATACATGACCACTGGAAAAACCATATCCTTGACTAGACGGACCTTAGTCGGCAAAGTAATGTCTCTGCTTTTGAATATGCTATCTAGGCTGCTCATAACTTTTCTTCTAAGGAGTAAGTGTCTTTTAATTTCATGGCTGCAGTCACCATCTGCAGTGATTTTGGAGCCCAAAAAAATAAAGTCTGACACTGTTTCCACTGTTTCCCCATCTATTTCCCATGAAGTGATGGGACCAGATGCCATGGTCTTCGTTTTCTGAAGGTTGAGCTTTAAGCCAACTTTTTCACTCTCCTCTTTTACTTTCATCAGAGGCTCTTTAGTTCCTCTTCACTTTCTGCCATAAGGGTGGTGTCATCTGCATATCTGAGGTTATTGATATTTCTCCCGGCAATCTTGATTCCAGCTTGTGTTTCCTCCAGTCCAGCATTTCTCATGATGTACTCTGCATAGAAGTTAAATAAGCAGGGTGACAATATACAGCCTTGACGTACTCCTTTTCCTATTTGGAACCAGTCTGTTGTTACATGTCCAGTTCTAACTGTTGCTTCCTGGCCTGCATATAGGTTTCTCAAGAGGATATCTGCTTAGTATAAGGCAAAAACAATAATCTTTACAAGAGAAAACAAACTCTAGACTATCACAAAATACAACGTCTGGTTTTAAATAAAAAATTATCAGCTATCCAAAGGAACAGAAAGGTGGGAAACACAATTAGTTAAAAGAGAAGTCAGTATAACTAAACTATATTTATTGGCCACAAATATTGGGTTGAAAAGACTAGATCTGAGATCTTAAATTTTTTCATCACACAAAAAATTTATAGCTGCGTTTGATGACAGATGTTAACTTTTTGTGGTGATCATTTCATAATATATACCAATGTCAAATCATCATATTGTATGCTTGAAACTAATATAATGTTATGCATCAATTACATCTCAGCAATTTTTTTAAGGGTTGAATTTCAAAGCAAGTATTTAAAATGTTCAGTGAATTAGAGGAAAATATATTCATGGTTGGAATGAAAATGAGTAGAAAAATGGCAACTGTGAAAAAAACAACTGGAAATTATAATGTTTATGAAACTCAATAAACAACAACAACAAAGTCATTAGATGGTAAAACAGTAGATTTCAAGGGCCAGAAAAGTCAGTGAGCACAGACTAAAAAGATAAAACCGGATTAAGAAAGTATGAGATGTATGAGACAATACCAAGTAACTCAACACACAGGTGTACCTCGTTTTATTGTCCTTTGTTTTATTACTCTTCGCAGATACTGTGCTTTTTACAAATTGAAGGTTGTGGTAACCTTTTTACAAGCAAGATGGTCAGTGCCATTTTTCTAACAGCATTTGCTTGCTTTGTGTTTCGGTGTCACATTTCAGTAATTCTCACAATATTTCAAAATTTTGTTATTTTTATATTTTTTGTGATGATCTGTAATCAATGATCTTTGATGTTACTATTGTAATTGTTTGGGGGCATCGCAAACACTTCCCACATAAGAAGATTAACTTGGTTGAATGTTGAATTGAATGGAGGCTTTACTATGGGTATATTACTGCTGAGAATTCTGGGTACTAATTGCCTTTGCCCTGGCCCATAAGGTGGTGGTTCCACACCAGGAGAGACCAGTCAATAAGATTTCAGGATACGGCCTACCCTTACCCAACAGAGTGTGTAGCTCCCAAGTGAGATTGTTGCTCAGAGAAGAGCATGCCAGTGTGCCCACCTCTACACAAGCAACGGAACAGAGATTTTGCCTGGGAGAAAGCAGAGGAATTGGATGAGAGACAGTTGGGAGGATCCTGCCTAGAGACAGAATTTCAAACACTGACCCCAGAACTGCTGCTGTGAAGGAGCCCAAATTTAATTGAATTAGTCCTTAGAGCACCTTGAGCCCCCTTGCCTTGTTGGAAACAATACAGCAATCAGTGAGCAGTTAGTGGAGCTTAACAGCTGGATATGGCTAAGTGAAAGAGATCCTTGACAAAAGCATTGCCACCCAGGGTGACTTTGGACAAACCGAAGGCTGTGTGCCCCTGAGGAGTAACATAAGAAGTTAAACACTGCAGGGGGAGAATGCTGTGCATGCTTAGTCACTCAGTCCTGTCCGACCCTTTGCGACCCCATGAACTATAGCCGGTCAGGCTCCTCTATCTATGGGGATTCTCCAAGCAAGAATACTAGAGTAGGTTGCCATGCCCTCCTCCAGGGGATCTTCCCAACCCAGGGATCGAACCCAGGTCTCCTGCATTGCAGGCAGATTCTTTATCATCTGAACCACCAGGGAAGCCAAAGAATACTGGAATGGGTAGACTATCCCTTCTCCAGGGGATCTTCCCGACCCAAGAATCGAACCAGAGTCTCCTGCATTGCAGGCGAATTCTTTACCAGCCGAGCTACCAGGGAAGCCCAAATAGACCTCACTAAAGTAATCCAACCAATCACTAAGTAAATCAAAAAGCAAATAGCAAAAACAAACCCTGGAGGGGGGCAGGTACTAAGAGTTACTACAATATAGTATTTAAAATGTCTAATTTCAGGATGCTGTTAAATATCCTGAAATAAATATGATAGAAATACCAGATGGAGAGGAGAGAGAGACAGAAGAGCACGACAAATGTTTAAAGAAGTAACAGCTGACTCTATCGTCAGGTCACTCAAGATGGCTGTTCTCTTGTTCTCTGTACATCCCCTGCCCAAACAGTGCCTGCTTCACTTACACCCTACTCACATGACTGACTTTCCTACACACTTGTCCCAGGTCCCAGCTGATGATTGTTCTTATAAAGGGGTTAGTGAGTGGTGTGCCCCTCTGCTGGTTTCCCTGGTAACTAATGAGCCCAAATATATCAACTTCCCCTACAACTGGCAATCTCCCCTTTCCTCTAGGAGCAAAGACTGCCATAATTTCCTGCCTGCTGTCTGCCACAGAAGGCAGGATGTCTGTCTAGGACCTTACTTCAGATGCATAAGCTCCCTTATCCATTAAACCACTGATGTCTCTTTTGCTCACTTTGGGTTCTTTCTTCAGTCTTGAAGCTGGGAAAGTGCTGGCCTTGTAGGCCTGTGCAGTGCAGCCTAAAACTGACCTCCCTTGCAATAGGGAAAGAAGAGCAATGAGTGAGTGTTTGGCTACTCCAGTTATGCCAGATGTGACTGGAGAAACATCTCCAGTAGCACCCAGAGTAATGAGGCCAAACCTCCATGACTTGGGGAGGGAGGAGACTGGAGAGAGGCAAATAAAAATGTTAAAGGGCATTAAAAGAATTGCACTGAGGAGAAAGTTTCTGGCACTACCACACCTGGGGGTCTCTTACCAGATCTGTAGGCACCTCCAGTGCCCTAAATGCTTGACCCACAAGTCTACCCACTGTGGCCAACTCCTTGTGTGTGCTCCCTTATGCACTGGTGAGGGAGACCTCTGGTGGATAGGGAGCATGCTCAGAAAACAAGGAAGCATCTGTAGGTAAGGTAGAAACCACAAACTTGAGCTATAGTGCCACCTCCTGGAAAAGCCTGCTGAGTGGTAAGAACCAGGGAAGGCAAAAATGGTTAAGAATTCTGGCATAAGAGGGAGTGAAGAGTGGAGCAGGTGTACCTATATATTATAAAGGTATAGAAAACTCCACATAATAACAAAATTGAACAGAACACTGCATCTGTAGACACCTAGCAAACATTTAAGGAGGTGTCTATTACTTCACGTGTGAAAACAACAATACAAAACTACAACATAAAAAAAAAATCAAGGAAATATACCATCACACACATACCAAAAAATTAATTCTCCAATAACTGAGTTCAAAGGCAAGTAATTTTGTGATCTAGTTGATAAAAAAAAATCTAAATAGCTATTCTGAGGATATTCAACTAGCTATAAGAAACGTCAAAAAGACAATTCAATAAAATATTGAAAAAAAAGCACGGTCAAAATGAGATTTTAACAAAGAGATTATAAATTATATTTTTTAAAATTCTGGAATTGAAGAACTCAATGAATGAAATGAAAAAAGCAATAGCGTCTGCAGTGGAATAGAGCAAATGGAAGAGAGAATGAATGAGTTAGAGAATAAGAATTTTGAAATATTCATGTTAAAGGAGAACAAAGAAAAATGTGAAAAACTGAAGAAAGATTATGTGATCTATGGGGTCCCATCAAAAGTGTAAATATTAGAATAATTGAGATTCCAGAATGAGAAAAAAAAATGAGAGAGGAGCAGAAAACTAAAAACAATAACTGAGAATGTCCCAATCCCGGGGAGAGAATTGGACATTCAAGTTCACAAAGCTTAATAGATCACCCTTTATCTCAGTGCAAAAATACATTCTTCAGAAATTACAATGAAACTGTCAAACCCAAGGATAAAGCAGCCAGAGAAGTAAAGATTGTAACCTGCAAAGGACTGCCTACCTCTCACCTCCCACTCCCACAATTTGGCTATCGGCAGATTTCTCAGAGGAAACACTACATGCCAGGGGAGAGTGGAAAGACATTTTCAAATCATTGAAAGAGAAAATAGCCGGCCAAGCATACTCTTTGCAAAAAGTTATCCTTCAGATATGAAGGAAGAATGCTTTCCTAGACAAACAAAAGCTGAGGGAGTTTATCACCACTAAACTTCACAAGAAATACTGTAAGTTCTTCAAACAGAAGCTAAAAAACAGTAATCAGTGACATGAAAATGAGTGAATTCTTTACCATCTGAGCAACCAGGGGAACCCCAAAACATACAATATACTGGTAAAGCTAAATATACAGGTAGACTTAGAAAACGAAATCTGTAGTAAGTTGGTGGTAATCATTTAATTATAGCATTAATGTCAAAAGAAATAAGTATTAAAAATAATTACAGCTACTATAAGTATTAAAAATAATTACAGCTACTATAATGTATTAGGGCTTCCCAGGTGACTCAGCAGTAAAAAATCCACCTGATAATGCAAGAGATACAGGAGATGTGGTTTCAGACCCTGTGTTGGGAAGATCCCCTGGAGAATGAAATGGCAACCTGCTCCAGTATTCTTGCCCGGGAAATCCCATGGACAGAGGAGCCTGGTGGGCTACAGTCCATGGGGTCACAAAGGTCAGACTTGTCTTAGCAACTAAACAGCAGCAACAACCAGTGTTCTTGCCTGGGAAATCTCATGGACCAAGGAGCCTGGCGGGCTATAGTCCATGGGGTTGCAAAAGAGTCAGACATGATTCAGTGACTGAACAACAACATAATGTGTTAATAAGTACACCATACAAAGAGGTAAATAATGATATGAAAAAATAAAAGGGGGAAGTAAAAGGGTGAAGCTTTTGTATTTGATTAAAGTTAAGTTGCCATCAGCTTAAAGTGGACTGTTTTACCTATGAGATGTCTTCCATAAGCCTCATGGTAACTACAAAGCAAAGCCTAGACAAGTAGGAGAAAAATAAAGAAAGGCAAAATAGGGCATACCACCATGGAAAATGACCAATTTACAAAGGCAGAAGTAGAGGAAAAAACAACATTGGAAATACAAAACAATCAGAAAACAATTAATAAGATGACATTATTAAGTCTTTGTGTGTGTGTGTGCATGTGTGCTCAGTCATGTCTGATTCTTCATGAGCCCATACTCACACATCAATAATTACTCCATATACAAATGATTGAATTCATCAATCAAAAGGCACAGATTAGCTAAATGTAACCAAAAGCTACAAGACACTTGTATGTTGTATGTAAGTGACACACTTAAGCTTTAAGGACACTCATAGACTCAAAGTGAAGGGATGGAAACAGATATTCCATGTGAATGGAAACCAAAAGGAAGCAGGCTTAGCTATACTTATATCAGACAAAACAGAATTTAAGCTAAAAAGGGTAACAAGAGACAAGTTATTTTTATAATAATAAGATCAGAACACCTAAATATATTAAGCAAATGTGTTGGAGAAGACTCTTGTGAGTCCCTTGGACTGCAAGGAGATCCAACCAGTCCATCCTAAAAGAGACTAGTCCTGGGTGTTCATTGGAAGGACTGATGCTGAGGCTGAAACTCCAATACTTTGGCCACCTCATGCGAAGAGTTGACTCACTGGAAAAGACCCTGATGCTGGAAGGGATTGGGGGCAGAAGAGAAGGGGACGACAGAAGATGAGATGGCTGAATGGCATCACCGACTCGATGGACATGAGTTTGAGTAAACTCCTGGAGTTGGTGATGGACAGCGAGGCCTGGCGCGCTGTGATTCATGGGGTCACAAAGAAAGAGTCAGACATGACTGAGCAACTGAACCGAACTGAACCGAACACATGTGAAGTGGGAAATAACAATACAATAATAGTAGGAGGCTTCAATACTGCATTTTCAGTTATGGATATATCATCAGAAAATCAACAAGGAAATGCTAGACTTCAACAATATATTAGGCCAAATGAACCTAACAGACGTTTATAGAACATCCTATCCAATAGCTACAGATTGTACATTTTTCTCATGCACACATGAAACATTCTCCAGGATATGTCATATGATAGGTCACAAAATAAGTCTTAGCAAATTTAAAAAGATTAAAATCATATCAAGTATCATTTCTGAGAACAATGATATGAAACTAGAAAAAAGGAAAGCTGGACAATCTACAAATATGTGGAAATTGAACAACGTAATTTGGAACCACCAATGGGTCAAAGTAGAAATCAAAAGGGGAATTTAAAAAAATCTAAAAAAAAATGGAAACATAATATATCAAAATTTATGGGATGCTGCAAAAGCAGTTCTGAGAGGGAAATTTATATCAATAAATGCACATATTAAGAAAATAGAAAGATCTTAAATAAATAATCTAAATAGATCCCTCAAGAATGTAGAAAAATAAGAAAATATTAAGGCCAAAGTTAACAGGAGAAAAGAGATAACAAAGATTAGAATTGAAGTAAATGAAATTGATAATCAGAAAAACAATAGAAAAGATCAACCAAACAAACATCTGTTTTTTCAAAAAATAAACAAAACTGACAAACTGTTAGACAAACTAAGAAAAAGGAGAGAAAACTCAAATAAATAAAATCAGAAATAAAAAAGGAGACATTAAACCTGATACCATGGAAATATATAGGCTCATGAAACTATCATTACAGTTATATGCCAACAAATTGGATAACTTAGAAGAAATATAGTGTTAGAAAAATACAATCTAGCTAGATGCACACAGGAAGAAATGGAAACTTGAACAGATAATAAAAAGTAAGGAGATGGAACCAGTAATCAAAACCTGTCAACACAGAAAAGTCTTACTGTGAATTCTACAAAACATTTAAAGAATAATAAATACCAATCCTCACACCCTTTTGAAAAATAGAAGAGGAGGGAACGCTTCCAAACTCATGTCACAAGGACTATATCACTCTGATACTGAAGCCAATAATGAGACTACAAAAAAGGTAAACTATAGACCAATATCTCTGATGAATATAGATGCAAAAATCCTTAACAAAATATTAGCAAATGGAAGACAACAATTTAAAAAGATAATATATCATGACCAAGTGGGACTAGGATGCAGGGATTGTAGATAAAAGCAAGTCAATAAATGTGATATGCCATATTGATAAAGTAAAAGGTAAAAATCACATGATCATCTCAATAGACACAGAAAAGGCATTTGACAAATTACAATATTCTTTCATGATTAAAACCTTCAACAAATTGCATATAGAAGGAACATGCCTTGAAATAATAAAGACCATATATGACAAGCCCACAATTAACTGTTTTTCTTGCATAATACAAGATCAATATACAAGATTCAATTATATTTCTATATACTATGAATTAATAATCCAATAAATGAAATTAAGAAAAAATGCAATTTACAGTAGCTTCGAAAGGAATAAACTAAAGAATAAATTTAACAGAAGAAATCAAAAACTTTTAAATTGAAGAGTATAAAACATTGATGAAAGAAAGTAAAGAATTTAAATGAATGGCAAAAAGCTTATGTCTATGGGTCAGAGATTTAAAATTGTTGAGATGGCAATACTCTCCAAAGTGATTTAAAGAGTCAATGCAATTCCTGTCAGCATCCCAGCTGACTTCTTTGACAAGCCGATTCTAAAATTCACACGGACCTAGAATAGCCAAAATAATTTTGAAATAAAACATAGTATGAGAGCTCACACCTCCTGATTTTAAAACTTACTACAAGATAATGATAATCAAGACCATGTGGTACAGATGTTAAAGATAGATGTACAGATCACCGGAATAGAATTGAGAGTGCACAAGTAGACCGATGTGTCTATACTCAACTAATTTTCAACCAACGTACCAGGACCATTGCTATGATCTGAATGATTGTGTCCCTTTTAAAATTCATATATTGTCATCCTAAACCCCAAAGGGCTACTAGAAGATGGGGGTTTTGGGAAGTGGTTAAGTCATGAAAGCAGAGTGCTCATACATGAGATTAGTGCCCTATAAAAGAGGCTACAGGAAGCTCCTTGCCTTTCTGCCATGTGAGATTATAGTGAAAAGATGGCCATCTAGGAAGTGGAACTTTACCAGACACCAAATCTGTCAGTGCCATAATCTTGGATTTCCCAGCCTCTGAAACTGTGAGTAACAAATATTTTGTGTTTATAAGCCATCCAGTTTATGGTATTTTGTTGTAGCAGCCGGTACAAACTAAGACAACTTTATTCAGTGGGGGGAAGGAATAGTCTTTTTAAACGGTGCTGGAATAACTGGATGTCAATATGCAAAAGGAGAAAACTGGACCCTTACCTTTCACCATTTACAAAAATTAAATAAAAAGGAATCAAAGATTCACACATAAGAGATAAAAATTATACACCTTTAGGAAGAAAACAGGGATATACCCTTATAATTCTAGACTTAACAATATTTCATTAAATATGACACTGAAAGTAAGCAACAGAAAAATAGATAAATTGAACTTCATAAAAATTAAAAAGTTTTGTAAGTGATGTCATCGAGAAAGTAAAAGGACAACTTACACAATGGTAAAAAATACTTAGAAGTCATAGAGGTCTTCTAAGTGTCTTTCAACCAGAATATATGAAAATGTTTGCTACTCAGTAGCAACAGATAATCCAATTAAAACTGGGCAAATGGTATAAATATGTATTTTTCCAAAGAAGATATGTCAATACTAATGACCAAAGTGTATATGAAAATATGTTCAACATCATTATCAATTATAGAAATGCAAAACAAAATCACAATGAGACACCACTTTATGCATGGTAGAATGGATATAATCACATATACAGTGCTTCCCTGATAGCTGAGTTGGTTAAGAATCCACCTGCAATGCAGGAGATCCCGGTTTGATTCCTGGGTTCAGAGATCCACTGGAGAAGGTATAGGCTACCCACTCCAGTATTCTTGGGCTTCCCTTGTGGCTTAGCTGATAAAGAATCTGCCTGCAAAGCGGGAGACCTGGGTTCGATCCCTGGGTTGGGAAGATCCTCTGGAGAAGGGAAAGGCTACCCATTCCAGTATTCTAGCCTGGAAAATTCCATGGACTGTATAGTCCATGGGGTCGCAAAGAGTGGGACACGACTGAGTAAACTTCACTTTCACTTTCACTATAGACAACAAAAAGTGTAGGTAACAATGTGAAGAAATTGGAAGCCTCCTATATGGTTAATGGGAATTTAAAATGGTACATCAGCTTTGGAAACAATTTGACAGTTATTACACGATCCAGGAATTCCCTCATTATATAGGCAAAAGAAGCGAAAACAAGTATTCAAACAAAAATTGCTCCATGAATGCTCACAGCAGCATTATTCATTATTCAGAAAGACTAGAAACAACTCAAATGCCCATAAGCAGAAGAATGAAAAAATAAACGATGGTAGAAATATATATATATATATAACAGAACCTTATTCACACTTAGAGAAGAAGTTATAAATAACTGCCACACTATGGATGAACCTTAAAGGTTACTGAGTGAAAAAGACAATCATGTAGGACCACATATTATATGATCATAACTACATGATATTCCATCTATTGCCAGAGTAGTTACATCTATAGGTAGTTGATTAGTTCTTGGCTAAGTATCAGTTCAGTTCAGTTCAGTTCAGTCACTCAGTCATGCCCGACTCTTTGTGACCCCATGAATCGCAGCACGCCAGGCCACCCTGTCCATCACCAACTCCCGGAGTTCACTCAGACTCACGTCCATCGAGTCAGTGATGCCATCCAGCCATCTCATCCTCTGTCGTCCCCTTCTCCTCCTGCCCCCAATCCCTCCCAGCATCAGAGTCTTTTCCAATGAGTCAACTCTTCGCATGAGGTGGCCAAAGTACTAGAGTTTCAGCTTTAGCATTATTCCTTCCAAAGAAATCCCAGGGCTGATCTCCTTCAGAATGGACTGGTTGGGTCTCCTTGCAGTCTAAGCATGGGGGATAGGTAAATAGGGGTGGTGATAGCTATAAGGTATTTTGTAGTGACAAAATATTTTAAAACTAATGGAGGTGACAGTTACATGCATCTATGAAATATTAAAAATCTTTGAATTATATACTTTAAACCAGTGAATTGTACCACATCTGAATTATATCTCAATCAACTGCTAAAAACTGACAAGAGAAAAAATAAATGAAGCACTAATGTAAGCTACAACACCAAAGAACTGAAAACATTTGAATGGAGGCAGATAGAGAAGGCCACATATTGTATAACTCTATTTATAGGAAATGTCCAAGGTGGACCAATCCATAGAAATAAAATAGTAGAATGGTGATTTCTAGGGTCTAGGGAGAGAGGGAATGGGGAATGACTCCTTTAAATACTTTCCTTTTTGGCATAAATAATGGTGATGGCTATACAACCTAGTGTGTACACTAAAGACTACTGACACTTGAAAAGCTAAATTTTATGGTATACTAATTATATTATGATCAAAACAAGTAAATAGGAAAAGGAGAACAGAGAAACAATAAAGATATAAGATGAATAGAAAACAAATGTCAAAAGCAATATCAATACAAATATAAATTTACTAAACCCTCCAATCAATAATAAAAGATTGCATAGAAGTTTTAAAAAGAAGAAAGACTAAATTCTTTGCTGCTAACATGAGGTATATATTATCTTATTTATTTTTCATTATTCTAGAGTTTAATTTCTCTAATAGCTTGGACCCAATTGCACACACTATCCAGAAATTAACACAGAAACAAAAAGATTTGAAGACCAACTTAAAAGACTAGAAATGCTTTTCACACCTTTTTTATACTCAATAAGACTAATAGTATTATAATAGCTACTGTTTTTTGACTTCTTACTGTGGGCCAGGCATTCTGCTAAGCACTTTGCATAAATTATCTTCACAACAATGTATGAACTGAGATTTACATTGTTACACATCTAGTAAGACTCACAACTAAAATCTGATCTGACTCCAGAGTATTGTGGCACTCTTATCCACAGTATAAAGCTCTACAGTCTTTCATATGAAATACTGAAACCCCAATGGCACTGAATAAAGTCAGTGTTGAGGACCTGGGATATTTTCAGCCAGTAGCCAATATGACCTAAACTGATGTGACACGCCTTAGAAGCTTTATTAATCTTCACAGATATAAGAATGCATTTGACTGCAAGTTGCTCTTTTGGATGTCATTACACAAAGTAATACTTCCTTAAAATCAGAAACATGCAGAATTCAACATACATTTGACTGCAAATATTCCAGAGAAGAGATTATGGACCTCTATATGCAAATGTTACTTTTAAAAATATTTCAGAAGTTGCTGGATCAAACTTGGGAAAATGTTCACTATAGCAGTATGTACAATAGTCAGGACATGGAGGAAACCCAAATGTCCAATGATAGATGAATGGATAAAGAAGATGTGATATAACATGAGATATATTTTAATTACAAACACACATATAGGTTGAAAGTAAAGAATTGAAATATATACCATATGAAATGGTGTGCATAAAACATTGCAGTAGATATTAAGTTCAGATACCATATAATAGTATGATTACTATCAGAGGCAAAGAGGGAGATTGAAAAACTATAAATGGTTTAATATAGCAGGATGATATAATAATTTAAATATATATATATAGCTAATAGCATAGTTCCATACATAAAACCAGCAGAATTGAAAGAAGTAGATAAATTAAGATTTTCAGTTGGAGTTCAGGCTTCCCTGGTGGCTCATCTGGTAAAGAATCTGCCTGCAATGCTTGGAGGCCTGGGTTCGATCCTTGTGTTGGGAAGATCCCCTGGAGAAGGGAAAGGCTACACACTCCAGTATTCTGGCCTGGATAATTTCATGGACTGTACAGTTCATGAGGTTGCAAAGAGTCGAACATGAGCAACTTTCACTATCAAACGCTTAAAAATTAGAATGAATAGACAGAAAAGTAGAAAGATATAATAGACCTGAAAAGCACTATGAGCCAATTCAACATAAGTAAGATTTATACAACTTTCACACAACAGCAGGATGCAAATTCTATTCAAGCTCCCATAGTCTATAAACCAGGAGACACTGGAACATATCCAGGGACACAAAACAAAATGCAAAATTTCATGGTCTAAAGGTATTGAAATAATAGAGTTTACTTTATCACTGTGAAATTATGTTAGAAATCAATATCAAAAGATATTTGAAAATAACCCACATATTTTCAAGTGCAATGTGACATTTACCAAAAGACATTTTGATTTAGCCATTGCAAGCCTCAATAAAGTTACAAAACTGAAAAAACAGAAGGTGATTGCAGAGAAGAAAGCATGTAAATGATAAATTAATATCAAAAGATCCTTTAAATACCCCATGTATTTGGAAATTAAGTGTCCGCTTTTAAATGTTGGGTGTATCTAAGAAGCCATAACAAGGAAAATTAGAAAATGTTTGTAGCAGAATAAAAATGAAAAGAGAATTTATCAGAATTTGTTGCATGCAGCTGAAGCTGCTCAATGCAACTAAATACAATGTGGAATATTGAATAAGATATGAAAACAAATAATGGACACTAGCATAAAATTTTGTGAAATTTGAACAAAATCTGTACTTTGGTTAATAATACTGTATCACATGTTCATTTCCTGTTTTTGATAATTTTACCTTGGCTATACAAAATGTTAACATTCAGTGAAGTAGGATGAGGATGTAAGGGGGACTCTGCTATTCTGCAGCTTTTTTGTAAGTCTGCAATTAGCTAAAGGATAACAAAATCCTAGCATTACCAAGTGATACTGAAGTCATGGAGCAACTAGTGTGTGTGTTAGGCCTTGGGTAATGGCTCAATGGTAAAGAATCTGCTTGTCAAGCAGGAGACACTGGTTTGGTCTACAATCAGCTAAAGAATAGTAAAATCTGGCATTACCAAGTGGCAAGGAAGTCATGGAGCAACTAGAGCTCATATATTGCTTGTGGGAATACAGAACAGTACTGTTATTGAAAACTGGTTTGATAGGTTTTTTTTTTTTTAAAAAAAGATTAACTTACATCTTTGTTTTGACCCAGCAATCCTACTCCTAAGTATTTACCCAAGAGAAGTAAAAATGAAGAACCTAAAATAGACTTTGATAAAGAATTTTCATATCAATTTTATTCCTAATAGTCCCAAAATGAAAAGAAGTTAAATATCCATCTAGAGATAATTGAATAAACAAATGTTACTATATTCATGTGATGATAGTTACTTATCAATAAAAAAGAGCAAGTTATTGATAAGTGAAAGAAGATGGATATATCTCAAAATCATTATATTGAAAAGAGATGATAAACACATAGAATAATTCAATGTTTATTTATGTTTATTTGAATATCTGGTAAAGTTAAAACTAAATATTAGTAATAAAGATAAGAACAATGGTTGTCCCATTACAGTATATTGCCTGGAAAGTGAATGGGGGACAATTATTGAATGGTAGAATTATTTTAAAGCTTGTTTTTTTTTTTTTGATGGTTACATAAAAATTATCTTTTCTTTTTACTCATCAATCACTATACATAAAAATCTGTACATTTTATAGTATGTAAATTTTACCTCAGCAACAAAAGGGAGAATACAAGGCCACACCAAATACATTGAACAATTGTTTCTACTTACTGGATAGGCTAAAGTGCAAAGCTACAATCTTTAAGAGAAAGGAAGCCCATATTTGAGCTCACATTCACATGAGCTTCCTCCTGTTGAACAATTTCATCTTTTAAGGAAATAGAGCCCAATAAAAGAGTAGCACTTTTGCCGGGAAGTTGAGACAGAAATAACATTTCAGAAGTGAATGGAGACATAAATGTGGGTGTTATGTCAGGAGAGAATGGACAGACACAGGTGATTCTTTAAAACTTTCATTAAATTTCTTCTCATGACTGTGGCCAACTCCCGAAATGAAAATGACCTAGGTAAGCCTCATTGGAAGGCTGGAAAGCAAAGCTGAGGTTTTAGAGATTGTACAAGCATAATGGACTGCCTTTGGAAAATACTCAGAGCCTTTCATTGAGACTAAAGTAAGGCCATGCCTTAGGAATAAGAAATATTCTCTAGGAGTAAGAGTAATGTGAAATAGCCTTTTCCCCAAACAGAGTCTGACACAGTACCCAGGTGATATGCTGGTTATTTAATTTTCAGTTAGAATACAATTTAATACTTATGAGGGAAAATTGATAAAATCAAGGTGTTCTATAATGTAATATCCACAGCGCTGGGCATACAATTAAAAGTATTAGATATGCAAAGAACCTTGAAGCAGCAATTGCTGATCAGGAAATGAAAGAGTTAATAAAAGAGACCTTAAAGTTATGAAGTATTAAAAAAAAGACAGAACAACAACAACAACAACAAAGACAGACAATAACAACAATAAAACAAATGGGACAAATAATAAATAGCAAAAGTTTAGATTTAAATTCAACTATACCAATAATCACATTATATTAATATATAAAAGATGTAAATATGAGCAGTAGAGATTGAAAGATTAGATAAATGAAGTGACTCAGCTATATTCTATCTATAAGACACCTAGCTTAATTATAAAGACAAAAAGAGATTAAAGAATGATGGTACAACTGGAAGTGACAGAGGTGGAAATGGTAGAATAAGGACAAAAAACAACAACAACAACAATTTTCTTATCTATAAAAACAATGAGAACACTGGAAAATATTGTCAAAATCAACCTATCAGAACTTTGGAAATAAGCCAAAGGCTTTCAGTAATTTAGGGAGCATTATTCAAGAAAAAAGTTATATTTCCATAAGAACTTTTGGCATTTAAACTTGCCTTATTTTCATTCCTTCTCTCCAAGTTCTGCTGTAATCTTGGAAAATAACAGTTCTGCAATAACACTGAAGATTGGCAGCTGAGCAGCTACTTTAAAGGTCAGAAAAGAGTTGGAGATCTTCCAAAACCTCATTCCCAAGAATTTTTTTTTTGACATCTTTGTCCATTTCCTGGAAAACCCCACTTGCAGAGTTTGTCATTATTTGACCTGACTAAGTGTTCATTCATTGCAAATAGATTTTTTTTTCTGGGAGTCATTGCAATTGCTTGAGGTGGTGATACAACTTGAGGTAGAAAACATACTGAACAAAAAACTTATGAGGAAAATCCATGTCATGAGATTTCCATAGGGGTATTTTCAAAGTTACAAAATATTTCTTGGAATCCAGAAGGCCATATGCATGGGTAGTGCTGTAATGGAGACTTCAGGAAAATCTATGAGGGCCCTACATGCTCAACTAAAGCTTGCCTTGAGGCTCTGTGCGAGCAAGAATTAAAGAACCTTGTGACAAAGATTGGAGACTTATAGGTCCAGACACTTCAGAAAACCCCTCTTGATCGTTAGCTGACCATGAAACTAACTTAGCAAAAACTTTAGCGGCTATACATAGCAAAGAATGCCCGCTTCACAGAATTAGTACAGAGAAGTGAGAAAAGAAAAAATCAGCAACAAATACAAACAGCAATAGCATTGAACCCTTGGGAGAAAGAAACTGATACTAAAATTGTTAAATTATGCTAAGTTGCTTCAGTCATGTCAGACTCTTTGCAACTCCATGGACTGGAGCTCACAATCTCCTCTGTCCATGGACTTCTCTAGGCAAGAATACTGGAGTAGATTGCGATGCTCTTCTCCAGGGGATCTTCCCAACCCAGGGATCAAATCCGTATCTCTTATGTCTCCTGCATTGGCAGATGGGCTCTTTACCACTAAATTACAGCATTTAAAATGTATGCCAAAGAATGTTCAAATTACCATACAATCGCACTCATTTCACATGTTAGCAAGATTATGCTCAAAACCCTTCAAGCTAGTCTTCAGCAGTATGCAAATCAAGAACTTCCAGATGTACAAACTGGATGTTGAAAAGACAGAGGAACCAGAGAAAAAATTGCTAACATCCGCTGGATCATAGAAAAAGCAAAGGAATTCCAAAGAAAGAAAATGTTTCATTGACTATGCTAAAGCCTTTGACTGTGTGAAACACAACAAACTGGAAAATTCTTAAAGAGATGGGAATACCAGACCACCTGACCTGCCTCCTGAGAAACGTGTATGCAGGAGAAGAAGCAGCAGAACTGGACATGGAACAATTCAGTTTAGTTCAGTCGCTCAGTCATGTCCGACTCTTTGTGACCCCATGGATCACAGCACGCCAGGCCACCCTGTCCATCACCAACTGCCAGAGTTTACTCAAACTCATCTCCATTGAGTCGGTGGTGCCATTCAAACATCTCACCCTCTGTCGTCCCCTTCTCTAGCCTTCAATCTTTCCCACCATCAGGGTCTTTTCCAATGAGTCAGCTCTATTCATCAGGTGGCCACAGTATTGGAGTTTCAGCTACAGCATCAGTCCTTCCGAACATTCAGGACTGATCACCTTTAGGATGGACTGGTTGGATCTCCTTGCAGTCCAAGGGACTCTCAAGAGTCTTCTTCAACACCACAGTTAAAAAGCATCAATTCTTTGGTGCTCAGCTTTCTTTATAGTCCAACTCTCCCATCCATACATGACTACTGGAAAAACCATAGCCTTGACTAGATGGACCTTTGTTGCTTTTTAATATGCTGTCTCAGTTGGTCAGAACTTTCCTTCCAAGGAGTAAGCATCTTTTAATTTCATGGCTGCAATCACCATCTACAGTGATTTTGGAGGACAAACATATAAAGTCAGGCACTGTTTCCACTGTTTCTCCATCTATTTGCCGTGAAGTGATGGGACCAGATGCCATGATCTTAGTTTTCTGAATGTTGAGCTTTAAACCAACTTTTTCGCTCTCCTCTTTCACTTTCATCAAGAGGCTCTTTAGTTCTTCTCCACTTTCTGCCATAAGGGTGGTGTCATCTGCATATCTGAGGTTATTGATATTTCTCCCAGCAATCTTGATTCCAGCTTGCACATCATCCAGCCCAGCATTTCTCATGATGCACTCTGCATAGAAGTTAAATAAGCATGGTGAGTATATACAGACTTGATGTACTCCTTTCCCTATTTGGAATCAGTCTGTTGTTCCATGTCCAGTTCTAACTGTTGCTTCTTGACCTGCATACAGATTTCTCAGGAGGCAAGTCAGGTGGTCTGGTATTCCCATCTCTTTCAGAATTTTCCACAGTTTATTGTGATCCACACAGTCAAAGGCTTTGGCATAGTCAATAAAGCAGAAATAGATGTTTTTCTGGAACTCTCTTGCTTTTTCCATGATCCAGCAGATGTTGGCAGTTTGATCTCTGGTTCTTCTGCCTTTTCTAAAACCAGCTTGAACATCAGGAAGTTCACGGTTCACATATTGCTGAAGCCTGACTTGGAGAATTTTGAGCATTACTTACATGTGAGATGAGTGCAACTGTGTGGTAGTTTGAGCATTCTTTGGCATTGCCTTTCTTTGGGATTGGAAGGAAAACTGACATTTTCCAGTCCTGTGGCCACTGCCGTGTGTTCCAAATTTGCTGGCATTGAGTGCAGCACTTTCACAGCATCATCTTTCAGGATTTGAAATAGCTCAACTGGAATTCCATCACTACCACTAGTTCTGTTTATAGTGATGCTTCTTAAGGGCCACTTGACTTCACACTCCAGGATGTCTGGCTCTATGGGAGTGATCATACCATCGTGGCTATCTGGGTCATGAAGATCTTTTTTGGTATAATTCTGTGTATTCTTGCACCTCTTCTTAATATCTTCTGCTTCTGTTAGGTCCATACCATTTCTATCCTTTATCAAGCCCATCTTTGCATGAAATGTTGCCTTGGTATCTCTAATTTTCTTGAAGAGATCTCTAGTCTTTCCCATTCTATTGTTTTCCTCTATTTCTTTGCAGTGATCACTGCGGAAGTCTTTCTTATCTCTCCTTTCTATTCTTGGAACTCTGCATTCAAATGGGTATGTCTTTCCTTTTCTCCTTTGCTTTTCACTTCTCTTCTTTTCACAGCTATTTGTAAGGTCTACTCAGACAGCCATTTTCCTTTTTTGCATTTATTTTTCTTGGGGATGGTCTTGATCCCTGTCTCCTGTACAATGGCATGAACCTCCGTCCATAGTTCTTCAGGCACTCTATCAGACCTAGTCCCTTAAATCTATTTCTCACTTCTATTATATTATCATAAGGGATTTGATTTAGGTCATACCTGAATGGTCTAGCAGTTTTCCCTACTTTCTTCAATTTAAGCCTGAATTTGGCAATAAGGAGTTCATGGTCTGAGCCACAGTCAGCTCCTGGTCTTGTTTTTGTTGACTGTATCGAGCTTCTCCATCTTTGGCTGCAAAGAATATAATCAATCTGATATCGCTGTTGACCATCTGGTGATGTCCACGTGTAGAGTCTTCTCTTGTGTTGTTGGAAGATGGTGTTTGTTATGACTAATGTGTTTTCTTGGCAAAACTCTATTAGACTTTAATGGATTGGTTCAAAATTGGGAAAGGAGTACGTCAAGACTGTATATTGTCACCCTGCTTATTTAACTTATATGAAGAGTACATCATGTGAAATGCTGGGTTGATGACTCACAAGCTGGAATCAAGATTCCCAGGAGAGATATCATCAACCTCAGATATGCAGATGATATCATTAATGGCAGTAAGTGAAGAGGAACTAGAGAGCCTCTTGATGATGGTGAAAGAGGAGAGTGAAAAAGCTGGTTTAAAACTCAACATTCAAAATAAGAAGATCATGGCATCTGGTCCCATCACTTTATGGCCAACAGATGGGGAAAAGTGGAAACAGCATCAGATTTCATTTTCTTGGGATCCTAAATCACAGAGAATGGTGACTGCCTCCACAAAATTAAAAGATTCTTGCTCCTTGGAAGAAAAGCTATGACAAGCCTAGACAACATATTTAAAGGCAGAGATGCCACTTTGCCTACAAAGGTCTGTATAGTCAAAGCTATGGTTTTTCTAGTAGTCATATATGGATGTGAGAGTTGGACCATAAAGAAGGTTGAGTGCCGAAGAATTGATGGTTTTGAACTGTGGTGTTGGAGAAGACTCTTGTGAGTCCCTTGGAGAGCAAGGAGACCAAACCAATCATTCTTAAAGGAAATAAAGCTTGAATATTCATTGTAAGGGCTGATGCTGAAGCTCCAATACTTTGGCCACCTGATGCAAAGAGCCAACTCATTGGAAAAGACCCCAATATTGGGAAATATTGAGGGCAAGAGGAGAAGGGGGCGACAGAATATGAGGTAGTTGGATGGCATCACCAACTCAATGGACATGAGTTTGATGAAACTCAGGGAGATAATGAAGGACAGGGAAGCCTGGTGTGCTGAAGTTCATGGGGTGGCAAAGAGTTGGACATGACTTAGTGACTGAACAACAGCAAAATGTATAGGTTGTGACAAAAATTATGATACATACAAATAAACAAAGTATGACCTATACAAAGAATAAAGGCAATTAATAGAACTGCTTCTGAGGAGGCCACAGACAGTGAACTTACTAAAGATTTTAAGGTATTTATTTTAAATATGTTTAAAGAGATAAAGTTTTATCAAAAGAACTAGAGGAATGCCAGTAAATATATAGAAATTATAAAATAATGTTAAATAGAAATTCTGGACCAAAATAACTGAAATGAAAAATTAAGTACAGAAGCTCAATAACAGATTTGAACTGGCAGAGACTCTTGAAGCATAAGCTAATGCATTCTGAAGGAAAGAATGAATAAAGAAAAAGGAAGAGAGCCTCAGAAACCTGTGAGACACCATCAAGTGTACCAACACATGCAAAATGGGTGTCCCCAAAAGAGAACTGAAACAGAAAGGATCAGAAAGAATACTTGAAAAGATGATGACAAAACATTCTCAAATTTGGAAGCAAACATTCATCTGCATGTCCAAGAAGATCAAAGAACTCCAAGTATACTAAACTCACAAAGATCCATATCTGGAAACATCATAGCCAAACTGTTAAAATCCAAAGACAAAAGGAGAATCTTGAAAGTAGCAAAAGAAAAGCAATGTGTCACATAGAAGATATCCCTAAATTTTACTGTTTTCTCACCAGAAACCATGGAGGCCAAGAGGCATTGAGGTAACATATTCAAAGTCCTTAAATAAAAATATTATCAACCAACAATATGTTTAGCAAAGCTGTTCTTTAAAAATGAAAGTGAAATTAAATGTTTCCAGTAAATAAAAACTAAGAATTTGTTGCTTGCAAATGTGCCCTACAAGTTATATTATTAGGAGTCCTCCAGGATGAAATGAAAAATATCAAAATTTGATTTTAGGGGGAAAAAAGTCAACATTATTAAAACTTTAACTATACTTAGCAGAATAAAGAGTGAAGGTACAAAGTACTAAAAACATGAATAGATGAGGATATGTGACAGAAATAAAATGGAATATAAGTAAATACTATGAATAATTGCATGCCAGCTAATCAAAAAAATACATGAATTTTAAAATGATTCATGTTGATGTATGGCAAAATCAATACAATATTGTAAAGTAATTAACCTCCAGTTAAAATAAATTAATTAAAAAATAATTTTTATTGGAGTATAGTTGATTTGCAATGTTGTGTTTGTTTAAGGTGTATAGTAAAGTGAGTTAATTATATACATACATACAGGCACTCTTTTTTAGATTTTTTTTCCCATATAGGTTATTACACTATTGAGTGGAGTTTCCTGTGCTCTATTTGCTGTTTCATGGGGTCTCATATATATATATATGTGCATCACATCTTCTTTATCCATTCCTTTGTCCATGGACAGTTAGGTTGCTTCCTTAAGGAACCTCCAAACTGTTCTCCATAATGGTTATACCAATTTACGCTCCCACCATCAGTGTAGGAAGGGTTGCCTTTTCTCCACACCCTCTCCTGCATTTATTGTTTGTAGATCTTTTTCAAGATGGCCATTCTGATTGATGTGAGGTGATACCTCATTATAGCTTTGATTTGCATTTCTCTAATAATTAATGATGTTGAGAATCTTTTCATGTTCTTTTTCACCATCTATATGTCTTCTTTGGAGAAATATCTATTTAGATTTTCTACCCATTTTTTGACTGGATTATTAGCTTTTTAATATTGGATTGCATGAACTGTTTGTATATTTTGGAGATTAATCCTTTGTTGGTCACTTTGTTTGCAAATATTTTCTCCCATTCTGAACAGTGTCATTTCATTTTGTTTATGGTTTCCTTTGCTATGCAAAACCTTTTAAGTTTAGGTCCCATTTGTTTATTATTGTTTTCATTTTTCTTACTTAGGAGGTGGATCCAAAAAGATATTGCTGCAATTTATGTCAGAGAGTGTTCTGCCTATGTATTCCTCTAAGAGTTTTACAGTGTTTGGCCTTACCTTTAGGTCTTCAATCTCCTTTGAGTTTATTTTTGTGTATGGTGGAGTACACACCATACACGAGGGAGTTAGGGAGTATTCTAATTTCATTCATTTACATGTAGCTGTCCAGTTTTCCCAGCACCACTTATTGAAGAGACTGCACTACAGGTGCATGGATTTATCTCTGCACCTTCAATCTTGTTACACTGATCTATATTTTTGTTTCTGTGCCAGAACCAAAGTATTTGATTAATGTAGCTTTGTAGTATAATCTGAAGTCAGGAAGCCTGATTCCTTCAGCTCCATTTTTCTTTCTCAAGATTATTTTGGCTATTAAGGGTCGATGGAGAGATATACCATGTTCTTGGATTGGAAGAATCAATGTTGTCAAAATGGCTATCCTATGCAAAGCAATCTACAGATTCAAAGTAATACCTATCAAATTACCAATGGCATTTTTCATAAGTTAGAACAAAAATTTGTAACTTGTATGGAAATACATGAATTTTTAAAAATACACAAGCTATGAAGACTTTGGGATTGGAATGAAAACTTGGTCGTGAAGATCATTTTTGTACAGTTCTTCTGTGTAGATCATGGCATCTGGCCCCATCACTTCATGGGAAATAGATGGGGAAACAGTGTCAGACTTTATTTTGGGGGGCTCCAAAGTCACTGCAGATGGTGACTGCAACCATGAAATTAAAAGACGCTTACTCCTTGGAAGAAAAATTATGACCAACCTAGATAGCATGTTGAAAAGCAGAGACATTACTTTGCCACCAAAGTCCGTCTAGTCAAGGCTGTGGTTTTTCCAGTGGTCATGTATGGATGTGTCTTCCAGTTGGACTGTGAAGAAAGCTGAGCACTGAAGAATTGATGCTTTTGAACTGTGGTGTTGGAGAAGACTCTTGAGAGTCCCTTGGACTGCAAGTAGATCTAACCAGTCCATTCTAAAAGAGATCAACCCTGGGCGTTCTTTGGAAGAAATGCAAAAGCTGAAACTCCAGTACTTTGGCCACCTCATGCGAAGAGTTGACTCATTGGAAAAGACTCTGATGCTGGGAGGGATTGAGGGCAGGAGGAAAAGGGGATGACAGAGGATGAGATGGCTGGACGGCATCACTGACTCAATGGATGTGAGTTTAAGTGAACTCTGGGAGATGGTGATGGACAGGGAGGCCTGGCGTGCTGTGATTCATGGGGTCGCAGAGTTCGACACGACTGAGCGACTGAACTGAACTGAACTGATGAAGACTAGTTCACAAAGAAAAAGAAAACCTGAATTAGACCTATAACATGTAAAGAGGTTCCATTTGACATTTTAAAAACTCCACTAAGCACAGCTCAGGCCCAGATGGCTTCATTGGTACATTCTATCAAATATGTGAAGAATTAACACCAATCATTCAAAAACTTCCAAAACAGAAGAAGAAAGACTATTTCCCATCTCATTTTAAGAGGTCAGTTTTACTCCCAATACCGAAAACAAAGACATTATATATTTTTAAAAGCCACAGACCAGTACTTTTTCTTAATATGAGTACAAAAATGCTCAACAACACACTAGTAAACCAAATCCAGCAGCATATAAAAATGAGTATACATAAACACCAAGTAAGATTTATCCAAGGAATGAAAGGTTGTGTCAGCATATGTAAATGTGAAAATTGATCAATGTAGCATGTGATATTGGAGAAGGAAATGGCAACCCACTCCAGTATTCTTGCCTGGAGAATCCCAGGGACAGAGGAGCCTGGTGGGCTGCTGTCTATGGGGTCACACAGAGTTGGACACGACCGAAGCGACTTAGCAGCAGCAGAAGTAGCATGTGAAATTACTAGAATAAAAGACAAAATCTTATGTGCTTTTATGATAAAATAATGACCATACAAAAAATAGAAGGGAATTTTCTCAACCTTAGAGAGGATATCTATGAAAAAAACAACAGCTAAATCTTACTTCATTATGAAAGACTGATTGACCTACTCCTAAGATCAGAACAAACAATTTTGTTTTTACCACTTCTATTCAACTTTGTACTGGAGATTTTAAGCAGAGGATTTAGGAGAGGGAAAGACATTAAAGGCTATCTAGATTTTAAAGAAAGAAGTAAAACCATATTTATTTGAAGATACTTGATCTTGTACTAGTAAGAAAGTTCAGCAAGTATTCAGGATACAAGAGCAATAGAAAAGAACCAATTGTAGTAGTATATAGTAGCAATGGACAATCTATAAATGAAATAATTCAAATTTCAATAACATCCAAAAATAAAGCATTTAGAAATAACTTTCACAAAAAAATGCAAGACCTGTACAATGAAAACTGCAAACACTTCTTGAAAAAAAAATTTTTAATCTAAATATATGGAAAGATATCTCATATTCATGGATTGGAAGACTTAATATTGTTAAAATGACAATACTCTATTAACTTAGCAGCAAATTCAGTGCTTACTTATCAAAATACTAGATGCTTTGCTTTTCAAAAATTAGTAAACTGTATAAAAAAATTCATCTGGAACTTCAAGGGACCCAATAACCAAAACAATATTGGACAAAGAGAACAAATTTGGATCATTTCTGCATTTAAAAACATACTACAAAGCTATTGTAGTTAAGATTGTGTGGAACAGAAATAAGGAAAGTCTTGTAGGTCAACAAAATAGAATTGAATATAATTTATATGATAACAAATTAAATAACCTAGATGCATACAACCTACCAAGATAAATCATGAAAATATAGAAAATTTGAACAGACCAGTAATGAGTAAGATGATTGAAACAGTAATAAAAAAAACTTCTCAACAAAGAAAAGTCAAGTACCAGATAGTTTCATTAAAAAATTCTACCAAACATTTTATAAATCAAGACCAATCCTTTTCAAACTCTTTGAAATATATCAGAGGAGAGAACACTTCCACAATCATGTTATGAGGTCAACATTAGCCTGATATCAAAGCCATGTAAGGACGCTACAAAAAAGAAAATTACAAGCCAATAGCACTAATGAATATAGATGCAGAAATCATTAACTAAATAAAGTTGACTCTTGAATAACATGAATTTGAGCTGCGTGTGGAATTTTAAAGATAAATACAGTATGACAATAGAGGAGTAGGAAGACCCTGAGCTCACCTCACAGGCACACCAAAATTACAACGGTTTACAGAGCAACTATTGAAGAGAAAGACTGGAATCTACCAGAAAAGATTTTCTACAACTTAAGGTATAAATAAGGAACCACAGCAGGTTTGGGCTTCCCTCGTGGCTCAGATGGTAAGGAACCCGCCTACAATGCAGGAGACCTGGGTTCAATCCCTGGGTCGGGAAGATCCCCTGGAGGAGGGCATGGCAACCTACCCCACTATTCTTGCCTGGAGAATCCCCACGGACAGAGGATCCTGGCAGGGTACAGTTCATGGGGTCACAAAGAGTTAGATATGACTGAGCGACTAAGCACAGCAGAGCACATACATGGCACAGCAAGATTGGTAGCAGGAGTGGAGTCATAGTATAGTTAACACTTATAAACAGGAGAATAATTACAATTACAGAGGTTTTCCCCAAGGAATGAGTGGTCTGATCACTACATTGTATTCTCCAGAACAGAGTCCTACACCAGAAATATGAGCCCCCAGATCATTGGGCTAGTAGAGCTTACTTTTGGGAGACCTAGAAGGCTGTGGGAAATAGACTCCAGTCTTAGAGTGCACACAAAATCTCATATGCTTCAGGACCCAGAGCAGAAGGAGTAGTTTGAAAGGAACCTGGGTCACACCTACTTGCTGATCTTGGAGAATCTCCTGAAGAGGCAAGAGGCAATAGGAGCTCACCCTTATGAAACAGATACTTGCTGCAGCCATTTTTGAGAGCTCTGTCATGTTCTACCATGTGGACACTGACATTGGCAAGCACAATTTTGGAATCCTCCCTCTAGTTTATTAGCCTTGGAAAAAGCCACACCTCCATCCACCAGCCTGTAGGCACTAGTACTAGGATGCCTCAGGCCAAGCAACTAGCTGAGTGGGAATACAGCCCCATCTACCAACAAGCAGGCTGCCTTAAGACACCCTGAGCCCACAGCCACTGCTGGACATAACCTTGTCCACCAGAGGGCCCACGATTCAGCTCCACAATACCAGTACACAGGGACTAGACCTGGGACCCACAGGATCCTCTAGCCAGTGAACTCAGGACCGAGCTCTGCCTACTAGTGAACAAGCATCAGCTCTAGGAGACCCTGGGTCCCAGCTCAGCCCACCAGAAAGCTGGCTCTAGCCTTGGGACCAGCCTTACCCACCAGTGTGCAGTCACTGCCTCAGGACTCTGGGCCCCAAACACTAATTCCAGGACCACTATAATCCTGAAGCCTGGTGTAGCAGGACCCAGCCCATCCACTAACAAGCTAGTGCCAGCTCCAAGATACCATGGGCTCCATAGCCAGCTGCCCTGAGATCAGACTCCACCCACCAGTAAGCTGATATAAGTCTCAGGACACCCTGGATCCTACAGCCAGCTATGTCAGAACATGGCCCCACACACCAGTGGTCTGACACCAGCTCTGGGGCCCTTGGGTCCTGTAATCAGAGATACCAGGACACAGTTCTACTCATCAGCTGACTGGCACTAGGCCCAGGACATTGCTTTACTCACCAGTGGGCAAGCATGTTTCCTAGGATCTGGATTCTGACCCTACCCACCAGCAGGCAGTCACCATCTCCAGGACCCCCTAGTCCTTGGCCCTAAACAGCAATTAGCCATTTCTAGTGCTGGGGCACCTTGGGCTCCTCAACCAGCAGCCCCTGAATCCAACCCCACCCACCAGGTGGCTGACACCAGGTTGGGACATCTTGGGTCCTGCAACCAAGAACCTCAAGACCCAGTTCCAATCACCAGTGAGATGACACTAGCGCTGGGACACCCTAGACCTTGGCTCTTCCCACTAGCAGACTGGTACCAGCCCTGGAACCCTTGAGCCAAAGCTCACCAGCAGGCCAACATCAGCTCTGAGATATCTTGGTCTCCTCAGCCAGCCAAATCAGGATCCAATTCATCAGTAGGCCAACACCAGCTTTGGGACACCTCAGAACTTTCAGCCAGATGTATCAGTACTGACCTACCAGCCATCCAGTGCTGGATCCAGGAATAATGGCTCCACAACAGAACCCACCTCAGAATGTGACTTTGTCCACCAGTGAGCTAGCATTAGCCCCACGACTATCCAGGGATCCACAGCCCAATGCCTCATGACCTGGTCCTGCCAAACAATGGTCAGCAGACTCCACACAAGGCAGGTCCTGGTAGCCAACTAGATTAGTGGCCAGCCACACCTACCAGACTGCTCACAGTAGTCAACCCACCACAACAGAAGGAAGGAACTGAAGTCCACATATAGCATACAGCTTTAGTGACCAGAGGGGAGTATGCTGCTGGGATGCTTAGGATGTCTTCTATAAAAGGTACCTTCTTCAAGGTTAGGAAATGTAACAAACCTACCAGATACTTAGAAATAAAGCAGCAGATTAAGCAAAATGAGGAGACATGGGAACAAGTTCCAAAAGAAGGAACAAGTTAAAGCCCCAGAAGAAGAACTAAACGAAGGGGCTATCTCCCTGATAAAGAGTTCAAGATATTTTAAAGGTAGTCAAAGAACTTGGGGGGGAAATGGATGACTGGAATGAGAACATAGAGAAATTGAGGAAACAGTTCCATTTATAATAACATCACAAAGAGTAAAATGCATAAGGAGGTAAAAGTTATGTACTTGGAAAACTATAAGACCCTGATGAAAGAAACTGAAGATGACACAAACATATGGGAAGATATATCTTGGAAGAATTAACATTGTTAAAGTGACCATATTACTCAAGACAATCTACAGATTCAGTCTAATCTCTATCAAAATATCAATGGCCTTTCCCACAGAGCTAGAATAGTTAAAAAATTTGAATGAAAACACAAAAGACCATGAATAACCAAAACTATTTTGGGAAAGAAGAACAAAGCTGGAGACATCACATTCCTAGATTTCTAACTATTCTACAAAGCTACAGTAATCAAAGCAGTATGGTACTATCACAAAAGAGACCTCTAAATCAATGGAACAGAATACAGTACCCAGAAATAAAGCCATACACTTTGTTCTACAGCAAAGGAGGCAAGAATATACAATGGGGAAAAGAATCTCTTCAATAAGTTGTGTTAGGATGAACTAGACAGCTCCATGTATAAATAAAGTAAAAATGAATTAAAGACCTAAATGTAAGACCTGAAACCATAAAATTCCTATAAAAGACATAGGCAGAAGACTTTTTGATATGAATCATGGCAAAGTTTTTCAAATCAGCTTCATAGCGCAAAGAAAGAAAGAAAATATCCAAAGCAAAATAAACAGACAGTACTTGGTTAATTAAAAGCTTTTTAGCTTTTTCACAGCATGGGAAACCACTGAGAAAATGAAAAGGAACTTACTCCATGGGAGAAAATATTTCCAAATAATATGATTGATAAGGGGTTAATATCCAAAATATATAAGCATCTCATATGATTCAATATCAAAGAGCAATAAAAAAGAGGAAACCTACAGACACATTTTCCTAAAGAAGATATAGATGTCAGTCAAATGAAAAGATGCTCAACATCACTAATCATCAGAGAAATACAAATAAAAGCTACAATGAAATATTACCTCACACATTTCAGAGTGGCTATTGCCAAAATGATGACAAATTACAAACACTGGTGAGTATATGGAGAAAAGGGAACACTTGTACACTGGTGGTGTACAGCAGTGCAGTCACTGTGGAAAATAATATGGAGGTTCACCTCAAAACTAAAGATGGAACTACCATGTGAGTATTTATTCCACTGCTGAGTATTTATTCAAAGAAAATGAAAACACTGTTTCAAAAAGACATATGCATCCCTATGTGTGTGTGTATATATATATATATCTCTATATATAGATATATAGATATATATACAGCTAAGATATGGAAGCAATCTAAGCATCTGTCAACAGATGAATGAACAAAGAAGATGTTACATATATGCGCACACACACACACACACACAGAAATTATACTCAACCAAAAAAGAATGAAATTTTGCCATTTGTAACAAAATGGATGGACCTGAAGGTTATTATGCTTAGTGAAATAATCAGATAAAGACATTGTATGTTATTACCTATATGTGGAATTTAAAAAATAAAACAAAAAAATAAATATAACAAAACAGAAAGAGACTCACAGATATAGAGAACAAACTAGTGGTTACCAGTGGAAAGAGGGAAGGGTAGAGGGGCAAGATAGGGTAGGGGATTAAGAGGTACAAATTACTATGTATAAAATAGATATGTTACAAGGACATATTGTACAGCACAGGTATTATAGCCAACATTTTCTAGTAACTTTAAATGGAGTATAATCTATAAAGAATTTGAATTACTATGTTGTACATCTAAAAGTAATGTCATATTGTAAATCAATTATATCTCAATAGAATTTTTTTTAAAAAATACAGTACTATGCAACTGTGGGCTTCTTAGGTGGCATTACTGATAAAGAATCTACCTGCCAATGCAGGAGATGTAAGAGATGCAAGTTTGATCCCTGGGTCAGGAAGATTTCCTGGAGAACGGAGTGGCAACCCACTGCAGTACTCTTCCCTGGATATTCCCATGGACAGAGGAGCCTAGTGGGCTACAGTCCATATGGTCGCAAAGAGTTGGACTTGACTGAAGTGACTTAGTATGCATGCAACTTGGTTGTTGAATATGTGGATGTGGAACCGCAGGTATGGAGTGTTGATTGAAAAGGTATACATGAGTTTCTGACCATGCAGAGTTTGGCATCCCTAACCCCCACGATGTTTCAAGGTCATCTACACTAGCAAACTGAATTCAACAGCACTTTAGAAGGAAAATGCACCATGATTAAGTGGGATTTATAGTTGGGCTGAAAAGTTGGTTGAAAATACACAAATTAATAAATGTGATATACCATATTAATATAATCAAGGATAAAAATCATATGATCCTCTCAACAGATGCACACACACACAAAAAAAAGCATTTACAAAACTTTTTCATGACAAAACTTCTCAAGAAGTTGTGTATAGAAAACATGTATCTCAGGTCTTCCCTGGTGGTCCAGAAGTTAAGAATCTGCCTGCAAATGCTGGGGACATGGGTTCGTTCCCTGATCCAGGAAGTTCCCACATGCCTCGGAGCAACTAACCCTGTGTGCTACAATAAGAGAAGCCACTGCAATGAGAAGCCTTTGCACTGCAACTACAGAGCAGTTCCCACTCACCACAACTAGAGAAAGCCAGCCCACAGAAATGAAGAATCAGCACAGCCAAAAATAAAAAAAAATAAATCTTTTTTTTAAATAAATGAAGACATGTATCTCAACATAATAAAGGCTCCTTATGACAAGTCCAGAGCTAACATAATATTTAATGGTGAAAGGTTTAAATATTTTTCTAAGATTAAGAATGAGACAAAGATGCCCATTGTCACTACTTATATTCAACATAATACTGGAAGTCCTAGCCAGAGCAGTTAGGCAAGAAAAAAAAGATATTCAAATTGAAAAGGAAGATCTGTTTACAGAAACAGATCTATACATAGAAAATTCTAGACTACCAAAAAACTATTAGAACTAATGAACTAATTTAATAATGTTTCACAATATATTATCAATGTACAGAAATCAGTTGCACTTCTATACACTAAAACTAATCTATTTGAAAAAGAAGTAAAGAAAATAAGCCTATTTACAATAGCATTAAAGGCAACAAAATATTCAGAAATAAACTTAACTAAGTTGGTAAGAGGACTGTACCCTGGAAACTCTAAGACTTTGGTGAAAGAAATTGAAGAAAGTACAAATAAATGAAAAAAAATCCCATATTCATGGAAGAGAAAAATTAATTTTGTTAAAATACTCATGCTACTCAAATCCATCTATAGGTTCAATGCAATTTCTATCAAAATTTCAATGGCATTTCTCACAAAAATAGAAAAAAAATCCTAAAATCTGTAAAGAATCACAGAAGACCACAGACAGCCAAAACAACCTTGAGAAAGAAGAACAAAGAGGGAAGCATTATGCTTCCTGATTTCAAACTGTATCACAAAGCTATAGTAATCAAAGCAGGATGGTATTGGCTTAAAAACAGACACATATACCAGTGGAACAGAGTCAGGAACCAAGAAATAAATCCATGCATATAGTCAACTAATATTTGACAAGGGAGCCAAGAGTACTCCCTGTGAAAAAGATAGTCTCTTAAAAAAATAGTGCTGGAGAAACTGGATACTCATATGTTAAAGAATGAATTTGTACCCTTATCCTATACCATTTACACAAATTAAACTTGAAATGCATTAAAGTCTTAAATGTAAGACCTAAACATTTTTTTTAAACTTTATTTTACTTTACAATACTGTATTGGTTTTGCCATACATTGACATGAATCCACCACGTGTGTACACAAGCTCCCAATCCTGAATCCTCCTCCCACCTCCCACCCCATATCATCTCTCTGGATCATCCCCATGCACCATCCCCAAGCATCCTGTATCCTGTATCGAACATAGACAGGCACTTCATTTCTTACATGATAGTATACATGTTTCAATGCCATTCTCCCAAATCATCCCACCCTCTCCCTCTCCCTCAGAGTCCAAAAGTCCGCTCTACACATCTGTGTCTCTTTTGCTGTCTCACATACAGGGTCATCATTACCATCTTTCTAAATTCCGTATATATGTGTCAGTATACTGCATTGGTGTTTTTCTTTCTGGCTTACTTCACTCTGTATAATCGGCTCCAGTTTCATCCATCTCATCAGAACTGATTCAAATGTATTCTTTTTAATGGCTGAGTAATACTCCATTGTGTATATGTACAACAGCTTTCTTATCCATTCATCTGCTGATGGACATCTAGGTTGTTTCCATGTCCTGGCTATAATAAACAGTGCTGCGATGAACATTGGGGTACACGTGTCTCTTTCAATTCTGGTTTCGTCAGTGTGTATGCCCAGCAGTGGGATTGCTGGGTCATAAGGCAGCTCTATTTGCAATTTTTTAAGGAATCTCCACACTGTTTTCCATAGTGGCTGTACTAGTTTGCATTCCCACCAACAGTGTAAGAGGGTTCCCTTTTCTCTACACCCTCTCCAGCATTTATTGCTTGTAGACTTTTAGATTACAGCCATTCTGACTGGTGGTGAAAAGACAGCCTTCTGAATGGGAGAAAACAATAGCAAATAAAGCAACTGACAAACAACTAATCTCAAAAATATACAAGCAACTTATGCAGCTCAACTCCAGAAAAATAAACGACCCAATCAAAAAATGGGCCAAAGAACTAAATAGGCATTTCTCCAAATAAGACATATGGATGGCTAACAAACACATGAAAAGATGCTCAACATCACTCATTATCAGAGAAATGCAAATCAAGACCACAATGAGGTACCAAGACCTAAACTTTTAAGAGTTACAGAGGAAAATGTAGGGAAATCATTCCTTGACATTGGTCTTGGCAAAGATTTTTTTTATATGACACCAAAAGCACAAACAACTAAAGCAGAAATAAACAAGTGGGACTACATCAAACTAAAAAACTTTTGCACAGCAAAAGAAACAACAAATTGAGTGAAAAGACAATCTATATGGTGGGAGAAAACATTTGTAAACCCTACAGCTGATAAGGGTTAATATCCAAAATAAATAAGGAATTCATACAAGTCAATAGCAAAACAAAAAAGAAACAATCCAATTAAAATGTTTTAAGAAAGATGCTACCATTCAGAAAACTGGGAACAGAGTATAAAGGATCTCTATATCTTATTTCTTAGAATCACATGTGAATCTAAAATTATCTCAAGAAGCTTATTTAAAATTTTTTTAAAATGGGTAGAGAACCTGAATAGATATTTTTCCAAAGAAGACATGTACATGGACAATCAATACATGAAAAGGTGGTCAGAATCACTAATCATCAGAGAAATGGAAACTAAAAGTACAATGAGATATGTCACTCTTATTAGAATGAAACAAAACAAAAAAAGCAAAACAAGAGATATCAAGTGCTGGCAAAGAGGTGGGAAAAAAAGGAGCCCTGCTGCACTTCTGATGGGAATCTGGATTGATATTATCACTATGGAAAACAGTCTGGAGATTCTTCAAAAATAATTAAACATATATCTAGCGTATGAACCAATAATCCACCTTATGGGCATATATGCAAGTTCAGTTCAGTTCAGTTCAGTTCAGTCGCTCAGTCGTGTCCGACTCTACGAACCCACGAATCGCAGCACGCCAGGCCTCCCTGTCCATCACCATCTCCCGGAGTTCACTCAGACCCAGGTACATCGAGTTTGTGATGCCATCCAGCCATCTCATCCTCGGTCGTCCCCTTCTCCTCCTGCCCCCAATCCCTCCCAGCATCAAAGTCTTTTCCAATGAGTCAACTCTTCACATGAGGTGGCCAAAGTACTGGAGCTTCTGCTTCAGCATCATTCCCTCCAAAGAAATCCCAGGGTTGATTTCCTTCAGAATGGACTGGTTGGATCTCCCTGCAGTCCAAGGGACTCTCAAGAGTCTTCTCCAACACCACAGTTCAAAAGCATCAATTCTTCGGCACTCAGCTTTCTTCACAGTCCAACTCTCACATCCATACATGACCACAGGGAAAATCATAGCCTTGACTAGACGGACCTTAGTCGGCAAAGTAATGTCTCTGCTTTTTAATATACTATCTAGGTTGGTTATCACTTTTCTTCCAAGGAGTAAGACTCTTTTAATTTCATGGCTGCAGTCACCATCTGCAGTGATTTTGGAGCCCAAAAAAATAAAGTCTGACACCGTTTCCACTGTTTCCCAATCTATTTCCCATGAAGTGATGGGACCGGATGCCATGATCTTCGTTTTCTGAATGTTGAGCTTTAAGCCAACTTTTTCACTCTCCTCTTTCACTTTCATCAAGAGGCTTTTCAGCTCCTCTTCACTTTCTGCCATAAGGGTGGTGTCATCTGCATATCTGAGGTTATTGATATTTCTCCCGGCAATCTTGATTCCAGCTTGTGTTTCCTCCAGTCCAGCATTTCTCATGATGTACTCTGCATAGAAGTTAAATAAGCAGGGTGACAATATACAGCCTTGATGTACTCCTTTTCCTATTTGGAACCAGTCTGTTGTTCCATGTCAAGTTCTGACTGTTGCTTCTTGACCTGCATACAGATTTCTCAAGAGGCAGGTCAGGTGGTCTGGTATTCCTATCTCTTTCAGAATTTTCCAGTTTATTGTGATACACACAGTCAAAGGCTTTGGCATAGTCAATAAAGCAGAAATAGATGTTTTTCTGGAACTCTCTTGCTTTTTCCATGATCCAGCGGATGTTGGCAATTTGATCTCTGGTTCCTCTGCCTTTTCTAAAACCAGCTTGAACATCAGGGAGTTCATGGTTCACGTATTGCTGAAGCCTGGCCTGGAGAATTTTGAGCATTACTTTACTAGCATGTGAGATGAGTGCAATTGTGTGGTAGTTTGAGCATTCTTTGGCATTGCCTTTCTTTTGAATTGGAATGAAAACTGACCTTTTCCAGTCCTGTGGCCACTGCTGAGTTTTCCAAATTTGCTGCCATATTGAGTGCAGCACTTTCACAGCATCATCTTTCAGGATTTGAAACAGCTCAACTGGAATGCCATCACCTCCACTAGCTTTGTTCGTAGTGATGCTTTCTAAGGCCCGCTTGACTTCACATTCCAAGATGTCTGGCTCTAGATGAGTGATCACATCATCATGATTATCTGGGTCGTGAAGATCTTTTTTGTACAGTTCTTCCGTGTATTCTTGCCACCTCTTCTTAATATCCTCTGCTTCTTTTAGGTCCACCATTTCTGTCCTTTATCGAGCCCATCTTTGCATGAAATGTTCCCTTGGTATCTCTAATTTTCTTGAAGAGATCTCTAGTCTTTCCCATTCTGTTGTTTTCCTCTATTTCTTTGCATTGATCACTGAAGAAGGCTTTCTTATTTCTTCTTGCTATTCTTTGGAACTCTGCATTCAGATGCTTATATCTTTCCTTTTCTCCTTTGCTTTTGGCCTCTCTTCTTTTCACAGCTATTTGTAAGGCCTCCCCAGACAGCCATTTTGCTTTTTTGCATTTCTTCTCCATGGGGATGGTCTTGATCCCTGTCTCCTGTGCAATGTCACGAACCTCATTCCATAGTTCATCAGGCACTCTATCTAGGCCCTTAAATCTATTTCTCACTTCCACTGGATAATCATAAGGGATTTGATTTAGGTTCATATCTATCATATAAACTAATAATCTACCTTATGGGCATATATGCAAAGGAAACGAAATCACTATCTTGAAGATAGTCTTCTATATTCATTGCAGTATTATTCACTATAGCTAAGATGTGGACACAACCTAAGTGTATGTTGGTGGAGGAATGGATAAAGAAGTTATGACACACACACACATAGACACAACACAATGGAATATGATTTAGCCTTAAAAACGAAGGGAATCCTGCTACTTGCAACAACATGGATGAGCCTTGAGGACATTAAGCTTACTGAAAATAAAAAGAGAGAGAAAGAAAAGTAATTTCACTTACACATGTTATCTTAAAAAGAAAGCTCATAGAAATAAAGAGTACATTGTGCTGTGTGTGCTTAGTTGCTCAGTCATGTCTCACTCTGCAATCCCACGGACTATAGCCCGCCAGGCTCCTCTGTCCATGAGTAGTCTCCAGGCAAGGATACGGGAGTGGGTTGCCATGCCCTCATTCAGGGGATCTTCCCAATCCAGACATCAAAACCAGGTCTCCTGCACTGCAGGCAGATTCTTTACCATCTGAACTACCAGGGAAGCCCAAGAATACTGGAGTGGGTAGCCTATCCCTTCTCCAGGGGATCTTCCGGACCCAGGAATCGAACCAGGGTCTCCTGCATTGCAGGTGGATTCTTTATCAGCTGAGCTACCAGGGAAGCCCCCAAAGAGTACATTGGTGCTTGCCAGAGGCCGAGAAGTAGGGAAATGGGGATATGTTGCTCAAAGGGTACAAACTTCAAGTTGTAAAGTAGATCTTATGTACAACATTGGGTGACTATAGTTAACAATACTTATGGTATATTTGAAAGTTACTCGGAGAGAAAATCATAAAGATTCTTACCACACTCACAGTTACACAAAAGGTAACTATGTGAGGTAATGAATGTGTTAAGTAACATTATTATGGTGATCTTTTCACAATATAAATGTACATCCAATCATCATGTTGAACACCTTAAAATTACATAATGTTATATGTAAATTGCATGTCAGTAAACCTGGAAAAATTGATCAATCAGTAATTCATAAAACTAGTAGAAGAAACAAAAAAGTACACTTGAACAATACTATCAACCATGTATTACTGATATGTTGAGAAGATGTTGAAAGAAGGGATATCCTGAGGGTATGAATTGAATTTGTGGACTATGGCTACTAATGAATCATGAAGGTGGACAAAATTCCTTATTGACTGTTCAGATAATTACATCATTAATATGATAGAGAGTTTTGTGTAGCAATCCAAAACAGCCCTGGCTAAACGAGAAGGGTGAATAAATATGCAAAAGCCAGATGATTAGGAAATCAAACAAAGCACAAAACAAGGCACAGAGGAAAAGACAGAAAAGCAACGTTTAAAGAAATACTCTCAATAATTGAACATGAAGATTTGGAGAAGAATCTTTAGTTCTTATTGTCATGGGATACCTAGCTCACTTAAGGAAGTGAAGCTATATCTTGGATATGCTAAGAACTAAGGCTGATACCTTAGCATGAAGTCAAAGCTTAAACAAAGAAAGCAACTGAGGGAATGGAGAAACTGGAATGTGAGAAATACTAAGGAGAAATATTAAGAACAAGTTATGTTCATTTGCTATGGGAAGTAAGAGAACGAGTCTAAAATAATCCTCAGACTTCTTTTTGGGTATATGGGAGATGCTGTTACTTTGAGAACACACTTGAGAAACAGAAGTGTAGGAGGAGGGAAAAATGGAAAAGAGAGAAAGGTGATGAGTACAATCTTGGTGAGATGGCATTTGAAATATATATACCCAACATTCATCTCAATACAGCTTAAGCTAGAGATCTGGATAGATAATCTAATAGAAATAAATAGAAGTATTTATTTGAGATTCATCCGTAGATTTTAAGATATTTCTCTGGATGAAGTAAGCCAAGAAAAGTGTATAAGCAATTGGAATGGACAGAATGCTAGGAAGAGTAAGAGTAAAGTGGAGAATGAATTGGATAAGAGCAGACAGAAAGATGGAAGAAAAGAAAATCAAAGAAAACTGATGTAGCATGCAAAGGATGACAGAATTAGGAAAGCATCTTCCATTGTTTCAAATGACACAGGGAGAGCTAGAGTTGGAAACATAGTTCTTAAAATTTGGTCCATGGGTACCTCAGAGTCTCTAAGAATATCAGTGGTTTTATGAAGTCAAAACTATTCCCATAATAATACTAATATTTTATTTGCTGTTTTCACTGTGTGGTTACATGCTGCAAAATAATGGTGAGTAAAACTGCTGATTTGTTGTTGTTCAGTCACTTATGCGTATCTGACTCTTTGCAGCCCCATGGTCTGCAGAACACCAGGCTGATACCTTAGCATGAAGTCAAGCTAGTGATGCTGAATTGTAAAAGTAGTCCTTGTATTGCTTACCACCACATACTTTCAAGGGGGAAAAAGAGCCAATCTTACTTAAGAATGTCTTTGATGAAGCAGTAGAAACAAATATTAATTTTATGAAATTTTGACCCTTTTAATAATCCATGTGATGAAATGGAAGTATACATAGAGCACTTCTGCTGCACATTGACATAAGATGGTTGCTATGCGGAAAAGCAATTGTTAGAATTGGAAGATAAACTAGCCTCTTTTCCCATGGAATAACATTTGCATTTGAAAGAATGACTGCAAGACACACTAGGGTTATTCATACTTGGATAACTGGCAGATATTTTCTCAAAGATGGATAAGTTGAATCTGTTGTGTCAAGCAAAAAAGAAATGGTATTTGCTACCATGATAAAGCTTGAGCTTTCAGGTGAATATTGGAACTTTGGGAAACTTGTATCTGGCTAGGAAAGCGTGATACTTTCTCTATGTTTAGAGTGCTTTCTGATAAGATTGGTAGGAACTATTAATGCATGTGATTTTTGGTATTGTATTAACATTTTAAAAATCTACACAACTCAGTGAAATAATTTTCCAAAATATCTACACTTGACATTATTAAAGAAAGCATGGATAAAATATTTTTCAAAACGCAAGACAGATTAGTGGATTTTAATGTAGCAGCATACGAAAAGTTCAGTGATATGGCTTCCGATTCCACATTGCAACTAAACTTAAGAAACTACCACTTACTGAATTTTAGCATAGTGTCAAAAAAAAATAGTGTTACCTATTATCTAAAAACATTATTAAAACATTTTACTGTATTGAAGCTATCTATCTCTAATGAGGTTATATATTTTATTCCCATAATTTAACCAAAGCAGCTCGTTACAGCAGATTAGATGCAGTAGCAAAGATGAGAATCTAACTGTCTCCGAAGCCAGAAGATAAAGAGATTTGAAAAAAGTTTGACAATGCTACTCTATTCACTAATTTCATTTCTTTGGAAAATATAGCTATTTTTCATAGAGCTATGTTATTTATGTTAACATGTATTAGGTTTAGTATTTTTAAATAAATCCACACATAATTTAAATTTTTCTCAATTTTAATTTATAGACAGATATATATCTATTTCTAAATAGATATAATTCATATAAACAAAAGTTCTCTGGGGTCTTCAATAACATTTAAGTGTGTACAGAAATCCTGAGACCAAAAACCTTGATAAGTAACAATTATTTAATAAATGATTAAGAAGTCACTGAACCGTGAACTCCCTGATGTTCAAGCTGGTTTTAGAAAAGGCAGAGGAACCAGAGATCAAATTGCCAACATCCTCTGGATCATGGAAAAAGCAAGACAGTTCCAGAAAAAACATCTATTTCTGCTTTATTGACTATGCCAAAGCCTTTGACTGTGTGGATCACAATAAACTGTGGAAAATTCTGAAAGAGATGGGAATACCAGACCACCTGACCTGCCTCTTGAGAAATCTGTATGCAGGTCAGGAAGCAACAGTTAGAAGTGGACATGGAACAACAGACTGGTTCCAAATAGGAAAAGGAGTACATCAAGGCTGTATATTGTCACCCTGCTTATTTAACTTCTATGCAGAGTACATCATGAGAAACGCTGGACTGGAAGAAACACAAGCTAGAATCAAGATTGTCGGGAGAAATATCAATAACCTCAGATATGCAGACGACACCATCCTTATGGCAGAAAGTGAAGAGGAGCTAAAAAGCCTCTTGATGAAAGTGAAAGAGGAGAGTGAAAAAGTTGGCTTAAAGCTCAACATTCAGAAAACGAAGATCATGGCATCCGGTCCCATCACTTCTTGGGAAATAGATTGGGAAACAGTGGAAACGGTGTCAGACTTTATTTTTTTGGGCTCCAAAATCACTGCAGATGGTGACTGCAGCCATGAAATTAAAAGAGTCTTACTCCTTGGAAGAAAAGTGATAACCAACCTAGATAGTATATTAAAAAGCAGAGACATTACTTTGCCGACTAAGGTCCGTCTAGTCAAGGCTATGGTTTTTCCTGTGGTCATGTATGGATGTGAGAGTTGGACTGTGAAGAAGGCTGAGCACCGAAGAATTGATGCTTTTGAACTGTGGTGTTGGAGAAGACTCTTGAGAGTCCCTTGGACTGCAAGGAGATCCAACCAGTCCATTCTGAAGGAGATCAACCTTGGGATTTCTTTGGAAGGAATGATACTGAAGCTGAAGCTCCAGTACTTTGGCCACCTCATGCGAAGAGTTGACTCATTGGAAAAGACTTTGATGCTGGGAGGGATTGGGGGCAGGAGGAGAAGGGGACGACCAAGAATGAGATGGCTGGATGGCATCACGGACTCGATGTACGTGGGTCTGAGTGAACTCCGGGAGATGGTGATGGACAGGGAGGCCTGGCATGCTGCGATTCGTGGGTTCGCAAAGAGTCGGACACGACTGAGCGACTGAACTAGAACTGGAAGAAGTCACTAATGAATTCACAGAGACTGTTTCAGTAGAGTGACCAAGTTGTAAGATAAATTCTTATGAGATAGATTATAGATAGTGATAAGGAGGACATGAGAGTGACTATATAATAAGATTGCTGTATGGTCTGAGAGATAGAGTGGCCATAACCTAGAAAGTATTTTTTTTAATTCAGTTGTTTATTTCTTCTAAATTTATAAACAGACCCCTATGAAAATACAAACAAGCTTTTAAAATGGAAGTAAAGTTAATGTTAAAGCTCATAGGGAAAATTAAACATCTTGGAATTTCTAGGCAAGCTCTGAAAAACAAGAGTAATGAATGGTGATTAATTATATCACATGATGACATTTATTATAAAACTTTCATAATTAAAACAGTGTGGAATTAGCACACAAAGAGACACACTAATAGGATAGAATATAAACTTCAGAGATAGGCCCAGATAAGTAAGAAAATTTCACATGCTATAAAGATGGCATCATATATCAGAGTAGATCGACTTTTTGAGTAACAAGCATGAGACAAATGAATGGTTATATAGAAGGAGATAAAATTAAATGGTCATCCCAGTGCACCAGCCCCAAGCATCATAAATTTATATTAAAAACAATTAAATGGATATCTCACCACAGACAAACATTAACTCCAAATGGATTGGGGGCCTAAATGTAAAAAAATGAGGAAAACATGAGTAATTTATTATTTAACCTGACTATGAGAAGAGAATATATAAGTATACCTGAACTTAGAAAGGAAATTTGATTGATAAAATGAACTGCAAAATAATAATAATAATAATTTTGCTTGGCAAAAGCACCATGAAATAGCAATAGCAAATATATTATTTTCATTTACATGTGAAATGTGTATTATTTTTGATGTAAAAAGAGTTTCAAAATTGAGAAATAAAGATATGAAAAACAGAACACACTTTGTGAAAAACTGAATTAATAGTGACAAACATGAAAACAAGCTCAACTTCAGCTATAATAGAATAGTTAAAACTGTACTTAGATAACATATCTCACCTATTAGATTGGCAAAAATTTAAGGTTTTAAACTACACTTCGTTAACAAGATTTTGGGCAAATCTGCTTTCTTGGAAGTAAAAAAAAATAGCTCAAGCCCTAGTGAAATGTATATGTGTGCATTTATCTCTTGATAAATCAACTCTGCTTCTTGGAATTTTTGCTAAAATTAAACTTCCAAAAATATGAAACACACAGAGTTAGAGAGAGAATGGTATGAACATTATTTCTGGTGGAATTATTGGTAATTGCAAAATATTAGAAACAACTTAAATACATTACAGGAGACTGATTAAATAAATTATAATATAACTGTAAAATACAGTCCTAATGAGTATTAGAAAAAAGAATTAAACAGAGTATATAAATCATTTACATGATATCTGGGTTTACATCTACCATCTTCCTATGAATTGATAGAGAGGGATTCCCAGGACATATTACCAAGTAAAGAACAGCAAAGTGTTAACATGTATGTAATATTTTATCTTTTATTTAAGAAAGGATAAACATGAATACATATAGTTTTTCTTTTTTTTTGCAAAAATAAACTTCAAAGTATATTCCAGAATCAGTGAATGGGTTAACCAAACAAGAAAAGAAAGAGTGACATTTCTCTAAATATACTATTTGCATACTTTTGACTTTTGGGACATTATATTAAGGTGTTTTTTTTCTTTTTAAGTTTGTACATATTAAAAAACTCTGAGGTTTTATGTATTAAAAAACAAAAGCAACAAGATAGGATAAATCAATACTGAATGTATACAGAAACCAAAACAATCCCTAACTGTAAAGAATTGGTAACAGAACCACATAGAAGAAAAAAATTCATCCTAATTCTGGCAGTTTGGACACAGAGCTTTGATCTATATCCTCAGTGGGAAACATTCTAAAGACAGAAAATATTGTAATGCAATTTTAAACATAGCATTTTATTTACTGAGTGGTATGAAGATAGCAATTCTTAAATGAATTTTTATATTGTAGGATTTAGAAAATATAAGTAGTAAATAAATATATTGATGCTTTTGAGGACCACATTACTCACTGTGAGAAAAATGAGGAATAACAAGGAATTGGGAAAGTAGTGGAAGAGTCTTGTTTTACTGGATAGGAATTAAAGGCATAGATATATAGAAGCAACCATATCCTAGTAGCAAAGACTATACCAAGATTTCTTATTGGTTTATAAAACATTTGAGAACTAAAAAAACCGGGGGGTTCCTTGTATGAAATAACTGATTGCAAAACTGGGACATGGAAAAGAAAGGGTAAACCTGGTAAAATCAATGGCAGGAAGTAAGGAAATGCTCAGAGTACTGATGGGACATATCAAAGGGGTTCTCATTGGACAAATCTGGGATGACTTGAGCATCAAAATAATTAAGGATAGGAATGAATTAAGTTATACTGATTACAAAAGAATTCAGGAGTCTTTACCAATACAAATAAATGAATAACAAAGTGGGCAAGAAAATCCTTCCTTACAGTATGCCAACTAATAAAGAATAATAAAGTGAGAAAAATTATCAGTCTACAATCACATAATAATAAATGGTTCAGAGATGAGTCATCAGTGGATTCTAAGTCCATTGGGTCAAAGCTTATTGGGAGATAATTTCTTAATTTACAAATATATGTAGATTTTTCTACTTACCTTTTGGTAAACATTTCTATTTCATTTGAATTTGAATCACTTTATGACTCCAACACTTGAAATTTATTGAGAATTAATTTATGGTCAAATATATGGTCAATTCTGAGAAATATTTCTTATGTAAATGACAGAAATATGTATTTCTCACTTGTCAATGAGTTCAGCTTTTTTTTATTGTCCTCATACAATCACTGAAAAGTGTGTGTTAAAATCTTATACCATGATTTGAGATTTGTCTGTCTACAATTCTGTCCATTTGTGACTTACTAATGTTGAGGCCATATTATTACACATATACATGTTTATTATGCTGTGTCTTCCAAATGAATTAAATCCTTCATCATTATGAAGTAACTTTTCTTTAAAATTATTATTTTTTGTTGAAAAATATATCTTGGTAAATTGTTAACATAGCTGCACAGTCTTTCCATTGGTTAGTTCTTCTGTGGAGTACCTTTTTAATCCTTTACTTTCCTTGTGATTTGTATATGCTTCTTATAAACACATAGATTATTTTTTCAACTCTTAGAGTCTTAGAATATTTACTTCCATTTATAATGAATATAACTATGGATATATTTGGTTTTAATTCTGCCATCTTAGATGTTTCTATATTTTGCCACCTGATTTGTATTTCTTTTCTTTTAATATTTTACTGCCTCCTTTTGGATTTATTATATTATTCTCTAATATTTTTCTATAAATTTGGAAGTTAAACATTTCTTTTCTATTAGTGATTACCTTCGAATGGACATGTTATACTTAGTCATGAAAGCTTAATATTAAATATCATTTTTATTTTTCTCCTAGAAAATGAAAAAGTTTACTTTCAACCCTCTGTTCTTATATGCTGTTGTTTTGTGAATTTTAGTTTCATTAATATACTGAGCTCCATAAAAATTATCATTATTGTTTTATAAGTCAATGTTTATGTTTAACTTCACAATTACCATTTGCATTTCATTTAGTCACCTCCTGCATCTCCAGCCTTCCATTTGTGACCATTTTCCTTTGTTTGAAGAATATCCTTTATTATTTTGTTAAGTAGAAGTCTGCTTTTGTCATGTTCTCTTAGTTTTTGCTTGTCTGATAATGTCTTTATTTCACTTTGATTCTTGAGTGATTCTATAATTTTGCTGAATATATGATTCTAATTTATCATTCACTTTTTAAAAACTTTATTTTGTATTGTGGCATAGCTGATTAATAATGTGATAATTTCAGATGAACAGTAAAGGGACTCAATTATACATATATCAGTTATACATATATTGACACTACCATTTGAATGGTAGTGTTGAAGGTAGTGTTGAATGGTAGTTCTCACTGTTGCTGAGAAGGCATTCATCCATCTTATTGTTGCTTTATTGAACTGAACCTGAACATTTTTTCTTTAAGGTTGATTTATATTTTCTCTTTTTCTGCAGTGTCACTATGATGGTTCTTAATATGGACTGCTTTTTATTCATTCTGCTTGAGACTTGTTGAGCTCTTTAAATATGAGTAACCGTGTTTTTCATCAATTTGAAAAGCCATTATTTTTTCAAATCTTGCTTTCCTACCATTCTTTTCTCACCTTGTGGAACTCTTCTAATTTTATCCTATATGTCTATTATCTTCTTATTTTCTCTTTTATAACCTTCCAATTTTCCTTGCTTCATTCATCACAGTTTCCTGTAACTGACATCCAGTAATGCTCTCTTAGCCTTCTCATCCAGTAATGCTTTCTCTTGTCTAATCTGTCTTTGAGTTCTAAAGTTTTCATGTTAATGCTTAAGTTCCACATTTTCTCATTGTTTATTGATTGTATCTTAAATGTCATGCTTTATAGTTTGCAGTTTCTTGCTGAAATATTTAAGTTCAGCTTATAATTTTCATGTGCTGTGCTGTGCTTAGCCTCTCAGTTGTGTCTGACTCTTTGTGACCCTGTGGACTGTAGCCTGCCAGGATCCTCTGTCCATGGGAAGTCTCCAGGCAGGAATACTGGAGTGGGTTGCCATGTCCTCCTCCAGGGGATCTTCCCAACCCAAGGATCAAACCCAGGTCTCCCACATTGCAGGCAAATTCTTTACCATCTGAGCCACCAGGGAAGCCCAAGAACACTGGGGTGATTAGCCTATATGTTCTTCAGGGGATCTTCCCAACTCAGGAATTGAACTGGGGTCTCATGCATTGCAGGTGGATTCTTTACCAGCTGAGCTACCAGGGAAGCTCTAATTTCCATGTGCACACTACAAACAAAACACACTGTCTTTTTTTCTTATTTCTTCTTTTCCAATGACTCCTTCCAATGAAGGACTGATGTTGAAGCTGAAACTCCAATACTTTGGCCTCCTGATGTAAAAATTGACTCATTGGAAAAGACCCTGATGCTGGGAAAGACTGAAGGCAAGAGGATAAGGGGACAATAGAGGATAAAACGGTTGAATGCCATCCCCAACTCAATGGACATGAGTTTGAGCAAGTTCCGGAGTTGGGGATGGACAGGGAAGCCTGGCATGCTGCAGTCCATGGGGTCGCAAAGAGTCTGACATGACTGAGCAACTGAACTGAACTGATATGGTTCACGTTGTCTCTTTTCTTCATGTGCCTGTTTTTCATTGTATTTCAGTTATAGGAATTAAAAATAATTGAAAGAAACAATTTCAAACCTAGGATGATTTTTTTTTGCTTCCATCAAGAAAATTAGAAAGGTCAAGAATATGAAATTACTTTATTCCAATTTCCAGGCTCAATATTTTTTTGGTTACATAGGTGACTTGAACGAAGCCAGAACTCCATGTCAACGGTGGTTTAATTCTGCTTCATCTGTATTTCTAGTGTACAGGCCTTTGGGATCCAAAAATAAACTCAAGTTGGTTTACCTTTGCCAGGCTAATGAGATTAGAATAAGCTTCTCAACCTGTTATCACATCTTCAGGTTTGCAAATGCTTCATTAGCAGACATTACCCAGAAGTCATACTCATTTTTCTGGATTTCTGTCTTTCTGGATGTCTCACTATTTTATTATCTTCTCAATGCTTATAATTTTTTTTCCATATTTTTATTGTCTTTAGCACAAGAATCTGTCTAAATTACCCAGGCTGTAATTGTTGGAAGCTAATACTTTTTGTAATTATTAGAAGCTAATTGATGCTTTTGAACTGTGGTGTTGGAGAAGACTCTTGGAGTCCCTTGGACTGCAAGGAGATCCAGCCAGTCAATCCTAAAGGAAATTACTCCTGTATATTCATTGGAAGGACTGATACTGAAGTTGAAATTCCAATACTTTGGCCACTTGATGTGAAGAACTGACTCATTGGAAAAGACCCTGATGCTGAGAAAGATTGAAGGTGGGAGAAGGGGATGACAGGATGAGATGATTGGATGACATCACCGACTTGATGGACCTAAGTTTGAGTAAGCCCCGGGAGTTGGGAGCCTGGCATGCTGCAGTCCATGGGGTTGTAAAGAGTCGGACATGACTGAGCAGCTGAACTGAACTGAATGCTTCTAATATTCTGATTTAATTTAGCTGTGTATTTCTTTTGTAAGCACCGTAAGAACTAGCATCTTCCTAGAGAAGCTCTTCAGGATGGAGATGGTAAAAATCTGTAAACCTTTGAACATGTAGTTCAAATTGTGTATATAGGTTCACTTTCCTTTCTGGGAGATGTTTCATTGTTTTTTATCTAAAGGCATGTGTGTGTGTGTGTGTGTGTGTGTGTGTGTGTGTGTAGCCACCAATAATAGAACAATCTTAAAACTTAAATTTACTTTATCAATAAACCCAGAGTCAAAAATCTTTTGATGATATTAGAAATATAGTCTTGATCTTGTAAAATTTACTGGAATCTTTTACAGAAATATAACTTTGAAGAATTATTTAATGAGACACTAACTTTAAATTCCAACTGGAAGAGAAAAAATAAAAGGAAAAAAATGGATTTTAAAAGCTCTTATATACCAATTAGTTAAATTCTGTGACTTGAATATTAGCATTCCATCACTTCACAACAAATAGATGGGGAAACAATGGAAACAGTGAGAGACTTTAATTTTTGGGGCTCCAAAATCACTGCAGATGGTGACTGCAGCCATGAAATTAAAAGATGCTTAATCCTAGGAAGAAAATCTATGACCAACCTAGACAGCATATTAAAAACCAGAGACATTACTTTGCCAACAAAGGTCTATCTAGTCAAAGCTATGGTTTTGCCAGTAGTCGTGTATGGATGTGAGAGCTGGACTATAAAGAAAGCTGAGCACCGAAGAATTGATGCTTTTGAACTGTGGTGTTGGAGAAGACTCTTGAGAGTCCCTTGGACAGCAAGGAGATCCAACCAGTCCATTCTAAAGGAAGCCAGTCCTGAATATTCATTGGAAGGACTGATGCTGAAGCTGAAACTCCAATGCTTTGGTCACCTGAAGTGAAGAAGTGACTCATTGGAAGAGACCCTGATGCTGGGAAAGACTGAAGGCAGGAGTAGAAGGGGATGACAGAAGATGAGATGGTTGGATGGCATCACCGACTCAATGGACATGAGTTTGAGTAAACTCCAGGAGTTGGTGATGGACAGGGAGGCCTGGTGTGCTGCAGTCCATGGGGTTACAAAGAGTCAGACACGACTGAGCGACTGAACTGACTGACTGAACTGAAGGTATGCATATTTTAAATATAAGCAAGAAGATGATCATTTCTCTCATATCAACCTCCCCTGAATCTTCAAAGAAACCAATAGATGTTTTTCTTTTTGTATAACCAGAATTCAAGGATATATTTAAAAACATGGGGTAAATAATATATTTTAAGTAGATTAACGGTATAAATTTAGGCATGTTTGCTTTGTGAAGATTTGTATTGCACTATAAAATTTTCTATGGGAGATTTACAGTTGGAATAAAAATGTTAAGATTAATATTCTGGGATAGACGTATCTTTTCCAAGATTTAAATGATCTATTTTAAAAATTTGGACTTTGCTATATATTTTTGTCATCTTCAAATCATTTTAAATATCTCACAGTTATGTGTCTGTGTTGCAGAATTCATTGGCACTTTGACTCACAAAATAATTAGCAGCATAAACGGAAACTTTACTTTTGCATATTCATATGCTTTACATTTCTTTCATTATTGTTAACCTAAATATCAGATAAATAGGTTAAGAATAATCATTAACTAAAAGAATCCCGATTAAACGCAAATGTTACCACTCGACGTCTGTACGTTGTTCACAGTACATAATCCGAAAGTATTGAGCATAGCCGCTGCAATTCTACTGGCCAAGAAAGTTAATTACCTAAAGAAATTGCCCAAACAATAGCAATCTTCATGATGGCCTTAGTCCGTGAATTGAAACGGCTATGCTCAATAGGATTACGTATTGCTACATACCGATCCAGCGAAATAGCGCAGAGGTGCATGATGGACGCTGTAGAAAATAAAACATCTAAAGAAATCCAGACGGGGCACAAATATCTAGGTAGTGGCCAGACATAATCTGAAAGAGAACAGAGAGAAGACAAGAATAACATGTTATGCAAATTATACCGACTATAATTTTAGTCTATTTTTTCTCATAATCTAAATTTTTAAAAGGAAGTGAAATTTGGTACGTATTGTTTTTCCATAGTAATGATGACAGTAACAATAACGCATTCAGTGTTACATATATTATTTTTTATTGAGGTAAAACTTACATATTATAAAATTAACCATTTTAAACTGTACAATCCTGAAGCATTTAGTCCATTCACATCATCATGCAACCATCACCTCTTTCTGGTTCTAAAACATTTCATCATTGCAAAAGGAAACTGCTACCCATTAAGCAGTCACTCTCCATTTTCCCATTTTTTGTCCCCCTCCCAGTCCCCCTCCCCAGCCCCCCTCCCCAGCCCCTGAAAATTTCTTATTTGCTTTTTATCTCTTGAATTTAGCTAATCTGGGTATTTCATATAATCAGAATCATACAGTAAGCAACCTTTTGTGTCTTCTTTCACTTAACACAGTATTTTTTTAACTTTATTGTTATTATTATTTACTTTACAATATTGTATTGGTTTTGCCATACATCAACATGAATCTGCCACGGGTATACAGGTGTTCCCAATCCTGAACCCCCCTCCCACCTCCCTCGCCATACCATCCCTCTGGGATTAAGGTTCTTCCATTTTGTAGCTTCTATCAGTACTTCATTCTTTTCTATCACTGATGCTCTTATCAGTTGAGATTTTTTGGATGCTCTTGTAAATGGAATTGTTTTCTCAATTTCATTTATGATTTTCTCATTTCTCCTGTATAGAACTATAATTAATTTTCATGTATTAATCTTGTATCCTCCAACTTTGCTGAATTCATTTATTAGATCTATATTTTTATGTGTGGGTTTTTTAGGATATTCCATATGAAAGATCATGTCACCTGTGAAAGTGGTAATTTTATTTTTTCTTTTCCAGTTTTCGTCTGCCTTTTATTTTCTTTCTTGTTTCATTTCTCTAGATAGAATTTCCAGTGCAATGTTAAGTGTAAGTAGTGAAAGCAGATATCTTGTCTTTTTCCTGATCTTAAAGAGTAATCGTTCATTCTTTCGTTATTGAGTCAGATGTTAACTGTGGGCTTTTCATAAATGCCCTTTATTGTGTTGAGGAAGTTTCCTTTTATACCCAGTTTGTTGCATGTTTTTATCATGAAAAAGTGATGGTTTGCTAAGTGCCTTTTCTCTATCAGCAGAGATGATCATGTGCTTCTCTTACCTTTATTGTATTAATGTGATGTGTTACATTAATTGACTTTTATATGCTGAGCCATCTTTCATTCCTGGGATAAGTCACACTTGGTCATGGTGTATAATATGATGCCAAATTTAGTTTGCTTTTATTTTGTTGAGGATTTTTTGAATCTATATTCGAAAGTGACATTGGTCTATACTTATCTTTTGTTGTAATCTGGCTTTGGTATCTGGATAATGCTGATCTCATAGAATGAGTACATTTGTTCCCTCATCTTTTATTTTGTAGGAGTTTGAGAAATACTCGTGTTAATTCTTCTTTAAATGATTGATAAAATTTTCCAGTGGAGCCATCTGGTCCAGGACTTGTCTTGCTGGCAGGTTTTTCGATTATTGATACAATGTCTTTACTTGTTATCAGAGTCTTTATTTCTTCTTGAGACACTTTTAGTAGTTTGCATGTTTCTAGAAATTTGTTCATTTAATTTAGGTTATGTGGTTTGTTGAAGTACACTTGTTCATTTATTATTATTTTATAATTCTTTTAATTTCTCTAAGTTCAGTCATTATGCCCCTCACCACTTTCATTTTTAATTTTAGAAATTTGTGTCTTCTCTCTTTTTTTCATAGTATTTCTAGTTGAAGGTTTATCAACTTTGTTGACTTTACTGTGCCTTAAATCTCAATTTCTCCATTTTTTGAAGTAGAGTTTATAGTTTTGCCATATACTTGGTTGAAAGAATTTTTGTTGTTGTTGCATGCTTTAAATATGCAATCTCACTGCCTTCTGGCCCCCATAGTTGCTAAAGAGAAATTCATTATTAATCTTGTTAAAGATCCTGTATAATTTTGACCATAATGTCTTGGTGCAGATCTCTTGAAATAATATATGTTTATAGAGTTCATTGAGCTTCTTATACATGTAGTTTCATATCTTTCCTCAAAGTGTGGAAAATTTTGACCAATAGTTCCTTAAATTTCTTTCTGTATGTTTTCCCCCTTCTCCTCCTCTTCTGGCACTATCATTATGCATGTGTTAGTAAACTTGATAGTGCCTCACGTGTCTCTAGGGTGCTGTTCATTTTCCTTCATCTTTTCTCTTTCTTCTCACACTGGATGATCTCAATTGATCTGTTTCAAAGTTCTTCAATTTTTCCTTCTTTTTGCTCAGTTCTGCAGTTGAATCAGTCTAGTAAATTAACTTCAGTTTTTGTATTTTTCGTCCTCCAAATTTCTATTTATTTTTATAATTTATATTCCTTTATTGCTATTCTTTGTTGAGAAGACATTTTCCTTATTTCCTTTGGTTCTTTGTCCATGGCTTCCTTTGGCTATTTGAGCATTCTGAGAGTTGATTTAAAGCCTGTCTATTTAAGTCTAATGCCTAGGCTTCCTCAGTATCATTTTCTTCTTCTTTTTTTTTTTTTTTTACTATGAAGGAGTCATACTTTCTAGTTTCTTTGCATTCTTCTTACCTTTGATGAAACTTGAATACTTTGAACTTTATAATGTGGCAACTCAAGAATTTAGATTTTTTTCCCCTAGACATGCATGGTTCAGAGGTCAGCTAGAGATATAAGCAGAGTTTACGGTTCCCCAGAGAAGAATCTGTGGTTCACTCTATCTCTATCCTTTCCTAGATTCTCCCTCAACTTTTAATTTTGAGATTTTCTCAAACTCTGTCTTCAGTTCCTCTGAGCTACTAAAACTACAGATTTGGGGGAAGTTTAGTATTTCACCTGGCATAGACTGCATCTTCCGCTTTGGCTAATAAGTCATGAAATGTGTAAACTCAACCAGTGTTGTTCACTTCTTCCAAGTCTTAAGAAACCCCAGAATCTTTGTTTCAGGTTTTTCTCCAGTACATTTAGAGTTATTTTTGTATTGTGTTTAGAGTTGATGGGCTTGCCTGATAGCTCAGTTGGTAAAGAATCCTCCTGCAATGCAGGAGACCCTGGCTCAATTCCTGGATCGGGAAGGTCCTCTGGAGAAGGGATAGGCTACCCATTCCAGTATTCTTGGGCTTCCCTTTTGGCTCAGCTGGTAAAGAATCCACCTGCAGTGTGGGAGACATGAGTACAATCCCTGGGTTGGGAAGATCCCCTGGAGATGGGAAAGGCTACCCACTCCAGTATTGTGGCCTAGAGAATTCCATGGACTGTGTAGTCCAAGGGGTTGCAAAGAGTCAGACAGGACTGAGAGACTTTCACTTTCACTTTCCACTGGCAATTCCAGAAGTGTAACTAACAACCATTGGAATTCAAGGAGCAAAACAAAGAAATCAAAGAAGTTATTAAGAATTATTTTAAACAAAATATTGATGAATGTTCATTTCTGTTCATCATTATCTTGTAATCTCCTCAGATTGTATCTACCCGGAAGTTGATTGTATTGAGGGTTTGTGTATTATCAACCTGTTCCATTTGTAGAAATTCAGTTCAGTTCAGTTCAGTCGCTCAGTCATGTCTAACTCTTTGTGATCCCATGGACTGCAGCACGCCAGGCCTCCTTGTCCATCACCAACTCCTGGAGTTTACTCAAACGCATGCCCATTGAGTCAGTGATGCCAGAAATTACTTTTCCAATTTTGTTTCAAATACGCAAGTATCACCTGACTGCCATTATGTGGAGAATTTTGTTTCTATAACCACTGGAATATAAGATGCATTAAGTCAATGTTGTTCTCTGTGTTTTATTTTTCTACTATTTAATTCATGATACATAGGTCAATGCATGGCACAAAGCAGGTACTCAATAAATATTTATTAAATTTGTAAATGAATATATCCCCCTCAACAGATTATAACATCACCCTAAATCCAACTTCATCATGCTGTGCTGTGCTTAGTTACTCAGTCATGCCCAACTCTTTGGGACCCCATGGAGTTAATCCTCAAGACTTCTCTGTCCATGGGGATTCTCCTAGCAAGAATACTGGAATGGGTTTCCATGCTCTCTTCCAGGGGATCTTCCCAACCCAGGGATTGAGCCCAGGTCTCTTATGTTGCAGGTTGATTCTTTACTGTCTGAGCCACCAGGGAAGCCCAAGAATACTGGAATGGGTAGCCTATCCCTTCTCCAGAGGGCCTTCTCAACTCAGGAATCAAATCAGGGTCTCCTGCATTGCAGGTGGATTCTTTATCAGCTTGACTATCAGGGAAGCCCCAACTTCACTATATGCCAATACACATTCTCAATAAGGTGCGTATCCACTCTGCAGATCCACTATCTAGTCAGTTCTCAGTTCTCAGCAATTACACATTTAATAATGGCAAAAATGGCAACAGCTATTACACAGTATCTTATACCAAGCACAGTGTTAGCAGTGTTAGTTAGGTACTTAATTTTTAGTTCTATTCCATATAACTGTAGTGTCAACTCTATAACCCTACAGTGTGAGGAAAATGTGTCTCAAAGTCTCAGACTTGTTCAAGTCTACAGAGTTTTGCTCCAAATCTGACATTTTTTCCCCCAAACACAAAGGTACTTCCTATCACCATACACTATTTATTAAATAATAAATACAATTTTTTAACAATACAGGACAATATTTCTGGTGCAGGTTTTTCAAGAAGTCTACTTCCAAACCTGTAAGACAGCAAAATCCAAAAACAAAGGGAATGAACAAGCACCTAAAGTAAAAACTATCCCAAAGATAGCAATATCGGAATGAGTTAAATTATTGATTTCTAGATTAACTTCATTGGAGAAGGCAATGGCACCCCACTCCAGTACTCTTGCCTGGGAAATCCCAGAGGCTGCAGTCCATGGGGTTGCTAAGAGTCGGACACTACTGAGTGACTTCACTTTCACTTTTCACTTTCATGCATTGGAGAAGGAAATGGCAACCCACTCCAGTGTTCTTGCTGGAGAATCCCAGGGACATGGGAGCCTGGTGGACTGCTGTCTATGGGGTCGCACAGAGTCGGACACGACTGAAGTGACTTAGCAGCAGCAGATTAACTTCATTATCAAAAATAATTGCAGAAAACTTTCTCTGAATTTATGTAAGCCAAGTTTTCTCAAACTTGTCTGATTATAATTATTCCCTAAGGTTTTTATCAAAAATGTTTTTCCTGGATTTCACTACAGACATTGTAATTCAAAATATTTAGAATTTCAGTGAATGTTTAGTTTTTGTTTATCTTTGTAAGAAGACAAATGGATCGTTCAAGTTGTCTTAATGGAATTAAAGTGTATTTTCTTTAGATAAATTTTTTAAAATATAAATTTATGTATTTTAATTGAAGGTTAATTACTTTACAATATGTGAAAAGTTTGTTGGAAGTTGCATAGCAAAAAGGCCATATAACATAATTTCCATGGGGGAGATCAGTTAGTCGAAAGAGACAAAATCTTGTTTTCAGAAGCAAAAATTGCATAGTGTTTCATAAGACATTTTCTTATATTCACTCATTTATTCATTCAAAGATTACATCAAAGATTACATCAGATTACAAGATTAGTAACCAAAACTCACAGGCATCACCACCAATACTGACAATAATGGCAAAGACTGAATAATAAACACTGTAAAATTTCAGTTCATTTGTTGAAATGAAAAAATAAAAGGGATTTATTTCTATGAAATGTTGGAGATGACATTTGCTTGGTACAATAAATATTTGTTACTCGTATAAAGGAATATCCTTACCCTGCAGATCATAACCCCACCACAGAGAAAATACCAATTTTCTAATATTCTGATAATGATTAAGAGATGTGGAATGTTGGACTGTAAAATAATGCCAAAGCTAAAATGTAAATGAGAAGTTATAATTGATGTTTTTAAGTTAACATATATGAAAAGATGAACAAACATTAAAAAAGTTTTAAAATTTCTTCAGTTCATTTCATAAAATAATACAGTGTCAGTATCAAAACTTATATACTGAAAAAATGAGACTAGAGACAAATAGCATTCATTGATATAGATTCAAAATTACAAACAAAATATTCACAAATATAATCCAGCAAAGAGTAAAATGAGTAAAACACCACAGTAAAACAAAATTTAGTTCAAGAATGTAATGATAAATTAATATCACAAAAATCTGCCAATATAGTCTCTTATATTAACATTTGTAAAGAAAGTTTATGAGCTTTATTCTTAATAACTTTATAAAATGCTATAAAATACAAGAGCCATTCCTAATTAAAACTTTAATTAATTATATAGAGATAAATAGAATTCCCCTTTAATTTGGTAACTTAACAAAAACCAAGAACAAATATAAACAGTAATGTGTTAAATACATTTCAAGTACATTAAATTTTAAAACTGGACAGGGCAGAAATTTACAGAGACTTTAAAGCAGCTACCATAGCCATACTCAATGAAGGAGGGGTGGATATTCTTGAAATTAACAGAAAGAGAACTTCACAAATAAGTAGTACTTATGAAAAAGAAACAAATGAAGAGTTTAGAGCTGAAAAAAAAAATCACTGGGTTTCCTCAATAGAAGAATGGATATGATAGATGAAGAGTCATTAAAACTGAAAGTAGATCAATAGGAATTATCCAAATGAACAAGAATGAAAAAAAAAAATAAATGGGCACTGTAGGAACTATGGGACAACGACTATAGGAACACACCTAATATTTATGCCTTTGAAATCTTGAGAGAGGATATACTGGTACAGGAGAAAACTATGTGAAGAAACAATGGGCTAAAAAATTTCATATTTGATAAAAAATAAATCTACAAATTTACGAAGTTCTGCAAAGCCCAAATGGTTAAACCAAAGAAAATCATGCCTAGACACATCATAATCCGGTGAAAACAAAAGATAAAGAAAAAAATTCTTGAAGCAGCTGAGAAAAATGACTTTTTCATGAGAGACCAGAAGGTATAATCACAATTTGGAATTTTATATCCAGTGAAACTATCTTCAGAAAATGAATGTGAAATAAAAAGATTTTCTTTAGGGGAGGAAACTAAGAAATTGATTGCCAGGAGACTTACTTTAAACAAATTTAATGATGTTCTTCAGAAAGAAAGAAAACTTATAAACTTTAAGAGTAAATGAGGAACAACAGAAATGGTAAACAATCTGGGAAAATAAAATAATTATTTTTCTTTTCTTAGGTCTTTAAAAGACATGTGACTGTCAAAAACAAAAATTATTACATCATCTGAGAAGGTTCTCAATGTATATAGGTAAATTCCATACTATAATTAAAACAAAAAGGCAAAGGCTTAAGGAGCCTATATGGATGTAAGATTTTTATATTCACTTGAAGTAACATTAATTACTAGGAAATTATGACAGATTAGCTACATATATTTTAATCTAAACACAATCATTAAAATTTTTATGGCAAAACCAATACAATATTGTAAAGTAATTAATCTCCAATTAAAATAAATAAATTTATATTAAAAAATTGTACAAAGAATATAGCAAAAAATCAATATATCAATGAAAATGGAATACTAAAATAAAATGCAGGACCCACCAAATAATTCAGAAGAGGAAAAAAGTAATTAAGAAGAGAAGAAAAAAGTAATTAAAAAGTAAAGAAAAAGAGAATTAATAATTGCATTAAATGTAAATGATATAAGGTGCAATTTGTATCAATTTAAAGAACTAGCCTTGTTGGATTAAAAAGTATAAAAATACTATATACTGTCTATAAGAAACCTACAAGTTTAAATATAATGCAGATAGGTATATAGTAAGAGAATGTAAAGAGATAAACTCTGCAAGTACTAATCAAAGAATGCTGGGGTTATATATTAATATTAGACAAAGTAAATTTCAGATCAAAGAATGTTACTAGGGATAACAGTGACCATTTTATAATGATAAGGGTGTCAATTCCTCAAAGGGATCTAACCATACTAAATATTTATGTACCTAATAGCAGAGCTTCAAATTTCATGAAGCAAAAAAAGATAGAAAAGAAAGAGATCAGAAGTACAATTGCTACACATACACACAAACATATGTACAATGGAATATTGTTTCATGTTCAAATGAATGAAATTAAGATACATGCTACAACATGGAGGAAACTTAAAGACATTATTCTTAGTGAAATAAGTCAGACACAAAGGGACAATTCCACTTACATGAGGTTCCTAAAATAGTCAAATTCATGGACACAGAAAGTAGAATGGTAGCAGCTAGGGGAAGGGAGTATGAGGAGTTATTGTTTAATGAGTTCAGAGTTTCAGTTTGGAATGATGAGTTCTGGAAATGGATAGTGGTGATCGCTTCATAATAGTGTAAATATACATAATGTTACTGAAATGTATGCTTAAAAATGGGTAAAAGGATAACCAAAAAAGTAAATAGCACTTTTCCAGCCACCGTAGAAGCCCTTCCATGTGGTCTGACTGAATTGTAAACTCTTCACCTCCACAAATTAACCACAGTCCTGGCATTTACAGTAATCAGTAATAACATTTCTCTATAGCTCTATAAATAAAGTGTGCCTTTCTTAGTGGGAAAAAAGTACAATCACAATTATACTTTGAGATTTCAACATCTTTTCCTCAGTAATTGATATAAAAGCAAACAGAAAATTACTAATGGTATGAAAGAACTGAACAACATTAAGAACAAACTACAACAAATTGACGTTGGCAGAACACTCTATGCCACAATGATATATACACATTCTTTGCAAGAGTTCATGGGAAGAAACACAATAAATTAAATCTTAAGAAATTAATATAATTTATATTACATAATGTATAATTTTCTGACCACAATAGAATAAGCCTAAAAACCAGTAACAAAAAGATACCTTGAAAAAGTCAAAGTATCTGGCAGTTAAACAACACAGTTCCCCACAATCCATGTTTCAAAAAGGAAGACAAATCATATCAGAAAATAATTTGAACTAAATGAAAATTAAAATAAAGGATCAAAATTTGTGTGATGGTGTTAAAACGATACTCAGAAGGGAATTTCTAACAATAATGTTTTATTTTAGAAAGGAAAAAAAATCTAAAATCCATGATCTATGCTTCTATATTAAATGGACAAAGAAGGGTAAAAATTAAATCCAAAGTATTAGAAGAAATTAGGTAATAACTACAAAAGCAGAAATAAATGAAATTGAGGAAATTCAATGAGATCGAATGAAATAAAATGTTGGTTGTTTGAAAAGATTTTATAAAATTGATAAACTTCTAGTCAGATTGAGGAATAAATAAAAATAGAAGACACAAAGTACCAATATCAGTGATGAAAGAAGAAATATCTCTGTAGACTCCACGAACAGTTATAAGGGGATTATAATTATAAACAAATATATAAATGGATATATATGGAATATTAGAAAATGGTATTTATTTGCAGGGAAGGCATGGAGATGCAGATAGAGAGAATGGACTTGTGGATACAGTGGGGGAATAGAGGATGGGACTAATGGAGAAAGCAGCAGAGCACTACCATGTGTAAAATAGATAGCTGATGAGAAGTTGCTATATAAAAAAAGGAGCCCAGCCTGGCACTCTGTGATGACCTAGAGGGATGGGATGCAGGAAGGGGAAGGAGGCTCAAGAGGGAGGGGATATAGGTATAATTATGGCTGACTCATTGGAAAAGACTTTGATGCTGGGAGGGATTGGGGGCAGGAGGAGAAAGGGACGACAGAGGATGAGATGGCTGGATGGCATCCCTGACTGGATGAACGTGAATCTGAGTGAACTCCGAGAGTTGGTGATGGACAGGGAAGCCTGGCGTGCTGCGATTCATGGGGTCGCAAAGAGTCAGACATGACTGAGTGACTGAACTGAACTGAACTGTGTTGTTGTACAGCAGAAACCATCAGAACATTGTAAAGAAATTTTCCTCCAATTAAAAAAAAATCAAGAATGATTTGCCCGTAAATTTTCTAGGGTTTTGGAGTCCTTAGACATGAAATCACAAAGTTTCTGAGCTATGCACTGAGGCAAGAATTTCAGAGGAGAATGTGCTCCTGAGAAAAAATGAAAACAACTAAAGAAGAATACAAGTGTTCTAAATCCCCAAACCTGAGTCATCCTTTTCCTCAGCCTAACATTTGCTCACTTGCACTCTGTGAAGACTGCCAAAACCAGGATAGTTTACTGGAAACTAAACCAAGATTTGAATTCATCTGAATGAAGCCTTTTTAGAACTCCAAAGTCTTTTTAGACAGCCAGTCTTTTAAGTTAGGGAACAGTTCCATCCTAACTTAAAGTCTGGAAAACTTAATGGAATCCTAGGCTGTCATTCAAGTTGATGGTATTGACAGAACTAACTGTCAGCAACATTTCTTATAGATCAGTAATTTCCATACACAGGTCCATGGAGAAAACTGAGAAATTAAGTGTAACAATGTAATTTTAATAAGGCTATATTTATTCTATTTAAATATATTTTATTAAATAAATTCAATAAATATATGGAATTTTTTAAAAAAAATTCTGAAATTATCCTCCTTATGGAATCTATAAGTAGAAGGGTCTAGCCCATATGATTGGCTGAATTTTGCTTTATTATTTTATTCCTGATCCCATGTTTTTGAGGACTCAGCACATTCTTGATGTTTCCTATCACTCGGCCCTTGACAGAATACCCTGGATATCATTGCATTCTGCATCTTACATCAATTATTTCTTCTAAATGCTTTCGGGGAATGCCACGCTTTCTCCCTTGTAATCACACCCACCCCCTTGCAACTTGATTCTTCTCTGATACTAGACTGCGTTTCTACCCACTTGAACTTGATTTAGAATTATTGGATCTTCTTTTGCTTCTGAAATTCAGACATTTAAAAAAAATTTTGCCTTGACCACCAGACATGAAATTCTGGGCTGTTTTTTAGGCTATAACCTTTGCTTCTTTCTGCAGTAGAAAGTAAATTCTCTCTCCTTCTATCTACTCTGAGTAAACAGACCCTAAGTAAATTTGTCCAACTACTAAACTCCACTACCTTGGTTCTGCTGAGAGGAGGAGCTGCAGTTCTGGAGGCATTACCTGTATGCTGTAGAGTTGCTGGCAACTCTGCAGAATGCTCAGACTACCACACAATTGCACTCATCTCACATGCTAGTAAAGTAATGCTCAAAATTCTCCAAGCCAGACTTCAGCAATATGTGAACCGTGAACTTCCTGATGTTCAAGCTGGTTTTAGAAAAGGCAGAGGAACCAGAGATCAAATTGCCAACATCCGCTGGATCATGGAAAAAGCAAGAGAGTTCCAGAAAAATATCTATTTCTGCTTTATTGACTATGCCAAAGCCTTTGACTGTGTGGATCACAATAAACTGTGGAAAATTCTGAGAAAGATGGGAATGCCGGACCACCTGACCTGCCTCTTGAGAAATCTGTATGCAGGTCAGGAAGCAACAGTTAGAACTTGACATGGAACAATAGACTGGTTCCAGATAGAGAAAGGAGTATGTCAAGGCTGTATATTGTCACCCTGCTTATTTAACTTATATGTAGAGTACATCATGAGAAATGCTGGACTGGAAGAAGCACAAGCTGGAATCAAGATTGCTGGGAGAAATATCAATAACCTCAGATATGCAGATGACACCACCCTTATGGCACAAAGTGAAGAGGAACTAAAAAGCCTCTTGATGAAAGTGAAAGAGGAGAGTGAAAAAGTTGGCTTAAAGCTCAACGTTCAGAAAACGAAGATCATGGCATCTGGTCCCATCACTTCATGGGAAATAGATGGGGAAACAGTGGAAACAGTGTCAGACTTTATTTTGGGGGGCTCCAAAATCACTGCAGATGGTGACTGCAGCCATGAAATTAAAAGAGGCTTACTCCTTGGAAGGAAAGTTATGACCAACCTAGATAGCATATTCAAAAGCAGAGACATTACTTTGCTGACGAAGGTCCGTCTAGTCAAGGCTATGGTTTTTCCTGTGGTCATGTATGGATGTGAGAGTCGGACTGTGAAGAAGGCTGAGTGCCGAAGAATTGATGCTTTTGAACTGTGGTGCTGGAGAAGACTCTTGAGAGTCCCTTGGACTGCAAGGAGATCCAACCAGTCCATTCTGAAGGAGATCAGCCCTGGGATTTCTTTGGAAGGAATGATGCTAAAGCTGAAGCTCCAGTACTTTGGCCACCACATGCGAAGAGTTGACTCATTGGAAAAGACTCTGATGCTGGGAGGGATTGGGGGCAGGAGGAAAAGGGGACAACAGAGGATGAGATGGCTGGATGGCATCACTGACTGGATGGACGTGAGTCCGGAGTGAACTCCGGGGGTTGGTGATGGACAGGGAGGTTTGGTGTGCTGTGATTCATGGGGTTGCAGAGGGTCGGACACGACTGAGCGACTGAACTGGACTGACTGAACTGCAGGCCCTTCTCTATCACTAAGTCATGTCTGACTCTTTGTGACCCCATGGACTGTATCTTGCCAGGCTCCTCTGTCCATGGGACTTTCCAGGCAAGAATACTGGAGTATGTTGCCATTTCCTTCTCCAGGGGACTTTTCCTGGCCCAGGAATCAAACCCTTGTCTCCTGTATCTCCTGCACTGCAGGCAGATTCTTTACTCATTGAGGCATTAGGGAAGCAGGCTAATATGTTCAATGGTTTCCTATTGGCCCCGGGCTTACAGATCCACTCAAACACCACTGTCTCTTACAAACCAAGGTCATAGAACACAGTACTCTACCCTCTAACAAAGATCTGTCAGAAGGCCTCTCTAGCGATGTAGTTCAGCATCTGCGACATGTAGATTTTATGCTTCTTCAGTGAGGAAGAGTGATGTTTCTGGTATATGTCCTGATGATGTGGGCAGGGAGATGGGACATCCTACATATGCAACCAGCCAGCACCCCCTTAGTATAAAATAGGGATTTTCTGGCAGCACTATGCAGGATGTTCAACCTCCCCGCCCATGTGAAGGTTAGCTGCCGCATCATGAAGTTTCAGTTTCTGTCGAAGGGTTTGTCGCTTGATGCATCTTTGTGTGAATCATTTCAGAAAGACCTCTTCCAAACTGGTCATCTGTTCCTGGTGAACTGGCTGTGATTACTAATAGCCTAAATGATCTAGAAGGCTGGTAACTGATAACCCACCTCATACTCAAACTTAAGCCTAGTATCTCTAACAATATAATTTTCCATCAACGTAAAAGATGAAATTCTCTTGATATGGATTCCAAGATATATCATGGGTTACAAACACTCTCCAGTTTCACTCCCAATTCTGTCAACCCTCATGAAATAAATAACATAAACCTCTGAATTACATAATCCATTCTAAATAATATAAACATATTAGACTTATAAAATAAGTCTAATATAAACATAGACTTCTTATACTACAGTAGAGGCAATTCTATTCCTCAAAGACCCTAGTTGGGCTACATATACTTATTCCAGTTATCCAAGATTATCCCAGTTGAAATTAACTATCTTATATGTATCACAAGTTAATTGTAGAAAGCATAGGTCTAGAAGCAACATCCTGAGACTCACTGTTTCATGGCAATGCAATCTGATCACCACACTCTGAAATAAATAAACTTAGCTAAAGACAGACTCTGTCAGCCTCGTTCTTTTACTTGAACAAATTTTGCTTTATGTACTATCCTATCTCAAGCCTCTCAGCTCTGAGAACTTTTATACCTGTAAAAATTCATGAATCTTCTATTCCACCAGCACCTAACACCTGAAAGGTTCAGTATGATGTTTAAAATCTTTTAAAAAACATCCTGGACTTGCTCGCCTGAAATAATCCTTTAACCCATCTATTCTGGAGTTTCCCACATGATTTGCAATAGAGCTAGTTACTTTTGAGTTGACTTCAAGTCTTTTCCTAGGGGAATATGGCAAAGATTTCCATTTCTCTGTTGATATTTTTTCCAGAGAATGGAAGACTCAACAATTTCATGTATCTTGGGTGGGAAAGGGAGAAAGACAAAGAAGAAATGATGAGTATTTTCCTGGAGCTCTCTGCCTAACCAAGTATACATTAATGAGAATTTTTGTTATTGGTATTAGGGGTTCTACTCTAGTAGAGTAAGTATTAGGTATTTTTCATTCTGAGTTGTGTCCGATTCTTTGTGACCCCAAGGATTGTAACCCATCAGGCTCCTCTGTCCATGGGGTTTTCTAAGCTAAGAATACTGGAGTATTCTCCTCCAGGGGATCTTCCTGACCCAGGGATTGAACCCCCATCTCCTGCATCTCCTGCCTACACTGGCAGGATTCTTTATCACTGAAACACCTGGAAGGCCCACTTTAGCACAGTAGTGGAGGAAAAACAAACAATGCGCATAAGGGAGTAAGATATTGTTGTGGCTTTAAATTTATGCCTCTAGATGTTTTTTGGTTTTGGCTTCATTTTAATACATTAAGTTCACCTATAATATGGTGAACTTCCAAAGGGAGGAAAAGCCTATTTGTATCATTTAGGTAAGGTGATTGCTAAATCAATAGCAGAAATATATATTTTAAAATGTATTAAGTATTCATAATTTATCATCTTGATGATACTAGTAAGATTAAATTTAGATAATTCTTGGATACTTGAGTGATAAGTATCATGACCATCCCATCATTCTGACTAAAGGCCAAAGTAAACATAAAATGTTCTTTTGAGTAAATTTTTAATAACAGTCCTTTAGATTCCTGTAACATATTCATTAATACTAAAATGCACTTTTTATTAACGATTAGGATTCCAAATAATGAATAACTCATCCCTAACTGGGAGAAGGCACTGGCAACCCACTCCAGTACTCTTGCTTGGGAAATCCCATGGACGGAGGAGCCTGGTAGGCTGCAGTCCACGGGGTCGCTAAGAGCTGGACATGACTGAGCGACTTCACTATTCACTTTCGTGATTTGGAGAAGGAAATGGCAACCCACTCCAGTGTTCTTGCCTGGAGAATCCCAGGGACAGGGGAGCCTGGTGGATTGCCGTCTCTGGGGTCTCACAGAGTTGGACACGACTGAAGTGACTTAGCAGCAGCAGCAGCAGAAATTTTTAGTTCAGTGTTTCTAACTTATTTGGTTGCTACTCTTTAATTTACTATTTGGTGGAATACATTTTCTACAATACATTTAAGCTAAAGATATAGCACAAAATCTATAAAATCAATTTACTTTTATCTTACATTTATATGTTAATATTTACTAAAAATCTAGTCAAGTCTGAATTAATTGCTACTGATACTAGTATTGACAACATGCTGCCAGATAGTTGGCAGATTTCTTAAAGCCCTCGGTAGGAATCATGGTTTTAGAACACTCAAAGTAGCTAGGTCAAAAAGACACCATCTACAGCCTTATTTAGAGCACCTTAGTAACTGCTGTTTGTGAACTTGTAACCCATACTCATTATCTGCTCTCTCTAGTTAGTAATCCTCTTGATTATTTGCAGGGAATACCCAAGGCTTGGAAATACATCTTCAAGTGAACTTCAGGTATTAACCTTGGATGCCCCCATGAATTCCCTTCTTTTACATCACAGATTGAAACCAATACTTAATCAGTACTTTTCATATGCCCAATTTTCAAACATCCCCACATCCTAAGGTTTACTAAAGCTTTTTGTTTTTTACTTATTTTCTATTCAAACGATTCACTCTGCAGAAAAATGAAAATAGATTAAAGGTTACTGTGAAATTTTAATTAATAGAAAACAGAAACTCCTTATAAAGCTTCTTAATGGGGACCAGAAAGCAATATTGACAATACTGAAATACAGTTTCATAAAGACAAACTCTCTCTCTATGTGTGTATATATATATGACTAAAATGTTGTGGTTTACAATGAAAATATTGCCATTTAACAATATTTCCCTAAAATTTCACAAGTTTGCTTTTAAAAAACACAAAACCAGTGACAATGTGTTTCAGGAGCCAAGTAATGGAGTAACTACTACATTGTATAACAGATATGTTCTTTTCATAGTAATACATTACTCAGATTATTAATTTGAATTGTTAGTACTGTAGATGTATGTTGAAATGAATTTTAGGAGAACTGGTATATTTTATTAATTTAGGGTTTATTCTCTCCCTTGTTCCAAAAAAAGTTTAAGGTGTTTTACTGATGTGGCATTGAAATATGTATTTAATAAATATTCAGTTCTTAATACATAATAGGTAGATGGAGATGATACAGAAGGCAAACATTCTATTTGTTCTCATGATTTTATAGTATAGAGAGAAACATTATAAGATAGAAAACTAAACTGGGCAAAAGAGAAGCACACATGGAGTAAAAGGGCGTTTTTTTCATATGCAGCAATTGAGAGAAGAAAGCCAAAGGAGAAACAAAATCAAAAAGCAAACAAAAACTTGGGATTTTTGAACGGCATTTTTAAGCCAGAGAATGGCAAATATTTTCTGTAAGGGGCTAAATATGTATTTTAGTCTTCATAACTACTCAACTCTCCTTTGGTAGGGTGAAAGCAGCGATCTTTGAAAGAATAGGTATGACTATGTTCAAGAAAAATTTATGTATCATTAGCTGTAGCCAGCACAATTTGACACATGGGTATAGTTAGCCAATCCCTGACCTTGAGAGCTAGGAAGGGGGAACTGATGTGGTTGAGGATTGATGGAGATGATTTGGTGTTATCCTCAATGCTGCTGCTTGGCATTATCAGGGATAGAGCTAATTCTCTCTGTATTAGGATCAGGTTGGGAATTGAAAAAATAACCCAGGTACACAAAAAAGATTTCTGCTTTAGCTGCATAAAATGAGCATGTTATTGGGGATCCTAATTAGATTCTTAAAAGACATTAATATTCAAGAGAAGGAAATGTAAACATTTCACTCAAGTCACTAAGAAAATTTCATGGTGAATCTGAACATTTGAAGTTTCATTTTATTAGGTATTGAGATCCTCCATTTTCAGTAGGAATCAAAGGCCTGTAATTTAAGTGAACACAAGCTCATACACATGTATCCTTCACTTTACACCAAGTTCTTGATCAGCCTGAGGAAGTTCCCTTCTATTTCTAGTTTTTTCTTTTTATCACAAAAGGGGGTTGGATTTTATTGAATGCTTTTTGGAGTCTATTAAGGTAGTGAGGTTATTTTTTTTCTTTTATTCTGTTAATAAGCTGCATTATATTGATTGATTTTCTCAAGTTGAACCAATTTTGCTTTTTTTTTTTTTCTTTCTTTTTGCTGCAAAAGTTTTATTGTTTCCATTTGATGCAAGGATTGGGTGAGGCTCCAGGATGTTTATTTTTTTATTTTTTTTTAAATTTTTTATTTTTTTTAAATTTTAAAATCTTTAATTCTTACATGCGTTCCCAAATATGAACCCCCCTCCCACCTCCCTCCCCACAACATCTCTCTGGGTCATCCCCATGCACCAGCCCCAAGCATGCTGCACCCTACGTCAGACATGGACTGGCGATTCAATTCTTACATGACAGTATACATGTTAGAATTCCCATTCTCCCAAATCATCCCACCCTCTCCCTCTCCCTCTGAGTCCAAAAGTCTGGTATATACATCTGTGTCTTTTTTCCTGTCTTGCATACAGGGTCGTCATTGCCATCTTCCTAAATTCCATATATATGTGTTAGTATACTGTATTGGTGTTTTTCTTTCTGGCTTACTTCACTCTGTATAATTGGCTCCAGTTTCACCCATCTCATCAGAACTGATTCAAATGAATTCTTTTTAATGGCTGAGTAATACTCCATTGTGTATATGTACCACAGCTTTCTTATCCATTCATCTGCTGATGGACATCTAGGTTGTTTCCATGTCCTGGCTATTATAAACAGTGCTGCGATGAACATTGGGGTACATGTGTCTCTTTCAGTTCTGGTTTCCTCGGTGTGTATGCCCAGAAGTGGGATTGCTGGGTCATAAGGTAGTTCTATTTGCAATTTTTAAAGGAATCTCCACACTGTTCTCCATAGTGGCTGTACTAGTTTGCATTCCCACCAACAGTGTAGGAGGGTTCCCTTTTCTCCACACCCTCTCCAGCATTTATTGCTTGCAGATTTTTGGATCGCAGACATTCTGACTGGTGTGAAGTGGTACCTCATTGTGGTTTTGATTTGCATTTCTCTAATAATGAGTGATGTTGAGCATCTTTTCATGTGTTTGTTAGCCATCCGTATGTCTTCTTTGGAGAAATGTCTATTTAGTTATTTGGCCCATTTTTTGATTGGGTCGTTTATTTTTCTGGAATTGAGCTGCATAAGTTGCTTGTATATTTTTGAGATTAGTTGTTTGTCAGTTGCTTCATTTCCTATTATTTTCTCCCATTCAGAAGGCTGTCTTTTCACCTTGCCTATATTTTCCTTTGTTGTACAGAAGCTTTTAATTTTAATTAGATCCCATTTGAAAAACTGCCCAGTGGATGCAGAGAGGGGCTTCAGGTGCAGCCCTGACTCCAGAGGACTCCTCAAAGACCGCTGGGCTCTAGTGGTGTTGGAGGGTGAACGTTTCAAAGATATATTCGCCCAGCCCAACCAGGGGACCAGCCAACCTGCGGAGGTTAGTCAGATGGTTGCCATCTACTTGATGAGTTTCAGCTATTGGCTCAGCTCCCCGCCTTCTCCCCATCCTCCACTACTCCAGCAGCCTATTGGTGTGGGGGGATGGGGCTGATCAGGTAGTTGTAATCTACTTGATGAGTATCAACTGCTCGTACAGGAAGCGGCTCTCTAGGAAGTCACAGGGATGGGAGTCTGCAGGGGCTGAACCCAAGGCATGAAGGTCCACAAGGGCCTAGCTCAGGTTCTTCTCCACGGCTGTGGCAGCTTCCTTATTGTCCAAAGTTTTATCCCATTCATCTTGGGATGGCTTTTGCACGTCCTAGAAGAGGGCACGGGACACCGTGCTGGTTTTCCATCTTCAAGAGATGCTAGGGGCCCTGCTCCTTCTTGGCCAACTTGGAAAAAGTGGCCCATGCTGTCCAGAGCCACATCCTGGCAGTGGAAATAGAAGCCCATAGAGAGGTAGGTGTAGGGGGACCCAGATGCTGTTGACACCGTGGTTGATGGCAACCTCCACCTCAGTGAAATAATTCTGAGGAATCATGGTTGTTTGGTCTTAAGGAGTTAAGCTCAAAATGTGTTGGCTAGTCCAGAGGCCGAGGATGGCTGAGTGGCTGGTTCCAGAGGTTACAACTGGAAAAAAGGTTGGAAGGCTGTCGGCGGCTGGAAAAGGGGGGAAGGTGTCCCTGGGTCCCTTCTGTCCAAACACTGTTGAAGCAAGAGACAGATCCACAGTACCACCTGAGAACACTGCCCCAATTTTGCATTTCTGGGATAATACCCATTTTCTTGGTATCCAACCTGTTTCATATCTTGCTGGATTCAGTTTGCGAGTATTTTGTTGAGGGTATCTGCATCTATATTCATACAGGTTATTGATCTATAGTTTCTTTCTTTTTTTTCTTGTGCTATATTTGTCTGGTTTTGGTATCAGGATCATATCAGTCTCATAAGAGTAGGAAAGAATTCCTCTTTTTTTTTTAATTTTTGAAAAAGTATTCGAAGAATTGGTGGTAATTCTTCCAGGGACTTACCAGACATGTCAAACAATGACAACTGTCTGGAAATGAGGCTCTGAAGGAGTTTGCTAACTCTGTTCCACTCTGGTAGGTATCAGGCTGCTAGTTTGCACTGAGATTGCAGGCTCTTGGTTTTCAAGGCTATCCTGGAGCCTGAGAGGGGTCATGAAATTAGGCAAGATAAAATGCTACAGAGACTGCTGTTCTTATCAAAATTCAGTCATTTTTCTTTAATAAGCACTCCCTGGCTTGCTTTGAGCTTTTAGGTAACTTCCAGAGTCCCAGATTAGTTGATTCTGACAGTTTTTATAAAATTTCTTGTTGCTTTTAATGAAGAGAGAATTTTGGAAGGAATAAAGACTGATATTCACCTGTAATTTCTGTGTTATTAACATATCTTAAAATTTGTTTTGTTTTTGTTTTTTTAATATAATTTTATTTATTTTAATTGAAGGTTAATTACTTTACAATATTGTATTGGTTTTGCCATACATCAACATGAATCCGCCACAGGTATACACGTGTCCCCCATCCTGAAACCCCCTCCCTCCTCCCTCCCCATACCATCCCTCTGGGTCGTCCCATTGCACCAGCCCCAAGCATCCAGTATCATTTTGTAGAAAAATTTTCACACAGATCGTATTATTAATACAGAGAATGGAAATGGTGATTTTGAATAGAAGTATGAATGAGAATATGGAAACATCATATCAATATGAATTACCCAGTATCTAGGGGATGCATAATATACTATTCTTATAAATAAAACTATAGGTATATTTTATAATAGAGTATTTTAACATAATTATCTCAAATGGTTTATATCAGTCATTGCTTTATCTTATAATTTTGCTTATGTTTGTTCTTACTGCAATTCTTTTATCACAATCTGTTTTACATTAAAAAAATTTATTGGAGTATAGTTGATTTACAATGTTTTAATTTCAGATGTACAGCAAAGTGATTAAGTTATACATATGTGTATATTTATTCTTTTTCAGATTATCCCTCATATATTTTACCACAAAATATTGAGTAGGGTTCTCTGTGCTACACAGTAGGTCTCTGTTGGTTATCTGTCTTATATATAGCGGTGTGTGTATGTTAATCCCAAGTTCCTGATTTATCCCCCCACCATGTTTCCCCTTTGGTAGCCATAAGTTTGTTTTCAATATCTATAAGTCTGTTTCTGTTTTATAAATAAGTTCATTTTTATTATTTTTTTGAATTTAAAAAATCTATTTATTTTATTTATTTTTGGCTGTGCTGGGTGTCGTTGCTATGTTCAGGCTTTCCCTAGTTGCAGTGAGCTGGGGTCACTCTTTGTTGTGGTGCATATGCTTTCCATTGTGGTGGCTTCTCTTGTTGTGGAGCATGGGCTCCAGGGCGCACCAGCTTCATTAGTTGCAGCTCCTGGGCTCTAGAGTAGGGGCTCAGTAACACGGGCTTAGCTGTCCTGCAGCATGTGGAATCCTCCCAGACCAGGGATTGAACCCCTGTCTCTGCATTGGCCAGCAGATTCTTAACCACTTGACCACCAGGGAAGTCCCTGTATCATTTTAAAATTAGATTCTACATAAGAGTGATGTTTTATATTTCTAGGTCCACCCATGTTACTGCAAATGACATTGTTTCATTCTTTTTAATGGCTGAGTAATGTGTGTGTGTGTACCACATTTTCCTTATTCATTCTTCTGGCAAAGGTCACTTATGTTGTTTCCATGTCTTGGCTATTGTAAACTGTGCTGCTATGAACACTGGGGTGCATGTATCTTTCTGATTTATGGTTTTCTCTGAATATCTGCCCAGATAGTGGGATTGCTGGATCATGCGGTAGTTCTATTTTTTGTATTCAAGGAACCTCCATACTATTGCCCATAGTGTTTGTACCAATTTACATTCCCACCAACAGTGTAGGAGGGTTCTCTTTTCTCCACACCCTCTCAGAATTTATGGTTTGTAGACTTTTTGATGGTAGCCATTCTGACTGGTATGAAGTGATCTCTCATTATAGCTTTCCATTTCTCTGACAATTAGTGATGCTTTACTTTATATTTTAAAAAATGTTGCCATAGTCAGAAATGTTATATTTTTATGTAGCCAAACATCTCATTCTGCTCATTTGTGTAATCATCTATGGTTTCTTCATCTTAGATGTTAGGTAAAGAGCCCATACTTGGGATATTTTCAATTTCTTCTTGTTTTTACTTGGATAGATTTTAGTCAACTTTTCAATCTTTCATAGAATTTATTTTCATGTGTGAAATGAAGTGAGAATTTAAATTTATATAACATGTTTTCTTTTATCATTGATTTTTGATGTCTCATTTATCATAAATAGTATGACCTACTACTAGGCTTTTAACTTTTTTAATGTTTTTATATGTTTAATCCTACATCCACACATTATTATTATACTGGGTCTTAGAATATATTAAGAAATAGCTTTCTATTTCCATCTTTGAAAAATGTTTATTAGAAATATGCATTGAATTTATTAAATGATTTTCAGCCTTTACCAGAATGAGTTTATTGTATTTAACCTACTGCAATGCCATATTTATATATTTCATAATATGTTTAAAAATCCTTAAATTCATTAGATAAAAATAAACTAGCATTAAAGTATAATTTTTTTCCAGGAAGCTTTATAGATTATATTACTTATGTATCACAGTAACTTTACAAATTAGTTACAGATCAAAGCCATAACCCCTAAGGTTTGGTGATGTTAATACTCAAAGTGATGTATTTGATAATTTGTATTTGAATATACATATCAAAAGCCATGATTTCACCCTGTTAATACAATCTATATTGTGTTTTATTGAGAATTTTTCTATGTTAATAACTCTTATTCACTGTATAATGGAGAGACAAACATGCAAACAAATTTCACTACAATGAGCTAAGTGCCATGACCGAGGTAGTACACATGATATTCTGGAAATAGTATAACAAACTTAACTCTCCCCAGGTTTATAAGATAAGGCTCCTTAGAGAAGGCTGGAAAGGGAAGAAAGTGAAGTTTGGAGGAAGTAAGAGAGCTGGACAAAAAGTCAAGATCAGCAATGATGTCATAGAATACAGTATTTTTGAATGGAAGAGTTAAAAAGCTGGAAGGAGGTACTTTATATTTAGATGTAGGAAGTTGGGGCTTCCCTGATGGCTCAGAATCTGCCTGTAATGCAGGAGACTCGGGTTCGATCCTTGGGTCAGGAAGATCCCCAGGTGAAGAGAATGACTAACCCACTCCAGTATTCTTCCTTGGAGATTCCCATGGACAGAGAAGGCTGGTGGGCTACAGTCCATGGGGTCGCAAAGAGTCAGACATGACTGAATGACTAACATTAGGAAGTTGATTGGGCTTCCCTGGTAGCTCAGATGGTGAAGAATCTGCCAGCAATTGATTACAGAAGTATACCCATTCTTAATTTTTGTCAAATTATAGGAATAATGATAAAAAATTATGTGGCTTTGTGAATTTCCAGGAAGGTTGTGCTTTAAAAAATATTTATGCCCACATTATTTGGTATATATACCAACTATATAGTATCCTATACTTTCTCTACTGTCAATTTTTTTAGATTAATGCAGATTTTCTATCTTCCAGCTTCCCTTGTTATAACAGGAAGTTGGAAAGCAAGACTGAGAGAGAGTTAGAATCTCCTTTTACCACTTTTCCATCCTAACCAAGGAGATAGCACTTAGGGGGAAGTTGTGAAAAGAGCAGTGTCAGGGATGACTGAGACGTGCCCTGAGGACCTCCAGGTTCACTGCTTGTGCTGAACTTCTGCTGAACAGTCTAAACAAAACTGCTGAACAGTTGCTGAGTTGCCAAAAGAAAGGAAAAGTGTTGAGATCTGTACTTTTTTCTGAACTAGAGAAAACATATCTTTCCGTAGTAATAGATGAGATATGCTCAATAACCCAATTGTATTTATATAACAAATTTATCTTCCAATCCAAAGTCTTGGGAAACAACTTGTATAAGTCGGCGTAAACTTCTCACGTTACATAAAAAACCCTATCCATTTCCTCTAGTGTGACATTATTCTGTGTCCCTCTGGAAACTGTGATCCCAGAATTCCAATTCTAAGACTTCAAATAAACTGTGTTTTGGCCTCTTTATAGTTTGTGGTCCTTTGGGTGGACAAACTTTAGTATTGTTTTTCATTCTAGTCACATCATTGTAGTTTTTATAAACATTTAAAAGTTCTCCTATACAGGGTTATTGAAAAGTAATTAACCTCCAATTAAATAAATTTATATTAAAAAAATAAAAAAACATTTTTATTTGCACACAGGATAAAAAAATAATAAATAAATATAAATAAAAGTTCTGCCATATTTGGAATACTCCTTATTAATTTCTGGTAGGGTTTTAGATTTCTTTTGGCTTGATATTATAGGACTTGTGTGAAATGCTAAGATCGGTTTCTATCATTTTTACATATTCTGTCACTTTAAGGAAAAATATATTCTTTTATTTATTTATTTTTGTTTTATATTGGAGTATAGCTGATTGACAGTGTGGTAAATTAAGGTATACAGCAAAGGAACTCAGGCATACATATCAGTTCAGTTCAGTCACTCAGGCATGTCCGACTCTTTGCGACCCCATGAATTGCAGCACGCCAGGCTTCCCTGTCCATCACCAACTCCCGGAGTTCACTCAAACTCACGTCCATTGAGTCGGTGATGCCATCCAGCCATTTCATTCTCTGTCGTCCCCTTTTCCTCCTGCCCTCAATCCCTCCCAACATCAGGGTCTTTTCCAATGAGTCAACTCTTCGCATGAACTGGTCAAAGTATTAGAGTTTCAGCTTCAGCATCAGTCCTTCCAATGAACACCCAGGACAAATCTCTTTTAGAATGGACTGGTTGGATCTCCTTGCAGTCCAAGGGACTCTCAAGAGTCTTCTCCTACACCACAGTTCAAAAGCATCAATTCTTTGGCGCTCAGCTTTCTTCACAGTCCACTCTCACATCCATACATGACCACAGGAAAAATCATAGCCTTGACTAGACAGACCTTAGTCAGCAAAGTAATGTCTGCTTTTGAATATGCTATCTAGGTTGGTCATAACTTTTCTTCCAAGGAGTAAGCATCTTTTAATTTCATGGCTGCAGTCACCATCTGCAGTGATTTTGGAGCCCCAAAAAATAAAGTCTGACACTGTTTCCACTGTTTCCCCATCTATTTCCCATGAAGTGATGGGACTGGATGCTATGATCTTCGTTTTCTGAATGTTGAGCTTTAAGCCAACTTTTTCACTCTCCTCTTTCACTTTCATCAAGAGGCTTTTTAGCTCTTCTTCACCTCCTGCCATAAGGGTGGTGTCATCTGCATACCTGAGGTTATTGATATTTCTCCCAGTAATCTTGATTCCAGCTTGTGCTTCCTCCAGCCCAGCCTTTCTCATGATGTACTCTGCATAGAAGTTAAATAAGCAGGGTGACAATATACAGCCTTGACGTACTCCTTTCCCTATTTGGAACCAGCCTGTTGTTCCATGTTCAGTTCTAACTGTTGCTTCCTGACCTGCATACAGGTTTCTCAAGAGGCAGGTCAGGCGGTCTGGTATTCCCATCTCTTTCAGAATTTTCCACAGTTTATTGTGATCCACACAGTCAAAGGCTTTGGCATAGTCAATAAAGGAGAAATAGATGTTTTTCTGGAACTCTCTTGCTTTTTTGGTGATCCAGCAGATGTTGGCATTTTGACCTCTGGTTCCTCTGCTTTCTCTAAAACCAGCCTGAACATCTGGAAGTTCATGGTTCACATATTGCTGAAGCCTGGCTCTGAGAATTTTGAGCATTACCTTACTAGCATGTGAGATGAGTGCAATTGTGCACTAGTTTGAGCATTCTTTGGCATTGCCTTTCTTTGGGATTGGAAGGAAAACTGACCTTTTCCAGTCCTGTGGCCACTGCTGAGTGTTCCAAATTTGCTGGCATATTGAGGGCAGCACTTTCACAGCATCATCTTTCAGGATTTGAAACAACTCCACTGGAATTCCATCACCTCCGCTAGCTTTGTTCGTAGTGATGCTTTCTAAGACTCACTTGACTTCACATTCCAGGATGTCTGGCTCCTGGTGAGTGATCACACCATTGTAATTATCTGAGCCATGAAGCTCTTTTTTGTACAGTTCTTCCATGTATTCTTGCCACCTCTTCTTAATATCTTCTGCTTCTGTTAGCTCCATACCTTTTCTGTCCTTTATCAAGCCCCTCTTTGCATGAAATATTCCCTTGGTATCTCTAAATTTTTTGAAAAGATCTCTAGTCTTTCCCAGTTCTGTTGTTTTCCTCTATTTCTTTGCATTGATCACTGAAGAAGGCTTTCTTATCTCGTCTTGCTATTCTTTGGAACTCTGCATTCAGATGCTTATATCTTTCCTTTTCTCCTTTGCTTTTTGCTTCTCTTCTTTTCACAGATATTTGTAAGACCTCCTTAGGCAGCCATTTTGCTTTTTTGCATTTCTTTTCCATGGGGATGTTCTTGACCCCTGTCTCCTGTACAATGTCGTGAGCCTCCATCCATAGTTCATCAAGCACTCTGTCTATCAGATCTAGTCCCTTAAATCTATTTCTCACTTCCACTGTATAATCATAAGGGATTAGATTTAGGTCATACTTGAATGGTCTAGTGGTTTTCCCCCACTTTCTTCAATTTCAGTCTGAATTTGGCAATAAGGAGTTCATGATCTGAGCCATAGTCAGCGCCTGGTCTTTTTTTTTTTTTTTGCTGACTGTATAGAGCTTCTCCATCTTTGGCTGCAAAGAATATAATCAATCTATATAAATAGTTATAAATATAATCCTTGCTGTGTAACTAGTTGCTGTTTTGTGGCAAATTCAAGTTTTGCTTTTGAAATTTTCTGGAATTTTTAAAAAATATTTTTGATCCATGGCTGGTCGAATCTGTGGATAAAGAGCTCAAAGGACTGGCTGTATTCTCTAGGAAACCTGGCAAGGGTAAGTAAATCTTTATTTTAGTTAGGCAAAGAACTGTTTACAAAACAAAATAGTGTTCATTATAAAATTTTCTTTGTGGAACTTGATGAACACAAGATTGCTTTCAGTCAATGATTTAAACAATAAATGACTCCATTTTGGATTAGGAGAATTTATGTTTTGTTATTACATTGTTGTAACATTTTAGATGTTGATTATTTAATATCACTTTATATTCTTAGTACTCAAGTCACATTTTAACTTCCTGCTAATTAACCATATAAAATGGTCTGTCCTACAAATTTGTAGCTTGGTGCACATTAGGTATAGTTTTAGGTTACACATCTTTCTAGGAGAGTCACCAAGATTATTACATGCATTATAAAACTCTACAGTATTTCACTAAGTAGCTAGTTTTGCTTAGCTTTCTAAGAAATAAAACATTAGTTATGGTTTAGAAGTGTTCATGGCCAGATATTAATATTCCTTATCCAGTCAAGTATAAAACCTGAGTAAAGAGGTCATAACTATGTCATGAAAACTTATTTCTCTGAAATCTAATATCTCACTTTGTACTCCAATCCCATCTCTAGCCATCTTTCTGCTTTCATCTTCTGATACCTTTGTACATTTTGACTCTCTTACCTAGCGTGACATCTGTAAAATACCTCTTCTTCAGCTCCTTTTCCTGGTCCACTAGACAAACTCCTACACATAAAGACCCAGGTGAGACTGTTTAATTTGGCAAGCCCTTTCTAAAACTGCAGAGTCTGGTATTTTATTAAGTTATTAACATACAGAGTTAATTATTCCTTCCTATGTCTTCTCATGGTACCCTGAGTAAATCTGTATCTTAGTATCTATATTTTGCTCTAATTGCTCTTTTTATCTCTTCTGGTATACTGTAAACCTCTTGAAATTACAGTCTGCCTTAGTACTGTGTAATGTTTCACATAGCTCATTTAATAACAGATGTCAGTCTCTATGTGTTCTATGATGTCACAATTCCTGAGTATTGACATAATCAGCCCCACCCAGATTTAGGACCAATGAGAGACAGACCTATTAGTATACTAGAAGCTCCTAACAACAAGCTCTTGCCTTCTGTGGCCAGGCTGTGTAACAGCTGGTCTCACTGTTTGGGTTCCTGGTACCTAAGTTTTCCAACATTCTTGCTACAGAAAAAGATCTTCGGTAGAGACATAACTTGTCACTCTGGAATGATATAACTTGTGTGGAAGGAGCATGTCTACTTCTAGACTTCCGTATTTCATCTCAGGTCTAGATTTCACCGCGTTAAGATCTTGTCCTGTGTTGTATCTCCACACGGACTATCAAGAGTAGTGGAAACACCAGAAGTTACATCACTGCCGGCACAAAAAGCTTCCTTGAACTGTCTAGATACCCGATGTTTGAACTGTGGTTTGGTACTTGAGACTTCCGAATTTGGATTCAATCTGATGAACCAGTCACCAGGATGGGGATAGCATTTTTTGCTCGACTATTTTATCCTACCCTAGAAGAAATTTACGAAGGTATTAATGGGCCTCCTCCACCAAGTCATCGTCAAGAATTTCCAGATCCTTATTTCTTGACTCTGTTTCTGACACTATTTAATCATCAAGGGTGTAGTTTTAAATGCCTGCACGCATTAATAAAGGAGATTGTGAAAGATATTTTTGATGTCGATGGATTTGGGGTAGGTTTTCATCTGTGGGGGGCATGTCTATTTTATGAATGTGAATAATTTAATTATAGGAAACTATAAAGACCTTCATAAGCCTGAATATGTTTAAAAATTAATCTAAACTTAACTATCAAAGGATATTTTGTCTGGTAAAGATATTCAAATACTTGTTTCACTATTTTATGTTTTTTAGTTTTATTTAACAAAATATCTACTATTTACTATAATCATTCAATTTATAAGGTGATATTACTCAGGGAAATTGGAAATTTTATCAGCTACTTCAATTCACTAACAGGTTATTTGAACTTAACAAGATGGCCTTTTCATCATTCTCTTTAAACATTCTGGATCTGTCTTAGCTACTGGTGAATGTCTTCAAAGAATATGGCCTGGTTTCCATAACGCAGATTTGTTAAGTGTATAACCCATATAAGTGATAGGGAACAAAATTGGGGTAACCAAGGAAGGAGTCACAGAGTTTTGGGGTGGCTCCCACTCTAGATAATGCTTTCTATATAAAATCAATTTAGATGAGTAACCATTCACAAAATAGTAAGGGATATAAGAGAAAGTAGTGAAACTAAAAATATCTCAAAAATTGTGGCTGCATAGAAACAGTAGGAAAAAAAGTGACACTAGGGAGAAATGGTTGTTCTACCATGAGGAAACTTGAATGTTTGGAGTATGCACTGATGGCTGTTAATAAATGACTGGTGAAGACGCATGCTTGGAGCAAATGGTAGCTTGACAGAAAGCAAAAACATTCCCATGAAGAGCCTTCCTGCAATAACTCCTCTCCAATCTTCTATTCAGACTATGTATTTAGAAATACAGTGACCCAAAACATTTAGCTTTTATAGGCAAACTGCAGGTTTAATATGCTAATATATTTCTCAGTGAATTGAATCTTTGTAATAAGTTCCTGCAATGGGAATATTATCCTGACTCCTGCTTTTTTTTTTTTTTCAGTCAGGTAGATATTGCCATGATTAAAGTGACAAGAAATGTCCAATATAGGTAAAGAAGAAATTTGTAAGGGTTTCCCCAATATGAGTATTCCATATGTGTGACATGTATATGTTCTTTGGATATTTTCCTATATTTCTATCATCATTGTACTACTTACATATTTTTTTGTTCAAAGACTTTAAAGTATTCTCTAGAACAGTCTTTTGGACTCTGTGGGAGAGGGAGAGGGTGGGACAGGTTCGATGCATGATACTAGATGCTTGGGGCTGGTGCACTGGGATGACCCAGAGGGATGGTATGGGGGGGGAGGAGGGAGGGGGTTACAGGATGGGGAACATGTGTATACCTGTGGTGGATTCATGTTGATGTATGGCAGAACCAATACAATATTGTAAAGTAATTAACCTCCAATTAAATAAATTAAAAAAACATTAGCATATTAATCTTCTAAAAATATACATCAAGTGGAGTCTGGGTAAAATTATGAAAAGATGAAATTGGTCCTTGGGCATTTTCATTACTTTCAAACCTCTTTCTCCCATTAATAGTACCTATAGTTTAATCAAGTGATTTGAATTAAAATTAGGTTTCAATGATTAGAATTATAGGAAAGGCAAAACAATAGGGAAAAAGTGATAATGGAACAATTTTGGGTGGTATGGGAGGACAGAGCAACTTTAGCAATGTCCCTCAGAATACAGGGGGCCCTCCCTGGTGGCTCATATGGTAAAGAATCCACCTGCAATGCAGGAGACCCAGGTTTGATCCCTGGGTTGAGAAGATCCCCTGGAGAAGGGAATGGCTACATAACCCAGTATTCTTGCATGGAGAATCCCATGGACAGTGGAGCCTGGTGGGCTATAGTCCATGGTGTCACAGTGTCAGACACGACTGAGTGACTAACAACACATGACCCTCAAATCACACCTCATAAAAGGCTTCCTCTGAAAATATAACAAAGAATTCTAAGAACACACTTAGCCATTCTATGACATAAGCAGTTAGTCTAATGCTGCCACATTTTGTCTGTTATTAATATTCAATATAATATACTATAAAATATTTTAATAAATTGGTTGTTAAAAACAGAACCTATAAATTTTAGCTGAACTATCACTATCAGATAATCACTCTGGGATGAAGTATAAGAATTTTTCTAGCTTTTTTATCTTTAAGTGATGAAAGTTTTCAGAATTGAAACTGAAGACATGAAATGGCAAAGGATAAGGTGTTGACACAGGTTTAAGGGTTGAAAATAGTGGATGGCTAGTGAAAACTGTATCATAAGAGGAGGTTCCAAGCCATGGTTGAGGAGTCAGCAAAGGTTAATCAGGAAATAAAGCTGTTATATCTACAGCTTGAGGAACAGATGAATCATATGCTAAAGTTTGAAAATCAGAGGGAAAAAAAAAGGCAAGAAGAAATGGTTGGAAAGTAAAATGGAGAAATTTGCTACCCCAGGGGACTCATCAGGATACAGGATAAACAGGGAAATGTTTCCTTTAACCCACTGGTAAATCCCAGTTCTTGTCCTGCCTATTTCCCTCAGGTTAAATGTACTATTTGGCTACATACCTAACTTTCAGCCTTTGTATTTTGTTCCCTGGGTGCTGATCAGCTTCCTTTTTCTTTGGTATGACTCTTTCACAAACAGATAAGCTTTCCTCTTGGCATAAAAATATTCGTAAGATCTGAAGACAAAGGGCTCAAAGTGTAGAAAAAGCATGTGGCCTGGATTTTTGATTTGGATGTCATTGCAGATGATAGCTGAGAATATGAAAGTAGATGTGTTGCCCAGGGAAAGAATGTAGGGGAAGCAGACACCAAGACTTTGATACCTTTTTGAATAATTTTTTATCTAAAATTATGTTACTGAAACAAGTCCCTAGAAAATACCAGTTAAAGGCTGATTTTATCCTTCTATAATGTAGATTACCAAAGCTTACTCCATAATCTATATACTAAAGCTGAGGGGTTCTAAATTTGTATTTTATTCCTTTTGACCACTTGAATGTCTCAGCTATTGTAAAATTTTGCAAAAGCAGAAAGTAATTATATACAATTTTAACATTACATCATTTTGGCAGGAATTATTTCTTAATGATTTTCATTCTTATCTCAACAACCTTATATAAAATAGAAGCTTACTATTCTTAGATCCGGCAATATTTAATTGCTAGTTCAGCATTGTACATCCTCTAATTTTACACTATCATGGAATGAACATGGACTTTGAAACTAGACAAACGTGAGTTTGAGATACAATATCACTAGCTTAGGTGTCACCACCTCCATGAAGCCATTAACTACATTTTGTCTTCACAAAAAACTGTGTTAGTTGTTCAGTTATGCCTGACTCTTTGTGACTCCATGGACTGCAGCCCACCAGGCTCCTCTGTCTATGGGATTTTTCAGGCAAGGATACTGGAATGGGTTGCCATTTCCTTTTCCAGGAGATCTTCCTGACCCAGGGATAGAACCTGGGTCTCCTGCACTGCAGGCAGATTCTTTACCGACTGAACTATGAAGGAAGCCTCTCACAAGAAACTGACATAGATCTAACTTGACAATTATGCCACCATGTATTAAAATTATCAGTTACTGTGTCCATTTCCTGCATTACAACTCCTAACAGGCAAAGGAATATATTTATTCAACACAGAGCCCAGCACACATTAGGTGTTCCTTTTAATGTTTGAAAAGACAGATGAATAGACAGTATTCAAGTTTCTTGATTTATCTTTTTCTTACAGGAAGAATAAAAAGAGAGGGATGGTAATATTTTTTTTCAGCTTTGTGGATAAAAAGAACCTAAGCATAATGTGTCAGTAAAATAAGACCAGGAAATGAAAGCTAAAAGGCATTATCCTGAGCAAAGCTCAGTGAAGTAAGTAGGGACCTTCATGTTGAAATTTCTTGTCATCATGGGCTACATAATAGCTTGAGTCTGATTAGGGAGACAGAAGTTCTGACAATTAATTTGGCTCTTTGGAAATAATGAAGCATATTTCTGAGAAGAAGCTGAATTGTGAAACTCTAGGGCACATTCTAAGATGACTGCCCCATTTTGTATTTAATTAGCTCATATTCCTAATGGACGTGTCATGAAACAACACAGAAACTCTATGCAAAAGCACTTGACCTAACTCTATGATTTCACATCTCTGTGTCTAATAGCATCATTAGGCCAGACTTTGAATCTGGTTTCCATAGAGACTATTTGCTCGAGTAAAAGAAACAGATGAGAAAACTCATTATCTTGTATTTAGAACTTTATGCAGCTAAAATCATACAAGAATACATCACAGCTAGTGCTAAATATTCACTAGATAGCTCCCATCATTGTATTGCAAAATCCCTGGTTGCTGATTCCAAAATTACAATGCCTCAATTTAAAACAATTTACTAGACATCTCTCTCAGGAATATGGTACAGAAGTTTCATAAATGGACCTTTTGGAACAGGGAAATTCTTTATTGTCCCTAAACCTCATTTCACTGCTACTTTCATCAAAGAAACTTTGTGACTTAGAAAATGCACCCAAATTTAGGGAAACTGCAGTCGTCTTTTAAAATTAAGATCATTCATTTGACTATATATATATATATATATATATATATACACACATATATATATAAAATATTGCATACAGTTAGAGCTTGTCAAAGTAGTTATAGTTGTTCACAAATGCTCAAATTCTATCAGACAGTGGATGTTTAACTTGGTAGGAGCTAACTAGAAATATTAGACAAATCTGGGACTTCCCTGGTGATCCAGTGGTTAAGACTTCACCTTCCAATGCAGGGGGAGCTAAGACCCCACATGTCTCAGGGAAAAAAAAAAGAAACAATATTGTATTAAATTCAATAAAGACTTGAAAACATTGTCTACATGAAAAAAATTTTTTTTAAAAATTAGACAAATCTAAAAGTATGCCTTGCTAGCATGGAGGCAAATATGTCCCCACCATGGTAAAGAACAAAGCAGAAAAGCTAATCTTGACTGGAGCTCATTTTACCACATCTAGACACAACACTATCCATGGTGACAAATGATTTTGCATTTGTTTCTAGTCTAGATTCTATGTAAATTGCTTTTTCTTGGATGCAATGATGATGAACTTCAGGGAGAATATGTATGATTCTGAGTAGAATCTCTACTATCTTCTAGGTTGATGTTGTCAAAAGCTTATTGTTTAATGTTTTATGTCTGGGCAACAGAGGAAGGCCAGAGGAAAAAAATTAACACTGGGACCTTGGCATCTGTGTTAATGTGTAGGTCTGTTTGCTCTTCTTTTCTGCCTAATAAGGACAGCTAAATATTCTGTTACCAAATAGGATCCCCCTATGTTCTTTCACTCTTATATTACATTCTCCACTGCTTGATAGGCTGCCTTGAGTCCCTGTGTGTCAACATGAGCTGACACAAACACAGAAAGGCTTATTGAACCATCTCTTATATTGAGGTGAGAGTTGCTTCAGTCATAATAGGGCTAAGTAAGCTGCCAGAAAAACTTGCTTCTATGGAATGGGTGCTCCAGTATGTATTTTATGACTAATAATACTCTGGATTAACTTCTAAACCAAATTAGTCTCTGTCTTTACACAAAGGGCATGGTTATACTTTAAAAACTTCTGCCAGTAACATGTTGTTATCTAAATGTTGCAGTAACAGAGCACCTTCAGTTTAGTGCTCACTGTTGATATCTAGGATGCATGTTTGCTCTTTGACATAATATAAAAGAAAAATAAGGAAGAGTCAATCCCCAAAAAAATGCTGAAGAAGTAAATGATGATGCTTAAAATCTTCACCAATCTGAAGTGTGGCCAGGACCAGTCTGAAGCTATGAGTTGCTTCCAGGGCATAAAATGTCCTCCAGGTAGGATAGTGATTTGGGAAAGCTTGAGAAAATGAATTAGGGATGGGTGTGTATTAAAGATGGCTGCCTCCAATCTTCATCTACTTGAATCCAATAATCTTATAAAACTTATTTTTGTATAATAAAAATGACATGCTTTCAATAGTTTTAATGGGTAAAAAATATTGCCCAGACAGTAACTCCAAATTCACTTGAAATTCAAAGCATGTTATAATTTGATGTCTACCTATGCTTTCTAGCTTACTCTAATGTTGACACACCCACTGTTCTACCACACAAGGTTGATTTCCTGGATCTCATCATGCATTCATATTTACCACGTCTTTTTATGTCATTCCTACTACCTGCAGTGTTGAGCCTACTCCTTACCTGCCTGTCAAAATCCCAATTATATTTTAAAGACTTTCTTAGTAAGCATCTGGAATAATGCTTCATACACAGTAGATCCCAAGTGAATACTAGTCATTGAATAAATGAATGAATTAGTGAATGAAACTACTGAGCTAATATATTCCTCTCAGAAGTTTGTGTATACTTCTAATTGAACATCTATCAAACATTATCATAATAGAATGTATATAAACATGGATATACTTATAAATATAAGTCCACTATATATGTATATATAAAATACAGGGTTCTACCTAGTATTAACTTGTTGAATTAATGAATGCATCTACTGCTAAATTCAAGTCTATAATACTTGGTTTGTCTTTTAATTAAATAAATTTTGTAGTCTATTTTTAGATATTGAAGACTTAATTTTCTGCTCCTTGTGTTAGGAAAAATATGTACTAAAACTTCCAAATATCCCTCAAAAAAAGAGGACAGAAACTTTGTAATTAAAATACATTTTTTAATTTTTCAGGGAGGAGGGATTTTAGTGACTATTGAACTTATAGCTCATGCCATCCATTTATAACTCACAAGTAGTGATATAAATCATGCTATAACTGCCAAAGAATGCATAATGTTGTGATTTGCCTCATTGTCATTTTACTATTCTGAATGGCATTCCTTACTAGAGAGCTCTGCTGCTGCTGCTGCTGCTAAGTCGCTTCAGTCGTGTCTGACTCTGTGAGACCCCATAGATGGCAGCCCACCAGGCTCCCCCGTCCCTGGGATTCTCCAGGCAAGAACACTGGAGTGGGTTGCCATTTCCTTCTCCAATGCATGAAAGTGAAAAGTGAAGTCGCTCAGTCATGTCCGACTCTTAGCGACCCCATGGACTGCAGCCCACCAGGCTCCTCCATCCATGGGATTTTCCAGGCAAGAGTGCTGGAGTGGGGTGCCATTGCCTTCTCCCTAGAGAGCTGTACAGATACTATTTATCTGAAAATACTATCTTTTTTATTAAAGTATGCATGAGTGCTAAAGTCACTTCAGTTATGTCCGACTCTTTGCAACCCTATGGACTGTAGCCCACCAGGCTCCTCTGTCCATGGGACTCTCCAGGCAAGAGTACTGGAGTGAGTTGCCACTTCCTACTCCAGGGGATCTTCCCGACCCAGGGATTGAATCTGAGTCTCCTACTTTGGCAGGTGGATTCTTAACCACTAGCGCCATGTAGAAAGCCCAGAGCATAGTTGTTTCACAATGTGTGTTAGTTTCTGGTGTACAGCAAAGTGATTCAGAATATACATATATTTTGCAAAAGATTCTTTTGCATTATAGGTTATTATAAGATATTAAGTATAGTTCTCTGTGCTATACAATAGGACTTTGTTGTTTGTTTTGTATATAGCATTTTGTATCTGCAAATCTCAAGCACTTACTTTATCCCTCTCCCCAACTCATCCGCAATTCCTTTTTGGTAATCATGAGTTTGTTTTTGAAGACTGTGGGTCTGTTTCTATTTTGTAAAAAGGTTTATTTGTGTCTTTTTTTTTTAAGATTCCAAATATAATTGATGTCACATAACATTTGTCTTTTTCTGACTTAGTATGATCATCTCTAGGTCCATCCATGTTGCTGTGAATGACATTATTTCATTCTTTTTTATAACTGAGTAATATTTCATTGTGCATATACACCACATCCTCTTTATTCAAGAATACCATCTTGATGGAGAAATTAACACACTGAAACTAAATTTTCTAGCCTTTGAAATTCACTAATAGCAACTTCGAGGTTCTAGAAAATGTCATTTGAGTTTGATATTGTCTCAATGAGTCCCTCTCTTAGTCATCTGTCCCTTTTCTCACCTCACATGACACTTATTGTATATGTGTCACTTGGTCTAAACTGCTTTGCATTTTTTATATCTCTATAAACATCAAGGGTAGGGATCATGTCTTGTGTCTCTGTGTCTCTTAAGCCTAGGTACCTAATCATTTGAAGGGGAGAAGAATGAAAATAATTGAGGGGGATCTCTCTCTCTCTCTCTTGTGTTTTTAATAGCAGCAAAGAGTCATAAACTGGTAAAAATTTTAGACTATATAGATGATATTGAAATTTAGAATGGAGAGACAATTTTAAATATAACTAATTCAGCACTATAGAGTACTGAAGACTTGAACAATGCTTTCCTTTTGTGGGGGAAAATAAGTATACACCACATATGCCATGCTGTGCTTGCTCAGTCCTGTCCGACTCTTTGTGACCCCATGGACTGTAGCCTGCCAGGTTCCTCTATGCATGGGGATTCTCCAGGCAAGAATACTGGAGTGAGTTGCCATGCCCTCCTCTGGGGGATCTTTTCTACCCAGGGATTGAACCCAGGTCTCCCGCAGTGCAGGCAGATTCTTTCCTGTCTGAGCCACCAGGGAAGCCCAAGAATACTGGAGTGGGTAGCCTATCCTTTCTCGGGGAGATCTTCCCAACCCAGGAATTGAACCAGGGTCTCCTACATTGCAGGCAGATTATTTACCAGCTGAGCTACCAGGGAAGGCCATATACTCCATATATGGTATATATAGATAGTATATAATACATATTTACATATTTATACACTACTATGGGCTGTTTAATTTTAGGTAAATATCTCTCAAAATACTTTATTCAGTAATTAAATATAGAACTCACAGATGTTTCTTAATATTTTCAGAGTCAAGGATTTAGAAATGAGAGGTAGATATGTACAGTGAGAAAGAGTTTTTCAGTACTATAATAATGCATTGTCTTTGCTATGCCCAACAATAGCATATTACAGTTAAGTAGTGTTTTAATGTGATAACTAACACCACAACATATTTAACTATGTATAGGAAATATGAGTTTTCACTTAATTATAATCTGAAGAATATAAACGCTACTTGAAAGTTCTTTGTGTATAGGGAACATATTACTGTCCTGACACATCAGTCAAAAAGTTATACATCCTTCTGTTCACATTCCCATTTAATAAAATCATAACACGCAACTGAATTCTTTAGTCATTGAAGGCCCATGTTGAAATACACAAATCATTTCCTGATACTAAAGCTCCAGCCACTGTGACTCAGTCAGATTAATCAGTTCCTGGTGGAATCAAGGCCAGGTATGCTTGGGAAGCCCTAAGTGCCTAGGATTCTCTTGGTTTTAAAGGACTGCAGTCTAGTTCAATAGAGTCCACTCCTTGATCTCAAATTACTTACCTTTGTGTCTAGAGTAATCAATTGACTGCAGTGAATCTTAGTTTCCAAGCTAGTAAAACGAGGGAAGCTGAGAGATTTGCATTTTAAGGTCTCTTTTAGTCCTCAGACCCTGGGTATAAACTAGTAGCTGTCTTCCTAATTATCTGGGGACTATGGAGATGTCCAAACCATTTTTTTTTCAGGCTTATTGAAATTATATTAACAGGGCAATATTAATACTAACATAATTTACAGCATGATTAACACTCAGAGCTGTGTGGAATCACATGAAGGAAGCAAATATTCTTATTGCAATTTGACTGTTTCATATATGTGATTTCCAAAGACCCCTGCCTATCTTAGCACATGTGTACCATAACATCTCATATAGGTAACAAGTACATTGTTAATCTTACTACTGGGTCCCAATGGGACATCATTTGTCCTCTTTCCCTGATGAGGATTCATTCCCTGTATCCCAGAAATAAATCCCCTTTAATACATAGCATTCTGGGCTGTAGCCAGATGCTCTGTTTACGAGAATAGACCTCATCTAGTCTTACTAGGGGTATTTCAGTCATACACTGTCTGCCTTGGCAAAATGTTCTTTAGTTTGATTAGGCCTTATTGCCAACTCTCAAGTGAGAACACTTATGGGACAATGTGCTCTTTTACAGCCATTCACACTACTTAATCCTGATAGCACAGCAATTGACTGATTAATTAATTTAAGGGTAAGAAGGAAAATCTGTAGGGACTTTTATGCTCCAGAATGTTTAATTTATATATACTGTAGCTTAGGTTAAAAACTCTAAACACACTGTTGTCTGTGTTCAATGAAAATGAACTCTTAATAAAAAGAAAACCTTACATTAAATGGTGTTCACCAGAATTTACCTTAGGCCACCTACAGGTGGATTGAAGTTACTGCTACTGCTAAATTGCTTCGGTCGTGTCCAACTCTGTGCGACCCCATAGACGGCAGCCCACTAGGCTCCTCTGTCGCTGAGATTCTCCAGGCAAGAGTACTGCAGTGGGTTGGCGGAGTTAAGAGGGCCACAATTTGGCAGAAAGAATGGTATAGTGCTGGGGTCTCCGAACTCCAGGATTTAATGTCTGATGATCTGAAGTGGAGCTGATGTAATAAGAGGAATAAAGTGCACAACAAATGTAATGTGCTTGAATCATCCCCAAACCACCCCCTCCCCAGTCCATGGAAAAATTGTCTTCCACGAAACTGGTCCCTGGTGTCAAAAAGGTTGGGAACCGCTGGTATAGTGGAAAGAGAACAGGGTCAAGGGTGACACATGGCTTGTGGGTCTAGTGTTAACAATTAACTGTCATAAGCATATTACCCCCTGGTTGTCAACAGAAGGAAGAAAAAAAATTTGGTTGTAGATTTGCACTTAATTCTCCATTATATCCTAACACATGAGAATAATGATACTGCTTCCACCATGTACCTCTGTGTCACTGTGTTTATTAAATAATGTAACAAGCTCCAGCTTTGGAGTCAGACACAGCTGGGCTCTTGTACAGCCAGACCTAGAATGCAGATCTTCTTTCAATCTTGTGCTCTTTTTATTACACCATGCTTGAGGCTGATCAGTGAAAGAGAAAGATAACTATGAAAATCCATAATGTCCCCTTATAGAAAGGTAAACATGGATGGTACAGGTGATGCATATAATGAAAAGATTATTCTTTGAAGATTCTTTGAAGATTATTAACTCATCATGTAACTTTTCTTATCAAAAGTTAATTGTCCTAAGCCCAAGGAACAGTAAGAAGCTGGTGAGACATAGCTTCAATATTTGCGAAGCATAAAGATTAGATCAGTTAAACATCACTATCTTCCTAAGAACCTTTAATTATAAGTTTTCAAAAATATTCTACAAACTCTCTCTTTATCTCTTCACTGCCTGAGATTAGTATATTACTGTATGGGACTTTGGTCAAGAAGATAAAAAAGCAAGAATGACTTTTAGAAAAGTATTGCGCTGCTGCTCTCATATGTCTGGAAAATAATGGATGGGCCATGGGGCTTAGTACTAGAAACTGTCTTTCTGAAAGAAGGATCTGATAGAGAACAGTGAGATCTTGATAGAGAACAATATCTTTGTGGGAAGGTAAGCAGTGCTATATTCTAAATTAGAGAAAGGAAAGGGTAATTTTACTCTGTATCTATAATAAAAATGTCTATTGGTTTGAATGCTTATTTTTCAACTTAGCTTCTAAAATGAAATTTTATAAGTATAGTATAATATCTATCATATATCTTATCATAATTTCCATAAAATAGAAAAAAAAATTTTTTTCAATAAAGAACTGATATTGTCTAACCTAAGTGGTTCATTGGCTGAGATTCAAAAATCTTTGTTTTTGTAAAACATTTCAACATAATGGTATTTTTGGACTTTATTTCCCTCAAACAGTTCAATACTTAAGGAGATTCATGCCACAAAACATATCCATTTGATAGGAAAGCAACTGTATCTCTAATGGATTATTAGAAAAATAGAATGGATAGAAGGAATGAGACCTTGGAAAGACATAGAAGTAAATATCCACATTTATACCTATTGTGGAATATTTTAAAATATCACAAGGTCTTTGATTATCCTGAAAAAGAACAGTAGGATCTTTGTTCCTAAATATCTTGAAAAATAGGACAAACTTCTAACTATATATATTATGTAGATATTTTAAAAAACATGACTAAAGAGCAGAAAAAAGGGGGGGGGCAGTAATGTCCTTCACATGCCAACCAATCTATTATTGTCTATTTAGAATCAGCAAATAAAGCAATTTATTTTTTGTAAAATGTAGCCAAAATATAAGTACTTAGATGTGCAAACATAACTCAGCATTGTTCAAAAGACACTCTAAGGCCCTAGAGATAAATATAAAAACTTGGTAGGAAAGAAAATCCTTGAAATACTATTTACATCAGTAATACGTAATATGGGCTTCCATGGTGGCTTAGGTGGTAAAGAATCCACTTGCAATGTAGGAGACCTGGGTTTGATCCCTGAGTTGGGAAGATCCCCTGGAGAAGGGAATTCTTGTCAGTATTCTTGCCTGGGAAATTCCACGGACAGAGGAGCCTGAAGGGCTACAGTCCATGAGGTCACAAAGAGTTGGACGTGACTGAACAACTAATGATTTTATTTTCTTGTTTTCATTTTTCAGTGGGTAATATATATTGCTTACTATGTGTCAGGCACTGTTCTAGGAGCTTCATTTATTACATTGGTTAGTCCTCAAATCATGTGACATATTTACTGTTATCATCCCCAGTTTACAGATGAAGAATCTAGAGTATATCTGAGCCATTTTCTCATCCTCCAAACTCTTATCTAAAGGTAAGAGAAGACTTTCTTCCTTTTGTTGCTTCTTATAAATACTGTCCTTGGTTGTGGGTGTGTTAGCGGTGTTTCCCATTTGTGGCCCCCATGAAATGGCAACCCACTCCAGTACTCTTGCCTGGAAAATTCCATGTATGGAGGAGCCTCGTAGGCTGCAGTCCATGGGGCTGCAAATAGTCGGACACGACTGAGCAACTTTACTTCATTGCTTTTGCTAAGCTCAGAGTTAACTTTTCAAGTTCTTAGAGGTCCTTGGTAACTTTATTTTTACTGTAATATCTAAGATAACTTCTAATGAAGATCACTAATAATTATAATTACTGATAATTATTTTGTTTCTGAGAAAAGCCTGTAATAGGTTAGCTTCCTTTCAGGAATCGACTGAGAAATAATTAAATGACATATTTAAAGGCTTTCATTTCCAAGAAGAAGCTGCAGATGGAGAGGAGTTTACTCAACATTGTATGGTGTGTATGCCTTCAGTTAATGAGAAACATTGGGATTTTTGGGTCTTCATAAGTGTAAAGTATGATAAAGCATGAATCATAAGTCTCTTGTACAATAACAAAATAATGACTACACTAAAATATTTGGTATTCTGCAGCACAGTTAGAATCTCAAGCAGTTTTCCATTTTAATAATCACAAGAGGGTGATTAAACTGTTTCAGAAACCTTTCCTCAAAACCCTCCTTGGGCCAAAAGTAAAATAAATAATTTTCTTATTGAGCTTGTATCACTCAGGGGGAGCTTTCTTGAGAACTTCATTTTTAGACCAGAGCAAATGTACTTTGAGGAAACTGATATTAATAAGGTCACTTCCTCCCCCGACATAAGCAGGAAGATGAAAACTTGAATTTGAGATATAACAACAAATTTCCCAAAATGTTCCTGACACTGTCCTAATCTATACCTGATTTCATCTAAATTGGGAAGGTTATATTGATGAAGTATAAAACCTCTTCAGAATCTGAAATTTATCTAGTTCATAAAGATTTACAACTGCTCTGGAGGTAGGGGCAAGGGCATGCGCGACAGAGACAGGGAGTTCCCTAGTTTTTCTTAGTTTTATGAATACTATTAAATGAATGATGCAGGACTAATCCCTGAACAGAATGTTCTCATCCTCCAAACACTAACCTAAATGCAATATATATATATATACATATATATATATAAATGAATTTCTTCATTATTGTAAGGAATATGTGAGGATTTTATAATTTAGCTTTGATGTGTTTATTTCTGCATGAAAAGAAAAACCCTAGCTTGTATTATTATTCTGGCTACACTGTTTAGCATGTGGAGTCTTAGCTTCTTACCAGGGATTTTACCCAAGCCCCCTGCATTAGAAGCATGGAGTCTTAACCACTGGACCACCAGGGAAGATTCCAGAAAACCCTAGCTTTGAATCATTTGAAAAAGATACACTTTTTAGAACAAAATTACATGACTACTTTGTAGCTTTCTTTTTTCAGATTATTTGATTCAATCTCCTATACTTAAGACACATTGTCTCAAGCATCTGTGATCTTCTAATTCATTTTTTTCCATACCCAACAAATAAATATTTCTGGTCTGTGAAATCATAAAGACTTTCTTGTGACTAAATTTTTCATGACTTGCTTATCATCTTTCTTTATCTTCTGCTATCTTCTTAAAACCTTGAACTAAAATTCTGACAGAAATTTCTCTATGTGTATAAAAACTAAATGTCCTATATTTTCTTATGGCTTCCCTGATAGGTCAGTTGGTAGAGAATCCACCTGCAATGCAGGAGACCCCAGTTCTGTCCCTAAGTTGAGAAGATCCCCTGAAAAAGGGAACAGCTACCCACTCCATTATTCATGCCTGGAGAATTTCATGGACAGAGGAGCCTGGCAGGCTACAGTCCATGGGGTTGCAAAGAGTCAGAGACGACTGAGTGACTTTCACGACTGTAGTTTTAATTTCCCTGATTACGAATAAGTTTGAGCATCTTCACATATGTTTATTACCCATTTGGGTTTGTTTTATGAAATACCTCCTCAATTTTGTATTTTTGTCAAATGCATTGTTTCAGTTCATTTCAGTTCAGTTCAGTTGCTCAGTCGTGTCCGACTCTTTGCGACCCCATGAATCACAGCACGCCAGGCCTCCCTGTTCATCATCATTTCCCAGAGTTCACTCAGACTCACGTCCATCGAGTCCGTGATGTCATCCAGCCATCTCATCCTCGGTCGTCCCCTTCTCCTCCTGCCCCCAATCCCTCCCAGCGTCAGAGTCTTTTCCAATGAGTCAACTCTTCTCATGAGGTGGCCAAAGTACTGGAGTTTCAGCCTTAGCATCATTCCTTCCAAAGAAATCCCATGGCTGATCTCCTTCAGAATGGACTTGTTGGATCTCCTTGCATTGTTTACTATCTCCTTATTGATGCAGAAGCAGAAGGTATTAAGAGGTGGCAAGAATACACAGAAGAACTATACAAAGATCTTCAGGACCTAGATAACCACGATGCTGTGATGAGTCACCAGAGCCAGACATCCTGGAATGTGAAGTCAAGTGGGCCTTAGGAAGCATCTCTATGAACAAAGCTAGTGGAGGTGATGGGATTCCAGTTGAGCTATTTCAAATCCTGAAAGATGATGCTGTGAAAGTGCTGCACTTAATATGCCAGCAAATCTGGAACACTCAGCAGTGGCCACAGGACTGGAAAAGGTCACTTTTCATTCCAATCCCAAAGAAAGGCAATGCCAAAGAGTGTGCAAACTACAGCACAATTGCACTCATCTCACAGACTAGCAAAGTAATGCTCAAAATTCTCCAAGCCAGGCTTCAATAGTATGTAAACCATGAAATTCCAGATGTTCAAGCTGGATTTAGAAAAGGCAGAGGAACCAGAGATCAAATTGCCAACATCCGTTGGATCATTGAAAACACGAGAGTTCCAGAAAAACATCTACTTCTGCTTTATTGACTACACCAAAGCCTTTGACTGTGTGGATCGCAAGCTGTGGAACATTCTTAATGAGATGGGAATACCAGACAACCTGACCTATCTCCTGATAAATCTGTATGCAGGTCAGGAGGCAACAGTTAGAACTGGACATGGAACAACAGACTGGTTCCAAATCGGGAAAGGGGTACATCAATGCTGTATATTGTCACCTTGCTTATTTAACTTATATGCAGAGTACCTCACGAGAAACACTGGGCTGGATGAAGCACAAGCTGGAATCAAGATTGCTGGGAGAAATATCAAGAACCTCAGATATGCAGATGACACCACCCTTATGGCAGGAAGTGAAGAGGAACTAAAAAGCCTCTTGATGAAAGTGAAAGAGGAGAGTGAAAAAGCTGGCTTAAAGCTCAACATTCAGAAAACGAAGATCATGGCATCTGGTCCCATCACTTCATGGGAAATAGATGGGGAAACAATGGAAACAGTGGCAGACTATTTTTTTGGCTCCAGAATCACTGCAGAGGGTGACTGCAGCCATGAAATAAAAAGACTCTTGCTCCTTGAAAGAAAAGCTATGATCAACTTCGACAGCTTATTAAAATGCAAAGACATTACTTTGCCAACAAAGGTCCATCTAGTCAAAGCTATGGTTTTTTCAGTAGTCATGTATGGATGTCAGAGTTGGACCATAAAGAAATCTGAACAACAGAGAATTGATGCTTTTGAAATGTGGTGTTGGAGAAGAGTCTTGAGAGTCCCCTGGACTGAAAGGAGATCCAACCAGTCCATCCTAAAGGAAATCAGTCCTGAATGTTCATTGGATGAACTAATGCTGAAGCTGAGACTCCAATATTTTGGCCACCTGATGTGAAGAACTGACTCATTAGAAAAGACCCTGATGCTGAGAAAGATTGAAGGCAGGAGGAAAGGGGATGACAGTGGATGAGAGGGTTGGATGGCATCACTGATGAGATGGACATGAGTTTGAGTCAGCTCCAGGAATTGGTGATGGACAGGGAAGCCTGGAGTGCTGCAGTCCATGGGATCATATAGAGTCAGACATGACTGACCAACTGAACCAAACAATTATTGCACAGGGGCACTTGTTCATATCAATATTATCATATGTCTTTGTTGCCTTTTCCATGTTTAAAAAAATTTGTATTTGTTATTATGGAAATAGAGCTACTAGATGAAACTTCCTCCATAAGAGACAGTGGCAGAGCTTCTGGGACATCGCTGGAGGGTTGGATAATATTCCATGATTATCAGCTCAGGTTATAGCTTGAATTTTTGGACTACTGAAAATCGCTGTGAGTTCTGGCTTGTGATTATTTTTGATTAGGGACAGGTTCCTTCCTCCCCTCAATTCCAAATTACCTTTCTTGGAAGACCCTAGGAATTAGGGTATGATTCTGGTCTATCTCTTATTTACTCTTATACCACAGTATAGTCCTTTAGGGTGCCAGCTTAAAATGGGCATGATCTGTTTGAATTCTTGTCTGCATACTCCAAACTCCCTTTTTAAGCAAATTTCTGCAAAAGTCCTGAGTCTATGTGTGGGTTCCACTCCTGACTAAAATTTTGCCTTGATAATTCCTTACTTATACTTGCTTGGTAGGATTGTTCAAAAAAGCTTACACTGCTATAATTTCAGAAAATAGAATTCATTGCTAAATAACCCTATAAAGTCTCATCTTGTATGAAATGCCTCTAAATCCCTTAAAAATAAGTTGAGGTCCAAAAAGGGAAACTAAACTCTGAACTAGAGAGATTTTCACTGAAATGTAGAGTTGTCATTTGAAATAGCTGCTAATCTTCGAGTGCACCCCCTCCCCCACACACACACTGCCCCGCCGCCCCCTGGCCACAAGCGGCTTTCCAGAATAGTGCAGTGTGAGTCTAAAGGAGCCCAGGCCCCAGTGTCCATGTAAAGCAGTGATCGTGCTTGAGTTGAAAGGATTTTTACCTAAAAGAAGAAGTTGCATAGGAGATTTTATGTATTACTGTTAACAGGCGCTTAACTCTTCTTCCAACCTGCAGGGCACAGGAGACAGCATTCTTCGGTTCTAATGAACATAAAGAAGGGAGGCAGATTTGTTCTAGTACCTGCTTTGTCATATACTATCTATATGTGTGTATCCATTTTGGCATTTGGCTTTTTTTTCTCTCCTTCTGAAAGCTCAAAAAAATCACCCGTTTCATGTACTTAACAAACTTGTTTAAAAACAAACTAATGTGTTAAATATTTAAGATAGCATCTATAGTTTTCCACCCAAGATAACATACTTCTGCTGCTCATGCTTCAACTGTCCTCATAAGTTATCCAGAGCACTGAACCAGTGTGGGCCTGTGCGCCTTTCCTTACCTCAAAGGCCTACCTCAAAGACAACTGGAAATGAATGCTGCAACAAGTGGTGATTTTATGTTTTGTTAAATGTCTTTGGAAATGGAATCCTGGGGAGGTTGGTCAGTCAATGATTAAGGATACAAGATTTAGACACAAAGCTTCTAATATTCTCTTTGATTATTTAGCCCTATATATTTTTTTATTCTCCATATTTTGGTTTGTTTATGTGGAGTCTAAGAGACAGTAAAGAGATTCAAAATGGGAAGTGGTTGACTAGCCTGAAAGTTAGTCCTCCATGCCTGACCTGGGAGAGCAAAGATTGAGTGCTATAGAGCCAACCCTCCATCTGTGTCCCAGAGGGTCTGCCACTGTCTCTTATGAAGGAAGTTTCATCTACATAGCTCTATTTCCATAATGACAGATACAAACTTTTTTTAATATGGAAAAGGCAGAAAAGATATATATATGAATTAAAGCATGAACTATGTATGATCGTTTCCCACTCCACCAAGTCATATATGCTATACACAAAAATGTTAATCCAGTACAATTCACAAAGCTGTAAGGTACTTCCACTTGTAATCTGACTTATGAGATAGTGTAGTCTTTTTTTCTATTTTTAAAAATCTCATTCTACTAACCTATCATTCATCTGGGACAGATTCTCAGAAGTTTGTGACATGTGAACTTCAATATAATTTGCCTGATCACTTTTATTCAAGGCTTTCAAAATAAGATTCTACTAAAATCAATTCCTTCCTAAGAGTAATTTTATTAACATTAAGTAAAATATCACACACATACTCAGTACCAGATATTCTTTGTGTACAACCTCTCTCAGTGCCATACCACTTAGATATTTATTTCCCAGTTTAACAGGTGAAGAAATTGTTTTTTAGAAATAAAAGATGACTTACCTAAGGTAAGAAGATGGTAATATATGGATTTAAACCCATGTTCATCTGGTACAAAGCTCACTTTCTTTTTTTAATAGATTTATTTATTTATTAACAATTAATTTATTTGGCTTTGCTGGTCTTAGTTGTGGCATGCAAACTCTTAGTATGACATGTGGGATCTAGTTCCCTGTCCAGGAATTGAACCCAGGTCCCCTGCATTGGGAGCCTGGGGTTAGAGCCACTGGACCACCCGGAAAGTCCTCAAAACCTACTTTCTGTTGTATCACAACACCTCAAAAAATGCCACTGTTTATTGATAGTTGTCAATGTAAATAGACTGACAAGTCATCTCTAATACTTGCATTATTAAAAAAAATCTCTTTGGAAAAGGAATGATACCCATTCCAACATTAACAGTAACACCCAAAAGCAATGCAGCACTTTATTTCCTTCCAAAAACATTTTGTCACATAGTCATAGGCATTATATATCTTTGAAAACATTAATGTTTTTCCCTAAGGAATGTTATGAAGTCATTATTTGCCTCAAGAATTTTAATTAGAACCAGATATTTCAGCTCTCCTTTAGCTGCCCTTAGTCAGAGTCACTGAATTTAGACAGTGTGATTTTGAAAATTCTCCAGAAATTATTCAAGGCCTATGTTGAAAATTAATGTTTTATCTAGTGACACTAATTAAAAAATAAAATACTAGATTGTGTGACTTGTTTAAATTATTTGAATATTTTTCTGAATGTGAGTATGTTCCCTAAGGGCTAGAGCCCTATTTATTTACTTCTATATTCCTAATGCTAACAACAGGGCCTAATACCGAAAGAGAATTCAATAAATACTTGGTGACCTGAAATGTTGACACATGATCCCAGAAAGCATCTTCAAAGGCCATTCTTCCTTTAGGCCCTATGAACTGTTCAGAATGAACATAAAACTATAAACATAAAACTGATTGGACTAAAAGCAGATAAAGTATGAATGCAGAGAAGGACAATCAAAATTTTCAGAAAAAGTATAGAGATAAGTTAACTTTATAGTACTTAATCTCAACACTTTTAAATGATAATTAATAAGGACTAGTTCAGTTCAGTTCAGTCACTCAGTTGTGTCCGACTCTTTGCAACCCCATGAATTGCAGCATGCCAGGCCTCCCTGTCCATCACCAACTCCTAGAGTTCACTCAAACTCACGTCCACTGAGTCAGTGATGCCATCCAGCCATCTCATCCTCTGTCGTCCCCTTCTCCTCCTGCCCCCAATCCCTCCCAGCATCAGAGTCTTTTCCAATGAGTCAACTGTTTGCATGAGGTGGCCAAAATACTGGAGTTTCAGCTTTAACATCATTCCTTCCAAAGAACACCCAGGGTTGATCTCCTTTAGAAAGGACTGGTTGGATCTCCTTGCAGTCCAAGGGACTCTCAAGAGTCTTCTCCAACACCACAGTTCAAAGGCATCAATTCTTCGGTGCTCAGCTTTCTTCACAGTCCAACTCTCACATCCATGCATGACTACTGGAAAACCATAGCCTTGACTGGACAGACCTTTGTTGGCAAAGTAATGTCTCTGCTTAGAGGAGGCCCTTATAAGGGCAGTTGTACATTTATTGGTCACTTTATTCATGATAATTTTATTTATGTTTTGGTGCCATTTTTTAATGTAGCAGATGACAATTGAGGGAAAACTTTTCAAAATATTAGTAAGTCTTTATCATAATGTTTTTGCCATCATGTTTCTATTCCACAGCATTTGTCACAACATTTTCAACTACATCTATTTTTTTCCTTTACAATAATTAGATAGTACTGTGTTAAGAATATATATCTAAAAGTTACAGAGATATAACCACTTATAATTTAAATGAACTATTAATAAAAAGATGCTCTCCTGAAAGCATGTGTAATTAAATTGCCTTTCTCTCTTTCTCCTCAAAATTGAGTGGACTTTATGAATAACATATTTAAAGTATGAAAAGGACCACTTATATAGTAATTCAGAAACTGGGAGAATATGCAGTCTATTTTATTGTCATTGAAATGCTGCCTTTGTGAACCTTATTATCATCAGACCTCAGAGTTGACCACAGAGACATGTCCTTCCTCTGAATTTCTGTACTACTTGTTATATGTTCAGTACATTGCATCACTGGGCTTCCCTTTTGGCTCAGCTGGTAAAGAATCTCCCTGAGATTTGGGAGACCTGGGTTTGATCCCTGGGTTGGGAAGATCCCCTGGAGAAGGAAAAGGCTGCCCACTCCAGTATTCTGGCCTGGAGAATTCCATGGACCATATGTTCCATGAGGACATGGAACATGTCTGAGTCGCAAAGAGTCAGACACGCCTGAGTGACTTTCCCTTCACTTGCATCATTAGCACATAACCTCACATTGCTCATTATCTCTTTGTGTACATTTCTGCCTCCCACCAGCACATACAAACACACACATGCATACACATAATTATATGAAAAATTCCCTCGTAGGCACAGATTGGAGCTAACACTTTTCTATATCCCACTTTGTTCTGTTCAATGCTGGACAAGAACGGATATTCAGTAGTTTTTTTTTTTTTTTTTTTCAATTGGTTGTGTTTTGACCCATGAGTTAGAATATTTTAACTATGACCTTTGTTTTCTTTTCTTTATTTTTTCTTATCATCATTATGACATTTCCATCTTGGTGACTTACTAGTTGTTTCTGGATCCATAAGAACATGTTTAAGGTGTTAAATACAGTGAAGCTGGTCACAGAATAAGATAGTATGGGGAGACCTCTGAGTAAAATTAAGGTTTTAATTTAGTTTAGATGCATATCTTAGACAGGACACAGAAACCAAATCTGATAGCTATAGGATTAGATGCACAAAGTGAAAGGCATTTTAGCATTTATCTGATTTATGTAATCAGCTTATAAAAGAAAATGTTTAATTTCAGTCAGAGGGTGGACTCTGTGATTTCAGCTATCTGATTTGGTTGACTAAAAAGTATGATATATAGACTGCCTTATGACCCAGCAATCCTACTTCTGGGCATACACACCAAGGAAACCAGAATTGAAAGAGACACATGTACCCCAATGTTCACTGCAGCACCGTTTATAATAGCCAGGACATGGAAACAACCTAGATGTCCATCAGCAGATGAATGGATAAGAAAGCTGTGGTACATATACACAATGGAGTATTACTCAGCCATTAAAACGAATACATTTGAATCAGTTCTAATGAGGTGGATGAAACTAGAGCCGATTATACAGAGTGAAGTAAGCCAGAAAGAAAAACACCAACACAGTATACTAACAAATAGATATGGAATTTAGAAAGATGGTAATGATAACCCTGTATGCAAGACAGCAAAAGAGACACAGATGTATAGAACGGACTTTTGGACTCAGAGGGAGAGGGAGAGGGTGGGATGATTTGGGAGAATGGCACTGAAACATGTATACTATCATGTAAGAAACAAATCACCAGTCTATGTTCGATACAGGATACAGGATGCTTGGGGCTGGTGCACGGGGATGATCCAGAGAGATGATATGGGGGGGAGGGGGGTTCAGGATTGGGAACTCATGTATACCCATGTTGGATTCATGTCAATGTATAGCAAAAACAATACAGTATTGTAAAGTAGAATAAAGTAAAAATAAAAATTAAAAAAATAAAATAAAAAATGAAAAAATAAAAAGTATGATATAAATGAATATGAAATTAAAATTTTTGGAATGGAGCTATCATATTGTTCAAGAAAAGTGATCTCTGAAATATCTGATTCACATCCCAAAAGTACATTGATAAACATAACTTTTATTCTTGCAAAAGTGTATGACTCCATGATATCTGCAAAGTTATCTCAATTTTTAGATGATTTAAGAGCTTATGTTTCAATTTGACAAAGCTTACTCCACAGTTTAACTTTTGGAAACTGTATATGGTTATTTTCAATCACAATATACTATTTTGCTTCCACTCCCTCAGAGCTATTTTTTTTTTCAGGTATTTTCACTTATGATACTGGCTCTTATTACAAAAACCAAATACAACCTGTCATAGTAACAATGTTTTATCTTGAATTTTAATGGGAAGAAAGGCTAATATTTCTTTCCTACCAATTAGTTTACATCAGTCTTTAAATTTAGAGTCTTTCCATAAAACAGATTATGATGAGAGATGGGGAAAGAAAGTTCTTGTGGACTTGATTTTCAGGTAAGGAAAGCAACAAGGATACACTCAGTCATTGATGATAATCTCAGTTTATTGTGTGTATGTGTATACACACACCTAAGGAAGGCCTTAGAATCATCATATTTTAGAGATAAAAGCGATTTTAAAGACATCTAATCCAGTCCTCTCATTTTACAAAATATTAAAAGGAGCCTCAAAGAAGTCAAGTGGCTTCAGAAAATCATAGTTATTGGCAAAGCTGAAAATAGAGACAAGGCCTTCAGTGCTTTTTATACTATTCCTTGGTGTTAACTAGTGGAAAGATATGTAAAAATTCAGAATAGAAAAGCAGTTCACAAATAAGAGTTGTTCACCAAAAGTGTGGCATCCCCAGAGTAAGGCCAAGTTACATTATTGATGGTTTGCCCAAGAACTTTCATCCTTTCTCCTCCAGCTTTTTAACTGACCTGGTACCATTCTAAATTCATTCTTCCCAGTCTGAGCTTTTGCTTTTTCTCCTGAACCCCAGGCTGAACTGGAATTAATAGCCACTGTTGGATTAGACCTTTGAACATTGGGAGGGTTGTTTTATAAGCCATAATCCATACTGATTTCCCTTAAACCAAAAACATGTGCAAGTCTCTCATCTGCAATTAAAGTACATCCTTGACTTTGTATTTTCTTCTGATAAATGTTCCCTCTCCTAAGGGTTAGAACCAAGCCTTTCCAAGAATGGTTTCATAAGAAATGAATGAAATGTGTGGCTGTTGTTGGGTCTTAATTTAAATGAAGCAACTTGTTAATTTTAGTCAGTTGGGAAAACTGAATATAGATTAAGTGGCCGATAATATTAAGTAACCATTTAATTTTATTAAATAGGACAATGTTATGTTTAAAATGTTTTTATAATTAAAGACTTATAAAGAAGTATTCACAAGTATAGGAATTCCAGAGTGGCAAAATGAGGAAATGTTTTCTCATGAAGGCAATAAAAATACTTGAAAGTCCAGGACTGATGGCTTCACTGGTGAATTCTACCAAACTCAAGGAAGAATTAAGACCAATCTTTCTCAAACTCTTCTAAAAAACAAGAGAGGAGAGAATGCATCCAAACTCATTTTACAAGGCCAGAATTACTCTAATACCAAAACCAGAGAAAGACACTACAAGAAAAGAAGATTGCAGGCTGAAATCCCTGATGAATGTACATGTGAACCCCTCCCACAAAATGTTAGTAAGCCAAATTCAACAATAAATTAAAAGAATCAACACTGAAATGATGCTAAAGCTGAAACTCCAGTACTTTGCCCACCTCATGCGAAGAGTTGACTCATTGGAAAAGACTGATGATGGGAGGGACTGGGGGCAGGAGGAAAAGGCAATGACAGAGGATTAGATGGCTGGATGGCATCACTGACTCAATGGACGTGAGTCTGAGTGGACTTCGGGAGTAGGTGATGGACAGGGAAGCTTGGCATGCTGTGATTCATGGGGTCGCAAAGAGTTGGACACGACTGAGTGACTGAACTGAATTGAACTGATATGCCACCCACTGGTGAAATTCATGTATGTATAGAGATTATAATCCTAGGTTTTTGAGAAACTGAAAATTAGAAAGTTCACTCTCTCTCATCACATGAAAAACTTCAAAGAACATAAGGAATTTACTTTTCATTATATATCTGTTCTCTATTTTGCATATATTTTCCATTTGAAATTGTATACATGAAAGTTAGCTTCATCTATTAGCCTAATAGCACATATTTAGTTTCCTCCTCTATGCCTGTTCCTAATATAGGAAATCCAGAAAAGTCCTTTTTGCCTACAAATACAAAGATTTTAAGCTGAGAGTGTATGAGATGGGGTTAAGTAAAATCAAGAAATGAATAAGTGCCTAGTGAACATTAAATGCCTTTCCTTTAGTTCTCTTTCAAGGTTTATGCCACATAATTTTGAGGAGAAACTCCATGTGTGTGTGTGTGTGTGTGTGTGTGTGTGTGTGTGTGTGTGTATTAGCAGATAAAGGGCTCCAAAATGAACTTGACCTAGAATAAGGAATACTTTTTCTCTACAGAAGATGTCCTGACCTATTTATCTCATGTGTACCTAATTCAGAATGCTTCCTTTCCTCCTTCATTCTGAATAGCGTTAAAATCCACAGTAGCTTTGATCTCATAATTACATAGATCTTCAATGGTTTGGGTTCATTTGAAATTGTATACACTTCATAAAGACACTCAAATATCTCTTGTCATGTAATTAAAGAATAAAAATAGATATATATAGGCTGATAATTAAAATTCTGCTTCCACTTCCTATTTTATTAAATATTTGACCCTGTATGCAAGACAGCAAAAAAGACACAGATGTGCATAGTGGACTTTTGGACTCAGAGGGAGAGGGAGAGGGTGGGATGATTTGGGAGAATGGCACTGAAACATGTATACTATCATGTAAGAAACAAATCACCAGTCTGTGTCCGATGCAGGATACAGCATGCTTGGGGCTGGTGCACGGGGATGACCCAGAGGGATGTTATGGGGAGGCAGGTGGGAGGGGGGTTCATGTTTGGGAACGCATGTACACCCGTGGTGGACTCATGTCAATGTATGGCAAAACCAATACAGTATTGTAAAGTAAAATAAAGTAAAAATAAAAATTAAAAAAAAATATATATATATTTCTCAGTGAGAATATTCACACTGAAAAAAAAACTTATTTAACTTTGACTGTCTTGGTGATATTAAAAAAATGGCATCAAGTCATGGAAAAACAATTTGTGAAATGTATTTTTGGAATTTAGTGTTATGTGATCAGCTTTTCTTGTCTGTATTTTAAGTGCAGAAGAATTAGAGTGCAAAGATTTTAGATTTCTCTTATCTTGGAACATGAAACAAATTTCACCACTTGCAGAGTATATAAATTTGAGTAAGGAGGAAAGGAAATAAGTCAATTTTAATTAGTCCAAGAACCTAGATACTACACAGTTCAAGCACTGTGTTAGGAATACAGAGATATAAATGATAATGATTCAGATTCATTGTTGTAATATATTCTGTTTAGCACATGAAAGACAGCGTTCAAGATTGAATTACTGCCCTTTAAGATAAAGTCTAAGTAGGCTATTCTTATTCATCTCATAATGTTTAAGACTGAGGGTTTTGGATATTCAGTCCATTCATTCTAAGCAAATTTTCTTTCCTGTTTCCTTAGATGGCAACAAGAGATAAAATGTCTTCTGAGTTGTTAAAATAATATATAATTAATGAGTAGGTTTTTCACCCAAGGTCTCTTGAAAGCACATGTGAAATGTAACCCTGTTGTATGAAATATTGATTCTTTTCATCTCCCTATCATTCACATCAGGGCTTCCCTGGTGGCTCAGCAGTAAAGAATCTGCCTGCAATGAGGGAGACCTGGTTCAATCCCTGGGTTGGGAAGATCCCCTGGAGGAGGGCATGGCAACCACTCCAGTACTCTAACCTGGAGAGTCCCATGGACAAAGGAGCCTGGCAGGCTACAGTCCATAGGGTCGCACAGAGTAGGACATGACGAAGCAACTAAACAACAAACAACAATAATCATTCACAAAGGCACTGTCTTTCTACTTCCGTACTGACAATTTCAGACTCCAAATAAATTATTCAAAGTGACATCTGTAGAAATTTAATTATACAATCTGAAAACATAAAAGAAAACACAGAAAATACCTAGTGCACCTTCCTACTCAAAACAGAAATTCCTTATATAACCTCCAGTAATGTGGTGGTTCCTCTCTTTGAAAGAGCTTTTCGTTGAAGAACATTTTAATGAACCCTAATCTGCTTCTTTCTGTATCTTTTATCATTTATTTTAGTTTCGCCTTTTGGAGCCATGAAAATCCTTCAACTATTTGAAAATATATTATGCCCCTCCCCCACACCCTCTTAATTCTATGTTCTAGTCTCATGGCAACAAAGGCATTGAAACCTGGATCTTTAAACTGTGTCTGAAGGAGATGTTAATAGAATCTAATATGTACTGAAAAGAAATTATTTTGAGCAAAACTATGGATCTAAAAGAGTATCTATCACCCAAGATATTGTATAGTACTGGTATGTGTAAAAAGAACTGTGAACTATTATCATCATTGTAGGTCTTGGAGAAATTACTGCTGAATATAAAAAGGATTGTTTTCTTAGTTGTGGAACTCTGTATCTCTAAAGCTTTATCAAGATAGGAAACAAGAATCAGCATTTGTTTTTTCAGGAAGATATACTAAGTTTCACATTTCCAGGGATGAGTGGTAAAAATATCAGTCTGAGTAGCAGGGGGAGGTGCTTGTGTGCTTAGTTGTGTTTGACTCTCTTTGACCCCATAGACTGTAGCCCACCAGGCTCCTCTGTCCATGGGATTTTCCAGGCAAGAACACTGGAGTAGGCTGCCATTTCCAACTCCAGGGATGGAACCCATGTCTTATGGGTATCCTGCATTGGCAGGCAGATTCTTTACCACTGAGCCACATGGGAAGTCCCAGAATGGGGCCATTAATGTCATTGATCTAAGTAAGAATGAATATGATGAGCCTCTCATGGTCCTAAAATCAGGTAAATTGTGTTTTCATTTTCCTTATCTGTAAAATGGGGAAAATGCAAAATTCTATCTACATGTTGGTGTGGGAATTAAACAAGGTAATAGACACAGAATTAGTGCTGAAGGAGATCAGAGCACACCACCCCCAAATATACATTTTTGGCATGAGGATTATTTTGAGCTGAGGCAAATGAGAAATAGCCAATACAGGAAAAGCTCTTCACCTTCCCCTTTCTGCTTAAAGGCAGGGTATAAATTTCCCTTTGTGAAGGTGTTTGCCTCCCAATCTATACCAGGAAGAGGAGGATGACTCAGCCTCTGGAAACACACAGGTACCCCCCAGATTACACAAGATTGAGGCTTCATAACAAACCTTTTTAACATAACCCTTATCTAAGGATTCAGTATGCATAAATAATAAACCTTTTTCTCCTGTTAAACTGTCTTTCTCCTGTTAACTGTCTCCTGTTAAACTATCCTTTGCCAATTTAATTTGCAGGGCCTCAGACAAGATTTCCTTCCTATACAGTGCTCAGTTAAAGTTAGCTATAAAAGTATTGTTGTCATTATCTCTATCATTATTGAACCAAGTTAAAAGGCTCTTGGATTACATACACTGGCTTAGGGTAAAGAGTCTTGGAAATTAGGGCTGAAAATTTAACTTTTTAGGAATTGACACATTATAAGATGATAAAAAAAAAAAAACCCTCTGAAAGTTTCCACGAAAAATGAGATTTTCCAAAGTCAAAAAATACCTATACCAGGAATTATGTTTGAGATTAGCCAAATAGAAGCAAAAGATAAAGTGAAGTGAAAATTTAGAATCTCAGAAATGGACTCTCCACCAGGAAACCCAAACCTAACTTGAGAAGATAGACAAGAGTTTCCTCTTAATGTTGAAAATGTAGGGGGCTTTTTCTCAAGTTGACAATAGAACATTTGGAGTACTTAAACTCTTGGTGCTTTGATTTTCCTACCTGTTAAATGTGGATAGTAAATGTATAGCACTTAGAATAGGGCTCAACACTGAGTGAGCACTCAGTGCTGCCTATCTGCCTGTAGTGAAATGACCTTTGGAAGTAGAACTGGAATGTTAAGCAAGATTACATCATGAATTTGTTGGAGAATTAAAGATGTAATTAATCTGGAGAAGTTGCTCTAAGGAGGAAAAAAGAGAGAGGAAGTACAAAGAATTATAGCAAGGTATAAATGATAACAACCAGGACCTCTGGATCGTGTTCTTTAATATGCGTCACTGTAAGTTTCTATAAATATACTGATTGCCACTCTTCCCTTTCAAACTTGTAATTGAAATGTACTTGGTAAAGAAAATTCTCCCCATCCCCAGGATAAAGAGCCATAGTGAAATGACTAAGTACATTGGGAAAGGGAATATTGGGAGTAGACTTTTGTAAGTAAAGATTCACAGGTGTAAATGTGTGGGGCTGGGAAATCCAAAGTATCCAACCTCATGAACTGATTTGCAGGAGGGAAAGAAGCCTTCATTTATTCATTTAAAAATACCAGGTATAGGGATAAGTGCTAGACTACAAGACTGGTAATGTCACTGCTTAGCCTTTCAGGAGGTATTTTATGTAAATACCTGAGGACAGAAATTAAGGTCTCAGCACATATACTTTAGACCAGCCCTATAGAATGTGTGAATCCTGAGGAGACTACATTAAGTAGAAAAGAAAAAAAAAAAAATAAGTAGAGTTGTTTTACAGAGGGATTTTGTGAAGAGGGCAAGGACAAGCATTGCTTTTTCAATGTTTAGATAACAAAGCATGCTCCATATTCCTAATTTTCCCGAGGAATACTAAATAAAATAGAGACAGAAGCAAAGGCAGCACCGTCTTGAGGTATCTTGAGGGTCTGTAGGTTTGGCTGTACCGGGTGATAGCACTCAAGACAGGTGAAGCAGCATTCTCATGGAAGGCACTGGTGATGAAATGGCAGAGCATCAGCAGAGACCACAATGCCTGGTGGGAGACTGTGGATTCCCAACAGACATGGCGGTACTCAGCAGATGCCCAGCATATGATGATGGACACTCAGTGGCAGGTGATGATGTCCAGTGAGGGATGTATGATGAGCAGATACAGTGAGTAGTGGCAGGTGAGGGTAAATACAAACATGCTTGATGAAAGCCCAGAACAATTGCAGCAGTAAATGATGAACATTGACTTTATTCATGATCACATGTGAGATAACTCCTAGGGACTTCTAGAGGTATTTGGAGGGAAGGTGTGTATCTTTCTAGAAGATTCAAGTAACTTTGTTAGCACATGGGGAAAACAAGCCAGTGAATTTAGGGTATTGATACCAAGGTTGTTTCTTTTGTGCCCACAAGCTCTGAGACCTGTCACAAACTTAAATGCTTTTAGGGACCAGGCAAGTTTATAATCAGTGAGTCAGCAGCTAGGTGTAAGAAAATCAGAAGAGGGAGAAACACAGCAAAGTTGGAAGCCATACAAAATTGAATAAAAAATATTTAATTTACAAAGTTTAAAAATCATTGGTTAGGTAAAAAGCCAGGTATACAAATTTTGGAGATGTGTTATATATTTGAGAAGATGATCTTCTACTACTTGTTAACCAGTTCAAAGAAATCAGGAAGATTCTATTTATCACATATTTACTTCCATTAACTATAGCTTTTCTAGAATGTTTAGGATAAAGACTTTTTCACTTAACATCTTTAGAGCTAAAGCACATAACTTAAAAATTATATTTTAATGTTATAAATACAATGTTGTGAATATTATAGTTGTATCAATACTGATTATATTTTGGCTTTAACTATTAACAAATATTAATTAGTGATAATGTTACACTAATAATATATTATATATTAATATAGTTTATTGAGGGATTCCCTAATATTGGGCCAACATAGTGTTACTGGAATTAATTACAGTTGTTCATAGTATAATGTTTTTAATGTGGCATTGGATTCTGTTTGCCAATTGTTTATAAAGAATTTGTCTTAACTGTTAGTCTGTAATATTCTGTCTTTGTACTGTCTTTATTTGGTTTATATGTTAAACCTATGCATGCTTCATATAAGAATTATGTTTTTTTTTCAACTGTCTTAAACAATTTATGGAACATTATAACAACTACCCAGTCTTTTAAGGTTTTATAGAAATCCCTTGTGAAACTATCTGGATCTGATGATTTTTGTGTGTGATGCATGCATGCTTAAGTTGTTTCAGTCATGTCCAACTCTTTGTGATCCCATGGACTGTAGCCTGCCAGGCTCCTCTGTCCATGGGATTCTCCAGGCAAGAATACTGGAGTGGGTTGCCTTCTCCTTCTCCAGGGGATCTTCCCGACCCAGGGACTGAACCCACATCTCTGGTGTCTCCTGCATTGGCAAGTGGGTTCTTTATCTCTAGTGCCACCTGGAAAGTCCGCTTTAGGTCCTTGATAACTTTAATTCTTCTACTGAAATTGTTCTGTTGCTTTTTATATCTAATGAGGTCAATTTTGCTAACCTGATTTACTCCAGGAAATTACCTGTTTTTTTTTTCTTAATGAGCTCACATGCAAATAAACCTACAGAGTAATCTAATGATTTAAAAATTTATTTTGCTTCAATGGTTATTTTTCTTGTTATTTCTTATTTTGAATATTTATATTTCCTCCTTTTTCCTTAAGTTACCTAGTATTTTTATTTTAAAAGTTGCTTTTTAAAAAAACGGGATTTTGACTTACGAATTAGGTATATTGTTTTTCTATCCTCTAATTTCTTCTACTTTTATCTTTAGTTATTTTCTTTGTGCTTTCTTTTGGGTTACTTTGCAGTTTTTCTTTCAAGGTTGCTTTCTAGAAATTTAATTCATTTGTATATTTTCAGTTTTACTTATAAATGTGATTAGATATGAATTTTCCTTTGATCACTGCTTTAAGTATACTCTATAGATTTTAATATGCAGTTTATGCTGTAAAATTTCTAAAGAAATTTGTAATTTCAATTTGCATTTGTCTTTTTAACCAACAGTTGTTTAGAATTTGTTATAACTCAAGATCAGATGGTCTTTAAACCTTTGTTGTTAATAGTTCTAGTGTTAACTGTGTTTTTAATCAGAAAGTAATTTTTTGTAATAGTTCTACTTTTCTAATATTTTCTTTGTCGCCTAATCGATAATTTTTGTGAGCATTCCATGTGCACTTGTGAAGAAGGTGTACTTTCTATGATAAGGATATAAAGTTTAACATACATCTGTAAGATCTACATGTCCATTTCTTTTTGTTCTGAGTATGATATATTAAAGTCCCCCATTAGTAGAATGTATCCATAAATGCAGACTTCCCTGGTGGCTTAGTGGTAAAGAATTGCCTGCAATGCAAGAGATGGGGGTTGGATTCCTGGAGAAGCAAATGCCAACCTATTCCAGTATTCTTGCCTGGGAAATTCCATGGACAGAGGAGCCTGGTGGGCTACAGTCCATGGGGTTGCAAAAGAGTCGGACATGACTTAGCAACTAAACAACAACAATCCACAAATGCATTCTTCCATTTTCTTTAGTTTTTCCTTTAAAAAATAGCATTGCTGTATTTTTAGGGTCATAGATATTCCTAACCACTAAATATTAGTTGTTAATTGCAGCTTTTTTTTAATCATAAATAAGCATCCTTTTTTGGGGAAAAAAAAGGATCATGAATTTAAACTATTACTGTTTTCTTATCCAGTTGAAATTCACTTTGTCAGATATCAACATCACAATTTCTGTTTTCTTAGTATTTCTATTTGCTTAGCATACCTATGCTCACTCATCCCTTATTTAAACCATTATGATTCACTGGGTTTTGAGTTCTCTTATAAAGTTAGTATAATTAGGTTTTTCTTTGTATGCCAACATGAAATCTTTTCTTTTTAATGGTAAGTTAGGTCTTAGACATGTATTGCTCTTACTGTTAGGTTTGTTTTCAACTCTGTCTTGTTATACAATCATATAATGTTAAAAACATTGCCTTATTTTCCTTGGTTTCTTCCTCTGCTTTTTTTTTTTTTCCTTTCTTTTCTGTTAATTGCATTTCTTTTAGTTTTAGATAGGTTTGTTCTAGTTGTTAACTTTATGTCATGTTTTATTTATATCCTGCTTAATACTCTTAGCCCCCTGTTTTCTTATAAAATCTGGTACTTTCTGGTTTGCCATTTTTTTAGGGGGTATAATTTAATATCTATCTTTTCTTTAGAGAAAAATGAATGAAGTTATTCTTTCTTCTTCCCCTTTCTCTTTCTCTTTTCTTCTCAATTTTTAGTTGCATTACTTCTAATTTGTTAGTGTATATAACAAATAATATATATCATATAACATATGACAGTATTCTTATGCCCTTATACCACCTTTATATTTGTCCCTGCTCTAAAATTAAATATATTAAATGATTGTGATCCATCATTTGAGGAAAATTTCTCAATCATCTCTTTGTTAGATGAATCTCATTCAATATTCAGTTTCTTAAGAGGGAGTTAAAGTTTCAGAATTCCCTGAGTTAAAAAAATAAATAAGCTTTTTATAGACTTGATTGCCAATTTGTCTGGATGCAAAATCTTTGTTTCAAACTTCATTTAGGTATTTTTCTATGTTTAAATTTAAGGTATAATTGTATCCAGTAAAATTTACCCTTTTAAAACTGCATACTAGAATATATAGTTTTTCAAATTTTTAGAAGTATATATATATAATAAAACCACCACAACCAAGATGTAGAACAGTTCCATAGAACCAAAGTAAATGCTGCTTTAGAACCAGCATCCCACCTTCAGACCCTGTGAACTGACGATCTGTTTTCTTTCTTTATAAATTTGCTTTTGAAAGAATATCACATAAGTGGTTGACTTTCAATAAAATATTGTCTCACTGTTGCTTTTTTTTTTTTTTTTGATTATGAGGCCAGTCTAATTCTCTTGCTTTGGTAAATTATTTCTTATTTTTGCCTGAAGATTTTTCTTTATATTTAAAACCCAATGTCTCAGATACATTTCAGAGTTGACTGCTCCAGGTCAAATTATTGGTACTGGCTTGGTGCTATCAAAATGTATATTTAGATTCTCTTATTTCTAGAGAACTTTCCTAGATTATAGTCTTAAGTATTAATTCTGTAATTCTGTTCCTTTTTTTTTCTTCATCTTCAGGGATTCTCATTATACGTGCATTTGATTTTTTCTTTTTTTTATGGTCTTCCATCTTAAACATTTTCTTTCTGACTTCTTCTTTCTTCATCTCATTTTCATTGTTTCCCTATTTTTCTTTAGTGTTCCTTATTACATTTTCATGTTAATCTACTCTTTAGGTGCTATTAATATAATGTTTATTTCCAATATTATTTTATCCTTTTCCTCTAATTTATTGTCCTGGGTTCAAGCGACTTTTGCTTTCTGTTGACCGATGTTTTAAATCCATTTTTTTCCCTCAGTTTTTAGATTTGTACTTCAAGGTTTTATATATATATATATACATATATATATATATATATATATATCTTTCAATATTTGAGAAAATTTAGTTTCTCTTGAACTATTTTGTTATAGCTTTCTTTTTTTGATAGTTCTTTATTTGGGGTAATTTTCATCAAATGGCTTTTTAAAAAATTCTTGTGTTCTGCTTTATTTTTATTGTAGCTTGGTATAGATGAAGATTATTTGCATATTTGAATTTGTTTGAACATGGGTAGCAGTCTGTGGGCAGTTTCCAAGTTTCAAGCTCAAGAGCACCCACTTTTCTTTATATTAACAAACTCTGATTTCTTTATTGGAGCACTTTTGGGGTACAGTGGACGGCATTGGGGGGAAGGTTGAAGGAACCTTACAGGTTGACTTTGGTTTTTTTTTGGTCTTTTAAGATGATAAAGTTTCCCCTCTAGTTTCTTTTTCCCTTCACTGTGCATTGTTTTCAAAAGTCACCTCTCCCTTTTAACCCTTTCCAACCTCCAAAGAGTTCCTTCCTCGACATTGCTTTATTGAGTTCTGTGCATACTTCCAAGTCACTTCCCTGAAGGATGAGCTAGCTTCCAGAGAAGTTTTTCAGAATGTTCATACTTGCAGTAAACTTTCTTTCTTGTAATGAGTTGAGATCAATCTTAGGCCTCCTACTAGCTTTTCGTCTCTCTTTCTCTCTCATTTAGTATTTATTGGACTGGCCTTCCTCTTCACAACAGCACATGGTAGGAACCTAAGAGAGAGCTACTGTGAGCTCCTATTTATTTTCTGCTTACAGATAATTTGGAATTTGGATGTTTTCCAAATTTGGGGTTGATATTGTGTAGTTTGTTTTTGTTGTTCTTTATTGCTTGGGGGAGGGGTGGCGATGGATGTGTTAGATTTGGATTTCAGCTGATGCTATATTTTGATCACCCATATATTTTTAAGGGAGAAACTGACAAAGTAAAACAGGCACCAGAAAACAAAGCATGTCTTCTAAAGTACATTCATTCCAGTGACCTTTTCTTACATAATTTGGAGCCACAGTGTGGTAAAATGCTCATAGAGAAGGTAAAATGCTTATATTTTGAAATTAATGCATCATGAAAACTCGGTAACTATAAGAAAGTGCATTTTCCTGAGAATATTGTTTATAAAATGCCTATTGAGTATTACCGCTGTGTATTTAGAACAGGATAATTAATTTTTAAGTTCCATGACAGATTACTTTCTAGATGCAGTAATCTTCTTTTAGAATTTGAGAACTAGATCCATTTCCAGTATTAGACCTTCCAGTCTAATTCCATTATACTCTGCAGGGAACAGGAGTCTATTTCATTCCCTTGTGAGATGAGTATATCTGCAATGATATTCAAACTGGGTTCTCCAACTTCCTAGCAAAGATACTTAGCAGTTTAGTATAAGTGGTTTTGATTGTTCTTTATAAATATTACATACAAACAAAAGTTATTGTTAAAATGACTAGGGCAAAGATATAGCAGAAAATCAAAAGAAAAATAAAATCTCCCTAAAATCCTACATCAAAACTTTCAAATGCTTGAATTTTTATTGTGATAATGTGACCTTGCACTTATATAATTAGTTATTAATTTTTTATTCCTGTTTCCTTGTAAAAAATATGAATTATAGTCGCTAGGAAGAAGAATAGCTGTGATTGAGTGCTTATTATGAGATAAGCACTTAGTTTGCCAACTTTTAAGATTACTTAAAATTTGTTTTAAGATGATAAGCTTCTTTCATCTTCCTTTTATACAAGATGATACTAGGTATGTGTTATGCCCAGAACATAGGGGTCGGTGTGTGTTTCACTGTCAGATTCTGTACATTGGAAGGCAAATGTCATTGTTTAGAAATGACACTAAGCAATAGAGTATATATATATGATTTTAATATAAAACACTTGTTTTGCTTTTTGAATACTGATTTGCTACTGATTTATTTAAATATGATATGTCCAATTTTTCTGTCACACAATTTCCTTAATTTTCCAAATGATATGAATAGGATAGTTAACTTTCTGTTTACTATAATACCTGACAGAAATTTATGACACGACCTGAGATGGAAAAACTAATAAAATGGTACTTACCATAAAGGATTGCAAGCAGAGACAGTGGCATGACAAGTAGTCCCACTAGCATATCAGCAATGGCTAGGGACATTAAGAAGTAATTGGTGGCATTGTGCAGTTTCTTTTCCAAGCTTACTGCCATGATAACGAGGATGTTGCCACCTATTGTCAAGATTATTATTATGACAATTGAAAGTGCTGGCCAGTTTTGTACCCCGTCTGGGAATTTGAAGCGTCCACCATCGGAGGTATTGAAAATGTCAGTTACTATGGCTGCTACTGGGCTCACAGATATATCACATTGCCAAACCAATAGGCCAATCAGGTGCACACTGAAAATTAAGAAGAAAAAAAAATCAGGTACATATTATGTTACTTGTATCTAATAAATTACTTATATAAAACAACTCTTTTGCCTTTAACAATCATTATCACATCACTGTTTTTACTCTGTTAATTAAATTTCAGTATTTCTTATTCCTATCCTTTTATTGAGTGTTTAATATGATTCAGGCTCTTAGCTTACCGAAATATATATATATTTAAGGAATCTCATTTGATCTTATACAACATCCTCATGAGGTCAGTACTGACTATTATGTATATGGAGAGACTGAGGTTCAGAGAAGTTAAGTAACTGTCTCAAGGAAGCACAGCCAGTAAGTAGCAGGGGCAGGGTCTGTACTCAGGTCTCACTGATACAAAGCCTGTGTTTTACTTTTACTCTATATAATCAATCAGAAACCACAGTATTATTTGACTTGCTGAGTGACTTTATGCTGGCTTGTGGTATCTTTAATAGTTGTCCTATACATTTTCCTTCTATCTGACACTCTCCCCATTTCTGTCCTGTGTTTTCTGGGTCCTGTTCTAGGCTAGAAGATGATTTGTGGTGATAATTCCTATGGGTTTGATGCTTTCCTATGCTGGAAATGAAATTTCTTAAAGTCATTTATAATGTACACTTCTCATGATGGTACTTATGTAGACTTTTACTAACAAGGATTTCAGGCCAAATGGCAGACTAACGCAAGAGACACAGATGTGGTTTTGTTTTGTACATTCCAAATTAATTTCCCCTGATGGTGACATAAGATTTATTCAGTTTACATACATCAATGTAAGTCCCAAAAGTGTCTAATAAAACTAGCATTAATTTTCCTTAACAAAACAGACAAGCATATTCAATATTTCCTGCTTTAAAGCAAGAATTATTATCTGCTAATGACTCTTATGTGTATTCTGTGTTCAGTAATAGTTATTTAATGAATATTAAGCAACAAGTACACTATATGTACTAGCTGTTAAACCCTGATATTTATAGAGAAGAAAATTTCCTCTATTGGTACAACATGTGCTAAAAATTTTTCTTTGCAAGAAAATTTCATGGGGTGATGGAACATATAACGTTACAAAATCCAGACTCTATGAGTTCTCCATGTAAATGTTTTTATTTCATTATCTCATTCACTTGTTCTTTGAACTAAAACTATTATTTCTATACAGGGAAAATACATGTGTGGTTTGACTATTGCTTATTAACAATCACCAGAGAAATTTGAAGTAGTTAACACTAGATGATTATGATGATCATAATTGTATCTATAATATATATACACACACTACACTTTCTGAACAATCAAAACTGAACACTGAACCTGAAAACTTATTGGCATTATTTAACCTTAAATAAAATATTATAATAATTTTCTACCATATTTAAAAATTATTTCCCTTAATATCTTATGAATATACTTTCCATAGTTTAAGATAATAAAGAAATGATGAACATATTTTGACTTTCTCATTCTACAGGAGATGAAAACTAGTACTTCAGACATTTAGCTTAAAACTACTTCCTCATTATTCAAAGCTACATGATATCCTAAGCATCATGTTTGGGGAAGAAATACACATAGTAATTTTTTCAAATAATGAGAGATACTCATTCAATTTTTTCAAATGATGGATGTATTTTTTCCTGGGACATAAAAATAAGCTAAAATAATATGTGATTCAAAAAATCTATAGCATAATTAGTCTGTGATTAAGGTATATAGAAATTATTAAAATAAAGACCCAAATAAATAGAAGCAAGGTATTTGCTTTCAGCTTTGATTATTCTGTCACAGTATTTGCTGCATTTGGCATGTGACCAATGTCCTGGCTATATTATCTTAATGATTTTTTTGACCAGTCACTTAACCTTTCAGAACATCTATTTCCTCATCTCTAAAACAAGGATGATCTTTATGACATTATTTTTGTGAAAATTAAATGATAATGTAAAGTCTCAAAATAATACCTTTGCCATAATAGGCCCTCAGTAAATGTTGGAGCAAACATTCTTTCTACCTTCAAAGTTAAAAACAAAGTATTTTGTGGTAGCTATACCCTAACTCAGTGTACTTCAAAATTTGTCAAAAATTTAAGTCCTAGTTTTATTTTAAGAAGATATTTATGCAGAACTGGGTTCAGATAGTCATTTTAAATCCAAAGTCTTTTCTGGCCTAACTGATGAAAAACATGTTCTCCTGAAATTAAAAAAAAAAAATCTAGTTTCTATTAGTTGATGACCATTTCAGGTAGTCCCATAAGACTTTCTGCTCAAAATAATATGCTACATTCTCAACTGCAGTTACAGAAACACAAATATATTTATTCTTATGCCTATAGAATATGGTCCTAACAGGATATGCAGTGCAACTTCAAATTTTCTAAGTAAGTTATGAAAACATCTAAGTACTTCCATATTTCTGTAGCAATGGTAAAATAATGCAAAATAAAATTGTATATAACAAAAGTATATGAAAACTACATTCAATTATGAATTTTAAAATTTGAGTATCTTAGAACTTTGGGATAGAAAAATATTCAAAACATTTGGCCTACCTGTATTGGTCAAATATATTTTTATTTTTTATTAAACAGTCCATGAGACAAATATTAAATTATTGAGGAAGTTTATAGAATCTAAATATATCTTCTGTGAATTATTAAATAAATTAATATTATTGGGAATAATCCTGACAAGTTTTTACCTAGTTTCAATTCAATTTAATAAATTCACTTTGAGCATTACTTATGAGCAAATTTTTATGATTTTTACTGCAGTAAATCCTATTTTCTATAGTATTGCAATCAAGAATTAGCTGTATTCTAATTAAACCTAATTTCAAACATTTACATGCTTAATGAAAAACATACAGTCCTTTTACAAAAGAGGAGTGATTTGGGCCTTGTTTCTAAAGCTCACATTAATTGCTATTAAGCCCACAGAATTCTCATAAAGTATGTACACAAAAATCACAGTGTCTGTCCAAACAATTCAAATAATTTATTCATTGCTACTAAATATTTAATGAAAATATAATCTCACATTCTTAGTAGATAATGATAATTTGATTTAAAGGTCTGAGTACATTTTAAATCTACTGAGTTTTTGCGTGGCATATGACGATGGGCATTAATAGCAGAGATGAATGGGCCCTTATTTCTCTTGCATGGTGCTCGGTAGTGTCTGACTCTTTTTGACCTCCTGGTTCGTAGCCTGCCATGCTTCTCTCTCCTTGAGATTTCCCAGGCAAATATAGTGGAGTGGGTTGCCATTTCCTTTTCCAGGGAACTTCCCCACCCAGGGATTGAACCTGCATCTCTGGCGTCTCCTGCATTGGCAGGCAGATTCTTTACCATTGAGACACAAATTCTTTAATTTCATACCAGAATAATAATTTGGTGCCTTTTAAGGTATCCCTAGGGCTTCCCTGGTAGTGCAGCTGGTAAAGAATCTGCCTCCAATGCAGCAGACCCTGGTTGGATCCCTGGGTTGGGAAGATCCCCTGGAAGAGGACATGGCAACCCACTCCAGTATTCTTGCCTGTAAAATCCCCATGGACAGAGGACCCTGATGGGCTACAGTCCTTGGAATCACAGAGTCGGACACGACTGAGCGACTAAGCACACAATATATCCCTGTATTTTGGTATGTGGAACAATGGCTATATACTAAGTTGACACAGCCACATGGAGTGGGAACATTGGTCCTTTCATTTCCCCGCACCTGGCTCTTCTTTCCTCTTCTTTATTACTGTCCTTCACTTTCCTTCTCCTGTCTGCTCTAGTTTACTTGGAATCACAAATCTTTGAGACTGTCGTCACTGCAGTGTTCAGTGGCATCCACGATGGACTATAATGCACATATTGTAGAGAATCCAACATTGATGTACTTTGTTTTTACCTTGCTCTATAAACTTTTTCCTTAGTGAGCACTTTTGGAGAAATCATAGAGGAGATGGTGTAGGAGTAAGGCAATTCAAGGCCTCTCAGTTGAACTGATCAGAGTTTACAGAGCCCTGGATCTTTTTTGCCATGCCCCCATTCCTCAAAGTGTAGGTTTAGAAGAAAACAATCCAACTTTTTACTAAGTTAAAAAGAAGATATAGCTGGATTAGATCACATTTAGTATGCTCAGTACTTGAATTCAGTTTCTTCCTTATCTCTTTTATGTTATTCTATTGATTTTAACTTTTGGTTCATTGTCTCAAGGTTTCTGAGAACGGTATTACTTTTCTCTGTCCAGCTACATTCTTCAAATGCTACTCCCTGACTTCTGACCCATTCTTTTGAAACCTCAACTTTCTTCATAAAACCAGAGACTTATAAAAATGCTTTATTCTCTTGGCTGTTTAGTTTATCTAGGAAGGAAAGAACCTTTTCTCATTTCTACATTTTAGCCATAGAGAAAGCAACCACAGCAACCACAGCATCAGGATTAATTTTACTTGTTTGAACATATGAGTGGTTGTGTTTAATTGGAGTTCAAATTATTGTTTTTCCCCATTTACTGTTTTTGAATAGAAATCACCAATGTTAGTCTATTGGTATGCAAGTCATTTATGCATGTTGAGGGAAATATAGCTGAATAATCATATAAAAACCTGTTTAACATTTTTGAGCAAACCACTCTGAAAAGTTAGTTTTCAAAAATAATAGGTAATAACATCCTTACAGGAATGAGTGCACTGCTTTCCTCAGGTTCACCATGATTGCTTCAGTCTTAAGCAACCAAGTTTAAAATTGAGATGAGGAAATTTAACAGACTGGATTCATTATGCCATCCTTTCTGGGGAGAGAAAAGAAAAAGGGAATTACTAAAAGTTGAAATAACTTGCATAACATTTAACTAAATAAAAGAAAATATACTTATTAAGTGATAAGAAACAATCAATACTAAATTTAGCAAACAAATATTGTCATATAAGTGATAAAAATAGCAAAGAGAATATATTTTTCATTTATTTACCAATATACAACCATTATAATTTTTCTAAAATTTCTTATATACACTTTCTTTATATGGAACTTCTACTAAATCTTACCCTGCTGGAGTACAAATTAGTGTTTTGAAAAATAAATTAAGAATATTATCTTTTTAATTTGCAAACCATTGGGAGAAAGTTTGTGATCTAATAATTAAGTAGCATGTATAAAGTAAGAAGGTTTCGTCTTATAGAAACATGAAAAACTAAAACAAATTTTAAGCCTCTTTATAAAATAAACCTATTTTATACAATGTTTCTAACATTTTTCCTTCAGTGAAGCAATCTGTGTTTTCATAGAAAGCTTTTTTTATACATTTGTGTTAACCAACAATATTATCCAAGAGTGGCAACAGGTTTATACAAAAAAAATGAATTGATTAAATTAACTATAGTAAATATAGCAACCACTCTATGTACCAACTAGTTGGTATCCAACAGATAGTATGCTGCAGTCAGGGCACATGGAATAATTTTGAAAAATGCAAACAAAAGGGCAATTGTACTAGGTGACTGAAACAAAAAGTTTTAGTTTCATTTATTAAGAACTGACGATTCATCTTCAAAGGAATTAGGAAGAAAACATGACAACTGTAAACATCAAAGAATTTCAGAGTGAGTACCTTTGATTTCTGTAGGCTATTTTTGAACGAGCTATTTGTTGCATTGCAAAACTCTATCAAATATTTATGTAACAGATTATTTACCACTTAGCACTCATTATATTCAGCGTGCTAAAATGTTGGCCAAGAGTAGACTGGACGCAAATTTGCTGAGGATCTCTGCTGTGCTCCTTGTGGAAATAACATCTTTACACAGAGTGAAACATGTCACTTTGAATTTTTACATTGATAATGAAGAAATACTGTTTGAATTCTAATGATTAACATAGAGACCTGCTGGTTTTTCTGCCTGGCAATTCTTAATTGGGAATAGAGTGGGCAAAGCTCTCTATTTTTCATCTTGCTTTCTCTATATCTTCTCTTATTGGATTTTGACTAAACTCTTTCCATACATGCCAAACATGTAACTGTATTCTTTTGGGGGATTGCGAGCTATTTTAAGAGTCAAGATTGTGATATTAAGTTTGTATGTATTGGGCTGTCAATGAGAAAAATTTAGTTTGTGTGTGTGGGAGGGGTGGGGGGGAGAGAGAGAGAGAGTTAAATAGCTCGAGAACATGAAATAATATCGAAAGGTCATCTCTTTTGTCTAATTTGTAAATATTTTCAAGGAATATGATAAAAATTTGTCAGTAATCTTTTTTAGTATTTTCTAGTTCCTTTTAGAAATATGAAAATAAATTTTTTACCAGAACAAACTGCCTCCCTATGTTGCCCATCTTACTCAATAATACTGTTATTCTAGTCAGTCAAGCTACAAATTTAATTTATTCTCTCTTCTTATCCCTCAACTCTCACTGTGAGATCTTTCAGGGATATCTACACAAAAATCTGCCCCCAAATCATCCCCTTACAGTATGTGAAATGTTCTGTGCATAATTCTACAAGGGGAAGGGATACAAAATCTCTTAGAGCCTTGGATAAGGTAAATTAATAAGAGAAAAAGAAATACCTGTGAGTTCAATTATTCAAATTTGATAGAATATCAAATGTTTATATTTTATAAAATAAAGAAAATAAATCTTTTATGGAATAACTGACAGAGTGATTGATTTTTATTGAGAATTTATATTATTCTCATAGAAACTGATCATGTAACAACATAATAGTGTTATAAGAATGCATATACATGTGTGTAGGTGTGTATGTGTATTTGTGTGTGCATGTGTATATACACAATTTTGTGTAGAGGAAAAACTTTGATTAACATGAAATTGTCTCAAGCATGATGAGAAAATTACAGATTAAGCCACAGAAAGTAAGCCAGAAAGAAAAACACCAATACAGTATACTAACACATGTATATGGAATTTAGAAAGATGGTAATGATAACCCTGTATGCGAGACAGCAAAAGAGACACAGATGTATAGAACAGACTTTTAGACTCTGTGGGAGAGAGAGAGGGTGGGATGATTTGGGAGAATGGCATTGAAACATGTATACTATTATGTAAGAAACGAATTGCCAGTCTAGGTTCGATACAGGATACAGGATGCTTGGGGCTGGTGCACGGGGATGACCCAGAGAGATGATATGGGGAGGGAGGTGGGAGGGGGTTCAGGATTGGGAACTCATGTACACCCGTGGTGGATTCATGTCAATGTATGGCAAAACCAATACAATATTCTAAAGTAAAAAAAAAAAAAAAAAAGAAAGAAAGAAAGAAAGAAATTTAGGATCAGTTAATACCCATTTAGAATGATCTCATTTCTTTCTGAAATATAAATTTCAAACGTTTTCATGCTCTCTCTAAATCTTTGTAAGATCTTCATTAACAATAAGTTATTACATTTGCTAAGGCAAAATTGGGGACAAATATTAGTTTTCATATAGTTCTTGATAGTACACAAGATATTGCAGAATAACCTCCATTAATGTTGAATTATAATTAATCAAAACTCATACCCTGAGATTATATTTAATTGATGCCTATGATATCTATGCTCATATGTTAACATATGTCATATAAAATATGGCATCATCAAAAATAGTGTGAACAGTTGAAAACAAGTGGCCCCAAATAGGCTCTCTAGTTCACTGTATATTCAGAACTGCTAAACTTCAAACTATCAGAATCAGTATCACTCAAAGAAAGCCATTATTAATAGTCATCTTGGAAGTGAAAATCTTTTTTAAAAAAGTAAAAACACTATGGGGAAGAAAGGCTGGCATGAATTAAAAAGAGAAAAAGCTTTCTTTGACTCTTCCAACATGGCTATAAGTTAGACTTCAGTCAGTTCAGTCACTCAGTCATGTTTGACTCTTTGCAACACCATGGACTGCAGCATACCAGGCTTCCCTGTCCATCACCAACTCTCAGAGCCTATTCAAACTCATGTCCATCTCGTTGGTGATGCCATCCAACCATCTCATCCTCTGTCATCCCCTTCTCCACCTGCCTTCAATCTTTCCTGGCATCAAGGACTTTTCTAGTGAGTCAGTTCTTTGTATCAGGTGGCCAAAGTATTGGAACTTCAGCTTCGGCATCAATCCGTTCAATGAATATTCAGGACTGATCTCCTTTAGGATAGACTGGTTGGATCTCCTTGCTGTCCAAGGGATTCTCAAGAGTCTTCTCCTACACTACAGTTCAAAAGCATCAATTCTTTGGTGCTCAGCTTTCTTTATAGTCCAACTCTCATATCCATACATGACTACTGGAAAAACCATAGCTTTGACAAAACGGACCTTTGTTGGTAAAGTAATGTCTCTGCTTTTTAATATGCTGTCTAGGTTGATCATAGCTTTTCTTCCAAGGAATAAGCATCTTTTAATTTCATGGCTGTAGTCACCATCTGCAGTGATTTTGGAGCCCCCTCCAAAATAGTCTCTGACTGTTTCCATTGTTTCCCCATCTATTTGCCATGAAGTGATGGGACCAGATGCCATGATCTTAGTTTTCTGAATGTTGAGTTTTAAGCCAGCTTTTTCACTCTCCTCTTTCACTTTCATCAAGAGGCTCTTCAGTTCTTCTTCACTTTCTGCCGGAAGGGTGGTGTCATCTATGTATCTGAGGTTATTTATATTTCTCCCAGCAATCTTGATTCCAGCTTGTGCTTCATCTAGCCTGGCATTTCTCATGATGTACTCTGCAGCATTTGCCTGCAATGTGGGAGACCTGGGTTCGATCCCTGGGTCAGGAAGATCCCCTGGAGAAGGAAATGGCAACCCACTCTGGTATTCTTGCCTGGAGAATCCCATGGACGGAGGAGCCTGGAGGGCTACAGTCCATGGGGTCGCAAAGAGTTGGACACGACTGAGCGACTTCACTTTCACTTTCACTCTGCATATAATTTAAATAAGCAGGGTGACAACATACAACCTTGACCTACTCCTTTCCCAATTTGGAAGCAGTCTGTTGTTCCATGTCAAGTTCTAACTGTTGATTCTTGATCTGTATACAGATTTCTCAGGAGGCAGGTCAGGTGATCTGGTATTCCCATCTCTTTAAGTATTTTCCACAGTTTGTTGTGATCCACACAGTCAAAGGCTTTGGTGTATTCAATAAAGCAAGGGCAGATGTTTTTCTGGAATTCTCTTGCATTTTCGATGATCCAGTGGATGTTGGCAACTTGATCTCTGGTTCCTCTGCCTTTTTCTAAATCCAGCTTGAATATTTGGACGTCCATGGAAGCACCAAGACCCAGGAGAAAGAAGCTGACCCAGACAAGAAACTGACCCAGATATGCCCATGAGTGTCCAGGAGTCTCCGGTGGAGGCATGGGTCGGCTGTGGCCTGCTGCAGTCTTGGAGGCACTGAGTGAAGCAGTGCATGCATGGGACCTTTTGAAGGAGGTCACCATTATCTTCATTATCTCCACCATAGTTTGGCCTCAGGTCAAGCAACAGGGAGGGAACAAGGTCCCGCCCATCAACAGAAAATTGTATTAAAGATTTACTGAATATGGCCCTGCCCATCAGAACAATACCCAATTTCTCCCTCAGTCAGTCTCTCCAATCAGAAAACTTCCATAAGCCTCTTATCCTTATCCTCAGAGGGCAGACGGAATGAAAACCACAATCACAGAAAACTGACCAAACTGATCACATGGACCACAGCTTTGTCTAGCTCAATGAAACTATGAGCCATGCCATGGAGGGCCACCCAAGATGGATTGGTCATGGCAGAGAGTTCTAACAAAGTGTGGTCCACTGGAGAAAGGAATGGCAAACCACCTCAGTGTCTTGCCTTGAGAACCCCATGAACAGTATGAAAAGTTGGATTTGGGAATTTGTTAATTTCATAGCTAATTGATGCAATTCTTATTTAGCTCCTAATATTAAGAATGACTATGAAGGGACCTGGTTGAGATTTCTTTAGCATACAGCTCTGATTCTGACTTCTTTTTAGTGACCTTATAAGGATTTTGCATGGTTATGAGTTTAGTCATGCTACACCTCTTGCCTTTATTGGACAATTAGCTGATGATTCACTTGGGAGACCAGTACTGTACTCTCTCTAAGAAATATCTAGTTTTCTATGCCAATTTGCCATCCAAGTGGTGGGAGCTATATGACCATTCTTGTGGTCCTTGAACACTATTAAATTAATTTGTGAAAACTACAAAGATGAAGCAGGGAAATAAGTTTTCCACATTATCTCAGTTTTACACATATTAAATTTAGCTTTTAAGAGAGTATCTACATTGCCGTCTATTCAAAGATAAAAGTAATAACAAGACCATCAACAAGGGGGAAGAAAAAAACATGATGTAGGACTCCAGTGAAGTCATAATTGTGGCTTCCCTGTTGGTTCAGCAGTAAAGAATCCACCTGAAATGTGGTAGACCTGGGTTCAATTCCTGGGTTGGGAAGATCCCCTGAAGAAGGGCACAGAAACCCACTCCAGTATTCATGCCTGGAGAATCCCATGGGCAGAGGAACTTGGCGGGCTACAGTTCCTAGGATTACGAAGAGTTGGACATGACTAAAGCAACTCAGCACAGACACATGCAAAGTCATAATTGAGGATCAGGTTGAAGAGTCAACTGTGTAACCAGTAGAGAGTAAATATTAGAGAAAAAAATAAAGGAAGAGGGCAGTAAATAAAATGGAAATAATAGGCAAAAGGGAAAATGTCAAGCAGATATATTTTGAGAAGGAACAAGAGTGCATACTGTATGATTTGTCTAAAAGGAGATTGACTGCTGGTGACCTTAGCACCATTTCAATAAAGTAGTGTGGAAAGGGTCTGGAATATAGTTGGATGAGGGGGAGAGAAGAGAGCTAGCTAAATTAGAGGAGGTGGTTGGTGAGGAAATGGAAAAGGTTCAAAAAGTTTTGTCCGATGCAGTAGAGGCAGATGTGTACTAAAGGTATACTAAAGAAAACTTTTTGAGTGGAAGAATCATCTACGTGTACTTTCCAGGTCACTTCCACATTCCTTGGCCAAGTGCTGGGTACAAACTAGTTGACTGAAGGAAAGGGAAAGGGAGAAAATTGAAGTGATTTAAGGTGTGACATCAAAAGAACCTAAGAATAAAGGAAAAGCTGTTGTTTTGTCCAAATTGTCTTTGGAGAGGATAAGAGTCCTTGGACATTCCCTTGCATCTTCTAAAGATAACCATTTATAATTCATTTTTACCATTACCTTTTCCACCTTCGACATAGAAGAAACATTGGTCATGTTTCAATAATATTTTCTGTCCTCAAACTGTTTCTTACTCTCTCTTTCCCAGACCTGTACAAACATGATATTGATGAGACTAAAAAGAAACTGCCAGCGTTTCTTCTTGATGCTTTAACAAAATTTGGGGAGTATAAAGTAACTCATAAGAAGACATAGTTTACATGAGATTTCTGGAAATTGTGAGTTCATCCTGGTGATGCAGCAGATGGTTTTCTCTGATACACAAGAGCCTATGTTTGACCCTTAATGTTGTAAATATATATATATATATATATATATATATAGAGAGAGAGAGAGAGAGAGAGAGAGAGAGAGAGAGAGAGAATAGAGAGTCAACTGATATCCTTCTTGTCTGACTTTTTAAAAAGTTTTCAGTTCAGTTGCTCAGTCATGTCTGCCTCTTTGTGACCCCATGGACTGCAGCACGCCAGGCTTCCCTGTCCATCACCAACTCCCGGACCTTACTCAAACTCATGTCCATCGCATCGGTGATGCCATCCAACCATCTCATCCTCTGTCATCCCCTTCTCCTCCTGCCTTCAATCTTTCCTGGCATCAAGGACTTTTCTAGTGAGTCAGTTTTTTGCATCAGGTGGCCAAAGTATTAGAGTTTCAGCTTCAGCATCAGTTCTTCCAATGAATATTCAGGACTGATCTCCTTTAGGATAGACTGGTTGGATCTCCTTGCTGTCCAAGGGATTCTCAAGAGTCTTCTCCTACACCACATTTCAAAAGCATCAATTCTTCTGTGCTCAGCTTTCTTTATAGTTCAACTCTCATATCCATACATGACTACTGGAAAAACCATAGCTTTGACTAGATGAACCTTTGTTGGTAATGTAATGTCTCTGCTTTTTAATATGCTGTCTAGGTTGATCATAGCTTTTCTTCCAAGGAGTAAGCATCTTTTAATTTCATGGCTGCAGTACAGTGATTTTTGGAGCCCAAAATTTACCTCACTAAAAAACCAACCAAAGCCTAAGTTTCTTTATCCTCTCAATTCCTTACAAATTTATTTTTTTGTGTGTTTCTAAAAATTAGAAAAACTTCTTGGTTTAGCTACTTCTTAGGTCCTATTTCTATGATTCCTCCATATGCATGAATTAAAATTTGTTTATTTTTTTTCCTGTTAGTTTGTTTTGCCTCAATTTTATTAGTCCAGCAACAAGAACTCAAGAAGCATAGGGGGGTAAATTTCCCTCTCCCTGACAGTAGTAACAGATATTCAAAGAATCTGCCTTAGTGGGCAGAGTGCCCAGCAATTTGACTCTGCTTTCTCCCTGAAAGCTATCCCAGAATTATCTCAACCTAAAGATCAAATTGCCAACATCTGCTGGATCATGGAAAAAGCAAGAGAGTTCCAGAAAAACATCTATTTCTGCTTTATTGACTATGCCAAAGCCTTTGACTGTGTGGGTCACAATAAACTGTGGAAAATTCTGAGAGAGATGGGAATACCAGACCACCTGACCTGCCTCTTGAGAAATCTGTATGCAGGTCAGGAAGCAACAGTTAGAACTGGACATGGAACAACAGACTGGTTCCAAATAGGAAAAGGAGTACGTCAAGGCTGTATATTGTCACCCTGCTTATTTAACTTATATGCAGAGTACATCATGAAAAACGCTGGACTGGAAGAAACACAAGCTGGAATCAAGATTGCCAGGAGAAATATCAATAACCTCAGATATGCAGATGATACCACCCTTATGGCAGAAAGTGAAGAGGAGCTAAAAAGCCTCTTGATGAAAGTGAAAGAGGAGAGTGAAAAAGTTGGCTTAAAGCTCAACATTCAGAAAATGAAGATCATGGCATCTGGTCCCATCACTTCATGGGAAATAGATGGGGAAACAGTGGAAACAGTGTCAGACTTTATTTTTTGGGGCTCCAAAATCAGTGCAGATGGTGACTGCAGCCATGAAATTAAAAGACACTTACTCCTTGGAAGAAAAGTTATGGCCAACCTAGATAGCATGTTCAAAAGCAGAGACATGACTTTGCCGACTAAGGTCCGTCTAGTCAAGGCTATGGTTTTTCCAGTAGTCATGTATGGCTGTGAGAGTTGGACTGTGAAGAAGGCTGAGTGCCGAAGAATTGATGCTTTTGAACTGTGGTGTTGGAGAAGACTCTTGAGAGTCCCTTGGACTGCAAGGAGATCCAACCAGTCCATTCTGAAGGAGATCAGCCCTGGGATTTCTTTGGAAGGACTGATGCTAAAGCTGAAGCTCCAGTACTTTGGCCACCTTATGTGAAGAGTTGGAAAAGACTCATTGGAAAAGACTCTGATGCTGGGAGGGATTGGGGGCAGGAGGAGAAGGGGACGACAGAGGATGAGATGGCTGGATGGCATCACTGACTCGATGGATGTGAGTCTGAGTTAACTCCGGGAGATGGTGATGGACAGGGAGGCCTGGCGTGCTGTGATTCATGGGGTCGCAAAGAGTCGGACATGACTGAGCGACTGAACTGAACTGAACTGAAGAATCCACATGGGTTTTCCTGGGTGGTGCTAGTGGTAAAGAACCTGGCTGCAAATGCAGAAGACTTAAGAGACCTAGGTTCAGTCTCTGGGTTGGCAAGATTCCCTGGAGCAGGAAATGGCAACCTACTCCAATATTCTTGCCTGGAGAATCCCATGGACAGAGGAGCCTGGTGGGCTATGGTCCATAGGGTCACAAAGACTGAAACAACTTAGCACATATGCAAGAATCCACTTAACAGAGTAAAGTGAAGGCTTTTAAACAGGGAAACTCATGGAGCAAACCATATGCTAAATCTCTGTCTTGGAGGCCAATTTTGACTGATTTGCAGGACTGTATAATAGTCTGTACGATAGTACTTTCATGAATTCAATTCTTTATTGATTGCTTATTATGTGCTTGGTAGTCTGCTAGGCACTGTAGCAAAGAAAGTAGACCAGGACCCTGCTCTCAGGGAGCTTATATTCTAGTAAGAGATACAGACAATAAACATTTAAATAAGTAGGATAATTTCAGATAGTAAGAACTGCTATGAATAAAATGGAATGGCATAGTCAGATAAAGAGTGACTGGGAGAAGTACTTTAGATGGACCTATGTATGTAGCCATAGCTTGAGGTTAGATATTTTTAGAATATTATAATATACTAATAATATGAGTCAGCATTTGTTGGGTCTTGTCAATCACAATAAAAAATCCAGTCCTTTTATACTGGTGAGTTAAGCACACATGTGTCAGTGGTGGGAACAGTTCAAAATTTTCTTAGTCTGATTTTAATTTCACAAACTAGAAGGGGAAACTGTCTTTTTAAAGATAATTAACATTCAATTCAGCTGCAAATTAAAATGTGTTCCCACTTATATCATACATTGGTGTCTTTTCCCCCATAAGCAACTCCCATTTCCCATCTCATTAGGTTGAGATCACAAACTTTTGGCTATTATTGTAGGCCCTTTTGGCTGTAGAGGGATCCAGTTGAGTCTGAAAAGCGAAAAGTTCAATCAGTTGCCCAGATGTATTTATTGCCAAATATCAGGGTACTTGGATACATCTGGACAGCCGAATGAACTCTTAACTTTTCATCTTTCCAACAGCTCTTCATTTCACGGCTTCAGAATCACCTATATAATGGGAAGAGAAACAAACAAAAAGCCACTTTGGATTGGAAGGCTCAGTCTAGGGCTGGTTTTGCTGTCCCATCTTAAAAAAGCAACTGTTACTATTGCTTTATAACTTATTATTGTACAATGCACATAAATTCCTAAAATTGAGCAATACCTTTAAAATACAAATTTAAAATGTGAAAATAAAGTTTATCACAAGTACAAAAAATTGAGACAAATTGAAAATTAATTGTATAACCAGTAACATATAATGTATACATCACTGTAGTACCATTCAGTACCATCCCCTAGATGTTAAATATGTGAGGTATAGGAAGAAGGAAATGAGGCCAAGAGGCGGAAAACCCAGGTTCTAGTCTTGATTTATATCACTTAGTTGATGTGTGGTTTAGGAAAAGTCACTGAACCAATTTGGGCCTCAGTGTTTTCAACCATGACATGAAAGGGTTATGATAAAGTATCTCTATCCTTTCTGACTCTGAAGTGCTGTGATTCTGGTTTTCTTCATAAATATTGGACATTATTCTATGCTATCTTACATATAAGATGCTTCTAAATAGCTAAGTTTGGTTGCAACTACATTCTACTTCTTGTTATTGTCAATTAAATGTAGGAAATGACATTCATCTGAGGAAGTCTCTTGATTTGAAAGGAGTGTGAAAGTGGTTTTTACCTTGAGTATTCTCATGATACAGCCTGTACAGCCTACAAATTAATGTGCATGTTTTCTGCCCCATCTCTTCTTTCTGCTTCCTTAAATGATTCTTAAATATGTGCCTCATTCTCAGAGGATTAGGAGACTACAGAGACACACAAATTTTAAAACAAAATTATTTGTGATTTTCTGATTTTATAGTTGTATGCCTGGGATACTTTACAGAAAAGTGAATTATAGGAAGTACTAGCCAGTTTCACATCTATCTAAAGTTTTACTTCTGTTTTACTGGCCTAATGCTCGACTAAACCTGATTGCTCCTTTGTGTACTCTTCCTCCATTTTATTTATTTATGGAGAAAAATGGTACATCAGTTCAACACCTTTGAAAATACTGTTCCTTGCACCAACTCTGTGAACTTTATATAACAGAGATGCCTATCAATATTTAGAGATGTAACAGAGATGCTTATTTTATGACTCCTCTCTGTGAGATTTAAGTTAAATATCAGGCCACAAATGACATGTGATATGGTTTCACTTTTTTCCTAACTAGATGCATGAAGGATTCTGCTAATTACTCTCCCAGAGTACCTCCTGTACAACTCAATTTACAAAATACAATCTGTCAAGAAGTTCAAAACCAACATAAACCCTCAAATTCTTTTGCTCATGATTTTAAAGTGTGCTTGTGTGTGGTATTTTGGGGCTGGGGAATGAAAAGAAAGGTGCCATGGATATGCAAATTTTATCATCTTCCATAACACTGTAATTTCACAAGTGGAAATCATTTCATAATGATTCGAAGTCCCTTTGAGTGGTTGAATATTTTCATTCATGTTTTCAAGGAAGAGAATTAATTTACCTAATATTAAAAATCTATGAAATATTGATCACTGTAAATTTGACAAAAATAAGCAATTTATGAGATAACAGCCACTTAGTAACAGTAACACTGGTTTTTACATCTCACTGAAAAATTATTTTATATATAGGCAGTCACAACTGTTCCACCCACTCATGTGCTACTCAGTTTTAACTCTAGGCAACTTTGCTAAATATCACCATGTTATTCTACAGTTTCACCCAAAATTAAAGTAAATCTAAGAGGAAAAATATTAAAAGGTATTTCTGAGACAATGTTGAAAATGTGAATAGACTGGAATAGTAGGTGGTACCAATGAATTATTCTATGGTAATTACCTCATGGGTATGTAAGAATATACCCACAATTTTAGAAACACATACTGAAGTGAAGCAGAATGATTTAAAATAATTCAACAAAGAGAGCAGGAGAGAAAGTGGTAGATGAATCAAACTTTGAAAAATCTTATTCATTATTAAATCAGGGTGATGGGTACATAGAGGATCATTATACTATTGTCTCTACTACTGTGTAGATTTGAAAAATTTTCAAAAGAAATTATGACTATAAATGATATATGCTTTCAGGTTATATAGCATGAAACATACTTAGCTTTCTCAAAGATGGGAGACCTCATGTTTTTATGCCCTACCCAGTTTTTGTTTTTAGCACTGTAATGTGCTACCAGTCCAGTTGTTAAAAACAAAACACACAAACATTAACCGTCTCTAAAATGATGAAGATAGTTCATTTTCTCTAGAAAAAAGGTTGATCTTTCTAGATAGTGTAAAATTATATAGGCATATTTCTTCATTGATAGCTTTCTTCCCAGTGGGTATTACAACAGCATATCTTGAGAAAAGTAGTCCTTGAGTGAACTATATTTCCAATACTAATTCATTAAGGTCTTCTCATCAGTATACCCTCTGCACTTTAACAGTAGCTTACAACAACAACTTGAAAGCTCTCATCTAAGCTCTCAAGGGAGACACTAAATACAGGACATGGCTCTAATTTGGTAAAAGGCTTAAAAATCTTGCAGGACAACAATGGTGATCATTTAGAGGAAGATAAATGATTGTAAATAAGGGTTTCTGACAGTTTCCCATGTAGTATGTATATTATATTTAAATTTGCTATGGATTTCTCTAGCAGCTGTAGATTCAAAATTGGTTCCATCATGCATAACTGGGCATAATTTTTAATATCAGTGACTAGATATATTGAAAATTTACATTGATTAAAGGTATTCATTTCTCATTGGAAGCCTCTGTTCACTCAGAAAATTTATAAAGGAAAATACATTTGGTGCAAATCCTCACCGAGGTACTGTGGGACCCCTTTGCCTCATATGTGGTTTTTATAGACCTTTGAAATTATGCTGGGAAATAGGTTAATGAGAGTACTTTATTCTTTTTTCTCTTTTCATGGACTCAGTATTTCATGATATCACAGGAAATGGCATTTAAATAATGCTTTATTTTTCCAAACTGCATATGATACTGACTAAATTATGCATTTGTTTAACAAAAATACATGCATCAACATGAACATTTGTTCTTTTTTAGTAAATCATAGGCGGTGTTACTTCTATTGTTACATTTCAAAAACTGGCACAGGGAGTTCTATTTTCTTATTTTGCAAATAACAATTTCTAGGTTAAAGTTATAGGGGCCTATTTTTTTCAAAGTGCAGGTACAGTGCTAATAAAATTCACAAACATTTAATGACCACCTACTGTGTCCCAGGCATGATGTTCATTAGTTTCATCTAATTTTAAGGTCCACAGGTCATTTTACAGAAAAAGAAATCACTAGATTCGAAGAGGTTAAGCAGTTTTTCCTAGTAAATAGCAAGTCAAGATTCTAAAAGAACATTTTGGCCATTAAAAAAACCCATCACATTTAGAAAGACAGTATAAGCAGAGAGTTTATGTACTCATCAAGGTATTGTTCATTTAACACAGTTATTTGATGCCTAGTATGTACTTGACAATATTCTAGACACTTGGAATGCAACAGTAAATCAAAGACCCCTGCCTATGTAGTGATTATATTCTTGTTCTCTGTTCTTGTTCTTCCTTGTTCTTCATTAATGAAGCATATATGATAAAATAAATTGGTATAATTTCTAAATGTTTTTAAGATTTTACTCATCTCTTCTATAAATAAAGGAATAAAAGTTCTGCAAGCTACTTTTGGAAATTACCTCAGTTCTTAAGGTTACTGAATAGCATATTTGTGATTTTATACCCACTGCTGTTCTCTATTGAAATTTAATTTTTTCCCACTATCTGCTGGGTATTGGAGTTCTGAAATAAAATCAGTTGCCATTGAATTACTTGTTATTATAAGAAAGGTTTCTTGAGTTTTAAGATCTTATTTTAAATTACTAAAATATTTTGGTCTAAATTAAAACCATCTGTATAGAAAAACAACTTAAAAAATAAAAGCCAAAGATAGAGGAGTTGGCAATATAGTGCCTTCATAACTAATCATATCACACTGCATATATATAGCTTGGAAAATTCTATAGATTCCACAGAACACCTGCTTCTCAGAGAAAGCCAGAAATTATCTAAATGGTCATTGCAATTAACTTGCCAAAAACTGAGAGTATACATTCATAAAATAAGTACCCAGCTCTTGCCAATATTTGTGGAAACTTATGCACCAGCTTCCCACATACTTTTGGCTCAATACTTTGCATCTGGCAGCAGAAAAGCTTTTAGTATAAAACTTTTTAAATTTCATGCCGCTGAATCTGTCATTGTGGTATACCCTGGTAAGTGTTACTATGTAAGTCACCAACTGTCACTCTAAGATATGTAGAGAGAAGAATAAAGGATCTTTCTGATGAAGTAATTCCTGTAGAAACTTCTCAACATGAAAAGATGATGAAAAATGAATGTATAATAATTATTTCCATTTACTAATTTATTATTATATGTCAAACACTGTGAGAAATACTTCATATACTTTTTTTAATCATTGCCATGACAACAGTGCAATACCAAATTAAAAAACAAATATTAAAATATTTAAATATTAAAATAACACATATAGATTGTAAATGGTAGAGATGGATTCAGTTTAAAAATTGTTCATTCCAATGTCTATATTCTTTCACCCTGTACCATTAATGCTTAAAATTGTTCGTTGAGTCCTGTAAGAAACTATTGGGTTGGCCAAAAAGTTTGTTCGGGTTTTTCCGTATGATCTTAGGGAATACCCCGAACTAACTTTTGGCCAACCCAGTATAAAATCCTCCAAGTTGAACATTGTACCTGTCAATTTCTATGTCTTAATATGTACACTCTCAGGGAAGGTATTGAAAGGGACATTCAAAGACCATCTGACTTTCTGTTTTGACAGTTGAAGCAACTGATAGAGAAGGGATAAATGACCTATCCAATGTCCTGCTGTTAATTCTTATTGGTGCCAAGATTAGAAGCAAGTCTCCTATTCTCTTTTCAGTCCTTTTATGCTCAGCTTTACCAAGAGCAAAGGGCCTCTAAGAGTCACAAATGTTTAAAGTCTTACTAGCATCAATGTCTTATATCTTCCCTTTAAGTAAAAGAAGTAAAGAAATTGTCATAGACTGCACAATTAAATGCAGTAGAAAGCTACTTTGGGATGCATTCCTGAATATTTCACTCTTAAAATATTCAATGAAAGGAAGTCAGACAGAAAGGCAGGAAAAAGAAGAGAAGGAGAGAAGAAAGGGAAGGAGGGAGAGGGAGAGAAAGGAAGGGAACTGAAGGAAGAAGAAGAAAGAAAATTGTTCTCCAATCTGTATTAATTTTCCTAGATGTCTGGAAGCCCCACATGGTTGTGTTATACATACTGTTCCAGGGACTAACTCTGGCAAGAATAACTGGCAGAGCTATTCTCAAACATAAGTTGTTTATGCAAAACTTTGTTAAATCTCACACTTGCTTTCTCAATCATTTAATTTACTCACAACAATAGCAAAGGGACAAAGTGATTTCTGGGTACAATTAACACTTCCATGACTAGAATAAAAATGTAAAGAAGGCAATTTTGCTCTGTTGGGAAACATACTAGTTTATGTATCCAAACAAGTAGTATGGAGATAATCCCACCAACCAATAGTTCTAGATTATTACTTTAATACAATTTGTGAATTTAGCATAACTGACACAGTTTTAGGCCAAGGTTTAAAATGAAGGAAAGATAGCTTTTAGCTTTGGTGAATTAGGATTAACCCAAGTGATTACACTGTTTATTTGCATCAGTAGTTTTGAAAGCAGAGACTCTTTTCAAGCAATGAAGTGTTCTATTATAGTTGCCAAATAATGTCTTCTTCCTCTGGGTCATGTAGTTAAGTACATATAAAAAGTCTTTTGTCCATTTCATGTGAAGTTGAATAATGCTAAAATTTTTGAGTCAGGTAATCAACTTTTGGAGGACATTTTGTCTCTAAACCTATAAGATAAGATGCATAAAATAGTGGGGAAAGCGGACTTTGTTATTAAAGGAAGATAGAAGTATATTGCATTTGAATGAACGTTGAGTTTTGTGTTTCAAGGATAGAAAGCTGAGTACAACTTTTACTTCTGAACATTATAGCTTTGGGCAACTCATTTAATCCTTCTGTGTCTTTTAAAATATAGTGTGTGGCCAAAAAACTGATATTGCTTTGTAGAAAGCTAAATGATTGACAGATATCAGAGAGGTATGTTGATTTTATGTGAAATTGCTCCAAAGAAAGCTAAATGATTAGCAGATATTGAAGAGGTATGTTGATTTAATGAACAAGTGCATTTTCTGAAGTTAGTCAATAGAATCATCTAATTATTTTAAAATCATGATCAGAGTAATATGATTAGGTCCCAAGCTATTTTAGTTAATGTTGATTGCTTTCCTAATATGCAACTTTAACAAAATATATTTGTAATGAAATGTCTCACAATAAAAAATTATTGCATCTGGATTTTTTTTCTTTGCATTCAAAGACTGGGAGGGAAACCAGTTAGTTAGAAATGGTTATAATACCTTTATATAAGCAGTCTTACCTTGAAAAAAAAAGGGGCAAAGTTGAAATCAGAAAGACTGAATTGATGTATTTATGCTCAACTAGAATTGAAATCTCTAGGGTTTTTATGATACTCAAATGAGGAGATATAGAAACACTATGAGAATTTACACTTGTAGGGAAAGAAACAAAGTCCCTCACATAAACTGTGAACTAAAATATAGGACTACATGAACTATCAAAAGTAGATTATGGTGAAAAAATAGCTCTTTAATAGCAAGTGAAAAGTGAAAGTTGCTCAGTCGTGTCCAACTCTTAGTGACCCCATGGACTATATAGTTCTGAATTCTCCAGACCAGAATACTGGAGTGGGTAGCCTTTCCCTTCTCCAGGGGATCTTCCTGACCTAGGAATCAAACCAGGGTCTCCTGCATTGCAGGCAGATTCTTTACCAGCTGAGCTATGAGGGAAGCCCCTTTAGTAGCAGGTTCAGCCTAAATACACTCTCTAGTCAGCTTCATCCTCTTTGTAATCCTCTGGATTATAGTACCATCCTGAGCTGAAATTGATAGTCTTTGGCAATACATTTATGGAGAAGGAAATGGCAACCCACTCCAGTGTTCTAGAGAAGAGTGATAATGAACAGTCACAATGGTTTACTATAAAAGTACATGCTTTCAAATTGATAGGCCTTTTCTGTAGGATTTTTAAAAATTTATGTATTTTAATTGGAGGCTAATTACTTTATAATATTGAGGTGGTTTTTGCCATACATTGACATGAATCAGCTGCGGGTGTACATGTGTTCCCCATCCTGAACTCCCCCTCCCTCCTCCCTCCCCATCCCATCCCGCAGCGTCATCCCAGTGCACCAGCCCTGAGCACCCTGTCTCATGCATCGAACCAGGACTGGATATCTATTTCACATATGATAATACACATGTTTCAATGCTATTCTCAAATCATCCCACCCTCACCTTCTCCCACAGAATCCAAAAGTCCTGTTCTTTACATTTGTGTCTCTTTTGCTGTCTCGCATACAGGGTTATCGTTACCATCTTTCTAAATTCCATATATATGTGTTAATATACTGTATTGGTGTTTTTCTTTCTGACTTCACTCTGTATAATAGGCTCCAGTTTCATCCACCTAATTAGAACTGATTCAAATGCATTCTTTTTAATAGCTGAGTAATATTTCATTGTGTATATGTACCACAGCTTTCTTATCCATTCATCTGCTTGTGGACATCTAGGTTGCTTCCATGTCCTGGCTGCTATAAAAAGTGCTGTGATGAACACAGATCTTTAGGTTTATAGTCCCATTGAAACAATACACTGTCAATACATCTTTATAAAATATGATAGATATATTTAAATCTAAATGTCTGTAATGCTATTTTGAGTAAGAATTCCTTTAAGAAGTTTCTATCACTTCATTTTTTTTTTTTAGCAGACGCATAGTGAGCACTCAAAAATGGTTCTTGAGCTTTTTGAGTTGAAGTTTTAAAGATAAGTTCTTAGAAATTTTCTTCCTGAGTTTAGTTAGGGTGGCTGCCTGGTAGTCCTTGACAGTCTGTATTTTTCTTTATATACAAAAGTAATTGAAATTTTTGTTTTGTTTTATTTAGTTGTTTTTAAAACTAAGATCATGGCATCTGGTCCCATCATTTCATGGCAAATAGATGGGGAAACAGTGGAAACAGTGTCAGACTTTATTTTTTGGGCTCCAAAATCACTGCAGATGGTGACTGCAGCCATGAAATTAAAAGACACTTACTCCTTGGAAGAAAAGTTATGGCCAACCTAGACAGCATATTCAAAAGCAGAGACATTACTTTGCTAACAAAGGTCCGTCTAGTCAAGGCTCTGGTTTTTCCAGTGGTCATGTATGGATGCGAGAGTTGGACTGTGAAGAAGGCTGAGTGCCGAAGAATTGATGCTTTTGAACTGTGGTGTTGGAGAAGACTCTTGAGAGTCCCTTGGACTGCAAGGAGATCCAATCAGTCCATGCTAAAGGAGATCAGTCCTGGGTGTTCTTTGGAAGGAATGATGCTAAAGTTGAAACTCCAGTACTTTGGCCACCTCATGTGAAGAGTTGACTCATTGGAAAAGACTCTGATGCTGGGAGGGATTGGGGCAGGAGGAAAAGGGGACGACAGAGAATGGGATGGCTGGATGGCATCACTGACTCGATGGATGAGAGTTTCAGTGAACTCCGGGAGTTGGTGATGGACAGGGAGGCCTGGCATACTGGATGTGAGAGTTGGACTGTGAAGAAGGCTGAGCGCCGAAGAATTGATGCTTTTGAACTGTGGTGTTGGAGAAGACTCTTGAGAGTCCCTTGGACTGCAAGGAGATCCAACCAGTCCATTCTGAAGGAGATCAGCCCTGGGATTTCTTTGGAAGGAATGATGCTAAAGCTGAAACTCCAGTACTTTTGCCACCTCATGCAAAGAGTTGACTCATTGGAAAAGACTCTGATGCTGGGAGGGATTGGGGGCAGGAGGAGAAGGGGACGACCGGGGATGAGATGGCTGGATGGTATCATGGACTCTATGGACGTGAGTCTGAGTGAACTCTGGGAGATGGTGATGAACAGGAAGGCCTGGCGTGCTGTGATTCATGGGGTTGCAAAGAGTCGGACACGACTGAACGACTGAACTGAACTGAAAGAGTTGGATATGACTGAGCGACTGTACTGAACTAAAATAAACTCTAGAACAAAACAGCCTGGACAAATATTAAAATCTTATTCTTTTTAAAATTACTGATTGATTACATGTCAATTTATTACCATCTAATACTTTCATAAATTACACGTGTTCATTTGGTCACTACTTTTCCCTTAACTGGATTATGCAAAAATATAGACTTCAGCATAAGATGGTACTATAATCCAGCCTATTTTAGAGGATGAAACCAACTGGAGAGTGTATTTTTGTGAACCACTTTTAACAGATAACAATTCTTCTTTGCTCTTAAATCTTGAAATTAGCATAAAAGTATCAAATACTTGGGTTATTTTTACATTCCAGTTCAAAAAAACCAGGACAAGCAAGTATAGAAAAAAATGAGCACATCCCATCTATTTAAATCTTTATATGGATCCAAAGAACATCAGCAAAACCTTTTTGAAGCTTCTATTTCAGCAGAGATTTTGTTATTTGAATAAAACAACAATAATAAATGAAGAGTCAGTAAACCAGGGAAGGTATATAATGTTCATCAAACTTTGGAACATGACAGAATGCAGTTTTTTATTGACAAAGACAGGTACAATCACATGCCTTCACATCTATTGATAATTATTTAGAGTAGCATGTCAATCCTATTTACACTTAGCTATAATTCATATTATACTTCAAGGAATAATTCAATGCTTCATTATGTTATTATAAGAGAAAAAGAGTATGAATGAGTACAAAATCACCTGCCAATAAAAACTGCTACAATGAAATGAAAAGACATATTTCTTATGCTCATATTATATATGCTTTCAAATCGAGATTCATGCTTTCCTTGCCACGAAATTCATAACTGAATCATAAGAAATGTGAAAGACTAATATCTGTGGCAGTAACCTTTGATGTTAATGAGGGAACTGGCAGTCATATAGAATCAGATGTATCACAGAAAATACAAGAAAGTACACATTGGCTAGCAGCTAGATATTTCTTCTCTTCTTCCATGAAATTATATTATTATTTCTTCTCTATTTCCATGAAATCCAAGAGGATTTTTTTAAATCAACATTTTCATGAAAATGTTGTACAGGAAGACTTTGAAACTATACCTTAGAGTAGTTGTGTTCTTTTTGCAATAGTAGCAAAGGTGATTCACTTTAGCCTTGGTCCTCCCTAAGGAAAAGCTCACATGTACCTAAGTGTTAGCAAGGTCCTTAACAAAACATCACTTGATGAGGAAAAAAGAAAACAGTCTGTAATCATATCCATCACTAATTTATTGCATAAGCCTTACTTAAAGACTTTCTGTGCATCAGACACAGTGCTAGGTGCTGGTGACATGGTGACAGGCAAAACAGACATAATCCCTTTTGTGTGGAGAAGAAAGTCTATTGCAGGTAATAGACTTCGTACAAATAATCACACCAGTTTCATATCATTGGAGGTAGTGATTGGTGCTAAGAAAGGAAAGGGTAGGGTGCTAGGAAAGAGTTTGGATTCATTGGTCAAATATGGCTTTTTCAAGAAGTAACAATTAACTGGGATTGGAAGCATTCATGTTTTATTTAGTTTTTTGTTAGGCTATAAGGTTACAGTATGGGAAGAAAATTGTACAGCCTCAAGTTTAGTAGATCCAAAGCCACTTAGAGTGCTGGAGTTGTATGATGAGTATATTAAAAAGTCATAGCTTAAAATAAAAGAAAAATCTATTATAAATATTTCTCAAGGAAAACTAGAAGACATTAAATTATATGATGTTAGGGCCTGCTTTACTGTTTAACAATCTCAAGATTCCATAGAAAATCTGAGGTAGAATTCTAATACTTAATAAATTGACTTCCTTCTGAGGGCACCTTTCATTTTGGCAACACACATCTGCCATCTAGTGACTACCACAATAACTACTTAAAAAAGCACGGGGATGATCCAGAGGGATGGTGTGGGGTGGGAGGTGGGAGGGGGCTTCATGTTTGGGAACTCATGTACACCCGTGGTGGATTCGTGTCGATGTATAGCAAAACCAATACAGTATTGTAAAGTAAAATAAAGCAAATAAAATAAAATAAAAGCAATAGTGACTCAAAAAAAAAAGATTATTTATATTGGTAGGTCATATGGTGGTTTTTACACAGAATGAAATGCTCCTACCTAAGTGTAACAACCTATGAATTGAATTCCCAATTCTCTTTCATTATTTGAAAATAATTACATTTGCATATTGGGATGATATTAACATAAAAGGAGAATAAGATAAGTCAGTATTAAAATAAAAGACAACTCATTTTAAATGTTATCTCATTCCAATTTTCATAGATCAATTTTGCAGATCACCAAAATAGACTTTGTACGAAGTCTATTACCTGCAATAGACTTTCTTCTCCACACAAAAAGGGATCACGTCTGTTTTGCCTGTCACCATGTCACCAGCAGCTAGCACTGTGTCTGATGCACAGAAGGTCCTCAAATAAGGCTTATGCAATAAATTAGTGATGGATATGATTACAGATTGTTTTCTCATTTACTGGCTTTGCTTGCTTAATATACAGACAGAATCAGGTAAAATACTGATGGCTCCAAAGCCAGTAAATGGGAAATTGGTCCCATATTGCACAGACTGATATTCTTCTGAGACTTTAGATAACAAATATAACTTACTTCAGGAAAGGTTCCCAGAAACTAAAACTCAGAGCTGTCAGATCATGAAAAGAAAAATTCTGAATAGGCTGTAATTGTCACTGAAACACTGAGGCAATTAAAATCTTAAATGTGAGAATAGGCAAAGAGACGATGACTTCCTAGGATACTGCCATAAAACTTTAAATATCTCCTGTGCTCTAACCTGCTCAGAGAGCTAGGAGGGTTATTAAGGTTTTTTTTTTTTTAATTCCTGGTTTGCTTTTATTTTATTTTATTTTTTTTATTTTTTAAATTTTAAAATCTTTAATTCTTACATGCGTTCCCAAACATGAACCCCCCTCCCACCTCCCTCCCCACAACATCTCTCTGGGTTATTAAGTTTTTAATTCCTTTCCCTGCAGTGAAACCTCATAGAAAACCATTAATAAGCAACTACTATGAACAAGACATTATTTTCTTCTCCTTGGGATTTATATAATAAGAGGGCAAATGCTAAGCTCACAGAGGATTCATGCTCCAAGGAAACAGAAGAAAGATGAGCCAGAAGTATTATCAGTACTGTATAGTTTTGTCACTAATCATCAAATCCTTTTCCTCCTGTTTCATAAATCTTTAACAGAATCCAAAACAATGAAAATAAAACCACTCTCAACTTGAACTTAAGATAAATAAAAAAAAATTATTATGCATGTGCTTTCATTCAGTTTTGCTTCTACTATTCCAGTCTGTTTTTATGGATTTTGGCATTGTTTCCCGAGTTTCTAAACTTATTTTCCACACCCAAGTGGTATAGGTAAATGCTACACTTAATTTCATGATTTTCAGCAGCATATGTAAGACTTCTCTGTTTTTCTTCTGCAAATACTGGTTTCTCATTAATTTGGAAGCATCATCATAGTAGGTACTATTGATTAAATACAGATTTTATTTCCAAGTAGGGATGAAAAGCCTGGTGTGCTGTAGTCCATGGGGTCACAAAGAGTCAGACATGACTGAGCAACTGAACTGAACTGAGGGATGAAAAGAGGAAGGACAGCAGATACAGATATACCAGAGAAGTCATTCACTATATGGCAAGGGATAATGATGACCTGACTGTTGTAGTTAACAAGAAGTACTTGTGAATCACATTTTATCTCAGCCTTTAGAAAATGGATGTATTTCCATTTTTTCTAGTGAGCTTACAGTGTGGTCTTACTTGAAGTGAAGGAAAAGGACTAACGCCTATATAATCCTGTTCAACATGGTACAAAGTATGCTCAATTATATATATGCCTTTGAAGAATTGACTCATATACTGAAAGCATGCTACTTGAACAAAACTGTTTCATTAAGGATCTTTATATGTTTCCTAGTGTGAATGTACCATTCCTGCTGTTAATGAAAAGAGGGAAGTTTTCTAAATCAACTCTTTTTTTTAAGCAATAAAATATTCATTTTTATTAGGTACCTTTTTAAAAATTTATTTAATTGGAGGCTAATTACTTTACAATATTGTAACGGTTTTGCCATACATTGACACGGATCCGCCCCTTGATATAATTAAATGGGAAGTATGACATTAAACTTCACTGCAACTCATCATTATTATTGTGGTGCATTTATCTGACACTTCATATTTGCAAGGTGCAAGACAAATACCCTCATATTAACTCTCTTACTGAGTTTGGGGCATCAGAGTGAACACATAACTCTATTGTTCAATTAACCAAGTTGAAAAGCTTACAAAACCAAAAATTCATAGCCTGTCAAAATGTCCCAGTGAATAAAGATCATGACACTAGGAATTATATAATACAATATCTTTAAATGACTTCTTTGTTTCTGTTACAACAAACTTGTGAAAGTAAAGCAAGACAAACATGATGAGGTTGAAGATAATTGATTTTGAGACAGAGCAGGACGGACAGCTGATTATTTAAGAAATATGGATATTCAATACTAGGAAAATTAAAGAACTTTCTTTCTCTCTGTTGTCTCTTGTCCCCACTCATACACAAATAAACATATTTTAAAACTTCCAATCTTAATCTCACCTAGGAAGTCTGAATCTATAATATCAAAAATAAAACACAAAACTAGACCTATGTTCTCATCATACAATAATTGGCATATTTTCCTTCTGGTGGTCCATTTTACAAGTTTCTAATGTGACTAAAAGATAGTTTCTATTTAAAATTTTCCCATCAAATAATTGTTTTCATTGTTAGACACACATGAAATTTCTAAAGGCTTTAATAAATTAGATAATTGCTTTGCATGACAAAATCCCCTTAGGGACTGATATTGCAGATAGGAAACTTGTTTTTAAAAGGCCCAAAGGTACAATTTTCTAAATAACAAGCCTAAAGAGAGGCAAGGTAACAATAATCCTTGCCTTTTAATTTTAAAGCTTTAACGGGAAACTGCGAAATTAACTGAAAATATTAAAATAAAAAATACTTCAAGCTTTTCTATCCCTTGGCAACCCCTCATTCCCAGGATCCAGAAGTAATTTCTAGATTATTGGTTAGAAATACAGAGTATATTGCACTATTAGTGAGGTTTGAAAGGGATCCTGTAAAGCAAAGGAGAACAGAAACATTTCTGTTAATACAATATAACCCTAGCAGTCCTAGAAAGCATAAACATAACAGATATTACAGAAAATGTTTGAGAAAAACCAAATAATTAGATAGTTCTAACTAGAATAAGCATTCCTTGTTTTAGTGTGTAAGTAAGTTTTAGTGTGTAAGTAAGTGTTAGTCACTCAGTCGTGCCTGACTCTTTGCTACCCCATGGACTGCAGCCCTCTGTCCACGAGATTTTCCAGGCAAGGATACTGGAGGGGGTTGCCATTTCCTTCTCCAGGGTATCTTCCCAACCCAGGAATAGAACCCGGGTCTCCTGCACTGCAGGCAGATTCTTTACCAATTGAGCTACAAGGGAAGCCCTTTAAGGGATAATTAAAAGAAACCATCCCAGCAGCCTTAAGTTGTCAGGTAAAGGGATATATTGTCTCTGCACTGAGGTTATGCAACATTTAATCCATCATTAAAAATATTCTTAAATTATGTTGCCTTGTTAGTTTAAAATATTTATTTTGCCTTTCTGGTTTTATTTTGCCTTCTAAGTGTTATCCAGGAAGGCAGCTAAATCTTTTCAGTGATTGAGTCTTTAAAAATTTTAACTTTGGCTTGATCTGAATGTAACTGGAGTCTACTGTTGGTACCAGAAATTTGGAGATGCTTGCAAGTCTTTTAACAATGATTTTTCTCAATGAAATTTTGTGGTTGCACCCATAGGGTCACTTTCCATGTTAGGTTTTATGGTTACTGCATCAAAAAATACAGGGAGAGTAAAAATGAAGCAGGTTGTGGCTTGAAAATTGCTGATGACTTGGGACAGTATTTAAAAAATTCAACTCTCATTGAATTCCCTTATATTTCCTTGGGGAATTCTGCCTCCATTTTTGATGAATTTTCTCTTTGTTTTGTTTTATATTTTAACCTTCCATTTCAGTCAACTTTTATTACAAAGATGGCAGAGTATAATCCAAGAAGATAGGTGATGCTGGTTTTAAACAGGTCATTCAAATTAATACAGAATAATATGACTATTACTACTACTATGACCCAGAGGGATGGTACAGGGAGGGAGGAGGGAGTGGGGTTCAGGATGGGGAACATGTGTATGCCTGTGGCAGATTCATGTTGATGTATGGCAAAACCAATACAATATTATAAAGTAATTAACCTCCAATTAAAATAAATAAATTTATATTAATAAAATAAAATGTTATTGAATACTAGGAATATATTTTCAGACAGATTTCTAACCACCTCATCTTCTTCTCACATATTGAATATGAATTTTTAATGAAAAATTATAATTACGACTTGGTAGAGAAAATCTGTCTGATCTCCAAAGTTCTCATGAAATAAATGAGCAGTGTTCTATGAAGTCACTGTATTGATTAGTTATTTTTAATCTATCATATCGATTTAAGAATGAGTCCAAATATGCCTAAAATTAGTTTGGGAAGCTGCATTTTTCTTATCTGGAATTACTGATGATCTTGCTAGATTAATTAAGTGGTGGCATTAATTGAAGCACATGTACAAGTATTTTGACTGCATCCTTATTCAAATATATAATTTAACAAATATTTTTGGTGAAGAATGCTGACATTTCACTGTAATGCCAACTTTAAGCAGACTAGAGAAAATATCTAAGCTTGTTCTAACATCACTTTATTAGATATATAAAATAATACTCTCAAAATGCATGGATAAAAATGACTGATCCTTTCTTCTCATCTATTCTGGAGCACTTTTCAAAGACTTGTTTTCAAAGATCATAATGTTATTAGAGGAAATTTAAAAGGATACTTAGAGAACACCATGATAACATTCAATACAATGAAGCAGTGACTGACAACAAATGATCTTGTCATTCTACTTTGTATGCTCTGTCAAATACCTTGACTTGCTCAATATATAAAACATGTATAATACCTACTTTGTCCAAAGATTAAAAGCTGGAAAAACAATTTCAAGAAGCCATTTCCAAATTTGCAAATACCAATTCTTAAAATTGCAGAAAAAGTATTAAGATAATTTTATAAACAAAGTATCCACAAAAATGTTCACACCAACGAGCTCACTCCATTCATTGCTCATTATGTGCCAGGTACATAATGTCAGACTTCTGGGGACCAACGTATAAATAAACCACAGTCCTTATCAACAAAGGGTTGATCATCTTGTGTGAAAAACTTATAGAGAAGATAGTTATTCTTGCTGATATTTGTTGAGCTGAATTATTTTCTCCACAGATTAAGAGCTTTTTGAGTGTCCTCAGAAAACACAGAGCTTAGAAAATTAAATGCTGTATATAATTGGGGCAAATAACCTGAGAGGAAGAAGTCCCTGGAATGTTGCCTAGAAGGTGTGCTGAGTTCAGAATATGTCCTTCAGCATGGCCAAGCAAGTTATTATGGGGCTGAGAAAGTGAAGAAATGAAATAACAGACAAAACACCTGGCAGAGTCCATAGCAGAGATATGATTCTCAAAATATTCAGTATATGGAGACAGAGAAGACTACATTGTAGTAGTAAACAAAACAGGGGTTCAAGAATAACCTAAGATTATTCCTCAACTCTAACTTTGTGACTCATTGCTTGCTTGCTTTGCTTCAGTCGTGTCTGACTCTTTGCGACCCTATGGACTGCAGCCTACTAGGCTCCTATGTCCAGGGGATTCTTCAGGCAAGAATACTGGAATGGGTTGCCATTTCCTTCTCCAAGGGATCTTCCCAACCCAGTTATTGAACCAGCATCTCTTATGTCTCGTACATCAGCAAGTAGGTTCTTTACCACTAGCACCACCTGGGAAGCCCAGGTGACTCATTAAGGCTTGGCAAATAATCTAAGGACTCAACATTCAGAGATATAAAACTATTTCTTACAAACCAAAATGATAACTGTTATTTTTTTTTCATTTGTTCCTACAAAAGTTAGTCCTCCATAAAGAAAAAAAAAATTTAATAGCTTAAAATTAAGCCTACAGTCAACAGAATATACCAGTTTTCGGGAAATACATGATGATATACATAAATCATAGATGCTATCATTTTGAATCTATTACTTCTCAGGAAGCTGCTCAGGGAAAAGTAATAAATGTGATTGTTACTGAATATTAGTCTCATAAAACATATACAATTACAAAAAAATAATTTTTTGTTTGAAGAAAGAAATGTTTTGTTCTGATAATGTTCATTTATTTGTATGCTTACAAGAAAAAAATCTCCCATTAGTCAGTGCTTACATCAAAGCTAGTATGATACATGTGTTTGAATTATTCTGCAAAGCACACACACATTAAAGTTACATTTAAGATTTCATAAATATTGAGATAATGCCAAAATATGAACCTATACATTAGATACTTATATATAAAGATATATTTGGATAATGAAAATAAATTTTGTTTGTTCAATGAGCCAAATAAATACTCTAAATACAGAAAACAACTCATAATAAGAAGAAAAATCTCCCAAAGTAGCCTATATAATCCAAGTAGTTGTGAATTTATTTCATGATGGAAAAATTTAGACCCTCGGTAAACATAGCAAGAGAGATACATTGAAATGGATCAAAAGTGACAAAGAAAATTACATTCATTGAGAAAAGGAATTCTTTCAAGAAGTAACAAATTATTACATCTAAAAATTAATCACCTTTCTGACTACACAATTCCCAATCTGTGTTTCTTATAAATCATCTTGAGTTGGCTATGATTTCTGAAGTGACTAATTTGGGAGATGGCCTAAAAAGAATGAAAAAGTGATGGAAGTAAATAAAAAATGACTGAGCTAGACTTGATTTATGAAAAAAAAAAACCAACAAAAAACAGAAAAGATCAGGTAGTTAAGCATGCAAAATTGTGTTCAGTAAGCTACAATATATCCCTCTGATCTGTCTATATTTTTTGTTGGGCATTTCTACACTAAAAGTGTCTGATGAATATTTAGTCATGGAATAAAGTGAACAGAGCTTGGAACACATTTAATCCATGGTTTTATTAAGCCTAAGCAGATGGAATTTTATTTGGGTATCCACAGTAATAAAGCAGTTCTATGTAAAACATGTGGATTTCACCATGTAGAAATCACTAATAAATGGAAGCCAAGAAAAAAATTATAGAATAAAATAAATTCTCCCTCAAACTTTCAAGAGTGAAGGAAAATAAAACAATTTCATTAATTATCTCACCATTTTTTCTTTAGATGAGCAACATGAAGTTGTCAAGGAAAAGGTAGATGGAATAATTCCAAAATCGGAGATAGAGCCAAAGATATTCCTTGTCAAAACTTTCAGAAAAAAAGGTAGCAAAATTTTAATTGCTAATTGCAACCATGTTTTGACACAAAGTAACATTTTCTTTTTTTTTTTTAATCATTTTGCTTGGTTGTATTATTTGCCTAGTTTTTTCACAGGTAGGAAAAAATGACTAAGTTTCAGACATAAGGTGTTTCAAGCTGTACCAAAGAATAATATGCTCTCCTTATGATTATTTTCTCTGTTTTAATTTTTTATAAAGGATAATACATTCTATTCCTGCTGCCAACCTCAAACATTCATCTTGCTATCTCATGGTGGGAGAAAGATGGCTAATTGATAACAGTGAATAACTAAAGCATGAAATTATTTTTGTCAAATTGTAACTATTTGGATACATGCATGCTCAGTTGTGTCCAACTCTTTGTGACCCCATGGACTATAGCCCACCAGGCTCCTCTGTCCTTGGAATTTCCCAGGTAAGAATACTGGAGTTGGTTGCCATTTCTTTCTCCAGGGATCTTCCCCACCTAGGGATCAAGCCCACATCTTCTGTGCCTCTTGCATTGGCAGGATGATTTTGTACCACTATGCCATCTGGGAAGCCCTGATTAAGACAGGGAATGATGGAAAACCACCTGCAATGCATAGAACAGCTCTCATAGTAAAGAATTATTTGACCCAAAATGTCAATAATGCCAAGACTGAGAAACTCTGGTCCAGCTGTACCTTGCCAGGGACTTAGTCCTTTTTTATTTATAGTAATTCTTTAGCAAGAGGTTTTACGTTTCTGTATTCAATAATATATATTTCATATATGTCAGCTGTTTATAATCTATTTTCCATCACTTTTTGTGAGGCAGGAAGTCCTGGAACATTCTACATAGAGGTGTTATACTATTCATCTGAAGCTAATTTATAATTCTCAATATGGATGTGCTTCTCTCTTATGACTCATATATATGTCTCTAATGATGTCATTTTATTCCCAACATTCTTCATGAGCATAAGATTAAATACAACACTCTTTTAGTCCTACTGCTTTTCAAAATATGGTGGCCAATGCACTAATCTCTTGACTATTTTCTTCATTTTTTTTTTCTTGTCATCAGATGAATTCACTGATCTTATGTGACCACTAAGTAGGTTAAATCAAATTAGGTTTTTCACAAACATTAGCACTGGAAATCATCAATTTCAATAGTCTGTGTAGAATTATGGAAATGAGAACTTTGAAACTTGAGTGTTCCTTGCATACAAAGGCACTCAAGAAATAGTTGTTGAATAAGTTTTCCATAAACCACTGGCTTTTAAAAAAAGCAAGTTATGAATTTTAAGATTGAAATGGACTAACAATGTTTGGTGTGCTAATTAAGTTTTCATATTTCTAGGCAACATCTCTGCTGATGATGTTTTGTCGCAATCCTTATTCTCATGATGCCTAAGTTATTTGGCACTTAGAAAGTTATTTTAAATTTGAAAGAAAGTTTAACTGAAGGTTTATAACATGCCATATAGTAATTAGGTGACAAAAGCAGAGGCAGGAAGTTTAAAGAATATACCCACTCAGTTCGTGATGTCCAAACCACATACCTCTCTAGTTAATAAATATATACAGAGTAAAGACCTTACACTAAATTCTTAAATCTTTTAACTTTATGTGATAAGGTAAAGCTACCTAATTTTTGAAAAGAAAAAGTTAAGCATAGTTATCCCCTCTGGAAAAGTTCACAAGAACAGGCATTTTCTGTCTAGGTGAGTAAGTATCCTGTGTGCTCATGTCCAACTCTTTTGTGACCCCGTGGACTGTAGCCCACCAAGCTCCTCTGTCCATGGGGCTTCCAAAGCAAGAATACTGGAGGGGGTTGACATTTTCTTCTTCAGGGGATCTTCCCCACCGAGGGATTGAACTGGCGTCTCTTGTATTGGCAGGCAGATTCTTGACCACTATGCCACTGGGAAGCTCCTAGCTGACTATAGAACTCACTAATTGGTTTATAATGAACAGTGACTTACCTGAAGTCTTAATATGAAATAAGAATGTAGAAATATGTATATCTAAAATGCTCTATTTTCTTTTTGACTGAAAAGTGATATTGTTCAGGAATGGTGCCAGATAAATATTAAAATTATATCCTTGAAATAAAATATATAACCTATAATTTACCAAAATTTTAGGTAAGAGTGAAGTGTTTTTTCTGGGATTATCTAATACTGGAAGGAAAAACTACATTGTTGAAAACAATTATTTACAATCAATTCTTCCTCTGAGAACAAATGTTTCAGTATAGTAATAGAAAATATATGTCAATATTTTCTTTTGCTTTGTGTTATAATGAAGGAGATGCTAAAGTGAGGCAAAACATCTAGTATAACTATGCATTTAAAAAAATCACAGCTCTCTCTCTCTCTCTCTTGTCTTTTCAGATGGCCCACAATCTATGGAGTATGTTTCTCTCTAAATAATTCCACCTCTTACTACCCCCCCCCCAAAAAAAAAAGTCACAGTCCAGATACCTGAACTCATTCTTCTGTTTTAAAATTAGAATCATTCAATTCTTTACCACTTTCTGATTAACCTAAATATCCTGAACTCAAAGTACCTCTTCACGAAAAGAGACCTAAACATTTTAAATTCATTGTTCCAATCATTCCCATGAGATAATTAAACAGACAAGCTTGGGAATTCATTGAAGACATTTGAAAAATGACAGTATGAAGATCCTCCATACCTTAGTGGATCATTCCTGGACTCAATCCCCAATTTCCTACCACCCCTAGAGTTGCATTAGTGTATGCCTGCGGTCCTTCAGTTTCTTCTCTCCAGCTAATGCTGCTGCTGCTGCTAAGTCGCTTCAGTCATGTCCGACTCTGTGCGACCCCAGAGACGGCAGCCCACCAGGCTCCCCCGTCTCTGGGATTCTCCAGGCAAGAACACTGGAGTGGGCTGCCGTTTCCTTCTCCAATGCATCAAAGTGAAAAGTGAAAGTGAAGTCGCTCAGTCGTACGGACTCTTAGCGACCCCATGGATTGCAGCCCACCAGGCTCCTCCATCCATGGGATTTTCCAGGCAAGAGTACTGGAGTGGGGTGCCATTGCCTTCTCCCTCCAGCTAATTCCTTACTATTAATACTTTGTCTTTGTACCTGCAGCACTAGGGATCCTTACTCAGCAGGAAAAGGGATCAGAGAGCAAACTATAAGGCTCAAAATACTGTTTTCTTTCTTAAACTGAGATTCTGGAATTCTGGACCCTTACTTCTGCTGAATACTGGGATCAGGTTGCTCCCATCCAATTTCACTAATACTTCTATTATCAACTGGCCCCAAACCTGATTTCCTTCTGAAAATGAATGACTCGAATTCTTTAACTCCACCTGAATTCTCCTGTTTTAAGACTTTGTATAGATTGGGACTGTAGATGCATTAACTCCCTAGGCACAATTTAGATTTCTCGGTTCTCATAATAAGCTGTTGACCTTTGAAACTATATGGGAAAGAAAGTTCTTATTTACCACTTGTGTCCAACTCTTTCACTTCCAGCTTCCTACTTGTCTAACTGGAACATATTATTACCTATAGAACCAATAATAGGAATCCCAGTTGCTTAATTCCTGTTTCATTTCTTCTTACATGAAAGGAAAAAAATACAAAAACGTTGATAGTTACTTCTCCTGAAGGAGTTCTTTTTGTGAAACACAGTAATTTTGGAGAAATGTAATATTTCTTTCTTAGTGAGGAGTCTTTCCTTAGCAGATAAATAAAGCCTCAACATTTTTTCTTTTGTTGGATTATTTTCTCTTAAGGTTTCAAGAATTCCAAGCTAACAGTGATGATATCATCAAGCTATACAGACATTATTTTTTGCTAACAAGTAGTAGCCATCTGGGACAAACACATTTTATGCAACAACCTATTTATTTGTATCCATACATTTGGAAGTAATTTGTTTTAAACATGCAAAAACACCAAAGTTAATCCAAGCCATGTCTCAGATCATTGATGTAGTATTTGACAATAAATTCCTTAAGACAGAACCTGGCCTAGAGAAGGAATTCAGTAAATATTTCTTCAATGAAGAAACTCTTGAAATTTTTCTAACAAGTTGAGATTTTCTCAAGAATTTATGCAGAATTAAGGAGGCATGCACGATATAGAAAATACCTAAAAAGAAAGAAATTTCAAATAATTGCTCAAAAGCATGCCTCGTCAAAAATATAGAGCTAACAACAAAGCAAAGTGTTATATAATAAACATGTAAGCTCTGGTTTTATACAGAAGTGCTTTCTAACTCACATTTCTCATCAGTCTGTGATAAAGCAAAATAAACTTAATTTCAATGTTAAGCAGGGTATGTCACCACTACTGTTTTGTGACTTCTAAGGTTCAGCATCTGGTATTTGTGGGTGTGATTGCTATGCTACCACAGTCTTGTGTATAAGACTGAAGAGCATATGCTTATTTCTAGTTCACACACAATGGTTTGCCATTGATTTCCATGTAATTATGATTGGTCTCTATATAATAATTTCGAAGGAAGCCAAAGAGAAAAGTGTTCTAATATTTCTTTTAGAGAAAACTCATTCCTTTCTCACTGTGTGGCCTTGTTCCACAAGATACTGAATCAATTTTAGTCTCAATTTCTTCTTCTATAATATAGAGGTAATAATAGTGTCTATCTCATTGGGTTTTATGAGGGTTGAAAATGATATAAATTAAGATTAATTTTGTTGTTAATATGGTTGTGATGATAAAAGCAAAAATAGTGATACCCATTCAAGGGATACCTGTTTAATGAGACAACTTGTGTCTATAAATAGGGTGCAATGTAGAGTCAAAAGGGGCCTCAGTCTAGGGTGCAGGCTATATGTTTTTTTTTAATTTAAATTTATTTACTTTAATTGGCGGCTAATTACTTTACAATATTGTATTGGTTCTGCCAAACATCAACATGAATCTGCCACGGGCGTACACGTGTTCCCCATCCTGAACCCCTCTCCCACCTCCCTCCCCATACCATCCCTCCAGGTCATCCCAGTGCACCAGCCCCAAGGATCCTGTATCGAACCTGGACTGGCGATTCATTTCTTATATGTTTTTTACAACACAATAAACTTGATAAGTAAGTTAAAACATTTTTCAGCATTAAAGAATTAATGTCTTCATCACAGGGAATGAATAAGTAAAACATTGCTTGCTTATGATTTTCAATCTCTATTAACTGAGTTTTGTTTTTACAATACGCACCTCAAAAAGAGCACTTGCTCTATTGTCCTAGAATCAATAGGTTGTCTTTTTAGTTGCTAATTTACTTAGTATGCTGTAAAGGAATCCTTTATGGTTAAGCTATTTTTGTGAGGCATGTCCTATAATGCATTCTTTTAGTTAAAGTTCTTTCATTGTATTCCACTTATTTATGGAAAATTTTTGTTATATTAGAAGGAAATGATACAGAAAAAAATGGTATTGAAGCACAGGAAAACAGTCAAGCAATCAAAATCATATAGTGCTGGTTTTCATTTCTGTTTGGTATATTCTGGAGGGGAAAAGAAAAACCCCATGGACTATATGTGGTGGTGAAGTCACTCAGTCATGTCCGACTCTTTGCGACCCCGTGGACTGTAACCTACTCGGCTTCTCCATCCGTGGGATTCTCTAGGCAAGAATACTGGAGTGGATTGCCATTCCCTTCTCCAGGGGATCTTCCCAACCCAGGGATTAAACCCAGGTCTCCCGCACTGGAGGCAGATGCTTTAGCCTCTGAGCCACCAGGGAAGCACCATGAACTATATAGTCCATGGAATTCTCCAGGCCAGAATACTGGAGTGGGTAGCCTTTCCCTTCTCCAGGGAATCTTCCCAACCCAGGGATCGAACCCAGGTCTCCCACATTGCAGGTGGGTTCTTTACCAGCTGAGCCACAAGGAAAGCCCAAAGGAAAACTATCATGTACTAAATACCAGGGACTATATTAAGAATGTCCACCTGTCAAGATATTTAATTCTTGCCATCAATTTCTAGAGGAATAAATGGTTGGGCTGCAAATTGGAAATTCTTAAGTAGACATACATCTGCATCTCATAGAGTCAAAAAGTGTCTTGATCATCCTTAGTGCTCTGAGGAAAAAAAGACTGCCTTCCCAGGGTGCTGCTAAGATATGCTGACCAAAATAATTCCTCACCCAGGAAACAGACTTTTCAAAACAGTGATAGACACGACAGATGCTTTAGTTGGAAATTACGCAAAGTTACTGCATTGCTATTCCTATTATTTGAATAAAAAAATAGAAAGTGCATCTCCAGTGCTGTCAAATTGATACCTTTTATAAATACTGATTTTTTTTTTTAATGAGAGAGGAATCATCTTACAAGTGACAGGAAATGTTCCCAGTAATAATTGTAAACTTAATTTCACTTTAAAAGTTACTGTATCACAAACCAAACTTAATCTGCCATATTGTGGTTCACTGGAACTATTAAGTTACTGACTAATGTCAGGACTAGTATTATGTTGAAATTCCAATAAAAATTAGCTTCTAGTCTAATGCATTGTTTTGGTTATAATGAATTATTTGATGTATTACAAATCCTAAGCTTGCTTCCGTTTAGAGAATATGAGTCTGTCTTTGCAGTCACACAGATATGACAGTTGGGAACACCACATTACTCAAGTGTTCCCAGTTTTCCATTTATTAATAAGACTCTGGCCAGCCAAATTATACTAACAAATTCAGCTGAGTCCAGATTGTCCAACAAAAAGCTTATTTTACTAAATTAAAGTAAGACAATGTACTCATGTCTCCCTACTTCAAAGAACTGAATCATTCCGGAAGCCAAGTTGATGTGACATTAACTAAAATAGAACCAGAATGACACTGATGACACTGTGTTAGCCTCAGAATGAACTTTCTATCCAGATTAAGTAGACCATGTTTGGATCATACTCATACCTTAGAGGATAAATTTGTATGGCAAGTACTATTGGGGAATATTGAGGCACTTGAGACCAAAAATTTTGCTTTTTAAAAATTAAACTGTCTCTCTCTCTGTTGGGCAGATGTTTTTAAAAGTGCATTTGACTGAATTTTTCAAGCTTTTTAGAAAGGAAGAATTTGTAGAGATTTTCTCCTTTATTAATAAATAATTGTCAGAAATACCATTTTCCTCTGATATAGAGAAACTGAACCGTTCTAGTGAAAGGTAGCCCTGCTTCAAACAAAATGCTACTAGGTGTGCTCTGATTCTACAAGGCTGTGGTCCTTTTCAATATCTAACTTTCTTGTTGTGAGTTACTATCATGACAGAATAAAGATATCAATTTTTATCCATTTTCAATCACTTGAATAAAAAATCCATTGCTTCAGAAGAAGAGCTGATTAAAGCTCTAGTTGAAGATTCCTCAAAAACTCTGCATTACCTTATGAAGAAGCACCATCCCTTAATCAAAATTAGGCAAGTGCAGCTATTGTGGTTTGTGATTATAGTATGGTGCCCTGCAACACATTAATAAAGGTTATTATTTAAGCCCTTTATGGCTATTTTATAAATTTGTACAATAAAACTTGGTTGTTAGATATTAATAATTATTTACAAATTTTTATAAGTCCTTACTTTAACTTCTGGAAATATAAGATTAAATTATTCTGTTTGAAAGAAATGTCTAGTAAGAGAAATAGAAAATGAAGTGGGCAATTGCAGGTTAGTGACTTACATACTATGATGGAGGTACCTAAAAGGTGTTTTAAGAGCCAAGAAAAAACACATCTCACTGAGACATGGGAAGTTTTAAAACTTCCTTACAGTAAGTGAGTTTTGAAAGATGATCAAGAGTTGGCTAGAAAAAAGGACTTAGGGTATGAGTGAGGAGTGTGATCTGAAAATGTGGTTCTTTTCTCTTCTGACCTTTCAGCATTGTATGTTTCCACATAATAAGTAGATCTGAGGATGAAATTCTCATCCCCACTTCTCTGGCCAGGAATACCAATATGCTGAAGTTAGAATTCTCCTCTTCTATTACTCAGTTTGCTTATTTCAGTGAAGACTTCATCAGAGAATGAATGATAAAATAGCTTTCTATTCCCAGATAACAACAGCTAAATTTAAGTGTATTACTCATTAAACTTGACTGTTAAATTATAAGATGGTCTTTTTATTATGTCATAATATGTTATGTATATTTATCATTAATTGGTAACCATAATTCATTTTCTAACCAGCTGTGTGCACTGTAGGCTAAGTATTAGTGATGATATAGCACTTTCCCCAGATGTTAATGTGAATTTCATTTCAAGATTTTAAAAACAGATCTGTGCTTTAAAAAACAATTGGAATTGAGTTTAATATTTATGATTAGTTTAGCATTTAACATAATCTAACCTAACTTTAATGAAGATCAGAAGCATAGTACAAAAGGAAAGGCCTGAGACATTAAAAACTAAGAATGTAATTATTTTTAAAGGAAAGCTAATAAAATAAATTTTGCATTCAAAGACCATAAGGTTAAGATTCTCCAATGCACTTTACATGTATATATGAATCATCTATCTCAGTATTTAGCTGACTAAAATATAATACTTTTCAAAACTTAAATAACTCTGAAATTATACTGCTAAACTTTATAGGTCATACCAGGTAGGTCTGGAGGTTAAAGAAACCTAATCTTAATTGTTAGCTATACAAAATTCATGATAAAGTAAAACCAGATCTTAAGTATTTATCTACTCTCTAATAAAGGAATTATAAAGGCTTTTACAGAAAAGATACAATAAAAGTAACATTTTATAAGCAATGCACTACTAATTGCTAGGGTTTAAGATACCTTGAGGTGATGTTCTGTTATGTGTGTTGGTCGCTTAGTCATGTCTGACTCTTTGCGACCCCATGGACTATAGCCTGCCAGGTTTCTCTGTCCATGGAATCCTCCAGGCAAGAATACTGGAGTGAATTGCCATTCCCTTCTCCGGAGAAACTTCCCAGCCCAGGGATCGAATCCTGGTCTCCTGCATCACAGGCAGATTCTTCACCGTTTGAGCTACAGGGAAGTCCCAAATCAGTACAAGTACACAAAACATATAAAACATGGGTACATTATTAAATGATGAAAGAGTGCAAAATAGTGTATTGTGAAAGTACAAATATAATTGTGTCTATGAACCAGCAGGGACTTAGTTCTTTTCTGAACAATGTAAGTTTTCAGAATATTGTTTTTCATATGGATTTTCTACTTTATCTCTTATAATATATACCAAGTAATTGTTCTTCATATCATTTTTCAAAACAAGTTTAAATGCTTACTGGAAGAAAATAGAACTGGTATAAGTGACAGGAATAGTCTTTTTAATTCACAAAATCTCTTCTGAACCTCAGCATAATAAAGTCAATGCCATGAATTCCACTATAGCTGTATTTTCAAAAAGATATTTCAGGTACTGAATTTACATACAAATTTTATTTATCCTAAGAAAAGAATATATAAGATACATCAAATATTAAAGTAATTTAAAAAATTTCTCATTCTTCTTTCAAAAAGAAAATAAAATGCAATTAATAAGATTTTTATTTTATTTTGTTATCTGAACTATTATGAAAATATTGTTATTTTTACTTAATGTAAGGTTGCATCTATAATGTAATTGCATGATGGCTAATTAATGTACTCATCTTACAGTTATGTTCCTTGATATTTTTCATAAATCTGCTGTTAAAATCTTTAAAAATGTTATTTAAAAGGTTATTTTACTAAAAAATATAATTGTTTTGGATGGAAGTAATACAGATAAACTTTTCCTTCCTTTCTACCTTTGCCTACTTTCCAAATTAAACAAAACATTTTAAATTATGGACATTTTAACAAACTCATTTTAAAATAATTCACAAGAGGTTAAATTAGAAATAACAACCTTGCTCCTCTCCCAAAAGACATATTGCCCTCTCAGAAATAAGTCTCTAATACATTCTCACATTGAAGCTTCAGCCAAAACTGAAGATGAATATTCTGGCAATAGATCATAATGGAAATACCTTTTCAAAGAAAGAGTAGATAGTACTTTCTGACTGGAGCAAAATGGTTACAAAATTTGTATATGCTCAGTAGCATTAAAGTGCTGACATTCCTTGTTTTTATGTCCCTGGAAGAAGGACTCTGGAGAATGTGGAACCAATGGAGAATTATTTCTGAAACATGCTGTAGAGTAACCAAAAATTCTTCTTCCTCCTGCTACAGGATTCTCATTTCCTAAATGGGTCAAAAATTTTAGATAACAGTTATTTTTTTAATGAAGGATGCATTTTAATCATGTCTGAGGACTATAAAATCTTTAGAATAAATGATGAATGCTAACAGGGAAAGGCTGTCAGAGAATTACCAAAATGACCTTAATTTATATTGTTGGTTTTAAAGCAATTTGCTTTATATCAACTGTCCTTTACTGAAGGCTTATTACTGTTACACTTCACTGACTTGAATAGTGACAATGGGGAAAATGTAGGGGCTAGGCAAAAACACTTAATTGAATTCTCATTTGTAAAATGAAACAATTAGACTACATTCTTTCTTTTTAGAAAGTCCTAGAAATCTATGCTTGTTGTTTGGTCACTAAGTCGTATTATAATCTTTTGTGACTCCATGGACTGTAGCCGACTAGGCTCCTCTGTTCATGGGATTTCCTAGGCAAGAGTACTGGAGTAGGTAGCCATTCCCTACTTCAGGGGTCCTCCTGACCCAGGGGTTCAGCCGGATTCTTTATTACTGAGCTACCTGGGAAGCCTAGGAATCTATACGAATCTACTGTTTAAACCTCTCTCAGGTAAATGTGTTGTTTTGACAATCCAGGGACTGACAATCTCCCTGGTAATCTCAGTTTCATTTGTTGTAGGCAGAGAAATCAAATCTTGAAAGCTGTATCAGCATGTATAATCACACATGGTAATAATAAAAATTATGTCAGTTGTAGTAATAGATTACTATATTGATGAAATCAGAATTTGTGAGATCAGTTCAATGAAGTGGCACCAATGCAAAGTGATAGTTTTATTTACTTGGCGACAGGGTATCCATGATTAAAGGATATAAAGAGCTAAGCTGCATTCGTCTTGACAGCTTTTGAAGGTACTAAAGTGCCAAAGTACCACTGAATATGTGAAACAAGAATACTGTATTGACATCTTGCTTATAAGCTGTAGAGTCAAGATAATTAAACATTGTTCTGGAGGGATGAGAAGATTTAATTAGTCCAGGACATTTAGACACCATTAAAAAGTTTAAGTATTCATTCACCAATCTTAGAGCTGTTGTTCAATGGTACTAATGGATACTAATTCATTATCATGGTATTTATACACAAATTAATGGCATTTATAATATAAATGGTAGAATTAATATAACAATTTTTTAAACATGAATATTGCCTTTAGAAAAAAAAATAATACCCACCAAATTTATTTTACTGAAGTGTTCTGACTACAGTACACAGATTCTATTATTGCTCTTCTAGTTTTCAGTGCATCAAATTACAACTCATTATTGTTGAAAGATTTTACTCTTTCAACCTATTGTATCTAAAATATTTATATAAACTTATCACCTGTCTGGCCTTAAAGATAAAAGACATAGTACAGGTTTTTGATTTTTAAAAGAGCTATTTTAAACTTTTAAAATAGCAAATTCATGTATATCACAATTATTTTTAAGACGTATCATATTCTTTCATATAAAACATTTGTAAAGGCTGTGAGGAGAAATAAAATACTCCCACTATCGTCCCCATTTTCATAAATTTGATATTTTGAAAAAAAAACCTGCAATACTTTTTATTTCAAAAATCTTTTGCACTTAGTGTGTTTTTGAATAGTCTCAAGAAAGTGGAAATCATCTGTCTTTCTTTAGAAAAATATCTCCCCCTTTGATGAAATAAGCAAGAGAACCAGCATTAACTACTAAAGTAGATTTTACAAATTTTAAGACTGAAGTATGAAAGGTACTTTCTGTTATTAAACACCTGGCTTGGAAGAAGAAATGTGTGAAAACACATTCCAAAGCATACTTTTTCTTGGTAAGGAATATTTGAAAGTGAAAGTAAAAGTCAGTCAAAGTCAGTCGTGTCCGACTCTTTGTGACCCCAAGGACTATACAGTCCATGGAATTCTCCAGGCCAGAATACTGGAGTGGGTAGCCTTCTCTTCTCCAGGGGATCTTCCCAACCCAGGGATCAAACCCAGGGATCCCAATCCAGGGTCTCCTGCATTGCAGGCAGATTCTTTACCAGCTGAGCCCTGCTGCTGCTGCTGCTGCTGCTAAGTCGCTTCAGTCGTGTCTGACTCTGCGACCCCATGGATGGCAGCCCACCAGGCTCCCCCATCCCCGGGATTCTCTAGGCAAGAATACTCGAGTGGGTTGCCATTTCCTTCTCCAATACATGAAAGGGAGAAGTCAAAGTGAAGTCACTCAGTCGTGTCTGACTCTTCACGACCCCATGGACTGCAGCCCACCAGGCTCCTCCGTCCATGGGATTTTCCAGGCAAGAGTACTGGCGTGGGGTGCCATTGCCTTGGAAGCCCAAAGAATATTTAATTTTAGTATAATCAATGCCTCTTTTTAAATAAGTGTAATCTTTGGACTCTTGTCTAGCTACATTTATGCTTGGCCACAAGCTCTCACTGACTTAATGGACATGAGTTTGAGTAAGCTCCGGGAATTGGTGTTGGAAAGGGAGGCCTGGCGTGCTGTAGTCCATGGGGTCACAAAGAGTTGGACACAACTGAGTGACTGAACTGAACTGAACTGAACAAGCTCTTAGAGCAATGTTTTTACTTAAGGTCAGTGAATAATGTCCTTTTATTGCATTATTCAGTCTTGGTAAGCAAGTCATTTTACAATATGTGAGAAGCAGTCATAATACAAAGTATGTTAGAATACTGCAGTGGAATTCTAAAGTAAAGCTGATACAAAAATATAAAAACACTAAATTGGTAAGAAGTTAATGATAAACAGGTGGCTTATTTAATTTGCTAGTAGAGAGTGTCTCAAAGGGTTTCAATATAAAGCTGCTTTCTTGTGTTATAAATATAATTTATGTTAGATATATTCACTGCTGCCAAGGGTCATTACTTTTTCAATGAAAGGGATGTACCTTAACAACTGGATGAACTTGTAAAGAAAATATTATCATTTTAAAAGATAATTATAACTAAATTTTTTAGTGTAAAAATATTCTCAGAAGTCAACACTTTGAATATAGAATGTCTGAGATTTCTAAACAAATTTTAAGAATAATGAGTCCCCCACCACCACGAAAACTCTTATTTCAGTGGAACTTCAGCTTACATTTACTTGGAATGCAAAATTTGGAGGTACAAATATGACATTCAGTGTATAAAAGTGACATTTTGTGTATAAAAGTGCTTTTTATGACTAAATGATATACTTGCATAGATGAATAGCCGTATAAAGATAAGTTATCTCTTTCTATTATATTTATTATTTGTATTTCCACATGTATTACAAAGAAAATTACCAAGAGAATGTTTATCTTTTGTATATGTAATAACCACTGATGGATTAAAAATAGTTTAAAAGTCAACCTGTGTTTCAAATACTGAAGTGTTTTATCAGACTTCCAAAAGTGACACAAAGTTGTGACATTTCTGGAGGGTTTGGTCTATTTATATTATGGCCATAATTATAGTCTCATATTATGCTCTGCTTACCTGGTATCATCTGTATGAGTACATGTTTTCCAATTTGGCAGAAAGATGAGCTTCGATTTACATACAAATAATATTAAATTAATGGAAACCTTTGAATAAAGTGAATAAGGGCATACTCAGTTCAGTTCAGTTCAGTCGCTCAGTCGTGTCCGACTCTTTGTTCCTTTTCAAATAGTTATATGCAGTGGACTGTTTTACTTCTTTAAAAAAAAAGGGGGGGTGCTTAAGGAGAAGTCTGGCTGAAGCCTACTATACACAGATAGTAGTTTATATGGTTTCCCAGTCATAAGGAAAAGGTATGGGGTGGATACTAGGGAGGGGAGAGGGAGACAGGGAGACAGATCTTATCTTTAAATGAATTGTAAATTTTCATTTTTTTTTTTCTGGATAGGCAAAAAAAGAAAAGGTTTATTTCAATGAAGATGTTAGGAGCCCTTGCTCTAAAACTTAATAAGCAGCTGAAAGTTAATGAAATATTCTTTAAAAGAATGAAAAATCTCATTTCTAAGGCAACCTCATTTCTTTGAACTTTGAAGTTTAAAAAGAGCAGCATTTTCAATGATATAAAATGCACACTTACATATGAAAATGTCATCTAGAAATTTCAATGTGTTACCACCCACTTATTACAGATACTAAGTAGTCCAGTTTTATAAAAGATTCAATTTCTACTTAAAATTGTACTGCTTACTTAAAAAATACATCTAAAAGTTACTGTTGAGAGAAAAAATGGCAAAGTTTAATCTACACTAATAAAATCTCAGTCAGCATTTTAAAGGTATTAATTTATCTTTCTTCCATTAATACTTTTAACATATTTTTCTTTATGGTTTCTAGGTATTTATTTCTGATTTTACTGAAAAAAATAAGTGTGAGTTTATGAAGTGAATTACCTAATCTTTAAGTTCTTTCTCTGAATTCAAGGTAATGTTAATTGCTAATTCTAAACAATTGATTTTTGTTGTTTAAGTATACTTGATGTACAATGTTGTATTAGTTTTTGGTGTCCAGCAAAATAATTAGTCTCTAAGTCGTGTTTGACTCTTTGTGACCTCATGTACTGTAGCCCACCAGGCTCCTCTGTCCATGGGATTTCGCAGGCAAGAATACTGGAGTGGGTTGCCATTATCTTCTCCAGGGGATCTTCGTGATTCAGGGATCAAACCCACGTCTCCTGCATTTGAAGGTGGATTCTTTACTGCCGAGCCACCAGGGAAGCCATCTATCTATCTATCTATATATTCTTTTTCAGATTTTTTTCCATTATAGGTTGTTACAAGATATTGAATATAGTCCCTGTGCTAAACAGTAGGACCTTGTTTAATTTATATATCATAGCTTGTATCTGTTAATCCCAAACTTTTCATTTATCCCTCCCTTACTTTTATAATCATGTTTGTTTTCCATGTCTGTGGGTCTGTTTCTATTTTGTAAATAAGTTCATTTGTATATGTTTTAAGATTTCAAATACAAGTGATATCATATGATATTTGTCTTTCTCTGACTTACTTCACTAAATATGACAGTCTGTAAGTCCATCCATGGTGGTACAAATGACATTACTTCATTCCATTTTATGACTGAGTAATATTCCTCTGTATATATGTACCACATCTGCTTTATCTATTCATCTGTTGACAGACATTTAGGTTGCTTCCATATCTTGGCTATTGTAAATAATGCTGCTCTGAACATTGGGGTACATGTGTCTTTTCAGACTATATATATATATATATATATATATATATATATATATATACACACACACACATCTCAGACACTTTTAATCTACACAGAATAAAATCTATCAACCAATCTTATGCATAACTTTCTTTTCCAGAGATTTTTCATTCTTGGCAAGATAATGAAGAAACTTCTTGGATTATATATGTTTTTAGATCTAGTAATTAATTACTGCTTGTTTAAAGAAGACAATACCCATTTTGTTATTTTGGTCACTTAATTCTACTGTTTTTGCCATGATTCCAAATTTAAGTCAAGAAATTATAATCAAATATTTTCCAATTATAAACCAAGTGAAGTAAGCATAATTTATAATTTACCAAGTGTATATCAGCATAACCAGATTCAAGAGTAATGAATTTAGTGAGAGTTGGAGAAGGAAATGGCAACCTACTCCAGTGTTCTTGCCTGGAAAATCCCATGGAAAGAGGATCCTGGTAGGATACAGTCCATGGGGTCTCAAAGAGTCAGACATGACTGAGCGATAGGTCCTATGCAGTAATAATAAAGAAAACGTTATCCTCCTAGTTAAATTTTTCTCATTTGAAGATGACATCACATCCTTAAAGAAACTCAGTGTGGCATGGCAGGCAAAGCCCTAAGCTAGGAGTGAAGATCCAGATTCTAGTTTTATGAACTTGAGCAAGATGCTAATATACAATTGGTAAATCTGATTATGCTGATATACACTTGGTAAACAACATAATGGGAAAGACTAGAGATCTCTTCAAGAAAATTAGAGATACCAAGGGAACATTTCATGCAAAGATGGGCTCGATAAAGGACAGAAATGGTATGGACCTAAAAGAAGCAGATAATATTAAGAAGAGGTGGCAAGAATACAAAGAAGAACTGTACTGAAAAGATCTTCATGACCCAGATAGTCATGGTGATGTGATAACTCACCTAGAGCCAGACATCCTGGAATGTGAAGTCAAGTGGGCTTTGAAAGCATCACTCTGAACAAAGCTAGTGGAGGTGATGGAATTCCAGTTGAGCTATTTCAAATCCTAAAAGATGATACTGTGAAAGTGCTGCACTCAATATGCCAGCAAATTTGGAAAACTCAGCAGTGGCCACAGGACTGGAAAAGGTCAGTTTTCATTTCAATCCCAAAGAAAGGCAATGCCAAAGAATGCTCAAACTACCGCACAATTGCACTCATCTCACACTCTAGTAAAATAATGCTCAAAAATTTCCAAACCAGGCTTCAGCAATATGTGAACTGTGAATTTCCAGATGTTCAAGCTGGTTTTAGAAAAGGCAGAGGAACCAGAGATCAAATTACCAACATCTGCTGGATCATCGAAAAAGCAAGAGAGTTCTGGCAAAACATCTATTTCTGCTTTATTGACTATGCCAAAGCCTTTGACTGTGTGTATCACAATAAACTGTAGAAAATTCTGAAAAAGATGGGAATACCAGACCACCTGACCTGCCTCTTGAGAAATCTGTATGCAGGTCAGGAAGCAACAGTTAGAACTGGACATGGAACAACAGAATGGTTCCAAATAGGAAAAGGAGTACATCAAGGCTGTATATTGTCACCCTGCTTATTTAACTTATATGCAGAGTACATCATGAGAAACGCTGGGCTGGAAGAAGCACAAATTGGAATTAAGATTGTCAGAAGTATCAATAACCTCAGATATGCAGATGACACCACCCTTATGGCAGAAAGTGAAGGGGAACTAAAAAGCCTCTTGATGAAAGTGAAAAGGAGAGTGAAAAAGTTGGCTTAAAGCTCAACATTCAGAAAACTAAGATCATGGCATCTGGTCTCATCACTTCATGGCAAATAGATGGGTAAAGAGTGGCTGACCTTATTTTTGGAGCTCCAAAATCACTGCAGATGGTAATTACAGCCATGAAATTAAGACTCTTACTCCTTGGAAGGAAAGTTTTGACCAACCTAGATTGCATATTAAAAAGCAGAGACATTACTTTGCCAACAAAGGTCCATCTAGTCAAGGCTATCATTTTTCCAGTGGTCATGTATGGATGTGAGAGTTGGACTGTGAAGAAAGCTGAGCACCAAAGAATTGATGCTTTTGAAGTATGGTGTTGGAGAAGACTCTTGAGAGTCCCTTGGACTGCAAAGAGATCCAACCAGTCCATTCTAAAGGAGATCAGTCCTGGGTGTTCATTGGAAGGACTGATGCTGAAGCTGAAACTCCAGTACTTTGGCCACCTCATGCGAAGAGTTGACTCATTAGAAAAGACTCTGATGCTGGGAGAGATTGGGGGCAGGAGGAGAAGGGGATGACAGAGGATGAGATGGCTGGATGGCATCACCAGCTTGATGGACATGAGTTTGAGTGAACTCCGGGAGTTGGTGATGGACAGGGAGGCCTGGCATGCTGCGATTCATGGGGTTGCAAAGAGTCGGACACAACTGAGCGACTGAACTGACCTGATTTAAGCGATTAGGTTTAGAAATGCAGCTATACTGTAAATATAAAATGGCCTCTATTTTCATGGAACTTACATTCCAGATGAGTGTCATTTTCTTACTGGATAGTCTCTAAATTATCTTTCATTTAAAAAATTCTATGATAGTAATGTTGTTTCAGATTGCCAAGAAAGAACACAGGACATGTAGCAATTGTACATTAAGTATGGAAGGAGAAAAGGAGAGAATAAACAAACCCATGCACACAGAAGGGTTCAATTTAAAACCGTTTACATAATCATTTTACTAAGAAGTCTAACAATGTGTTTCCAATTTATAGTTTAGCAGATGTTTTTCCAATATTTAATATTTCTGTTTTATTTAAATTTTATTTATTTATTTTTTGTTTAGCAAACTCCTGTGGAAATCTAAGAGGATATCTTTTTATAGATGAAAATAAGCCCTTTTAATTGACAGATTACATAGGCAGCAAGAACATTTTATTAGCTAAGTTCATAGCTCTTCTAAGTAGTTACATAATAAAAATTAAATGGCTTAAGGCTAACATTTTCAAAGTGATGAGTGGGTAGCTGAGAAACTAAGTCTGAGTTGGAGAGATGAAAGTCCTACATCATTTGAAATGTTACCTCAACCCAAATGTATCTTGTTCTAAAATCTATGTAAAGCACTTTCACATTCATCATTTCATTTGAACCTCACAAGATTGAGATCACCAGAATTTGAAACAGAAGGAAAAACAAAACAAAACAAAACAAAACAAAATGCTATCTTTTCTTGTAAATAATTAGTATTAAGGCTCTAGTCATTCCCCAGTATGGTCTAGCTGCTAATCTTCAACACCATTGCAACACTAGATGTGTGTGTTTTCTCTCTCGTTTCCATCCTAACTACCAAATCGACAACACCACTTTCTGGTAATGCCTATCACCTTTCCTTTTTTCCAGTTCAAGTTATGAATATGGAAGTAAGAATACAACTGGGAAGGTTGACATAATTTGAGTGGGGGTTAATTAGTGTGATCCTTTAAATTTAGTTCTGTTTTACACCAGTCTTTATAAATGTATGACTGTGTGTGTGTGTGTGCACTCATGTGTGCTTTGTGCATTGAACCCAAATATGCAGTTTTAAAATATCTTCTCAAGCACACACTATCTGATCTCTTTAATAATTACCATAGGGTTAGTCATAAAGATTGTTCAGATTTTTCTATAACATCTATGGAAAAACCTGAACAAACTTTTTGGCCAACCCAATACATGTTCAGAAGAAACATCCTGCCCATACTCTATTCACAGGGTCTGTTTTCCTTGATTTATGCCGGGGTCCAAAAAATAATTCAAAGAACAGGAAAAAGGAGAGGAGGATGGCCAGACCTTCTGGTTCAGAAGTAATTTAATAAATTTTTAATTGCACAATGGCATTGCTTCAAAGCAGTACTTAATGTCCTTAAATGTCATATGAATTCTGGAAAACAAAAAATAGAGTGCTTTAGAATACCTATTTTTTTTAGCCACCGCCTAGAGGATCATTTTGATAATTTGGCAAGCTGTAAAAGTGAAAAATGATAATATTAGAAATAGGCATAATAGTATTTTCATTTTTTCCTAATCTCAGATACATGGAATTGAGCTTGACTATTCTGTTTAAGAAGGCAGGTAAAAGGGAACCCTCCTACACTGTTGGTGGGAATGCACACTAGTACAGCCACTATGGGGAACAGTGTGGAGATTCCTTAAAAAATTGCAAATAGAACTGCCTTATGACCCAGCAATCCCACTGCTGGGCATACACACCGAGGAAACCAGAATCGAAAGAGACACATGTACCCCAATGTTCATCACAGCACTGTTTATAATAGCCAGGACATGGAAACAACCTAGATGTCCATCAGCAGATGAATGGATAAGAAAGCTGTGGTACATATACACAATGGAGTATTACTCAGCCATTAAAAAGAATACATTTGAATCAGTTCTAATGAGATGGATGAAACTGGAGCCGATTATACAGAGTGAAGTAAGCCAGAAAGAAAAACACCAATACAGTATACTAACACATATATATGACATTTAGAAAGATGGCAATGATGACCCTGTATGCAAGACAGCAAAAGAGACACAGATGTGTAGAGCAGACTTTCGGACTCAGAGGGAGAGGGAGAGGGTGGGATGATTTGGGAGAATGGCATTAAAACATGTATACTATCATGTAAGAAACGAATCGCCAGTCTATGTCCGATGCAGGATACAGGATGCTTGGGGCTGGTGCATGGGGATGACCCAGAGAGATGTTATGGGGAGGGAGGGGAGGGGAGTTCATGTTTGGGAACACATGTACACCCGTGGTGGATTCATGTCAATGTATGGCAAAACCAATACAGTATTGTAAAGTTAAATAAAGTAAAAATAAAAGTTAAAAAAAAAGGGCAGGTAATAATTGTAAAAAGTTTAGCCTGTTTGTAATTATCATTACTTTCTCCTTTATTGACAAGTGCTCAAGATTGTTTAACCACCATAAAGTCCAATGTGGTTTATTATTAGTGAATAATTATTGTCTGAGCTCTTCAGTTTTTAAAATCTCCAAGTCTTCTGTTGTTTTAAAATATAAAGCCTTATTCTGTCATTAGGAAGCTGGTGACTGAAAAATAGAATTTTTGACTCTGTCCAATATACTGTCTCATTGTGTCATGGTTAAAGTACCAGTAAGTGCTTCATTATTCTCTAGGGCTGAATATCTTCTGTACTTAAATGAGGAGTGCCCTCCAAGAAAAAGACAAAAGTAATCAATATTTCATTGAGATGTTATACACAGGTAGTTTTTCCAGATGACTTCGCCTTAAGTATCAGCTTACCAAAAATATTGCATCTGTTCCTTCCTTTCCTGTTGGCCTTCATCAATTTTGTCTAGACTATTCATATTTTTGACAATTTTACTCCTTTGGATTTTTGTTCAGTGAAATGATCAAGATGTCAGGGTTTAAACTATTTCTATGTCTGGCATCTTGGGAAGCTAGAGCAAACATTTCAGGTCATCATATATTGCTTGATGACTCATTATTTCACTGTACTACAACAAACTCAAGGGAATAAAAGGAATAATGTAAGTACCACAAGTCCTTAAACTGAAACTGTCAAGGAGAAAACAAAATAACCTTTCAACAAGCACATGGTAACTAAGTACAACACATTAAGAGAAAATTAGACCATTCCAAGGGTCCCTGTCTACCCTTGAGCCTATAAATAAAGATTGGTTACCTCTTTGGTATTCCTTGGAATTCTTCCACTGACGTAAATGACAGATTAGATATTTGAATAAAAACCAGAAGACTCATGCATTTTAGAAGGATGTACAAATACAAACATTGAAGCTAAAAAAAAACGAAGAGGACTTAATGACAAGTTGTACGGCCAGACACTTCCAACTAAAGAAAGTCAAAATATTTTGAGGTTAATTTGTCTAATATTTATAAGAAGGAATATGTCCCTATATCACATGTATACAACCTTTTCAACTGGCTAACAACAGATAAGTAATCCAGAAAATCTGCTACTGAATATGCAAACTCACATTATGAATTTTTCTCATAATTATGCCACTAGATTATTTATAATACATCAATGTTGAGGAAAATGTTAATGTAATATTTAGAAAGCCACTAGTTTGCTTGTTTTATGGACACAAAGTAGGAGCAATGAGCACATAGGCAGCAATGAACACAGTGCCTCCTATATTTACTTGTAATCAGACTAACCATAGTTCCATATTTCTCTAAAGTTTAGATAACTATGATTTTACACTCAGGGTCCATGTTGAACTGAGTATGAAACTGTGAAATGGGATCTAAGATCTACCACATTCTTAGACCACAGTAATGAATAGAGTATCAAGAAGACTACCTAGTAAAGAGTAGAATTTAGTCAGAAACCATAGGTTCTAGAACCACTACTGCTTTTAATACACATTTGGCTTTAGGCAAGCACTCCATTATAACTTAATCACATATTTGTTAAGCAGATCTATATACTTTAAAAGATTATTGGGGGCTCAAATGAAATAACAGATATAATTTTTAAGGTTAAGACTATGTAGTATAAAGTATCTCTTATTGTGCTATACATCTTGACTTAAGAACATTGATCAGCCTCAAAAACCTACCACAAATATATTTCAGATTTTTGATTTATGAAAATATGAGTAGAAACATAATGAGAAACCTGTTTGAAGTGAGAAAGTAGATAAGGAAAGGGGGTGCCGGAAGATACATTTTTCCTTTTTTTCCTGCCTCCTGCAGATATAGAGAAAAACAAATTCTTAAAAATGTCTCAGTTTGTTTTAAAGTCATTACTGTGAGTTCAGCAATTTCCCTAAAATGTTTGTTGTTTAACGTGAGAAATGGTAGTCTTTGAAGAGTTTCAAATTCTAAATGTTGCCATAGAAACACAGCTTAAGACACTGGATAGAATGAACCATATACAACTCATTTTTTTTTCCTCCTGATAAGGATTTTCTTAGGAGAATATCTTGGTAAAACTAGACTATGAAATAGGTGGAAAGATATGGCATGAAGCTCTTTGCTGGGTTGTCATTGCAGAGCCTGGTCCTTGTTTAACCACAAATACATTTGTTCGTGTGTTTAAAAGATGTCTCTACACTGCCCTGCAAAACTACTGTCAGGAAAAACACTACTGAGAACAGAGCTATTCTATCAAATATAGCCTTGAAGCAGCCAGAGGCTAATGTGTTTTCTTATTAGGATACATACACACACACACACACACACACACACATATATATATAATTAACATAAATATTTTGAGATATCTAGAAACCAAAAATTTAAGTTATGAAAGTAGAGGATTTGAGACTCCTTTTGGTCTTTGTGATAAATCTTATAAATAACATACATATAGAGCATGTGAAATTTAAGAAACAGAAGAGAAAGCATGTAAAGGTTCCAAGTTATTTTAACATTCATACCGAATGACTTTTAAACTTCTACATATTTTCGCATAGATGAAATAGAAAAGGTATCATTTTATAGCCATATTTTTGCTACTTAACATTGAGATTTTACGTTGAAAATAAAACCTCATATTGTCATATGATGCTGGACAGTCTGTAATAAGAATGGTAGAATTCAAGTATACCAAATGCCAAAAGATGAATGCCTTTCTCCTTTTCTGAACTTATTTGCATGTCCTCCATTAAGGATGGAAATCCTGAGAAGAGGCAGTGGTTGAGGGGCTTTTTTGAGTTTATATGAAGGAAAAGTTGAGTTGTAACAATCCTAGATTTCTTAACCTTACTTTCAAAGTCTTGGTTTGTTTACTTTAACATCATATATGTCTTTTTTTTTTTTTTTTTACAGTCCAAAGGTCTTGAAAACATGGACTGCTTCATGAGTTTGTGTGTCACTCTTATGCAGGGGCCATGCTAATTGTCTCTATATCATGCCAATTTTAGTATAAGTGTTGCTGAAGTGAGCATTCATATTTGTCAAGTTTATCAATCCATATATTTTCCATCAAATCTATTAAATATAGTCATAGGAACATAAAGATACAAATGAAGTTTAAAATAGAAATTTTAATAATTTAGTGAAATAATTTACTTCTTAGTGTTTTTGTTTTCTTAGAATTTATCATTTAATATAAAGTTTACTACAAACTGAAGTTAATTCCTAATTCATTCAGATCACTAAAGTGAGAGTCAGTGAATTATTACCTTAGGCCAATTATAGTTCTTTGGCAATCTTAAGAGTTAATATAGCTGTTCAAGTTTGTCTACTTGACAGCTAGGTAAGAGCTTTTGCCCTGAGAATATCTGGTTCACTAAATAGAGAATCATCCCTGATATCTCAGTTGGTAATGAATCTGCCTGCAATGCAGGAGACCCTAGTTCCATTCCTGGGTCAAGAAGATCCACTGGAGAAGGAATAGACAACCCATTCCAGTATTCTTGGGCTTCCCTTGTGGCTCAGCTGGTAAAGAATCTGCCTGCAACGCAGGAGACCTGGGTTCAATCCTTGGGTTGGGAAGATCCCCTGGAGAAGGAAACGGTTACCTACTCCAGTATTCTGCCTTGAGAATTCCATGGGATACATTCCAAGAGTTGGGCATGACTGAGCGACTTGCAATTCACTTCAATAGAGAATCATAGAATTTTTAAAGCCCAATTACACATGGGGAATTAGCACTTTAACTCTTGATGATCTTAAGGATACAATCAGAGAAGCTTCCTGATCCATATTAATCTTGTAATAGTTAAGTGAAGATAACCTTCCTTCATAGCTATGCTGTTCATATTTCATTTAATAATAAAAATTTAAGGCAGGAAACCAAACAATCCAGTTAAGAACAGCAAATTGTAACACAGTTCACTAATCTCAACTTAAGCATGTTAAATTTAATATATATATGTATGTATGGCTGCTGAGTTTTCCAAAGTCATATTTGAAAATCCACAGAATATGTATGAAAGTGTTAGTTGGTCAGTTGTATCTGACTCTTTGTGACTCCATGGATTATATAGCCCTCCAGTTTCCTCTGTCCATGGGATTTCCCAGGCAAAAATACTGGAGTGGGTTGCCATTTACTCTCCAAAGGATCTTCCCGACCCAGTGATCAAATCTGGGTCTCCTATATTGTAGGAAGTTTCTTTACCATCTGGGCCATGTGTCAGTGTCTCAATTTGAGGCTGTCCGTACATGTTGTGAATACTCTTTTTTTTGTTGTTGTAGTTGTAGAGACAAAATGAAGTCATTTTAGTAAAATTTGTTGCATAACATCTAGGTTCATGTTGAGTTATTTTTATTTCTTGTTAGGTTCTCATTAGTTCTTTATTCTATACATAGCAATGTATGTGTCAATCCCAATCAAACTCTTGATATCCATAGGTTTCTTCTCTAAGTCTGAATATTCTTAATGTATATATTACCTGTAACTATTTAAAACTATGTATGTAGTTATATTCATTTAATCTTTGTATCAAAGCTGTTATCCCCATTTCAAAGGTAAGAAATATTTCATTTTATAGGAATGCTAAGTAAATTGCCTAAGCTCATATAGCTAGCATATTACTTTTTTTAATTTAAATTTTATTTTTTTACTTTACAATACTGTATTGGTTTTGCCATACATTGACATGAATCCATCACAGGTTACTTTAAAAATTATTTTGTATAAATAAATGCTTATGTGTGATGTTACTTTGGAGAAAGCAATGGCACCCCACTCTAGTACTCTTGCCTAGAGAATCCCGTGGACAGAGGAGCCTGGTGGGCTGCAGTCCATGGGGTCACCAGGAGTCAACTTAATCCAAAATATAAAATGGAATTGAAATTTTTAAGCGATTTTATCGTGATGTGAAATATTATTTTACATAATATTTCAAATAAACTTCAATTCTGTAATCCAAGTTACTTTACTTTTCAGATTTAACACTTCTCTCTTATAAAAGTAAATGCTCTTGATGAGTCTTTTTTTCTTACTTTTTTCTTCTTTGCCTATGTCTAACAGAATCCTGACATTTAGGGTACATATTTATGTACATCAGTAGTGACCTTTTTCATTTCTGAACTTTAGAAGGGAAAAGATAAATGTTTGGGTACTGTCATCGCTCATTTTCTATGAACAGACTCTATTACAAGTACATATCAGTCTCATTGCCAAGTATGTTGCAGGTGAATGCAACTGTCTATGTAGATCTTCCTCGACTTACAATGGGGTCATGTTCCCAAACACATTGTAAGTTGAAAATATTATAAGTCAAAAATGCATTTAATACACCTAACCTACTAATACACTTAATCATAGCTTAGCCTAGCCTACTCTAAAGTTGCTCAGAACAAATACATTAGCCTGCAATGGGCAAAATCATCTAACACAAAGCCTATTTCATAATAAAGTGCTTAATGTCTCATGTAATTTACTACTGTACTGAAAGTGAAAAACAGACTGGTTGTAAGCATATCAGTTATTTATGCTTGTGATCATGGGTGATGGCTGAATGGGAGCTGACTCTTGCCCAGCATCAAGAGAGGGAAACACACTATATACTGCTAGCCCAGGAAAAAATAAAAATTCAAAATTTGAACTATGGTTTCTACTGAATTCGAATTGCTTTTGAACCATTGGTAAAGTTGAAAAAAATCATTAAGTTAGAGGACTGTCTGTATTTTTAAAGAAGAGATGGTAATGGTATCTGAATTTTTTTGTGAACTGCCAACTATGAAGAATGGTAATGCCTGAGCCCAATACTGTGTGTGCCAAATTCTTAAAAATATGGTCTCTCTCAATAATGTCAATGACTAATATTTAATAATTCAAATAATCAAAGAAATATTCTAAAAGTTTTATGGTATTTCAAAAGAACTACACAGTAAGGAATATGGCATATTTTCTAAGCCATCATAGACCAACTTAAAAACTACAGAAATAAACACCATATTGTTGTACAATGTCAATCATGATGGAAATGTAAAAATAACTGAATTAACAGTTAAAGCAAATGTCAAATCTAAAGCAGTCTATGCTACAAACTCAAATCTTCTGAATTTTCAGTCTATCAATTAAAAAGCACAGAAAATCTGTAACAAAATTACTCATTTTCATATTTGTTATTGAGATTAAATAATAATTTTTATGTAATTTGGGGATTGGGCATCTGAGATCTGAGAACAAGGCATATAATTATAAATATATTTACATAGAATGGCTTTTGTCATTTTAATTAGATTTTCACTTAAAATTGATCTTAAGTTGTTGAAATTTGTCAAAAACCATTCATACATTTTGATAAAGAAAGCATTCTAGGTTTTTTTCCCTTCTGTGTATACCAGTGGGCATACATGAAAACTTAAATGCATGAAAATGTAAATGTTAATCTTCAGCTAGATTCCTCCCACGGTGTGTTAAGAACTGTATAAAAACAGTTTCACAAAGTGAAAGACTTTAGATACATTCTAATTAAAATCATTGACTAAAAGAATCAAAGGATGTAAGTCTGATGATGAGGCTAGTCCATGGTTTACTAAGTCTATCCTTTATTCAGATCTGTTCTCAGGTAAATGCATGCATTAATTATTAAAAAACAAACAGACTAGTTTTGTGAAAGAAAAGAATATTTTGGTCTGGAATGCATTTTATTCAGGCAAAGTGCTTAAAAACAAACACATAGCCCACTCATAATAGCAGTCTCTGGGTTTGCTTGCAGGGGGTATTAATCATCTATCTACCACAAATATATATACTTAATGAGAAATTTGATATATTGCATAAATTTCAATTTGGTCAATGCACAGTCAATATATACAATGAATCCACACTATTAGATTAGTAAACACCATAAGGTATGTTATTGCATGCACTCAGAAGAAGAAAAATCAATTGTCTTTTAACTGTACAACTGCTTAAATGCTTATTTCAGGGTAAGTATGCCCTGCTTGGCGCTTCCCTGGTGGCTCAGACCATCTGCCTGGAGTGCAGGAGACCTGGGTTGGGAAGACCCCCTGGAGGAGGGCATGGTAACCCACTTCAGTATTCTTGCCTGGAGAATCCCCATGGACAGAGGGGCCTGGCGGGCTACAGTCTACGGTGTCACAAAGAGTCAGACACAACTGAGCGACTTTCATTCACTTACTTATGCCCTGCTTTGGGGCAAAAGTCAGTATGATATTTACATAATTAATGAAGACCAAACACAAAAGAATGATTTTCTTAGCATAAAAATGGAAAACTTCATGCAGTAAATTGCTATAGGAGCTGTCAGCTTTTCTGTGTACAAGCTGTATGATCTTGGGCCAGTGATTTAACCTCTCTGTGATTATTTCATTATCTTTTAAATAGGGATACTAGCAAAACTTATCATAAAAGGTTGTTGGAAGAGATAATGGAAAATGCATGTAATGCTCTTAGAATGATGCTGAGCATATAGTAAATGTACAATGAATGTGAGCTGTTATCAGTGCAAAACACTCCTAGTTTGTTGCACAAAAGTATTCTTTCAACTCAGGTCTTAAAAGACAGAAATGTATATATTCATCTATTAAATAGTTAACTATATCTTTTTGAAAGTACTACTCACAAGTAAACTCTAACTAAAAGTCTCTAAAAAACTGTTTGACTTGGTTCCTAGTACATAGAGGAGAAATGAAAGTTGCAAGGAAAGTTTTGGAGCTCAGAGGTTCAACTAATTCATAGTCTTTAGGTTAGGAGAGCCTGGAAATAACACAGGCATGTTACTTTCAACCTAAGACATTTGAAAGAAAATATCTCTTAAAATTTTAATCTTACAAATAAAGTTAAGAACTATATTCAGACATAATAATTGCCAGTAATATATTATTGCTATGCCAAGCCCACCATTTATTTTTTCTGTGCAAAAAAAATTTTAAAAGAAAATATATAATCTTGTTTGGCCAATATCTAATGGGAAAAGTTGAAAAATTTTTTGGGGGGGGGCTTTTTTAAAACTTTTTATTTTTAGTTTATTTTACTTTATAATACTGTATTGGTTTTGCCATACATTGACATGAATCCACCACAGGAAAATTTTTTTTAGATTAAAGGATAATTGACTTACAATATTATATTAGTTTGAAATTGGCATTCTTAATAATTATTTCAATAGCATGGCTCATACTGGCTTACTTCATGATTGATTATGCTCAATTCAATGACTCATAATTCATCTGATCATCAAAATTCTAATTAATAGATGAGGAGGGCATTTAGTAATGGCTTGGGCACTATTACATAAATCACCAGGGGATTAGGTTTTATGTTTTTCTGCTACAATGAGAGAGCTCTAATATGCAAAACTGCTCATCAAATTAAGGTAATATTTCACATGCTGAGAACTCTAATTTATTACCAGGATCAAGACCATTCCCATGGAAAAGAAATGCAAAAAAGCAAAATGGCTGTCTGGGGGGGGGGCCTTACAAATAACTGTGAAAAGAAGAGAAGTGAAAAGCAAAGGAGAAAAGGAAAGATATAAGCATCTGAATGCAGAGTTCCAAAGAACAGCAAGAAGAGATAGGAAAGCCTTCCTCAGTGATCAATGCAAAGAAATAGAGGAAAACAACAGAATGGGAAAGACTAGAGATCTCTTCAAGAAAATTAGAGACACCAAGGGAACATTTCATGCAAAGATGAGCACAATAAAGGACAGAAATGGTATGGACCTAACAGAAGCAGAAGATATTAAGAAGAGGTGGCAACAAGAATACATGGAAGAACTGTACAAAAAAGATCTTCATGACCAAGATAATCATGATGGTGTGATCACTCACCTAGAGCCAGACATCCTGAAATGTGTAGTCAAGTGGGCCTTAGAAAGCATCACTACCAACAAAGCTAGTGGAGGCGATGGAATTCCAGTTGAGCTATTTCAAATCCTAAAAATATGATGCTGTGAAAGTGTTGCACTCAATACGCCAGCAAATTTGGAAAACTCAGCAGCGGCCACAGGACTGGAAAAGGTCAGTTTTCATTCCAATCCCAAAGAAAGGCAATGCCAAAGAATGCTCAAACTACCACACAATTGCACTCATCTCATATGCTAGTAAAGTAATGCTCAAAATTCTCCAAGCCAGGCCTCAGCAATACGTGAACCATGAACTTCCAGATGTTCGACCTGTTTTTAGAAAAGGCAGAGGAGGAACCAGAGGTCAAATTGCCAACATCCGCTGGATCGTCAAAAAAGTAAGAGAGTTCCAGAAAAATATCTCTTTCTGCTTTATTGACTATGCCAAAGCTTTTGACGGTGTGTATCACAATAAACTGTGGAAAATTCTGAAAGAGATGGGAATACCAGACCACCTGATCTGCCTCTTGAGAAACCTATATACAGGTCAAGAAGCAACAGTTAGACCTGGACGTGGAACAACAGACTGGTGCCAAATAGGAAAAGGAGTACATCAAGGCTGTATATTGTCACCCTGCTTATTTAACTTATATGCAGAGTACATCATGAGAAACGCTGGGCTGGAAGAAGCATAAGCTTGAATCAAGATTACCAGGAGAAATATCAATAACCTCAGATATGCAGATGACACCACCCTTATGGCAGAAAGTGAAGAGGAACTAAAAAGCCTCTTGATGAAAGTGAAAGAGGAGAGTGAAAAAGTTGGCTTAAAGCTCAACATTAAGAAAATGAAGATCATGGCATCCGGTCCCATCACTTCATGGCAAATAGATGGTGAAACAGTGGAAACAGTGGCTGACTTTATTTTGGGGGGCTCCAAAATCATTGCAGATGGTAATTGCAGCCATGAAATTAAAAGATGCTTACTCCTTGGAAGGAACGTTATGGCCAACCTAGATAGCATATTCAAAAGCAGAGACATTACTTTGCCAACAAAGGTCTGTGTAGTCAAGGCTATGTTTTTTCCAGTGGTCATATATGGATGTGAGAGTTGGACTGTGAAGAAAACTGAGCACTGAAGAATTGATGCTTTTGAACTGATGTGTTGGAGAAGACTCTTGAGAGTCTCTTGGACTGCAAGGAGATCCAACCAGTCCATTCTGAAGGAGATCAACCCTGGGATTTCTTTGGAAGGAATGATGCTAAAGCTGAAACTCCAGTACTCTGGCCACCTCATGTGAAGAGTTGATTCATTGGAAAAGACTCTGATGCTGGGAGGGATTGGGGGCAGGAGGAGAAAGGGATGACAGAGGATGAGATGGCTGGATGGTATCACTGACTCGGTGGACATGAGTTGAGTGAACTCTGGGAGTTGGTGTTATACAGGGAGGCCTGGTGTGCTGCAATTCATGGGGTCACAAGGAGTTGGACACGACTGAGCAACTGAAGTGAACTGAACTGAAATATAATTCTTAGCTTAATTTGTAAGATTAAAATCCACCCTATAATTGCTATCATTTTTATCAGTTTTTAGAGTGACATTTTACCTATTAAAAAGTACTTATTAAAATACACGTTGAAAGGAAATAGATTGAAAAAAGGCAAATTAGTCCTGCACTCATATATCTCAAAAATTGACACAAATATAGAAAATATACCATACACAGTTCTTACATAAAACAGGCATGTTTAGTTTCAACCTAAGTCATTTGAAAGAAAATATCTCTTCATGCCATGCTATGTCATCAATACCACTAATCTGCAAACATTACTTGGTTAAGAAAATAGTCTGAACGATATATCATATATATAATATGTTTTAATTGAAATAGAAGTTAATTGTTGGTATAAAGTATGTAACATTACTTGAAATAGCTAAATAATTCCAAAGAGGTATTATGACTATAATCTCCCTTCCATTTTGAATTTTAGATTCTTTCCAAGATTGCCAAATTCAGACTTAAATTGAAGTAAGTGGGGAAAAGCACTAGACCATTCAGGTATGACCTAAATCAAATCCCTTATGGTTATACAGTGGAAGTGAGAAATAGATTTAAGGGACTAGATCTGATAGATAAAGTCCCTGATGAACTATGGATGGAGGTTCGTGACATTGTACAGGAGACAGGGATCAAGAAAAAGAAATGCAAAAAAGCAAAATGGCTGTCTGAGGAGGCCCTACAAATAGCTGTGAGAAGAAGAGACGCAAAAAGTAAAGGAGAAAAAGAAAGATATACCCACTTGAATGCAGAGTTCCAAATAATAGCAAGGAAAGATAAGTAAGCCTTCGTCAGTGATCAATGCAAAGAAATAGGGGAAAACAATGGAATGGGAAAGACTCTTCAAGAAAATTAGAGATACCAAGGGAATATTTGATGCAAAGGTGGGCTCAAAAAGACAGAAATGGTATGGACCTAAAAGAAGCAGAAAATATTAAGAAGAGGTGGCAAGAATACAAGAACTATACAAAGCAGATCTTCACAAGATCACTATGGTGTGATCACTCACCTAGAGCCAGATATCATGGAATATAAAGTCAAGTGGGTCTTAGGAAGCATCACTACAAACAAAGGTAGTGATGGTGATAGAATTCCAGTTGAGCTATTTCAAATCCTAAAAGATGATGCTGTGAAAGTGCTGCACTCAATATGGCAGTAAATTTGGAAAACTCAGCAGTGGCCGCAGGACTGGAAAAGGTCAGTTTTCATTCCAATCCCAAAGAAAAGCAATACCAAAGAATGCTTCTACCGCACAATTGCACTCATCTCACACGCTAGTAAAGTAATGCTCAAAATTCTCCAAGCCAGACTTCAGCAATAGGTAAACCATGAACTTCCATACGTTCAAGTTGGTTTTAGAAAAGGCAGAGGAACCAGAGATCAAATTGCTGACATCTGCTGTGCCAGGAGCCAGCATGGGAGATCCCACTCATGACAAGGTCATGCGGAAGAGGCCTGACAGGCAAAGGTGAGTCAGGACTCAAGGGGTCCCCTGGATCTGCTCAAGCATCTACCCACAAAACCAAAATCTATCTGTTATACTACACTCTTCTGACATTAACAGGGGCTATCCCGACCACCTTTCTCTGGAAAATTAACTTAGAGCTCCAGTTAATAGTCTCCTGCATATAAAAGGAGTGTCTCAGCTCAAACCTCTCTGCTGGCAGTCTAGCTTGTGTGGCAGGTTTATCCACACTCTTGCTACTACGCCCATGATTGTTTACAAGGTCTCAACCATAAACAGCACAGAGAGTTTGGAGTATTTTGAAAGTCTTAGTTAGCATAGGGTTTTTCTAAAGATAAAAATCATGTTGGTGAAGGGTTTCATTGCTGAGTTAATGATTGCCGCCAGGCCTCCATACCCTTAGGCACCTGGGAGTATGTTAATCAATGTAACTGGAATGTAGAAAAAGAAATATACTAGTTTTGATGTTAGCAATACTAGACTTTTGAGTTAATGAATTTTCTCTTTGCTATAAATCACTGTACTCCTCTTTCTTTGTTATAAATCATTGTATCCTTGCTATGTAAGAATGTAACTTTATCACAGTCTTAAGACTAAGCAAATCTTAAGGGAAAACAAGTTTTCTGATTGACTAAACTTTATCAATAGAAAGAAAGACAGGGCCATAAAATGTTAATCGGTCTTCAGACCAGAAGATATTGTAAACAAACGTAAGACCCTTGAAAGAACAAAGGTATGCAAAGAACACTCTGTCTTTAGATAAGGGTCAGAACAGCTGACCCTGCGTGACTCTGCTTCTTACATTTATCTCTATGTACAACTTAAAGTATAAAAGCTTCCCTGAAAAATAAAGAGACAGACCAGGACCAGTTCCGAGAAAGCCTGGTTCCCCTGTGTCATTCTTTCTTTCAATTCTTTCTCTCGCTCTTATTCTCCTTTTCAGGCTGATCCCTTGGAGCACAGAGGCTCTCTGCATTCACTTTTTTGCCTGGGCTTCTAAGACTTGACGGGGAAGGCGCTCTGTGTCTTCACTCCTTCAGGAGACTGAGAGGGCACCTGCGGCCTACGTTAACAGAGAAAGTCCCTTGTCTGAGGCTTTATTGGCTTTCTGTGTAAACCAAGGAATATCAGCCTCTTTCTCTCCTCTATTCTCTTAACTGCAAATTCTTTCCTTATCTCTCTCTATATCTATATATCTCTCTTGCCTCGCTGTCCACACTTCGGATACCATGGATCCAACCAGGGCTGGACCCTGGTACTGCTGAATCATCGAAAAAACAAGAAAGTTACAGAAAAATATCTATTTCTGCTTTATTGACTATGCCAAAGCCTTTGACTGTGTGGATCACAATAAACTGTGGAAAATTCTGAAAGAGATGGGAATACCAGACCACCTGACCTGCCTCTTGAGAAATCTGTATGCAGGTCAGGAAGTAACAGTTAGAACTGGACATGGAACAACAGACTGGTTCCAAATAGGAAAAGGAGTACATCAAGGCTGTATACTGTCAAAATGCTTATTTAACTTACATGCAGAGTATATCATGAGAAACACTGAGCTGGAAGAAGCACAAGCTGGAATCAAGATTGCCAGGAGAAATATCAATAACCTCAGATATGCAGATGACACCACCCTTATGGCAGAAAGTGAAGAAGAACTAAAAAGCCTCTTTATGAAAGTGAAAGAGGAGAGTGAAAATGTTAGCTTAAAGCTCAACATTCAGAAAACTAAGATCATGGCATCCAGTCCCACCACTTCATGGCAAATAGATGGGGAAACAGTGGAAACAGTGGCTGACTTTATTTTGGGGGGCTCCAAAATCACTGCAGATGGTGACTGCAGCCATGAAATTAAAAGACACTTACTCCTTGGAAGAAAAGTTATGACCAACCTAGACAGCATATTAAAAAGCAGAGACATTACTTTGCCGACTAAGGTCCATCTAGTCAAGGCTATGGTTTTTCTAGTGGTCATGTAATGATGTGAGAGTTGGACTATAAAGAAAGCTGAGTGCAAAAGTATTGATGCTTTTGAACTGTGGTGTTGGAGAAAGAAGACTCATGAGAGTCCCTTGGACTGCAAGCAGATCCAACCAGTTGATCGTAAAGGAGATCAGTCCCGGGTGTTCATTGGAAGAACTGATGTTGAAGCTGAAACTCCAATACTTTGGCCACCTGATGGGAAGAGCTGACCCATTTGAAAAGACTCTGATGCTGGGATAGTTTGAGTGTAGGAGGAGAAGGGGGTGACAGAGGATGAGACGGTTGGATGGCATCACCGACTTAATGGACAACGTGTTTGTGTAAACTCTGGGAGTTGGTGATGGACAGGGAGGCCTGGTGTGCTGTGGTTCATGGGATCTCAAAGAGTCCAAAATGACTGAATGATTGAACTGAACTGAAGCAGAAGGGTTATAAGAACATCTTTATGAAATATTATAGGGAAAGAAAAATTATCCCTGGTACCCATTTTTATGATTATATTACTTTCTCAGTGGTTATGAGATATGTAAATTACAACACTAGATTTAGAGTATTTGCAAGAAGGACACATATGAAGTACAGTTATCTTATTGGGGCACATATAAAACTTACTTCTTCTATCAGTGCCTTTTCAGTATCTGCACCTACCTATGGTAAATGTTTATTAACTATAAATACACACCTGATGCAGAGAGTTGACTCATTTGAAAAGAGCCTGATGCTGGGAAAGATTGAAGGTAGGAGGAGAAGGTGATGACAGAGGATAAGATGGTTAGATGGCATCACTGACTTAATGGACCTGAGTTTGAGTAAACTTTGGGAGTTGGTGATGGACAGGGAGGCCTGGCGTGCTGTGGTTCATGGGGTCACAAAGAGTTGAACATGACTGAACGACTGAACTGAACTGACACATCTTTTAAATAATTATAGAATTTGGGTCCTTTAAGGGTTGGTTTCCTTCACAGCATCTCTGAGAGATAAGTATTTTTTATTTATAAATGTATGGATGAATTGTAAATCAGAGTACCTGTCATTTTGAATTAGGATGATTAATTTCAAGTACTCTTAAAACGTGTTCAGAAAGTACTGTCAAACCTATTGTGGAAGGCTCTTGTTAAGAGGATGTATTTCACTCTAATAGGAGCACAGGCTAGGCATCTGTGTTAGGAGGATAAACCTATTATCATTCTCATTTGGAAAAAATTCTGAGAAAGAAAAAAAATGATAAGACTTTTTACTGAGAATCTATTAAAACTCTTCCTTTATTTACTATACTTAATAAATATAAGGTAGTATTTATATTCTGAATATATGCACATACTGCTCTTCATTATCAATGAAGTTCTAGTATGTCCTCTCTTCCAATTGGGCAGATATAGGTGATATTTTTTACCAAAAGAAAGTAAATTTTGTCATACATAAGAAGAAAGTATATAAAATGAATTTAGTTAAAATTATTTGAATGCAAACATTTAAACAGTTTGTGTATTTCTAGAAATGTTTAAACACCCCATTACATGTCATCATTGCTGTTGGTGGTATTTAATCGCTCAGTCATTTCAAATGCTTTGTGACCCCATGGACTGTAGCCCACCAGGCTTCTCTATCCATAGGATTTCCCAGGCAAGAATACTGGAGTGGGTTGCTATTTCCTTCTCCAGGGGGCAATATTCCCTACCCAGGGATCGAACCTGCATATCCTGCATTAGCAGGTGGGTTCTTTACCACTAAGCCACCTAGGAAGTCCTTATACGTCATTCAGTTCAGTCACTCATTCATGTCCGACTCTGTGCGACCCCATGAAATGCAGCACGCCAGGCCTCCCAGGGACAGGGGAGCCTGGTGGGCTGCCGTCTATGGGGTCGCACAGAGTCGGACATGACTGAAGCAATTTAGCAGCAGCAGCAGCAGGCCTCCCTGTCCATCACCAACTCCCGGAGTTCACTCAAACTCATGTCCATCGAGTCGGTGATGCCACCCAGCCATCTCATCCTCTGTCAACCCCTTCTCCTCCTGCCCCCATCTCTCCCAGCATGAGTCTTTTTCAATGAGTCAACTCTTCGCATGAGGTGGCCAAAGTACTGGAGTTTCAGCTTTAGCATCCTTCCAAAGAAAGGACAGGTGACTGGCTCATGATCAGGACATGCACTTTGACTTGTCCTTCCATAGCTGCCTTGGGTCTTTGACACACATTTACAAAGGGGGTCTGTGTGCAATCTGTGCTCACAAAACTGAGAAAAACTAATTGTGTCCAATTTAATTCCCCAGCTTCCTAGAAATTAGTGGTGCATTTGACTTCAATGCCATCTAGTTCCTAGCTCCAGTTCCACTTTCAATGGCCTCACCATGTAATAAATAACATAACTTATTCTCATAAGCTTTCCAAAGTCCCGTGAAGTAGTCCTTTTTTCATTTAGCTTAGACTCCTTGAAATACAAGTCAGTATATATTTGAGTATACATTTTTTATAAGACACTGGAAGGAAAGAGTAAGCTTTGAGTGTTGGCTTGAGAAATTTTAAAAGTTAGTTTCCACCATAGATGCCTGGTCTCTGGTCCTGTTAGATTAATAATTCACTTGTTTATGTCAGATTACAAATAGGTTCAGTAACAGATATTTTCTAAAAAATGAGACACAGCTAAGGAAATCTTCTTCTCCAAAATTTACTTGTCTTATTCTCAGTATCTCAGGAAAACAAAGACAGAAACCAGGTATCCTTTCAGAAAGAGCAGAATTAAAGTCATGTGTAAATTATCTTTTTTTTTTTTCTTTTTCTGGCTGCAAATAACTTTATTGTTTTCATTTGGTGCAAGGCTTGGGAGAGGGCTCCAGGGTGGTTACAAAGCTGCCTAGTGGCTGCAGGGAGGGGCTTCAGGCTGCAGCCCTGACACCAGGGGGGCTTCTCAAAGACTGCTGGGCTCCAGAGGCTCCTGGTTGTGCTGGAGGGTGAACCTTTCAAAGAGAGATTCGCCTAGCCCAACCAGGGGACCAGCCAGCCTGTGGAGGCTAGTCACGTGGTTGCCATTTACTTGAGTTTCAGCTACTGGCTCAGCTCACCGCCCCCAACATAACTTAGGCAGCCTGTGAGGGTGGGGGAATGGGGCTGATCGGGTGGTTGTAATCTACTTTATGAGTTTCACCTGTTCGTCCAAGAGGCACCTCTCCAGAAAGTCACAGGGATGAAGGTCTGCACGGGCAGAACCCAGGGCATGCAGGTCCACAGGGCCAGGCTCAGGTTCTTCATGAGAATGGCAGCTTCCATAGCGTCCTGGGTCTTATCCCACTCATCCTGGGATGTTTTCTATGACTTCTGGAAGACGATGCTGACACCGTGCTGGTTTTGTATCTTCAAGAGACGCTGGGTGCCCTTGTGCTTCTCCTTGGCCAATTTGCAGAAAAGTGGCCCACATGTCTAGAGCCACATCCTCTGTGGTGGAAATGGCAGCCCAGAGAGAGAGAAGTGTAGGGGACCCAGTTGTTGATGGCAGCCTCCAGCTCAATGTAATAATTCTGAGGAGTCTGGGAGCTTAATGGTTGATCAGGTAATAAAGGAGTTAAGCTCAAAAAATAGTGTTGGCTGGTCTTGGAGGCCAATGATGTCTAAGTGGCTGCTGATTCGAGGCTGGACTGGAAAAAATGTTGGAGGGTTGTGGGAAGTTGGAGCAAGGGTCGTCTCTGGGTCTCTAACATGGAAACACTATTGAAGCAAGAGACAGATCCACAGGACCTGCCCCTCCCCGCCCCTGCCCCCAGTGCACTGCTATAATTAATATTTTATTGTTCTCTAGAGATCTTTCTTGTTAAAAAGCAACACAGTCTATAAATGATAGTATTATTTTCAGATTATCTCCTAATCTACTATTTAGAATTGTTGCTTACAACCACAAATCAAAAACATACAATAGATTCACAAAAAAAAAAAAAAAACCAAAAAGAGAACAGAAGTATAACAGAATTGTTGCTTACAGGTTTGACTATATTAAGCTCCCCAGAATGTGACACTATGTTTACCTCTATTTATTCAGTAGAGCCCAAAGTTCGCTTAAAACTCAAGAAACAAACGATTAATAGTTCAGTGATTCCATAAATTATAAAATTGTACAACTGTTCAATTATTTTCATAATTATATAGTGATAGCAAGTAATGATTGAAGTAACTAGCAAGGATCTTGCCTGTGTTAACAATAGATAGCATTGTATACTATAGAATGTTTGAAATCATTCTTCAAGGTCAAATTAGTCCCCATCATCTCAGTTGTCTGTTCTGATATAATGTGACAGTTGCATTGCTAAGAAATCTTGCATGATTAAAAAAAAAGTTTTCAAGGGAAAAAAATAGGAGTTTCTAATGAACAACATTATTGTTTGGAAGGAATATAGAGTATTTCCTAAACCGTATACCTTTCTTATGATTTTCATTTAGTCATCCTCAACATAGTGCTTTCCAGGTGGCAATAGTGGTAATGAACCTGCCTGCCAACGCAAGAGATGTAAAAGAATGTGGATCCAATTCCTGAGTCAGGAAGTTCCCCTGGAGGAGGGCATGGCAATCCACTCCAGTATTCCTGCCCGAAGAATCCCAAGGACAGAGGAGCCTGGTGGGCTAAAGTCCATAGGGTCACAATGATTTGGACTTGGACAAAGTGACTTAACGCACACACATCCTCAATATATGTCCACTCTGAATTAATAAACTTTGACTTAGAGAGCTCAGTGATTTTGATAATCCACAGACTATATCAGTTCAGTTCAGTTTAGTTGCTCAGTCGTGTCTGACTCTTTGCAACCCCATGAATTGCAGCACGCCAGGCCTCCCTGTCCATCACCATCTCCCAGAGTTCATTCAGACTCACATCCATCAAGTCAGTGATGCCATCCAGCCATCTCATCCTCGGTCGTCCCCTTCTCCTCCTGCCCCCAATCCCTCCCAGCATCACAGTCTTTTCCAATGAGTCAACTCTTTGCATGAGGTGGCCAAAGTACTGGAGTTTCAGCTTTAGCCTCATTCCTTCCAAAGAAATCCCAGGGTTGATCTCCTTCAGAATGGACTGGTTGGATCTCCTTGCAGTCCAAGGGACTCTCAAGAGTCTTCTCCAACACCACACTTCAAAAGCATCAATTCTTTGGCACTCAGCCTTCTTCACAGTCCAACTCTCACAGCCATACATGACCACATCAAAAACCATAGCCTTGGCTAGACGGACCTTTGTCGGCAAAGTAATGTCTCTGCTTTTGAATATACTATCTAGGTTGGTCATAACTTTCCTTCCAAGGAGTAAGCGTCTTTTAATTTCATGGCTGCAGTCACCATCTGCAGTGATTTTGGAGCCCAAAAAAATAAAGTCTGACACTGTTTCCACTGTTTCCCCATCTATTTCCCATGAAGTGATGGGACCGGATGCCATGATCTTCGTTTTCTAAATGTTGAGCTTTAAGCCAACTTTTTCACTCTCCTCTTTCACTTTCATCAAGAGGCTTTTAGCTCCTCTTCATTTCTGCCATAAGGGTGGTGTTATCTGCATATCTGAGGTTATTGATATTTCTCCCGGCAATCTTGATTCCAGCTTGTGTTTCTTCCAGTCCAGCGTTTGTCATGATGTAGTCTGCATAGAAGTTAAATAAGCAGGGTGACAATATACAGCCTTGATGTACTCCTTTTCCTATTTGGCACCAGTCTGTTGTTCCATGTCCAGTTCTAACTGTTGCTTCCTGACCTGCATACAGATTTCTTAAGAAGCAGGTCAGGTGGTCTGGTATTCCCATCTCTTTCAGAATTGTCCACAGTTTATTGTGATCCAGACAGTCAAAGGCTTTGGCATAGTCAATAAAGCAGAAATAGATGTTTTTCTGGAACTCTCTTGCTTTTTCCATGCTCCAGTGGATGTTGGCAATATGATCTCTGGTTCCTCTGCCTTTTCTAAAACCAGCTTGAACATCAGGGAGTTCACGGTTCACATATTGCTGAAGCCTGGCTTGGAGAATTTTGAGCATTACTTTACTAGCATGTGACATGAGTGCAATTGTACAGTAGTTTGAGATCCAGTAGAAAATGAACATATGATTCAAGAGTGTTGTGAAAGAGCTCTATTGATGCTTAACATTTTAAGTAAAAAGTAAAAAATAAAATAAAATAAAATAAAAGACAGTAAAAGGTTGTTTAGGAAAAGTAGGGAAGTAATTTAGTTCCTGTACATTTTCTGAAATATGAACCATGCTTTAAAAATAAAGCTCTATCACAAATAATTTACCCAGTGCATTTTAGTATCCAATATTGCTGTTCATTGAATTTAAGATATTTTCAAACTCTTTTCAAAACGTTTAAAAATTTGCCTGTACAATGGATTATACTTTTAAAAATATAATCGTTATGTATTAGGGAAAAAACCTCTAAATGACCTTAAAAATAAAGTCTAATAGAAGGAAAAAGAAACACAATATGTTCAATATTGATGTAAACAACCAAACACAAACCTCCTATCTTGAATTGCCTCATGTTATTATAAAACCGAAAATGTAATTTTTACTCAGAATTCAAGTTTTCTGCTAAGTCACTTTAGTCGTGTCCGACTCTGTGCGACCCCATAGACGGCAGCCCACCAGGCTCCCCCGTCCCTGGGATTCTCCAGGCAAGAACACTGGAGTGGGTTACCGTTTCCTTCTCCAGTGCATGAAAGTGAAAAGTGAAAGTGAAGTCGCTCAGTCGTGTCTGACCCTCAGCGACCCCATGGACTGCAGCCTACCAGGCTCCTCCTTCCATGGGATTTTCCAAACAAGAGTACTGGAGTGGGGTGCCATTGCTTCCTCCGCAAGTTTTCTACTCATCCTATATAATATGGCACCTTGGTAACACTAATATGATAAAATTAGATAATCATAAAGAGAAATAAGATGATTGTTAGAAAGGTTGTTCTCTGCATAAACTTAATAAAACTATGTCCTAGGTACTTGGTTTGCTTTTCATTTCAATTTCTCTAGAAAATTAAATTAGTGATGCTTACATTTTATTATTTTTGGCGACATTCCTCACAACGATCTTTGCAGGTTGGTTAGCATGACTTAGTCCATTTCTGCAGAGACAGCTGAGCCAAAATGAGCAAGCTCAGGACAGAAGTGAGCTCAGTATTCGTAACTGTAGCTTGTATTTTCAATCTGTTGCTTAGTCTCTAGGCCATTAGATCTTATTTCTAATGTTTCCCCTTACTTACTATATTTCATTGATAATTGAACCTATTGCTTTGCCTACATCTCTATGAATCTTTTGTCAGCAGCATGAAACAGATGAACATATCTCCTTCCTTATAAACAGGGTTTCGTCCAATAAATAATTAGATTGTAAATGATATGGATGGAAAACTGACAACTGTTATATCAGGTAGGTAAAGAATACATTTTAAGAAGAAAACACTCTCTTAAGGAAAGGAGAAAATGTGTCATGGATACAATGAAAGAAAGGGACCTTTAGTTTTTTACAGGGTATGTGTGCCAAGAAGAACGGCATATAAAAAACTAAGCAAGAAATTGGCGGTGGTGGGAGGAATTGGTAGATTGGGATTGACACATATACACTATTGATGTTATGCATAAACTAGGTAACTAATGAGAACCTACTGTATAGCACTGGGAACTCTATGCAGTGTTCTGTGTGACCAGAGTGGGAAGAAAGTCCAAAAGGGTGGATTATATGTATATGTATGGCCAATTCATTTTGCTGTACGGTAGAAACTAATACATTATGAAGCAACTATATGCTAATACAAATTAATTTAAAAACTAAACAGATATTTAAATTATATCTCAATAAGGCTGTTTTAAAATTTAACCACCAATTTACATGAAAATTAGCAGTAGAAAACTGAACACTTTTCGGCATTGTGGAAAGCTGCATCTTAAGCTCTGAAGCAGCTTGAAGTACTTGGGTAAAGTAAGATGACTTTCACAGCTAGTGGCAGCCACATAGGTATAGGTCAAATATGAAGAGCGAAACCTAGCTAGTCTCAACTGATAATGGCTGGGATTTCTACCTGTCACATAGGTTTGGTCTTTTGACATTAATTTCCTATACGCCTGGACCTTTAGTGCTGTCAGTCTTCACAATGTGCCTAATCAGATATTCCCCCGATTGTTTACTAATTAGGATCTTAGTAAATAGCTTGTCTCCTCCCCTCCTGATCTCCTGTGATTCTTCTTCCTAGAGAGTTTTACCTACTGAGACAAGGATCCAACCTGTCCCTCTGGCTCAACTGATAAAAATACATACAAGGTAAGTTGACTTAGCACTCTCCTTCCTGTTTATCTTCTGGAGAAAGGCCAACCTAGTAAATCAATAATTAAAAGAAACACTTTTCCCTTAGTTGGTGGTTGTTAAATTTGGAAGATAACCCTGTGATTTCAGAGATCTTAGCATCATATGAAACTAATCCACCAATGGAGCTTTCCTGTAGCTCAAATGGTAAAGAATTTGCCTGCAATGCAGGGGACCTGGGTTTGATCCCTGGGTTGGGAAGATTCTCTGGAGGAGGGAATGGCTACCCACTCCAGTATTCTTACCTGGACAGAGGATTCTTGCATGGACAGAGGAGCCTGGTGGGCTATAGTCTGTGGGGTCCCAAAGAACTGGACACAACTGAGCAACTAACACTACTACTACTAATCCACCAACACCACAAGCAAAACAAAAACTTCCACAGGGAGATGGAAATGATTTTTTTTTAATGTGTGTTTGGTTTCATTGATTTGTTTGAGAGATTTGGATGAAAATTGCAAGCACAAATGTCAGTTGTTTCTGATCCTCTTCTTGCCATATATATTCACTTGAAGCTTCACACGGAATGCAACTACATATCTGCTATGGTGTGAATAGGTGCCCCCCAACATGATAGTACTTTTTCATGTGATTAGTCTCTTTATAGTTGAGGAATTTACATTAAGTATCATGATTTTCTTGTTGCTCATGCAAGTACTTTAAATAAAAGGCAATGCTACTGTACACATTTTATTTTAGATTGATTTTTTTCTCCCTTACTCCTTGTGATTCCTCACTTATTCCCCAAATAGAATAGATATAGTGCCTGATTGGTTGGCCATTTCAAAAACCATAAGAGGTGTTCTCCTTCTGGCATGATCAGCATTATTTAATATACTATGTGAATTATTACCAGCATAAGTTCAGGTTATTGGTCCTTTTCATATATAATGGATTTTGTATACACAGCATAGTCATTTAGGGGAAAAAAGTGCATTTCATTATTCATTATAATATAAAACCCCTAGGATATAATATTTGTGCAAAGACCTATAAAGTTATTTTCAAATTATTTACTCAAGTCTTGATGTTATTTCAAGTCTTGCTGCTGCTGCTGCTGCTGCTAAGTCGCTTCAGTCGTGTCCAACTCTGTGTGACCCCATAGATGGCAGCCCACCAGGCTCCGCCGTCCCTGGAGTTCTCCAGGCAAGAACACTGGAGTGAGTTGCCATTTCCTTCTCCAATGCATGAAAGTGAAAAGTGAAGTCGCTCAGTTGCTCAGTCGTGTCCGACTCTTAGCAACCCCTTGGACTACAGGCTACCAGGCTCCTCCGTCCACGGGATTTTCCAGGCAAAAGTACTGGAGTGGGGTGCTATTGCCTTCTCCAATTTCAAGTCTTAAGGGAACAATTTCTTTCTCTATATATGTGATCTACATCTTGATGTGTGTGTTGACAGGTAGATAGATGATAGATAGATAGATAGAACATACTATAGAACTGAATCACCTCAAATTGATTCTAGGTTATGAAAGTATTTGCATATGAAAGTAAATTGAATGCAGTTTAGGGCATACTGAATTTTATTTTTTCCAGGTAAAGAAGGATATAATTTTATGCCACACCTATATAAACAAAATTTATCAAAATATTCAGTAACTCTATGTATTTGTCAACATTCTCTATCATGGGTGTGGTAAGTATCAAATTAAGAAGTACTAAGTGAGGTAGTAAATGCTTTGTTATTTCAAAAAGGCAGTCTCTTCCTCTCATATTCCCAGAGAATATTGAAAAATTCTGCCAGCATTTTACTTCAGCATTTGTTTTAGCCACAAAGAGGAAGATAACTGCAGGTAAAGAAAAATAAGTACAGAATGAAGCAACATATTGACTGTACAATACATAAACATTCATTGCATACAGTTAAACACTTTGAAATGGCTAACTAGTTTGCAGTAAGATTCTTTCTGAAAGATCTAACAAGCTGACTACTACAGTGTTAATCTCTCAGTCATGTCCAACTCTGCAACTCAGGGAACTGTAGCCTGCCAGGCTCCTCTGTCCATGGAATTCTCCAGGCAAGAATACTGCAGTGGCTTGCCATTCCCTTCTCCAGGGGATCTTGCCAACCCAGGGATCGAACCCAGGTCTCCCGCATTGCAGGCAGATTGCACTGAAGAATAACTGGCAAATTAAACCCTGTTAATTAAATTAATTTGTTAAACCAAATTAAATCCTGTCTCATTGATGAGACCTAGGGAATGTAAGACTTGATTGATTGCGTACTTGCTTGGGAGACTTATGCAAAAGTCAAGAGAAAACCCACAGTTATTCATTACAGTAGTGGTCCCTGAATAACTTAGGGATTTGAGAGTACCAGAAGCCAAAATGAGGGCAGAATGTGAATAGAGATTTGAGAAATAGATGGTTTATTTATAATTAGATTTCTTGAAAAGTGTCGAGTACTGATTGATTTTGACAGAGTGAAAAAATTAAGTAAATCTTATCTACTGTTGTTGCTGAGTATCATGCTGGGGTATCCTAGGAGATTATAGATGCTATGCACTCTTATAAACCTACTAGGTTTAAATGTATAAAGTCTATGCTTTATATCTCCAGTCTTGGCATTGGGTAATTAAAATATGCATGGAATAACTCTGTACACTAATACATTACTTTCACATTATTGAAACTTCTTTGGTAAACAAATAAAGAAACACTAGGTCATAAACATAAGACAAAGTACACACATACTGCTGTCTTGTCTTGATTTAGTTGGAAAGTAAATAGGCACAGAAGAGCAAGATATTATTCATGAAATAAATTAGGTAATAAGCATATTTATAACTCAATTTCAAATAAAATCCAAACTCAAAATTTATGAAGCAAGTATATTCTGCAAGATAAAAAATGGAAGACTCCCCCCAACAGTGATTAATTCTTTTAAACAAACTATTTTATGCAAGGTTTGTTTTCAGCATTACTGACATTCTTGAGTAAAATTTATTTTTACTTTATAGCACAATATATTTATATTCCCTTAAAACATGTGTTCTTTTGTTGAGTGGTATAAGACAATATGGCAACATTTTCCCCATGTTATCTCAATCTGTTCAGATTAATCAGCAAAATATTTATTGTGTGTTTATGTGCTGGCTTTATGAAAGGGTCAAATAAAAAGAGCGACCTGATTCCTGACTACAAGGAACATATAATTTAATTATGTTGATAAGTTGCATATGAATAAAATAGAGTGCTAAACTATCTAGGGAAACAGTCATAAGGTATGTATTAAAATCGTAATCAAACAATACAAATAAGAAATGTAATAGGAGTTCCGAGACAGAATAACAAGTGCCCTATAATTTCCTGCTGAAAGGAATTAATTAATTTAATTCACTCAGTAACATTTAATAATAAACTAATATATACTATTCTATGTCCTAGAAATTCACGGATAAGTAAATCAAGGGCCTTGCCAGTAGTAATGAAGAGAGTTTAAACCAAGGTACCTTGGTCTTTAGCTTAGATGGATTAAATCTTCAGAGCATGATGAATTAATTGACAAGGGCCAGTAGTTATACAGAAAGTATCAAAAGAAAAGAACAAGCTATTGGCTTATTCTTAATAATCAATTTTTAATGGAAATTATGAACTATACCAGTTGAAAAATAAAATAATTACCTCTCCTGAAGAATTTGATTAGGTGGGTCATAATGTATAGAAACATATTCATGCCTGTTCTAGATAAACTATATTCTAAGGGAAGTAGACTTATCACATTAAAACAGATTTTTCTATTTGTTAAAATTGGTTACTTGTTCATAGCACTAAATGCTTTCCATATTACATGTAGGTTATAAAAATGCATTTTCAGAGTGCACTGTTGAAGTTACATGCATTATTAATCAAGTAGAGAAGTTTTGCCCATATTCTTATTATAACAGGTTTTATGCATGTAACCTGCTGTTGATTACCAGCAAATAAAGATTCAAACAATTAAAAGTGAAAGGTAATTTAGACAAATACCCTAAAACATCAGTGATCTTTAAAAACGTAAAATATCATGATTGAATATTTTTTACAAGATGATTATTTTTTCTGGTTCCATTCCATCCTTATTTTGAAATGAAAGAGCAATCAGGTTATGGAAAATATGTGAAAATATTTCTGTTTTAAACTAATATCTTAAAAATCAAGAAGCATGACAAAAGACATAGCAACTAATTGAATTACCTTGAAGCTATATGCCTCTAAATTTCATTGAGCTGCAGCTATTTATTTATATTGTATAATCACTTGAAAATTCATTTTTGGAGATAAGACTGTCTCACTATAAACACTATTTATTATTTTATTATTATGTAATATTTACTTCTTGAGATAATTTAGACTTTTTTCCTACAAAGTTAAACATGATACAAGTATATTTAATTTTTTGTTTTTCCCAGATGCCCTTTTCTAGATCAAGATGTTTTTTGACCATTGAAATTAAATGAAATTATCAGTGTGTTAACTTTCAAGGTATATGACCTGATATAATTTGACTACATCTAAAAATGACTTCAGAAAACTGTATTCATTTCCATGAGGTTTCTGTGTAAGGTCAATGATAATGAATTACTTTCAAATATAGAATTTTTATATTAGATACATTTTGCTCAGTGTAAAATCTATTCCAGAAAAAAATTACCTGACATTACCTGACACTTGAGTCAACTTTAGCAAACTCTTCCTAAGAGTTTTCTTTCTTTCTGAGAAAAATATATATATTCATTCTCTCATTTTCTCTTAAAGCAAACTCTAGGCAATGCTTGATATTATATATATATATATATATATATTTTTATTCTCTCTTTCTTAGAAATACATATATATATATATTCATTCTTTCATTTGTTCTTTAAGAAAACTGTTTCTAAGCAATGCTTGATATCTCTCTCTTCCCTCCTCCCTCCCTCTTTCTCTCTCATTTTTTAGACTCAGGGAGTTTAAGGTAAAGCAAATGAGAACTTGACTCAGTGAGAATAGGACTTTTTATTACTTTAAGAAACTATGGATGCATCCATTCATTTCTAACCAACTATGTGTGAAGTATTGTGTTAATGATGTTTACAAAATAAATGAATATATAATAATTAAATGAGAATTATTTTTTCATGTTGAAGCAATACTTTATGAAAAACACTATAAAAGCAGAGAGGACAGGAAGAAATTTGGAGATTAAAGTGAACTATTTTTCTCTCTCCATTTAATTTCTCTAGTTAAATGATAAGCAGGGAGATGGTCAAGTATCTAAGAGAAAGAAAGTGAGCATATAAAACAATGATAGGTGAGTCTGTGATAAAAGTTCGGAAAAGATAATAGAGAAGCTCAGAAAAGACCTGGGACAGTTCAAAAGTATATACAATAGCAGAAATCAATCAAATGGATGAAACAATGAGATAATTCATTTTCTTGTACAAGGTGATCTAAATGAAGGTAAGTTGGCTGAAATTACCATGAAAACAAAAATTAAATGCATATTTGAAATAATAATGAAAATATGAAGAAAGCCAGGATGGGAATAATCAAAATAAATGTGGTATGATTCAGCAAGTTATTTTTACAACCTTAATTAGCAGGTCAATTCAAATGAGTAAAGTTTACACAATTAAAACTTGAGAAAGTACAGTATCTTCCAAAAGAATCCACTGAAAGGAGTGAAAAGAATTTAAAAGGCAGAAAAGAAGTGTACAATGTGTAGCCTCATCAGTCCCTTAAAATGGCAGAGCTAGATATAGCTCCTCTAGGGTTGGTAGTAAACCAAGTCATTTACTAACATTTTTTAGTTTGGTACATGAGGTAATTGTAAAATTATTTGTAAAAATATAGTAAAGGAACACTTAGTGATGTGTGCTGAAAATACATAAGAACTTGAGGAACAGTGAAAAAAGTGATAACTATGAAATATGCATATACAGCAAAAAATATTAATATAATTCATTAGAGATACACTAATATGGGTTGAGAATACATTGAAGGAATGTAATTAAGAATAGATATAAAAGTAATCATTATAAAACATTAACATTTTAGCTAAGAGACTAGACAGGTGATTTGCCAGACCATTTAACACATCTAAAGAAGTAGTGCAATGGCAAATTGCCCTCAGAGCAATGTTCATTTCTATAAACAACCTAATAATGCACATAACTAAAAATGTGTGTCTTGTTTGTTACTTAAAAATCTAAGTATGTCACCTTCTAAGAAAAATCCTTATATTGTCACCTATCAGATTGCATTTAATCTTGTAATTCTTAATTTCTGAATTGTACCAGTGGCCATCTGATTCTGCACCATACCTTATCCTTTACTTACTAGGTTCATGAAAATTGCCTCTTTGTTTCTTAGTTTTTTCTTGTCTTTACTTTTTATCTCCACCTCTAGTCCCAGAATGGGTTTTATAGTTCCTTGTAGTACAGAACTCATAGCAATCAAACCATAAATTCTTACTATATCTCTCATTTTTTTTAATCTCTCAGTTAGATGTTAAATATTTAAATAATTTGCACTTCAACCTTCTTGGGAAGGACATGTATGGGCAGAAGATATGCAACACAGATAATACCTCCTCTAGGAGGCCTTCCCTGATTGACTTCCCCATCTGGAGGCTGGATTGGAAGAGCTTTCATGTGCTTGCAAAGCATACTGAGTACTTCTGCTATAGCACTTAGAACATGATATTTTAATTGTCTGCTTATTTGCGCACTTCTCCCAATAAAATTTGATCTCTTTGAGGAGAGGGCTTGGGTCTTATTTATCATTACATCTGCAGATCCTAGCACAATAGCAAACATTAGGTGCAACTTTATTGAAAGAATAAAAGAACAATATGGAGTAAATGTTCAGGTCAAGTTAAAAAAAAAAAGGAGCTCACCAATACAAAGTATTTGACAATGACTGCAATTGAAGGGCCATTAATAATGTTTCTTTAACTTTTAATCCTTCAAAATATATCATTAAACATCTAGGGATGCAATCATGAATGACAAAGCTTTTGATCTTAATTTGTGTTTAGAAATTTCATGGATTACATACTTCTAAATGATAATATTACCCAGGAATAATAAGTAGGAGTCATGAGTTTTGTTATTAAATATTTATGTATGGATTATTTTTAATTTAGGCATATTAGAATTTCATGTGAAATTAGTTACAGTAACTTACTAATTTTAAGTAATAAGCAAAGGGGCATTAGAATTTCATGTGAAATTAGTTACAGTAACTTACTAATTTTAAGTAATAAGTCAAGAGCAAATAACTCCACGTGCATTTTTCTACATAAATTTTAAAAATTATATTCACATTTTTATGTGAATAAGTTGGATCAATAGATTTTCTCATTCAATCCACTACCTTCAGATAGATAAGATATTATTAGTCACATTTTATACTGAGAAAACTTGAAACTCAGGAATATTAAATCACTGGCTCAAAGTTACACAGCTAAAATTGTTGAAGGGCATGAGGCAGAGACCCTAAGTCTTCTGTGCTCTTAGGCAGAGCTGGGTAGAGAAAGAGTAGTAGAAATATTTCAAAAGAGTTAATAAAATAAAAAACTATTTACATTTTATTTTAGTATGCACTGTGTATACTCAGGAGTCAGATTAATATTTCTATATTTTGTTTCTTAGATTTTTGTTGTTCATTCACTAATTTGTGTCTGACTCTTTGTGACCCCATGGACTGCAGCACACCAGGTTCCTCTCTCCTCCACTATCTCCTGGGGTTTGCTCAAATTCATGTCCATTGAGTTGATGATGATATCTAACTATCTCATCCTATCTAATTTTTAGATTATATTGTTATATTTAATTGGGTTTTCTTTTCCAGACCAAGTAGTTATTAATTTATTCAACATATATTTATATGGATGCCCATTCAAGCCCATGGGCTATGTTAGTAATTGGGTAAAGAATAGTGAATAAAACCTGCATGATCCCTGTGCACTTAATAAATAAGGGAAAAAGAACAACAAGAAGAAACAGGAGATAGAAAAGGAAAAAGAGGGAAAAGTAAATGAAAGAAAGTGAAGTCACTCAGTCATGACTCTTTGCTAACCCGTGAACAGTAGCCTGCCAGGCTCCTCTGTCCATGGGATTTTCCAGTCATAGGTTGCCATTTCCTTCTCCAGGGGATCTTTCCGACCCAGGGATCGAATCTGGGTCTTCCATATTGCAGGTAGACTCTTTACTGTCTGAGCCAGGTAATCCATAGCTAAATAGGCATAGCTAAATTTTATCTGATAAAATGGAAAGTGGGTTAGGAGAAATATGCATGAAAGGGATAGAAAACTAGATTAGAATCCAAGTGATCTTCATATTATTCGTATGATAGGCATAAATATCTTGGGTAAGGCAATCAACTTGCTTTACTTCTGACACCTCTCCCTTCTCTGATGAAATCAACGTTTCCTAATACCAGGTACTTCTCAGGAAGATAGACAAAGAGGAAATTAAAAAAAAAAATAAACTCTTTGATCTTCTCAGGAAGGCAAAGAGTTACAGATTTTTATAAGTAAGTGTAAGTGGAAATTGTTCAGTCGTGTCCGACGCTTTGCTACCCCATGGACTGTACAGTCCATGGAATTCTCCAGGCCAGAATACTGGAGTGGGTGGGTAGCCATTCCCTTCTCCAGGGGATCTTTACAACTCAGGGATCGAACTCAGGTCTCCTGCATTGCAAGCGGATTCTTTACCAGCTGAGCCACCAGGGAAGCCCCAGGTTTTTAAACTAGAGACTATTAACACTGTTCTTATTATTTAATTTCTGATAATGTAGGTTAGAAGTTTAACCTGAAGAATAAAATGACTGACAGAGTAATTACTGAAATGTTTTGCACATGCATCGCTAGAGTTGATATACGTGACATATTAAAGGGAAAAAAGCCAAGAGACAAAGAGGCTTCCAGGAACCTAGATTATTTCATATTATAAAGCAAAAGTCAAATGGAATTTTAAAAATGGGTGATTATATAAAAGATTTCTTGATGATCTGGTATTTGTTTTTAATTAATTATCTTACAGTAATATTGGTTTAGTAATCCCTATATATTTGCTAAAATTTCTACAATAAGTAATTTTGCCCACTTAGTTTTTACTAATTCTGAAGTTCAAGTCCCCTTTTCTCTCTAAAACCTCCCTAGATGGGAAATGATCTGGCTGGCTTTCCTCTGACCTTTCAAGATGACGTTTATTCTTATCACACACTTATGTGGTGGTCATCTGGGCATCCGCCTTATATTTCTTCTCTCCCATATTAGAGCATAAGCTCTGTTTGGGTTGTAGCTTTTTATCCTCCACATAACAGGTGCTCAAATAAGACTTGTTGGTTCTCTTATTCTTGCAACAAATACTTATTGAGGACCTGCTATATGCCAGGCATGAAGAAACACAATGTGTTGAATGTATTCTGACATTTTCTTTAAAACTATTATACCATAATTTTGTTTAATAATATTATGGAAAATATCCCAATATTTCAAGTGAACATTTATTAAAATTCTCTTTCCCTATGCCATTTTCTATCTCTAATTATAGGTTCATTTCAATGTACTTTTGTTATTTTTCTATAATATTTTTTATTCATCTTTTGAACTAGGTCACTTAATAAGAACTTTTAAGTATATATTTTGCTATTCAATGTCTTGGGTCCAGCTTTTGATTCTTAATACAAGCAAGGAGACACCAAAATAAGAATAATATAATAATTTTCTAATTATGAAGGCTATAGTCATGATTGAAGCACATATATTTTATATTTAGAGTTTTATATAAAGAGCATGCAGCTTTCAAATCAAACTAATTCATTTTAATACTCTAGGAAATTTTTTTTCTATTTCAGCTTAATTTATTATAATTATTGAGGTAACAGAAGCTCATTATGAAAACTTTTGAAATTATAGAAAAATTTTTTAACAAAATAGTTAAAGAACCATCTGTTTAGCTAATCACAAAATTATATGTTCACCAATATTATCATGGGATAAAATCATACTATGGAGATCTCAATTATGAACTGCAAATAGCACCTCATATGTTAGCAAAAGAAACATCAATAAAATGATAAAAAAATCATAATAATTATGTTCTTCCAAATGTGCTTTTATGGCCCTATTAAAATAATGTTTCTGTTACTGAAAGCTAGCTTTGACTGCCCATGTGAAATTTTAACAAACTTTTACTGTAAGTAAAAGAGGACTAAAAAATCTATTATAAAAATAGAAGCAGTTAGCAGATTCCCAGTTATGAGTTTGGAATCTAGGTTGTGGAACTGAAAGTTTGGAAGCAGGTTTAGTACAAAGGTTAAAATGATGAGTTAATAAATCTACATGAAGCACAAAGTTACCTTTTAAGCCCTTCTTGCTGTCTTTCAATCTCTATTATGTTCACACTGCACGCTCTGGGTATTTAATAACAATGAGCACATCCTAGAGCCAAGTCCAGTTGTGATATAAAGTTCAAAAGGTAGTATCATTTGGTCAAATTTTAAATGTTAGATAACTTTTATTTTTAAAGTTGAAAACTTGGCAGAAAGTTTATACTAAAATGTTAGCAGGATGCTTGGGGCTGGTGTACTGGGATGACCCAGAGGGATGGTATGGGGAGGGGGTTCAGGACTGGGAACACATGTACACCAGTGGCAGATTCATGCTGATGTATGGCAAAACCAATACAATACTGTAAAGTAATAATAATAATAATAAATAATAATAAAAAATTGCAGTAAAAATAAAATAAAATGTTAGCACTTGAAGAAACCACATCAAAGTAATCTCTTACCTTCTAGCCATACCCTCTACCCTTTCCCAAACCATACCAGACAGATTAATATCCATTCTAAATGTAATATAAAGATATTTATGAGCAAACTGGCATACACTTAATAGAATTTATAAACTGTAATAAGAAATGTCTTTTTTACATCCAAATTAAATTCTTTGTTTTTGAGACTAAACCAAAAGTGGTATCATGGAAAAAAAGGTTGGACATGAGACTAAGAAAACATGAATTATACTTTACAACTATGTGACAAATCTGTTAAATTCTCTGTGTCATAGTTTCTATGCCTCTAAAACATGGGTAATATTAATAACAACATGTTTACATGTTTGTTATATGAAAGATTAAGGGAGTTTACACACAAAAAATTGGTCTGTAAACTATAAAAAATAAAACAAGCAATTATAACAGATTCTTTCTCTGGAGTAGTAATACTCCAATTCAATCACCATTTTCTCTTCTTCATAGATTTTATTTTCTAACCCTTTCATCATCTTTGTGTATCTTCACTGAAACGTTTTCAGTCTTTTGTCTTACATAATTATCCAATTCCACCACCCTGAACTAGACCTAAGACTTTATCGATTAGTTGGTTGAGATCTATTTTTATTACTTATCATTCTTACTTCAATAAATATTCATACTTGTTGCTTGTGATATAGCTGTGAAGAAGACAGATAAGGTCCTGGCTACCATGGAATTTACAATATAGAGGCAGATCTGCCAAAAAAGACCGACACATCAGCCTTGTGCTATTTCCATTTCATCAGAAGTCACACAAAAGTGTTCCTGAACCACTCTGTATATGGATAAAACCATGTTTCCTATTTCTCACCTGACAATGAGGAAATGATTGAATGATGATATACAGAAATTTTTAAAAACTAAAGAGGAAAGCTTAAAGACTACTTTTTTTTTCCTCAGGTTGCTGCCCTACTGAAATCCTCTCCCCTCCCCAACCCATGCCCCACCTATGAAAACACAAACCATTCTTTCAGAGAAAAATGGAATTTATAGTACAGCAAGTGCTGGCCGTTTCTCTATACTAAAAGACTGCTGTGTCATATAATATTAGGAATAATCAAGAAAAAGCCCACAAGAATAAAAATTACCTTTTGAATTGTTGGCCAGCAGACAAAAATGATAAAATGTTCTCCCAACTGTTAATACTTTCTGCATAATATTTGGGTAGTCCTGAAAAAACTTGAATTTGATGAGTAAAAATAGAATTTCCTTCAAAATGCTTGAAAAGCATGTTAGGCACTATGGATTTAGTACTATAATTGTCATGATCATATGTGGAAAACACATGAAATAATTGGGAAAAAATGGAGAATATAATGCCTGCATCTAAACTAATATATTACTAGTGCCTTGGATCCAAGGACTGTGGGTATTTTAGGGGAGCAAAACTTACTACCCTAGAATGTCTCTGGGATGCAGATTATTTCGAGCTGAAAACAATCAATGCCCCAAAGAAGAAAAACTACTCAAGAAGAAACTTTGACCTTCCCCCTAACTGCCTAAAATAATTTAGACAGCGGGCCTGTCCCCAGAATAAAGCTATGACCAGATATAGCTGCAAAGAATATGGGCTGATGGTAGTGGGGTAGGGGTGGGGGATAAACAAGGCCTAGAGATCAGGGTCCACTCTATGTTTCATTGTTTCTGCATGGCCAGGAAACATTTATTTAACAGTTTTCTACTTTGTTGTGAATTGCCTTCCGCCTCTTTGAAGTCCCAAGCCACTACCCCAACATCTGTTTTTGTCTTTGGCTGAAGACAGCATTTAAAGTTGTCTCTTGGGCCATCTGAGGGAGTTAGTTTCCTGAGTATTTCTCATGTATTCAGTAGGTTATATAAGTTAATAAACTTCTTAATCTGTCTTTTATTACGGGGAATTTCAGCCAAGAACTCAGAATGGTAGTGGGAAAATTGCTTTTCATAGCTTACACAGACTACACTGTTTTAAGACCTCTCTGTCTTGGCACATGCTCTTTCTTCTGTCTGGAGTGACCTTTGACCCTTTCTATGCTTGGCCATCTCAGAGTCAGGACACAGTGAACTGCTAGATTTTATATCCTCTGTGAAGCCTGCTCTGAAAGTGCCAACCATCCCCTTCTCCACAGTACTTGTGAATCTCATACTTATTCCACCACAGCCTTCATGCCATTTTATTTTCATTATCTGTCTGCACATTGGTCTCTCTATGAGACTAGGAGCAATTGATTAACAACAAATATAACTGAATCTCTTTTTGGGCCGCCAACATCTGGCATAGTGCCTGGTATATAGTAGGCATTTTGTAAACTAGTACCAAACTGAGCAGTGCTAAGCAAAGGACCTGTAGGTACGTTAAGTTGAACAAAATAGAAATGCTGATTTTAAAATAGAATGTAAAAACCTTTGTGCATACTGGAAAATGGGAATCAAAGCATGTTGCCAAAATACTGTTTTTTTGATATAGAGAAGAGATTCTAAAGTTATCTGGACTGCCTTGAGTAATGTACCTTAGAAAACTTGTACTTCTGAGTGAAAAAACAGATGTGTAAAGGACTTTAAGGTTGTGATTCTAAGCAATTTGAAACTTATTATATGGATTCACACCAAACTGTAAAGTCATTTTAAATTTATTACAGCTTTTAAGACAGAAACTAGAACCTAAACTTAAAGACAGTTTATCCTTCACTAGCAAATACTTGGTATGCACTAAAAAGAAATGTTCAAACATGGTCAAATCAAAGTTATGTCTACACTGTCATAAAGAGTGAAGTAAGTCAGAAAGAGGAAAACAAATACTATATAATACTGCTTATATGTAAAATCTAGAAAAATGATACAGATGAACTTATTTGCAAAGCAGAAATAGAAACATAGACATAGAAAACAAATGTATGGTTACTGAAGGGGAAGAGGGAGTGAGATGAATTGAGAGATTGGACTGACATGTATATACTACTATGCATAAAATAGTAACCAACAAGAACCTACTGTTGAGCACAGGGAACTCTACTCAGTGCTCTCTGGTGACCTAAATGAGAAGGAAATCCAAAAAGAGGGGATATATGTATCCATATAGCTGATCACTTTGCTGTATAGCAGAAATTAATACAACATTGTGAAACAACTATACTCCAGTAAAAATTAAGAAAAAAGCAAAGGAACCCAAAGATGTCTCTATGAATATCATAAAAATATAAATATTCAATAACTATTAAAATTCTGACAATTTCACTCAGTATTTGTCAATGAATATGATATTAAAGTACTTCTCTGAAATGATACAAAACTTTAATTATCCAGTGTTTACTTCTTTAATGATCTGAAGATGAAGTGTAGTAAATCTTCAAACATAAATAACATACACAAAATCTTTTAGCAATATATCCTCTGGTATTCTTGTTTTAAGAAGTGTAAAAATTCTTGGAACTTTTGAGAAGCAATCTCATTTTTTGTGGTGAACAATATGCACAAACTTGATTTTCTGTTTTCCTATTTTCCATCTCATCCACAATCATCCATCTTCCCTTCTAGATTTCCTACATTTAATGACTCTTCTATGTATATATCATAAAAAAAAAATCCAGTGACTCATTCAGAAACAATCTATATTCACCCATTTTATTGAAAGTATTTTTTATTATTAAATCTGATTTATTGCCCTGAAATTGCATAAATGACCACAACATTTTGATTTTTATAATCCTGCCTTTTGTATTCTTATACTACACAATGCATTCACATGCTTTTAAGTGTGTTATACTTGGTTGTCTGATTTTAAGTAATTTTTCAAGATTTCCTTTAAACTTTCTTAAATTCTCTTGCCTTGCCCTTAGTGCTTTCGAAGTCGGCTTCCAGCTAGGGCAGCTTGTTTCCCTAATTCTTTGTCATTCATTTGTGGTTTTGTTTTTAAGTTTTTTTCTCTTTTCATCCTTCTTATAGCTCTCCTGATTCCCTCAGTGTCTCCCTGGGGAAAATGCTGACTGTTTTCCGGGTTTTCCATTATATTTTCTCATATTATTTTCTCCTCCATAGAGCTATTGACTTCATGTTGTTTCCTTGAGGCACTTTTTTCTTTACATGCACCTTAATGTATGAATTTTCTTCCATAGTTTCCATTCTTGTCACTGCCTGATATTTATATTTCTCTTCCTCTATTTCCTTCCTGAACTTCCTCATACTTCCTTCCTCTCTTTCATAACTGTTAATTGGTTTTTTGGCATTCAATAGAACAGGGTCTATTTTCACCACCTTGGAAATTCTTTTGGCCCTCAAAACAACAGAAGTATTAAGTGCTGCCTTTTCTGAGGCTTTCCTATGGGCTGTTTTCATGTGTTTGTCTCTTCCAGTTACTCACAGTCCCTTCCTGAAAAATGCTGTATTCTGGTTCTCTCCACCTGAAATGCTTTTTCATAGAGAATCTATTTTGGTGGTTATTTGAGCTACCATTTTCTGTTGACTCACTTTCTCCTCAAAATATGTCTGGCCCATACCTCAAGACCCTCAGCCACTTACTTCACATTTATGGGCAAAGCGCAATGAAGAAACTCAGCCTTGAGGACTAAAACTTTACTTAGTATGCTCTCACTTTTCATTTATTTCTACAATATGTTGCCACCAATTTTTAATAGTTTCAGTCTCAGAAAAGAATTACCACAAAGCCTCTAGCAGTCCTTATTTTATTGGCAGAGGCATGTCACTCTTATCTACAGAGGGTCAAATATCCAAACCTTCAGATCCTATAAGGAGGTGATATGCCAACTAATTTTCAAGAAAAGATGTCAATCTGATTAAAGTCTAGTGGGAAAAAATTAAAGGGGAACAATTCAGTGTGTTAAAAAAGAAATAATAGGCCCCAAATGGAGTTACTTGTACTAAGCCCTAGGTCAGCAAATTAAGACTTAATACCTGACCTAACTACAGTTACAACCACTCCCAGGAATGTAATCTCAGCTGGTCAGTTTGGAATTTTCAGTGCCAGTAAGATAATCTGCCACATATTCTTCTTCCATCCCCCATAGGTGAAAAGTGAAAGTGAAGTCGCTCAGTCGTGTCCGACTCTTTGTGAGCCCATGGACTATAGCCTATCAGGCTCCTCTGTCCATGGGATTTTCCAGGCAAGAGTGCTGGAGTGGATTGCCATTTCCTTCTCCAGGGGATCTTCCAGACCCAGGAATCGAACCCAGGTCTCCCCCATTGCAGGCAGAAACTTTACCGTCTGAGCCACCAGGGAAGTCCCCCATAGGTAGGTTATCTCAAACTGAAATAATCTACTCCTCCCCACTCCCTGCTGCCTTCTGCCTATAAAAGGCTTCCATTTTTTACTACTCATTGGAGCTCCTTTCTATCTGCTAGATGGAATGCTGCCATACTTATGAATCATTCAATAAAGCCAATTAGGTCTTTAAAATTTACTTAGTTGAATTTTGTTTTTTTAGCAAGAAGTTCTAGTAATCCTGGAGTAGGGAATGGCTACCCACTCCAGTATTCTTACCTGGAGAATCCCATGGACAGAGGAACTTGGAGCACCACAGTCCATGGGGTTGCAAAGAGCTGAACATGACTGAGCAACTGAAACTTTCTGCTTTTCTAGTAATCCTTGTATGTGAATCCAGGAGGCTCCTGAGGTTCTATAGACAGTTTCTATGCACTTAAAATATGACTTAATAAAAATTCAGTTCATATGACCTCTCAGAAATGTATCTGTTGTCTAAAGGAAGGCAAACACACACTTATCTCCCATTAACTAATTCAGTGTTTAAAAAAGTTCAGCTATTCACTTAGGTAAGCACATGAGCTCCCAAACTATTCCATTAACTGTAATTAGAGTCATGATATATAGCAAAGAGAATAAACCTCCAAAACACTGACCCCAAAATTTAAATCTAAAATCTTTCTTTGCACCTTATAGAGCAGTTATTTCTTGGTTGGTGCTTTGGCTTTGAAGGACTGTTCTCTGCAAGACTGAAAACTAAAAAAATTTTTTAAAAATTTTGTTTAGCAGCAAATTGCCTGAAATTGAGCCAGGACAAGAACATGTAATTAATAACTGTCAGACTGTGCAAGTAGCTCTGTATTCTAATTAGCTTGTACTTTCGAAATTTCTTAGCCAAGTTCCTTCACACTGTGAGTTTTTCCTGTTGGTTATAAAACTGATTAATTTTGTTTCTGCAGAGAAGACAGGAATTCAAAGCTTGAAGGCTCTCTCCCACTCTGATCCTACCCTGTACGATCTAGTTTAATTCATCTAATTTATCTGTGGTTTATATTTTCATATTTAAAAAACCAAGATGTTAGTAAATAATATGTGAAGGCTGACAAAGCATTATAGCAGTGAGAGGTGTGCATTAGAAAACACCAGCACATACATTAAAGAAGCCAAATAGAGAATTCAAAGTAATCAATATTGCTTCATGCATTTCTAAGACACAAATAAGTAACCTAGCTTCTAAGTCTCTTGTGAACCCTAAAAGAAATATATTTTTCAGATGGTCTATAAACAGCAACAACTGATTTATCCAGAAATATAAATTTATTTATATAGAGCAAAATTATTTTATATAGAACATAATTACACAGAGAAAGGAAACAGAACTAATATGATATCATAAAAGTCACATCCACTTCATTAATAATAACATTGTTTCTCCTTTTAAAACATTCATGTCTCCTAGTTTCTAATTATTCTTTTAGAAAATGGTTCTGTTTTGAAACCATTGTTAATTTTTTTCCTGATTTACTCATCAGTAACACCACTATGCAAAAATTGGGGGTCAATTATCAAATCACTGTGGTGAGCCAAAATTTATTGTTAACAATAAAACAGATGTGTGTGTCAGTAGAAAGCTGAAAATTCATTAGCAATTCAAGAAATTGTTCTACAAAAAGCTAATTGGTTAAAAACTAATTTGCAACTATATATCAATAAAAAATAAATCAGAAATATATTACTGATGGTATATAGGATCTTTTTTTTAATTAATTAATTTTATTTTAGGTTGCACTGGGTCTTTGTTGTTGCATGCGAGCTTTCTCTAGTTGCAGTGAGTGGGGGACTACTCTTCATTGTGCACTGGCTCCGGGCACATGGGTTTAGCTGCTCCCTAGCATGCGGGATCTTCCCAGACCAGGGATCAGAACCCATGTCCCCTGCATAAGCAGGTAGACTCTTATCCACTGTACCACTAGGGAAGTCCAGGCATTAGGATTTTTAAAACAATCCTTCCCATCCCAACCCCAAATGAGTCTCCTTTGCAGTTGCAGGAGAACTGCTGCTCCTTCCTCCTCTTCCCACTTCTGGTGGATCCAGCTGGTTAGGTTAAAGTGGCCAGGTGATTATTTGTATTTTCCTTTAAAAGTAATTTTGTCTTGGACTCTTCATGTTCACTGTAGCAAATCATGAAGTCAGAGAAGAGTATGAAGCAGAAAAGAGACGTTTTACATTTTTTTTTCAACCAACAAGTTAGACTGATGTGTGGTTTTCAGTCTCTGCAGGTTTATAAACCTGTCCTGCTCCTCCTTCTTCAGCATGTCACCTACTGAGGAAGTTGGGTTATTCTTCAGACTCTTGAACTGTTGTCCCTTTTACTGTATATGCTGGGCTGAATGAGAGGCCACAGGGACCAGAGATCTCACAGGGACCTCCAGGGACTTTCAGTCCAGTCATTTTTTTTCTTTCTAATTTTGGCTGATCTTTGTCTTCCCTGTGGCATGCAGGCCTCTCCTGTTGCCATGCATGGGTTTCTTGTGTTACAGAGCACATGCTCTAGGGTGCACTGGCTCAGTAGTTGAGGCATGCTGGCTTAACTGCCCTACAACATGTGGGATCTAAGTCCCCTGACCAGGGATGCCCTGCATTAGAAAGTGAAGTCGCTCAGTCGTGTCCAACTCTTTGCGAGTCCATGGACTATAGCCTGCCAGGCTCCTCCATCCGTGGAATTTTCCAGGCAAGGATACTGCAGTAGGTTCCCATTTCCTTCTCCAGGTATATAGGATCTATATAAACATGAGTATAAAAAATCTACTGATGATCTAAAAGGAGATATGTGTGTGTATGTATATATGTATATATATATATATATATATATACTTGTATACACGTAATTTTGTTATTGGATTATACAGTGGACATCAGTATTTTCTCCTCACTTTTTTGTTACTAGTATCTTCATTCTTCTGAGGAACTAAGCTTTCTCTAATCTATATGGTTCTGTGAAAACTCCCTCTCACAACTAGAGGAAGTTGCTTGATCAGTCTCGGTCTATAATAGTACCTTAGCCCCTTTGTCAGTCTAATGATCCTAGGGATCACGATTTGATCCACATCATTTATAATACTTCCCAATTTTTCCAAGGTAGAAATTAAGGGAAAGCATTCTCAGTTCTCCTGGATGATCATCTGTGAGGATGGGTCTCTATAGACGTGATAGTCACATTTCCTAACACATAGAACAGCCTAAGAGAATGGGGATAGCATATGAACATGAGCTGAAATAAGAAATTTAAATAAATGGGAAAAAGAGTGGTTTTGACACATTTCATTTCCAGGATGCCATCAATTCCAAGTTCTGTAAACTCTCTATTTTAGTTCGGATATGGGAGCACTCTGTTTGCAATATTCAATTAAAATGTCAGAATTGTGTTTCTAAAAAAAAAAAAACTACTAATTTGGATAAAACTAATATGGTTCAGTACCCTAAATTACAACATCATACACTTTTCTGAAGGAACTTGGAAACTACACAAATATCATTTTGGTATAGTAACCCCATGAACAAAACAAAAATCAAGAAACAAGCGTTTAAAAGACAAGTACATAGAAAATAAAAACATGCAAAAATAAACTGTCCCATTTACTACTTTGAATGACATCTACCATGTTATATATAAAATACTAACTTGTATTTCCCACAGTAGTTTCAAAATATACGTGCTCAGGTTTTTAAAAATGTTGATATAGATATCAGTTCAGTTCAGTCACTCAGTCATGTCCGACTCTTTGCAACACCATGGACTGAAGCACACCAGGCTTCCCTGTCCATCATCAACTCCCAGAGCTTACTCAAACTCATGTCCATTGAGTTGGTATTGCCATCCAACCATCTCATCCTCTATCATCCCCTTCTCCTCCTTCCTTCAATCTTTCCCAGCATCAGGAACTTTTCCAAAGAGTCAGTTCTTCATGTCAGGTGGCCAAAGTATTGGAGTTTCAGCTTCAGCATCAGTCCTTCCAATGAATATTCAGGACTGATTTCCTTTAGGATTGACTGGTGGGATCTCCTTGCAGTCCAAGGGACTCTCAAGAGTCTTCTCCAACACCACAGTTCAAAAGCATCAATTCTTCAGCGCTCAGCTTTCTTTATGGTCCAACTCTCACATCCATACATGACTACTGGAAAAACCATAGCTTTGACTAGACGGACCTTTGTTGGTAAAGTGATGTCTCTACTTTTTAATATGCTGTCTAGGTTGATCATAGCTTTTCTTCCAAGGAGCAAGCATGTTTAAATTTCATGGCTGAAGTCACCATCTGCAGTGATTTTGGAGCCCTCAAAAATAAAGCCTCTCACTGTTTCCAATTTTCCCCCATCTATTTGCCACGAAGTGATGGGACCAGATACCATGACCTTAGTTTTCTGAATGTTGGGTTTTAAGCCAACTTTTCACTCTCCTCTTTCACTTTCATCAAGAGGCTCTTTAGTTCTTCTTTGCTTTTTGTCATAAGCCTGGTGTCATCTGTGTATCTGAGGTTATTGCTATTTCTCCTGGCAATCTTGATTCCAGCTTGTGCTTCATCCAGCTGGGCATTTCAAATGATGTATTCTGCATATGGCTCAGATGGTTAAGCGTCTGTCTACAATGCAGGAGACCTGGGTTCGATCCCTGGGTCAGGAAGATCCCCTGGAGAAGGAAATGGCAATCCACTCCAGGACTATTGCCTGGAAAATCCCATGGACAGAGGAGCCTGGTAGGCTACAGTCCATGGGGTTGCAAAGAGTCGGACACGACTGAGTGACTTCACTTCACTTCACTTCACTTCATCTGCATATAAGTTAAATAAGCAGGGTGACAATATACAGCCTTGACCTAATCCTTTCCTGATTTGGAACCAGTCTGTTGTTCCATATCCAGTTTTAACTGTTGGCTCTTGACCTCCATACAGATTTCTCAGGAGGCAGATAAGGTGGTCTGGTATTCCCATCTCTTTAAGAATTTTCCACAGTTTGTTGTGATCCACACAGTCACAGGCTTTGGCATAATCAATAAAGCAAAAGTAGATGCTTTTCTGGAACTCTGTTACTTTTCCGATGGTCCAATGGATGTTTGCAATTTGATCTCTGATTCCTCTGCCTTTTCTAAATCCAGCTTGAACATCTGGAAGTTCACAGCTCATATACTGTTGAAGCCTGGCTTGGAGAATTTTGAGCATTACTTTGCTAACTCATGAGATGAGTGCAGTTGTGTGGTAGTTTGAGCATTCTTTGGCATTGCTTTTCTTTGGGATTGGAATGAAAACTGACCTTTTCCAGTCCTGCGGCCACTGCTGAGTTTTCCAAATTTGCTGCCATATTGAGTGCAGCACTTTCACAGCATCATCTTTCAGGATTTCAAAAAGCTCAGCTGGAATCCCATCACCTCCACTAGCTTTGTTCGTAGTGATGCTTCCTAAGGCCCACTTGACTTCACATTCCAGGATATCTGGCTCTGGGTGAGTGATCACACCATTGTGGTTTTCTGGGTCATGAAGATCTTTTTTGTATAGTTCTTCTGTGTATTGTTGCCACCTTTTCTTAATATCTTCTGCTTCTGTTTGGTCCATGCTATTTCTGTCCTTTATTGTGCCCATCTTTTCATGAAATGTTCCCTTGGTATCTCTAATTTTCTTAAAGAGATCTCCAGTCTTTCCCATTCTATTGTTTTCCTCTATTTCTTTGCATTGGTCACTGAGGAAGGCTTTCTTATCTCTCCTTGCTATTCTTTGGAACTCTGCATTCAAATGGGTATATCTTTCCTTTTTGCCTTTGCCTTTTGCTTCTCTTCCTTTCTCAGCTATTTGTAAGGCCTTCTCAGACAACCACTTTGCCTTTTTGCATTTCTTTTTCCTGGGGATGGTCTTGATCACTGCCTCCTGTACAATGTCATGAACCTCCGTTCGCGTGTTATAGATATCACAAAGTATTAATAAAAAATTCAGCTAAAATTCTCTCCTTGAATTATATATTTTTTTCATGTAAGGTACAGCAATAAGACCTAAGCTATGAAAATGTAGACTTGATATTTCCAAAGATGTATAGATATTAATGCAGTTTATCATTGCCTGAAGTCTGTATCCTGATGGAATAGGATAATACTCTTTTTCAATGATCTGTTTAAATATCATCTGCTGGGAAATAATCATACTTCTTTGTTCTTGAGAGAAATTTGACCTTTAATGAGGAAAAATGTAATGTATTGAAAGTAATTATTGAAGGAAAATTAAGTTTTCCCTCATTGATCCTATATGGACAACTACTTGCATCAAGAATGTTTTTAAATCCAATAACTAATTAATTAGGGGAAAAAACCTTCAGTATAAGAGCTAGTCAGAGAGTCACTCTCAGCATTTCACAGAATTGGTTATTCACCTTTGTTTGTTTATTTTTGAAACTCTTTATGTGAAACTAGGTTTATTTATTTATTTAGGCACACTTTGTGGCTTGCAGAATCTCATTTCCCCAACCAGGGACTGCCCTGGCCATGAAAGCCTGGAATCCTAACCACTATGCTACCACAGAACTCCCTGGTTCTTCTCCTTTATATAAGAATATGCTGACCAAAATATCGATATATGCAAAGGTTCCAACAGAGTATAAGGGCCCTGACTTCATTTTCTTGAATGTCAGGACTCTGCAAAAGCAGAAAACAGTTTTGTGTTAGGAAAAATAATCTGAATCTATTTGCGAATTTTCTATGCCAATGTAGTTGGGTAGTAGAAAATCTACTACCAATGAGCACTTAATTTTGAGTTTAATAAACAAGGAGAAACAGAAAGTACAATATAATAAAAAGGTGATGTAACTCAAATGCATAAGGTAGAAGCACTCTACTTTTCCTTTTCCTTTTTTTTTTTCTTGGAAGCATCCTAGTTTTGAAAAGGGGTGGGGAACTCTCTACCTCCAGACTGTAAACTACTTGAATGCACAGAATATGCTTTTGTTTTCATTGTATTCAGCATAAAGCCTGGTATCCATTCAATTTTCAAAAGATGTTCTTTTGATTGCATTGAATGTCAAATTCAAATAAGTTTCAGTAATTTTTAAAATGTGCATAATTTGTTGCCAAGCCTGCAGCTGTTAAACATTGCTCTCAAGCTTCATAGTGACATGGTATAGCCAGGGAACACTCTGATGCTCACCTTCTCTGCAGAGTGAGGTTGGAGTCTCATAAGATCAAAGTGTGGATACAGTTCTACCTGTGATCTTGCACAAGATAAGATATTGTTGGCAAAGTCTTCAGTGTTCCACTTCCTAATGGCCCATCTGTGTACTTCCTTTTAGCCAGAGGTCTGCGTCATGTAGGAAGGCTTCCTTGATTATTCCTACTCAGTAATCACTGCCAGTCATGTTTATATTTCATGTTTTCAATCGAAGTGAGAGTTAAATTCCTTTAAGCAGACATGTAGATAGTGATGACATCCAGTCCTACATTCCACGGTTCAGGAATGCATTATCAACAATTAGTTGAAGAAAATACTATCTGTATTACTTGGTTGCTAAGATGGTTATCATTGAAAATAGAGTATGCATGGAAAATACCTTACACATATTAAGGGTTATATATGAATATTTGTTGAATAAAAATGAATGATAAATTTATATTTTAATTATGATTACACTTACTTTATAATTACTGCTTCACTATTAACGATAGATTACATTCACCTCAAACTTCAGTTTTGAGAGACAGGGAATACTATAAAAGTCTTGTCATGTTTATCATTATGACATTATAATCTGTGAACAACATGTGGCTTAAACATTGTGTTGTTTAGAAGAAGAGATGATATGAGTAAAGTAGTTAAATTTGAACTTGCACTTCAAAATACTTGAATTCAAAACACTGCTTCTTTGTTATATCTTAAGGAGTTTTAACAGTTTCAGTGTCTGAGAGAGTTTACAATCCATTGATTTCAATCAGCTGGTCAGTCTTCTATCCCAACGAAAACAATCATAGTGACAGTTGCCACTCTGGCCTCCTCCCTGTATTTTTAACCATGGAGGAGGACGAGTGAGCACCTGCCTCCTAGATTTTAGATTGGAATTATTTCTTGAACAAATCAGGATTCTTTATACTATGGCAGAATAAACCTTCTGAAAATGGCTGGGTGAGACTCCCCTAGCAGCTGTGTCCATACTCTGATCATGGTGTTTTACTTAAAAAACAAATTCCTCATGGAACTTGTAAATAGAATTTAACAATGCATACAGTTTAGTCATCAGCAATTGCATTTGAAAATTTTTTCCACATCATTCTATCTCAGAAGTAAATAAAAGTTTGATCAGAATATTCATAGAGCTATTTTTTGGTAACAAGAAAAGCCATTTATTTTTCTTTTTGCAATAAAAATAATGTACAAAATGAATATTCATTTATGGAGCTGCTCAAGCAAAAGTAAAACTCCCAACCTTGAAAATCATCAAGGATATTCATTCTTAGAATATTATTGAAAGAGATGACATAGTATTAGGTACTGTAATGAGATAATCTTACATCATGGACAAAAACATTACAAATGATCACTTTTAAAGTTGTTTAAGAATTCCATTTACAACATAGTTGATCTATGTGTATTTACTAACTTACAGGCCCAGGGAATGTATGTCTCATACCTCTGCATTTCATTAATGGATAGTGACAGATGCTGTTAGATCCCTATTTGAAGGTATTAAAACTGACAAACTGTGTCCCTTAAATTATGAATTTCTTTATCGTATTGAACTGTCAGGCTGTTTTGTTGCTGCCTGTCAACTTGTTCTCAATACATGGTTCAGGAAATGAGTAGGCTCACATGAGCTCATCTGAGAGGGTAATCCCTATTTCTGAAATTCTCTAAGTAGGTTTGTTTAGAAAAATCAGTGAAACATTCCATTTAATCAGTCATTTCCTTCTGCTTTAAAAAGACAAAGTAATAGTTTGGCTATCTGATGCAAAGAACTGACTAGAAAAGACCCTGATGCTGGGAAAGATTGAGGGCAGGAGGAGAAGGGGGTGACAGAGGATGAGATAATTTCATGGCATCATTGACTCAATGGGCATGCATTTGAGCAAACTCCAGGAGATAGTGAAGGACAGGGAAGCCTGGCATGCTGCAGTTCATGAGGTCACCAAGAGTCAGACATGACTGAGAGAATGAACAACAACAGCAAATCTATTTATAACTTTGTTACAGAGCCCACTCAGTTGCTCTGAAATACCATGGATGCAGATCTATCTTCTTATGATGCTTTCTATCCTAGAAAATTTTCATGTCTATTCAGGAAAAAAGAAAGTACCCATCATCTTGTTAGTCTCAAGTCATATTCCTTTCTTTTTGTTATTACACTCATTCTCCCTTAAGCCAACCTTGGATATTTTCAATTGCAATTGCATTGCCGTTTTAAAAACAAGTTTGCCTTGCTCAGAAGTCTGAGCTTTTCACGTTATCTATGGCTGGGTACTCCTCTAGATCTGTGTGACTTAACATCTTCATTTTCCTTCACTTGTCTTATGCCTGGCCCCTTTCAACAGCTCTCTCTGTAAGGTGTCACCAGTCTCTAGAAGTTTGGGAATGAGGCATAGAATTTGGATCACACTCTTATTTTACCAGAACAATGGTTAAACATACTCACACAGAAAATGAGTAGAGGTTTGAATTGTGTTTACTTCTACATCCTAAAATAATTGAGGAAATAATTTACTTCCAAATTTGGCCTTAATTTTATTTTATTTTATTTTTAGTTTTTTATTTTTTAAATTTTAAAATCTTTAATTCTTACATGCGTTCCCAAACATGAACCCCCCTCCCACCTCCCTCCCCACAACATCTCTCTGGGTCATCCCCATGTACCAGCCCCAAGCATGCTGCACCCTGCGTCAGACATAGACTGGCAATTCAATTCTTACATGATAGTATACATGTTAGAATGCCATTCTCCCAAATCATCCCACCCTCTCCCTCTCCCTCTGAGTCCAAAAGTCCGTTATACACATCTGTGTCTTTTTTCCTGTCTTGCATACAGGGTTGTCATTGCAAATCTGGCCTTAATTTTAAAATACACTTAGTGAGTGATGTCTGTGGATTAATATTTCAGTACATTGTCAAGTGATTCCATATGGCTTTGCTTTTCCTTCTCCCATTTCCCCACTTTTAGTCAGAAGTTTTGGAAGTTTAAATATTTTGTAAATCAAGGTGTAGATACTCTACTATTACTGGTAGAATAGAACAGATTGATTTCAAATTCACAAGTAGTATATTTGAAAAGACAGACTCTCAGTGATTTACTTACAATTCTATTTTCAGCTCCTGTCAGTTTTCAGCTGCTCGTATCTCTGATTTAATAATGTTTTATGTATTGCTTTCCCTTGTAGCTCAGTTGGTAAAGAATCTGTCTGCAGTGCAGGAGACCCAGGTTCAATCCCTGGGTTGGGAAGATCTCCTGGAGAAGGAAATGACAACCCACTCCAGTATCCTTGCCTGGAAAATCTCATGGACAGAGGAGTCTGGTGGGCTGCAGTCCATGGGGTCGCAAAGAGCTGGGCACAACTGAGCAACTGACACTTACTTATTTAGTACTTTTACAGATTTAAATGTATAGGAGTATGTATTTCTGAAGAAAAATTCACTGATAATTTAAATTTTCAATGAGACTACCTGGAGAAATTTCTTAAGACTTGGAATTCACTTGGAACATTTTCCTGAAAGGACTTCAGTTTTCTGTTCCACGCATGCTAAGCTGCATGCTAAGCTGCTAGCCTGCATGCATGCTAAGTCACTTCAGTCATATCCAACTGTTGGCAACCCTATGGACTATACGCCGCCAGGCTCCTCTGTCCATGGGATTCTCCAAGCAAGAATACTGGAGTGAATTGCCATTTCTTTCTTCAGGGGATCTTCTCGACCCAGGGATCAAACCTGCATCTCTTACATCTCCTGCATTGGCAGGTGGGTTCTTTACCAGTAGCACCACCTGGGAAGCCCTAACCATGCGAAAAGTAAGGGAAAACCCCTTATAGCGATGTTTACACCTATGTGTAAAATTACAATGTGGAGAAAATAAATACCCTCAGTTCAAAATTCAATAATTTGTTTTCCTTGCAACAGTCATTTATGATCAAACATCTATTATAGCTCCTCTTTCTCCTGTTACTTCTGTTTTTCATTCAGCTATTCTTTATAAAATCTTGACTTCTCTCTCTCTCTCATCCCCTCCCACTGCAACCATGACCACCACTAACAATACTGAAGGCAAACAGGTGAACTTGCAGCTAGATTTAAATATATCCTGGCATTTCTACCAAAAACAATTTGTCTCTGTTTTATGACCTGCCAAACATAAATGAACTAAGTAACTACTTAAAAGTTGTTAATATCTGATCTTGTATTTTATACCTACTATATGAAGAAGTCTCAGATTTATTTTTGGATAGCATTCCACAATTTTAAAGACAGAATAAATATTAGATCAGTAAAAAATTTTCTCTTGCTCCTCGGATTCTTTTTAGACTAGATTTACCTCCAGCTTCTCCAGTTAATGGAGCGGAGCATCCATGTGCAGAAGGGATGTATAATCCATTCTGATGATTTAGGACCACTTTCCCCTCTCCTTGCAATAGGAAAAACTGTCAAAGGAACTGAGCCTACAGCCTTGAACCTGCTGGATTCACAGAAGACATATCAGCCTCCTTGAGTTGGTAGAGTCCTTTGTTCAGTTGCTACAACTTTCTCTCCAGAGAGCATCATCTGTCCTTATAGATTAGAGCTAGGAACAGAGCAAGCTGTCTGATATCAGAATGGGGAATAGGCCTGCCTCAGTTGTGAGAGGAGAAGGCAATGGCACCCCACTCCAGCACTCTTGCCTGGAAAATCCCATGGACAGAGGAGCCTGGTGGGCTGCAATCCATGGGGTCGCTGAGAGTTGGACACGACTCAGTGACTTCACTTTCACTTTTCACTTTCACGCATTGGAGAAGGAAATGGCAACCCACTCCAGTGTTCTTGCCTGGAGAATCCCAGGGGCAGTGAAGCCTGGTGGGCTGCTGTCTGTGGGGTCGAACAGAGTTGGACATGACTGAAGCGACTTAGCAGCAGCAGCAGCAGCAGCAGCAGCAGCAGCAGCAGTTGTGAGAAGTGACAAAGGAGACCGGTGCATGGGATCCAGTTTTGCCAGCTGAGCTGACCAGAGACTTGATTACCTATAGATGGGCTGCCGTCTCTGGGGTCGCACAGAGTCAGACATGACTGAAGCGACTTAGTAGCAGCAGCAGCAGCAGCACAAGAGCAGTTTTCACACTATGAAAATATGCAATACCAGCTTCTTCTGGAAGGGTCCCCAACCATTCTGGGATTGCATCATTATCAGAAGGAAAGAAAATAATGGCCTAAAGCCAATTAGGAAATAAAAGAATTTGCTGGGAAAAGTTTCAAGTTAACAAATGTTTGCTGGTTTGGGTTCACTTACCAGCAATAAATACTTTTTTGACAGAGGAGAAGCACACGATCCCAAGCTGTTTAACAACAATGTCCCTGGAAACACAGGTGATGGGAGTCATTGCTATGGAAGTAGAGCAGGAAAGGAACTTTAGAGATCCTTCCCATAGTCCTTAGTAGAGTCCCTTGCCCAAAGTAATCTCACCATAAACTGAGGAAAGGATGAATCTAATTTGCTCCTTTTTTTTAACAGGTGAAGGAAATAAAGCCAAAGGGAAGAAGCAATTTACTCAGTAACATAAAGTTGACCGGTGGCAGAGCCAGGATAAAAGCCGAGAATTTCTAAGTCCTTAGTGATTGTTCTTTCTACCACACTCTTCTTTGTATTCTGTCATTTTCACTGTTGATTGATCAGCAGTGAACTTTAATCATCTCCATCCCTAGAACTTTGTCCATGTGACTTCATGCCTGCAAAGTCTCTAATAGAGCAACTGCTTAAACTAGCCTCAACAGCTCTAATCCACATCCACTTATCTGAGTTCCCACAGTACTTATTGCCTGTACCACATATTTAGAATTTTAATGCAAAGAAATATGGATTATTTTGCAATGATTTTGTATACATTTCTTTTGTTATTAATAAGTTTGTATGCTCCTCTGGGTAAGAGACATTTGCTTATAGTTCTTTCACATATGTCAGCATCTAACTCTTGGGTTTATATGGGTGCAGAAAAAAATAGAATAAGCATGTAACTTAGCATCCAAACAGGGACACTTTTGAGTGTCAAAGAAAGTATTAATATTTGCTTAATAAGTATAAGCTGTAACTATACTGGACAAACTGGAAAGTATGGTCTCCCTAACAACAGTCGACTTGCTCAATACACGTTCAATTAGAATCAGTCACTGATGATTGTGCAATTGTCCAACTATGGGACATATAGTTTACCTTATTACACTGAGTGGAATTATTTCTACAGTAGTAATCACTGAAAAAATCATGAACATTGTGGAATTCTATTTACTGAATAAGTATACGTATGTGTTATTTATTTATAAGTTATTATGAACATGTCCACAAAATATTCATTTGTTGCCTTAAGGTTGTAAGGATAAGTTAAACGGAAAATTTCTGATGGTCCCGTTTTAATCATTTCCATATTGAACATATGGATTGAGTGAAAAAAATGACATTCTCTCTAATTCTTTCCTGATGGTAAAATATGAAATCTGATGGCTTTCATGTGGGGTAGGTGAGGCAGGATGCTGTTAGGAGCTATGGACAAAAAGGCCTAAATTGGAAGTTTAAAAGTAGATTTAAATTTGAACACTCTATTCAAAAATTTCAAGACATTTAGTGATTCTTTGGGGATAAAATATGGAGACATTAATAACGCAAACAAAGTCCATGATAAATTTATATACAACAAATGACTGACTAAAATTTTATAGCATTTACCCACCATCACACTATATATTAACTTAATGAAATAAATCTTTACTTTGATGTTTTAAGAAATAAACAAGTGTTTTGATACAATTTTCAAAATTTAAATATGTATTTTTCTCTTCAGATATGTAATGGTTCCAGACATCCCAGACAGAACAGTCAATAGTTTTGATTTATTAATATTTCCAAATTAGAGGTTTAGTGATAAAAATTCCCTGCAGCAGAATGAATATTAAGCGGCTTGAACAATGGCAGTTACACCATCTGCTTCAGATAGAAATTTGCTGTCTTGACAGTAACAAAGGACAAATAGGCAAAACAGATAACATCAGGCCAGCAAGAGGGCAAATGCAACATGGGAAGCAGCATTTCCTAGATAAACTGCATTTCCTTTTGAATACTACATTCTATACTAAACAACACTTCATTCAACTGTAAGCAGATGTTTATCAAAGAGAATTCATACTCTTTATCACAAAAATTGCTTTATATTATCAGATAATCTAAATAATCATACTTTTCAATGCTCATAATTTTAAATTAAATTAAAGTACACAAGCAAGAAAAGAAAATAATTACATGGGAAACAAAATAGCATGTTGCCCTTAGGAAAAATTCTGAGAACAGACATTATATTGACAGATTCTCACCTACCCACATGGACTTCCAAGACAAGACCCTAGATTATATTGTTTTAGGAAACTAAGTTTAAAAAATCTATTTAAAAGACTGTCTCCCCACATCCTGTAATCAGTGTAATATCTGTGTATATGTCTGGGGAGGTTTGGTGAAAGTCACTCAGTTGTGTCTGACTCTTTGTGACCCCATGGACTGTATAGTCCATGGAATTCTCCAGGCCAGAATACTGGAGTGGGTAGCTTTTCTCTTCTCCAGGGGATCTTCCCAACCCAGGAATCGAACCCAGGTCTCCCACATTGCAGGTGGATTCTTTACCAGCTGAGCCACCAGGGAAGCCCAAGTATACTGGAGTGGCTAGCCTATAACTTCTCCAGTGAATCTTCCTGACCCAGGAATTGAACCGGGGGCTCCTGCATTGCAGGCAGATTTTTCACCTGCTGAGGTACCAGGAAAGCCTGGGGGGGTGTGGAGGGATGTTCAAATAGCATTTGTTCTGCATTAAAATAATAAGGGGAAAATAAAACTTTCCATTGTAACATATTAATTCACAAGGCTAGTAGATCATATGAATATCTTGCCATATGTCTAAGAATTTTATTTTCATTTTTTTTTTAAAAAAAGAGGCCAATTTCTGGAACCTCAGAACAAGGAAATTTACATAAAGGCACATGGCCCATTTTCTCCTTCCATTTTGTATCACTCACATAGTTGATGTTCAGATTTCTTTCATCTTTGGTTCAGTAGTGGCACTAAAGATAACAGTTGAAAGAGAGAAATTTTTAAATACATACAGTGTAAAAAGTCAATTCCTTCCAATTGTCAGAAAAAAAATGTGTCATAGTTTTTATTTGGTCTTGTATTTCAGTCAACAAGGATTTATTTGTGCTGAGTCACTTCAGTCGTGCCTGACTTTTTGTGATCCCATGGACTGCTGCCCACCAGACTCCTCTGACCATGAAATTTTCCAGGCAAGAATACTGGAGTGGGTTGCCATTTCCTTCTCCAGGAGATCTTCCCAACCTGGGGATTGAACCCACATTTCTTACATCTTCTGCATTGGCAGGTGGGTTCTTTACCACTAGCGCCACCTGGGAAACCCTCATCTAAAGTTTTAAATTTAAATAAAAGGATTGATTAAGTTCAACATGTATTTTTCACTGATACATTTCATCTCAATTGTCTGAAAATAGTTAATTTATAATGAGCTGCAAGTTTTGTACATTATTTTACAGTGTTGGTCTAATTATGAAAATGCTGTCATGACCTAAGGTTAGACCTGTAAGCCCAATGTCCTTGATGGTTGAGGAAGCTAAAGACATTTCCTAAGAAGGCAAGTTACCATCCACAATTTTAATACACACAAAAACTATGAGGCCTTACTTCAAAATACTCAGTTAAGTAACTACCATGAATTCATCTCTCACAAACTAATCTTTCCTGGATTTTAAATGAGTTTTCAGTTTATGTTTTACTTGCCACAGAAAATAGTGCCATGTTTATGTGGTACTAAAACAGGGTGTTTAATTTTCTAGATCTTTCTTCAAGTCCTGGTTATAAGAATTAATGAGTGAGTTCACACGTAACTTAAGTGAATTTTTCTATCAGTATTTATTGAGCTTCTACTTAATGCAAGTTACAAGGCTAGAGGCTATAGTAAATACTAAGATGTATGAGAACATAGGGTCTTTGCTTTCAAAGAGCTAACAACTTAGCTCTTAACAACAAAATGAGTACAAAAAAGTGGGAAACCGGTTATTGCCAAATGATGGGGACTTGAGTATTCAAAGATATTATGAAGGAAAGAAGGGGCTAGGAATGGGTCCTGAGCGAAGATCTAAATTACAAGAAATAGAGAAGAAATTCTGTCAGCACTAGGCTTAAGCATATTTTTACACTATCTGCAGGGAATGAAGAGGCAGGGTAAGGCTAGCTTGTCAGAAAACTGGTAAGGATATGGGGCAAATAAAATACACAGGAGCCCAATTTGTTAAGATAATTATAATCTCAATTTTGTCACATCGAGAGGAGAGAACAATTTCTCTCTCCTGTCCTACCACTTAATGGGCAATTTGCCAGGGAATTTAAATAAATTTATCTTGTAATGCTGTCACCATGAGAATCTTAGATTATTCCAGCACTGTCAAGCTTATTTTATGTATTTTGGACACTGAGTCTTTGGGGGTTAATGTGAATTGCTAAGAGCTACACAGCTAGTAATTATGATGATAATAAACAATAAGGTGACAACATTTATTGAGCACCTGCTATTAAGCTGATTTAGACATAGTCACTGTTATCTGGTAGTAGAAGATACTGAGCTGCTTGCTTGATCTCTCCACCTCCTCACTTTTCTTAGGCAGGGTCCCAGGACCCTGGAGATATGTACCCACCTGCATGCAGGAGTAGCCCACAGTGTGACTCTCCCAGCTTTCCAGATGGATTTATTTTTGCACTGTTCTATGCCCAGCTGGTCAAGGAGGAGCCCAGTGGGTCATTTGCCAGTGCTGTTGACAGTGGAGCTAGGGCTGGGACCCTGTGTTTTATGCCGAAGGACCAGCTTGAAGGAGGGTGTGGATTGGAGACCTGGAATATTGCAGGATCCATTGCTTCATTCCGTCAGCATGAAGACCACACACATGGGTCAGCTTCAGTTGAAAGAAATGTAAGCTTAGAATCAAGCAGATCTGGGTTCAGAATCCAGGAACTAGCCTTGGAAACTTACTAAAGCCCTCTTGGCTTGTGTTCCCTTATATGTTAAATGGGGTCAATAATAACCACTTCATTGCCTGTTAACTCTTGAGAGAGTTAGCAGAAATAACTTGTAGAGTCCAGTTGAGTACCTGACATTAGGTGTTCAGTGAAAGTCAAAGTCGCTCAGTCATGTCTGATACTTTGCGACCACATGGACTATACAGTCCATGGAATTCTCCAGGCTAGAATACTGGAATGGGTAGCCTTTCCCTTCTCTAGGGGATCTTCCTAACCCAGGGATTGAACCCAGGTCTCCTGCATTACAGGCAGATTCTTTACCAACTGACCTATAAGGGAAGCCCAAATGTTCAATAAATAACAGTTGTTGTCACAAATGAATGTCTCCCATGTCACCAATGGCAATTCTCTTTCAAACTACCAGAAATTAGTTAAAAATTTTTGGACATTTTTTTAGTTGATAATTCTACATTTTATATTTGTCTTATAATTTTTTTTACAAAAAGCCAAGTTGCTTTACATTGGACCACCAGGGAAATCCCTATACCTAATTGTTTATGTTGGCTTAAATGTTAAATATGACTGTTTATAATTGCCTAAAGTTTCCTGATGAGAATTTGTAGATCATTACTTTGAAATTATGTAAAAGACAAAGGCACATTTTTTCCTATGCATTTGGAGGGAACTCATTCTCCCAAGCGTACAAAACAGAAAACTGTCCATTTTCTGCACCTTGCATTTTTTCTCCTGGTTGTGACTAAAATTTATCAATTGAAGCAGACATTGGCAAATAATCATTATTACTTCTTTCTTCATTATTTGCTTCATTAAGTTGTTGATAAAATTCTATGAACCAAGTCCTAGTCTAAATGTATAATGTTCCTATTTTTTAAAAGCCTATCTCTTCTAGTTTTGCCCTAGCTTATGCTGCCTTACCAAATGATGCCCCATTTGGTAGCTTGGGAGCTCACCCATCCTAGAATTTGAGAAATAGTCTGACTGTAAGCACATAGTGTTAGTCGCTCAGTTGTGTCCAACTCTTTGTGACCCCAGGGACTGCCGCCCACCAGGCTCCTCTGTCCATAGGATTTTCCAGGCAAGGATACTGGAGTGGGTTGCCAACTCCTTCTCCAGGGGATCTTCCCGACCCAGGGATCAAACCTAGGTCTCCTGCACTGCAGGTTTATTCTTTTCCATCTGAGCTATGAGGGAAGCCCATAAGTGCATGCTGCTGCTGCTGCTAAGTCGCTTCAGTCGTGCCCGACTCTTAGCATCCCCATGGACTGCAGCCTACCAGGCTCCTTCATCCATGGGATTTTCCAGGCAAGAGTACTGGAGTGGGTTGCCATTGCCTTCTCCGCCGTAAGTGCATAAGACTGGATTAATTATAACCATTGGTATGTGAATCACCATTATCATTTCAGCAAACATGGCTCCATTGGCAAAACTGGTTAATCAATCAAAAACTAAAACAATATATTGTATACACATTGTGAATATTCAGTTTTAGGAGATAATGCCAACTTTTTCCATCAAGTAGTTGTAGAATGTATACTTCTGCTAGTAATGCATAGTTATTGATCTACATTCCTTCAAATGCCTGGTTCTTTCAATGATAACTTTAAAAATGTTATCAGTACAGCAGGTATAAAAAGTTCGATTTCCTTCTTGCCTGCCCTCCCTGGATAAGGAAGTTCCATTACTGAAGTTGAGGTTTAGAACTTTTCCTACATGCCTGAAACCGAATGGAATCAAATAGATGAACATTCTCAGCAAAATGAGAATTACTGGTGATATTCTGGGACTGTTATGGTGAAAGGTTTTTAAAATTGAGGAGGAAGAAAACAATTTAAAAATAAGCAGTACCCAATTTAAGAGCAGAGGAAAAAGTGTGTACTCCAAAATTTACAGTGCAGTGAGGCTTATCTATGACTCATAAAGAACATATTTTCCTGCCTAAAATTCTAGAATAATGGCAAATTGAAATATGAATTTGCACTTGTTTCTGTTTTTCCAATAATGGAGACTTATTTCTAAACTGTTGGTTAACCTGTTAGAATATAGATACTCTCTTCAATGTGCTATTTGATGGATATAAATATAAAAACATGGAAAATAACATGAGACAAACTATTAATTATGGTTTCTAACAGATCACATTTTCCTCAGAAGACCATTCATTTATGAAGTTGTGGTCCCATTTCATTCATCATGTCAAAAATATGTGTTCATTATACCACAATTTTGAAAAGCTGTTACAGTTTCCCGTAGTAACCATTTTATATATGATTGCAGTAGCCTTAATGCTAAATTATAATATTACTTTCAATATGCATACTCATAAAAATGCAATGCTGTAGTAGAGATAATTCACCTAAAAGAAATGTAGTCAAAGTTTTTATGGCTGATTTATGTTGATGTTTGACAGAAACCAAAAAATTCTGTAAAGCAAATATCCTTCAATTAAGAAATAAATTTAAAATTAAAAAAAATTTAGTCAAGATTTTTACTTCATCTGTGGCCACCATCCTGTGTCATTATTGACTAACCATGTCCCAATAAAATTACGTACTTACTTAGCATTAATTTGGGCTTTCCTGGGTGGCTCAGTTGGTAAAGAATCTGCCTGCAGTGCAGAAGACTCAGGTTCAATCCCTGGGTCAGGAAGATCCCTAGGACAAGGGAATGGTAGGAGCCTGGTGGGCTACAGTCCATGTGATTGCAAAGAATTGGACATGACTCAGTGACTTTCACACTTGGCGTTAATTGCAACAATATTATTCAATACCCTTGTTTTTGTGGAAGAGAAGCATGTCTAAACAAGCAAAAGTTCTTTAGTATAAAGCTATGAAGATAAAAAAAAATAAACCTTTTTTTAGCATAAGATAGATACTACTTGAATACTGCTTCTAAAAGGAGCCCAAACTCACACTACTTAAATATTTACTTAAAATCTGGGGATATACAAAGCATTAGAGAAACATTTCTGCTGAAAATTTGACTCCTGGCATTATTAAAATCTTGATATTCTAAATCATAACTAATTGGTTGAGACAAGTGAGCCAAAATTGTTTTTATAATCCAACAAACATTCAAAATTTTACCTTCATTCTTCAGTGTAATGAAGGTGAGCTACTGGGCACTGCAGTCTTTAAGAAGCAGATCTATCAGCTTTACTTTCCGATCTAATGATAAGTTACTCCCTCCATGGTCAGTACAGATTTTTTCTCAAGACAACTGTAAATTGGACAGAAAAGCAAAATGCCTCTCTTTTGCTTCCTTTTACTAATATCTGTCTCAAGAATTTAATCACTCAACCAGCAGATATTTACGGGGTACCTACTATGTACAAGATACATAATTATGTGAATGTCTGGATAAGGCCTGAGACAAAAAGACTGCTTAATGAGATGGAAGATATAATGATGGCAAATTTGTAATTAATTTGTCCCAACTTGTAAGCTCACTTCCTGAAGATTATGAAATGCTAAAATGCAGGCTTCATTGATTCCTCCCCCTTTATATCTGTATAATCTTCATGGCTCAGAGCATACGATTTGGCTTTTTGTAACATTCTGCCTTTTTTGTTTGTTTTACCATAATTAGTTTTATCTCATCAATAGGATTATGAGCAAACAGAGATGTCATACAGCCTACCTAAGAATTGTCACCCCCCCATAATTCCTGGCATAGTGCCAATCATATAGTAATTCTCCATAATTATTTTTGTTGATTAATCTAATATTCAAGGTTATATTATCAAAATAACTTAGTCCACTTATTCTTTATTCTAACCTCCAGAGATTCAAATGAGAGGGAAAAGGATAAGATTTAGTGTTATCACCATCAACTACTAGTTCTGGACTCTGCTACTAGTCAAATGTTTACAGCAAATTGTGTGAAAACTGAGTAATTTACATCTATAAGCATCATTCTTTTCCTGTGACAGGGGTATTTTGGTAAGTAAATTGTAGTGTTTTGCTTCTTAAAACTAGGTTACATCATTTTTAGTTCTAATGCAAACTTAATGCACTACTTATTAATATGAAGAGTCAAAAATAATGATCTTGGATTTATATATTTTTCCAAAAAAATAAACTGAGAACTTTATGTTCTCTGGGGCATGATATCATAAAGTATAATTAAGGCAGAACTACTGGATCTGTATTCTGCCAGCTCCTGCTATCCAAATTGCCACTGACCTTCCTCAGAAGGCCTTAGAGCCCAGATATTCTTTTCTTTTCCTGAAATTCAGTGGATATCCCTTCTCACAGCTGTAAGTCTACCATAGGGATCTCAACCGGTTAATTGTGGAAAAGGAGTAAAAAATATTTTTGTAGTAATTTTTTAAAATTCAATGTTGGATAGCAAACATAGTGAAAGTTGTCTGGAAATAAAAGTCATATATAAGTGTAAAGTACATTTGCTTTGGTGCCTCCCTTGGGAATTTAACATATAAATCAGTTCCCTAAGCTTATGAATTATTGAGAAGTGATGATCTTAACTTTTCCCAAAATGTTGTCTGGATAGTAAATAGGACACTAAATAGATGACCAGATTTTTAAAGTTGTGGCTTGGAAAGAATTTCACCCCACCAGAGTCCCAAACAACGGCAACTCTAACATGACATGACTCTATACCACCTGGTGGTAGGGGATGTTTGTTACAGGTGTAGTAATTGGAAGGCACAATACCAAAGCATCAGGACTGTGAGACAAAGATGAGTGATCCAGTCCTCTATTTCTCAGTAGTTACAGGAGTTTCTCTTTTGAAGAGCTGCTTAAAGTATTATCAAAAGCCCTTAGTCAGCACCTTCCTCTATCATTTCCATGTTGCTTTCACTTGATGTACCCCACGTTATTTCATTACTGTGTGTGGAGATCAAACCAGTCAATCCTAAAGGAAATCAACCTGATTATTCATTGGAAGGACTGATGCTGAAGCTGAAGCTCCAATACTTTGGCCACCTGATGTGAAGCACCAACTCATTCAAAAAGACCCAGATGCTGGGAAAGGTTGAGGGCAGAGGAGAAGTGGGTGACAGAGGATGAGATGGTTGGATGGTATCATTGACTCAATGGACATGAGTTTGAGCAAACTCCAGGAGATGGTGAAAGACAGCCTGGCATGCTGAAGTCCATGTGGTCACAAAGAGTTGAACATGACTGAGCAACTGAATGACAACAACAACCCAATAAGGTCACAGGCCCCATCAGCTCTGCTTCATTCCAGTCTTTTCATGAAATCCTTCCCCCGTCCAAATGCACTTGAAGTGTTCCTCCTCCTGCCCTTGCCACACTCTAAATTTAACTCCATCTTCATTGCTGGATTCAGAGGTCACTTCTTATACTTTATTACAACACAAGCAAATCTTACCCATTCTTCATTTCTTTTCCCTCATTGACTTTATAGCTTGCTTTCCCTGAGCTATCTTTCCAATGATCAGCTGTCAAGTAAAAAACATTTCCCCATAGAATCTCTCTTTAAAAATGTAATTTTTAACATTAATTAAATTATGATATTAAAATTGTATCTCAATTTTAAATATAGCATCAGAAAGGGAAGTGACTATAGACAAATTTCTAGAAGGAAAGTGATGTCTTTGTATTGACAAGTAAATCAGAGATGGGGGAAGGGCCATCTACAGTGGAAGACAACTGAGATGGAAGTGAAAGCCACAGAAAAACTTCCTACCCATCTGCCTACTAGATATCACCCAATTGACATCTTAGAAGCAACTCAAATCCATCATGTCTGAACTAAACTTACCTCTGTCCCTTTCCACAAACAAAACTTCTCCACCTCCTCCTGTATACCCCATCTCAGCAAAAAGTATGTCATATCACTAACTGGTCAAGCCAGAGACTTGAGAGTCATTCTTGAATCTTCCTTCTCTCTTACTGTTCAAAATCACCAAGTCCTGCCCCTCAAATAGGAAAAGTATTATCGGTTCCCACCACCCCATTCCACCATGTTGTCTGGACATGCTGTCTTCATTTCCTTACATTTAAACCCTCTCCAATCTGGCTTGTCTCCACTGCTACACAAAAACTCTTATGAAGATCAGCAATAACTTGCATGGTACCAAAACCAACAAATTTATGATCTTATAAATTAAAGTTCTAGCAAGAAACAGAATTTACTTACAAATTCCATATATACTTGAAAGATTCACTTCTACAAGAAAGTTTAAATCTTCTTTAATCCATTAATTATAATCCCCTCCACCAAATTCTTTTCTAGAGCTGGAACAAACTGTCCTTACCAGGCCCTCCTGTCCTTACCAGAAAGAAGTACTTTCTAGTTCTTCCTTTATTGGACAAATTTAGAGAACACACTGAAATTTTAGATTTCTTTTGGATGCTAGAGATACTTGGTCATTTTTTTTTCCTTTTTAGAATCAGAGGTAACTGTTAGCCAATAACATAAAGATCTATTAGTAAACTGAAATTTTGGCTTGCACTTAAAGGCATCAGGAGTGCCAAATTCATCAAAATGAATATTAAATGAAGAAAAGCACCAAGGGGCGAACAGTGTAAGGAAGGTGAGCTATACTTAACTGTTAGCACATCAAGTACCAATTTTAAATATAATACTAAGAAATAAAGTGTAATAAAGACTAATTCATTTACGTTTTTATATCCAGCAGAACATTATGTGTTTTACTAAAATGAATTTGCAGAGATAAGTATATATCCAATTTAAAGGAAGCTTTCTTTGCAGAAATCAAAAGAAATTAAAAAAAAATAACGGACATGAGTCATTCACACTTTCATCCAACATTTATTGAACACATTTATTGAGCAATTCTGCATTATCAGTAAACATTAATTGAACTGTTAAATGACAATGTTTAAACTGGGGCACAAAAGAATGAATTATACTATTTCAAAAGCATTATGAATAATAATACTTTGTTAAATACACAAATACTTTGGAAATATCTGTACCAGTCCTTAGAGATACAAACTTAGGTAGTAGATGGAGCAGGAAAAAAGCTCAGAAACTTTGAAGTGTGTGCTAAATATTTTAACCATAAACTCTCTTAACCTCCTGATGCCAGACACTTAAACCAAATTCATTTTCTAGTCAAACATTGATTTCTGAGAACAAATTGTCAACTTCTTTATCCAGGGGCACACCACTAAATAATCAGAAGTAGCAGTATCTACTGCTTTGTTTCTCCTCATTTAAAAATAAAAAGTATCCTTCAAGAGAAAAGCTCATACAGTTTTGACATTTACTAATTGGCTTTTAAATACTAGAAACTTTAAGTGGGTTGTTGCATGTAATCCATCTGACAAATTTATATCATGCTGACTTCCATGTTGTTGAGCTAGAAAGGGTTTAGATGAGATAAGAAAATGGCTGTAATACTAATAACAATAATATCAAGGAAAGCAACAGTAGCTAATTTTTCTCTAGCATTTGATAAATGCTAGACTGCTGAATTGATATAGTAGCAATTTTTCTTAGGCAAGTCCCTAGGACTCGAAAGAGACTTTGGATAACTCACTTAAAACTCGAGACCTCATATATTAAGTATGGGTAATAATAACCACTTTCATTGAAATGTGAAAATAAAATGGAATCATTTGTGTAATTTTTAGCACATTGCCTGACACTGGGTAGTGTTTGTTCAATAAATGATAGCTTATAACTATGTATAACATCTCCTCATTTGATGGGAAACTTGGTCACAGGTCCTTTGATTGTTAAACTTACAATTCCCTGTCTACATTTGCTATTCTCCTAACTTAGATTAATAAAGCCATGTTGCCTTTCCTCTTATGGTTAGTCAGTATTTGAAAATTACCTAAAATTTTCTGATCAAAATTGGCACTTTCCTTTCAGTGTGGAAAAATGAAAACTCTCCTTTTGCTGTGCCTTCCATTTCTTACTCTTGAATTATGACTAAGTCACAGATACTAGTAGATGCACTCCCTATTTTGGGGGAGATCTAGGTAAATAAGTGGTAGTAAAAATTCCCCATTTGTTAGCTTGTTGGGAAAATTTTTTAAAAATCTTGAGGTCTCTTGTTAATAATAATAAGTTCCTAGTGAATCTTATTTCACTTGTAGCATGCCAATGAAACACAACTTTAAGACAACTGGACAGAGTCCTTTTGGGAGGGATAACATGGGAAATGGAAAGACAGAGGAAGAGAAAGAATTCCAAAAAGTATTGGGATTGAGTTAGTTTTGTACTTGATATTCCATCTTTTGTAATTCTCAACTCTTGTTTTTGTAATATTTCATAATATCACTCCACTGACACTTCCACAGAAGTAATAAAAACATCTTCTATAAAACCTATATGCTCATTGTGCCTTTTATCATGTAAGCCTACTTTGTAGCTCTTCAGCAAAGTCTATCAGATACTGACACATTGGTAGAGACCATCTTTTTAATCTTCAGCCCTCGGTTCTTACTTGGCTTACCTTTTGAGTCTGCTGTGTGCTTTAACAGTGAACAAATGGCTTGCCTGCCTTGCTCTATCTGGTTTTGTGATACTCCTGTCACTATTCATCAATGAATTGCAAACTCTGATCAATTACATCAATGTTTCCACAAAGCTTTCAAATGAGAACAGTCTGCAGTCACTTGCAGAGAGTCCTGACCTTTCAAATGCATTTTGTTCTGATTTCCTTAATTATTTCTATTCTCTTTCTCCCTCCCAGGACACCAGTCCTCTCTTGAAATTCCAAAATGTGAAACTTAATAGCATCCCCCGCCCCCCACTTCTCATTCTGCTCACCTGACATCACTACTCACTAAAATCGGATAGTATTTAAACATTCATATAAGGAATCCCCATTTCCTTTGCACTTTCTCCACTCAGACAGGCTTGTTTTTTTTCAACACTCCTGTGCTTTTAGTTTAGAAACCACTAATGATGTTGCTATATCTCTCTTTCACAACTTCCCACTTCTCTATCCAGAAAACCATTACTTCTTCAAGGCCTAGCCAGTGTTTACTACAGAACCTATCTTACCACATACCTTTAGCCTGTTGACTTAAAAAAGACGCACAACAGGAGAGTTGTGAGTTAAGTTTTATTTGGAGCAAAATGAGCACTATAGCCCAGGAGACAGCATTTCAGATAGCTCTGAGAAACTGCTCCAAAGAGGTAGGGGGGAAGATCAGTATATATGTGATTTTGTTGAAGGAGGAATACATGCAGTCAAGCACTGCTTGACTATATTTTTACAGGAGGTTTTTGCTAGTCATGAGAAGCAGATGTCACCATGAAGGAATTTAGTGCTTTTCTAGACATAAGGAGATGCCAAGAATTGGGGGTCATAAAATCAGCTTCTGAAAACCTCTTAGCTCTCTGAAGACCTGTTATACCAGTTTTTCCAGAGCAGAGAGTGCCTCATTTCTGATCTCCACTCTGAACTCCCTTCAGTAAGTGCTGAAAATCAGCAGCTGAAGCAGCACATGATTTAATCCTTGTAGAGGTAGATGGCAAATGCTAATTTGTAATTGACAAGCCTCATGCAAAGTTATCCATTGGTACTTTATGAGTGAGTGGAGTGGTCAGCAGACTACAGACTATTTTTTATGGCCCATGAGCTAAGAATGGCATTTACATTTTTATATGGTTCTGAAAATTTTTAAAAAGATGAATAATACATAATACTAAGTGAAAAGTATATGGAATTCAAATTTCAGCTTTTATAAAATTTTCTTTGAACCCAGCCACACTCATACGCATTTGGATATATGTTGTCTCTGGCTGACTTCAAGCTACAACAGCAGAGCTGAAAAGTTGCAAGAGACCATATGGTCCACAACATCAAAAATATTTACTACCTGCCTGTTTACATAAAATATTTGTTGACTCCAGCTCTGTTACCTTGCTGTGCCGAATGTAGGCCAGCAGCATCAACATCACCTGGGAGCCTGTTAGAAATGCAAACTCTCTGGCTCCTTCCCAGACCTACTGATTAGATTTACTGATCCTTAAATGGATCCCCAGATGATTCTATCCACAGAAATTTCTGCAAAACATTGCTCTGGCTCTCATCATGCTGTCTTAAAATTGTCAATATTTTAAAAGATTAAAAAAAAATGGAAACATGACTATGCTGTTAAAAATGTATGAGTTATGGGTACTGCTGCTGCTGCTAAGTCGCTTCAGTCATGTCTGACTCTGTGAGGCCCCATAGATGGCAGCCCACCAGGCTCCCCCGTCCCTGGGATTCTCCAGGCAAAAACACTGGAGTGGGTTGCCATTTCCTTCTCCAATGCATGAAAGTGAAAAGAGAAAGTGAAGTCGCTCAGTCCTGCCGACTCTTCGCGACCCCATGGGCTGTCCATGGGATTTTCCAGGCAAGAGTACTGGAGTGGGATGCCATCACCTTCTCTGATGAGTTATGGCAGATGTATGTAATTTAAAACAAATTTTGGGCCACTGATAGATAGTGCAGTGCAAGATAGTACAATTCAGTGGAATAAAACTACAGTGTGAGACTAAAGCAGAAATAAGAAAGCTTGGTTAGCCAGGAGGAAATATGAACCAAGAGTTAGACCACTTGACAATGTACTCATTTAGTAACATCACATTTCAATTATATTTATATATATTCCATTCCCTGGTGGCTCAGAGGTTAAAGCATCTGACTCCAATGCAGGAGACCCGGGTTGGATCCCTGGGTCGGGAAGATCCCCTGAAGAAGGAAATGGCAACCCACTCCAGTATTCTTGCCTGGAGAATCTCATGGACAGAGGAGCCTGGTAGGCTACAGTCCACGGGGTCGCAGTTGGACACGACTGAGCAACTTCACTCACTATTCCATATGTTCATATAATGAATGATTATTCATAATTAAATTCAATATATATTGAATAGTCTATTTAAAATTAATTTTTGCTGAAGTATATTGTTTTACAATATTGCAATAATTTCTGCTGTACAGCAAAGTGATTCAGTTATACACATATATATATTATTTTTTATATTCTTTTCCACTATGGTTTATCCCAGAATGTTAAATATATTTCCCTGTGCTATACAGTAGGACCTTGTTGTTTATCCATTCTTAATGTAATAGTGTACACCTACTAACCCCAAACTCCCAGTCCATCCCTGCCCAAACTCCTAATCTTTTTTTTAATGTATAAGCCTCATTAGCAATAATCCTTAATACTTTACAGGTTATGGTATAATTCATTTGCCATAAATTTTAGTTTTCTTATTTAATAATGCATAGCAGTGATATGATTTAGTTATGTGAATATGAAGTTCTTGGTGCATGAAACAGGGTAAGAGAGACCTATTCAATATCCCTGTTGGACCAGTCAACAATTCATATGTGGCATCAGGCATTTATAAGTGTCAGCTGATTGTATAGCTAATATTACATTTAAAGTCATTACAATACTTTTACTATTGTATTTATCAAAGTTAGTTGATAGCTCACATCTGCAACCCTATGGTAAGGCCATAGTAACTGAGGGATCTAATTTTTCACCAGGATACAATATTTATAACTAACACTAGCTACCACCAGGGGGAGTAGAAAAATCCTCTGCAATTGAACAGCCACATATTAACCACTTCAAAAGGTTAAACAAATGCTTTTTAAGAGATAATGCCTATTTGTTCATTCAGTTAGTCAGTCAATGAATTGTTACTGAATCATATGCTGGAAACTGTGCTAGATGCTAAAAATATAATATTGAGCAAGCAAATAACAGTCCCTGATTTTATGGAGTTCACATCTAATGGAGGACATGGCAGTCCTCAGCTAATCACAAATATAAATGTATAATTATGGACTGAGATAAGTGGTATGATAGAAAGTTATACAGAGTTATCTATGAGGGTATTTAACAGAGGAAGGTGACTTAGTCTTGGGAGGTAAGGTAGGCAGGAAGTCTTCCCTATTCCCAGAAAGAAATATCTTTCAGGTTATGTTTTGAATGCTTAATAGAAGTTGTCCAGTGATGTGTTAGGAGAGGTGGGAAATGCAAGGAGGTTTGCACAAAAGAAGAGAAAGAATGATGAGTTCAAGGAACTGGAAGTATACCACGTGGCTGAAGCAGGAGGAGGCAAGGGGAAAGGGTAAAATATGATGCTGAAGAAGTTGACAGAGGCCAGATCAGGTGGTCTCCTATAAACCATGATAAAGATATGGGTCTTTATCCTAAGGGAAAGAAGAATTGGGAGAATAAATTTGGGAATGCAAATATATAATTCAGTGTAGATTAGTTAGAAGCCTATCCCAGTACTCAGACAAAACATGATGGAAAGCCAAACTGGTATGATGATAATAGAAATGGAGTGAAGACATTTAGGAGCTAAAGCTGACAGGAGTTAGTGATGAATTTGGTTATGGGACATAAGGGATAGGAAGATGTGTAAGGATGACTGACAGTTTCTTGTCTAATCCAACTATTTAAGTGATAGTGCCATTAGTAATGATACTAAGAATCTTGCAACACATTGAGAGTATGTTCTCACATAATCAAACCCTGTAAAGTCAAGGGGAATATTCAATGGAAAGCCAGTTAATTACATACAGGTTTTGATGAATATACCACAACTATTAGATTTTCATATGTTCTTATTGTCTTATTAGTTTAGTACTAGTTTATTAGTATCTCTAAATGTGCAAATAAAGATATTTAATTTTGAGAAAGCTAAATGAATGACCGTACCTAGATTTGCAAAGAAGGAATATTTCAGAAAGCAGTTGGTAGCAAGCTAACCTATGCAGTGTATTACTTGCCTGGATCACATGTTTAATTTTAGTGGCGGTAAAGTAATTTTTAAATAAGATTAAAATGTAATAGAAACATGACTCAATACACAAATATTCATTTCACACAACACATAAAACTTCCACTCCATTAAAATATCTAATTTGATTTTTCTTAAATGTGGTATTACTAAATTAGAGCAATATGTACTAAAGACTAATAAATACTTTGAGTGAAATTAAAAAATCAACATTTTTTATGTCATAAACTCTTTGCCCACAATGTCCTCTATATGACATGTACTAATCTGTTTGCTGCAGTTACTTAAGTTATTCCCATATTTTATATTTAAGGAGATGTGAATGTTTTAAAAGTGTATACTTTAAAGGTGTAAGTATACTTTGAAAGCCATATATCCAAAGACAGAAAATATACATGTGAAATTATTTTACTATTATTATCTAATATGGATGGAAATGTAATTCTCCTTTGAAACTGCTTGGCTATTAACCTTTCCAAAATAAAGTCACTTTTACTTTTGAAAAGTTGACATAGCTTAGAATGTGTACATTCTAAACCATGTTGTCAGCCTTTGTGGATTTTGGTGTAGGCTACTTAGAGTGGAAAATACATATAGTATGTAGTTTTTCAAGTTATCAATTGGTTAAATTTGATTATTAAAATCAATAAATATTTCATTAAGTAGTTAATACCATATTTTTTACTTTAATTATTATAAGGGACCACTTAATTTTTTAATATTAATAAAAGTAAAAACTATGACATGTGGAATTTTCTTATAAAGACTATAGATTTCCTATGCTTTAAATGTGTAGATATATTCATTTACAGAAAATCATGCCTGATTGATCACCACTCTTCTAAAAGTGACATTATTTTACCATTATTTGTTTAATAGTTATTATTAAACTCATTATTGACTATATTATTAAATGCATATTATGTGCAAGATACTATGTTAGTTTCTGTAGGTGATATAAAAGGCATATACTCTACACAGGACACATTATATTCTGTTACTTCACACTCAATTCTGTACACTTTTCATGGGTTTTGATTACTTTAACCAAGGGTATTATTTACTTTAACCAAATGAAGAGTTGAAGAGTGATAAAACATACTTATTTTATTAAATCCAAGAAATTAAACTCTTTGGGAATAAAGCAAGTACAATACACTGCAAAGTAAAATACTGGAATTGTCTATCAATATTGGTAATAGTTAATTTTTGTTATAGTCTATTTTAGTTTTAATTTATAATTAATTTTCATTAGAGAAAATATTGCATAATAGATAGTTTTATATCATAGAACTCCTATTAAAAAATTCTAAGTGAATTTGTATTTATCGGTAGCAACAGAAGGCCACATAAATAAAAGTTTAAAAAATAAAATTCTTAAATTGTTAATATATGTGTCAAGAGAGTGACAAGTATAAGTCCTGTCATGATAGCATAGAATCAATGTATGTACACCATTTCTTCATTATATTAGCATTTTCTGTGAAGAAGCTCTAAATGCTGATATGGCTTTACAGAAAAAAAAGATAATATTTACCATTGATACTTACTGATATTACAAATCTATCCAGCTCAGGAGAAGCACAGTTGTCCAGCTGATCATTTTTCACAGGAGACATTGAATACATTACCTAAATTATTACCTTGACTATGATATATATATTTCATGGTAACATAAGTAGGACTTTAGGGAAGGTTTTATTAAATTTGAATGATAGCTGGAAACAAATCAGGTCAACTGACTTTTTTTTTAAATCAATTGACTCTTACGTAACTTAAAGTAGCCACAGAAATCACCAGGTACCCAACATTTTAAAGAATTGGAGACTATCAGGTTGTGGATATATTTATATACATTATACATTATAATATAACTCTTGGTATTCTTCTATATACAGTGAGAATTAACAGATTTAATACTAACAAAATTATTTACCATAAATAGCCAGTCTCTAACCTTTTATATTAGGTTGGTTATACATATATTTTTCATGTCACTAACATGCCCTGACAAAGCCAGCCTTTCGGAGAAGTGAAGTAGGCAACAACCATGTAAGTGAGATTGGAGGCATCTTTTCTCTTTCAGCCCATCAATAAATTTAGCTGTTGGAGCCACATTTTCAGTGTTAAAACGTGCCTCTCTGGATGGGATCTGAGTTATTACGTATTGCCACCCTAGGATGAATTTGTGTATTAAATCTTCCGGATAAAAGCAAGATGCCATCAGGTGTGTGTACAGAGAGGGTTGGGGTGCACACGCCTGGAAGAAGAGCCAGGAGTGATCATAATGGAGACAGTATGGTAAGAATGGAATAGTACTGAAATGGAGATACTAAAAATGAAACCGTCTTAATGCCACCTTCTGCTAAGGCTGACCTTGGTCTCTGCTACCTTGATCTTTACTTTGTCTTGAGGCAAGGCATATGAGGCCATTGATTTATGTGAGATGGCCTTGTGTGAGCACAGTTTGAAGCTTGAGAATGTAAACTTACCTGTATGTGCACCTTAACCTATTTCTCCAACAGTGAAAACATCGTCAGGCAAACTCAGATCTTCACAAACTTAAAATGAGTGGCTTCCTGTGCACTGCCAGGACACCTGCTGGGGCTCTTTCAAATTTTACATATTACACTTTTTGAATGTCAATTTTTCCTCTATGGAAAGCTGGCTTTCAGTAAGTTTTCCAATACATATTAAACAAAGGAAGTAAAACCTTTGTCATCATCATAAGTGAAAGTCATTAAAAAAACAAGCAAGACAATGTAATGGTTGCCATTCTGACTACTGGTACATTTTACTACAGTAATTTTGGTGCAACTGTCTGGATGTAAAAATCACCATTTTCTTATTTTATTTCTTGATTATCAATAATGTATACAACAGACATTCCCAACTGTATTCCATTTCCAATCTCTCTCCAATTTTGATAGAGTTCTACTCTCCACTTTATTTTTGTATTATTTAATTTCATTTATATAATGATTTTATATTAATTTTATACAAAAAGTTTTTTAAAAAATTTCTTTTGTCAAAGAGAGCTAACCTCTATGATTCTATCTCTTCTTCACCCGAAACTATCATTCTAAAAACATTTTGTGGTATTAAATATATGTGTAGGACCCTAAGAACAATTAAATTTAATTGAGAATCCCCTATTTAGTCTGGAGTTTAAAATGAGGGACCACATGTTGACCCACCTTACCTAACGTAATATATTTATCCAATCAAATCTGCATTGCAGGTGGAGTCTTTACCTTCTGAGACACCAGGGAAGCCTAGCCCATTCTCTAGAGCAGTTTTTTCAGCATTTGTAATTTGATATCCCCTTTTGAGAAACAAAAGTTCAAAGCCTTTGCCCTTACTCCTGAAATTTTCAGGTCACTCCACCAAGAATTTTTAAGAGCTTTGTTTTCTAAAATTTATTATAAGAATAATAGCTGGATTTTGTATGCACCAATATTGGATATTAAGACTTTGTTTAAAGAGAAAACAGAATATTCACATTTTGTCTTCACTAACTTAATTGTTCTTATGCTTTTTTCTATTTGTTTAATATAAACTCTGATGGTGATTAACACTTTGGCAAGGGTGTCTGTTCAACACATTATTTGATAATAAAATAGATACTTTTTTTTAGGTTGCATTAAAATGTTATTTACCAGTTAAATAATATTCTTTAGATGTAGTATGTCACTAATGGCAAATGTTTTACTAGTTCAGAGGTAGGTCTAAATAGGCTAAATAATAGGCATCACCTAAGTGTAATGGTTGAATATCATTGCAAATAGTATTTGGGGCATGTTTATGGGAACACTTACAATTATTTTTGAAGGATGGTGAACATTGGCCTACAGATGCTCATGGATATTGGCTGATAACCCTAAAAGAAAACATTAAAAAAAAACCGCAGTAAGAACTCTATAAGTAAGGCAACTATTCATGCTATTCACATATAAAGTGTTAACTAGAAAGTAATGAGGCTGATATCCATTAGTGCCAGAATAAAGACAGCTTCATTTATACAAAATGAATTAAAAAAAAAACAAAAAATAAGCATTAGTATAGCATGTACATCAATGTCAGTCCTTCAGTTAAAGAAGAAATTAAATATCAGTTAAATGTTATAAATGAATCAGCAAAATTCTAAGCCAAATATTAAGTTAAAACATCATTTCATATAAAATAATTACAGATCAGTAGTACTTAAGTGCTAGCTATGTTACCCATATGTATTAAAACAATACTGAAAGCTGGAAAGGGAAATAACATTTGAAAAATCACCATTTCCATATTAGTTATTTTAAAAGTATCAATTGACAGTATTTATTTTGAGATGTGGAAACAAAATTAAAACAAACATTAGCTAGCTACATCTTTGCAGTAGAACAAATAACTTTGGTGTAACAACATTAATATTTAACATGTTTTAAGCATAAAGAGTTTCCCAGAGCATACTAAACATGACCCAAAAGTTTTAAATACAAAATATAAAGCTGTGGAACAGACTCAGAACCCCAGAGTTGGTATAAAGATTCGTTTAAGTTGAAGATATTTTGAGATTCAATATATGCAGAAAAAAAGCCACCTGGGAGCTTCCCTTATCTGACTAAAAACAACAACTTCTGGGAAATGAGGCTACCATAAACCCTCTCTCCAGGGGAGTTTTATGGCTCTTGAAGATGGAAAGATCACTCATACCTGTATAGACAAACATTACCACAATCTTATCTCCTGTCAGCTCTCCTAAAACCCATTTGTCTTTCCTAATGAAACCTATTTGTTTTTTTTCCATAGAAGCAATTCCTTACCCTTCCCTTTTTCCTACTAAATTAGGTATTTATGCCTTTAACTTGAACCATTAAACAATCCAGCTGCTTTCTTTTGTGGCTTCTTATGCATATGAAATAAACCTTCTACTTCTTTTAATCTCGCCTTTGTCAGTTTAATTTGCAGGCCTCATTTACTGAGCCCAAGAGGGTAGAAGAAAATATTTTCCTCTGCTACAAAGCTAATCCTTTCATTCAACTAAGTAAGTAAAATAGTATGCTGTAAAGACCATTTCTCCTGTGATGAGAAATACATATGAAATGTTAATTACTGTACTATTTGAAACATTAAAATATTTTATTAGCTCATAATCATCAACCTAAATTAGCATGCTTAAAGCATAGTATATAATATTTGTGTGATAAAATTTAAAGCCACAATTTAAATAATTTAATGTAACTACCCCTTTAATCATCCAAGATACAATGGACCATAAGAACAAATTGTTATATTTTTCATTCCTGTAACAGTAAATAAAAATAATTGTTCTGAATTCAAAGTTGTAAAAAACAACTTGGATGAAACTTTGCTGTTTTACTCTAACTTTCAGAAAATACATTTAATGTTATAAATTAAAGAATTGAACCAGTATTTTCTTATCTCTTTTACAGCTCCGAGTAGCACAAAGATTTATTGAAATAACTATGTGAGAACACACAATCACATTAAAGCTCTATTTTAATGAAATGGTAGAGGACTTATAGTATATAAAAACAATTTCTTCAGGAAAAGGGATGTAAAACTGGTTCTACCTAGTATGTTTCAAGAAGCAGAGGTACAAAATTAGTAGTAATCTTGGAGCAATGGTGAGACTCCATGCTTGGTGATGAAGTTGATGGCCAAGTTATTAGTCTATACAATAAAAATTTTACATAGCAATGCTGTAAAGCATAAAACCTTTTAATACACAGTAATGGCATGTTCTACCTGCTGTAAAACACACTTAATTTCACTATCCTGTACAAGTTACCCTTGCAGGGACTTAGACATTTGTGGTCAGAAGGGAACTGCTGCCAATGGAATTACAGCCTCCTAGTGTTAACTGTGACTATTGCAGTCAGAACATTGTGAGCTGTGATTGTGGTTATGCCATTTATTTTGTGAAGGATTTATTTATTTCAAATTCCCACCCCACCCCTTGGGGAAAGATTGATATATCTCATAATGAAGCATTTCTGCTCATTCATAAAAAAACGACAATGTGATAGTTAGAACAATTTCTTCAAAATCTGTTAACTGAAAATATACTTCCTGGTGTTTGTAAAATGTTAGTGTACATGCCTTAAATTTTAATTAATTTTGAAGAAATCTGGAATAGCCTAGGGGAAATTAAATCTTCTTCTCAATTTCTGTGTCTCTTCAGCCCTATTTGATTTGCTCCTCCCCCACAACCACAGCATTCTTTATATTGTTTTGCATCTATCACACACTCTCCTTTCCTAGCCTTTTTCTCTCATTTATACATAAGTCTGAGATATATTTTCTGTTCCTTTTTATTTATTTTTAATTGGAGGATAATTACTTTACAATATTGTATTGGTTTCTGCCATATATCAACATGAATCAGACATGAAAGTATACACCTTTCTTCCCTCTTGAACCTCCCTCCCATCTCGCACCCCTTTCCACCCCTCTAGGTTGTCACAGAGCACCAGATTTGAGGTACCTGTGTCATACAGCAAGTTTCTACTGGCTGTTTATTTTACATATGGTGATGTATGTTTCAGTGATACTCTGCTAATGTTCTGTCATTTTAAGTTTCTATCCATCTTACTGGATAGTTCTTTTTTTGAAATTTCCTCCTGATTTTTATAGATTTTTCTCTTTTGTAGGCCACTGACTCTAGATAGAAAAGAAAGCTACTTCTGACCACAAACTCACTCTGCATATCAATCCAAACACTATATAATTCCCTCCCACAAAAATAGCATAGGATATTTTTGAATCTCATATATGCAATCCTATTACCTCCTAGACTATTTATAATTGCTTTGAAAAGTGACATTAAAGGTAATTTTGTGATTGTTCAATCTGGCTTTTCCTACAAAAAGTATTTTGCTTTCAGCCTGCCCTGAAAAACAATATTACAAAATGGTGGTTTCGATTCAAATTGTACTTTTAAAGTCCTAAGAACTCTGTGAGGATTTAATGGATAAGTTTGCTGTTTTATTTTCCCTCAGTTGAATTAACGGGGGAAAAGTAGGCATTTAGAGTGCAGTGTCTATCAAAGAAATGCCTATCTTAATGTGGCTAAGAGTCATCACTAAAATTCCAGTACTCAGTCCTGAGTTGGATGAGGAAATGCTAACATTACAAGAGCTGAATGTACTTCTTCAGAATAACATGGAGAGTCCACATTTAAAAATAAAGGGTCGTTTTTCAGGATTAAACCACGACCACATTTGAACCAAAATGTACCCTTTATTGTCCACTTTGGCATTTAAAAAATTCAATAAAGCATAATTTACATGTAATAGAATGTACATATTTAAAGTATAGTCCAGTTTTGATGAAGGAGTACACACCTCTGTAATCACCATGCCAATGAAGATGGAATGTTCCATCCTCCTGCTCCACTGTAGTCATTTCATCCCCACTCCCTTTCTCCAGGCAACCACTTTCTTACTTTGATCACTATAGATTATTTTTGCAATTCTAGAATTTCATAAATTGAACCATACAGTACGCTCTTTTTCTTTTCTATTTCTTCTATCTTTTGTTCAAAACATGTTTTCTTTCTTTCATGGAGTTTTATTTACAGACTGTTGAAAGCAAACATATCACCTTGCTTTATACTGTTGACTTATTAACCTTATTTTTCTCTTCAAGTTACCATGGATTCTTTAATATCTCAATTTTTGTCTAACACAGTCCTGCCCTTTAAAGCATGTATGCCAGAAAAAAATATTAAAACAAGTGCTGAGGAATGTAAATAAGATTTTTAACATAAATTTAAATGAAATGTATGTATTTTCATAGCCATTATGAGATTGTTTGTTTTAATGGGGAGTTTATTAAATAGTAAATGTGTGTGTGTGTGCTCAGTTGTGTCCCCAACTCTTTGCAGTCCCAAGGACTATAGCCTGCCAAGCTCCTCTGTCCATGGAATTTTCCAGGCAAGGATACTGGAGTGGGTTGCCATTCCCTTCTTCAGGGGATCCTCTGCAGGAATCTTACCCATGTCTCCTGTGTCTTCTGATTGGCAGGCAGGTTCTTTACCAGCTGAGCCATAGGGGAAGCCCTAAATGGTAGATACCTATATAATATCTTGTGTAGAAAGTACAAGTTTTTTAAATTTATTTTTTAATTGGAGGATAATTGCTTTACAATGCTGTGTTGGCTTCTGCCATACAACAACGTGAATCAGCCTTAAGTATACATATGTTCACTCTCTCGGACCTCCCTCACAACGCACCCCCGCCCCTGCCCTCACTGCATCCCACCCCTCTGGGTTGTCACAGAGCATCAGGTTGAGCCCCAGTTTTTATGTTCAGGTTTTATATACTTCAGAAATTTTTTTTTTTGATGTTGGCACCTAAAATGTTCAACAATTGAAAGTTCCTACTAACGTGAAATGCTGCTTCTGCTGCTGCTAAGTTGTTTCAGCCGTGTCTGACTCTGTGCGACCCCATAGACGGCAGCCCACCAGGCTCCTCTGTCTCTGGGATTCTCCAGGCAAGAATACAGGAGTAGGTTGCCATTGCCTTCTCCAATGTGCTGTATAGTACACCGCTATTGTAAAAGAATAATGCAAAGCCAATCAAAAGGGAGGCAGTTTTGCTTCATAAATAACTTCTGAATAGGTGTAATTTTAAGGAAGCATGTTCCATATTAAAGACTTAGAAAAAACAGATGGCAAGCTTGAATCAACTGCTTCTTATGGTATTCAACCACAAATAGCATATACACGAATGTTTTCTGATATAAATGCCTCATTTCTGGAAAGGATAGTCATATTTGGCAAGCGCTGACTGGATAGAATGAAATAAATGAACTAGCAGTTTAAGTTTGTGCTAAGTCACTTAGTTGTGTCCGACTCTTTGCGACCCCGTGGACGGTAGCTCACCAGGCTCTTCTGTCCATGGAATTCTCCAGCAAGAATCCTGCAGTGGGTAGCCATTCCCTTCTCCAGGGAATCTTCCCAACCCAGGGATCGAACCAACGTCTTGCGCATTGCAGGTGGATTCTTCACTGTCCGAGCCACCAGGCAAGAATTTGAAATTTACATTTTCCTAATTACTTGCTTTTGAACACGAGTACTTTGAACACCTCCCTTTTACTGATTGTGCAGGACTAAAATAAATTTAGTAACAAAAAATAAGGATAATAGAAGCTCTGATACAAAATTTGTTAACATTTTGAAGTGTAAAACAATTATGGATTTAGACAGAAAAGTCAAGACCGTATTGGCTGGCTCCAACCACAACTTTTCTTTTTTTTTTTTTGCCAATGCCTCTTAGTATATAACCAACCTCTGCCATTCCCAGCAGGTACATCTGTTAAAAATCTGCAAGTTTTCAGAATAAGCAAATCTATAGTGACAGAAAGGATCTCTCGTTGCCTAGAACTGTCTGAGGGAAGAAGGGATATAGAAGCTTGAGGAGTGGGGAGTGACTACTAATCTATATAGGGGTTCTTTCGGGGGCAAAAATGTTCTAAATTGTGAGGATGGTTGTACAAGCTCTGCAAGTATACTAAAAATGGGTTGCATACTTTAAAATGGGTGATTTGTATAATATGTGAATTTTGTCTCAATGAAGCTGAAAAGATTTTGAGGGTAAATCCATTACTTCAAAAGAAAAATCTTGAAATAACTTTGAAAGATTGATTGTATTACTTAAAAATCTATTGGGGAATATATTGAGTTCACATAATAATCATGTGAATATTTATACATGTAAGAATCATGAAAGGACACCTTTTAATTTAAAATAATAATTCTAATATGTGAAACTCTGCATGTGTAAATGTGTCATTTTGTAATGATGTGTAAGCTGGGTCTGGACATTAAAAAGTAAAACTAAATGACAAATATGGCAAGACGACTAAAACATTATGAAACCTTTTGCTTTTAATTGAATAATAGACATTCAAAGATTGATCTTTATCTAGTCTTTTTCTTGCATCAGCAAATATTTAGTGTTTATATATAATGAGAATGATGTGAACTTTTCTATTTGACATGAGTCTTTGATCTTAATACCAAGCCATATATTCCAGTGACTTCTCTGGTGAGGAAATGTCAAGTCTCTAAGCATTTAATAAATGGCCAAGTAGAAGAAACTCTACATTCTTTATTATAGGCAAAAATTGTCTTCGATACTTCATTTTGACTTCTCTAGTCATGTTGATATTCATTAAAAGTTATTTTGGAAGGGCTCTGTACCTTGTTATGCAAATTTATATATTCCTTTCAGCTTTTCTTTTGTTTAAACTGTAGCAGCATACATATATATGTATATATATCAACTGCTGGTTTTAATTAAAAAAAAATTATAAGACACTGAATTCAGAATTGAGTTACAAACTAGTGACAGATTCTGAATAATTCATATGGTTTAGCTCTGATTAGTATTTGGAAGCTGATTCTTAAAATATTTATAAAGAGCAGGTGGATTTATTTGGTATGCTTAAACTTTATTTAAAAATATCTAGTGATAATATTTACTTAACTTGAAGTGACAAACTCCACTGTAAAATTATAGGAAAAACTCAAGACAAAAATACATTGTCAATCTGAAGCTATATATCAGAAGAAAATATTTTAAATTTATAGAAAGACAAGGTAGATCTTTTCAATTTGACATGAATTGATTTGCATTTGAAAGGCAGGTACTATGCTTAGATTTGAGTTTGTTAATTATGAAAACATATGACTATTATATGAAATTAAATTGACTATTAATATGAAATTAGATTAAAATAAAATCAATTATTATGCTATTAAAATCAGTTCAGTTCAGTTGCTCAGTCATGTCCAACTCTTTGCGACCCTATGGACTGCAGCATGCCAGGCCTCCCTGTCCATCACCAACTCCTGGCGCTTACTCAAACTCACATCCATTGAGTCAGTGATGCCATCCAACCATCTCATCCTCTGTCATCCACTTCTCCTCCTGCCTTCAATCTTTCTTAGCATCACGGTCTTTTCAAATGAGTCAGTTCTTCATACCAGGTGGCCAAAGTACTAGAGTTTCAGCTTCAGCATCAGTCGTTCCAATGAACACCCAGGACTGATCTCCTTTAGGATGGACTGGTTGGATCTTGCTGTTCAAGGGACTCTCAAGAGACTTCACCAACACTGCAGTTCAAAAGCATCAGTGCTTTGGCACTCAGCTTTTTTATAGTCCAACTCTCACATCCGCACATGACTACTGGAAAAACCATAGCTTTGACTAGATGGACCTTTGTTGGCAAAGTAATGTCTCTGCTTTTCAATATGCTGTATAGGTTGGTCATAGCTTTTCTTCCAAGGAGTAAGCATCTTTTAATTTCATGGCTGCAGTCACCATCTGCAGTGATTTTGAAGCCCTCAAAAATAAAGTCTGTCACTGTTTCCACTGTTTCCCCATCTATTTGCCATGGAGTGATGGGACCAGATGCTATGATCTTAGTTTTCTGAATGTTGAGTTTTAAGCCAATTTTTTCACTCTCCTCTTTCCCTTTCATCAAGAGGCTTTTTAGTTCCTCTTCACTTTCTGCCATAAGGGTGGTGTCATCTGCATATCTGAGGTTATTGATATTTCTCCTGGAAATCTTGATTCCAGCTTGTGCTTCTTCCAGCCCAGCGTTTCTCATGATGTACTCTGCATAGAAGTTAAACAAGCAGGGTGACAATATACAACCTTGACGTACTCCTTTCCTAATTTGGAACCAGTCTGTTCTTCCATGTCCAGTTCTAAGTGTTGCCTCCTGACCTGCATACAAATTTTTCAGGAGGCAGGTAAGGTGGTCTGGTATTCCCATCTTTTTCAGAATTTTCCACAGTTTATTGTGATCCACACAGTCAAAGGCTTTGGCATAGTCAATAAAGCAGAAATAGATGTTTTTCTGGAACTCTGTTGCATTTTTGATGATCCCATGGATGTTGGCAATTTGATCTCTGGTTCCCCTACCTTTCCTAAGTCCAGCTTGAACATCTGGAAGTTCACAGTTCATGTACTGTTGAAGCCTGGCTTGGAGAATTTTGAGGATTACTTTACTATCATGTGAGATGAGTGCAATTGTGCAGTACTTTGAGCATTCTTTGGCATTGCTTTTCTTTGGGATTGGAATGAAAACTGACCTTTTCCAGTCCTATGGCCACTACTGAGTTTTCCAAATTTGCTGGCATACTGAGTGCAGCACTTTAAAAGCATCATCTTTTAGGATTTGAAATAGCTCAACTGTAATTCCATCACCTCCACTAGCTTTGTTCGTAGTGATGCTTCCTAAGGCCCACTTGACTTCACATTCCAGGAGGTCTGGCTCTAGATGAGTGATCATACCATCGTGATTATCTGGGTCCTGAAGATCTTTTTTGTATAGTTTTTCTGTGTATTCTTGCCACCTCTTCTTAATATCTTCTGCTTGTTAGGTCCATACCATTTCTGTCCTTTATTGTGCCAGTCTTTGCATCAAATTAAGATACAAAAGCAGAATGGAATTTCATGATATATATAGTCAACATATTTCTTATGTTATTGTAACTATTTTTTTTTTCCCTAGTAAATATGATTTTGGGGAACTTAAGGTGAATCTGTTTTTTTTTTCTTCTTCTACTGTTTATTATGTGCTAGGTTATTCATGCAATTATATATCCCTCAAGGCACAAATTATTACCCTAATTTTTAAGATGAGAAAGCTTAGATTCTAAAACCTATTTAAAGTACTCTTTACAACTATACCCCAAACTACCCTTAGAACAATTGCTTACTATATGTTAAAGAGTATATAGGTAACAATCAGTCCAAATATAACAATAATCTTTATTAAAAAACACCATCTTCCAAAGCTTTAACTGTTTCAATCTTTACATACTAAAAGGTTTTAGTCACAAAGGTCTCTAAGTAATTTGACACAAATTACTTTAAAAAAGTAATTTTTTAAGACTTTTTAAAAAGTCGTTTTAAAAAATATGATTAATTTCTTCCATTTTCCTATTTCATTGCCAATTGCTATCATTAGATAACATTTTGCACACTTTTCCACCTTTAATTCTGTTAGTACATGATTATTATCTCACCTTTAACAAATGAACTGAGATCGTTGACAAGATATACATTCTTGATTTGTATAAATTAATGTATGACTAATATCTCCTGAATTGTCTTCCATTTAGCTCTCCGAGAATCCCTCAGTGACTAAGTAACTGTTATATTGAGAGTCTGTTTTTTCCATGAGTATTTGGGAAGCTTTTTAAAATTTAGGGCTGTTAATCAAGGTGCCCAGAGAGGGCAATGGCACCCCACTCCAGTACTCTTGCCTGGAAAATCCCATGGACGGAGGAGCCTGGTAGGCTGCAGTCCATGGGGTCGCTAAGTCAGACTGAGCGACTTCACTTTTACTTTTCACTTTCATGCGTTGGAGAAGGAAATGGCAACCCACTCCAGTGTTCTTGCCTGGAGAATCCCAGGGACGGGGGAGCCTGGTGGGCTGCCGTCTATGGGGTCGCACAGAGTCGGACACGACTGAAGCGACTTAGCGGCAGCAGCAATCAAGGTGCCATGAAAATAGCATACACAGCCTTTGTAGTCAGACAGCCTTAGTTTTGGTTCCCCGCTCTACTCCATTTAACTATGTATTTGGGCATGTGACTTAACCTTCCTATGTCTCCATTTCCTATTTATTATGGTGGTGGTTAAAATTACATAAGCTGATATACAGACTGCCAAATGCACTGACTGGAATATGATGGGGGCTCAATACTTGTAAAATTCCTTTCCTTTCCTCTCCTCTTATTACTAGAAGTTCCCATGATTTCTTCCCTGAACCACCTCCTACCTGGAAGATTCTGTTCTATATTTACTACGTAGAATGGTAAATATAAATAATTAAAGTAATACTATAGTTTAAAAGTTCTGACACAAGGTTGGATGAATAGAAAATTGATTCCACTGATCACGAGGATTTTCTTAAGCTATCCATTTTCCTTCTGGTTACTATTTCCTCTAGAGCACATCTAAGTGAAAGTTAACTATTTAACATTTGATTACAAGATAATTGAGTGTTTCAATTCAGTTTCAAATCAATCCAATATTTGCAAAGTGTGCATGCAAGTGAATAATGGAAAAAGGGTCGCAGAAGTTAAACAGACTTCATTCTATAAAATGTATGTCATTGTTTTCTTACCTTTTATATCATGCCATTGATCTCATGATTGTTTATATTATGATTTCATCTCTCACCTAAGCTGTTGTTCACAGATTGTCTTTAAAATCCATGAAGGTCACTGGTTTGTTTTCTTATAAAATGACATAATGGATTAAAGCTGGAATTCTGTAGATAGTGACTCATGCTTGCATTCGTATATTTTAAAAGATGTAATTTATAGAAAGGAAGCATCCAGCCTTGAGGTGTTTCAGATTTCAGTTGCTCCAACAAATTAAAAATGGCTAACATAAATAAGTGCATATGACCTGTCAACTAGTCAGTCATCTAATTTAAACCTCAAAAAAAATTATTTTATTTGTATTTTACATGTTTCTTTCCCTCATTGTGAATATATATGTGTAACATATCTCACAGAAATCTTTACCTCTATGTCAGTAAGAATAAAAGTGATCATCTTTAAAGTATTCACATACTCATACTAACTTTCAAATTATTGAAGCCAAGAATGTAAATGTACTTTCTGTTCATTCTGAATTTATTAAGCATGACACGCTTCTCAAGGACAGTACAATGTAGTAAAAATTTTAAAGGTGTTCATTTAATATGCCACATAGCCTTCAAGAAGCAGTGGGCCATGGTGGAAAAGAACCTGATTTCAGATTTAGTTGATTTGGGTTCTCTTTGTAAGCTTTGCCGGTAGTTAGCTGTGTGACCTGGAACAGGTCAGGAACCGTCTCAAAGGCCTTAATTTTTTCATCTTTAAAACACAAACATTATTAAATCTGGTACACATGCTATTGGTATACTTTTGTTCTATTGCTTTGTTAAAATGGTTAGTACTTAATTCATTATTGCTTTTATAATTTCATCCATGCATTTAGGAATTATAAAGTACTTTGCTAACATTCCTAAAATTATTAAATTCCATAAATAATCTAATTATCAAAATGATTGAATTCCATAAACAATCTAATAAAACCTCTTTTGATGTCAAGAACTGTCACTTGATATTCAGACAATTGATTTTACCTGGAATTATAAACTAATGCTCATTATTTATTTTCTTACAAGATAAGCCAAGGTGTAACTCAGATATCTCAGGGCTTACTAATAACAAATAATTCACATGACTCCTCTGTGTAAGAATTTTACTATTTCCACTTGCCTTGTTCGATTAACCTAACCCATTTCTGGACAGACAGGAAGTACTAATAAACTCATGTTTGCTGACTCATTCTTTAAGTAAATTAAGAGTGACAGGATTGAATGACTCCAGACTCATGGAGATATTTTTTTTATAAAAATATTATCCATCTGAAAAATTGGGTTTTATATCAGAGTTTTAATCCCACATAATTTCTTTTTTAGGGCTTCCCTGATGACTCAGTAGGTAAAGAATCTGCCTGCAATGCAGGAGACACAGAATACAAGGGTTTGATCCCTGGGTTGGGAAGATCCCCTGGAGGAAGAAATGGCAGCCCACTCCAGTATTGCCTGAAAACTCCCATGGATAGAAGAGCCTGGCGGGCTACAGTCCAAAGGGTTGCATAGAGTCAGACAGGACTGAGTGACTAAGCATGCAATCTCTTTTTTATCTACATTCCTCCCTGAAATATCTCTAATTTGACAGTGGCCTTTTCCTGCCAAATCCTTTATGTAAAGTTTATATACTAGAGCTCTAACTAGACTCTAAACTACTGGAGATAAGAAGTAAGTATTGTTTCCTCTTCTGGGAGGCCCTGGAGTACTGTCAAATGTCTTGTACAGAGCAGAACCTTAACAATCACTAAATGTAGTAATAAATAAAGTTTGGGGGGAAACTAGGAGTTTCATTTTGAAGATTCTGTGATAAATATGACCCTTAGATATTCTCCAGAGCTTTGAATAACTAATTCTTAAAATTTGGATCTTTGTTCTTTTCTCTATACAACCTTCTCTCTATTAGAAAGTTTTTACATTCAGCTAAACCAGACTGGTATGAATTGCTCTAAATTCCTTTACCTCCAGGCTTGACCTGTCTCCAGAAATCAAATATTATATTTTCAGCTATCCAAAGATCCACCATCATCTGATGGTGTATGTCTCACCATTAATTTAAATATACTTAAATCAGTACCTAGTCCCTAATTGACTTTTCTCACATTGTGTATGTTACATGAATGTCCCACCCCTTGGATGGTTTCCCTTCCTCTGTGTCAATTCAAACCCTGGTTACCCTTAGGATCCAGTTCAGTTCCGGTCTTACAATAAGATGCCCTTAATTGTTTCTCTTTCTTCATTTGCATATGGCACATAATTTAGTACTTCATTGTATAATGTCTTAATTTTTGTTGCATGTCTATATATTTTGTCTTATCAAATAAAATGTAAGTCCTATGGTAGGAATTATAGCACACAAGAAATGTTCATTAAATACCGGCTTGACAGTTTTTTGGTCTCTAAAATAAATACTATATTCTCTGCCATGTTTTTATAATGTCAGGCATAATTAAGCCTCAAAAAATACTTTTTTAGTGATGATGATAAAAATCTACATGGTTGCTCAGCTAGATCTGGAATAGGCTCCAGTGCCACAGACTGAAACCTGGCTGAGGACAAAAGTTTGAATAATTCTTTTGAAATTATTATATACCAAATGGTATAACTTTTGATTCATTAAAGATGGTAATAAAGGAATTAGATATTTTTCAGGGGGATGTAATTAGAGATCAAAGTAAAATACAAGGAGAAGTCACGAACAAATCATAAATGAGCTTTCCTTTGTTCCTTCTTGCTATCTGGGGTCACCTTCAAAGACTCAGAAGTTGTAAATTCAGAGTAAGCTGAATACTCCTCATAAAAGATAGGTTTTGATACAAGGGAAAAGGATTATATAAAGTACAATAAAAGACCTTCAGATGAATATCTGTCCACTAATTTTCTTTTCTTTGGAAGTCCTTTATAAAGTAATAACTTATGTGTCCAATTAAATCTTAGAATATATTAAAGAAATGAGATAATTTCTAATTAGAAAGCTCAATCACAAATTAAGCATTGACAATGTTGATATCCAGCAAGATATTAATGAGCTCCCCATGAAAAATTATCCACTGAAAACTGACTTTGGAGTAAAATAATTCAATAGTCCATCAAATTTTATTTGAGAACTAATAGGACCACTTTATGCTTTAATTTATCAGAATTTTCTTCTGAAAAAAAAAAAAGCCTTTCCCAATACTTGTATTTAATGCTATTTCAACCATACAAAGTATTTTCTGTTATTAGGGCTCTGGTTATCACAGGAAATTTGAACAGTGGCAGGGCTAGTGGTTATAAAATAAGGAAAAAGACATAGGTTGAAATACTCTATTGAAATATTGAGAGGAAATCAAAGAGGGGTTGATTGACTTTCAAGAAACCATCCTTGGCTAAAGTAGAACTGGACAGCTAGCTAGCCTTACAATTTATTCTGCAGGAAGAGATTTGGATTTATTTTTAGGTTTTTATCAAAGTCATGTTGCTCATCAATCAGCCTGTATTTATTTAAACCTTGACCATATGTAAATGAATGTCTGCTCCTCTGTAGAAAAATAAACATTTGTCATACATTCTTTAATTATCCCAGAATACAATTTCCCTCTCTCTCTCTCATCTTTGTACCATTTATTTCTGAATACCTAAATTTCTCTGGAACTAAATGTCCATGGTGTGAGAGGAAGGGGGTATACTGGAAATAGACTAAAATTTTGAATAACAAAGCATGGATCTATTTGAATCCTGGCTATACATCTAACTCTGTGATCTTGAATGAGTGGTTTAACCTTTTTTATCACTAGTTTTCTCATTTTTATAATCAATATAATAATACTGGCTCTCACTAACTCTTATGCATACATGCTCAGTTGCACAGTCCTGTCTGTAGCCTGCCATGCTCCTCTGTCCATGGAATTTTCCAGACAAGAATACTGGAGTGGGTTGCCATTTCCTCCTCCAGAGGATCTTCCTGACCCAGGGATCAAACCTGTATCTCCTGTGGATCCTGTATTGGCAGGCAGATTCTTTACCACTGAGCCACCTGGGAAGCCCTAACTCCCAGTTATGTTTAAAATGAAATGAAAAGATGGATAAAGATATTTTAAAACTCTAAACCTCTATAAATATAAATTTTATTTATTTAAACCTCTATAAATGTAAATTTTATTAAGGTAAGAAAAGTAGTTAATAATAACGATATTCAGTGACTTCTTATAAATACTTCTGGTATATATATATATATAGCCTGTATTAGAAAGTAAGATAAATAATGAGAGAGAAGAAAGGAGGGAAAGGAGAATGAAAGAGTAGCTCTTAGGCTAAAAAATCTATAGTAGCAAATAAAGAAAATTTAAAAGAAAAAGTTTAAAAGGTGATAAACGAGAATATAACATAGATATTCACTTGAATTTTTAAAAATGTACCTGTCTTAGCAACTATGTGGTATTATCAATAAATTTTGAGTTCTCTGCATGTGATGTATATTTATTCTTCCTGAAACATAGCTATAAGAGTTAAAATAATGGGAAGCTTTAAACTAGGAAGCATAAATATCTCTAATTTTCTTCCTTCCTATGGGTAAAAGAGTTATTGATGTTTAAAGGTTGACAATATGTATCACTGGAATAGTTTGTATTTCTGCATTACTTTCATATTGAAAAGACTTTTGCTGAAGCATTTTGATCCACTTGACCTTTGCTTCTTTTTCAACTTTGTATATCTATTAAGCATTTTTAAATAAAAAAAAAGTTTTACAACTTAACTCCCTCAAAAAGCAAAATAGTTATCATGTTATGATTCACCATTCAAGATTACATAGAAGTCTTATTAGAGAATCTAGAAATATCAATAACCTCAGATATACAGATGGCACCACCCTTATGGCAGAAAGTGAAGAGGAACTAAAAAGTCTCTTGATGAAAGTGAAAGAGGAGAGCGAAAAAGTTGGTTTAAAGCTCAACATTCAGAAAACGAAGATCATGGCATCAGGTCCCATCACTTCTTGGCAAATAGATGGGGAAACAGTAGAAACAGTGTCAGACTTTATTTTGGGGGGCTCTAAAATCACTGCAGATGGTGACTGCACCCATGAAATTAAAAGACACTTACTCCTTGGAAGAAAAGTTATGACCAACCTAGATAGCATATTCAAAAGCAGAGACATTACTTTGCCGACTAAGGTCCGTCTAGTCAAGGCTATGGTTTTTCCTGTGGTCATGTATGGATGTGAGAGCTGGACTGTGAAGAAAGGTGAGCGCCGAAGAATTGATGCTTTTGAACTGTGGTATTGGAGAAGACTCTTGAGAGTCCCTTGGACTGCAAGGATATCCAACCAGTCCATTCTGAAGGAGATCAACCCTGGGATTTCTTTGGAAGGAATGATGCTAAAGCTGAAACTCCAGTACTTTGGCCACCTCTTGTGAAGAGTTGACTCATTGGAAAAGACTCTGATGCTGGGAGGGATTGGGGGCAGGAGGAGAAGGGGATGACCGAGGATGAGATGGCTGGATGGCATCACGGGCTCGATGGACGTGAGTCTGAGTGAACTCTGGAAGATGGTGATGAACAGGGAGGCCTGGCGTGCTGCAATTTCATGGGGTCGCAAAGAATTGGACACGACTGAGCGAATGAACTGAACTGAACTGAACTGATTGAGAAAATAAATCAATGATAAATATTCTTTAGCATAATTTCTGTAGCCTAAAGAAGTTAGTTTGTGATCTGTTAGAATAACAATAACATATACCCATGGTTTCTGCAGACATGGCAGGGTATTATCCATCCTATTAAATCATTAAATAACTTCACTTATAGAGGGTTTGTAACTGTACACAGTCTATCTTAAAACATCAAAAAATCATTGTTTAATTTGTTATTGATAACCAGTGGTCTCTTAAATTTATTTTATGTAATAAAAGACAGAGAGATTTTCACTCATTTAGTAATTTTTAAATAATATAAATCTTTTCAAATGTAAGACATTGGAATGAGTGAGTGGAAACGACAAGCTTAAAACCTGAAGCGAGGGACAAGCTTTAGCTTGTATAAAGGTTCTTTGTGTAAAGACTCATGACCACTATTTTCTGGGCTGTAAAAATCAGCTACCTGAGCATTATTATTTGAAGTGTATTTTCAGAACTAAAAAACCATTAGCATTTTCATAAGATTTACTTTTTAAACAGATGAGAACATTGACACTCATAAAAGACTAGAACCCAGGTTATTTAATTCTAAATTTACACCATAACATTTTTTCCCACAGTGCTCATGTGGTTTTATATGTTAATTATTCAGCAAATATATATTGAAAAAACCCACACTGTGTAATGATGTATGCAGAGAGTAGTGGGGGTAGAGGTATAAACATGAATAATATATAATCTTTGTCCTATGTGAATTCATAGTCCAATGGGAAAGATAAGACTCAAATTAAAAAGTGAGATGATATATATAAAACTTTAAACACCATACCTGGCACATAGGAGATCCTGAAAGCCAAAATCCAAATATGAACAACAAAGTGCAGCCCAGTGTATTTAGTGGTATAAACAATAGTGTCTATTCTCTTTCAAATTTGAAATTCAAATTCTAGCACACTTATGTGTGTGGAGGTCAACCTAGATGCTTTTTGATATGGCCAGGAGTCTTTTTATAATACAGATACAAAATCATAACATTTGAATTTTAAGCATTGCTTCTTGGCTTTATAGTCTGCAGAGTATATTCATCTACCCCCACCCCCTCACCTTGATAATAAGACAGTATGATTTTCTTTTAATGAACCATGAGACTATTTGCAGTCATTTTCCAATGTTACCCATTGCCTTGGAGATCATCACTTCATGACCCACTTTATAGTCTATTTCATCTTGGCAGTTGACAGCCACTTTGGAATCTGGAGTTGGGCAACATTATTTTGTGCCATTGTAGTGGAAATGGGGAGCCTGCAGAGTTCAAACATGGAATTGGGACGTTGTCTGAGGTGAGATTTAAAGCACTGGCCATATAATTCTATAATCACAATGGGAATGAAAAAAAATGGACACATTTGAACATTTTCCAAAAATTATTCAGAAGCTATATTGATGAATTTAATTAAAAATAAGATGAACAGAGGTGATCCAAGAATGACTCCAGTGCAGAAAGAACAAACAGTATTTCACTTATCATGTGAAAGCAGGAGGGGGTCTTTTAAAAAATATCTAACAATATAAGTGTTGCCATAAATGTATTCTGTATTATGTTGCAGAAATTTGTGTACTTTTATTTGATCCTATTGCTTCACTCTGAATCAAGACAATCAGAATATCCACTGTGGACATGAAAATTTGTCAGCTCTTCTGAAAATGGTATTAATCTAAGGTAAAAAAAAATCAAATTACTTTACAACAATACACTATCTTCTAAGGTTTTCAGTATTTTTAACTTTTAAATTCTATTTTCATTACAGTGGCAAAATTTGTGGGCGTTTTCTCCATATTCTTTTCCTTGATTATATATTCATACAATTTGTGTTTCTAGATGTATAACATTAGGGATATCAGTCATTTAATTTCAGTAGTTTCTGTGTTCTTGTTTGTAACAAAGAAATTAGTTTGAAGGACCCTTACAGAAAGATCACCTATTTCAACTCTTTCATTTTATGGTTGTAAAACTGAGCCCAAGTAGAATAAGTGACTGACCCATTGTTTTCCTCATTCATCCTAAATGGGAGGGTAGGAAAGAGAGAAATCAATAAAACCTGTACCATGAATTGAAGAGTTTTATAATCACATGAAATTGCCTTTTCTCTATGATAGAACTATTAGCTTTTGGGGGGAAGTATTGTATAATATTTCTAACATCCAACAAAGTGTAGCGCCTGTAGTAGGCCCTCAACAAAGACTTGCTAAAATCCACAGTGCTCACAGGATTTTAAACTCATCTTCATCTTATAGTTGATTAATTTGGCAGATAAACATGGATAGTGACTTTTGTAAATTTACTTGCAAAAAATGTAGATAGATTGAGGTTTGGCAGTAGAAACAGGAAAAGTTGAGGTAGGACATACTAACTCAAAACTTTGGAGAACAAGTGTCATTGTATCAGAGAGAAAGTATAATGTTGGCTTCCAGAGGCTACGGTCAGGGGAGAATAGAGAGTTATTGTTGAATAGGTATAGAGTTTGTGTTACAAGATGAAAAGAGTTACAGGGATAGATGGTGGTGATGGTTGCATGACAATGTCAATTTATCTAATATTCTTGGATTTTATACTCAAAAATGGTTAAGATGATAAATTTTATGTTATATGTATTTCCTCACAATAAAAAAATGCTTTAAAGGAAGTAACTATCCTAAAAATGATATCTTCCAAAAGGGGAAAAGAAGTCATTGTATCAGTGAGTAGTTTGAAGGTTTATACTTCTACCATGTATCATAATTTCTTTTCCATTTGCATAGTTATTTAAAAAAATAGGTATGGAAGCGTGATGAAAGAACTAGAGAAATGTCTATTGAGAAACCAGATCATTTATGGTTTCTTAAAATTTGGTTAAAAAATATTTGTTGGCAAGGTCCCATATTCTTGTTTTACTTCCACCAAAAATAATGTCATCAACTTCTCTCTGAATCTCATTCAGATTGACATTACATCGTAAAGGATATGGGCCTATTACTGTTTGAGAATCAGTGACTAATCAAAAAATGCTAGAACAAGTCACAAAGCATTAAATTAATTTTGCTTGTTTTTTTTCTAATCTAAGATGAAAAAACCCTGACAGAGTAATGACTTTATCAAAGCAATTAATTAATAGTAACCTCTAAATTCCTATCACATTACAAAAGTGAGGCAATAAAGCTCTTGGTTACAAATTTATTTGCTGCAAAGACATTTGGGGATTGTTATTTTTAAAGTTTCTGCTTCTCTATAAGCCATCAAGCCATATTGTAGAGTGAATCTACACCTTTGAAGTTGCTAATTAAAGGCTAAATAACAAGGGGATTCTATAGCCAGAATGTGGAAATATTCCTAAAATTGAGCTCATCTTCACCAGATATGTATGTGGCCAATAGAATATTGTGTCTCTCTGTTACAAGATATGACATATATACATGTATATGTGCATACATATATATATACACACACATACACATTCTCCAGGCCAAAATACTGGAGTAGGTAGCTGTTCCCTTCTCCAGGGGATTTTCCCAACCCAGGGACCGAACCAAGGTCTCCCACATTGTAGGCAGATTCTTTACCAGCTGAGCCACAAGGGAAGCCCATACACACACACACACATATATATATACACATATACACATACACACATATATGGTATATATATATATATAGATAGATAGATAGATAGATAGATAGATAGATAGATAGTATATTTTCCTGTGAAATGGAAAAATAAACCTGTACATGATAGGACTAAGCTTTAGCTAACTAGTTTAAGAAGATTTATAACTTATTAATTGATCTAAAGCACGTTCAGAGAGATTACCTGTAATCACTTCAGAGAAACCTGTTATTCTTTTAGATGCCTTAAGTTCTTAAATACTATTATTCAGGTATACTAAAAATTCTACTTTAGTTCTTCCTTTATCTTCTTTCACTTTTGCCTTAACCATTGAAACATATATTTCTCAGAGATTACATAGACACATATAGATAGACATAGATATCATATATGGGAACATATCAATCAAGATACATTAATTGATTACTTACTATAGGCAAGGAGTTTGCCATATAAGTGGGCAAAAGATTCAGACAAGAGGTGGGAGCTTGAGCCAGATCTTGAAGACCAGGTAGAACTTAGATGCATTTGAGAAGAGAGGCTCATACCACAGTACTGGACTTCTCTAGTCTGACTTCAGTATTTCTAGTAATAAATACTCACAAATCAGATTTTATGTCATTAAAATTTAAGTAATAAATGGAAGTAGTAAAAACAACTTTTGAAGGAAAAAAGCCTTTAAATATACAGAAATTTTGTGACCCCATAGACAGAAGCCCATGAGGCTCCCCTATACCTGGGATTCTTCAGGCAAGAACACTGGAGTGGGTTGCCATTTCCTTCTCCAATATTCTTTCTACCCTACATTAACTTTAGTTTAAATATTGTACTCTGATACTGTCTTTTTACCTGGGGTCAGATCAATAAACTAAAAAAATCTGACTATTACTGTTTAAGTCAGAGTTATCACATTATTTCTCTGGATGCCACTGTGAAAAGGTAATACATGGGAAATGGGGTCATAAAACCTTTCAAATATCTCTGAAATACAATAAATGATTTTTAATGACCCATCTGTCACTCTGTTTTCTGACCTTTAGGACTTCAAATTTTCCTATTTCAATTCCAAGTAGGCAACTTTAGATAAATGATCAAATTTTAATGGCTTTGCTCTGATACTGAGTGTATGTCCAACTCACACCTAACCCTTTGCACTTATCCTCTGTATATGATAGCATTATGTCTCTGATTTCATTTCACTCTTAAAATGATGTCTGCAACTCCACTGAGCTTCACTCAGGCTTCCTATCCTTGTGTCCCCTGGCATTAACAGTTCCTTCTCATTTGCTCTACTTTTGTATTGGTAGTTGCATTTCCAGACAAACTGTTACATGCCTATCTTCACCTTGCCAAGTAGCATATGAATGATTAATGAGCATTGTCAGTAATAATATCCTCATCTTCATATGGAAATCTGTTCTACCAAACACTAGTGACTACAGTAGGGAAAAAAAAATAAACTAATCAATTCCTAAACAGAGGAGTAGAGTTTACTGCTTAACAACATGGTAACTGGCATCAAATCTGCCTCGTTTTAAGCTTGATTTTGGTCAATTAGTTTGAGTAGATTAACCTTGGTGGTGCCTCAGTTCCCCCACCTGCTAACTGCGGATATTAATAGTACCTTTTCATGGGGTAGTTGTGAGACATATGAGTAATACATGTAAATCTCTTAGAAATGTGTGTACATAGTAACTTTCAATAATTAAAAGCTATTATTATCATCGTTTATACCTGTTTTTTGAAGAATGATTACTTGCTAACTTGGGCAAGTCTTCCTATCTTGATTCTATAAAGCCATACCTGAAAATACTCAATCTTGATTACTGAGATAAAATGAGAGAGATGTGGGTTTAAAATACATGTATAAAAAGATTTGAACACTGTGACATTTACTCATAGGCATCTACTAATGATTTTAAAGACAATAATCTTATTTTATATATATAAAAAAAAGAAAAGATAAAGAGAGCCTTTATCAGTTTTTAGAACCCTGTTATTTTCTAGATGTTAGTTGACATTGTCTTTGGTCTCAATGGTGTTTAATTTTGATTTTTAAAAATTATATATTGAGTCTACCTTCATACTCTGCCAATAACTCTGGTTAACTCTGAATGCTCACCCTTTGTTCCTCACTCCCAGTCTCAAGCTGCTTCATTTTCTTTGGATGATCACATTCGCTACCCACGTTCATTCCTCCTAGGCTTGGCTCATCACCTTGTACAAGCTGTCCCCAAGGCACCTTGAACAAACTCTGCATGCTCTGCTTTCTCTATTGCTCACTCCTTTTGTCAGAAATGTACCCCGCTTTGCTCTCCACCAGATGATCTCTTCCTCTTAAAGTCACTTAGACTTGAATAATAAGAAACATGTTTAAGAATTTAGGGTAGATGAATTGGTTATTGCTGACTACCTCAACAGCTTCCCATGTGCCAAAAGAAACTCTGATACAGGCGTATGGCTGGAGATGGGATGGGGAACAGGCTCATAAGAATATTTAATAGAAAAATGAGTCAGAGGAAAGCTTGGTTATTTTAACGACTATAAATGTGTAGTTATCTTAATTTTCTCCGTTAATGGTCACAATCAGAGTAGAAAATAGGATAGATTAACTCAAAATAGTGGAAGTAAAAGGTGAGGACAGTGAAATGGCAATGAGGGGTGCATATTGGGTCGTGATGAGAAACACAGGACTGACTAGGAAGAAAATGAAGTGGAGCCAAGAGAGGGCATTATAACTAAGAAATTTTGGAAGGGCCCAGGAAGACTTAATGAGGCTGAAGAGCGGTACAAGAGAAGCAGAAGTGGGGGCAGGGTGAGGCCTGAATGTCACGATCTCAGGGTAGTATTTTTTAACTTAAAATTTTAGAAATTGGTGTTTTTCAGGTGTAGCCATGGGTCTGAAGCTGAGGACCATGGGAAATAAGAGGTCAAGGAATTATGAGATTAGGCTGTTATCTGGCAATCTTCATAGATACTGGTCTCCAGAGGATGAAAAGATTAAAAACTGACCTGGTGGCTCAGAGGTTAAAGCATCTGCCTGCAATGTGGGAGACCTGGGTTCAATCCCTGGGTTGGGAAGATCCCCTGGAGAAGGAAAAGGCAATCCACTCCAGTATTCTTGCCTGGAGAATCCCATGGACAGAGGAGCCTGGTAGGCTTCAGTCCATGGGGTCGCAAAGAGTTAACACGACTGAGCGACTTCACTAAGAGCGAGCCACATCTCAAAAATCCTCATGAAGGTGTACACAACAGAGACAAGAAAGAAATGTGGGAATGGTATATATTTCCATGAAATATTGTTTAAATAAGAGTGGAAGAGACATGTCCTAGTGTTTTGGAAGTTAAAAAAAAATGGAACTAGGAGAGTTTCACCATGACTTTGAGTCTTTACATGTGGAGGGGTTATAAGATTAATGAAGCGGGGGGAGGTTGAGGATAAGAAATAATTTATATTTGAGAGATCTTTCAGGAAGTAGGAAGACTTCCATAGGAGTAACCAAGTAGGAGAAATCCAGGTTTTGATTAAAGCAAGGAGTCTACATAGAGGAAGTGTTCTGTGAAAAATCTAAGGGCCCCTACTTTCTAGTACATTGCTGACCAAAATAATTTTCTGCAATGATGGATATGGTCTATATCTGACTATCCAATAGGTAGTCACTACCCACATGTGTTTATTGGAAGGACTGATGTTGAAGCTGAAACTCCAATACTTTGGCCATCTGATGAGAAGAGCTGACTCATTTGAAAAGACCCTGATTCTGGGAAAGATTGAGGGCAGGAGGAGAAGGGGATGACAGAAGATGAGATGACTAGATGGTATCACTGACTCAGTGGACTTGAGTTTGGATAAACTCTGGGAGTTGGTGATGGACAGTGAGGCCTGGCGTGCTGCAGTTCATGGGGTCACAAAGAGTCAGACACGACTGAGTGACTGAACTGAACTGAACTGAAGTCACAGGTGACTGTTGAGTAGCTGAAATGTGATCTGTGAGACTAAGGGACTAAATTTATACCTTTTTTCAATTACAATTAGTCTAAATTTATATTGAGGGCTTCTGTGATAGCTCAGCTGGTAAAGAATCCACCTGCAATGCAGAAGACCCCAGTTTGATTCCTTGGTGGGGAAGATCTGCTAGAGAAGTGATAGGCTATGCACTCCAGTATTCTTGGTAAATAGCCACATGTGGCTGTTGGCTGTTGTATTGGACAATGCAATTCTAAAGTCTTTCTGATAGCTGTCAATAAATTTATGCTTAGTTATGATAAAAGGTTACCTTTTCAAGTGTAATAGTTCAGTTCAGTTGCTCAGTTGTGTCCGACTCTTTGTGACCCCATGAACTGCAGCACACCAGGCCACCCTGCCCATTACTAACTCCTGGAGTTCACACAAACTCATGTTCATCGGGTTGATGATGCCATCCAGCCATCTCATCCTTTGCCGTCCCCTTTTCCTCCTGCCCCCAATCCCTCCCAGCATCAGAGTCTTTTCCAATGAGTCAACTCTTCAGATGAAGTGGCCACAGTATTGGAATTTGAGCTTTAGCATCAGTCCTTCCAATGAACACCCAGGACTGATCTCCTTCAGAATGGACTGGTTGGATCTCCTTGCAGTCCAAGGGACTTTCAAGAGTCTTCTCCAACACCACAGTTCAAAAGCATCAATTTTTGGTGCTCAACTTTCTTCAAAGTCCAACTTTCACATCTATGACCATTGGAGAAACCATAGCCTTGAGCAGACGGACCTTTGTTAGGAAAGGAATGTCTCTGCTTTTGAATATGCTATCTAGGTTGGTCATAACTTTTCTTCCAAGGAGTAAGCGTCTTTTAATTTCATGGCTGCAGTCACCATCTGCAGTGATTTTGGAGCCCAAAAAATAAAGTCTGACACTGTTTCCACTGTTTCCCCATCTATTTGCCATGAAGTGATGGGCCCAGATGCCATGATCTTTGTTTTCTGAATGTTGAGTCTAAGCCAACTTTTTCACACTCCTCTTTCACATTCATCAAGAGGCTTTTTAGTTCCTTTTCACTTTCTGCCATAAGGGTGGTATCATCTGCATATCTGAGGTTACTGATATTTCTCCCAGCAATCTTGATTCCAGCCTGTGCTTCTTCCACCCCAGCTTTTCTCACAATGCATTCTCCTGCTGCTACTGCTGCTAAGTCACTTCAGTCATTTCCAACAGCCCACCAGGCTCCCCCATCCCTGGGATTCTCCAGGCAAGAACACTGGAGTGGGTTGCCATTTCCTTCTCCAATGCATAAAAGTGAAAAGTGAAAGTGAAGTCGCTCAGTCGTGTCCAACCCTTAGCTACCCCATGGACTGCAGCCTACCAGGCTCCTCCATCCATGGCATTTTCCAGGCAAGAGTACTGGAGTGCAGTGCCATCGCCTTCTCCGCATGATGTACTCTGCATATAAGTTAAATAAGCAGGGTGACAATATACAGCCTTGACGTACTCCTTTCCCAATTTGGAACCAGTCTGTTGTTCCATGTCCAGTTCTAACTGTTGCTTCCTGACATGCATATAGTTTTCTCAAGAGGCAGGTCAGGTGGTCTGGTATTCCCATCTCTTTCAGAATTTTCCACAGTTTATTGTGATCCACACAGTCAAAGGTTTTGGCATAGTCAATAAAGCAGAAATAGATGTTTTTCTGGAACGCTCTTGCTTTTATCATGATCCAGCAGATGTTGGCAATTTGATCTCTGCCTTTTCTAAAACCAGCTTGAACATCTCGAAGTTCACAGTTCACGTATTGCTGAAACCTGGTTTGGAGAATTTTGAGCATTACTTTACTAGCATGTGAGATGAGTGCAATTGTGCGGTACTTTGAGCATTCTTTGGCATTGCCTTTCTTTGGGATTGGAATGAAAACTGACCTTTTCCAGTCCTTTGACCACTGCTGAGTTTTGCAAATTTGCTGGCATATTGAGTGCAGCACTTTCACAGCATCATCTTCCAGGATTTGAAATAGCTCAACTGGAATTCCACCACCTTCACTACCTTTGTTCGTAGCAATGCTTTCTAAGGCCACTTGACTTCACATTCCAGGATGTCTGGCTCTAGGTGAGTGATCACACCATCGTGATTATCTTGGTCATGAAGATCTTTTTTGTACAGTTCTTCTGTGTATTCCTGACACCTCTTCTTAATATATTTTGCTTCTGTTATGTCCGTACCATTTCTGTCCTTTATCGAGCCCATCTTTGCATGAAATTTTCCCTTGGTATCTCTAATTTTCTTGAAGAGATTGCTAGTCTTTCCCATTTTGTTGTTTTCCTCTATTTCTTTGCATTGGTTGGTGAGGAAGGCTTTCTTATCTCTCCTTGTTATTCTTTGGAACTCTGAATTCAGATGCTTATATCTTTCCTGTTCTCCTTTGATTTTTGCCTCTCTTCTTTTCACAGCTATTTGTAAGGCCTCTCCAGACAGCCATTTTCCTTTTTTGCATTTCTTTTCCATGGGGATGGTCTTGATCCCTGTCTCCTGTACAATGTCACGAACCTCCATCCATAGTTCATCAGGCACTCTAGATCTAGGTCCTTAAATCTATGTCTCAGTTCTACTGTATAAATCATAAGGGATTTGATTTAGGTCATATGTAAATGGTTTAGCGGTTTTCCCTACTTTCTTCGATTTAAGTCTGAATTTGGCATAAGGTGTTCATGATTTAAGCCACAGTCAACTCCCGGTCTTGTTTTTGCTGGCTCTATAGAGCTTCTCCATCTTTGGCTGCAAAGAATATAATCAATCTGACTTTGGTGTTGACCATCTGGTGATATCCATGTGTAGAGTCTTCTCTTGTGTTGTTGGAAGAGTGTGTTTGCTATGACCAGTGCGTTCTCTTGGCAAAACTCTATTAGCCTTTGCCCTGCTTCATTCCACATTCCAAGGCGAAATTTGTCTGTTACTGCACGTGTTTCTTGACTTCCTACTTTTGCATTCCAGTCCCCTATAATGAAAAGGACATCTTTTGGGGGTGTTATTTCTAAAAGGTCTTGTAGGTCTTCATAGAACTGTTGAACTTCAGCTTTTTCAGTGTTACTGGTTGGGACATAGACTTGGATTACTGTGATATTGAATGGTCTGCCTTGGAAACGAACAGAGATCATTCTGTCGTTTTTGAGATTGCATCCAAGTACTGCATTTCGGACTCTTTTGTTGACCATGATGGCCACTCCATTTCTTCTAAGGGATTCCTGCCCACAGTAGTAGATATAATGGTCATCTGAGTTAAATTCACCCATTCCAGTCCATTTTAGTTTGCTGATTCCTAGAATGTCAACGTTCACTCTTGCCATCTCCTGTTTGACTTCTTCCAATTTGCCTTTATTCATGGACCTGACATTCCAGGTTCCTATGCAATATTGCTCTTTACAGCATCGGACCTTGCTTCTGTCACCAGTCACATCCACAACTGGGTATTGTTTTTGCTTTGGCTCCATCCCTTCATTCTTTCTGGAGTTATTTCTCCAGTGATCTCCAGTATCCTATTTGACACCTACTGACCTGGGGAGTTCCTCTTTCAGTATCTTATCATTTTGCCTTTTCATACTGTTCTTGGGGTTCTCAAGGCAAGAATACTGAAGTGTATTGCCATTCCCTTCTCCAGTGGACCACATTCTGTCAGACCTCTCCACCATGACCTGCCCGTTTAAGTGGATACTTTTATTAAAGGAGACAATGACTAAGATTGAAGAAGGAAATTCCTGAATGTAGAATTTCAAGTACTGTGGAACAACATGAAGGCCACTAGTTCGGAAGTCCACAGGCCTTTCTAGTGCTTTTCAAATTAGGCCATATAAGTGGTCATCTATGAATAAAGTGAAAGTGAAAGTCACTCAGACGTGTCTGACTCTTTGTGACCCCATGGACTATATTTTCCATAGAATTTTCCAGGTCCATATACTGGAGTGGGCAGCCTTTCCCTTCTCCAGGGGATCTTCCCAATTCTGGAATTGAACCCAGATCTCCCGCATTTCAGGCAGATTCTTTACCAGCTGAGCCACCAGGGAAACCCAAGAATACTGGATTGGGTAGCCTATCCTTTCTCCAGTGGATCTTCCCGACCACCAACTGGCTATCAAGGAAGTTTAACCTTAATTAGCAAGGTTAACTTTATTGTGTGCCAACTACATGTACAATGTCAGAATAAGCAATATCTTCATAAACTGCACATGGCACAGTCTTAACCACAGCTGAAGGGAGGAAGGAATAAATAGCGTGAAGTAGAGATGTTGAATACAGGGTGACAAAACATAATTAAGACTCCAGCTTATGTACATCTTATTTGAAATCCTGATTTCACTATATCATTTGTGCATTAAGATTTCAGAAGTGACTAAAGAGTTGTTGCACGTGAGCAAGAGTATTAATTTGCTGGTAACTGACTGATTGATGGTGCAGCTTAACCTCTTGGTTGAGGTCAATGTTATTTTTCAAAAATGGTGATTACTAGGCTGTTCTGTAGCAATATTCTGAGTATACTGGAAGCTTTAAAATAGTTTGAAGAAAGGCAGAGATGGAATTATTGATTGATGGAACACTAATCTGGTTATTGGCAGTTTCTGGAATTAAATAGTATACAAGTTGTAGATAAAATAACTGGAATCTTGGAACTGTGACAAATTAATAATAATAAAAAAACATGGTTTTGTGCAATAATTTTAAAAATGCTTAATATCCATGTGTTTCACACATGGAGTTAGTATACTATTATATTAATACATAACATTAATATATATAATGTTATATTTACATTAATATGTTATTAACCCAAACTTATGGTTAAGTTTTCTTAGTTTGCTTATGGCTATCCATACCATTAGTGGGACAACATTTATTATTTTCTCTGTTATATCACTAAGCTTTACCAGATCCTCTACTAAAGTAATCTCAATACAAGTACCATATTGTCTCATTTTGTGAAGTACCACTGCTAGAAAGGGAAGGTAGTGAGAAATTCTTTCATGATATGGGCCAAACAGTCTGGAGCTTCTTTAGCCATTGTAAGTTGGGGCTTATTTGCTAATGGGCTCCATAACAGTCACTTTGTTCAATCTCAGGCCTTGACCAAATTAATAAGAGTAGCTGAGGATACTTAATATTGGTTACCTGTAATCTTTCACTCAAATTTTGTTTTGTATGTTTCCTTTAACTGTAGAGTAATAAGGTTTACTTGAAGGACATAAGTGGAATAGTAAAACAATTGGGGTTTGATGCAGACTTCAGGTTATTATTTAGATTTATTTATCTACCAGTAAATGCAGAAATATTTCTAAATAATTAAGTTTCAAACAGCAGTGATATTCCTGCAAATCTAACATGATTTTAAAGTTTATTTTCCAAAGAAGAAATCTATCATCTATAAAACCTCTATGGGTGAGATGCCAGTGCTGCTTAAGCCAACTTAATAGATTAGCCCAACATTATATCAAAGATGCTAGTTTTTTACATTTTATTTCTATTGCTAAAGAAATAAACTTGTACTTCTCACATAACCTTGAAAGCACAAAGGAAGGGTTCTTATTCCACTGCCATAAATTAATCTACAAGAATACCTTGAGAAATAAAAGAGAAAAATCCAATGGTACAAATAAAATAGGAGTATCTTCCTCTTCATAGGCTTGCTATGAAGACCATGTGAAATAAGGTATATATGTAATGCTCTTCGCTCCATGCCTAGTATCCTGTAGGTTTGCAAAAATGTCAGTTCTCACCCGTCTTCCCATGAATTCATACTACATCAAAGCCCGTCATGTTATTATCTGAAAAACTCATCACCATCATCCATGACAACTCTAGATATAGACTTCTCAAGAAAGCATGGGAAAGGTTAATCAACATCTCTAGATGATGCAGATAGAAAAACACTGTCAGTGTTGGCTTAAGCATCCCAGATCCTACCTTGACATTTCAATCACAAACCTTATCCACCTTCCAAATGTCAGGGCTTGCATTGGGCTTGTTGCTGTAGATGATAAAAGCTATTAGGGGAAAAAAAATAGTGTGGACGAAATAAAGAAATATTTTATTTCCTTCCCAAAGATCAGAAGAACATATTTAGGGACTGAAAAGTATAGTTAAATATTCTATAACCTGTCTCCCCAAAATATAGAAAAATTATGTAATTGCCCCCCCTTCTTTGGAGGAGAGGTAGATGACTCTCAAAGACCAAGGCATCAGGATGCAAAGAAATTCTACTTTTCCGAAAGGATGGTATTCAGTGTGACTTAAATACTGCAAAAGAAATGCAATGATCATGGTAATCATTTTTTTTCTCCCTGTAGGGCATGTCAGTTGGCCTTTTTCATTGTGTCTGCACATATGTAGTCAACTACAGAAACACTTGATTTCTACTGTGTTCATATTTTTATTGTCAGAATGGCTGATATGTATTAATAAACTTAAACTCAGAACAGAGATGTCCTTTGCACCAGTGTGTGTGTGAGGTCACAGATGTCTGCAAACTGGGGAACTCAGAGGTTACCTACGTACTGCGCAGCACGTTCCCTAACTCCAATCATTTTAGCTCAATGCTTTTCCCCCCTAGAGCAAGGTTTTCCTTCCGTTAGCCTGCTTAAAAGATATGTGGTGAGGGGTATACGCAATTTAGGGGCTCTGCAATCCGATGTTTCCATGGCTGGGACTTGTGATGGTAATATTAATGAAGAAGCTGCGCAGTATTTGCAGTGATTCTTGACCAAATCAGATATTCTCTAAGTACCGAATGTCACCCGCTGAATTTGAGTGGGGGAGCACCGTCGCTTTAAAGGGCTCTCAGACACAACACAAAATGTTTGTCACCTCAGGTCGCAAATTACTCAACAGGAAGCAAAAAGCAAAGGGCACGGCACACTAAAGGAAAACAGACACACAGACACGTTTTGCAATGACGAACTTTATGTGGCATTAGGAATGGCAACCTGTTCTGTTTAGCAATTCCAAGGTACGCTGTTAAGATTGCTCGTCAGGTTAAACCGAATAAAGGAACCGGAATACGAAATACGAAGAAGCGCTGGTGACTTCTCGGCAATCCTTTTCAAAATACAAAACTGTCACCAAGTGACTTAGGTAAGCTAATAAAAAGGCTCGCTGTATGCCCTTATATTCTCCTCTTAAACTTACGTGACCATCAGCAGCGCTGTTCAAATTCAGCCAACAGCTGTTACACCAAGACACAGATCCGCAGTGTTTATCTCCCCTGAGTTATCGGTGTTCACTGAGACTCTCCGAAAATTAGGGTCGCTTTTCAATGAGAACTTAATAGAGGATCCTTCACCCCATCTCCGCTCCCACTATCCCAACCCTTGAGCCCCCTCCCACTTGCCCAATGTAAGATTTCTTAAAAACGTAGACCATACCCTCAATTCAGCTGCACCTTCCGCAGCCTGAACCTTTTACCCAGAGACACCCACGTTCAGTCTCTCTCTCGTTCTCTCCTCCCTCCCACCTGACTTCTTGAGATCCCCCGCCCACCTTCAGTTACTCTCTCAGCTTCCCAGGCACCTCGTTTTTGAGACCCGCGCCTCCGCCCAGCGCTTTCCCATATCGAGCACCCCCCCACCCCCACCCTTCTCAACCTCCTTTGACACTCCGGTGCCCCTCCTGTGAAACCTAAGCCCCTCTCTCCGCCCAGGGACCCTAGTGTCTCGGCCATCTGCATATTCTGAGTCCCTCCAATCCCCCCCTCCCGTTGGCCCCTCACCTCCCGCCCGGGTCAGTGCGGTCCTGCAAGCTGCAACCATCCGGGACCTGTCCCCGCTCCCCACCCCATCCCCCGCCTAAACCGTTAGGGTCTTGGCTAGCAATGCCGCCCTGGGCTCCAACTTACCACAAGCGTCCGGGAGGAAGGCAAGGCAGCGGTCGCCGCGGCGGCAGCTAGACGAGAAACGGACTCGGCTGCAATCGCCCAGCGGAGCCCGAGGCAGTCAGTGCGCTGCGCTGCGCGCCGCAATCTCGCGCCTCGGCGGAGGGAAGGATGGAGGGAGCTCGGCGCGATAGCAGGCGCCGGCAAGTCGACCTCCTCTGGGCCACCGTGCGCCCCCCGGATAGGTTTGGCTTCTCCTGTTCCCCTATCTTATTTTAGCATAGTAACTGACCACCTCCAGCATCTCTGCACTATTCGCGTCTTCTTTCTTCTTTGGTGGCCCCTAACTAACTACACTATTCTAAACGGACGAAGGCCATCAAGCGAGCACCACGATGATCTCGACGACTCCGACGACAACGTTGTGCAAGAATAGGTAAGGAAAGTTCATATGCAATCGCAGGTTAGGGGCAGGCAGGCCAATGGAGCAACCAAGGCTGCCAATCTAGCTGCTCCAAAGACAGGATCAGAAAGATCGGTGCACCCGAGGAGTGGAGCGTCCTCGGTGAGCACCAGAGCGCCTACCCAGCGCTGGTGAAACTGCACAGCGCTCTTGGGCTAGATGAGGGATGAGGGGTGGAGCCAAGAGTGGCCAATCAGCGTTCAGCGTTCCACTGCCCCCGGCTTGTTTGGACCCGTCTATTAGTGCAACTGGAGCCTGCTGGCAGGGGGCGCGAGACTCCTTGGTGGTGGTGGTGGCGGTGGTGGTGGCGGTGGTGGTGAACTTGATTCAAGAGGCCTGGAGACTGGGGGGAACTAGGGTCAGTCACGGGGGGGGGTGGTTCTCAAGAAATGTACCCCTAAATATTCAAAGAACACCCCTCCACGAACATACACACACACCCCACACCCTTGAACATTTGAGTTCAACAAACACTTCTTAAGTCTTGGAAGTTCCAAAGAACTTTGAAACTCCCTCCCCTTTCCCCAGCAGAGCAACTGAGGCATTCACAGTGTCAAATACACGTTTAGTGTGAAAGGCCTTGGCCTTATTTTAAGTGTCCATTCCCCACCCTTTTCCCCAGCCCCAAGTGCAGAGAACGGAGAAAGGAAAGCACTTGGCCTTCGTGCCCCAAGACAGCACGACTTTGTTCCCTTCCTGAACCCACAGGCCCCGTGCTAAGTGCTTAGAATGACACCCTCAAGGCAGCATCTTCAGGTTTCTAAGATGAGGCTGCACCTATTTCTCCCCTCGGACCCTGGGGTCACAGCTAAGTGGTTTGCTTCACCGCTGCTAGAGCTGCCATGACATAGTTAAGGCAGCAGGGCACGGGGTGAACCACCAAGCTCCCTTTTGGCCGAGAAACTGAGCTGTAGCCTGGCAAAGACAGCTCTTCTTCACTGGCTCCCGGGGCGCCAGGCAGGTGCCTGCAGCGTCCAGGCAGCAGCACAGACAAGGGCGGTCGGGGCCACTTTGGCCTAGCCGCTTCGGGGGTCACCAAGACCAAGCTCAGTAGTAGCAGTGCTGCCACCAAGAAAGGGGGAGAACAGATTTCTCTTAAGAGAAAATGGAAGTGAGAGGTCTCAGTTCCCAACGGAGGCTCCGTGGCACTATAGGAGAAGTGGTGAGAAATGGTGAGAGAAGTGGCAACTGGCTCCCAGCCTGTCCGAGGTAGCTGGACCTAAGGAAGAGATTGAAACTCTGGTTCTGCTACTTGGGAGCATTTGGCAGAGCAGCGATTATATGGCAGAGGCTACAGAGGCTCGAACCCCACGGAGCGCAGAAGAGAAGGGAGTCGTCGGCTGCTGAGGGGACTGGTTGCCTCAGCAGCTCTAAAAGTTAGGAATGGGGAAGGAAGTGGGAGCAGAGGTAAGGTTCGGGCTCCTTCACTCTTCTGGAGGGACCTTGGGTCACTTCTCTCTAAGTCTTGGTTTTCCGATTTGTAAAACGGAGCTTTTGATTCTTCTGCTCCAATAGGGAATCTTCTGATTCCCTCCATCCCCACTGAATTGAGCCACTTTACAGAACTCGGAAATTTAATTTGGCAGTGAACATACTGCCAAAGTCCACACCCAAGTTCTGTTTCGCCAAGCAAAACCCTTTGCAGTTTCCGTGAAGCATCTGTTGAATGCTATGTGATGCCGCACAGGTGGCGGCGGCATCGCTGCCAAGTTCTCGAACTGTACAACATCGTTAGAAATGCTTTGTTAGCGAATAGTAATTTATAAATATCAAAGTGAAAAAGCGTGTCTTTTAAAATAATTAAGCACTCATCTTTTAAAATGCCCCGTGTTCTCTTCTACCCCCATGAACACGCAGTGCTTCATCCTGGCTTGGCTGGCGGGACTTAGGTTTATTTTGTCGGAGGCTGAGACATTGGGTTTACTAAAAGAAAAAAGTGTAAATATTAATCCCTATAATGTATTTGCCAAAGCACAGTAGACTGCTGAGCCGAGAGCCAGAGATAGCATCGCCGAAGCCAGGGACCTTTTCCCTCTCAGCGGCTCCCGGGGGAACCGGTTCGGCTTAGAGACGCTGACGCAAATAACAATGGAGAGTAGGAAGGTGATGAGAATAATAATAATAATAACAGTGATTATCATTACTACTACTACCACATAACTGGGTCTTTAAGAAGTTCTCTGTTTCTCCCTTGGACGAAAGTGCCGAAGGGACCAAGGGTGAAGGCCACTCGGAATGGGAAGGTTCCCGGTGCAGCAGAGAGAAAGTTAGCTAGTCCGGTGGCTGTAGTCCTGGGCTTCCGAATTCGGGGAAACAACCAGGCAGGCAAGTTTGCCTTTGAGCGGCGCTCGCCGCTCGGCTGGGAACCAAGAAGACCTAACCGGAGCCCGGGACGCAGCCGTGCTCCGGGCCGTGTTCAGCCCAGAGCGCCGACTCCGCTTCCCCGGCCATGGCAGCGCATCCTGCCTTTTCGGGTTCCCTAGGCGGCCGGTTAGCCGAGCCCCGGCGAATCCGATGGGCTTTGGAGGTTTTGGCAACACTAGCCGGGAGAATAGAATGTACGGAGAAATCTAGCGCGCACTCTTAAGATCAGGCAAGCAAACTCGAAACAGGTACATGCCGGCGCGCTCTATCGTAGAGAAAGGTTTTCTCCAGTCTCCGCCTAAAGTGTCCTGGGGAATCAGGCCAAAGTTTTCATGGCTTTCCCTTCCCTTGCTTAGGTCTATGGAAGTTTTCCTTGGAAAAGGGAGTTATTTACTGCGAAGTCCTAGTTTTATGCAAAACCCCAGCGTCCCCAAAGAGTTTCCAAAAACTCGCCCATTTCCTAAGAATATAGACGTGCTTTTGCAGCTTTCCCACGAGGGACATTTCCCCCCACGTCAAATAGGTACCTCCTCAAGCCTATTGATTAAAAAATTCAGGGACACATTAAAGAAGATTGTTACTAATTGGGAAAAAGTTCCTCCTCATATAAGATTTGGGGAACTTCCTTAAAAAAATAATATTAATTGGCTGCAAAAGTTCAATGCTCAGACAGCCCTATTTTAACAAACCTAAAAGATTTGTGATCGATTTAAAAATGTGTCACCTGGCTCTAGAAAAATACTCCAAGGCAGGTATTTTTGCAGAGCAAAAAAAGCTACACAAAAATTGTACAGGGAGATTCCCTCCGTCCCTTGTTTACCATAAGACATAAATGGAAGACATTTTGATTACCCTTCCACCCATATCTCTTTTCCTCAGTCTTAAATCCCAAGAACCGAAGGGTTTTCTCTTTTTTGTAATTATAGAATTGTATAAAATAATGCTTTTAGCATTTCATAGTTTTGGAATATGAAATTCCAACCTGGAAAAACTCAGAATCATATCCATAATGAGTATCACTGAGGTATGACATACTCTCAATAAACTGTTATAATATTTTATGCAGCAAATTTCTCTCTTACTGTTTTTCAACCAGGGTCATTGAATAGAAAAAAAAAAACTTAGAGATGGCTCATTAAACATGAAGTCTTTTCTAAGTTGCTCTGATTATTTTTAATGAAAAAAACAAAGCAGTTGAACTCTATGTGCTGTATAGGAAGGCAGGGGGCAGTCTCTGATCATGTCAGTCTTTCTCTAAGTGCACCTTCTTTTTGGAAAGATCCCCTGTTTTAGCGAAAAATGGCGATCAATTCTGGTTCTCTGATACCCTCACAGATAGGAAGAGAAACTAAAAACCCTTTGGTAGGGTTTGGAGTTTCCATCCACATATTTTTGCCACTTCTCAGAATAAAAAGGTATATCAAGATTAAAAATCTGTGCTTATTTTTTTTCATACAAGTGTTATTGATTCAGTTCAATTGTATCTGACATTCTCGTAGTTGTGGCTTCTAGTAACCAAATATGTATTTTAAAAACAAAATTATATTCATGCAAGTTTGAGTAGGAAAGGGCACCGAATCTAGCAGCCTCACCAAGAAGGAGAAACTAGTAAATATCATTTCTTTAGAGAAACATGTGTTGTCATGGAGCCATTTATGGTTTGATGAATGCATCTTATATGCATCTTATTTATGCATGCATTTCACTCTTCCAGCATAGGTTGAGAAAGAGAGCAATTAGGGCCTTTTGTTCAAATTAAACTAAGATTGAAAGGCCAGGGCAACAGTAAGTTTTCCTTTATTCCTAACTCAAGACTACTCAGTCCCAGAACTAGCATTCTTGCAACCTCTGTGACTTATTCTGACTATTTCAGACCACTTTGGTCCCTACTCAACATTTCTGTGGGCTTCCCTGGTGGCTCAGATGGTAAAAGAATCTGTCTGCAAGACCTTCGAAAGACCTTGGATCCACCCCTGGGTTGGGAAGATCCCCTGGAGGAGGGCAAGGCAACCCACTCCAGTATTCTTGCTTGAAGAATCCCCATGGATAGAGGAGCCTAGCAGGCTACAGACCATGAGGTCACAAAGAGTCAGACACGACTGAGTGACTAAGCACAGCACAGCAACATTTCTGTAGTAATTTTGTCATGCAACAAAACATTTGCTTGTTTAAGAGTCATCTCTAAAGTAATGGGCTTAGTTTTCTTGGTCTGTAAGGCAATCTTACTGTATTATTTCAAATGAGGCACACCTAATTACATTGCTATCTAATTCTTCCTTTTCTCTTTGTAAGAACTCTCCTCAACCAAATTAGAAGTATCTCAGGGGCAAGGATTTAGTCATATACTTTTCTTCATCTCCTTTGTTCTCATCTATCATAATACTGGGCACAATGATAACTACTAATTGTTGACACAAAAGAGGTTAGGGTGAAAAATCAAGAAGAGGACTGCTAAAACCTGAAATTCTCCATGACCTGAATATAAACATTGACGATATTTTACCAAATTGGTCCATCATGCAAAGAGATCATGAAGGTTAGGACAGACCAAGATGAAGCTTAATAGGAATAAATTTGATATGCTGAACTTTAAGTACCAAATATCCTCTGCACAAACAGAAGAAGGAAATACTGGTGAATTTTAGTCATCATCAGGATGACTAAATTTTAAAAATTTTAAATGATGACTTTAGTCATCATTTAGCATATCATCTCCTCAGTGTGATATGCTATGTCAGCCGGGAAACATAGCTTTATCTCGGACTTTTTCAATTTTCATGGAAAGATCTAGACTATAACAAGACTCTACTTGGTGCTTTCAGGCATATATTTTAAGAAGGAAATTAGTAGATTGGAGTTCATCCACAAGAGTGTTCAGGTCAGCAGGCAACTTGAAGCATGTTATATCATGAACTATGGGTTTGTATCCTCTGGAAGACAAGACTCTCGAGATACATGCTAGCTGACTTGAAATATTTGAGAATTTTTTTTTAATGGAAAAAGGGTTTGCTTAATTTCCTAAGGTCACCACTCCTATCTTATTTGTATTTGTATTTGTCCCCTCAGTGCTTGGTACAATATCTGACACAAACTAAGCAGTCAATAAATATTTGTGAACTGAAGGAAACTACAGGCACAAGAGGATAAAACTGGAGTTAGTGGTGGAGCCTGTAAAACCTGGCTCTACAGGAGCATTTTATAACATTCTGAACTGGTAAAAGGAATGGGCTATTTCTGGAGGTAGTGAGTTCTCCTGTACTGTAGTGCTCAACACTATACAGGTTAATCACTTCGTGGGGATGTTGCGGAGTCATGAGTGAGGAAAGGGGAAAGACAGGTAGCTAATGAATGCCATTTACAGCTCTTTAGAATCCTAAATCTTGCAGAATCCATAAATGCAGTATCAATCTAGTTATAGGGCATAGAAAAGAATAGGGAATTTTCTGAAAAACAAATACTGAGGAAGTTATGTACTGCAGACCTGCCACTGATTCAGCTCTGCTACAGGAAAGAAGCAGCTTCTTACCAAGTCCACAAGACACTTTTTTTTGAACGTGGTGCACTTGCTAACTACTGGCTTTCATGGAAAATATTCTCTGGGAAGCTTGTTATTGTGAAAACAACAGTATTATGCTGGGATACTAGCATTCTTTATGAATCTAGAATGCTATACAAAATGGGTCAAATGACTGTATATAAGAGAGCAAAGCAGCAAAGATATATTGTAGTGCACAGGGAATTATAACCATTATCTTGTAATAACTTTTAATGGAGAATAATCTGTAAGAAACTGAATCACTATGCTGTACAAAATATTGTAAATCAACTGTCTTTCAATAAATAATGTCAGAGTATGATTACAAGAGGTAAATTAAATTGAATGTTACTATGGGGATTTAATGAACACAAATTGAATGTTAGCTTTAAACAAAAGGAGAATGAGTTTTTGATTAACCTATATAAACTGTGTGCATGGATTTTAGTATTTTCCAGTAACATCTTTGCCTAAGACTCTTGAGATTTACACAGACAAAAATTTCTCTAATAGCTTGCATAGGAAACAGATTGAAGCACACCTGAAAATAATGTTTTGGGTAGCTTCTTTTGTTTCCCTATTAATCATTTTATGTAATTGAACAAATTGGTAAGAATTTCAGGTGAACTATCATACTAAAGAATCCTTAGAACTAAGTTCTGATTACACTATTGTTTTATGTCAGACGTGATATAGTTCATCAAGATATGGCAAATTGAAATAAAGGATAAGTTATTAACCAAGATCAGATCAAGCTTAGAACCTAGAGTGAAGGAGTTTGGAAAATATGTACTTTATCATGCTATCTTTGTATAACTGAGTGACCTGCTTTGGTTTATTTGACTCTGTCCTTTTATTCTTGTCCCAAGAGTTATTATTCATTATTAGTTCAGAGCTACCAGATTTTTTTAAAGATAAAATTTAAATTAATGTTCAAAAATAATTTATGGAACTCAATAAGTAATTTTATCATCACATAAAGCTTCACTACAAGTGAGGCCACTTGTTCAGTATGATATAAAGTTAATCTTAGTTCAGAGAGCTGTTTCTTGATTTCCCTGAGGCTGCAATGAACACACTGTACATTAAGTAGACATATACTGTAACAGCAATACACATGGGAGCCAAGCACACATCTCAAAGGTGGGAATGAGCTCTTTAAACTAGAATTTGTAATTCAAAAGGGGGAAAAAAATCTTGGTTTAGAAATCCCCTTTGAATGTTATTAACAGTTGCCTTACAGATGGGATAACAAAGATAAAAAGGAATGTACTTATTGCTAATGTTTGAAACATGGTGATTTTTTTCTCCCTAAAAATCTTTCCATGAAAACTTTCAATCTATTTGAAAAAGACAGCATTTTCCTTTTAACGTATATGTATTAGGTAATATGAATAATGAAGTCTACATTTTACTGTAGGATACTACCTAACAGAAAAATCTTGAACATAAAAATTTAAGCAATAATCAATTTCACTGCAGAACTCACAAAGCTGTGCAATTTTTATTTGCTTGATATCCATACCTTCCTCAGTAACAACATAATTAACTGAGTTTAATCTATTTGGATAATGTGACTTATGAATTCCATATTCTATGTTTTGACTCATCTATGGTATCAGATTTGCCATAGGGGTTTTGGCAAGCCCTTAACCAAAAACCATTTCCTTAACCAAAGCTATCTCCTAAGATAACATATATTGGAAGACATCAAATTTAGCATGGCAGAACAAAACCAGCTATTAAAAACACACTACCACTACTACCACTACTGCCACCACTGCTAATCTCATTGTCATTGTTGGGAAGTTGACCATCAAGAATTACTTAGTTGATTAATAGGCACCAATCATTTGTTTTGTTGATAGGAACTTCTCTTTGTCAGACTTTGCTTCTCTCTCATGAGATATTTATATGAATTAAGACCTGCATCAGTTCCCTGTCTAAGTGATCTCCCTTCTCTCAACAAAGCCTCGCTTGTAATGGAAATGGAGTCAACTGAAGGATATTTTCTTACCCATCCTACTATGAATAACCTGTTACCTATGCTTATTTAGTATGTTTCAGTCAGGCTACATTGGTAAATATAAAGCAGTCTGTCACAGATTGTAACATTAAACCAAAGAAATGAGGACTTTCTTTTCTTACCAACAAATTTGAAGGAATCTACACATTTCAATGTCTAAAACAACACAAGTTCACTTAAGCTGATGCTTTGAAGGGAAATGATAGCAAATATCCTCTTTTAAGACTAAATGAAAAAAATCTTAAATAAAATATTTTTCTTATCACCAACATTTTATATACTTTTTATTTATGGCCAAGTGCAGAAATCCTTCATTCTCTCAAATCAGGCAGTAAATGTCACTCAGTTGTGTCCACTTCAGGCAAAAATACTGGAGTTGATAGCTATTCCCTTCTCCAGGGGATTTTTCCAACCCAAGGATCGAACATTTTTCCAACCCAAGTCTCCCGCATTGCTTACAGATTCTTTACCAGCTGAGTTACCAGGGAAGCCCCATTCTCTCAAAGTGAAACTTGCTCAGTCATGTCTGACTCTTTGTACTCCATGGACTGTAGTCCATGGAATTCTCCAGGCCAGAATACTGGAGTAAATAGCCGTTCCATTCTCCAGGGGATCTTCCCAACCCAGGGATCGAACCAAGGCTCCCGCATTGCAGGCAGATTCTTTACTAGCTGAGCCGCAAGGGAAACCCAAAAGCCCTCACTTTGAGCCCTCTCTCAAAGTAGAGTTTAATTTGAAGCAAAAGCCAGTACAGCAGTGACTAGCTGCCTATTGCTATGTAATGAGAGCCCTGAAGTAGAACTTCTTGAGTTGACATTTATTTTCTGGGCTTTTGATTTTTGAAGTGACTTCATTTTACTCTTTGGGTGTCTTCTAGTCATTAGCAGGAAAGTGATAGTAAAAAACTTTTACTAGGTTGTGGTGGAGAGTAATGAATGCTTACACTGCTGGGGGAGGGGCAAGATTTACCAGAGAATTCACCTTTGTTGGCTTTCCATTTGGCCAGAAATCTTTATCTACTAAGGTATGATACAAATATAAGCCTATATCTTTTAGAGTGTTATATACAATAACCCCCCCCCCAAAAGCTGCTTAATCAAGAACTGGATGGCTTAATCACTGTTAACTTTGTGCATTTCTGACTTTATTGTTAATTAATCTCTTTGTCAATAAAAATGAGCTGAAGTTCAAAAGACACACAAAGATGGAAGTTAAATATGAAGAGATGTATATTTTAAATTATTTATGTATTTATTTATTTGGCTGTGCTGGGTCTTGGTTGTGGCATATGACTTGTGGGATCTAGTTTCCTGCCCAGGGATCAAACATAGGCCTTCTCATTGGGAGCATGGACAGTCTTAAGCACTGAACCACTAGGGAAGTCCCTGAGAAGAAATATTGATCATTATTTTATTTCAAGTCAAATGACACAGTGGGAAACAGCATCTCCATTGTCTGGTTGGTTACAATGTATTATGACTGGATGTATCAGTAGGCTTGTTGAGAGGTTTATTTATTTTTTTAATAAAGTAATATGGCTTTAAAAAATCCCAACAGAGTTATCTGCAATTCCACCATTCAGAGAGAAAAAAAAAATCCAACAGAACATATATACCTAAAGAGGTTGTCTACCTTGCAAAGACTAGGCACTTGTTTCATTGATTGATCAAAATATTTCTTAATTATATTTTTATCTCTTTTTATATTGCCTTAAGAATCAGTGCTATACTATTTTGAATTTTTGCAAATATTACAAAGTCATTAACAGTTATGTCTCTTTTATATTGCCTTAAGAATCAGTGCTATACTATTTTGAATTTTTGCAAATATTACAAAGTCATTAACAGTTATGTCTGGTGATTAAAGTTTTATGATCCTAAATTGTGTCAATTCAAGCAAAAGCACATTGGAGAAGCAAAAAAAAAAAAAAGTGCCTTGCTTATAGAATTTATTTAGAATGACATTTTATCCCAGAGTAGGCAAGAGTTTTCTTCTATTTGTTCTACCTCCTTATATGTCTGCTCTAGTAGAAATACAAGATGTGAAATTTGCTGGAAGCTTGCAGTCAACAAAGATAACACTTAGGTCAATTTTTCAAAAATTGAAGCAAGAAACACCACTGATCTGGTTATTAACTTTATTAGTATAGTAAAAGTAGAATAAATATATCTCCTCTCACTCCCCTTCCACAAGAATGGATGAATTAATAATATAAATTAGAACTGCTGAGCTCTATTCAGCATTCATTTACATGCTTTGTAATAGGAAACATTTTTAACCTCACAGTGTAACCATGGCTAGAAGTCTTTTAAATTTGAAGGTTTTAAAAAGTTATGTTGGTGCATATGATTTGGAAATGTGTGAAAGAACCAATACTATGTATGTGATCTCTCACAAAGCTAATTAATGAAGTTAAATAAATATTTTATGAGAAATGAGTACTAGGTAAGATTAAATGATCAAATCCAAAATTAATACACAGCTGATTTACAGTTTTGATTTCGACAATCCTGGTTGTCTATTCATTGCATTTAGAATGGAAAAGAGGCTTAAAGTACAATACAGGATTTATTGAAGAGACATTTTCTCTGAAAAAGTCACCTCTGTTGTTACTGCCAGTAGTGTACCACAGTTCAGTCATCTCTATACTTAAAAACTGCTTCACTTGTTACTTTGTTTTAAAGTCTGAATTCTGACAGCTTATCTAAGAAAGCTAAAATATATACCCATGATAAAAAAATGATGATTACAGAGTGACAGTTTGATCAGACATCAGATTAAAATGCAAATCAAAGTAGACCTAGGCTTATTATAGATGGAATGCAATCTATCTATTACTTTAAAGAACAACAACAAAAAGGACCAGGAACTTCAAAAGTTGTTAAAATAAAGAATACTACACTGTTGAAAACCTTTTCCTTTTCTTATGTTGACAGTCATACTAATGACTGCTGGTGTAGACCTTGGCTTTTTGGCTTCATAATATTTCTTACTACATTGGAAATTGGATTGTGAAATAGTTCATAAATGCAGTAACCCTTAGTGTAATAGAAAACGTTGCTAGAGTTTCCTCATTACTTGAAAAGCAGAAGTTTTATGATTTTTTATCTTTTGAAGATAATTTAATTTTCAAGTTAGGACTATTAAACTTAATAACATTCTCCTAAGTAGAATCCATTAACTGATATAAGTGATTTGTTTGCTCTTTATTTGCAGCTAGGTATAAAGTTATATGTCCCATTCTCCACTGAAGTCAACACTACACAGGGAACAGTAAGAATGTTTCATTTATGTTCTATTCACTAAGTGCATAAAATGTATAATTAACTTTCTAAATATAATATTGGAGATTATTGGGGAAAGTATATTTTTAGGGCACAGCAATGAGCCCATATGACAATCTAACTTTCCATTAACATTATATTTTCACACAAAGAGGCTATCGGTCGGTCAGTCAGTTCAGTCGCTCAGTCGTGTCCTACTCTTTGCGACCCCATGAATTGCAGCACACCAGGCCTCCCTGTCCATCACCAACTCCCGGAGTTCACCCAAACTCTTGTCCATCGAGTCAGTCATGCCATCCAGCCATCTCATCCTTTATCGTCCCCTTCTCCTCCTGCCCCCAATCCCTCCCAGCATCAGAGTCTTTTCCAATGAGTTAACTCTTCGCATGAGGTGGCCAAAGTACTGAAGTTTCAGCTTTAGCATCAGTCCTTCCAAAGAAATCCCAGGGCTGATCTCCTTTAGAATGGACTGGTTGGATCTCTTTGCAGTCCAAGGGACTGTCAAGGGTCTTATCCAACACCACAGTTCAAAAGCATCAATTCTTTGGCGCTCAGCTTTCTTCATAGTCCGACTTTCACATCCATACATGACCACTGGAAAAACCATATCTTTGACTAGATGGACCCTGGTTAGCAAAGTAATGTCTCTGCTTTTGAATATGCTATCTAGGTTGGTCATAATTTTCCTTCCAAGGAGTAAGTGTCTTTTAGTCTGATACATTAAAAAGTTTGTACTTATATAAAGCCTTTCTCAGAAGAGTTGGATAATTAAGTTTCTTAGTTTCCTTACTATGGATTAGTGAAAATTCTCAGTTATAGACTGCTTATCAGAAAATAATTACAGAGAAAAATGTGGTAGGTTTCCCAAACGAAAGTTTTAAAAACTTGGTATTCCTAATGCTCCCATGATAAACTCTTTAATAACCAGGACAAAAGTAAAATCTGACCAAATTAGGTGGTGAATTAGTTGGATGTTAAACATTATAAAATTCAGATGAATCACTCTGGTACTTTAAGGGAACATAAAATTTCCATTTCTATGTTCAGTGCCAGTCACATTGAAACACCTCTAGGGAAGGGGTAGCAAAAGGTCAATATCTTTGCTATATTTTCAAGATAGAAAGAGTTACACACTGTGTCCACACAGCCTTAATTTGAGATTGAAAGCAGGAAATGGAAACTCCAATTTGATTTTGAAATGGTTTCTGTTAATGTAGTCTTCCATTTATCAGTCCATTCACTGTTTCCTTTCTTAAACTTTATGGCCTCCTTACTTCTACATTGTCCTTAGAGGGTGATTTCAGCAGCATTTTCTTTTCCTCCCCTCATTCAGTCACTCAATTGTGTCCAACTCTTTGCGACCCCATGGACAGCAGCACTCCAGGCTTCCCTGTCCATCACCAAATCCCAGAGCTTACTCAAACTTCATGTTCATTGAATCAGTGATGCCATCAAACCATCTCATCCTCTGTAATCCCCTTCTCCTCCCACCTTCAATCTTTCCTAGCATCAGGGTCTTTACTAATGAGTAAGTTCTTTGCATCAGGTGGCCAAAGTATTGGAGTTTCAGCTTCAGCATCAGTACTTCCAATGAATATTCAGGACTGATTTCCTTTAGGATTGACTGGTTGGATCTCCTTGCAGTCCAAGAGAGTCTCAAGAGTCTTCTCCAACACCACAATTCAAAAGCATCTGTTATTTGGTGCTTAGCTTTCTTTATAGGCCAACTCTCATGTCCATACATGACTAGATGCCATGATATTAGTTTTCTGAATGTTGAGTTTCAAACCAACTTTTTCACTCTCTGCTTTTGCTTTCATCAAGAAGCTCTTCAGTTAATCTTTGCTTTCTGCCATAAGGGTAGTGTCATCTGCATATCTGTGGTTATTGATATTTCTCCCAGCAATTTTGAGTCCAGCTTGTGCTTCATCCAGTCTAGCATTTCGCATGATGTACACTGCATATAAGTTAAATAAGTAGGGTGACAATATACAGCCTTGATGTACTCCTTTCCCAATTTGGAACCAGTCTGTTGTTCCATGTCCAGTTTTAACTGTTGCTTCTTGACCTGCATACAGATTTCTCAGGAGGCAGGTCAGGTGGTTGGGTATTCTCATCTCTTATAGAATTTTCCACAGTTTGTTGTGATCCACACAGTCAAAGGCTTTGGGATAGTAAAAAAGCAAAAGTAGATGTTTTTCTGGAACTCTCTTGCTTTCTTGATGATCCAATGGATGTTGGCAATTTCATTTCTGTTTCCTCTGCCTTTTCTAAAACTAGCTTGAACATTTGGAAGTTCACAGTTCACGTAATCCTGAAGCCTGGATTGGAATTTTGAGCATTACTTTGCTAGCATGTGAGATAAGTGCAATTGCGTGGTAGTTTGAGCATTTATTGGCATTGCCTTTCTTTGGGATTGGAATGAAAACTGACCTTTCCCAGTCCTGTGGCCACTGCTGAGTTTTCCAAATTTGCTGGCATATTGAGTGCAGCACTTTCACAGCATCATCTTTCAGGATTTGAAATAGCTCAACTGGAATTCCATCACCTCCACTAGCTTTGTTCATAGTGATGCTTTCTAAGGCCCACTTGTCTTCACATTCCAGGATGTTTGGCTCTAGGTTAGTGATCACACCATCATGATAATCTTGTCGTGAAGATCTTTTTAGTACAGTTCTTCTGTGTATTCTTGCCACCTCTTAATATCTTCTGCTTCTGTTAGGCCCATACCATTTCTGTCCTTTGTCAAGACCATCTTTGCATGAAATGTTCCCTTGGTATCTCTAATTTTCTTAAAGAGATCTTTAGTCTTTCCCATTCTGTTGTTTTCCTCTATTTCTTTGCATTGATCACTGAGGAAGGCTTTCTGATCTCTTCTTGCTATTCTTTGGAACTCTGCATTCAGATGCTTATATCTTTCCTTTTCTCCTTTGCTTTTCGCCTCTCTTCTTTTCACAGCTATTTGTAAGGTCTCCCCAGACAGCCATTTTGCTTTTTTGCATTTCTTTTCCATGAGGATGGTCTTCATCCCTGTCTCCTGTACAATGTCATGAACCTCATTCCATAGTTCATCAGGCACTCTATCTATCAGATCTAGTCCCTTAAATCTATTTCTCACTTCCACTGTATAATCATAAGGGATTTGATTTAGGTCATACCTGAATGGTCTATTGGTTTTCCCTACTTTCTTCAATTTAAGTCTAAATTTGGCAATAAGGAGTTCATGATCTGAGCCACAGTCAGCTCTTGGTCTTGTTTTTGTTGACTGTATAGAGCTTCTCCATCTTTGGCTGCAAAGAATATAATCAATCTGATTTCAGTGTTGACCATCTGGTGATGTCCATGTACAGAGTCTTCTCTTGTGTTGTTGGAAGAGGGTGTTTGCTATGACCAGTGTATTTTCTTGGCAAAACTCTATTAGTCTTTGCCCTGCTTCATTCCATATTCCAAGGCCAAATTTGCCTGTTACTCCAGGTGTTTCTTGACTTCCTACTTTTGTGTTCCCGTCCCCTATAATGAAAAGGACATCTTTTTTTGGGTATTATTTCTACAAGGTCTTGTAGGTCTTCATAGAACCGTTCAACTTCAGCTTCTTCAGCGTTACTGGTTGGGGCATAGACTTGTATTACTGTGATATTGAATGGTTTGCCTTGGAAACGAACAAAGATCATTCTGTCGTTTTTGAGATTGCATCCAAGTACTGCATTTTGGACTCTTTTGTTGGCTATGATGGCTACTCCATTTCTTCTAAGGATTCTTGCCCACAGTAATAGATATAATGATCATTAGAGTTAAATACACCCATTCCAGTACATTTTAGTTCACTGATTCCTAGAATGTCAATGTTCAATGTTGCCATCTCCTGTTTGGTCATTTCATTTTGCCTTGATTCATGGACCTACCATTCCAGGTTTCTATGCAATATTGTTCTTTACAGCATCAGACTTTACTTCCATCACCAGTCACATCCACAACTAGGTATTGTTTTTGCTTTGCATCCATTTCTTCATTCTTTCTGGAGTTATTTATCCACTGGTCTCCAGTAGTATATTGGGCACCTACCGACCTGGGGAGTTCATCTTTCAGTGTCCTATCTTTTTGCCTTTGCATAGTAGTCATGAGGTTCTCAAGGCAAGAATACTGAAGTGGTTTTCCATTCCCTTCTCCAGTGGACCACATTTTGTCAGAACTCTCCACCATGACCCGTCCATCTTGGTGGCCCTGCATGGCATGGCTGGGTTTCATTGAGTTAGACAAAGCTGTGGTCCCTATGATCAAATTGTTTAGTTTTCTGTGATTGTGGTTTTCATTCATTTCCCCCCTTGCTTCAGAATTAGATGTTGAAAGGAGAAGGTAATTGGAGCTCTAGAGACCACCCAGTGCTATATTAATTCATTCTATGTTAATAAAAGTTTGACTCACTATTTCCTCTTGTTTCTGCTCTCCTCTGTACTCACCCCCCTGCCCTCAAAATGATGACAGGGAAGGAAAGTGTAGCAGCTGGTCTTTTTATGTTGTCTAATTTTACGTATACTATCAAATAAACCTAGGTCATTTGTAATTCACTAAGATTTTGCTTAGAAAAAATGCCCACATGTAATATATCTTATTGTGCTTGAAAAATTTGCTGAAATCATCTTTTTCTTTAAGCAATAAAGAATCCACCTGCAATGCAGGAGACATAGGAGATGAGGAGTTCAGTCCCTGAATCAGGAAGATCACCTGGAGAAAGAAATGGCACCCCACTCCAGTATTTTGCTTGGAGAATCCCATGGACAGAGGAGCCTGGCGGGATACAGTCCATGTGGTTGCAAAGAGTAGGACATGACTCAGCATGGGATGGATGGATTTTAGAACATAGCTGACAATTTTAATTTCTTTTGAAACCAGAGCTGCTTTATTTCCCCGACCTCTGGCCCTGAGGATTCAAGTGAACTTTCTTCTATTCTTCTAAAACAGTTTCTTACTTTTTAATAACGGCTTTATTGAGATATAATTCATAAATAATAAAGTTCACCCATTTAAAGTATGTAATTCAGTGAGCTTCTGTCTATGCATTAACATAGTTTTGAAACCATCACCACTATCCAATTTTGGTTTTCTAATTTTCAAATATAACTTATAGGTGACATGAATTTTAGAAGTATTCATAAAGTAGCTGATTTTAATAATTGTTTTTTTGTTTGTTATACTGATTGTCACCTTAGCTATAATTAACAGCATCATATTTCCTGAATTATAGACTTGTCTATCAAATCTAGAGAGACAGGCTAGACTTCTAGGATATTAAATTTTAGTACAGTCTTTAAAAATATTCAATTACTGCAAGACTTGTGTTTTGGTGCATAGAAATATAATGTGTATTGGATGATGAATAATAATTTGGAGCATTAAGTAGTCTTCATGCTTTGTTAAATACAGTATGTGATGATCCGTTGTTTTAATCAATAGTTTGCTTCTAGTCCCACGTATGATTTGTCATCTCGGTTTCCTCTGGAATGGCACTGAGCAAGTTTCATCAATACCAGCTTAATAGATTGAATAGAAGCAGTAGATATAAGCTGTCAGTATTTAATAAGTATCACAGATTTGTAGGGCAGTTTAGAAAGAGGCTCAAAGATGCAGTGAATCATTAATGTTTTCATAATAGTGGGTATTGTGAGCTGTGGTATTTTGGTCATTTCTAAGTGTGATGGAGAATTCACAGCTCTTTTCTTAGTTTACACCCAGAAACATTCCCTAAATGGAAGAAAACTGGGTACATTTTGTGTTCATTCAAGTGTGCTACTAACATATTAGTAGTGAGTTATTATATATAGGAGTACCTCAGATGCATGACCAGTGAACACAAGAAAAATACAATCATAAAAGAACAGTGGAAAATGTAATACTAAGTAACAACAACACTAAGCTAATTAGGGGACACTATGGTTGACAAAATAACAATGAAGCCATAATAATAATTATAATAATATAACAGTATGTGCCAGGCATTTTATAAGACCTTGACGCCCCTATTCCCAAAGAATTGGGCCTCCCATCTCTTGAGGGGGAAATGTTAGATAGGTAGAATAGGGAAAAGGAGTCCAAAATGGCAGTGGCTAAAAGACAAGGAAGGGAAAAGCCAGAGAAAATAAAACAAAGGAAGGTCAAAGAAAGGTCGGAGGACCGGAGTGAGTATTTCAGGTAGAACAGCACTCCTGGCTAAGCCCAATTTGCATAGGGCAGGCCCAGGGGGGAAAAAACATATAAAAGGAGGAGCCAAGCACTCTTCTCTCTCTCTCTCTCCTGCTGGCGTGCTCCTTCACTCTCTTCTCTTCTTCGAGGACGGATTCTCCTGCTATCTTCTAAATAAAATAGACCTGTAACACTGATTTGTCTAAGAGCTATGACACAGTTTGTTCAAGACCCGAGAGCTGTGATGCACTGAGGGCTTTAATGTCCATCGCCCCAAATCATTGTTGTGATGAGAGAAGAAGCAAGAAACATACACTCGCCTGACAATTCTGAGGAGGCAATGGCATCCCACTCAAGTATTCTTGCCTAGATAATCCCTTGGACAGAGGAGCCTGGTGGGCTTCTGTCTATGGGGTTGTACAGAGTCGGACACAACTGAAGTGACTCAGCATGCCTGCCCGCATTGGAGAAGGAAATGGCAACTCACTCCAATATTCTTGCTTAGAGAATCCCAGGAACAGAGGAGTCTGGTGAGCTGCCATCTATGGAGTCGCACATAGTCAGACACAACTGAAGCGACTTAGCAGCAGCAGTAGCAGCAGCAGCATAACATTTAGAAATCACATGGCCCTATAAGGTAAGTATTAGTATCCTCCCCTTTGTGGATGAGGAAACCAAAAATTAGAGTTTGTGACTTGACTACAATCACCCAGGAAGTGCACCATAGAACCAAGATTATAAATCTAGGTCTATTGTACTCCAGTATTTGGGTTCTTAGATGCTCTGAAAGCAGTGGACTTGGTATGGTTGTTTGGTGACTCCTAGAAATGTGGAGTCATACAAAGGTTAGGGAATACTTGTCATGATTTTGTGTTTCTTTAGGTGGGAAGGTTTTTTACTTTATTTATGACTCCTCTCTTCTTGCCATGCATTTAGGAGATAAGAAGCTCATATAGCAAATAAGTGCACCCTACATATTTTTTGTATTGGGTGTATGCATTTGACTTTATGTGGCCTTTTGATTCATGGGACATTTCCAAGAGAAACATTTTTTCCTGTATTCACTACTTGTACTAGAGTTCAGCCTATTCACAGCACTATAAAATCACTTAAATTTGAAAGTAAACAAAACCATTACCTCTAAAATAGGTCGTTTATAGCATTTATGTTCTCTGGCACATCCTCCCTTTGGAGCTGAAGTAGGTAAGAGGTTGGAGGTGGTCAACTTTAGCTAACAATCACAGACTATATTTTCTTAGAAAAAAAAAAGATGGGTGTAGATAGCTTCAGAAGGTGGAAAACTTTTTGAATTCAGACTCAATTAGTCAGGGCTAGCAATAAGGAATGAATTATATTTAAATCAAGAAATCATTTTCTCCTTATTTCCATCTTCCTTTAATACCCATCCCTGAAATCAGTGGATGTGAGGATGAGCAAGCACAAATAAGTAGTTTTAAGGGCTACAAGCATGAACCTCCAGGACAAAGAATTTTTGTAGTTGGATACAATATTGAAGGTTCTGAAAATTGGTGGGTGGCTGATATTGCAACACAGAAAGCAAATAGTGATTTATTTTAATGTTTTGTTTTTTTCAGGACTGCCCATTTTATTTGAGATCTGTATGGATAAAAATATGTTCTCATAGTTTATTCAAAAGTATTTAAACACTTTAGGATTCTAGAACATCATTTCGAGGATACTGCTTTGAACCTTTAATGTTGAGAACACTGTTTTATCACACTTCCATGCAGTTGGAAAAATATAGTGATGACTATAGTTTATATTTTCATGCTTTAAATTCATAAATATTGCCAAGTTCATAATTCAGCTAAAGTCTGAAGTGTGTATTCAACAATTTAAAATGTGCTGATTTTGCCATTAGCATTAAGCAGCTGTTCTGTATTTTCACTAAGAATAAGATCAGAAAGAAGGAATTGCACTTGCAGCATGAGGGTATCAGCTAGTTTAAGCAAACTCTTCCTGTCGTCTTGGTGAGATGCTAGCTTATGTTATCAAGGGAGCTGTTCATCATCTATGCCAGAGATTTTAAATAAGTCAGTGGTGTTTCTGGGAATGAATTAGGTACAGTTTTCAGTTCAAATAAAAAAGAAAAGTATAATAATATCTGAAATTTCTTTCAATCTTATAATTCTATGCATATTTTATTATGATAAATAACTTGCTTAATCACAGCATGTCATCATCAGAAGTGGGAAATGTTGCATTTCAGGACAGCAAATGCATTAACTTATACTATTTGAACAGACCAACACTGGGTAATTGAAAAGCCATTTTGAGGAAGGAATGCGCAACTCCAGATCTATAATAACTTTCTACTGGACACTTTTACCAACATACATGCATGTCTTACAAGCACCTCCAATCCTAAAGAGGCCTTTCAAAGCCATAAGTGTTAATATATTCTCTAATCAGTTGTTTATCTTGAGCTGACGTTTTTCCTACCAACGCAATAGGCCTAAGAGAGAAAGATGATTCATGCATGACATCATCCTTTCTCTTAGCCTCATCTCAATTTTTCAATTGCCTTATAAAACCTACCTCAGAAATATATCAGTCACTTCCTCTTCATCTCCAGTGCCACTGCTGTGCTTCAGCAGCATGTTATATTTCACCTAGAACATTACTGCATTAGTTTCCAAGCATCTCTTCCTGCTTTCAACCTCACCTCTTCAAGTGAAATTCTCTACAGTGCTTCTAAAAAAATGACTTTCAAAAATATGAGCTTCTTTATGCCTTTCTGCTGCTTAAAATATGGTAGCAGCTCCCACTTAGATGTCTGTATAAGATAAAGTTAAAAATCATAATTATGAGTTGAAAAAAATTCCCTCTCTTTTTGGGCTAGCCCTTAGCTGTATCTCTTGCCTCATCTCCCACCACTTTTTCAAGTAAATTTCACTCATCCTGTAAGAACAACTTTAGTTCAGTTCAATTGCTCAGTTGTGTCCAACTCTTTGCAACCCCATGGACTGCAGCATGCCAGCCTTCCCTGTCCAACACCAGCTCCCAGAGCTTGCTCAAACTCATGTCTGTCAGGTCTGTCACTGTTTCCATTGTTTCCCCATCTATTTTCCATGAAGTGATGGGATAGTATGGCATGATCTTCGTTTTTGAATGTTGAGTTTTAAGCCAGTCTTTTCACTCTCCTCTTTCACCTTCATCAAGAAGCTCTTCAGTTCCTCTTCGCCTTCTGCCATAAGGGTGGGTGTCATCTGTGTATCTGAAGTTATTGATATTTCTCCTGGCAATCTTGATTCCAGCTTGTGCTTCATCTAGCCTGATATTTTGCATGATGTACTCTACTCTGCATATTAGTTAAATAAGCAGGGTGACAATATATAGCCTTGATGTACTTCTTTCCCAATTTTGAACCTGTCCATTGTTCTGTCCAATTCCATCTCTGAACAACTTATGTTCTTTCAATTTGTCTGCTTGTTTGTATCATATTCCTTCCATCTAGAATGTTTTTCTTTGCCAGTCCACCGAATTATCTTCAAATATAATCTCTATTGTAACAAACTTTCCTCACGCCCCCTTTTTAAATGTGTACATGGCCCTTGGGAACTCCTCTATTATAGTGCATACTGTATCATTTTGACCTTATTACTTATCTGTCTTTCTCACTAGTCTGAACTGCATGGGACTTAGTGACAATTAGTATATTGGTCGTTTTTGCATCTCTGGTGCCTCAATAAATCTAGCACATAATTGATGTTTTATATATTTATTAATATTATTAGAGATCAAGTAGATTTTGCCCAGGGGTTGAAAGGGTTAAGCTTCACGTACTCTGGGACTCATGTAGTTCCTCAGATTTCTTTAAGTTTCATGTTAATATTTACCCCTATACAAATTGCCGGCTTGAAGAACAAATTGGCCCAATGATAGCAAGAATTCCAGTTCTAGTTTTAACTTTTTGAGGACCTTCTTAGTGTTTTCTATAGCAGCTGTACCAGTTTACAGTGCCATCAATAATGTATAAGGATTCCCTTTTCTCCACATCCTGGCCAGCATCTGTTATCTCTTGTTTTTTCCTTCTTTTTTTAATGCTAATAGTTTAAAAGGTATAAAAGTGATATTGTCATTTTGCATTACATTTCCTTGATGATTAGTGATATTGAGCACCTTTTCATGTATCTGTTGCTTATTTGTATGTCTTCTCTGGAAAGATGCCTATTCAAGTCCTGTGTTTATTTTGAAATTGGGTTCTTTGTGTTTTTGTTTTTGTTGTTGTTATGTCTTTTGCTGTTGAGTTGTGTGAGTTCCTTGAATATTTTGGATATTAATTCTGTATTGGATATGTAGTTTACAAATATTGTCTCCCATTCCATATGTTGCCTTTTTATTTTGTTGATGGTTTCTTTTGCTGTGCAAAAGCTTTTTCATTTGATGTCATCTCACTTGTTTGCTTTTGCTGTTGTTGCCTTTGTTTTTGGTGTCAAATTATGAAGGAGCAAACCCTCTGTTTTCTTTTAAGAGTTTTATGGTTTCAAGACATATGTTCAAGTCTATAATCCATTTTGAGTTGATTTTTGTGAGTAGTGTAAGAAGGGGTCTAGTTTCAGTCTTTTGAATGTGGCTATCCATGTTTCCCAACACCATTTTTTAAAAGACTATCTTTTTCTCATTGCATATTATTAGTAATGTTTTTAATATAAACTATTATTAAATTATATAGCCAGTTTGTGGACTAATGGACTATGGCCTAAAAAATAAACTGTAAAAAGTCAGATTTCACAAAAATAAGAATTAAAAGCAAATTTGAAAATAAAAACATGATTCATAGAGTAATTTTGGAAACTACTTATGCTCATTTTCATAAAGTACATCTTTTACTCTGATAGTGGAACGGGATTTTCAAAATTTGATAGGTTAATACACCATATGAGATCATTTGGAACTCTGTAGCAATTTTTGTAGTTGTCCTATGAATTTTCTTTATTTAAAACAACTGAAGGTAATTAATCTTACTGAAGCTTGACATCTCTTATAGGTTGTCTTTTAGTCTCTAGTAGATCATGGTCAGTGGTGAGTTGCTGGCTACCTCAGGAAGCAGCCTGTTCTTTGGACTTTCATAAGATGTTTCCTCACACGGAATTGTCTCTTCTCTCAGATTCATCCTCCAGAGCTTAATAGAGTAAATGATTCCTTCTCTTATATGGAAGTCAGTGTGAAAGTGTTAGTCACTCAGTCATGTCCATCTCTTTGCAACCCCATGGACTGCAGCCTGCAAGTCTCCTCTGTTCATGAGATTCTCCAGGCAAGAATGCTGGAGTGGGTAGCCATTTCTTTCTCCAGGGGATCTTCCCAACCCTAGGGATCGGACCTGTGTCTCCTGCATCAACAGGTGGATTTTTTACCATCTGCACCACCAGGAAAGCCCCGTATGAAAGTCAAATTATTTGAAAATTGAGATCAAATTTTCCCTAAGTTTCTCCACTGTAAATGTTGTAGAGTTTCAAGATTTCTTACAATATAGATTGCTGGCTTCTGGAAATATTTATTTTTAAAACATAACGCCAAGAATTTCACATCATCAATATAGGTGTAATCCAACTATCTTGTGGTTGGACTATTGCAATTCATGATTGGATACTTTACATATGTGACTGAAGCCTAATTTTTGAATTAATAGCTGGTAATTGTCTGACTATTTCAGAAGAAATATTTGAATGCAACTTGATTTATGTATGGAAATATAGGTCATTCACTTATTTAGCTCCTTTTTGAAGTTCTTTCACACTTTTCTACAGAACTTTTCCTTAAATCTGAAAGTAATTAATTTCCACTGTTGCAAGTCCTGACTCTCTTAATCTGCTTCATAAGCTTATTTTAAAACTCCATACACTGTTTTTGATGAACCTTCCTTCCCCACTTTGCCAGTGTTCAAGATCTTTTAAAACAGTTTTTGAAATTTTCTTGCTATGTCAGCACCTTGTGAACACTTTCCCATTATGGTATCAACAACCTGTAAAGGAATAAATAAGGAAAGAAGCTTAAGATAAGGAGAGAAGAATTAAACGTCTAATAACAGCAAGCAAAGAACTGCCACATCAAGAAGCATTCCTAGGAGAAGAGAATTTTGCTTTCGTAATTAAGGATAGAGTGAGAAGTATCCTCATAGATTGAGGCACTTTTTTATTAAACAGAACCATGTACCTGATTTAATAATTAAATTAAAAAAACAATTCCTATGTTTACATTTACCACAGAAAATATTTTATGAATCTCTGTAATTCCTATATTGTTTCAATTTTGACAATAAAGTTTCTAGCAAATTTCTATCCATAAAACACCTCCTACTTGTTAAGGGATATTGTTTTATATGAAAATCTGGCTGACTAGAAAAAAAAGTAGTTCAGTGTTTGATTATTTCATTTACAAAACAATATGCTGCATACTTTCTTTTCCTTTTTTTAAGTAAGAAATAAAAAATTCTATTCTTTTAGTTTTATATTTATGACATAAAGCAAGGAATACCTACATGACATTCTTATTCATCCTAGAAAAGCTTGTTCATACTGATTATTGTTAGGTCTATTTGGACGTTAGTATGTTTTTCTAAATTCTAATAATATAGCGGACAGGAAAGGCAGAGTTGCAGTTAATTGGAAAATATATTTGTAAACATTTCAATAATGAAAATATTAAAGGAGTAATATCTACTTTTACTGAAGTATGTTATAAATGTCTTGCCCTATTAGTAACTTGCCTTGTGTCATTTATATTATACTTTGATTTTTTTTCAAATTCATTAACACATCAGTAGGAAATCGAATTTAAAAACCATGTTTTTCACAAAGTACTTTTCGTTATTTTCATGGCAGTTCTGAAATGAAATGTGAACTTTAGTAATGCTAAAATATCAAAATATGTTACTTCCCCCCCCCCCAGCACATTATTGGAGAAGTTTTATCCGTATGTTTTTTTAATTGAAATGTGACAAATCTGTTTACCACAGGCATTTTCTACTACATTAGAAAATTGTTAACCCGTGGGAGTAACAGATGATTTTGAGAATCTAACTTTAATCATTACTTCTTTGTCACCACATATGAAGACCGCATTAGATAATAGTGGTGTTTTTTGTGACATTTCAGTCAGCCTTTCTATGATAACTGCTTATATCAAACGATTCAAGCTTATTAACTGCATATGTTTCTTGTAAGTTAAAGTTTCTCCTAAAAGAAAGCTTTTGCAATTAAACTTCAACTTTTCATTGGAAATGGAGTTTCATAGTATTGATCTCTCTCTCAAGTGTTTATTTACTTCACCTACTCTCAGGATCAAAACCTTTTCTGGTAAATTCTTTCTGAGATGGTAAATGCTGCTCTGATTTCTATATTGTTGGGTTTTACAAGCCAATCTTATAAGTTTATGGATGTTTTGCTTATAATTGGTTGAAGAGTGGTAAATTATGATGATATATGCAAATCAAAAAACAATCCTTCTACGTGCACAGGCTAGAGATGAATTTTGGTTGGATATTGGATTTTTAGTCACTCCACTTTTCATCACTTCTCTCAGTTCCATATCCCTCCCTCAAACACACACATTGAAATATCCACGATTATGGTCATTCTAAAATCTGATAGTTTTCACACTTTTAGATTCTACTTTCTCTAGGAATAAGTATTTTTTCATAACACAGAGTGAATTTACTGCTAGTTATTTTAAAATGTTTAAATGTCTGGTTAAACTTTTAAAGGAAACTGTTAAACACAAATAATTTCTTGCACTAAATGATTTTGATGAAATAGGGAAGTGAACTCTGGATTGGTAAAACAGTAACCCTCTACTTAGCAAGACTCAAAATAACATAAACATGCTGCTGCTGCTGCTGCTAAGTCACTTCAGTCATGTCTGACTCTGTGCGACCCCATAGACGGCAGCCCACCAGGCTCCTCTGTCCCTGGGATTCTCCAGGCAAGAATACTGGAGTGGGTTGCCATTTTCTTCTCCAAACATAAGCATAAATAACCTAACTTTCTGTTCTCTTTCAGAAGAAGAAATTTAGGTAAAGGGAAAAATTTTGCTGAGTATTTTGGGATCAATTAATATTCACTTCAATATTACCTAAAAATTTACTACCCCCCAGAACTCTACCATGAATTGTAAATTGAGCTTTTACCTACAAAGTGAAAGCAGTGAGCTTGATCTTATGCTGAATGGCTGCCAAATGTTTGGGTTACATAATGAGATAGCAGCTGTAGGTTGAGACTCTTTATGGAGAACAGGAAGGTCTTAAAATGTGACCTGAAATATGGGTATTGGTTTCCTGTAGGTAGAAAGGGAAGAAGGCATTCCAACTGAGTGTAGTGGCACAAATGGGTTGACTGTCAAAGATGCAAGGGTAGAATTAGGATATTGGTTTGGCGTGAACAAATGATTCCTTTTTAGAGCAAAGAACAGGCGTATAGGCACAAAATTCATGTTGTGCTCCAGAAAGATTAATCTTGTAGCATTTTATGTGATAAACTAGAGGTGAAGAATGAAGACAGATGCATTAGTCAGTTAGAACACTTTGTATTTGTTCTGTGAACATATGACAATGTCAAGGAATTGGGTGCTAAGAAGCAATGGCAATTTAAAGGATGGTGTGGGGTTGATTATGACTTGAAAACTGGTTTGGGAAGCCAAGGGGAAAAAAAGCAGAAGTATGTAATATTCCATATCCAAGTGGTTGTGCGTTTTACTTTTGAGGTGGAATGATAATGGTTGTTAAGAACTTGGGCTCTACATTTACAGTGCCGAGTTCAACCTCTCTCTGTGTCAGTATCCTCAACCATAGAGTGCAGTTTATTGAAAGGCCTACCTTATAAAGCCCTTGTGAAGATGAAGTGATTTACTATGTGCTATGTTTCTAGAAGGAAATCTTACTATAGAAGGGGTGATTGAAGAAATTACTGAATCACTGTCAGAACTCAGGAAGTCCTTTGTAGACCCTTAACCGTGTATCTGCTAGGTGGGATTATGAACCAGCATATTTCTGAAAGCTTTATAGCTATAAGACCCACACAAAACATGTTTTATTCAGTTGTCTATTAATCAGAAATGAATTCAGAGCACCCCGTTTTCTTAGCATTGCAATAATATTCAGTTATTTGATGCGATCCATAAATTATGCTTCCTATTACATCATTAAGTGTCCCTGCACCATACTGAGGAGTAGCTGTAAGTGTACCTGCAGCTAACCTTTAAGAGTGAAGGACACTCTTGGACAAAAACAATTTCGAGGCAGTGTGCCATGTTCTGAATCAGTGTTGGCATATATGACCCTAGGAAGGCAATTTTCTTCAGTTTATGTGAGGCCTATTGATATTATTGCAGTTTATTTGCCTGTAGAGTAAATTTACATTGCCAAAAGATAAGTTTGACACTTTCATTTGTACTGACACAGCCAGTATATATACAATTTTTTTGTTCTGCATCACCTAGTCTCCTTGATGCAAAGTTGCTTAGTAAACGAGATATTTTTTTCTCAATCGATTTTCTATCTGCAATCAAACATCCAATGAGCCAGTGGGATTTTTCCTGCCCTCACAAGAGATTTACACCCACTAGGTTTTCACAATATGTCATGCTTTACAAGGAAGTTGGTAAAAATTAAGAAGAAATCTAGGAGCTGCCCAAATGGCCATGCCTTCTGGTCTATATATCAGAATGACTGCTGCTGAAGACTTTTCCACTTTCACACATTAATAAATCTTTTCACACATAAAGGCAAAATGTAGATAGAAGAATCTTATGAGAAACTTGGATGGAGACCAGTGTTTTATATGGTGTTACAGATCTAAACTTATGCTTACTCTTCTTCTGTTTCCATACACTAAGGCAAGATTTGAGAAATACTAAGACCAGAGATTGCAGCCATGAAATTAAAAGATGCTTACTCCTTGGAAGGAAAGTTATGACCAACCTAGATAGCATATTGAAAAGCAGAGACATTACTTTGTCAACAAAGGTCCATCTAGTCAAGGCTATAATTATTCCAATAGTCATGTATGGATGTGAAAGTTGGACTGTGAAGAAAGCTGAGCACTGAAGAATTGATGCTTTTGAACTGTGGTGTTGGAGAAGACTCTTGAGAGTCCCTTGGACTGCAAGGAGATTCAACAAGTCCATTCTAAAGGAGATCAGTCCTGGGTGTTCTTTGGAAGGAATGATGCTAAAGCTGAAACTTCAGTATTTGGCCACCTCATGCGAAGAGTTGACTCATTGGAAAAGACTCTGATAGTAGGAGGCATTGTGGGCAGGAGGAGAAGGGGATGACAGAGGATGAGATGGCTGGATGGCATCACCGACTCGATGGACATGAGCTTGAGTGAACTCCGGGAGTTGGTGATGGACAGGGAGGCCTACAGTTCAGTTCAGTTGCTCAGTTGTGTCCAACTTTTTGTGACCCCATGAATCCCAGCATGCTAGGTCTCCCTGTCCATCACCAACTCCCAGAGTTCACTCAGACTCACGTCCATCGAGTCAGTGATGCCATCCAGCCATCTCATCCTGGGTCGTCCCCTTCTCCTCCTACCCCCAATCCCTCCCACCATCAGAGTCTTTTCCAATGAGTCAACTCTTCGCATGAGGTGGCCAAAGTACTGGACTTTCAGCTTTAGCATCATTCCTTCCAAAGAAATCCCAAGGCTGGTCTCTTTCAGAATGGACTGGTTGGATCTCCTTTCAGTCCAAGGGACTCTCAAGAATCTTCTCCAACACCACAGTTCAAAAGCCTCAATTCTTCAGCGCTCAGCTTTCTTCACAGTCCAACTCTCACATCCATACATGTGTTAGTGTTAGTCGCTCAGTCGTGTCCGACTCTTTGCGACCCCATGGACTGTAGCCTACCAGGCTCCTCCCTCCATGGGATTCTCCAGGCAAGAGTACTGGAGTGGATTGCCATTTCCTTCTCCACGGGATCTTCCTGACCCAGGGATCGAACCCGGGTCTCCCACATACTACTGGAAAAACCATAGCCTTGACTAGACGGACCTTTGTTGACAAAGTAATGTCTCTGCTTTTCAATATGCTATCTAGTTTGGTCATAACTTTTCTTCCAAGGAGTGTCTTTTAATTTCATGGCTGCAGTCACCATCTGCAGTGATTTTGGAGCCCCCAAAATAAAATCTGACACTGCTTCCACTGTTTCCCCATCTATTTCCCATGAAGTCCTGGGACTGGATGCCATGATCTTCATTTTCTGAATGTTGAGCTTTAAGCCAACTTTTTCACTCTCCTCTTTCACTTTCATCAAGAGGCTTTTTAGTTCCTCTTCACTTTCTGCCATAAGGGTGGTGTCATCTGCATATCTGAGGTTATTGATATTTCTCCTGGCAATCTTGATTCCAGCTTGTGCTTCTTCCAGCCCAGCGTTTCTCATGATGTACTCTCCATATAAATTAAATAAGCAGGGTGACAATATACAGCCTTGATGTACTCCTTTTCCTATATGGAGCCAGTCTGTTCCATGTCCAATTCTAACTGTTGCTTCCTGACCTGCATATAGGTTTCTCAAGAGGCAGGTTAGGTGGTCTGGTATTCCCATCTCTTTCAGAATTTCCCACAGTTTATTGTGATCCACACAGTCAAAGGCTTTGGCATAGTCAGTAAACAGAAATAGATGTTTTTCTGGAACTCTCTTGCTCTTTTGATGATCCAGCCTGGTGTGCTGCAATTCATGGGATCGCAAAGGGTTGGACACGACTGAATGACTGAACTGAACTGAATAACAATCATTAACAGTTTAAAAATTGCTGATCAATAGTATAAATATAAGAGTCCTGATAATTCTGGACTCCATGTTGAATTGAAACTCTGACCAACTCCTTTAAAAGGACGTGCAAGGACAATTGAGCAAAACGTTTTGGTGACATAAATGCAAACAATTTACTGCTCCTGAAAATAGGTCAAAAGTCATGTCCTAATAAAAATGGGTCACTAGAGTTTTCTTTGAATCTCGCATGCTAAGTCACTTCAGTCATGTCTGACTCTTTGCAACCCCATGGACCGTAGTCCGCCAGGCTCCTCTGTCCATGGGATTTTCTTTATATCATAGGTATGAGAAACAAATATTATTAAGTGACATCATAGAATACACAACTTCCCTTTATCAAATTTCTAGACTTTAAAATAGATTGCACTTTGCCATTTATTCATTTTAATCTCTTAAAAAGTATAATCACTTCCCTTCATCTTTTTTCCCCTCATTGGTTTTTATGCTTCTGGTACTTGACACAATTTCCTCGATGAGTTTGACACAAAGCTTCATGATTTGCTCTATTTTTCCTCTTTTGCTTGCAATTGCTTGACATTTAAAATGCTGTTGGCTTATATAGTTTGTCACTTTCTATGCAATATTTTCCAAGCATTTTAGGCATTATGATCTATATTCTCTGTGGAGGACAAAGGACCTCGATTTAAGAGACTCCTGGGAGGCAGAACCTGAGTCCCTTATCACAGCTTCTTCCATAAAGGATCTAGACCCCTACCTATTCTAAGGCTAATCCAGTTCTCCCTAGCTGTCCTACTCCTGTCTCCACTTTCTGGCTTAGAATTTAAATTCACTTCTCTTTCCCAGATTTATCTCAGTTCCTGCCTGTTCCTCTCTCTGTCAAAAATTCTCAGACACTTTTGACTTTTACTGACACCTTTGTGACTGCTTTTGTAAGAATTTAATGACTTTCATGCCCTAACTGACTGCTGGATTATTTTCCCCTCAGGATTTGTTGTCTCTGACAAAGAAACATGCTTTTAGAACACAGTGAATTTAGACAAAATGTTATGGTTGTAAAATCAAAATAAGTTAATATTCTGAGGTGACTTCTTGCCAGCTAAATTAGTTGTTAGTGTGACACCAAACATGGCATATTTATTCCTAATAAGAGAATGGATTTGCATTTCGGGTTGTTATCATTCAACAAAGGGTTGTCTGTGTCTAAAAGGCACTGATTAAAAAAAAAAAAGTAACTAGGCACACAAAGGCAATTAAAATGACTTTTACAAGTGCCTATAAAATGTGTACCTATTTTTCCCATATGCATAGAAGAAAGAGAATATGAATTTTTAGCGAACTTAAAACAGTATAGATGAGTGCAACAGTAGTGGTCATTTGGAAGTGAGTTGAAAAAAGAATTGAGTTAGTGTGTGGTTACTGAGCACTTAGATTTGAAACTTATCATTAAATATTAGTTAAATATCATTGTTTCAGGTAAACGGAGTGAAAAGTTGAATAGCTTATAGGAGTTTTATTAGAACTTAGTAAATTATGGTAAAATGTTAGGACCAGAAATAAATATTTTGTGACCTGACATTCATATTGTGTGCTGAAACTTTCGTTCTAAACATTAGCTACAATTTTTCCCTGGAATGCCCTTGTTAATAATAATGAGGATGTAATTGTTTTAAAAGTAACTCAGATGTAGGACTTCTCAAATCCAAATTGTAAAATTATTTCTAAACTTAACATTCTGAATATTTAATAGCTGTCTTTGTGAATTTGTTGTGTACCAATTATGGAGGCACAAAGGCAATGATGGGGCTTCCCTGATAGCTCAGTTGGTAAAGAATCCTCCAGCAATGCAGGAGACCTTGATTCTATTCCTGGGTCAGGATAGTTGGGAAGATCCCCTGGGGAAGGGAAAGGCTACCCACTCCAGTATTCTGTCCTGGAGAATTCCATAAACTGTATAGTCCATGGAGTCGCAAAGAATCAGACATGACTGAGCGACTTTCACTTTTATTTTCACTTTCAAAGGAAATGAGATTGAAGTGATGAGGGAAAATTCAAAGATTTAAGCAAAAATGTGGATAAATGAAGAATAGATTTTTTAGATACTAGAGAAGAAATGCACTGTCCATCAAGTAAGTCTATACGTTAGAAATTACATCTAAATTTTTAGGGCATGCAAATATATTTAGGTTCTTTAGTTGTGTGTAAATCACAGAGCTCACAAAGCTCAGAAAGATTTGAATGATTTTTAAGGCATTTTACATGCTACTCAGCATTTATTTTTTATTTCTGCTATTCATTAATCTATTCTTTGGATAGTGTTTTTATTTTTCCCTTAAAAAATTTTGCGGAGATATAATTCATATACTAAAGTTAACTTAAAGCTCAACATTCAGAAAACTAAGATCATGGCATCCGGTCCCATCACTTCATGGCAAATAGATGGGGAAACAGTGGAAACAGTGGCTGACTTTATTTTTCTGGGCTCCAAAATCACTTGCAGATGGTGATTACAGCCATGAAATTAAAAGATGTTTATTCATTGGAAGGAAAGTTATGACCAACCTAGACAGCATATTAAAAAAGTAGAGACATTACTTTGTCAACAAAGGTCCGTCTAGTCAAGGCTATGGTTTTTCCAGTAGTCATGTATGGATGTGAGAGTTGGACTGTGAAGAAAGCTGAGCACCGAAGAATTGATGCTTTTGATCTGTGGTATTGGAGAAGACTCTTGAGAACCCCTTGGACTGCAAGGAGATCCCACCAGTCCATCTTAAAGGAGATCAGTCCTGGGTGTTCATTGGAAGGACTGATGTTGAAGCTGAAGCTTCAATACTTTGGCCACCTGATGTGAAGAGCTGATTCATTTGAAAAGACCGTGATGCTGGGAAAGATTGAGGGCAGGAGGAAAGGGAGATGACAGAGGATGAGATAGCTTGATTGAATCACCAACTCAATGGACATGGATTTGGGTGGACTCTGGGAGTTGGTGATGGACAGGGAGGCCTGACATGCTGTGGTTCATGGGATCACAAAGAGTGGGACACGACTGAGTGACTGAACTGAACTGAATTCATATACTATATATTTCATCCATTTAAACTGTAAATTCAATGTTTAAGTATATTCACAAACATGCTACCATCACCATAATCAATTTTAGATATATGATTTGCATTTTTTTGTTTCATTCAATGGGTTGGATTTTCATTATCTTGATGGTGTCATTTGAGGCACATTTTTTTTTTAAATTTTGGATAATATTTAGCTTTCTTTTTTTATTTTTATTTTATTTATTTTATTTTTTTTAAATTTTATTTATTTTTTATTTTTTAAATTTAAAAATCTTTAATTCTTACATGCGTTCCCAAACATGAAAAATGTCGTTTGTCCTTTGATATTGTATTGAAGAAACTGTTGCATAATCCAAGGTCATGATGACTTGCACCTATGTTTTCTTCTAAGATTTTTATAGTTGTAACTCTTAACTAAGGTCTTTGATTCATTTTGAGTTTATTTTTTGTATATGGTGTGAGCTAGGAGATGCAGCTTTATGCATGAGGATATCCAGTTGTGCTAGCACCATTTGTTGAAATGACCATTCCATTCCCCATTGAATTTGAGGATCAAATTGTCAGTCTCTCCAATTAGGCAATTGAAATTTTGACAAGGATTGCATTGCATCTGTAGATCAGTTTGGGAAGATTTCCTAAGTATTTTATTCTTTCTGATGCTATTGTAAATAGGATTGTTTTTGTTCATTGCTACTTTATAGAAATACAACAGATTTTTGCATACTGACTGTCTTGCAATTTTCTGAACTCTTATTATTTTGAGACAATTTTAATGCATTCTTTAGGATTTTCTATATACAAGATAATGTCATCTGCAAAAAGAGATAATATTCTTCGTTTCTAATGTGTTTGCTTTTTTCTTTTCTTTTTCCCTCCCCTCCTTCTTCCTCTTTCTCTACTCCTTTTCCTTCTCCTTCTTCTTCTGCCTAATTGTCCAGACTAGAACTTCCAGTACAGTATTGAATAGAAATGGCAAAAGCAGCTATCCTTGTATTGTTCCTGATCTTAGGGGGAAAGTATCTGGTCATTCACTATTAAATATAATGTGAGCTATAGGTTTTGCATAGATCTACCTTATCAAATTAAGGAAATTCACTTCCCTTCCTAGTTTCTTGTATGTTTTTACAATTAAAGGGTTTTAATTTTTTTCAAATGATTTTTATGCTCCTATTGAGTTGACCATATGGTTTTGTCATTTATTTTATTGATATAGTATAATCAACCCTGCATTCTGGGGATAAATCCCACTTGGTCATGATTTTTAATCATTTTTATATACTGTTGGATCCATTGATTATTTAGTAGTATGTTAATTTCCACACATTTGTTTAATTTTAAAACAAATGTATGGAAATCAATTTTACTCCATTGTGCTTGGAGAGCATGTTTTATATTATTTTGATCTTTTTAAAATAATTGACACCAGTCAGAATGTTTGCAATCCAAAAATCTGCAAGCAATAAATGCTGGAGAGGGTGTGGAGAAAAGGGAACCCTCCTACACTGTTGGTGGGAATGCAAACTAGTACAGCCACTATGGAGAACAGTGTGGAGATTCCTTAAAAAATTGCAAATAGAACTGCCTTATGACCCAGCAATCCCACTGCTGGGCATACACACCAAGGAAACCAGAATTGAAAGAGACACATGTACCCCAATGTTCATCGCAGCACTGTTTAAAATAGCCAGGACATGGAAACAACCTAGATGTCCATCAGCAGATGAATGGATAAGAAAGCTGTGGTACATATACACAATGGAGTATTACTCAGCCGTTAAGAAGAATACATTTGAATCAGTTCTGATGAGATGGATGAAACTGGAGCCGATTATACAGAGTGAAGTAAGCCAGAAAGAAAAACACCAATACAGTATACTAACACATATATATGGAATTTAGAAAGATGGCAATGACGACCCTGTATGCAAGACAGGAAAAAAGACACAGATGTGTATAGCGGACTTTTGGACTCAGAGGGAGAGGGAGAGGGTGGGATGATTTGGGAGAATGGCATTGAAACATGTACAATATCATGTAAGAATCGAATCGCCAGTCTATGTCTGATGCAGGATATAGCATGCTTGGGGCTGGTGCACGGTGATGACCCAGAGAGATGTTATGGGGAGGGAGGTGGGAGGGGGGTTCATGTCAATGCATGAACACCCATGAACACCCATGGAAACGCAGGTACACCCATGGTGGATTCATGTCAATGTATGGCAAAACCAATAAAAAATAATAATAATTGAGCCTTGTTTTATGGACTAACATATGCTCTATACTGGAGAATGCTCTATGTACACTTGTGAAGTGTTTTTATTCTACTGTTGCTAGTAAAAGATTGCTTATTTAGATCTTTCTCTTTTCTAATGTAGGTATTTACATCTATAAACTTCTTTCTAAGAACTGCTTTAGCAACATTCCATACATTTTGGTTTGTCTTGCTTTAATTTTAATTTAACCCGAAGTTTAGAAAACCTTTGTATGTATAAGTGTGTGCTGCTAAGTTTCCAGTTTTCTTTCTGCTAAAAGTTTTTAGTTTCATTCCATTGTGTGAAAGATGACACTTTTTAGTATTCCAATTTTTGTGGGCTAGCATATGATGTATCCTAGAGAATGTTCCATATGAGCTTGAGAAGAACATATATTATGCTATTGTTGGGTGGAAGGTTCTATGGATACCTGTTAGATACGGTTGGTTGATAATATTGTTCAAGTTTCCATTTCCTGGTTGATCTCCTGCCTAAGTTGTTCTATCTATTGGAATTTGGATATTGAAGTTTTCAAATATTATTTTTAGATTGTCTGTTTCTCCCTATTGCATCTTTTAGTTTTTGCTTCATGTATTTTGGAGTTCTGTTTTTAGATGCATATGTTTATACTTGCTATATGTTTTCTGTGTAAATGCTTTATTATTGTGAGACATGCTTTTTATCTCTAATAACATCTAAAATATCTATTTTTCCTGATATTATTATAGCTACTGTAGCTTCTGTATGGGTTAATATTTGGATGATATTTCTTTTTCCATCCTTATTTTCAACCTATTACTATCTTTTTAAAAAGTTTATCTTCTTTAGACAGTATATGGTTGCATCTGTTTTTAATCAAGTCTATCTTTGCTGTTTGATTGAATTGTTTAAAACATTCACAGTTAATGTTAATTTTATCTTTGGCTTTCTGTGTGTCCCATGTTTTTTTATTCTCTCTCTGTTCTTCCTTTATTACTTTATTTGCATTTAGTGAATATATTTAGTGTAGCATTTAGATTCCTTTAATGACCTTTTCAGGAGAAGGCAATGGCAACCCACTCCAGTACTCTTGCCTGGAAAATCCCATGGACGGAGGAGCCTGGTAGGCTGCAGTCCATGGGGCCGCGAAGAGTTGGACACGACTGAGGGACTTCACTTTCACTTTTCACTTTCATGCATTGGAGAAGGAAATGGCAACCCACTCCAGTGTTCTTGCCTGGAGAATCCCAGGGACGGGGGGAGCCTCATGGGCTGCCGTCTGTGGGGTCACACAGAGTAGGACATGACTGAAGTGACTTAGCAGCAACAGCAATGACCTTTTCACAATATTTTTCAGTTAGTTTCTTAGTAGTTACTCTAGTGCTCAAACAAAAGAATCTACTTCAGACTTATACTAACTTAATTCCAGTGACATATAGAAACTTTACTATCTAGCTTCCTCCCCTCTTTTAATGTTATCATTGCTATACATATTCTATCTTTGGGTTTCCTGGTGTTTCAGTGGTAAAGAACCCACCTGTCAATGCAGGGGATGCAGGTTTGATCCCTAAGTCGGGAAGATTTTCTGGCAAAGAAAATGTCGACCCAATCTGGTATTCTGGCCTGGGAAATCCCATGGAGCTTGGCAGGCTATAGTCCATGTGGTTACAAAAGAGTTGAACACGACTTAGTGATTTGGGTTCCCTTACCCTACTGCTCTTCACCTGGGTGCCCTTTCCCAATAAAACCTCTTGCTTTGTCAGCACATGTGCCTCCTTCGACAATTCATTTCCGAATATTAGACAAGAGCCCAGTTTCCAGTCCCCCTTCCTACAACAAATGGCGACTCTGTCGGGGACTCTTCTTCGCTGAGACTGACATCCTGACCACTTGGGGTACTCAGGGGCCAGCTTGCCTTTCAAGGGACCAGACCCAGCAGCCGCAAATGGGACCCTTTTGTCCCTGGTCTCTTCCTGATGCAGACAACTGGCCAGAGTGCCCCGACTGGTAAGGAACAAGAGACTTTATTGACTTATTTCCCCTTTCCTCTCTCTTTCCTCTCCTTAACCCTTCTTATCCTTCCTTGTTTTTCTAGTCCCCCAGTCCTGGACGCAGGAATCTGGTCGAAGGGCTCTCAGCCTGAGCTGAGGATTGGAGACTGATCACCTCCTCTTGGCAGAGAACTTGAATTCTGGTTCTGGTCTGGTCTGATTTCTGGTAGGGCTGAGTTCCAGTCCTCCCTTCTGTGGAGGCCCAGAGAAAAGTCCCATAATGCCTGGGTATTTGTAGGTGGCAGGAGACATCTATAAGGCCACCCCTTTCATCTCCCATCTCCTGTCTCCTCCCCCTTCTTCCTCCCTCCTGGCTTCCTTTCCTCCCTAGAAATCTTTGATGTTAGTACTTGGATTCTTGTATTTAAGGGCTTCCCTGGTGGTGCAAAGGTTAAAGCATCTGCCTGAAATGTGGGAGACCGGGGTTCGATCCCTGGGTTGAGAAGATACCTTGGAGAAGGAAATGGCAATCCACTCCAGTATTCTTGCCTGGAGAACTCCATGGACGGAGGAGCTTGGTGGGCTACAGTCCATGGGTCACAAAGAGTTGGACATGACTGAGCAACTTCACTTTCACTTTCACTAGTGACTAAATAATAAACAACACATTATATCTGTAGACAAAATTACTTGTCTTCGTCACTTTATATGATTTTATATCTCTTGAATAAGTTAAGAGGAGAGAAATATAGCTATATATTTATATATATTATATTATATATTTATATTTATATATTTATTATATATATTTATATATATTATATCAGTTCAATTCAGTTCAGTCGCTCAGTCGTGTTCGACTCTTTGCGACCCCATGAATTGCAGCATGCCAGGCCTCCCTGTCCATCACCATCTCCTGGAGTTCATTCAGACTCACGACCATCGAGTCAGTGATGCCATCCAGCCATCTCATCCTCGGTCGTCCCCTTCTGTTCCTGCCCCCAATCCCTCCCAGCATCAGAGTTTTTTCCAATGAGTCAAGTCTTCGCATGAGGTGGCCAAAGTACTGGAGCTTCAGCTTTGGCATCATTCCTTCTAAAGAAATCCCAGAGTTGATCTCCTTCAGAATGGACTGGTTGGATCTCCTGGCTGTCCAAGGGACTCTCAAGAGTCTTCTCCAACACCACAGTTCAAAAGCATCAATTCTTCGGCGCTCAGCCTTCTTCAGAGTCCAACTCTCACATCCATACATGACCACAGGAAAAAGCATAGCCTTGACTGGACGGACCTTAGTCGGCAAAGTAATGTCTCTGCTTTTGAATATGCTATCTAGGTTGGTCATAACTTTTCTTCCAAGGAATAAGCGTGTTTTAATTTCATGGCTGCAGTCACCATCTGCAGTGATTTTGGAGCCCAGAAAAATAAAGTCTGACACTGTTTCCACTGTTTCCCCGTCTATTTCCCATGAAGTCCTGGGACCGGATGCCATGATCTTCATTTTCTGAATGTTGAGCTTTAAGCCAACTTTTTCACTCTCCTCTTTCACTTTCCTCAAGAGGCTTTTTAGTTCCTCTTCACTTTCTGCCATAAGGGTGGTGTCATCTGCATATCTGAGGTTATTGATATTTCTCCCAGCAATCTTGATTCCAGCTTGTGCTTCTTCCAGCCCAGCGTTTCTCATGATGTACTCTGCATAGAAGTTAAATAAGCAGGGTGACAATATACAGCCTTGACATACTCCTTTTCCTATTTGAGACCAGTCTGTTGTTCCATGTCCACTTCTAACTGTTGCTTCCTGACTGCATACAGATTTCTCAAGAGGCAGGTTAGGTGGTCTGGTATTCCCATCTCTTTCAGAATTTTCCACAGTTCATTGTGATCCACACAGTCAAAGGTTTTGGCATAGTCAATAAAGCAGAAATAGATGTTTTTCTGGAACTCTCTTGCTTTTTCCATGATCTAGCGGATGTTGGCAATTTGATCTCTGGTTCCTCTGCCTTTTCTAAAACTAGCTTGAACATCAGGGAGTTCACGGTTCATGTACTGTTGAAGCCTGGCTTGGAGAATTTTGAGCATTGCTTTACTAGCATGTGAGATGAGTGCAATTGTTTGGTAGCTTGAGCATTCTTTGGCATTGCCTTTTTTGAAATTGGAATGAAAACTGACCTTTTCCAGTCCTGTGGTCACTGCTGAGTTTTCCAAATTTGCTGGCATATTGAGTGCAGCACTTTCACAGCATCATCCTTCAGGATTTGAAACAGCTCAACTGGAATTCCATCACCTCCACTAGCTTTGTTCGTAGTGATGCTTTCTAAGGCCCACTTGACTTCACATATAATATATATATATAATTAATATATATATTAATCTTTTTATTGTAAATATATTAAAGTTTTTATGTTGTAGGGCTCAAGATACACTTCTATACATATGTTTTAATGCACTTGGTGTTTATATAAGCTAAGGGAAAAAGGATAAGGAATATGTAATTATAATGTCTTTGATAATTATCTGCATAATATGCTCAACCAGTACCTTTTGCTTCTTGTGTGTGGATTCAAATTACTTGCTTGCCCATTTGCTTTCAGCCTAAATCCTCCCTTTAGTATTTCCTATAAGAGTCTGATAACAACAAAATCTCTAGTTTTTATTTGATAATGTCTTCATTTTATTAACCAATCCAATATTGTAAAGAAATTAACCTCCAATTAAAATAAATAAATTTATATTCTTCAAGTTTGAAAGATACTTTTTATTGTGTACAATATACTTGGTTGGCAGGTTTTTTCCCTTCATATATTACCTTAAATATATCATCCTACTAACTTCTGGCATCCATTGATTCTTACAAGAAGTCAGAATGGCAGTCATATTGGGGTTCCTTTTACATACTAAGTCATTTTTCTATCACAGATTCCAAGGTTTTCTCTTAATTTCTGAATTTCAAAATTTTTGACCGTTAGTTCTTTAATTATTTCTGCCCTTGACATCTGATAGAGACACTAGTTTAATGGTATCCCATATGTCTCTGATGCTCTATTCATGTTTCTTTCATTCTATTTTCTCACTGTTCTTTGGATTGCATTATCTCTATTGATTGATCTTCAAGTTTGCTAATTATTTTTTTGCCAATTGAAATCCAGTCTTGAGCCCCCTAGTAAAATTTGCATTTCAATTATCATATTTGTAACCACCAAAATTTCCATTGTTTATTTTATATAATTTGTTTCCTCCCTCAGGTTACAGAAGTTTTCACCCATTATTACTTCAAAAAAGTTTTTTTTTACCTCTCTCTCTCTCCTTATCTAAGACCTTTATAATGCGAATGTTGGTAAACCTGACGTTGTTCCATAAGTTCTTTAAGCTATCTTTACTCTTCTCCATTCTTTTCATAATTTCTCTTTCTCGATCTTCTCTAATTGATGAAACATTGCTGTAGTGTCTTCCTTTATTTCTTTAAATACAGTTGCTATTAGATTTTAAATGTATTCATAATGTTTGCATTGAAGCCTTTCTCTGTTAAATCCTGAGTCCATATTTTCATACAGTTTATATTCACAGCCATTTTTTCTTTTTGTGGATCATACATTCTTGATTATTTGCCTATCTTGCAATTTTTTGTTGAAAATTAGTCATTTCAGATACTGTGGCAAATATGGATTCTAATTCCCTTCTCTTCTATCAGGGGAGTATTTTTGTTTCTTGTTTTTTGCTTAATTAGTTGGATAGAGTATTTGAATGACATTCATTTACTTTGCTTGTGAAGCCTTTGTTATCATTCCTCTGGGAGCACAACCTTGGGCATATACACAGTCTCCATACTGACTGCGGTTTTAGCCTTGTCTCTTTCAAATATCTCATTGGTATTACTTGCAGGTATTCATTTCCACTAATTACCAGCTGATTATGTTCTTGACAGTGTTTGAGGTATAAATTGCTCTACAATCTGATCCAACTACACTTGTACATGGGTAGTTTTTAAAATTTTTTCTGAACCCAGAAAGGGCCTTCTTAGTTGTCTCTTTCAATAGATAGCTCTAGTGGACTAGCTGGCATATAGTTTAACTTATTGCTCTTAACTAAGAAGAGCTATTATTTTTGAAAGTTCCCTTAAGCCCAAACTTCCCCAAACTCTGCTCAGATAAAGTCAGTTCCTTTGGGAAGATGTTTGGTTTGGAGTTCTCTTATGTACAGAATCTCTAGTCACTGGTCTGACCTTCCCAAATTGCCTCATTCTATGTGGAATCCCTGCCCTACTAGCAAGTTGTAGTGATGGCAGTTGGTGCCCCAGTATTTCTTGGACTTGGGAGCTGGGTAAAGGGAGGTAGCCCTGATCTCGTGGCTTTACTTTCTAGAAGTTTAACCTCTGCAAATTAAATTTGGAGAGGATAAGAAATGTTGATAGTATCTCTACTCTTGGTGAGATACTTTATCCCTTAAATGGGAACTGAGGATATAGACAGCATCATCCCCTGGGCATACACAAGCCCATATGTGAATTTCTATTAAGCTGAGGTAGGGGCAGGGGGAGGGAGCATAGTACTCAAGGGCAACAGACTGTTGCTACTATTACCATGTTTTAGTAGCTTTTCCAGAATAAATGTTCCTTCATTTGCTGTAGAACCTTAGGACAATTTCCAGAGACCTTAAATTTTTAAAAATAGTTTTTACCAGTTATGCTTATTTTACTGGGTATGAATCCATAGAGCTCCTCATACTGCCATGCCAGAAGTGAAACTTATTTATCTTTTATTTTTCCTCTTATCTTAAAGAATCTTATCATCTTGCCACATGTCTAAAACTGCACACACATATACCCAGTATATGTGTATCATTATAGAAAAAGAGGAAATAGTCAATTAAAGCTGCATTCTTTTATATCATAGTTTACCTTTGATATCAGCAACATGATAATATTTTTCTTCACAGATATTGTGTTTCTTTGTATTATTCTTTGTTTTTTAACTTTTAGATTTTAATGTGCCTTCTTTTAATTTCCAAATTTCATTTAGTATTTAGGTAAAACTTTACACAGAACCATAGGAAATCAATATGTCAAAGTTAGTTTTAGCAGTTACTTCAGTGGAAAAGGTTGAAACAATATGCATGGTTCTAAGGTATGGCAACCATAGTGTTTAAATTATTAATATGATTAAGTTAATTATTTAGCTAGTAAAACTGGGAGAAAATTCCTATATTTTTAAAAACTAGTAAACCAGCAACTGGGCTAAGGACATTTCCATAAAACTTAAAGAAAAATAGTTTATAGAAAAATCTTCTATAATCTACAATCCAGATTTTTTTTTCTGATTCAGGCTGAACTTCAAAGAAATGCACATTAAATTCTACCTCTACTTATCAAATATTTTTTGGTTTCATAACTTCCCTAAGCCATGATTTCTTCAGCTGCTAATGAGAATAATTAATAACTGTCCTTCCTTATAAAGTTGCCACAGGGATTTGATGAGATAATGCAAGTGAAAGTTCTTATAAAATGATATACAAATATTAGAGACCTTGGAATATTTCTGTGTGGAATGCCATAGTGCTGTAGAATAACCAACTGTATGAAATTCTTGTGTAAATGCTGCATGGGGCAAAATACATGGTATTATATTTTAATAAAGAAAAAAATAATAGAACTTTCATTTTGATTTTAAAACTTACAAAACTTTAAAAAGTCAGTAGCTTGAAGGCACAACAAAAGGCAGGTTTCTTTAATTATAGTAGTTACTGGTAATAGTCTTCATGAGAGAGAAGCAAATTAAAATATTTAATATGTCTGGTTCACTGTGGATATTTTTTCTTTATTCTCTGTTCTTTGAAGAAATGAATTCTAAAGAAAAGAGGAATATTATTTCTGCTAGCCTTTTTGTTTCTTGCTTTAGGCTTCTGAGTATTCTGACTAGCCACAGGATATGATGTCCAATGTTTATAATCCACAGTTAGTCAAAGCTTACATTAATATTCTAGGAACTAATTTCCCATTTCTTCTTAGCACACATAGTATGTGAAGTGAAAGTGTTAGTCACTAAGTGGTGTCTGACTTTTTGTGACCCCATGGACTGTAGCCCACCAGACTCCACTGTCCATAGAATTCCCCAGGCAAGAATACGGGAGTAGGTAGCCATTCCCTTCTTCAGGGGATCTTCCTGACTCAGGGATCAAACCCAGGTCTCCTACATTGCAAGCAGATTCTTTACCATCTAAGCCACCAGGGAAGCCCCACAAATAGTATAAGCGATGAAAAATTTCAATTATTTAAAAAGTTTCAATTGTTCTTTAAATTAAAGTCATTTATTCTTTGCCTTTAAGGCCCTGTATGTATATTTTGTAATATTTGTCACATAGAATAGGAAGCAAGTTTGTAAGAAAATACACAGAAATTAGAATACACCAAGGTATAATTAATATCTAAAATAGAAATTAAATTCATCTTTATTCATGTAAAGTTAAATTGACATTTATTCTAGGATTATAAATAAGTGTCTTGAACTTGAAGTTCAGCAAGAAACCAATGTTTACAGGATTTTATTAACACATTAAAAGTAATGTCAAAAGTATAATCCAGAACCACCTGATTTTACTGATAAGATTTAACGTCTCTGTTTCCCATCATTATTTTCTTCTGTGAACTAACATGAACCACAAATTATTATGTAGATTCAAGCATTTGTTATAAGCCTAGAGACTTTCCAGGAGATTATGATATGTATAAACACACACACATACACATGCACATACAAAAACTTGTATGCATATATTTATAGTTTTTGTTACAGTGGTGGTTGGTGGTGATGTTTAATACCACATTCTCCATCTCACCTGATTTCTCACCTTGAAAATGACATAATTCACTGCTTACCTCAAGTATGTTGGTATCTGCAAATAAAGCTATGTGTTTTATGTATGCTTGATGGCATTTGATAGGGAAACTGTTGTCCCATCAAAGTTTTCAGCAATGACTATAATCATTTGCTGAGAGGAGAAACCAATAGCAAAGGCAGAAATCCTTTATACAGTAAAAACTACTGAACTGGATTCTCAGATGAATGAAGGTAAATCAAACAAAGATATTTTTTAAAGTTTGTTGGCTTGAGGACATGAAGATATGCTTACCTACATTTAGCTTAAAAGTAAGTCATACATGACTAGAATATCTTGCAACATTTGAGATATTTGATGTTTTCTTGAAAGAGCTCATATTAAGAGTGGTGGTGGTTTAGTCACTAAGTCATGTTCAACTCTTGTGAAACCCTGGCAAGAGTCCTGTCAAGCTCCTCTGTCCATGGGATTCTCTAGGCAAGAATACTGGAGTGGGTTGCCATTTCCCTCTCCAGGGGATCTTCCTGACCCAGGAATTGAACCAAGGTATCCTGCATTGCAGGCAGATTCTTTACCAACTGAGCTATAAGGGGAGCTCTTCATATTGAGAGTAAAAAGAGATAAACTTAAGTTTGAATTAATCTTTCAAAAATTACTGACAATGTGGCTTTATGCAAAAGATTTAACACCTCTGATATATATATCAGAAGCTGAGAGGAATTTGAGATAAATTGTTTTGTAAACTTCAGGTTTCTGTTCAAATTTCATCTTGTGTAATTACTAATGAAATAATGGGTAGATTAAAACAATGACAACACTTTGTGAAATATTCTGTTGTTGTTTTTTGATATTCACTTGCTAAGTTGTGTACCTCTTTGTGACTCCACGGACTGCAGCATGCCAGGCATCCCTGTCCTTCATCATCTCCTGGAGTTTGCCCTAACTCATGTTCATTGAGTTGGTGATGCCATCTAACCATCTCATCCTCGGCTGCCCACTTCTCTTCCTGCCCTCAATCTTTCCCAGTATCAGGGTCTTTTCCAGTGAATTGGCCCTTCGCATCAGGTTGCCAAAGAACTGGAGCTTCAGCTTCAGCATCAGTCCTTTCAATGAATATTCAGTGTTGATTTCCTTTAGGAATGACTAGTTTTATCTCTTTGCAGTTCAACGGACTCTCAAGAGTCTTCTCCAGCAACACAGTTTGAAAGCATCAATTATTCAGGACTCAGCCTTCTTTGTGGTCCAATTCTCACATCGGTACATGACTACTGGAAAAACCATAGCTTTGACTATACGGGCCTTTATCAGCAAAGTGATGTCTTTGCTTTTTAATACACCGTCTAGATTTGTCATACCTTTGCTTTCAAGGAGTGAGCATTTTTAATTTTATGGCTGTAGTCACTGACTGGTGTCATATCTTTTTGCCCTTTCATACTGTTCATGGACTTCCCAAGGAAAGCATATACTGGAGTGGTTTGCCTTTCCCTCCTCCAGTGAACCATGTTTTATCAGAACTCTTCACTATGACCTGTCCATCTTGAGTGGCTCTGCACAGTATGGCTCATTGCTTCATTGAGTTCTGCAAACTCTTTGCCATGACAAAGCTGTGATCCATGAAGGGGGTGAAATATTCTAAGACAATACATATTGAAGTAAAGTCCTAAAGATACTGAGACGTCTATTCTGTACTTGCTGTTTAGACTTGTTATTCTTGTTGTTTTGTCTCTATCTCTTTTGTGACCCCCATGGACTGTAGCCCACCAGGATCCTCTGTCCATGGTATTCTCCAGGCAAGAAAACTGGAGTGGGTTACCATTTCCTCCTCCAGGGGATCTTCCTGACGGATTAAAACTGTGTCTCTTGGGTCTCCTGCCTTGAGGGCAGATTATTTACCACTGTGCTACCTGGGAAGCCCTATACTGATGTGTCTATTCTGCACGTGCTGTTTAGACTGGGACACAACAAAATTGAAGACTAGCCAGTAATACATGTTACATAAAATAAAATAGACTTAATATCCAGATAAGACACAAGTAGTGTTTCAGATGGCTGAGGATGTCAACGAGGTTTATAAGGGAATCATCGCTTTTCCTTGGCTACCTTTTTCAGTTCAGTTCAATTGCTCAGTAGCGTTTGACTGTTTGTGACCCCATGGACTGCAGCATGCCAGATCTCCCTGTACTTCACCAACTCCCGGAGCCTACTCAAACTCATGTCCACTGAGTCGGTGATGCCATCCAACCATCTCATATTCTGTCATTCCCTTCTCCTCCTGCCTTCAATCTTTCCCAGCATAAGGGTCTTTTCCAATGAGTCAGTTATTTGCAGCAGGTGGCCAAAGTATTGGAGTTTCAGCTTCAACATCAGTCCTTCCAATGAACACCCAGGACTGATCTCCTTTAAGATGGACTGGTTGGATCTGCTTGCAGTCCAAGGGACTCTCAAGTGTCTTCTCCAACACCACAGTTCAAAAGCATCAATTCTTCGGCACTCAGCCTTTTTATAGTCCAGCTCTCACATCCATACATGACTACTGGGAAAACCATAGCCTTGACTAGACAGACCTTTGTAGGCAAGGTAATGTTTCTGCTTCTTAATATGCTGTCTAGCTTTCCTTCCAAGGAGTAAGCATCTTTTAATTTCATGGCTGCAATCACCATCTGCAGTGATTTTGGAGCCCCAAAAATAAAGTCAACCACTGTTTCCCCATCTATTTCCCATGAAGTGATGGGACCAGATGCCATGATCTTCGTTTTCTGAATGTTGAGCTTTAAGCCAACTTTTTCACTCTCCTCTTTCACTTTCATCAAGAGTCTCTTTAGTTCTTCACTTTCTGCCATAAGGGTAGTGTCATCTGCATATCTGAGGTTATTGATATTTCTCCCAGCAATCTTGATTCCAACTTGTGCTTCCTCCAGCCCAGCGTTTCTCATGATGTACTCTGCATATAAGTTAAAGAAGCAGGGTGACAATATACAGCCTTGACGCACTCCTTTTCCTACTTGGAACCAGTCTGTTTTTCCATGTCCAGCTCTAATTGCTGCTTCCTGACCTGCATACAGATTTCTCAAGAGGCAGGTCAGGGTGTCTGTTATTCCCATCTCTTTCAGAATTTCCACAGTTTATTGTGATCCACACAGTCAAAGTCTTTTGCATAGTCAATAAAGCAGAAATAGATGTTATTCTGGAACTCTCTTGCTTTTTCGATAATCCAGCAGATGTTGGCAATTTGATCTCTGGTTCCTCTGCCTTTTCTAAAACCAGCTTGAACATCTGGAAGTTCACGGTTCATGTATTGCTGAAGCCTGGCTTGGAGAAGTTTGAGTATTACTTTACTAGCGTGTGATGGGAGAAGGCAATGGCAGCCCGCTCCCGTACTCTTGCCTGGAAAATCCCATGGATGGAGAAGCCTCATAGGCTGCAGTCCATGGGGTCGCTAGGAGTCAGACACGACTGAGCGACTTCACTTTCACTTTTCACTTTCATGCATTGGAGAAGGAAATGGCAACCCACTCCAGTATTCTTGCCTGGAGAATCCCAGGGACGCGGGAGCTTGGTGGGCTGCCGTCTATGGGGTCACACGGAGACGGACACGACTGAAGCGACTTAGCAGCAGCAGCAGCAGCCGCGTGTGACATGAGTACAATTTTGTGGTAGTTTGAGAATTCTTTGGCATTGCCTTTCTTTGGGGTTGGAATGAAAACTGATCTTTTCCAGTCCTGCGGCCACTGCTGAGTTTTCCAAATTTGCTGGCGTATTGAGTGCAGCACTTTCATAGCATCATCTTTTAGGATTTGAAATAGCTCAACTGGAATCCCATCACCTTCACTATCTTTGTTTGTAGTGATGCTTTCTAAGGCACACTTGACTTCACATTCCAGCATGTCTGGCTCTAGGTGAGTGATCACAGCATCATGGTTATCTGGGTTGAGAAGACATTTTTTGTATAGTTCTTCTGTGTATTCTTGCCACCTCTTCTTAATATCTTCTGCTTCTATTAAGTCCATACCATTTCTGTCTTTTATTGAGCCCATCTTTGCATGAAATGTTCCCTTAGTATATCTAATTTCTTGAAGAGATCTCTAGTCTTTCCCATTCTATTTTTTCCCTCTATTTCTTTGCACTGATCACTGATGAAGGCTCTCTTATCTCTTCTTGCTATTCTTTGGAACTCTATATTCAAATGGGTATATCTCTCCTTTTCTCCTTTGCTTTCTGCTTCTCTTCTTTTCACAGCTCTTCGTAAGACCTCCTCAGACATTTTGCTTTTTTGAATTTATTTTTCTTGGGGATGGTCTTGATCCCTGTTTCCCATACAATGCCATGCACCTCCATTTATAGTTCATCAGGCACTCTATCTGATCTAGTCCCTTAAATCTATTTGTCACTTCCACTGTATAATCATAAGAGATGTGATTTTGGACAGATCTGAATGGTCTAGTGTTTTTCTGTACTTTCTTCAATTTAAGTCTGAATTTGGCAATAAGGAGTTCATGATCTGAGGCACAGTTGGCTCCCAGTCTTGTTTTTGCTGACTGTATAGAGCTTCTCCATCTTTGGCTGCAAAGAATGTAATCAATCTGATTTCAGTGTTGACCATCTGGTGATGTCCATGTGTAGAGTCTTCTCTTGTGTTGTTGGAAGAGGGTGTTTGCTATGACCAGTGCATTGTCTTGGCAAAGTTCTACTAGCATTTGCCATGCTTCATTCTGTACTCCAAGGCCAAATTTGCCTGTTATTCCAGATGTTTCTTGACTTTCTTTTGCATTCCAGTCCCCTATAAGGAAAAGGACATCTTTTGTTTGGTGTTAGTTCTAGAAGGTCTTATAGGTCTTCATAGAACCGTTCAACTTCAGCTTCTTCAGAGTTGCTGTTTGGGGCATAGGCTTGGATTACCGTGATACTGAATGGCTTGCTTTGGAAAAGAACAGAGATCATTCTGTCATTTCTGAGATTGCATGCAAGTACTACGTTTTGGTTTTTTGTTGACTATGATGGCTACTCCATTTCTTCTATGGGATTCTTGCCCACAGTAGTAGATATAATGGTCATCTGAGTTAAATTCACCCATTCCAGTCCATTTTAGTTCGTTGATTTTTAAAATGTCCATGTTCACTCTTGCCATCTCTGGCTTGACCACTTCCAATTTGCCTTGATTCATGGACTTAACATTCCAGGTTCCTATGCAATATTGCTCTTTACAGCATCAGACCTTGATTCTATCACCAGTCACATCCACAACTAGGTGTTGTTTTTGCTTTGGCTCCATCTCTTCATTCTTTCTGGAGTTATATCTCCACTGATCTCCATTAACATGTTGGGAGATCATCTTTCAGTTTCCTATCTTTTTGTCTTTTCATACTGTTAATGGGGTTCTCAAGGCAAGAATACTGAAGTGGTTTTCCATTCCCTTCTCCAGTAGACCACATTTTGTCAGAACTCTACAACATGACCCATCTGTCTTGGGTGGCCCAACATGGCCTGACTTAGTTTCATTGAATTAGACAAGGCTGTAGTCCATGTGATTAGATTGGCTAGTTTTCTGTGATTGTGGTTTCAGTCTGTCTGCCCTCTGATGCCATCTCTCGACACCTACCATCTTACTGGGGTTTCTCTTACCTTGTTAAGGCCTATCCCCCCCTAAATTGTTGAGAAGTACAAATGAAACTCCTTTCATAAACATTAACCCCCCACTGCAGTTGGCATCAACACCTAGCTCAGTATTTGAATTTTTCCTTTTGTGAGTCATATTATCAACTTCTAAACATACACTAGGAAGCACTGCAAGGTACTCCCAGTAATACTATCACATACAAAGGAATTCTGGTAATTTTAATTTTAAAACAAATTGACCTTCTTTTGAATGTTTATATTAATGAATAGCATGAGGTAATTGGAGATTGATGAGTTTGAGAATTATGTGAAGGTTTTCAAATGTTTTGGTAAGTTGGAACATAAGTTAAGGCTGACTGAAAACAAATTGTTTGGCAGCATTTCATTGTAACTGCCAACTCATACTGAGTGATTATGGAGACAAAACAAAACACACACACATATATACACACAAATAGATCATAGACACGACATCTCATCTGAAACAGTGTCAACCATATTTTCCTTACTAGTCCAAAATTGACTTAAATAGGTAGAAATAATGCTTGGGGAAAATGGAATCTCTGGTTAGAAAACTGGAGGTTTTTCTTTTTAATGTATCAAATGTTGCACTTCTATTAGCTAGTTTTTAATAAGAACATCACGAATTCCTAGATCCGTAATGATTTTGTCACTGACCATGTTAATTTTTCATAAGATAGCTAGAGACAAACAGGAAAACCTGGTGTTTTATTTCTGTTTTCCATTCCTCCCCATTGTCTATAGCTCTGGCTTGAGTCTCTGTGACATCTTAGGGTAATCATTTGGCCTTTTCTCACATAGCCAGCATTATTCTGTCTGAACCAAGCTAGGCATTTCAAAAAATTAATCACAAGTTCAGAGAGAAAATTACCTCAGGAGATACTCTCCTCAAGACATATCTTTCACCTGAATTACCATCTAGCTTAATAATGGCAAATAGGAACTTAAAATTCAAGATCTTCTGAGTCCAACTGGTACTATTTACAGCAAGAAAATCTACGATTAAGTACTGGGATCTAAATTTAAAGGATTTAGTTTTTTTGACAGAAAATCAACATATTCTAACAAAATTGCCTTAACTTACACATTTAATTTCTTTCTTTCATTATTGTTTCTTTGACCGGATTAAAACCAAAACAGTTCAGGATCTGAACATTACTTTGCCTACTAACATCATCAGTTAACATTTTTGAGACATTACTCTTAATATGGTATAAGTGTTGTGAAACAATTTCTACATTTGAATTTTGATTATCAAAAATTGTTTAAAATTGTTAATAGCTCCCTCAGACATTTCTTTGCCATCATGTGATACTGATGATTTTGAAAGTATAGATAGCACACCATATAAAATAACTGTGACAGACCATTTAAAAACAGAAAAATTTGGATTTTTCTTTGTAGAGGGAGCACATACCATTTATATACATCTAGATAAAGTACAACATTAGGCAGTAGATTTAGGAACATATTATTATTCTTTTATATTAGAGGGAAGACTGTGACCTACCATAAGTATTCATTCATTCATTTATCTGAGCCATCAAATGTATGCAATCCCATTGAAATCCCAAGACATTTGGACAGTACACTTTAAAAGTGCAACATGTAGGATACCAAAATGCTTATAAAGTGAGATTCAGCTTGGTGATAAAAATAAATGAAGATTAATTTTCTTATTTTAGTGTATTGATGTTGATTTAATACTATCTACTTTGTAATGTAATGCTCACAATTCTCCAAGCCAGGCTTCAGCAATACATGTTCCATGAACTTCCAGATGTTCAAACTGGTTTTAGAAAAGGCAGAGGAACCAAAGATCAAATTGCCAACATTTGCTGGATCATCGAAAAAGCAAGAGAGTTCCAGAAAAACATCTATTTCTGCTTTATTGACTATGCCAAAGCCTTTGACTGTGTGGATCACAATAAACTGTGGTAAATTCTGAGAGAGATGGGAATACCAGACTACCTGACCTGCCTCTTGAGAAACCTATATGCAGGTCAGGAAGCAACAGTTAGATTTGGACATGGAACAACAGACTGGTTCCAAAATAGGAAAAGGAGTGCATCAAGGTTGTATATTGTCACCCTGCTTATTTAACTTCTATGCAGAGTACATCATGAGAAACGCTGGGCTGGAAGAAGCACAAGCTGGAATCAAGACTGCTGGGAGAAATATTAATAACCTCAGATATGCAGATGACACCACCCTTATGGCAAAAAGTGAAGAGGAACTGAAGAGTCTCTTGGTGAAAGTGAAAGAGGGGAGTGAAAAAGTTAGCTTAAAGCTCAACATTCAGAAAATGAAGATCATGGCATCTGGCCCCATCACTTCACTGGAAATAGATGGGGAAACAGTGGAAACAGTGTCAGACTTTATTTTTGGGGGCCAAAATCACTGCAGATGGTGATTGCAGCCATGAAATTAAAAGACGCTTACTCCTTGGAAGGAAAGTCCAGTTCAGTTCAGTCGCTCAGTCGTGTCCAACTCTTTGCGACCCCATGAATCGCAGCACGCCAGGCCTCCCTGTCCATCACCAACTCCCAGAGTTCACTCAGACTCGCATTCATCGAGTCAGTGATGCCATCCAGCCATCTTATCCTCGGTCATCCCCTTCTTCTCCTGCCCCCAATCCCTCCCAGCATATTATGACCAACCTAGACAGCATATTCAAAAGCAGAGACATTACTGTGCCAACAAAGGTCCGTCTAGCCAAGGCTATGGTTTTCCTGTGGTCATGTATGGATGTGAGAGTTGGACTGTGAAGAAAGCTGAGCGCTGAAGAATTGATGCTTTGGAACTCTGTTGTTGGAGAAGACTCTTGAGACTCCCTTGGACTGCAAGGAGATCCAGCCAGTCCATTCTAAAGGAGATCAGTCCTGGGTGTTCTTTGGAGGGAATGATGCTAAAGCTGAAACTCTAGTACTTTGGCTACCTCATGCGAAGAGTTGACTTATTGGAAAACACTTTGATGCTGGGAGGAATTGAAGGCAGGAGGAAAAAGGATCCACAGAGAATGAGATGGCTGGATGGCATCACCGACTCGATGGATGTGAGTTTGAGTGAACTCCGAGAGATGGTGATGGACAGGGAGGCCTGGCGTGCTGGAATTCGTGGGGTCGCAAAGAGTCAGACACAACCGAGCGACTGAACTAAACTGAACTGAACTCTGTAATGTGAGCTATTTAATTTTCTAAACTGATTTTTAAAATCCAACAATTTAGGGTTAGTTTTCCAGTACCAAAGAAAACAGCACAATGCCATATTAATCTCTGATAAATATCAGAATCATAAAATTTGTTCTTTTAAAGTATTGGTACATGAGTGTGATCATGGTGATGAGTGTGTGTGTGTGTTTGTGTGCGCATGTGGGAGTGAGGATTGAGAGAGACAGAGATAGATATAGTGAAAAAAGACACAGAAACTGGTGCTATTCTTTAACAGCACATTTGTAAACTCTGGCTGTTTCATGTAACTAACTTTTCTACGTATATGAAAAAAAAATCTATTTAGGTCTTGAGACCAGTTTTCACTAGACCTTTGATTTTTTTTTTCTGATGTTTTGTATGTACAATAACCATTCTATTGGTAACCATCTATAAGCTGGAAACAGCAATGAGGTGTAAGGCTTTGCAATTAAAAAAAATCCTAAGTAAGTAGGATTTTTTGATGCAAATAATCATTTAAAAATAATAAATGATGATCTTGGTAGTATCCATACCTTTCCATTACATATTCCAAAATGAAGTCCTGTGTAACTCAGATTCCATATTCTACAAAGTGTACTTTAGACTACACAACATAGACAATTTTTTTTTCTTCTTTCAATTAATTTTCCCTGTAGTGTGTTTCCATTTTGTGTGCTAGGCTAGGAATAAATAGAGACAAAATTTGTGTTCCACTACACAATCTTAGACAGAGTTATGTAAAAATCAGACTAGCCATGTGACCTACTACATGTCAAGGGCTATTTTATTTAGCTTATTAAGTGGAAAAACTAGAGAAATACCTTACTAATAATATCTTAAAATCAATAATCTGATTCCAAAGCACTATGTTACAGGAAAGCCCTCTTTGATATTAAATTGTAGTTTACTTTGAATGAATGAACAGTTCCTCATTATTCAACAGATATTTCCAATTGGAAGGTTGCGTCTACTCAATTACACTAAGAATCTTCTGGGAACTACTGGTGCATATAACAATTCCATGTACATATCAGCTAGGGTTTTCTCCTTGCCCAGTTAGAGTGTTCTGTCAGTGAGATTATTGTCAACACTATGCATAACATTGGTGACTATGGGAACATATGCCCTCAATAAAGAGGTCCAGGAGAAAGGTATTTCAAGTGTTCACTACGAGTCATAGCCTGCAATTATCAGTCCGAGCAAAATAAGGTCCAAATTTAAAAGGCTGCAATTGAGAACACCATGGGAAATTTTGAATTCTCTGTACTATTTGCCTAGTGCTACATGGTAGTGCTCTCTGCCAATTCATTTAATTATTTTCTAAAAAATTGGCATTATCCTTTGCTTTCTTAGCCAACAACCCTGTTAAATACATTCCATTTGAATAATTTTGGCTCTCTCACAGTTCATCAACCTTGCTGCCTGCATTTCCTGTGAGTGGTAATTTTAATTGACTTTCTTAGCTTTCTGTTGACTCAAAAATGAAATGAAGGACGGACCTGTTAACATTTCAAAACTCAGCATGAGTGGTACACAGACTTTCCCAGGGAAGCATTTATGGTCTGCTGATGAATCAACACAAACTCACAATTCAATCTTCAAAAACATTCAAAGCAGAGACAAAATGGAGTTCAGAGTTCAATGGATTTGTACAAATGCTCCGCCACTAATTTCTATGGGTTACTTTTTAATGATTTCTGATTAGTCATAATTCAAGTTTATCCAGTTCAATGTATATGCCTTGATTTTTTGTATTGAATGATATATGTGTCTTTTCAAAAGAAATAATTATACTCCTGGTAAATAATTTTCCATTTTTCTTCCTTTGCCAGGGAATATACAGCTATCATTAACAGCAAGTGCTCAAGTGAAAAGGCTATATTTGAAAGTCTTGTACAGCAATGTAAGAACATAATATTTGTATGAAGAATAACAGAAAAGGTAGGAAACTGGGAATTAGAAGGCCTAACTCATCACCCACACTATTTTGACATATAAATTGATATCAGTACACTTTAGTTTTCCCAATTGTTTAACTTAGAGAGTGATCATTAACAAATCTTACATATTTACTTTAAAAAAGATTTCACTAAGGATACACAAAGGGAAACATCATAGACTACCATTTCAGAATGACTATGATTTCGGGTTTCTCTATGGTGATTACTTATGTTATATTATATTACATTACATTATAATGTATTTATATTATATCTTATTATATTTACAAATATAAATGAAGAAAGTCAAGCATGATCACCTTGCTTTACCACCATCAGTTGGGTGTGGTACTGCTTTGTGATCTAATCTTGTTTGTTCTCTTGCTTTGAGTAATCTCTTCTTATATTTTAATTTGTCTCTTTGGAACTCCATTGAGATAATTCTTTTTTATTTTTTTTATTGAAGGATAATTGCTTTACAGAATTTTGTTGTTTTCTATCAAACCTAAACATGAGTCAGCCATAGATATACATATATCCCCTCGCCTTTGAACCTCTTTCCTATCTCCCTCTCCATCCCACCCCTCTAGGTTGATATAGAGCCCCCATTTGAGTTTCCTGAGCCATACAGTAAATTCCTGTTGGCTATCTATTTTACATGTAGCAATGTAAGTTTCCATGTTACTCTTTCCATACATCTCACCCTCTCCTCCCTTCTGCCCATGTCCATAGGTCTATTTTCTATGTCTGTTTCTACATTCAGTTCAGTTCAGTTCAGTTGCTCAGTCGTGTCCGACTCTTTGCAACCCCATGAATCACAGCATGCCAGGCCTCCCTGTCCATCACCAACTCCCAGAGTTCACTCAGACTTGCGTCCATTGAGTCAGTGATGCCATTCAGCCATCTCATCCTCTGTCGTCCCCTTCTCCTCTTGCCCCCAATCCCTCCCAGCATCAGAGTCTTTTCCAGTGAGTCAACTCTTCGCATGAGGTGGCCAAAGTACAGAAGTTTCAGCATTAGCATCATTCCTTCCAAAGAAATCCCAGGGCTGATCGCCTTTAGAATGGATTGGTTAAATCTCCTTGCAGTCCAAGGGACTCTCAAGAGTCTTCTCCAACACCACAGTTCAAAAGCATCAATTCTTCTGTGTTCAGCCTTCGTCACAGTCCAACTCTCACATCCATACTTGACCACAGGAAAAACCATAGCCTTGACTAGACGGACCTTAGTCGGCAAAGTAATGTCTCTGCTTTTCAATATGCTATCTAGGTTGGTCATAAGTTTTCTTCCAAGGAGTAAGCGTCTTTTAATTTCATGGCTGCAGTCACCATCTGCAGTGATTTTGGAGCCCCCAAAAATAAAGTCTGACACTGTTTCCACTGTTTCCCCATCTATTTCCCATGAAGTGATGGGACCGGATGCCATGATCTTCGTTTTCTGAATGTTGAGCTTTAAGCCAACTTTTTTGCTCTCCTCTTTCACTTTCATCAAGAGGCTTTTTAGTTCCTCTTCACTTTCTGCCATAAAGGTGGTGTCCTCTGCATATCTGAGTTTATTGATATTTCTCCTTGCAATCTTGATTCCAGCTTGTGTTTCTTCTCCATTGCTGCCCTGTAAATGGGTTCTTTAGTAACATTCTTCTAGACCCCGTACATATGTGTTAGAATATGATACTTATCTTTCTCTTTCTGACTCACTTCACTCTGTGTAATAGGTTCTAGGTTCATCCACCTCATCAGAACTGACTCAAATGCATTCCTATTTATGCCTGAGTAATATTTCATTGTGTATATATGCCACAACTTCTTTATCCATTCATCTGTCGATGGACATCTAGGTTGCTTCCATGTTCTAGCTATCTTAAATAGTGCTGCAATAAACAATGGGATACATATGTCTTTTTCAGTTTTGGTTTCCTCAGGGTATATGCCTAAGAGTGGGATTGCTGTTATTCCTAGTTTTTTAAGGAATCTCCATACCATCTTCCATAGTGGCTCTATCAGTTTACATTCCCACCAACAGTGCAAGAGCATTCCCTTTTCTCCACACTCTCTCCAGCATTTATTGTTTGTAGACTTTTGGATGATGGCCATTCTGACTGATATGAGGTGGTATCTTATTGTAGTTTTGATTTTCATTTCTCTAATAATGAGTGATGTTGAGCATCTTTTCATGTGTTTGTTAGCCATCTGAATGTCTTCTTTGGAGAAATGTCTGTTTAGGTCTTTTCCCCACGTTTTTATTTTTATTTTTTTTCTTGTATTGAGTTGTATGAGTTATTTGAATACTGTAGAAATTAATCCTTTGTCAGTTGTTTTACTTGCTATTATTTTCTCCCATTCTGAGAGTTGTCTTTTCACCTTGCTTATAGTTTCCTTTGCTGTGCAAAAGCTTTTAAGTTTAATCCAGTCCCACTTGTTTACTTTTGTTTTTATTTCCATTACTCTAGGAGGTGGATTATAGAGGATCTTGCTTTGATTTATGTCATCGAGTGTTCTGCCTATGTTTTCCTCTAAGAGTTTTATACTTTCTGGTCTTACATTTAGATCTTTAATCCATTTTGAGTTGATTTTTGTGTATGGTGTTAGGAAGTGTCCTAATTTCTTTCTTTTACATGTAGCTGTCCAGTTTTCCCAGCACCATTTATTGACGAGGTTGTCTTTGCCCCATTGTATATTATTGCTTCCTTTGTCAAAAATAAGGTCCCCATAGATGCATGGGTTTATTTCTGGGCTTTCTATCTTGTTCCATTGGTCTATGTTTCTGTTTTTGTTCCAGTACCTTACTGTCTTTAAGACTGTAGCTTTGTAGTATAATCTGAAGTCAGGAAGGTTGATTCCTCCAGCTCCACTCTTCTTTCTCAAGACTGCTTTGGCTGTTATGGGTCTTTTGTGTTTCTATATCAATTGTGAAACTTTTGTTCTAGTTCTGTGAAAAATGCCATCAGTAATTTGATGGAGATCACATTGAATCTGTAGATTGCATTTGGTAGTATAGTCATTTTCACAATATTGACTCTTCCTACCCAGGAACATGGAATACCTTTCCATCTGTTTATGTCATCTTTGATTTCTTTCATCATTGTCCTATAATTTTCTGTGTACAGTGCTTTTGTCTCCTTAGGTAAGTTTATTCCTAGATATTTAATTATTTTTGTTGCAATGGTGAATAGGATTGATTCTTTAATTTCTCTAATTTTTCATTTTTAGTATATAGAACTGCAAGTGATTTCCATGTATTGATTTTGTATCCTGTGACTTTGCTAAATTCACTGATTAGCTCTAGTAATTTTTTGATATGATCTAGAGGGTTTTCTATGTACAGTATCATGTTATCTGAAAATAATGAGAGCTTTCCTTCTTTTTTTCCAACCTGGATTCTTTTTATTTCTTTTTTTCCTCTGATTGCTGTAGCTAGGACTTCCAGAACTATGCTGAATAATAGTGGTGAAAGTGGACACCCTTGTCTTGTTCCTGATCTTAGGGGGAATGCTTTCAGTTTTTCATCATTGAGAATAATGTTTGCTGTAGGCTTATCATATATAGCCCATACTATGTTGAGGTAGGTTCCTTCTGTGCCCATTTTTTGAAAATTTTAATCATAAATGGGTGCTGAATTTTGTCAAAGGCTTTTTCTGCATCTATTGAGATTATCATATGGTTTTTATCTTTCAATTTGTTAGTATGGTGTATCACATTGATTGATTTGCATATATTGAAGAATCCTTGCATCCCTGGAATAAACCCAACTTGATCATGGTGTATGAGCTTTTTGATGTGTTGCTGAATTCTATTTCCTAAAATGTTGTTGAGGATTTTTGCATTTATGTTCATCAGTGATATTGGCTTGTAGTTTTCTTTTTTGTGTGTCTTTGTCTGGTTTTGGTATCAGGATGATGGTGGCCTCATAGAATGAATTTGGAAGTGTTCCTTCCTCTGAAATTTTTTGAAATAATTTTAGAAGGCTAGGCATTAGCTCTTCTCTAAATGTTTTATAAAATTCTCCTGTGAAGCAATCTGGTCCTGGGCTTTTGTTTCTGGGGAGATTTTTTACCACAACTTCAATTTCAGTGCCTGTAATTGGGTTGTTCATAATTTCTATTTCTTCCTGAGTCAGTCTTGGAAGATTGAACTTTTCTAAGAATCTGTCCATTTCTTCCAGTTTATCTATTTTATTACCATATTTATTGCTATTGTTCATAATAGTCTCTTATAATTCTTTGTATTTTTTCACTGTCTGTTGTAACCTCTCCTCTTTCATTTCTAATTTTGTTGATTTGATTCTTCTTTTTTTTTCTTGATGAGTCTGGCTGAAGGTTTGTCAATTTTGGTTTTCTTCTCAAAGAACCAGGTTTTAGTTTTGTTAAGCTTTACTATTGTTTCTTTCATATCTTTTTCATTTATTTTTGCTTGGATCTTTATGATTTTTTTCCTTCTACTTATTTTGGCAGGGGAGGGGGTTGTTCTTTTTTCCAATTGTTTTAGGTGTAAAGTTAGGTTATCTATCCAATGCTTTTCTTGAGGTAGGATTGTATTGCTATAAACTTCCCTCTTAGAACTGCTTTTGCTGCATCCCATAGGTTTTGAGTTGTTGTATTTTAACTGTCATTTTGTTTCTAGAAATTTTTAGATTTCCCTTTTGATTTCTTCAGTAACCTGTTGGCTATTTAGAATATGCTGTTTAATATCATGCATTTGTGTTTCTTACAGATGTTTTCTTGTAATTGATATCTAGTCTCATAGCGTTGTGGTCAGAGAAGATGCTTGATATAATTTTAATTTTTTAAAATTTACTGAGGTTGGATTTGTGACCCAAGATTTGGTCTAGCCTGGAAAATGTTTCATGTGCACAGATGTATTCTTCTGCATTTGGATGGAATGTCCTGAAGATATCAATGAGATCCATCTCATCAAATGTATCATTTAAAACTTGTGTTTCCTTATTAATTTTCTGTTTTCATGAACTCTCCATTGGTGTGAGTGGGGTGTTAAAGCATCCTAGTATTGTGTTGCTGCCAATTTCTCCTTTTATGTTTGTTAGTGTTTGCCTTATGTATTGAGGTGCTCTTATGTTGGGTGCATAGATATTTACAATTGTTATGTCTTCCTCTTGGATTCATCCCTTGATCCTTATGCAGTGTCCTTCCTTATCTCTTGTAATATTCTTTATTTTAAGGTCTATTTTGTCTGATAGGAGGATTGTTACTCCAGCTTTTTTTTTGCTTCCTATTTGCATGAAATGTATTTTTCCATCCTCTCACTTTCAGTCTATATGTGTCTTTAGGTCTGAAGTGGGTTCCTTGTAGACAGCATTTATATGATCTTATTTTTGTATCCATTCAGCCAGTCTGTGTCTTTTGATTGGAGCACTTAATCCATTTATATTTAAAGTAATTATTGATATATATGTTCCTATTGACATTTTCATAACTGTTTGGCATTGATTTTGTAGATGTTTTTCTTCTCTTGTATTTCTTGATATATAAGTCCCTTTGACATTTGTTGTAAAGCTCATTTGTTGGTACTTAATTCTTTTAACTTTTGCTTGTCTGGAAAGCTTTTTATTTCTCCACCAATTTTGAATGAGATCCTTGCCAGGTACAGTAATCTTGGTTGTAGATTTTTTTCCTTTCAGTACTTTAAATATATCATGCCATTCCCTTCTTGCCTGCAGAGTTTCTGCTGAAAGATCAACTGTTAAGCATATGGGGTTTCCCTTGCATGTTACTTGTTGCTTCTCCCTTGCTGCTTTTAACATTCTTTCTTTGTATTTATTCTTTGTTCATTTGATCAGTATGTGTCTTGGTGTGTTTCTCCTTGGGTTTATCCTGTGTGGGACTCTTTGTGACTCTTGGACTTGACTATTTTCCTTTACCATGTTGGGGAAAGTTTCAACTATAATCTCTTCAAAATTTTTTTCCTACACTTTATTTTTCTCTTCTTCTTCTGGGACTCCTATAATTCAAATGTCAGTGCATTTTATATTGTCCCAGAAGTCTCTGAGACTATCCTCAGTTCTTTTCATTCTTTTAATTTTATTCTGCTCTTCAGAAGTTATTTCCACCATTTTATCTTCCAGCTCACTGATTCGTTCTTCTACTTCAAATATTCTGCTATTAATTCCTCCTACAGTATTTTTAATTTCAGTAATTGTGTTGTTTGTCTCTGTAGGTTTATGTTTTAATTATTCTAGGTCTTTGTTAATTGATTCCTGCATTTTCTCCATTTGTTTTCAAGGTTTTGATCATCATTGCTATCATTATTCTGAATTCTCTTCTTTTACATTTAAAAAATAAATTTATTCATTTTAATTGGAGGCGAATTACTTTACAATATTACAGTGGTTTTCCCACACATTGCCATGAATCAGACAAGGGTGTACATGTTTTCTCCATCCTGAACCCCCTTCAAAAACTCCATCCCCATCCTATCCGTCTGGGTCATCCCAGTGCACCATCCCAAGCACCCTGTCCCATGCATCAAACCTGGACTGGTGATCCCTTTTACATGTGATAATATACATGTTTCAGTGCCATTCTCCCAAATCATCCCAGGCTCACCCTCTCTCACAGAGTCCATCCCCATGGAAAAGAAATGCAAAAAAGTAAAATGGCTGTCTGGGGAGGCCTTACAAATAGCTGTGAAAAGAAGAGAAGTGAAAAGCAAAGGAGAAAAGGAAAGATATATGCATCTGAATGCAGAGTTCCAAAGAATAGCAAGAAGAAATAAGAAAGCCTTCCTCAGTGATCAATGCAAAGAAATAGAGGAAAACAATAGAATGGGAAAGACTAGAGACCTCTTCAAGAAAATAAGAGATACCAAGGGAATATTTCATGCAAAGATGGGCTCAATAAAGGACAGAAATTGTATGGACCTAACAGAAGTAGAAGATATTAAGAAGAGATGAAAAGAATACACAGAAGAACTGTACAAAAAAGATCTTCACGACCCAGATAATCACGATGGTATGATCACTCACCTAGAGCCAGACATCGTGGAATGTGAAGTCAAGTGGGCCTTAGAAAGCATCACTACGAACAAAGCTGGTGAAGGTGATGGAATTCCAGTTGAGCTATTTCAAATCCTGGAAGATGATGCTGTGAAAGTCCTGCACTGTATATGCCAGCAAATTTGGAAAAATCAGCAGTGGCCGCAAGACTGGAAAAGGTCAGTTTTCATTCCAATTCCATAGAAAGTCAATGCCAAAAAATGCTCAAACTACCACACAGTTACACTCATCTCACATGCTAGTAAAGTAATACTCAAAAATCTCCAAACCAGGCCTCAGCAATACGTGAACCATGAACTTTCAGATGGTCAAGCTCATTTTAGAAAAGGCAGAGGAACAAGATATCAAATTGCCAACATCTGCTGGATCATCAAAAAAGCAAGAGAGTTTCAGAAAAACATCTGTTTCTGCTTTATTGACTATGCCAAAGCCTTTGACTGTGTGGATCACAATGAACCGTGGAAAATTCTGAAAGAGATACCAGACACCCTGACCTGCCTCTTGAGAAACCTGTATGCAGGTCAGGAAGCAACAGTTAGAACTGGACATGGAACAACAGACTGGTTCCAGATAGGAAAAGGAGTACATCAAGGCTGTATATTGTCACCCTGCTTCTTTAACTTATATGCAGAGTACATCATGAGAAACGCTGGACTGGAAGAAACACAAGCTGGAATCAAGATTGCTGGGAGAAATATCAATAACCTCAGATATGCAGATGACACCATCCTTATGGCAGAAAATGAAGAGGAACTAAAAAGCCTCTTGATGAAAGTGAAAGAGGAGAGTGAAAAAGTTGGTTTAAAGCTCAACATTCAGAAAACGAAGATCATGGCATCTGGTCCCATCACTTCATGGGAAATAGATGGGGAAACAGTGGTTGATTTTATTTTTGGGGCTTCAAAATCACTGCAGATGGTGATTGCAGCCAGGAAATTAAAAGACGCTTACTCCTTGGAAGGAAAGTTATGACCAACCTAGATAGCATATTCAAAAGCAGAGACATTACTTTGCCAACAAAGGTCCATCTAGTCAATGCTATGTTTTTTTCAGTGGTCATGTATGGATGCGAGACTTGGACTGTGAAGAAAGCTGAGTGCCAAAGAATTGATGCTTTTGAACTGTGGTGTTGAAGAAGACTCCTGAGAGTCCCTTGGACTGCAAGGAGATCCAACCAGTCCATTCTGAAGGAGATCAGTTCTGAGTGTTCTTCAGAAGGACTGATGCTGAAGCTGAAACTCCAGTACTTTGGCCACCTCATGCGAAGAGTTGACTCATTGGAAAAGACTGTGATGGTGGAAGGGATTGGGGGCAGTAAGAGAAGGGGACGATAGAGGATGAGATGGCTGGATGGCATCACTGACTCGATGGACGTGAGTCTGAGTGTACTCTGGGAGATGGTGATGGACAGGGAGGCCTGGTGTGCTGCGTTTCATGGGGTCGCAAAGTGTCAGACACGACTGTGCGACTGAACTGAACTGAACTGACTGAGATGTTGAATTAGGTTATTTAGTTGACTTTTTTCTTGTTTCTTGAGGTTAGCCTTAGCACTGCTTTTACAGTGTCCCATAGGTTTTGGGTTGTTGTGTTTTCATTTTCATTCATTTCTAGGCATATTTTGATTTCTTTTTTGATTTCTTCTGTGATATATTCTGTGGTTATTCAACAGCTTGTTGTTCAGCCTCCATATGTTGGAATTTTTAATAGTTTTTCTCCTGTAATTGTCATCTAATCTTACTACAGTTTAGTCAGAAAATGTGCTTGCAATGATTTCAATTTTGTTGAATTTACCAGGCTAGATTTATGTCCCAGGATGTGATCTATCCTAGAGAAGGTTCCGTGTGCGCTTGAGAAAAAGGTGAAATTCATTGTTTTGGGGTGAAATGCCATATAGATATTAATTAGGTCTAACTTGTCTATTGTTTCTTTGTTAATTTTCTCTTTATTTGATCTATCCATAGGTGTGAGTGGGGGTATTAAAGTCTCCCCCTATTATTGTGTTATTGTTAATTTCCCCTTTCATACTTGTTAGCATTTTTCTTACATATTGTGGTGCTCCTATGTTGGGTGCATATATATTTATAATTGTTATATCTTCTTCTTGGATTGATCCTTTGATCATTACGTATTGTCCTTCTTTGTCTCTTTTCACATTCTTTGTTTTAAAGTCTATTTTATCTGATATGAGTATTGCTACTCCTGCTTTCTTTTGGTCTCTATTTGTGTAGAATATCTTTTTCCAGCCCTTCACTTTCAGTTTTTATGTGTCCCTTGTTTTGAGGTGGGTCTCTTGTAGACAACATATATAGGGGTCTTGTTTTTGTATTCATTCAGCCAGTCTTTGTCTTTTGGTTGGGGCATTCAACTCATTTACATTTAAGGTAATTATTGATAAGTATGATCCCATTGCCATTTATTTTATTGTTTTGGGTTCGCGTTTATACACCCTTTTTGTGTTTCCTGTCTAGAGAATATCCTTTAGCATTTGTTGGAGAGCTGGTTTGGTGGTGCTGAATTCTCTCAGCTTTTGCTTGTCTGTAAAGCTTTTGATTTCTCCTTCATATTTGAATGAGATCCTTGCTTGGTACTGTAATATTAGGTTGTAGGTTTTCCTCTTTCATCACTTTAAATATGTCCTGCCATTCCCTCTTGGCCTGAAGAGTTCTATTGAAAGATCAGCTGTTATCCTTATGGGAATCCCCTTGTGTGTTATTTGTTGTTTTTCCCTTGCTGCTTTTAATATTTGTTCTTTGTGTTTGATCTTTGTTAATTTCAATAATATGTGTCTTGGGGTGTTTTGCCTTGGATTTATCCTGTTTGGGACTCTCTGGGTTTCTTTTCTCATGGCCTTTCTTTTGTCTTCTTCTTTTGGGACTCCTATGATTCAAATGTTCGGGCATTTCACATTGTCCTAGAGGTCTCTGAGGTTATCCTCATTTCTTTTAATTCTTTTTTCTTTTTTCCCCTCTGTTTCATTTATTTCCACCATTCTATATTCCACCTCACTTATCCTATCTTCTGCTGCTGTTATTCTACTGTTGGTTCCCTCCAGAGTGTTTTTGATCTCATTTATCACATTATTCATTATATATTGACTCTTTTTTTATTTCTAAAGTCCTTGTTAAACATTTCTTGCATCTTCTCAATCCTTGTCTCCAGGTTATTTATCTGTAACTCCATTTTTTTTTTCAAGATTTTGGATCATTTTCACTATTATTATTCGGAATTCTTTATCAGGTAGATTCCCTATCTCTTCCTCTTTTGTTTGGTTTGGTGGGCATTTATCCTGTTTCTTTACCTACTCTGTATATCTCTGCCTTTTCATCTTTTTTATATTGCTGTGTTTGTGGTGGCCTTTCTGTATTCTGGCAGTTTGTGATTCCTCTTTATTGTGGAGGTTCCTCTCTGTGAGTCAGGTTGGATGGGTGGCTTGTCAAGGCTTCTTGCTTAGGGAAGCTTGTGTCAGTGTTCTGGTGGGTGGAGCTGGATTTCTTCTCTCTGGAGTGCAATGGAGTGTCCAGTAATGAGTTTTGAAATGTCAGTGGGTTTGGTGTGACTTTGGGCAGCTTGTATATTGAAGCTCAGGACTGTGTTCCTGTGTTCCTGGAGAATTTGTGTTGTATGTCTTGCTCTGGAACTTGTTGGCCCTTGGGTGGTGCTTGGTTTCAGTGTAGGTATGGAGGCATTTGATGAGCTCCTATCGATTAATGTTCCCTGAAGTGAGGAGTTCTCTGGTGTTCTCAGAATTTGGACTTAAGCCTCCTGCATCTGGTTTTCAGTCTTATTCTTATAGTAGCCTCAAGATTTCTCCATCTATACAGCACCAATGATAAAACATCTAGGTTAAAGATGAGAAGTTTCTCCGCAGTAAGGGACATCTGGAGAGGTACACAGAGTTACATGGAGAAGAGAAGAGGGAGGAGGGAGATAGAGGTGACCAGGTGGAGAAGAGGAACAATCAAAAGGGGAGAAAGCAATCTAGGCAGTAATCACTTCCCTATGTGCTCTCCATAGTCTGGACCCCTCAGAGATGTTCACGGAGTTACACAGAGAAGAGAAGAGGGATGAAGGAGACAGAAGTGACCAGGAGGAGAAAAGGGGGAATCTAAAGGAGCGAGACAGATCCAGCCAGTAATCAATTCCCTAAGTGTTCCCACAGCTCAGAAGACACAAAGAGATTCACAGAGTTGGGAAGAGAAGAGAAGGGGGAAGGAGGAGATAGAGGTGACCTGGTGGAGAAAAAGGAGAGTCAACAGGTGGAGAGAGCAATCAAGCCAGTAATCACACTCCCAAGTAAAAATGGGTACTGAATATTGGGTTCTTAAAAGTACAAAATTGATAACACCAAAAAGCAAAGATTAAAAATCTAGAGGTTAGACACTCAAAAATACAATATAAAAAAAAATACATATATATGAAGTTTGCTTTAAAAATAAGTTCTTTTTTTTTTTTGCAAGGTAATAGTAGATTATAAAAATGAAAATTAAAGGAGTAATAGAGGACTTAATAATTTTTTTTAATTTAAAAAATGATAATGGTAAAAATATATCTAGGAATTTCTCTGGAGCTGTTGCAGACAGTATGGGCTCAGTTCAGTTTCAGATAGTTCTTTTATCCAGCTTATACTTCTCAAGATCTATAGGCCCCTTCCAATGTAGTCGGTGCTAACTACAGGATTTTAATCTGTCGCACTTGTCACTTCCAAGGTGGTTTCCTCTGTTTATTTTAGCTTCTTCTGTTTGCTGGTCTCTTCAGTGTTTAATTTCCGCCTGACACGAGGGGGCAAAGGTTGTCACTTATTTAGGCTCACTTGTTCAGTTGTACTGTGGGGAGGGAGGAACACTGCAAACAAATATCACTGGTGTGTGTGGGGAGTGTTCTAAGTGTTTCAGCTGCACTGGGTTTTCCCCCTCTCATGGCATGTGTGCTTTCATGGTCTGCACTTCTCAGGCTCTAGGTTGCTCTGCCAGGAACTGAGCCACTCAGGTTCAGGTTCTTGAGTACTCCCCAAAGGCGCAGACTCAGTTGGGCCTGCGTTTTGTGCCCTTCCCATGTCCAAGCAGCTCAGGTGACCAGGTGCTTGGCGAGCTCAGTAACACCGGGTGGGCGGTGCATCTTACTGCCTCCCCAATCCCAGCCACTCAGTTTTCTGGGTGTACAATGGGCGCGCCTTCTTAGGTGTCCCGTGTGTCTCTTCTGGGGAGCTGATCTCTGGCTGTGATCCTCCCAGCAGATGTCAACCATCCAGAATCCCAAGAACTCTTGGTTAGCAATGGAGACTGTTTGCAATTCGGTAGAGGATGCCTCTCTGGGGCAGCGATTGCCCCTTTCTGGCCCTGGCTTCCCTCCCCACCCCCCACCTCTCCCTCCCACCCACCCCCCAGCTACCCTCCACCCCCACCCCCCGCCGCCTGCTTGTCTCCGGAGGGTGTTGGGCCGGTCTGCAGCCTGCAGGCTCTCCTCTGGTATTCGCTCAGTTCTTTGTTCTGTGATTGGTCCTGGCAGTGCCTCAGGTTAGGGCTTTTCACAGGATGGTTCTCTCTCTCTGTCTCTGTCGCTCTCTCTTTCTCTCTCTTTCTCTCTCTGGCTATCCCACAGTTTGGGTTGCTACCTCCTGTTAGTTCCATTGCCCTCAGGGCATTCTGGCCCAGTCCTTACCCTAAGCAATGCAGTCCGAGCCTCCCTATTCAGCCCCGGCTTGCTAGTGGCAGCTGCAAGTGCTGGGAGTTGCCCTTAGGCACGTAATCTGTGGGTTTTATTTATTTATTTATTTTTCCTCTTGGTTTTGTTGCCCTCTGAGATTCCAAGATTCCTCCACAGACCCACAGGTGAGAGTGTTTCCTGGTGTTTGAAAACTTCTGTTTTAAGACTCCCTTCCTGGGATGGATCTCTGTCCCTACCTCTTTTCTCTCTTTTTATCTTTTATATTTTGTCCTACCTCCTTTTGAAGACACTGGGCTGCCTTTCTGGGTGCCTGATGTCCTCTGCCAGCATTCAGAAGTTGTTTTGTGGAATTTGCTCAATGTTCAAATGTTCTTTGGATGAATTTGTGGGGTAGAAAGTGGTCTCCCTGTCCTATTACTCCACCATCTTAGGACCACCCCCTCTAATTATTTTTCAGGTAGTTTACCTATTTCCTCTTCTTTTATTTGGACTTGTGTATTTCTAGTTTGTTCCTTCATTTGTGTAGTATTTCTCTGCTTTTTCATTATTATTTTTTTAAACATATTGTGTTTGAGGGCTCCTTTTCCCAGGCTTCAAGGTTGAATTCTTTCTTCCTTTTCCTTTCTGCTCTCCTAAGGTTGGTTCAGTGGTTTGTTTAAACTTCCCATAAGATGATATTTATGCTGAGTTTTTGTCTGTTTGTTTTTCTTCCAATGGTCAAGGCTGAATGAGGTGGTAATCCTGTCTGCTGATGATTGGGTTTGTATTTTTGTTTTGTTTGTTTTTTAGATGCACAGGGTGGTACTGGTGGTTAGGTGATGCCAGGTCTTGTATTCAAGTTGTTTCCTTTGTGTGAGTTCTCACCATTTGATTCTTCCTAGGGTTGGAGAAGACTCTTGAGAGTTCCTTGGACTGCAAGGAGATCCAACCAGTCCATTCTAAAGGAGATCAGTCCTGAGTGTTCTTTGGAAGGACTGATGCTAAAGCTGAAACTCCAGTACTTTGGCCACCTCATGCGAAGAGTTGACTCTTTGGAAAAGACTCTGATGCTGGGAGGGATTGGGGGCAGGAGGAGAAGGGGACAACAGAGGATGAGATGGCTGGATGGTATCACCGACTTGATGGACACGAATCTGAGTGAACTCCGGGAGTTGGTAATGGACAGGGAGGCCTGGTGTGCTGCAATTCATGGGGTTGCAGAGTCGGACATGACTGAGTGACTGAACTGAACTGAAATGAGGGTTAGTTCTTTGGTAGTCTTGGAGTCAGTGCTCCCACTCTAAAGGCTCATGGCTTGATCTCAGCGTGAGTTGGATTCCCACTGACACCCATGTTTTTTCTTGCTGTCTCTGGTGATGATAGTGGTATCCTCTAGAAGTGGGGGCTCTTGGTTTCAGAATTAAACACACCACAGACAGGAATGCTGATCCTCTGGAAGGTGCAGTGGATTGGAGAAAGAAGAGGCTGTTTTTTCTCTCTTTCTCTTTATGATGCCATGACCTGCTCTCTCTTTGCTTCGTTTGTCAGAGAGCACTTTTCTAAGTCCTTGGTTTGCTCCTCTGTAAAACAAGGATAACATTAATACTTGCCCCACTGACTTCTATGAGTTGTTGTGAAAATCAGATTTCTTTCTTCAGTTTTTGGTCAAGCTCCAGTTGACATTTGGTTTGGTACACCATCAAGATTCCAGTTTTATTTCTACAAATTTCCTCCTTATGATGATTTTTCTAAAAGATTACTCTTCAGGTTTATAGAATTCTCATTTTTTTCTTCTTAGTAATTCTGTGAGGTGGGCCCTTGTTGGTCGAATTTTATAAAAATAATTCCTAAAGAGAACAAGTTGCTTGACTAGAAGCACACAGCCGATGAGAGTGTTAAGATCTCTTGCTTATTTGCAGTTACTTCTTTCTTCCTCCATGTTTGTCTTTGTATCTTGGCCAAGTCTCACTTCTACAACCTCTCCAGTCTAAATCTCAGCAAGGGTCTGTTCTATCACAGTCTTTGGTCAGCTGGATAACGGGTTTGGGCTCCTGTTAGCCATACTGAAGACAGATACTACATCACCTTTTCCACCTTGCTGGGTCAGCAAACTTGCAAAGATGGAGCTGAGATAATTCTTGAGTGGATGGAGCATCATTTTAATAGCTACATATATGAGCTACTATTATAATTCATTCAGGACTAGGAAATTCATTAGCTACATAAGGCATACAAATCTAAAAATTTTGAGAACTATCTAAAGCTGAATTATTCCCAATGGGCCTGAAGTAATTACCTTAAACGGACCTGAACTCCAATTTATTATTTACCACTTTGATGCAGGCTCATCTTGTTTAGATGTTTAGTGAATTTCCAGATAATCATGTTCAACTGGGCAGGACAATGTGATATATTGTTAAGAACTAAAGATATTAGAGATTGGACTAAATGAACAAGGTGGTCAACAAAATGCCTATTATTTCAAACCATTAAAGCCAAAATCAAAAGAATTGAGATTTTAGTGGAAGAGTGGGAGAAAATTCTTTATTTTTATATTCTCAGGAAATGAATTTACTAAGACTAACTATGGGCTTCTGGGTGGCTCAGACAGTAAAGGATCTGCCTGTAATGCAGGAGACCTGGGTTTGATCTCTAGGTCAGGAAGATCCCCTGAAGAAGGGAATGGCTACCCACTCCAGCATTCTTGCCTGGAGAATTCCATGGACAGAGGAGCCTGGTGGGCTATAGCCAATGGAGTTGCAAAGGGTTGGACATGACTGAGAAACTAACACTTTCAACTATGTTTGGGGTTTAATATATTAAAACCATTCTAATCCACTGGAGTTTTCAATTAAGGCTGTTGGAGATTCCAAAATATAAATTCCATTTAGTGGATCCAAAAATATTTTAAGCATCTCTTGGAAAGTAATAATCCTCTTTTGCATGTTGCAATAATAAGATGCTTTTGCAGATTATCTGCTAAAATCTTGAAGACATAAATTCAGAGTGGCTCAGGTGAATTACTTTTAAATGCTTACGTTGAGGAAAGTAATTCCTTTTTGTCACATTTTCTATGGATGCGCCTGTTCCAATTTTCTCCTCCTCTCTTGTGGGAAGATTGTGTCCCTTCCCTTAATCCCACAAAATCATGCAAGGTTCCAAGAGCCTCCCACTTCTTTTATTTTCCCAAGGTAGTGCTCTGAAGAGTTCAAGGTCGGGTACCTTCTTCCAGTCTTGCAGAGTTGAACTGACTGCCAATATCAATGTGGTTTCTATGTGGGTTTTTGCTTGCCTTCTGCAGAGCTCACACTCACTATGTGTGGAGACTTGTGCACAATGAATGTGGAGGCTTGCTTGTGTTGTTTCAGGGCACATACAGAATTCTGGGGGCACGTGTCAGCCAATTATGGGGCACTGCAGGTAAGGTGTCTAATGGGGTTCATGGGAGCACCTCTTCTTGGTAAAGTTTGTGAGCCAGTTAGTAGGGTTTTTTGGCTTGTTTTTCAGATCCATGTTGTGGCTTCTGTGAGACCCTGCTCCTTTCTCCTAGCTCTTCATGGTGGAGCAAGGCAAAAGTGGCTTAGGCAATGTTCCTTGAGGTTATTGAAGCCCCGTGGTCATGCTGCTCTCACTTTTCTTGTATAAGAAATTGCTGGCTAAATTTCTCTCTCTTGGCACTGACCCATGCTGCCTTGGGGAGAGGTGACATGGGTAAAATGAGTCTGTGCTTCTTTTTTTCATGTTCCTTGAAGTCTTATATGTATTCTTGGAGCTTTTACTCAAACAGGATGCTAAAATCTCTTTACTCGACCCCTGGGTTCGTACAGAAGTGTTCTTGTCCACAGATGATTGTTAAAACAACATTTTTGTGGGGGTATGGTGAACTGAAATCTCCTATTCTGCCTTCTTGCTGATGTTACCATTAAATTATTGTTTATTCATTCATTTGCTGTATGCCTTTAGGATAATTTTCAGATTTTTTTTTTTTAATTTCCATCGCTGTTGGTTTTAACACAGAAAAGAAGGTCCATGATGCTCTTTATGAAACCATTACAGAACACTTTCCCCTTTGCTTTGTTTTGTTTAATATTTTCATTATATATATATATATATATATATATATATTAATCTATTTACTTTCATTCTGCCTCTATGGTTATATTTGAAGTAAGCTTAATGTAGACAGCATAAATTTGGGTCACCTTTTAAAGTGTTCATTTCAAATACTTCTTTAAATTAATATCTTTTTATTAGTATATTTTGACTATTTATTTTTAATGCACATATTGCTAAGTTAGAGGTTTCCATCTAATTTTTTTTCTTTTTTCAGTTGTTTATCTTGCCTTTGTTTCGGTTACTTGAACAATTTTTAGAATGCCATTTTGATTTATCTGTAGTGTTTTAAGTTTATATATTTTTAGACATTGTTTTAGTGGTTGCTGTAGACAACTTATCATAGTTTATTGGTATCATCTGACAAATTCACCCTTCCCTGTTTATATTTGTCTTAAATATTTCTTCTACATAAATTTAGAATGACATCAGACAGTGTTATGATTTTTGCTTCAACCCTGAAACATACCTTAGAAAACTCAAGTGGAGAAGGAATGTTTATTCTTTTTAACACATATTTTGCTTACCATGTCTTTTCATCTTTAAGTTCCAAGTTTCTGCCTTTTTTTGTTTCTTTTCAGAGTTTCCTTTAGACATTCTTTTATCAATAGTATAGGTGTGCTCATTAAAAATTCCCTTAGTCTTCCTTCATCTGAGAATATCTTGATTTTCCATCATTTAGGAGGGATATTTTAACTTGATATAGGACTCCAGATTGAGAATTTTTTTTCTTTCAGCATTTGAAAGTGGTTGTGCCATTTCCTCTGGTCGCCACTGTTTTCAATGAGAAATCCACTGTCTCTCAGATCGTTTATTTTCCCCCTGTGTAGTAAGCTGTTGTTCTTCATTGCTTTTTAAAGTGTTTATTTGACTTTAGTTTTCAGTAAATTTACTCTGACGTGTTTTGGTGTGTGTTTCTTTAGATTTTTCCTGTTTGAAACTTGCTCAGCATCTGGAATCTTGTAGGTTTATGTCTTTTGTTGAATTTGGGAAGTTTTATGTCATTATTTCCTGACAGTTTGTTCCATCTCTATCTTGTTATCCTTATATGACATTGATGACATAATATGAAACATCAGTGAGATTTCTATATATTCTAGGATTTTTTTTTTAATTTGGCCTCTATCTACCACAAAATTAATTGGACAATAATTTGAGGAAAAAATACTGAGAGTTAAAGTGTGTTTTAATGTGTTTACTCTTAATGTGTTTTACTTTCCTCTGAGATGTGACCCCTCACGTTCTAGTTTTATTTTCTCAGACATCTTCAAATAGCCAATTATATTTCGTATCTTCATAGTGTTTCTTGGCCAGAAAGTTAGATACTAGCTGGTTTAACATAGGAGAAAGCCAAGCATATCAACTTGGATTTTATAAGTTCCCAGAACATTAATTTTTTAAAAAAATTCACTTTAAAAGATGGAAAAATTGAAAGAAACAACCGTTTCATTTACTCTCAAAAACACATAGAATAGGGGAATATGCCTTGCTCATTCTTATGTTAGAAACATTGTCTATCTCATATATAGTCATTTAATAAATATTCAATATTTGTGGCCTACTGTGTGCATAAATGAGCTGGCAAGTGCTTCCATTTAATAAGTAGCCTGAGGGAAGTCAGATTGAAAGTTGTTAATGGAATAACACATTTCCTGAAAATGTAATAAATTCTGAATTAGTGAAGCACTACATATTTTGTAATGCAAAATAATTTAATTAAATGAATTGTAGGAATCAGAACACTCAGTTTTTCTCTCTGTAACCCTTAGGGTCAACATTCAGAAAACTAAGATTATGGCATCTGGTCCCATCACTTCATGGGAAATAGATGGGGAAGCAGTGGAAACAGTGTCAGACTTTAAATCGGGGGGCTCCAAAATCACTGCAGATGGTGATTGCAGCCATGAAATTAAAAGACGCTTACTCTTTGGAAGAAAAGTTATGACCAACCTAGATAGCATATTAAAAGGCAGAAACATTACTTTGTCCACAAAGATCTGTCTAGTTAAGGCTATGGTTTTTCCTGTGGTCATGTATGGATATGAGAGCTGGATTGTGAAGAAAGCTGAGCACTGAAGAATTGATGCTTTTGAACCGTGGTGTTGGAGAAGACTCTTGAGAGTCCCTTGGACTGCAAGGAGATGCAACCAGTCCATCCTAAAGGAGATCAGTCCTGAGTGTTCATTGGAAGGACTGATGCTGAAGCTGAAACTCCAGTACTTTGGCCACCTCATGCGAAGAGTTCACTCATTGGAAAAGACCCTGATTCTGGGAGGGATTCAGGGCAGGAGGAAAAGGGGACGACAGAGGATGAGATGGCTGGATGGCATCACCGACTTGATGGACATGAGTTTGGGTAAACTCCAAGAGTTGGTGATGGACAAGGAGGCCTGGCGTTCTGCGATTCCTGGGGTCGCAAAGAGTCGGACACGACTGAGCAACTGAACTGAACTGAACTGAACTGAACCCTTAGGCAGATCACTTGGCCTTTTTTATAAGATATAATTTGACAGCAAGCTCCCAAAACTAACTTTCTATGATATTATATGTTTCATCATAGGTTACCATGAATTAGATGCCATGGTGATGGCAGGCATATAAATACAAGGATAAGGACTTTTTCTCTCTTGTTCATTCTCAAGGATGATAAGAGTAGTGATACATTGCAAACCTATCTATATACATCAGACAATGTACACATGCAATTTTAACCCAATAACCACTCTTCATATCCACAGTGTGTTCTAGCTTCCAGAAAAGATACAGTATCTGCAGTTAAGGATGTATTAACTAGTTTTAAAGGGGAAAAAAAATGAACATCATATTTTCACAATCTTTCCTTTACCTTTGGACTTTTTGTTGTACCTGAGGACTGAAAGAAAGTTTTAAAGCCATGCTTTGTTACTTCCAAGTTTCAGCAGTAGCTTGCCTTTTAGTGCAGAGAAGGCAATGGCATCCCACTCCAGTACTCCTGCCTGGAAAATCCCATGGACGGAGGAGACTGGTAGGCTGCAGTCCATGAGGTCACTAAGAGTCGGACATGACTGAGTGACTTCACTTTCACTTTCATGCATTGGAGAAAGAAATGACAACCCACTCCAGTGTTCTTGCCTGGAGAATCCCAGGGATGGGGGAGCCTGGTAGGAGGTCGTCTATGGGGTTGCACAGAGTCGGACACAACTGAAGTGACTTAGCAGCAGCAGCAGCAGCAGCAGCAGCAGCAGCAGCAGCAGCAGCAGCAGCAGCAGCAGGCCTTTTAGTGAAGTATGTATTTGGGGAAAACTGAGCAAAACCTTTCCTTTTTTTAAAGAAATGCAACAGCAGCACTAGAAACACTAAACAAATCTTGTTCAAGTCTGACATTTAAATAAATAAAAGTGTCTCTGAACTGGGTGGGACTCGTTCTTTCTACAAGGAGGACCCTTTCTTAACACTTCTACATTCCCAGTAATGTACTGTTTCTGAGACAAATAAGGTATGTCTACATGACTTTCTCCAAAAGTATATCATCAGTTTGAAACATAATTTAACTTCTGTTGTGCAGTTTTGTCTGTGAGGATTAGCTAGTTCAAAACATAAAAATCAGTGTGTCCTTACTTAAGTTTGGAAAACATGACACCATCAACAAGTAGTAAGACACAAAAATAGGATTCAGTAAATAACTGCCAATTCCAGACGTCTCCCAAGAATGACTACGCTGACATTTATTCAGGTATACTAGAAGTTTTAATGGGATTACCTTTGATGAAGTCACATATTGCCAAGCAGATAGAATCTGCACTTGGGCTATGGTGCAGACCATGTACCAGAGGATTATCTCAAGCTGGTGAGAGAATTGAGTTCTTGACTGCCTAAGAGATTTCATTAAAAAAGCTAACTCAATTTAGTAAAAGAACCTTCTTTAAAATTTTACTTTATTGTGGGGCAAGTTGTTTAATTCTTGTAAGATACAGCATTGAAGAAAATGTGAAGAATTTCATTTACCTGTTCATTTGTGGGTGCTAGTAAAATAAAATCGTCAATATAAAAGAAAATGTGCTTTATCAGTATTTTTTCAGGTAAAGAGAAGAAAATCCAGTTTTTCCTTAATAAACCGAAATAAACCAAGCTGTTCAAAAATAGTAAAGATTTTCTATGCCTCATAATCATCCTTTATTCTGGGCTCCAGTATTTTCAAACTTGATATTGTTACTTATCTAGGTACTTACAAAGTTGGAAACTACCTTTTGAACGGCTTGAGTTGCCAATCTGTTTTCTTAAATCCGTCTGTAGAACAAAAAGATTTAACTCTACTTTATGTTATTCTCTTACATGGACTGACCCAGTCAAAACACAAAATAAGTAAAAGCAAAACAAACAAATTCTGGTATACTCATAGTGCCAAACCTAGTCATGGAAATATTTTTTTTTCTTTTTTTTTCCTTTTTTAAACTTCTCAACTTTGGTTCAAGCCATTGCAAACCCAATATTATATTAGTTATCTAATTCTGTGTAACAAATTATTCTAAAATTTATAGCTTAAAAGAACAAATGTTAATTATCTAGGTTTTTTATGTCAAGAATCTGGGCGTGACTTAGCTGGGTGCTTCTGGCTCAAGGTCTCTCATGAGGCTGTAGTCAACATGTTGGCCAGGCAACATATTAAGGCTTAACTGAGGAAAGATATACTCCCAAGTTTACTTATGTGGTTGTTGTCAGGTCTCAGTTACTCACTGAGTTTTGGCTGGAGATATTAGTTCTTGCTTTGTAGATGTGGGCCTTCTCACAAGAAGAAAGGTAATTTTCCAAAGAGCAAGTGTGGATATTGAAGATGGAAGAGATAATCTTATTGCAACCTAATCTTGGGAGTGACATGCCATCATATCTGCCATATTATCCAAGTCTATGTCCAGACAAGTAACGCTGAAGAAGCTGAAGTCGAACGGTTTTATGAAGACCTACAAGATGTTTTAGAACTAACACCCCAAAAAAGATGTCCTTTTCCTTATAGGGGACTGGAATGCAAAAGTAGGAAGTCAAGAAACACCTAGAGTAACAGGCAAATTTGGCTTTGGAGTACAGAATGAAGCAGGGTAAAAACTAATAGAGTTTTGCCTAGAGAACACACTGGTCATAGCAAACACTCTCTTGCAACAACACAAGAGAAGACTCTACACATGGATATCACCAGATGGTCAACACTGAAATCAGATTGATTACATTCCTTGCAGCCAAAGATGGAGAAGCTCTATAGAGCCAGCAAAAACAAGACTGGGAGCTGACTGTGGCTCAAATCATGAACACCTTATGCCAAATTCAGACTTAAATTGAAGAAAGTAGGGAAAGCTGCTAAACCATTTACATTTGACCTAAATCAAATCCTTTATGATTATACAGTGGAGGTGAGAAATAGATTAAAGGACTAGATCTGATAGACATAGGGCCTAATGAACTATAGATGGAGGTTCGTGACATTGTACAGGAGACAGGGATCAAGACCATCCCCCAAAAAAAGAAATAGAAAAAAGCAAAATGGCTGTCTGAGGAGGCCTTACAAATAGCTGTGAAAAGAAGAGAAGCAAAAAGCAAAGGAGAAAAGGAAAGACATACCCATTTGAATGCAGAGTTCCATGCAGAGTTCAAAAGAATAGCAAGGAGAGATAAGAAAGCCTTCCTCAGTGATCAATGCAAAGAAATAGAGGAAAACAATAGAATGGGAAACACTAGGGACTTCTTCAAGAAAATTAGAGATACCAAGGGAATATGTCATTCAAAGACGGGCTCAATAAAGGACAGAAATGGTATGGACGTAACAGAAGCAGAAGATATTAAGAGGTGGCAAGAATACACAGAAGAACTGTACAAAAATGATCTTCACAACCCAGATAATCACGACGGTGTGATCACTCACCTAGAGCCAGACATCCTGGAATGTGAAGTCAAATGGGCCTTCGGAAGCATCACTTTGAACGAAGCTAGTGGCAGTGATGGAATTTCAGTTAGCTATTTCAAATCCTGAAAGATGATGCCATGAAAGTGCTGCACTCAACACGCCAGCAAATCTGCAAAACTCAGCAGTGGCCACAGGACTGGAAAAAGTCAGTTTTCATTCCAGTTCCACAGGAAGGCAATGCCAAATACTGCTCAAACTACAGCACAGTTGCACTCATGTCACACACTAGTAAAGTAATGCTCAAAATTCTCCAAGCCAGGCTTCAGCAATACGTGAACCATGAACTTCCAGATGTTCAAGCTGGTTTTAGAAACCAGAGGAACCAGAGATCAAATTGCAAACATCAGCTGGATCATCGAAAAAGCAAGAGAGTTCCAGAATAACATCTATTTCTGCTTTATTGACTATGCAAAAGACTTTGACTGTGTGGGTCAAAATAAACTGGAAAATTCTGAAAGAGATGGGAATACCAGACACCCTGACTTGTCTCTTGAGAAATCTGTATGCAGGTCAGGAAGCAACAGTTAGAACTGGACATGGAACATCAGACTGGTTCCAAATAGGAAAAGGAGTATATCAAGGCTGTATATTGTCACCCTGCTTCTTTAACTTATATGCAGAGTACATCATGAGAAACGCTGGACTGGAAGAAGCACAAGCTGGAATCAAGATTGCCGGGAGAAATATAAGGAACCTCAGTTATGCAGATGACACCACCCTTATGGCAGAAAGTGAAGAGGAACTGAAGAGCCTCTTGGTGAAAGTGAAAGAGGAGAGTGAAAAAGTTGGCTTAAAGCTCAACATTCAGAAAATGAAGATCATGGCATCTGGTCATGGGAAATAGATGGAGAAACAGTGGAAACAGGGGCTGACTTTATTTTTGGGGGCTCCAAAATCATTACAGATGGTGATTGCAACCATGAACTTAAAAGATGCTTACTCCTTGGTAGGAAAGTTATGACCAACCTAGACAACATATTAAGAAGCAGAGACATTACTTTAACAAAGGTCCGTCTAGTCAAGGCTATGGTTTTCCCAGTGGTCATGTATGTATGTGAGAGCTGGACTATAAAGAAGGCTGAGCGCCAAAGAATTGATGCTTTTGAACTGTGGTGTTGGAGAAGACTCTTGAGAGTCCCTTGGACTGAAAGGAGATCCAACCAGTCCATCCTAAAGATTAGTCCTGGGTGTTCATTGGAAGAACTGATGTTGATGCTGAGACTCCAATACTTCAGCCACCTGATGCAAAGAGCTGACTCATTTGAAAAGACCCTGATGCTGGGAAAGATTGAGGGCAGGAGGAGAAGGGGACCACCGAGGATGAAATGGCTGGATGGCATTACTGACTAAATGGATATGAGTTTGAGTAGGCTCTGGGAGTTGGGGATTGACAGGGAGTCCTGGCGTGCTGTGGCCCAAGGGGTTGCAAAGAATCAGACATGACTGAGTGACTGAACTGAACTGAATCTTGGGGATGACATGCCATCGTATCTGCCATATTATATTAATTAAAAATGAGTAAAAAATCCAGCACACACTCAAGGCAAGGTATTACATTCAGTTCAGTTCAGTTTCTCAGTCATGTCCGGATCTTTGCGACCCCATGAATCATAGCACGCCAGGCGTCCCTGTCCATCACCATCTCCCGGAGTTCACTCAGACTCACGTCCATCGAGTCCGTGATGCCATCCAGCCATCTCATCCTCGGTCGTCCCCTTCTCCTCCTGCCCCCAATCTCTCCCAGCATCAGAGTCTTTTCCAATGAGTGAACTGTTTGCATGAGGTGCCCAAAGTAGTAGAGCTTCAGCTTTGGCATCATTCCTTCCAAAGAAATCCCAGGGTTGATCTCCTTCAGAATGGACTGGTTGGATCTCCTTGCAGTCCAAGGGACTCTCAAGAGTCTTCTCCAACACCACAGTTCAAAAGCATCAATTCTTCAGCGCTCAGCCTTCTTCACAGTCCAACTCTCACATCCATACATGACCACAGGAAAAACCATAGCCCTGACTAGACGGAACTTAGTCGGCAAAGTAACGTCTATGCTTTTGAATATACTGTCTAGGTTGTCATAACTTTTCTTTCAAGGAGTAAGCGTCTTTTAATTTCATGGCTGCAGTCACCATCTGCAGTGATTTTGGAGCCCCCCAAAATAAAGTCTGACACTGTTTCCACTGTTTCCCCATCTATTCCACATGAAGTGATGGGACCGGATACCATGATCTTCGTTTTCTGAATGTTGAGCTTTAAGCCAACTTTTTCACTCTCCTCTTTCACTTTCATCAAGAGGCTTTTTAGTTCCTCTTCACTTTCTGCCATAAGGGTGGTGTCATCTGCATATCTGAGGTTCTTGATATTTCTTCTGGCAATCTTGATTCCAGCTTGTGCTTCTTCCAGTCCAGCATTTCTCATGATGTACTCTGCATATAAGTTAAAGAAGCAGGGTGACAATATACAGCCTTGACGTACTCCTTTTCCTATTTGGAACCAGTCTGATGTTCCATGTCCAGTTCTAACTGTTGCTTCCTGACCTGCATACAGATTCCTCAAGAGGCAGGTTAGGTTGTCTGGTATTCCCATCTCTTTTAGCTATTACATAAAGGAGTGAATATCAGAATGTAAGGTTTATTAGGCACCATTGTAGAGACTGCCTATCACAATTCCCCTACCAACAAGGATTGCTAATCCTTTTATATGGTCTTGACAAGTGCTTCAAGGCTCATCTTAGACTTATTTTTTGGAGACTTTTTTCTTGTTGTTGTTCGGTTGCCCAGTTGTGTCAACTCTTGCAACTGTAGCACTCCAGGCCTCACTGTCTCTCACCATCTCCCAGAGTTTGCCCAAGTTCATGTTCATTGCATTGGTGATACCCTCCAGCCATCTTATCCTCTTCTCCTTCTGCCTTCAGTCTTTCCCAGTATAAGGGACTTTTCAAATGAGTAGTTTGTTCACATCAGATGACCAAATTACTGGAACTTCAGCTTCAGCATCCGTCCTTCTAGTGAATATTCAGGGTTGAATTCCCTTAAGATTGACTAGTTTGATCTCCTTATTGTCCAAAGGACTTTCAGGTGTCTTCTCCAGCACCACAGTTTGAAGGCATCAATTCTATGGCATTCTGTCTTCTTTATGGTCCCGCTCTCACTACTGTACATAACCACTGGGAAGACTATAGCCTTGACCATACGGACCTTTGTTGGCAGAGTAATGTCTCTGCTTTTCAACACACTGTCTATGTTTGTCATCACTTTCCTGCCAAGAAGAAGTTGTTCTGATTTCATGGCTGCAGCCACCATCTGCAGTGATTTTGTAGCCCAAGAAGAGGAAATCTGTCACTGCTTCCATGTTTTCCTCCTCTATTTGTAATGCAGTAATGGGGCCAGATGCCATGATCTTAGTTTTTTAATATTTAGTCTTAAGCCGGTTGTTTCACTCTCCTACTTCACCCTCATCAAGAGACTCTTTAGTTCCTCTTCACTTTCTACCATTAGAGTGGTATCATCTACACATCTGAGGTTGTTGATGTTTCTCCTGCCTATCCTGATTTCAGCTTGTAACTCATCCAGCCTGGCATTTCTTATGATGTACTCAGCATATAGGTTAAACAAATAGGGTGACTGTAGACAGCCCTGTTGTATTCCTTTCTTGATCTTGAACCAACCAGTTGTTCCATATAAGGTTCTAACTATTGCTTCTTGACCTGCATATAGGTTTCTCAGAAGACAGATAAGATGGTCTGGTATTCCCATCTCTCTAAGGACTATCCACGGTTTGTCATTATCCACACAGTCAAAGGCTTTAACATAGTCTATGAAATAGAGATAGGTGTTTTTTCTGAAATTCCCTTGCTTTCTCTATAATCCAGTGAATGTTGGCAGTTTGATCTCTAGTTCCTCTTCCACTTTATTAAATATTACTTTTTGTCTCCTCAGAGGTCCAGCAGAACTTATGGTCAGTACTCACATGTATACTTAGTATGTATTACCCCAAATTATAGATATCCTTTCAGATATATTTTCTGTATCATCTCACTAGAATGCAAGAACATAGTGCATCTCAAGTTTTACTAATACCACTCTACCTCTGTGTTCAGACCAATGCTGATCACTTAGCTGACATTCAGTAGGTACCTGTTTCTATGGCTAAACCTTTAAAAACTTCCACAGGGACCTGAGAAGTACACTGAATCAGAATTCAATAATTTCTAAATTGTCACTAATGTCACTCTGAATTCTTCCAATAAATCCATAGAGTCATAAGCATTCATTTCAATATAACAATGAATGTAGTCTGTTAGAAGAGACAGTGATTTTAAAGAAGATACATGAACTTCTCAGAAACTGTTTCTTTAACATCTGTCACGTTAAATTCTAAACATTCTAATAGTTTTTAGTTCCAGTAAAACAGTATGAAGGAGACACACAAAATATGTCATCTCTCAATAAAAGAGGCCTTGACCTAAATTCAGACAATTCTGGCTATAGCATGTGGGCTTATCAAATTCTTGGAGGCATTTAAGTTTAGAACACTCATTCTTGAATGCCCAGATTTTCACACACATCCTAAATGAAAGCCATTGTAAGGCAGTTTCTTCTGGAAGACTCTGCTCTCCAAATCTCTGTGGTTTATAGCATCAAATGACTTAGAGGTCATGTTTAGGCCACAAAAGTAATACCCATTCTGTATAGATACCAGGTCCTTTTAGCTCCTCTTATTCTTTTTTATGCTGAATGTTCCACTGTTTTGTCCAAATAAACCTGTTCAGAATTTTGATGTTATACTGTTTGAAAACCAAACTTTTTATTTTTACTTTATTTTACTTTACAATACTGTATTGGTTTTGCCATACATTGACATGAATCCACCACAGGTGTACATGCATTCCCAAACATGAACCCTCCTCCCACCTCCCTCCCCACAACATCCCTCCAGGTCATCCCCATGCACCAGCCCCAAGGATCCTGTATCCTGCATCGGACATAGACTGGCGATTAATTTCTTACATGATAGTATACATGTTTCAATGCCATTCTCCCAAATCATCCCACCCTCTCCCTTCCCTCAGAGTCCAAAAGTCTGCTCCACACATATGTGCCTCTTTTGCTCTCTCACATACAGGGTCATCATTGCCATTTTTCTAAATTCCATATATATATGTTAGTATACTGTATTGATGTTTTTCTTTCTGGCTTACTTCTCTCTGTATAATTGGCTCCAGTTTCATCCATCTCATCAGAACTGATTCAAATGTATTCTTTTTAATGGCTGAGTAATACTCCATTGTGTATACGTTCCACAGCTTTATTATCATCCATTCATCTGCTGATGGACATCTAGGTTGCTTCCATGTCCTGGCTATTATAAACAGTGCTGCAATGAACATTGGGGTACATGTGTCTCTTTCAATTTTGGTTTCCTCGGTGTGTATGCCCAGCAGTGGGATTGCTGGGTCATAAGGCAGTTCTATTTTCAATTTTTTAAGGAATCTCCACACTGTTCTCCATAGTGGCTGTACTAGTTTGCATTCCCACCAACAGTGTAGGAGGGTTCCCTTTTCTCCACACCCTCTCCAGCATTTATTGCTTGCAGACTTTTGGATCGCAGACATTCTGACTGGTGTGAAGTGGTACCTCATTGTGGTTTTGACTTGCATTTCTCTAATAGTGAGTGATGTTGAGCATCTTTTCATGTGTTTGTTAGCTATCTGGATGTCTTCTTTGGAGAAAAGCCTATTTAGTTCTTTGGCCCATTTTTGATTGGGTCGTTTATTTTTCTGGAGTTGAGCTGCATAAGTTGCTTGTATATTTTTGAGATTAGTTGTTTGTCAGTTGCTTCATTTGCTGTTATTTTCTCCCATTCCAAAGGCTGCCTTTTCACCTTGCTTATAGTTTCCTTTGTTGCGCAGAAGCTTTTAATTTTAATTAGGTCCCATTTGTTTATTTTTGCTTTTATTTCCAAAAGTCTGGGAGGTGGGTCATAGAGGATCCTGCTGTGATTTATGTCAGAGAGTGATTTGCCTATGTTCTCCTCTAGGAGTTTTATAGTTTCTGGTCTTACATTTAGATCTTTAATCCATTTTGAGTTTATTTTTGTGTGTGGTGTTAGAAAGTGATCTAGTTTCATTCTTTTACAAGTGGTTGACCAGTTTTCCCAGCACCACTTGTTAAAGAGATTGTCCTTACTCCATTGTATATTCTTGCCTCCTTTGTCAAAGATAAGGTGTCCATATGTGTGTGGATTTATCTCTGGGCTTTCTATTTTGTTCCATTGATCTATATGTCTGTCTTTGTGCCAGTACCATACTGTCTTGATGACTGTGGCTTTGTAGTAGAGCCTGAAGTCAGGCAGGTTGATTCCTCCAGTTCCATTCTTCTTTCTCAATATTGCTTTGCTATTCGAGGTTTTTTGTATTTCCATACAAATCTTGAAATTATTTGTTCTAGTTCTGTGAAAAATATCGCTGGTAGCTTGATAGGGATTGCATTGAATTTGTAGATTGCTTTGGGTAGTATACTCATTTTCACTATGTTGATTCTTCCGATCCATGAACATGGTATATTTCTCCATCTATTAGTGTCCTCTTTGATTTCTTTCATCAGTGTTTTATAGTTTTCTATATATAGGTCTTTAGTTTCTTTAGGTAGATATATTCCTAAGTATTTTATTCTTTTCCTTGCAATGGTGAATGGAATTGTTTCCTTAATTTCTTTTTCTACTTTCTCATTATTAGTGTATAGGAATGCAAGGGATTTCTGAGTGTTGATTTTATATCCTGCAACTTTACTATATTCATTGATGAGCTCTAGTAATTTTCTGGTGGAGTCTTTAGGGTTTTCCATGTAGAGGATCATGTCATCTGCAAACAGTGAGAGTTTTACTTCTTCTTTTCCAATTTTGATTCTTTTTATTTCTTTTCCTGCTCTGATTGCTGTGGCCAAAACTTCCAAAACTATGTTGAATAGTAGCAGTGAAAGTGGGCAACCTTGTCTTGTTCCTGACTTTAGGGGAAATGCTTTCAATTTTTCACCATTGAGGATAATGTTTGCTGTGGGTTTGTCATATATAACTTTTATTATGTTAAGGTATATTCCTTCTATTCCTGCTTTCTGGAGAGTTTTTATCATAAACGGATGTTGAATTTTGTCAAAGGCCTTCTCTGCATCTCTTGAGATAATCATATGGCTTTTATTTTTCAATTTGTTAATGTGGTAAATTACATTGATTGATTTGTGGATATTGAAGAATCCTTACATCCCTGGTTCTTTGAAAGGATAAATAAAATTGACAAAGCATTAGCCAGACTCATCAAGAAACAAAGGGAGAAAAATCAAATCAATAAAATTAGAAATGAAAATGGAGAGATCACAACAGACAACACAGAAATACAAAGGATCATAAGAGACTACTATCAGCAATTATATGCCAATAAAATGGACAACGTGGAAGAAATGGACAAATTCTTAGAAAAGTACAACTTTCCAAAACTGAACCAGGAAGAAATAGAAAATCTTAACAGACCCATCACAAGCACAGAAATTGAAACTGTAATCAGAAATCTCCCAGCAAACAAAAGCCCAGGTCCAGATGGCTTCACAGCTGAATTCTACCAAAAACTGAGAGAAGAGCTACACCTATCCTACTCAAACTGTTCCAGAAAATTGCAGAGGAAGGTAAACTTCCAAACTCATTCTATGAGGCCACCATCACCCTAATACCAAAACCAAACTTAATGTTCTGGAGTTAAATGAAAGAAAGGAGGTGATCAAAGAAGTCCAGGTACCTTACATACACACATGAACACACACATACACTTACATTGAAGGCTGTTAGCATTTGAGAAAATGGCAGTTCTCATATTCTTCCACAAAATTCTTTGACCTAACAATCATAATACAATAAACAATATTAATTCACTTTTAAAGAGAGTGTGCTTTTAGAACAGGCTCATTGTTAGTCAAAATATTTGTAGAATGACACTTCTCCAAAAAAGACTCTGGAAAATAGGGATATTGGGAGGTGACATCTTCCTGGATTCTAGGCCCAATGAAAACTAAGAAATAATGCAATGAATCATGTACAGGATATTGTTGAAACTTCAGCTAGAAGGTTGCTTTTATCTAATGTTTGGGGTGGTCTGCTTCACTTAAGTGAATAAAGACTTTTTTGTGTGCTAGGAGATAGAATGACTAGGTCTCCTAGGTTGCAAATGGCTTCAGAAAATCTATGCCACTAAAATACTGACTAAACCTAAGAGGGCTAACAAGTTGTAAAATAAAAATAACAGAAAATTATGTTTTTAACCATATACTTCACTAAATAACACTCCACATGACAGCATAGAAAGACAACTTTTGTCATGGAAAATAGATCATTATACTTTTTCTATAGAAAGCATTTCTGATATTCAAATTGCCTTCACATATTTATTTTATCCATAACATTTTGTTGTTGAAGGACTAAATGAAGAAAAAAGTTTATCTCTCAAAAATTCATATTCATTTGTATAATAATAGGTATATATGTGTCAAGGAAGGCTTGTTTTAAATAATATAATGAAATATATACAAATTCAGAAAAGGCTAACATAGGAGAGCTCAGAATAATTGAGTATGCTCTGTAGGGCATCTCTGAGTCCGAATCCACAAAGCAAAAACTGCTGCTTCCAATAAAAAATAACTACTCTCTGTGCCTCCAATTTCTCACTGTTATACCAATTTCAACATATCCAGCCATGAAATTAAAAGACACTTACTCCTTGGAAGAAAAGTTATGACCAACTTAGACAGCATATTCAAAAGCAGAGACATTACTTTGCCGACTAAGGTCCGTCTAGTCAAGGTTATGGTTTTTCCTGTGGTCATGTATGGATGTGAGAGTCGGACTGTGAAGAAGGTTGAGCGCCGAAGAATTGATGCTTTTGAACTGTGGTGTTGGAGAAGACTCTTGAGAGTCTCTTGGACTGCAAGGAGATCCAACCAGTCCATTCTGAAGGAGATCAACCCTGGGATTTCTTTGGTAGGAATGATGCTAAAGCTGAAACTCCAATACTTTGGCCACCTCAAGCGAAGAGTTGACTCATTGGAAAAGACTCTGATGCTGGGAGGGATTGGGGGCAGGAGGAGAAGGGGACGACCGAGGATGAGATGGCTGAATGGCATCACTGACTCGATGGACGTGAGTCTGAGTGAACTCCGGAGTTGGTGATGGACAGGGAGGCCTGGCGTGCTGCGATTCATGGGGTTGCAAAGAGTCAGACACGACTGAGCGACTGAACTGAACTGAAACCAAAATCTTCACAGTTCCCCATGAAATCCTCAGTTTTTTAACCCTCTTAACAGTTTACCCAGATCCCTCTTTCTTCTACATTTTTTCCATATATGCAATCTTTCAGGACCCAGCTCAAAAATCACCATTTTCATGAAGCCCTTAATGACCTTACTAGGTGAAAGAAACTTCATTTTATCTATTTTATTCTAATTATCTTATGATGCATATCCTCCTTTTTCTGTTATTATAAATGTATTATAACCATAATATAAATATGCTATAAATATAAATATATTCTTCTATTATATTCCACCAAATAAGCTTCCCTAAAGGAAAGCTCTCTGTCTAATGCATCTTTTTATTTTCTCTAGAATGTCTATCACATAGGCAAGCATACAATAGATTTTTAATAAGGATTTTCAGGAGAAAATATTCAGCCACATGGATGATACAAGTGATAGTGCCTTATGGCTTTTAAAAAATAGCATATTTTCTATCTTAGAATTATCAGATCAGATACTGTTAACACATAATATTTCCAAACTTAGAGAATTTTAGGGTTTGAAGATTCTGTTTTTTTTTTTTTTTTTTTTTCCAAATACAGAACCTCAGATCCTGAAAGGAGAAGCCACTGGCTTGAGGTAAAAGACGAGTTAGTAAATATCCAGACATAGAATGGTGAGATGCTGACATTGACCCTAGTGTTCTAATGTCAACCTGTACGTCCCCTCTCAGGAGTTTTTCCTAGTCTTCCACACAAAACTTATCATTTAATTATATTCATATATTGTTTATATCATTCTTATTTTTTTTGGTTCCTTGACAAAGTCACAGTTGATGCAAGAAGAAACTGAAAATTTTGTAGTATTGACATTCACTGTTACTAAAGGTTGCACACTAGAATATCTATTACTGGAGAAATTAATCAAAAATGAATGAATAATGTGCTAAAAAGAGATTTGCACCTTAATCCATGGATTAACATTTGTCATGTTTGTGTAGGTATTTGAAAGAAGTCTAAAATCTACAAGGTCTGTTTTTTAAAAACAATTTCACACTGGAGGTAAGCAAAGGGATGAATTAGGTTCTGAAGTACAATAAACAGATACATCAATTGGCTACTTTTTTGCTTTGATAATCTGTATGGAACAAATTGAATGTCACAAAATCTGTTGCCCTATGTACAAGGGGAGTTTTAACCTTCTTGTATAATTTTGACTGTGGTAAGTGGGTTGGTACAGGATAAAAGGGACCAGAGATATCTAAACTCACTGCAGAATAGCCCAGTGTGCCCAGGTGCTGAGAACCCATTGAATGGATATGTATCTACTCAGACTGGAACCAGTATAAAGTCTTGCTAAATATTTTTTCAAGCATTTATTTTTAAAATTTCATAAATCTCTCACCCTACAACACACAATTGGGGGATGATAGGAATGCATTAAACAGAGATGGAAAAGTGAATTGAAAGAATAAAAATAGAGACATTGTTCATTAATTGAGTTATAAAAACCAACTTCTTGAGAATCCTCCAGGTGTAATTTGTGCATAACTCAACAACATCCCTTGGGAAAAAGAGATACATATACTTTACTCCTTACCAGCTTTGCTGATTTTATGATTCCTTTTCACAAACTCAGTGTCTCTTCTTTGTCTCCTGTAAGGAATCAGCCAATTTGTGTAATTATCAGTTTTTTTTTTTTTTTTTTGCTAGCTTTCTCCAGGTTTCATCAATAGCATAGATTTCTTTACCATAGTAGGAATGACTATTGCTATGTCTATTTAGGGGGAAATATGAAAATCTTTTATCCATTGTATTCTTTGCTTACACTCTTTTGGGGGATTTTGTTAGTTCACAAAATCTTTTTCCAAGATTATTACTTCCCTTGGCACCCCTTCCTAAAACTGTGGCTAGGTTAGTGTTTTTCAGAATGTAAACTATTTGAAGAACTTTATTCATCATTGTAGCACAATGAAAAGAATTGTTAGAAATCAAATTCTCTATGGAAATATGACTAGAGTGACTCAACATCTTCAAAAGCTCCAATCATTTTGGAGAAATCACTAGCCCTGAAAGCACAGATCATGCTGTCTTGTTCTTTAATATCCATACTAAAGTTCTTGTTATCCCAAATAAGACAATACAGAAGGGTTCAAATACTGATAAGTGTTCTTACCCAAATACACATTTCATTAGGATAAAGTTATGCATTTCTTTCTATCAGAATTGAAACATGATTAGGTTGAATTTGGCTCTGTAATGAAAAATGCCACCTTGGCATTTTCATCAGAAGTAACCCATATTGCCTTATTTCCCCTATATTGTTGGTAGGTTTATCACCTTAGATTAGCTTCTTGGGGTGATAGGCTGGCATGGTTTCCTTGAGTCTGAATAGAATATGCTCTGAATGGTTCAGAATGGCTTAAATCTAAGTCCTTCCATGTCCCTAGCAACACGTAGACTGTGTTTTCAATTTGCTGTGTTCTTCAGTGATAAAGTTCCAATATAGATTTATGTTGTTGTTGCTATTGTTAGTTTACTAAAAAACAATTATGAATATTATCAATAGACATATTATTTGCCCTTTATTAAGATGAATGAAGAAAGATGACTAGAATTTGCATAGTTGAAAATTTGATAAGTGGAATGATATTAGAGGTGAATAAATAAGCTATGTAAATTTAAAACTGATATAGTATAAATCAGAAATGAGGAGGAGACTGTCTTTTATAATCAACATTCATCTAAAAAATATTTTTCTGTCCACTATGAGTTTGATTTTGCACAAGGCAAGACTCAATTAGAGGTAAAGCAAAACCTAATCAATGATTACTTTCAAAAACCCTCTTGATTTTAGAAATCAAGTGTTTTGCTTGTGGTTCATTAAAACTGCACTTTTTGTTGTGGAAAATTTTAAGCATAAAAAAGTATGGAGAAAGATATACTAATTCACTAAGTATCCATCATATCAACACTTGCTTTAGCAGTCAATTCATGGTAAATCCTTTCTTATTCCAGTCACTACCTCTGATCACATATTAATTTGAAGCAAAATCCAGGCATTATAGCTTATATCCATAAGTACTTCAGTATGGATCTGTAAAGATAATTTTTTAAGCATAGAAAGAAGAAAACTATCACAAATATACCATTTAAATAATTTTTTAATATCATCAAATGTCTAGTTAGTACTCATTTCCAAATGTGTCACTGATGACATAAATTTCTGTTTCAATGCATGTGTAAACAAGGCTGATACAATGTAATTGAAAAATATCTCTTTAAACTCCTGTTTAAAAATTATGTATTTTATTTTGAGATAAGTAGATTGCAAAAAAAAAGTAGATTGAGATAAAAGTAGATGCAGTTGTAGGAAATAATACAGAGAGAGCCTATGTTTCCTCTACCAGTAATGTCTTGCAAAGCTTTAGTATAATATCACAACCAGAATGTTGGCATTAATGCAATTAAGATACAGAAAGTTTCCATCACCATGGGATCCCTCTCTTGTTGAATTTTTATAGCATGCTTACTTCCCTCCTGAACCTCCTTAACCCCTGACAACCACTAATCTATTCTACATTTCTATAGTGTTATCATTTCAACGATGCTATAAAAATGGAATCATATCGTGAGTAAGCTTTAGTTTTTTTTTTTTTTTCCCACTCAGTCATCCAAGATGTTGACTGTATCAATAGTTTGTTCATTTTTATTTGCTGAGTATTATTCAATGAAGTGGATGTAAAGGAATTTATTTATTAAATTGCCCACTGAAGGACATCTGGATTATTTCTAGTTTTTAACTATTGTAAATAAAGTACTATACAGTCATGTTTAGATTTTTGTTTGAGCACAAGTTTTCATTTTCTTGGGAAAATTTCAGGAGTACATATGCTGGATCATATGGCAGTTGTGTTTTGTTTTTTAAGAAACTGCTGAGCCATTTTCCAAAGTAGTTGTACAATTTTACATTCCCACTACAAAGGGATCTAGTTTCTTCATATCTTCACCAACATTTGATGTTTTCACTATTTTTACTTTACCCATTCATTTATTATTTAGCCATTGTTGTGCAGTGATATCTCATTGTGGTCTCAATTTGTACTTTCCTAATGGCTGGTAATGTTCATATGCTTATTAAGTATCTGTTTTTGGAGACATACCTATAATTAAAAAAAAATTGAAACATAGTTAATGTACAATATTTTGTTAGTTTCAGTACTAAGTGATTTGATATTTTCATACATTATGAAATGATCACCACAATAAGTCTGACAACCATCTGTCCCCTAAAAATTATTATAATATTAATGACCATATTCTTTATGCTGTATATTATACCCAGGTGAATTATTTCATTTAAAACTAGAGATTTTTAACTTATAATCCCCTTCAGGTATTTCCCACCCATGTTTCCTCTGTCAAACACCTGTTTGTTCTCCATATCTAAAAATGTTTTATATAATTTTGTTTGTTTGTGTTGTTTTTAGATTCAACATACAAGTGTGATCATATGGTACTTGTCTTTCTCTGACTTATTTTGCTTAGCACAATATCCTCTAGGTTTATCTGTGTTGTCAGCCAGATTTCACAAAGCTCATTTTTTTGTTGTGTGTATGTATGTATGAGTATATATACCACATATTTATCCATTCATCTATTGATGGACATTTTCAATGGTGTCCACATCATGGCTTTTATAGGTAATACTGTAATGAACATTCGGGTGCATATGAGTTTAAATTTAACTCTTGCTAAATCTGTTGGTGGAAAAACAGCTTTTTCCATGTGGATTAAATAATTAAATAGTAAACATCCACTAGCAATATCTTGTTTAAAAGAATAAACCCAACCTCTTTAGTGGGTAAAAATGGTCATCATATGCAGTGAGCCCACGCCTTTCGAATCACTGGATTTTGGTAAGCTATATAGAGCAAAAATTCAATTTCTACATAAGCCAAATAAACAGAAGGCAAGAATAATTTATAAAGTAAGAGTAAAACACCAGTTAGCAGAAAAAGAAAGCCAACAGTAGTCAAAATACTTCTGTCAATAACAGAAGAAGTGTTTCAGTGTTTTCAATACCTCAATGAGATGTGATCAGTTGTACAGGAATAGAGTTATTCCTAGAAAAGTCAATATAAAATCAGGCTGATTTCTTCTCTTGTTTATAAACAGAGCCAGTGTTACATTTAAACAGTAGTTAGTTGCCAGCCATTAAAGTTACTAACTTCAACATATATGTTTACTTTTCTTTTAAAACATTCTACTTTTACATTGTTTGGACAAATTAAGAAACATGTCAGTAACCAACAGAAAAACACTTAAACCACTTCCTTCTAGGGAGTAAGGAACTGTTGCTTTGTATTATAAGCCTTTATATGTGAGGCAACATACTACATACTTGGAGTAAACATTTTAAAAATAAATCTAAGTCACTTCAGCTGCTTCCGACTCTTCGGGAACCTAAGGATGGTAAACTGCCAGGCTCCTGCAGCCATGGGATTCTCTAGGCAAGAATACTGATGCGGGTTGCCATTTCCTCCTCCAGGGGATTTTTCCCACCCAAGGATCGAATCCACATCTCTTAGGCATTTTGCATTTGCAGGTGGAATCTTTACTGCTAGCATCAACAGGGAAGCCCTAAAGAAAGCAAATGAGTAAAAGTAAACCTTAAAACTGTGTGCTACTCTCTAATACATGATGCTGTGAAAATGCTGCACTCAATAGGACAGTAAATCTGGAAAACTCAGCAGTGGCCACAGGACTGGAAAAGGTCGGTTTTCACTCCAATCCCAAAGAAAGGCAATGCCAATAAATGCTCAAACTACCACACAATTGCACTTATCTCACAGGCTAGCAAAGTAATGCTCAAAATTTTCCAAGCCAGGCTTCAACAGTATGTGAACCATGAACTTCCAGATGTTCAAGCTGGATTTAGAAAAGGCAGATGAAACAGATCAAATTGCCAACATGTTGTATCATCAAAAAAGCAAGAGAGTTCCAGAAAAATATCTACTTCTGCTTTATTGACTATGCCAAAGCCTTTGACTGTGTGGGTCACAACAAACTGGAAAATTCTTCAAGAGATGGGAATACCAGACCACCTGACCTGCCTCCTGAGAAATCTGTATGCAGGTCAAGAAACAACAGTTAGAACCGGACATGGAACAACAGACTGGTTCCAAATCAGGAAAGGAGTAGGTCAAGGCTGTATAATGTCACCCGGCTTATTTAACTTATATGTATATTACATCATGCAAAATGCGGACTGGATGAATCACAAGCTGGATTCAGGATTGCCAGGGGAAATATCAATAACCTCAGATATGCAGATGACACCACCCTTATGGTAGAGAGCAAAGGAGAACTAAAGAGCCTCTTGATGAAAGTGAAAGAGGAGAGTGAAAAAGTTGGCTTAAAGCTCAACATTCAGAAAACTAAGATCATGGCATCCAGACCCATCACTTCACGGCAAATAGATGGGGAAACAATGGAAACAGTGACAGACTTTATTTTTTAAGGTTCCAAAATCACTACAGATGGTGGCTGTAGCCATGAAATTAAAAGACACTTGCTCCTAGGAAGAAAGGCTATGACCAATCTGACAGCACATTAAAAAGCAGAGACATTACTTTACCAACAAAGGTCCATTTAGTCAAGGCTATGGTTTTTACAGTGGTCATGTAAGGATGTAAGAGTTGGACCATAAAGAAAGCTGAGCGCCAAAGAATTGATGCTTTTGAACTGTGGTGTTGGAGAAGACTCTTGAGAGTCCCTTGGACTGCAAGGAGATCCAACCAGTCCATCCTAAAGGAAATCAGTCATGAATATTCATTTGAAGGACTGATGCTGAAGCTGAGACTCCAATACTTTGGCCACTTGATGCGAAGAACTGACTCATTTGAAAGACCCTGATGCTGGGAAAGATTGAAGATGGGAGGAAAAGGGGATGACAGAGGATGACACACTTGGTTGGTATCACAAGTGCGATGGACATGAGTTTGAGTAGGCTCTGGGAGTTGGTGATGGACAGGGAAGCCTGGCGTGCTGCAGTCCATGGGGTCGCAAAGAGTCGGACACGACTGAGTGACTGAACTGAACTGAATTGAAACCTTAAAGTGGTGTGCTACTCTCTAACATATGATTATTAGTGTTTAATTTATTTTTAAGCTTGCCTTAATATAGTTATAGTTCAACAGAGAAAATTCAAGTCTCTAGGAAAATATGATATAATCTCTTTGATTTGAAATTTTCTATTTGAACCATATGATCACTGCCACCCACATGCCATCTGGTGACACATCTCCAGATGACACATAGGAAGTAATAAGCCTCTAAAATTTTGCCCTATAAATCTAAACCAAGAAAGTGCTTATAAAGTGGTTCATATTGCTGAACGATGAGGGAGAATTTTCTGACTTTTAGGAAGTGTTTTAATTTTAGCTAATGAAAGAACATCAACAACAGTAATAACAAAACTCTTTGCTTCCACTCAGTATTATTTGATTGAAATTATGAGTCTTCCAGGAAAACAACTAGACTCCATGTGGATAAAATTCACCCTCCCAATTTCAGTTTCTGCTTTCAGTAGATACCCAAATATTAGAGCTAGTAGGACAGTGTTTTTATATCATATCTGGTTAGTCATCAAAGTTGCTGCAGATAATTGCTTTTGTCTTATGTAAATTTTTACAGTTTTGAGCCTTGGTTTTAATTAGAATTCCCTGTTGTTGTTTAGTCTCTAAGTCGTATCTGTTTCTTTGCAACCCCATGGGCTGCAGCATGCCAAACTTCCCTGTCCTTCACTATTTCCCAGAGTTTGCTCAAACTCATGTCCATTGAGTCGGTGATGCCATTCAACCATCTCATCCTCTGTCATCCCCTTCTCCTTCTACCCTCAATCTTTCCAGCATCAGGGTTTTTTTTTTCTAATGAGTCAACTCTTTGCATCAGGTGGCCAAAATATTGGAACTTCAGCTTCAGCATCAGTCCTTCCGATGAATATTCAGGGTAGATTTCCTTTCAGATTGACTGGTTTGATTTCCTTGCAGTTCAATGGATTCTCAAACGTCTTCTCCAGCACCACAGTTCAGAAGCATCAGTTCTTCGGTACTCAGCTTTCTTTATGATCCAGCTCTCACATCCATACAAATACCCTGAGGTGCTATGAAAAATCCAGATGCCAAACTACATACACATGGAATTATATAAGACTCTAAAAGTGTGAATGAGGCACCTGAATTTTCAAAGCTTTCCAGATGTTGACAATGTGCAGCCAAGTTTGAGAAACACTGTTCTAGAATATTATGTCTATTTAACCTAAAACTGTATACTGATGGGATAAGTACTTTGAAGAATTTTAAAGGTCAGTTGTATTGAGGTGGGTGAGCCTAGAGCCTGTTATATGGCGTGAAGTAAGTCAGAAAAACAAATATCGTATATTGATGCATACATATGGAATCTAGAAAAATAGTCCTGGTGAACCTATTTACAGGAAAGGAATAGAGATGCAGACTTAGAGAATGAACTTGTGGACATAGCAGGGAAGAGGTGAGTAGGACAAACTGAGAAAGTAGCATTGACATATATATACTATCATGTGTGAAATATTAATAGACAATAGATAACTAGCAGGAAGCTGCTGTATACAGGGAGCCCAGCCTGACACTCTGTGGTGACCTAGAGGGGTGGAATGGGAAGCTCTTGAGCCTCTTATATATATATATATATATATATATATATATATATAAAATTTATAATTATGACTTCTCCATGTCACTGTACAGCAGAAACCAATACAACATTGTAAAGCAACTATCTGCCAATTAAAAATAAAGTAATTAGCCTCCAATTAAAATAAATAAATTTAAATTAAAAAATAATAAATTAAAAATATATTGTGAATAACTAGGTCATAATTTTGGGGATCAGAACAAAGAAAAAATGAAACAGACACTTTGGTGCTATACTGAGATATAAAACAAGGTAAACACCAAACTTTTATGTGGAAAAGATCTAGTATTGTTTTCTAAGCAGTGTTAGTCATCCAGTCCTTAAAAAAACAATATATAGACAAAAGAACATGAAACATATAAGCTACTTAATACAAATGGGGAAAATGAACCTCTTTTATAGCAAGAATAATTTTTCCTAAGGACCTAATAGAAGTTCTTAAATTGAATGCAACATGCCTTTTTTTAAAAACATACAATACAATAAAATTAACATTATAGGAGAAACATTATCATGTGCTGTGCTTTCCCTAATCACCACTATAGTGGTGATTTATTCATTTTTTCATAATGTATTATTAATATATTTCTTTGTGTGTAACATTAGAGTTAAAATTGATATAATTTCAAATAATTCTATTTGATATTTTTCTATTATTATTTTAAATTCTAATTTACCTTTTAAATATGTCATTTTTTAGTCAGATCTACAGTTTGGTATAAAAAGAATATAGTTGTTGATTACTACAACAAGTTAAAAAGAAAAAAAACACAAGATATTTTTCTTTTACTGCTGCATGTTCTCATTATCTCTTTTTGGACCTTACAATCTAAGTAGAAAATAACAGCACTTATGTTTCAATTTATGCTGCAAGTTTTGCACCTGTTATATATTTATGTCATTTATATATAATTTCATTTGAAATTAAAATGTTATTCACTCAATAAAGATTAGAAGACACCTCATATGATATCATCATCTAGAAAAACCTTCTCTTAAGACCAAGTTTAATAGTATTTAAAATCAAAACTTAATTTCCAAATATCAAAATTAGTGTCATGATCATGTGAAACATTCTGATGGCTTCATATATTTATATATTGATTATAATTTTCTTTTAAAATTATATATCATATATATGCAAATCATATAGGTATATGTGGGTGTATATATATATATATATATATATATATATATCCCGTGCCATATAAGAAGGAAAAGGAAATTAGAAGATAGGTAGGTTAATTAATGTTTTACATTTCTAGCCTAACATAATCCAACACCTTAAAATGAACCATATATATTAACATCACCATTCCTGCATTTAGTCTGCATTTTTCCATTTAAGTGTTTTGAAAGATTATTTCCCTTTCATTTGAAGTCCAAAAAGTCACACAGGCTAATTTGGAAAATCAAACACCAAATAAAAAAGATTGACTCAAATGAAACAAAAATATATAATGTATACAATGGAATATTATTTGGCAATGCAAAAGAATGAAGTACTGATACATGCTCTGACATGTATGAACATTGAAAACATCGTGCTAAGTGAGAGAAATCAATCACAAAATATGCCATATTATGTGATCTAATTTATATGAACTGTCCAGGAAAGGCAAATCTATATATAGAGAAAGCAGTGATTACCTAGGGCTGAGTGCTCGTTGTTGGAGATGTAGTGTCACTTAATGAGGACACATGGAGTTTCTTTTGGAAGTGTTAAAAATATTTTCAAATTAGGTTGTAGTGATGGTTGCATAACACTATAATGTAAATAAACCCAAAACATTTAAATGTACATTTTAAACGGATGAATTTTATGGCCTATAGATTAAATTGTAAAGCTTTTTTATTTTTAATATAAATTTATTTATTTTAATTGGGGGTTATTTACTTTACAATATTTAAAAAGGATAAATTCTGGATAATGTGGAGAGGCTGATTTGAGGTTAATTCTTTTATGAAATAGCCTATTTAGATAGACTATCAGACAGACTTACCTTGTATCAATAGTAATAAAGTGAATAATATGTGAAAGCAAAATGCATTAAAAGCATCCTACCAAAAATTCTAATTTAGACAAAATTCTGGCAGAGCTACTTTTGTGATGTGAGGCAGAGCAGTCAAAGAGATGAGATGCCAGTATATAAAGCACCTTGCATGATGCCTGGTACATTAATAATGTGCTTAATGAAAGAGTTGTTTTTTACTGTCATTATATACATCACCATCACAAAATTTGAAATAGAAAGCATATGGACACAAAAGACTTTGTCTCACGTTCTTGAAGCTATACTCAGTAGAGTGAAATATAATATTGGCGCCATGTATCAATTGGCGTCAGCTACTGCAATTATAGATAACGACTCTGGTAAAATTAATAATCTCTACTGGGCTTATATTTAAAATTCAGTCCATTGAATTGAGGGCAAAACTCACTCTGCTTGCACTTGGTTGAGAAAATTTGCATTTATTTTAAAGAAAGAAATATTAACTATAGAAACACCAGTGCAGCTATCTCTTTCAGTCAGTATTCTGATAAAATTTCAAGAAGAATAATGACATGGAAAGAAATTTTATTTTATTTTATTATTTTTTTAATTTTTATTTTTACTTTATTTTACTTTACAATACTGTATTGGTTTTGCCATACATTGACATGAATCCACCGCGGGTGTACATGCGATCCCAAACATGAACCCCCTGTGGTACATATACACAATGGAGTATTACTCAGCTGTTAAAAAGAATACATTTGAATCAGTTCTGAGGAGATGGATGAAACGGAGCCGATTATACAGAGTCAAGTAAGCCAGAAAGAAAAACACCAATACAGTATACTAACACATATATATGGAATTTAGAAAGATGGCAATGATGACCCTGTATGCAAGACAGCCAAGAAGACACAGATGTGTATACCAGACTTTTGGACTCAGAGGGAGAGGGAGAGGGTGGGATGGTTTGGGAGAATGGCATTGAAACATGTATACTATCATGTAAGAATCGAATCACCAGTCTATGTCCGATGCAGGATACAGCATGCTTGGTGCTAGTGCACGGGGAAGGCCAGGAAAGAAATTTTAAATCACAGAAGTAAACTTTTTATTTTGGAGAACAGTTGTCTGGAATTTTGTGACTTTATATTAAGAAATACTTCAAATTCTATGTGTTGCATTTAGTAAGTAGAAAACACTCATTGGGTGTATGTGGAAATTGTATAAAGATAATACTGAACCTAGTTATCTCATAAATAAAAATAAATGAACCATACTATTATGGAGAATGAAAAAAAATGGCAAGATTTATAAAAAGTAACTTGCTTTATATGCAGTCACAAATTGATTTAATTCAAAAGCTCAACATTTCTCCACCAAAATTTTCTAAGTATTTCAATGGTATTTTTAATGGAATATTTGCCTCCTAATACGCAGGCTTCCTGGGTAGCTCAAATGGTAAAGTAACTGCCTGCAATATGGAGACTAGAGTTCGATCCCTCGGTCGGGAAGATCCCTTGGAAAAGGACATGGCAACTCACTCCAGTTTTCTTGCCTGGAAAATTCTATGGACAGAGGAGCCTGGTGGGCTACAGTGCATGGACTCACAGAGTCCGACACAACTGAGCAAATAACACTTTCACACTTTCATGGGGTTTGGGAGCAGAAGGCTCTGTTGCTGCTACTGCTGCTGCTAAGTCACTTCAGTTGTGTCTGACTCTGCGACCCCATAGACGGCAGCCCAACAGGGCTCCCCCATCCCTGGGATTCTCCAGGCAAGAATACTGGAGTGGGTTGCCATTTCCTTCTCCAATACATAAAAGTGAAAGTGAAGTCGCTCAGTCGTGTCCTACTCTTAGCGACCCCATGGACTGCAGCCCACCAGGCTCCTCCATCCATCGGATTTTCCAGGCAAGAGTACCAGAGTGGGGTGCCATTGCTTTCTCCAGAAGACTCTGTTAGAAGCATTAATTATGATACTGAACAAGTAAAGGGTCATTTAATTTTTATGTGTCCCCCGTCAATATTGAATATTCATGTGAGTATTGAATGTTCTAAATTTTTGTTACTACTGAATACCTTATATGAAAACTTATTCTATGGGACTATATTTTCCTAGGGAGAGCTCTTTACCCTCTTTCAGCAACCTTGTCTAGGATCTACCTGCCTCCAACATTACATCAAATTATCTTCTAAACCTGCTGCACTTTTTCAGATAATTGGCCCCACCATCTTTTCAGTCACTCAATCTTTATATTTCAGTTACTTTTGACTCTTCTCATTAGCTGTCCAGTTTACCTGAGACAGAAGGGACATAGCTTGAAAGGGTCATAGGGAAAATCCAGAAGAATTATTTTATTTTATGCTTGGGGAGATTTGCATAGCCAGTTATTATTTCTTTTTTTTTTTTTTTTTTTACTTTTCAGAAGAGAGAAACACTTCTTGATGATAAAGGGAAGGGTATTAGTACCTCTTTATTAAAAACATGTTGGCTTTTATTCTGCAAAGGAATGACATGCAGGGGGACATATCAACTTGTGACTTATTGGCTGCATGAATAGTGTTCCCAGTCAAATATTGTCTGAAGATGCCCTTTCTGGTAGGAAATGGAAGCAGTAAGACAGGGTATAAAAGGCTTACTCCTCATCTATACAGTCAAAACAATTTCCTCACAGCCAGTGAAATATAGTTAAGTTTTTCTCACAAAGTTAGAAAATAGTCATGTTTTTCTGACAGTTATTGTAACGTTAATTTTAGAATTGGAGCTTCAACTATTTACTGAAGGAGACCAAACACATTAAAAATGAAGTCAACTTCAGGACAGAAATGTTTAGATATGTGCCTGAATGGCTCATATTCCTACTCAACTTGCATGGCTTAACATGGGATGGCAGCCAAGAGACAGAGGCTGCAACACTTGAGGACTTGCTCAAATTGAGAGCCATTCAAGTTTCAATGTGGCTTCAAAATGAACCATCATTTTTCAAATAGACACACTGATCTTTTTCAGAAACAGTAACTCTGAAAGCATGTTTAGTGTGGTGGAATGTATAGAATCACTGAGCAGATTATTCTTTTTAACTCTTTGCTATTCTGTTATTTTTACTTTCAGTCATGTCCTAGACTTTGGTGCTTAATAATTAGTTTCTTAAGTCACAGTGATATTTATTTTAATGCAGATAAATAATTTATAACCTCATGAAAACTGATGGAAAGTGGTTGTTATCAGAGACTCCAAAGTCCCTTCTTCTCAGCATCACCATCTAATGGCAAGAATCTCAAAAAGACTGCAGGGACTTCCAGAGACCCTCAAGCTAATAGAATGCCTGAAGCTAATTCACTGTTGTTGCACAGTGACAAAAATATTACAGTGAACTTAAACACTAATACATATTTTTGTCCACATCAAGTTATCTAACAGAGAAATACTTTTTATGCTTGTGCTAGAGGGAAAGTTTTACATGGTTGTGTTACAAGGGTATCTTTATCATTTAGAGAAACCATTACATCCATGATATTATAACCTGCTTGTGTACATTTGCATGTATACAATAATCATATTTTCAATGTATAATCAGTGTTGATTTACTGCTTGGAATTTGATCCCTTCATTACCCAGATAATTTTTTTATATGAAATGTTTGACAACCACAATCTCTGGATAATTACTTTCCCTCTACACTTAGTGGAGTTTCAGAGTAGAATCTCTATTCCTTTGCAAGGCATGTCTACTTCTGTAAGGAATTGATTCACTGTCTGGTCCAGAGACCTGGGTTTGATCCCTGGGTTGTGAAGAGCCCCTGGAGAAGGGCATGGCAATCCACTCCAATATTCTTGCCTGGAGAATTCCATGGACAGATGAGCTTGGTGGCCTACAGTCCATGGGCTTGGAAAGAGTTGTACATGACTGAGTGACTAACACACACATATACGCTGGTCCCAGCAACTATCACTACTAGGATTTGAACTTCTGCATGCAAAAGGTAACTTTCTTTTTCTCCTTAGCCTAGATCTGTGATCCTGTTTTAAAAATCCCTGCCTTAATTTTCCTGACTAGAGAAAACTTCTGGAAAAACTAAAATGTATTTAGTGCTTTTACTTTCTTACCTTGGAGTCATTCCTTCACTCTTCACAATGTGGCATATGGCCCTATCAGAAATTTCACTCTGAAAGATCAACCAATGACCTGGCTAAATTCAACAACCTACCCTTAATCCTCTCCCTTTTCTTATGTCTCACAGTTTACATTTCCTTAAACCAGTATATTCTATAATATTTTCTACCTACAAAAAGATATAAAGAATAATATAATGAGTGTCTGAGTTCCAACTAAATGGTTTAATACCTAATATATTACAAAATACATGTTCTCTGGTCACATTTCCATTTCCCCACAATCATTGTTCCTCTTTCTTCCAGGAAACCACTTATCCTGAATTTTAAATTATCTTTAATATTCATTTTTATACTTTACCATATATATTTCCAAATAACATTATAATATTGACCTAAATGTCTTGAAATTTTATTTAAATGGAATTAAATGTATTATCCAGTTCCCCTGGTGGCTCAGATGGTAAAGCGTCTGTCTAAAATGCAGGAGACCTGGGTTTGATCCCTGGGTCAGGAAGATTCCCTGGAGAAGGAAATGGCAACCCACCCTAGTACTCTTGCCTGGAAAATCCCATGGACGGAGGAAATCCCTGGTGCAGGCTACTGTCCATGGGGTCGCAAAGAGTCGGACATGACTGAGCGACTTCACTTTGTATGTATTATTATGCAATTTGCTTTTAATATATTTGACATTTATCTGTATTGATTGGTGTAGTTGAGCAACATTCAATTATATTGTGCATAGTATTCCATTGCATGAATATAGTCACAATTGCACAATTACAGTCACAATCTTCTCTGTTGGAAGACATTTAATTTTTACCCAGTTTTATTCAGATATGATTGAGATTAAGTATTCTCAGGTGACTCTAGAGGTAAAGACCCTGCCTGGCAATGCAGGAGACGTAAGAGACAAACACAAGTTCTATCTCTGAGTTGGGAAGATCCCCTGGAGGAGGGCATGGCAACCCTTTCCAGTAATTTGGCCTGAAGAATCCCATGGACAGAAGAGCCTGATGGGCTACAGTCCATAGGGTCACAAAGAGTTTTACACAACTGAAGAGACTTAGCACACAGCACACATAATTGAAATAAAAGTGAAAGTGAAGTCACTCAGTCGTGTCCTACTCTTTGCAACCCCATGGACTGTAGCCTACCAGGCTTCTCCATTTATGGGATTTTCCAGGCAAGAATACTGGAGTGGGTTGCCATTTCCTTCTCCAAGAGATCTTCCCAAACCAGGGATTGAACCCAGGTCTCTCGCATTGTAGGCAGACGCTTTACCATTTGAGCCACCAGAATACTGTATAAATATAAGGTGTATAGCATAATGACTTGGCATACATATATTTTGGAATGATCACCACAATAAACTACTTTCCTTGTGATAAGAACTTTTAGGATATATTGTCTTAGGAACTTTCGAATATACCACTATAGTGTTAACTATAGTCACCATATTGTACATTACATCCCGAGTACTGATGTATCATATACCTGGAAGTTTGTACCTTTTGACCACCTTCATCCAATTCCTCTCCACCCCCCATCTCTGCTGTTGCTAAGTCACTTCAGTCGTGTCTGACTCTGTGTGACCCCATAGATGGCAGCCATCAGGCTCCCCCGTCCCTGGGATTCTCCAGGCAAGAACACTGGAGTGGGTTGCCATTTCCTTCTCCAATGCATCAAAGTGAAAAGTGAAAGGGAAGTACTTCAGTTGTGTCTGACCCTCAGCGACCCCATGGACTGCAGCCTTCCAGGCGCCTCCGTCCATGGGATTTTCCAGGCAAGAGTACTGGAGTGGGGTACCCGCAAATCTGATCTCTTTTTCTACTTTTTTTTTTTTTTTTTGGATTGAGTCCATATATAAGTCAAATCATACATATTCATCTTTCTCTTATTTTACTTAATACCTTCAAAGTCCAATCATGCTGTTCTGAATGCAGGATTTCCTTCTTTTTTATGTCTGAATAATGTACCGGCACAGTCTTGGAGAGGACAAACAAAACCTTGTGCACACTATAACCCAGAATAAAGGAGCAGTGACCCCACGAGAGACTGACCCATGCTTGCCTGTGAGTGTCCAGGAGACTCTGGCTAAGGCATGGGTCAGTGGTGGCCTGCTGCAAGATTGGGTGCACTGAGTGTAGCAGTGCCTGCATGGGATCTTTTGAAGGAGGTTGCCATTATCTTCATTGCCTCCACCATAGTTTGTCCCACGGCAAATAACAGGGGGGAAACAAAGTTCTGCCCATCAAAAAAAAAAAAGGATTAAAGATTTACTGGGCATGGCCCTGCCCATCAGAATAAGACCCAGTTTCCCCCTAAGTCAATCTCTCCAATCAGGAAGCTCCCATAAGCTTCTTGTCCTTCTCCTTCAGAGGGCCAACAGAATGAAAACCACAATCACATAAAACTAATCAGACTGATCACATGGACCACAACCTTGTCTAACTCAATGAAACTATGAGCCATGCATGCCATGTAGGGCCACCCAAGATGGAGGGGTCATGGTGGAGAGTTCTGACAAAATGTAGTCCACTGGAGAAGGGCATGGCAAACCACTTCAGTATTCTTGCCTTGAGAACCCCAATGACAGTAAGAAAAGGCAAAAAATAAAGGACACTGAAAGATGAACTCCCCAGGTTGGTAGGTGCCCAATATGCTACTGGAGATCAGTGGAGAAATAACTCCAGAAAGAATGAAGAGATGGATGCAAAGCAAAAACCACACCCAGTTGTGGGTGTGACTGGTGATGAAGGCAAAGTTCCATGCTGTAAAGAGCAATACTGCATAGAAACCTGTAATGTTAAGTCCATGAATCAAGGCAAATTGGAATTGGTTGAACAGGAAATGGCAAGAGTGAATACTGCCATTATAGGAATTGGCAAACTAAAATGGATTGAAATGGGTGAAATTTACCCAGATGACCATTATATCTACTACTGTGAGTAAGCATCCCTTAGAAGAAATGGAGTAGCCATCATAGTCAACATAAGAGTCCAAAATGCAATATTTGGATGCAATCTCAAAATGACAGAATTATCTCTGTTCTTTTCCAAGGCAAACCATTCAGTATCACAGTAATTCACTTCTATGCCCCAACCAGTAACGCTGAAGAAGCTGAAGTTGAACGGATCTATGAAGACCGACAAGACCTTCTAAAACTAAACACCCACAAAATATGTCCTTTACATTATAGGGGACTGGAATGCAAAAGAAGGAAGTTACGAAATACCTAGAGTAACAGGCAAATTTGGCCTTGGAATACAGAATGAAGCGGGGCAAAGACTAATAGACTTTTGCCAAGAGAACACACTGGTCATAGCAAACACCGTCTTCCAACAACATAAGAGAAGACTCTACACGTGGACAACACCAGATGGTCAATACTGAAATCAGATTGATTATATTCTTTGCAGCCAAAGATGGAGAAGCTCTATACAGTCAGTAAAAACAAGACCAGGAGCTGATTGTGGCTCAGATCCTGAACTCCTTATTGCCAAAATCAGACTTAAATTGAAGAAAGTAGGGAAAATCACCAGACCATTCAGGTATGACCTATATAAAATCCTGTACAGTTATTCAGTGGAAGTGACAAATAATTTCAATGGATTTAGATCTGATAGACAGAGTGCCTGATGTACTATGGATGGAGGTTCATGACATTATACAGGAGGCAGTGATGAAGACCATCCTCAAGAAAAAGAAATTCAAAAAGGCAAAATGGTTATCTGAGGAAGGCTTACAAATAGCTGTGAAAAGAAGAGAAGCAAAAAGCAAAGAAGAAAAGGAAAGATATAAGCATCTGAATGCAGAGTTCCAAAGACTAGCAAGGAGATATAAGAAAGTGTTCCTCAGTGATCAATGAGAAGAAAAGGAGGAAAACAGTAGAATGAGAAAGAATAGATATCTCTTCAAAAAAAAAAAAATAGAGATACCAAGGGAACATTTCATGCAAAGATGAACTCAATAAAGAACAGAAATGGTGTGAACCTAACAGAAGCAGAAGTTATGACCAACCTAGATAGCATATTAAAAAGCAGAGACATTACTTTGCAAACAAAGGTCAGTCTAGTCAAGGCTATGGTTTTTCCAGTGGTCATGTATGGATCTGAAAGTTGGACTGTGACCAAAGCTGAGCACCAAAGAATTGATACTTTTGAACTGTGGTTCTGGAGAATACTCTTGAGAGTCCCTTGGACTGCAAGGAGATCCAACCAGTCCATTCTAAAGGAGATTAGTTCTGGGTGTTCATTGGAAGGACTGATGTTGAAGCTGAAACTCCAATACTTTGGCCACCTCGTGGGAAGAGTTGACTCACTGGAAAAGACTCTGATGCTTGGAGGGATTGGGGGCAGGAGGAGAAGGAGACGACAGAGAATGAGATGGCTGGATGGCATCACCGACCCAATGGACATGAGTTTGAGTAAACTCCGGGAGTTGGTGATGGACAGGGAGGCCTGGCGTGCTGAGATTCATGGGGTTGCAAAGAGTCGGATGTGACTGAGTGACTGAATTGAACTGAACTGATAGAGAATTATGTCTAGTATTCCCCTTTTTTGAAATTGAGATCTTTCAAAACAACCAAATATGCAGTCAGTTTTCATAAATTTTTTATTTACTTAAGATATTCTTTATAATCCAGGATACCAGAGATATTTATTTATTTATTTATTTTAAGTTTTTTATTTTTTAAATTTTAAAATCTTTAATTCTTACATGCGTTCCCAAACATGAACCCCCCTCCCACCTCCCTCCCCATAACATCTCTCTTACCAGAGATATTTATAACATTAATTGCATCATTATGAATTATAGACTGAGCAATAGACTAAGCATTATACAATCTTTCTTCTTGTTAATGCTTTTTAATCGGAATACTACCTTGACTCTTGTTCTCTTTATTTGCTTGTTTAGTATGAAAATAAATACCCTTTTTAACCTTTTGAGTCTATTTATGTTAGATGTGTCTTTGTATATAGTATAGGTTTGTATTCTTCATTACAGATTTGTATTCAATTAATCTATTAACAAAATATTTTAAATCTATGAGTCATGACTGTATTATGCATAATATAATGACAGTTCTGTTCTCTTTCAAACTGTGTCTAAAGTTTTTTTTTCCCCCATGAGATCTTTCTCTCTTATACTAATATTGCTATTTGTGAAGATTTTATTTTTTGTTAATTGCCATTATATTCTATCTTTAAACTCTTTCATTTAAGGTATTTTCTGTTAGTTTCTTACTGTAAGTATTACTGAAAATAGCTATAAATATTTTCTTTTCCTTTCCCCAATTATCTAAATTAATCTATATCTTTATACTCCCAATAAAAATATAAGCTGGCAATCAACCAGCTTATTCTACTTGCCATTGACTTTCCTTCTTCTCACCATGATTTTGATAGTTGCAATATATAATTAGAAACCAAATTATTTACATATTCATTCATCCTTGTTCCCATCATTTCTTCTCAGTGATGTAATTAAGTATATTTAATGTTCACAAGCATTTCAATATTTCCTTGATAGTCTGAAGCTCATTCCTCAGGTGATTATTCAGGAAGAGTGCATTATGTACAGTATGCCCTGAATATTGCTGGTTCAAAACAATTTGCAATCTTTGTATTCCTCATGTTCTTTGAGTTTTCTAAATTACTTTTGGAAGGTCTAGCTTAAAGCACTGCAGTCAACAATTCTGATGCTAATTTTTAAATTTTTATTTTATATTAGTCTATCATTGATTTACAATATTAGTTTCAAATGTAGAGCAAAGTGATTCAGTTATACATATATCTGTTCTTTTTTAAGTTCTTTTCCCTTATTGACTATTACAAAATATTGAGCTGAGTTCACTGTGCTATACAGTAAATCCTTACTGGTTATCTATTTTAAGTAGTGTGTATATGTCAACCCAAACTCCCAATTTATTTCCCCCACCTTTCTCTTTGGGTGACTGTAAGTTTGTTTTTGAAGTCTTAATCTGTTTCTGTTTCTGTAAATAAGTTCATTTGTACCATTTTTTTTTTAGATTTCACATGTAAGCAATATCATATGATATTTGTCTTTCTCTGTCTGACTTGACTTAGTATGATAATCTCTAGGTCCATCCATGTTGCTGCAAGTGGCATTATTTATGGGTGAATAATATTCCACTGTATATATGTACCACATCTTCTTTATCCATTTATCTGTCAATGCACTTTTAGGTTGTTTCCATGCCTTGATTATTGTAAATAGTGTTGGTTTTTAAAACTCAATTTTCCTTGGTATTTTTACCTGTATCCCCAATTTTTCTTAATATGTGATCTTTTGCTAAAATATATCTTTATATTCATCATGTGGGGTGATTTTTCTGAGGTACTTTCAACTTTCAAATATTCTTTAATTTCAGAAAAATATTGATTATAGTTTTTCATATATTTATAGTGTTCCATTGTGGTTTTATTCTAGCCCTCTTTTTTATATCTGTATTTCCTTTGTTTTCATGATTTATCACTTTCTCTCAAGTTATGAAAACTATCTTTCCTAATATATATTTGATTTGTCATTGCTTTTACTTTCTATTTTCTAGTTCCCTTCCTGTGCTTTAACTTCACCTGTCCACCTTTATTTTTCTTACATTTTTCTCAATTTATAACTTTTTCTTATTTGTAATTATTACCTAAGTCCTGTGTGCTCCAGAAATCAATCTGTTTCATTTATTTTTCTTTCATTTTTGTTGTTTTACTGTAACTAGTCTTTTCTATAATTACATTTAGGTTTGTTTTGAAACAATAAATTAGGATTTTTGTTGGCTTTGTAGCCAAATGTAGTTTTCTGCTATGTCATAATTTTATGTAAAATTTTTTTTGTATCACTATCTCTTTTTTTCTTACCTTGTCTTAGTATGGATTTCAAGCACCCTCTTTCTCTTGTCATGCATTAATGAGATGAAGTTTCCTATACTTGTATGGGCCATGATAGCATTTTTAGCTTCATTGCCCTAGTACTTCTAATTTATTATAAATTAATAAAAAAATATGCACTCCCACTGCATGCACATCATTAATACTATATTTTACCTGTACTTTTAGTCATTTCCTTCATTAGCATCTGAATTTTTCTCTTTACTCCAAGTGTTTTCTACTCCAATATATTTGTATTCTGCTCTCAGCAGTTTAGTTTCAGTAAGGGTTACAGTTTTATTTCATGGGATATTTCCAAACCATGAGGTTTCAGGATACCCTAGCACCCTTTCTTTATATTCATTGGCAAATTGGAGACCTCAAAAGCTCTTTCCAGTTTTATCTGTTCTCATCACTGCCTTCAGGGTGCTCCACCTTGAATGGAGCAGGCTCCTTTTGAGAGCGAGCATTTTTACTGATTGCTGTGTTTTCCAACTCCTGAGATTGACAAACGTCCTTTTATTTCCTCCGAAAGAGCATTTTATTCCCATACAGCTGCTATTTCTCCATGGCTCTTTTTGTTCTAAATGATTTGGTTCTACTAAGTCATATCCTGGGCTTTGATGTGATACCTTATTCCCTGGATTTGCTGTCTATGGGTTACCGTTTTTAGCCTTTTGCTACGTGTGTGTGTGTGTGTGTGTGTGTGTGTATGTGTGTGTCTGTGTGAATTTAGGCAGAATGAAAAATCATACTGCCAATACTACCTCCATTGCTGCCACTATGTATGAAATGTCTTACATGGTCAAAATATATAGGATTTTGAACTGTGAATTTAAGATTAAAGTGAAGTCGCTCAGTCGTGTCCAACTCTTTGCGACCCCATAGATTGTAGCCTACCAGGCTCCTCCATCCATGAGATTTTCCAGGCAAGATTACTGGAGTGGGTTGCCATTTCCTTCTCCAGAGGTATCTTTCCGACCGAGGGATCGAACCCGGGTCTCCTGCATTGTAGGCAGACGCTTTACCGTCTGAGCTTATTGTAACTTTATCTGCAAAATCCTGGAAAGCCTGGTTTGAGGGTCCATTTTTCTGTATGTGTATTATGTTCTGAAAGATAAACTTAGTTGCCTACCAACTGGGGATTAGGTTAATTTCTCAGTCTATTTTCTTAGATGCCTCAACTCAGTTCAGCTCAGTTCAGTTCAGTTCAGTCACTCAGTCGTGTCCGACTCTTTGCAACCCCATGAATCGGAGCACGCCAGGCCTCCCTGTCCATCACCATCTCCCAGAGTTCACTCAGACTCACGTTCATCGAGTCCGTGATGCCATTCAGCCATCTCATCCTTGGTCGTCCCCTTCTCCTCCTGCCCCCAATCCCTCCCAGCATCAGAGTCTTTTCCAATGAGTCAACTCTTCACATGAGGTGGCCAAAGTACTGGAGCTTCAGCTTTAGCATCATTCCTTCCAAAGAAATCCCAGGGTTGATCTCCTTCAGAATGGACTGGTTGGATCTCCTTGCAGTCCAAGGGACTCTCAAGACTCTTCTCCAACACCACAGTTCAAAAGCATCAATTCTTCGGCGCTGAGCCTTCTTCAGAGTCCAACTGTCACATTCATACATGATCACAGAAAAAACCATAGCCTTGACTAGACGGACCTTTGTCAAAAAAGTAATGTCTCTGCCTTTGAATATGCTATCTAGGTTGGTCATAATTTTTCTTCCAGGGAATAAGCGTCTTTTAATTTCATGGCTGCAGTCATCATCTGCAGTGATTTTGGAGCCCAAAAATATAAAGTCTGACACTGTTTCTGTTTCCCCATCTATTTCCCATGAAGTGATGGGACTGGATGCCATGATCTTCGTTTTCTGAATGTTGAGCTTTAAGCCAAGTTTTTCACTCTCCTCTTTCGCTTTCATCAAGAGGCTTTTTAGCTCCTCTTCACTTTCTGCCATAAGGGTGGTGTCATCTGCATATCTGAGGTTATTGATATTTCTCCCAGCAATCTTGATTCCAGCTTGTGTTTTTTCCAGTCCAGCGTTTCTCATGATGTACTCTGCATATAAGTTAAATAAGCAGGGTGACAATATACAGCCTTGACGTACTCCTTTTCCTATTTGGAATCAGTCTGTTGTTCCATGTCCAGTTCTAACTGTTGCTTCCTGACCTGCATACAGATTTCTCAAGAGGCAGGTCAGGTGGTCTGGTATTCCCATCTCTCTCAGAATTTTCCACAGTTTATTGTGATCCACACAGGCAAAGGCTTTGGCATAGTCAATAAAGCAGAAATAGAAGTTTTTCTGGAACTTTCTTCCTTTTTCAGTGATCCAGCGGATGTTGGCACTTTGATCTCTGGTTCCTCTGCCTTCTCTAAAACCAGCTTGAATATCTAGAAGTTCACGGTTCACGTATTGCTAAAGCCTGGCTGGGAGAATTTTGAGCATTACTTTACTAGCATGTGAGATGAGTGCAATTGTGCAGCAGTTTGAGCATTCTTTGGCATTGCCTTTCTTAGGAATTGGAATGAAAACTGACCTTTTCCAGTCCTGTGGCCACTGCTGAGTTTTCCAAATTTGCTGGCATATTGAGTACAGCACTTTCACAGCATCATCTTTCAGGATTTGAGACAGCTCAACTGGAATTCCATCACCTCCACTAGCTTTGTTCGTAGTGATGCTTTCTAAGGCCCACTTGACTTCACATTCCAGGATGTCTGGCTCTAGATTAGTGATCACATCATCATGATTATCCAGGTTGTGAAGATCATTTTTGTACAGTTCTTCTGTGTATTCTTGCCACTTCTTCTTAATATCTTTTGCTTCTGTTAGGTCCATACCATTTCTGTTCTTTATCGAGCCCTTCTTTGCATGAAATGTTCCCTTGGTGTCTCTAATTTTCTTGAAGAGATCTCTAGTCTTTCCCATTCTGTTCTTTTCCTCTATTTCTTTGCATTGAGCGCTGAAGAAGGCTTTCTTATCTCTTCTTGCTACTCTTTGGATCTCTGCATTCAGATGCTTATATCTTTCCTTTTCTCCTTGGCTTTTCGCCCCTCTTCTTTTCACAGCTATTTGTAAGGCCTCCCCAGACAGCCATTTTACTTTTTTGCATTTCTTCTCCATGGGGATGGTCTTGATCCCTGTCTCCTGTACAATGTCACAAACCTCATTCCATAGTTCATCAGGCACTCTATCTATCAGATCTAGGCCCTTAAATCTATTTCTCACTTCCACTGTATAATCATAAAGGATTTGATTTAGGTCATACCTGAATGGTAGTGGTTTTCCCTACTTCAATTTGAATCTGAATTTGGTAATAAGGAGTTCATGATCTGAGCCACAGTCAGCTCCTGGTCTTGTTTTTATTGACTGTATAGAGCTTCTCCATCTTTGGCTGCAAAGAATATAATCAATCGGATTTCGGTGTTGACCATCTGGTAATCTCCTTGTGTAGAGTCTTTTCTTGTGTTGTTGGAAGAGGGTGTTTGCTATGACCAGTGCATTGTCCTGTCAAAACTCTATTAGTCTTTGCCCTGCTTCATTCCGCATTCCAACGCCAAATGTGCCTGTTACTCCAGGTGTTTCTTGACTTCCTACTTTTGCATTCCAGTCCCCTATAATGAAAAGGACATCTTTTTTGGGTGTTAGTTCTACAAGGTCTTGTAGTTCTTCATAAAACCATTCAACTTCAGTTTTTTCAGCGTTACTGGTTTGGGCATAGGCTTGGATATGCCTCAACTATTATACATTAAAACCAGAAGACTAGGTAAAGACATAGTCAACCCTGTTGTAAGATACTCTACTCATAGTCATACCTATTTTCCCAATTGTTTTCCTTTGCCATAGGTGAAATTTTTTCCTCCAATCTACCCATTCATTGAGTACTTAGTTATGTTGGGTTTTTTGAATGTGAGGAAGTGCTGTTGATACTCTCTATACCTTGTATTGGCCCAAGGCTATGTCACCTATGCATAGGTGGCAGATTATTAAAATACAAGCCTCTTATTTAAGGATATTGGGAAATACTTCTAGGGCTCTAGTAGGCTTAGCTTCAGTGCACCATTTTGTTTTAAAGCTCTCTTTAGTTTTAATCCCTGGGAATTTTCCTTCCTTTCCTATGAGCTCAGCTGTGTATTGATTTGGAAAGATGTTTATTAAATTTGATCCATCATTTCTGCATTTTTGAAATTGTTGAAAATCTGTGTCCAAATAGGTAGTTAATCATATTGCTGGAGAGAGAGGTCTTGATTCATAGTCATACCAAACTAATTTATACCCTCATTACTCTCATCTAGGCAATTATGAGATCCTTATTTCCTCCATTTCAGTCTCTAGTCTCTTTCACACTGCATTTCAATTCTACAAATCAGCACAGTAATCATGTTTTTCTAAAAATTTAATTAGATGCCTATTGCTTTAGTCTGATATTAAATTTACCTACTGTCTGGTCCTAATTTACCTTTGCTCTCTAGTCTCTACGTTTTCTTTGCAATCCAGTCAAACACAATTGCTTGCAGTTTCTAAGCTTTTGTTCCAGTGTTATTTCATTCATTCTCTATGTAGGCATTTCTGTGTTTCTAAATCCCTCTGAGAATGCCAATGTGATATGATCAATCAGCACTATTGGAGTGAAACATACATGAGTTCATTTTTCTATTTCTGTTGCTTCCTAGCTGTGTGGTGTCAACCTGCAATTTTGGGGGAAAAATCTGTGGAATATGGAAAGCATTTCTCTAGATATATGAAAGAATTTCTGGGAAAGTAAAATGATAAAATATTCTAAACATATTTTGTAAACTGAAAATTGCCAAAAAGTTAAAAGTTTGATTTTTGTTTAACCTTATTCATTCTGTAAGGCCAAGTTCAACTGTTACATCCTTCCTGAAACCTTCCCCTGAGTCCTCTCTAGTACAGTTTGCTCTTTTTCAGTATTTAGCATATGTTACTTTGTATTGTCATTGTCCCTAGCTCTCCTATTCCAAGTTAGAATGTGCTTGTTCAAGGACAGGGACCATGTCTGATTCCTTTGCCCAATTCCTTAAATACTGCAGGTGTACAATAAATATTATTTGAAATTTCAAGTACTCAAAGAAATCAATTTAAGATAGGTATAAATGTGTCAGAAAATGGACTTTAAATCATTTTTATACTAAAATGATTTATGGGTATTGACTCCTTTCTTTAAAATCTACTTTTTAAAACTAGGATTAATACTTGTCACAAGGTTTCCTCCAGGCCCTTTGGTACAGCAGATATGGTACACTGATTTATTATCTATTTTAACTCTTAGGCCATCCTTCTCAATGGCAGATGTTATGGCAAGATAAAGTTTACATTTCCAAAATCCCTTGTAGCTAAGTTTTCTGGTTTCCATCAGTGGCATTCACCCAACATTTGCATTCATAATTGCATTACATGTTAGGTGGTGGTGGTGGTGGTTTAGTCACTAAGTCATGTCTGACTCTTGTGACCTCATGGACTGTAGCCCTCCAGACTCCCGCATCCATGGGATTCTCCAGGCAAGAATACTGGAGTGGCTTGCCATTTCCTTCTACATAAATGTTAGGAGAAACACTAATATATGAAATATCTATTTTGCTGGCATAGATCTGGGGAATGCTGTGTGGTTCTGCATCCAGCAGTTCTGTCAGTAGCTCTCTGATTTCCAGATCATATCTTGAGTGATAGGTACTTTTACAAAGCACTTTTTACAATGGCTTCTTAATTTCCATGGTTGCCTGTTGTAGCGTAAATGCCATCTCCTATGGAGGGACAATTCTGTGTTGTTCCTGAGTTGTTATTGGTTCCAAGTCTAAATCTTGTTCACTTAGAATGGCTAATGATTTCATAAGCAAAAAGTCCCTGTATTGAAAATCTTTCTGTTCAAAATATCTAGAGTGGCTTATTTTATAGATGGAAAACTTATAACGGTTTCTGAAGTTCTGCATTATTAATTATATCTCATAGGTAAAAATGTCTGGGCATCCTAATTTCAGCATATTAAGAATTGAGTTTTATTCCTGTTTTGAGTTGCATGAACCAGTTTTCTAAAAACCAATTGTATCAGTTATCTAGAATGGCCTCAACTAGGCAGTGTGAGAATTCATATATAGAAAATCTTTATTTCACTAAGGCTTTTATTGCCTTTCATAATCTTGAGTATTCTAATATTAATGTAATAAAAGCATCCAGGAGAAGGCCAGGAGAAGTTTTAGAAATATTAAAAATGACCACTATATAATAGAGATACAAATAGAAAGTAAAAAATAAAAATTTGACCATCACTATTTGATTATGGCTAGCCTATCCTGTGACCTTCCACTTTTTTCACAAAGCAGTTCTTATAAATGTTGAGGAGTTTGCTGCAACAGGAAGAGTATCTAAAGTTACTTGTCTACCAATTGGGTCATTTATGTCAACAATAAAAAGGGTAGTGATCAGAATGTCAGTTTGGGCACACAATCTTTTCTGAACATCTGATGCTTTGCACATGCAACTTCATGCTCAGTCTTGCAACACTGTATACAAGATCCTGCTGCAGATTACTCAACTGCTTAAATAGCTCTTTTGAAAACTATTTCCACTTATCTTCATGTAAGACTTCACTTTCTTCCACACCAAGAGGCATTCTTTGAAATTTTCTCTTTGCAAAATTGTCAGTAGTTTTACAGGACAAGGGGAGTATGCATCAATTTTCTCTGAAGGGAGGACCAAACAATGCAAGTATGTAGGTTAGGCAGAATAGAACCTAATGAGTTAAATTCTTTTTCAAAAGAGCTTATTTTTTTTTGATTCTACAAGAGTCTTAATAATCACAGGCAAATAAACTCAATCAAAATCCTTGACAAAAGTTGCCACAATAGCTCAGAATGGATTGATGAAATGTTTGAAAGCCTTTATTTGCATTCTGCAAATTAGGGACGCTTCAGTGAGCAAACCTTCCAAAGCAGGAATTTTTCATTAAAAAAAAATTAAACATATTTATTATAATTGGAGGCTAATTACTTTAAATATTGTATTGGTTTTGCCATACATCAACATGAATCCGCCACGGGTGTACATGTGTTCCCCATCCTGAATCCCCCTCCCACCTCCCTCCCCATACATTCCCTCTGGGTCATCCTAGTGCACCAGCCCCAAGCATCCTGTATCCTGCATCGAACCTGGACTGGCGATTCATTTCATATATGATATTATACATGTTTCAATGCCATTCTCCTAAATCATCCCACCCTCTCCCTCTCCCAGAGTCCAAAAGACTGTTCTATACATCTGTGTCTCTTTTGCTGTCTTGCATACAGGGTTATCGTTACCATCTTTCTAAATTCCATATATATGCGTTAGTATACTGTATTGGTGTTTTTCTTTCTGGCTTACTTCACTCTGTATAATAGGCTCCAGTTTCATCCACCTCATTAGAACTGATTCATATGTATTCTTTTTAATGGCTGAGTAATACTCCATTTTGTATATGTACCACAGCTTTGTTATCTATTCATCTGCTGATGGACATCTAGGTTGCTTCCATGTCCTGGCTATTATAAACAGTGCTGCAATGAACATTGGGGTACACGTGTCTCTTTCAATTCTGGTTTTCTTGGTGTGTATGCCCAGCAGTGGGATTGCTGGGTCATAAGGCAGTTCTATTTCCAGTTTTTTAAGGAATCTCCACAGGCTCTACTACAAAGCCACAGTCATCAAGACAGTATGATATTGGCACAAAGACAGACATATAGATCAATGGAACAAAATAGAAAGCCCAGAGACAAATCCACACACCTATGGACACCTAATCTTTGACAAAGGAGGCAAGAATATACAATGGATTAAAGACAATCTCTTTAATAAGTGGTGCAGGGAAAACTGGTCAACCACTTGCAAAAGAATGAAACTAGAACACTTTCTAACACCGTACACAAAAATAAACTCAAAATGGATTATAGATCTAAACATAAGACTGGAAACTATAAAACTTCTAGAGGAGAAGATAGGCAATACACTCTCCGACATAAATCACAGCAGGATCCTCTATGACCCACCTCCCAGAATATTGGAAATAAAAGCAAAAATTAAAAAAAAAGGGACCTAATTAAAATTAAAACCTTCTGCACAACAAAGGAAAATATAAGCAAGGTGAAAAGACAGCCTTCAGAATGGGAGAAAATAATAGCAAATGAAGCAACTGACAACTAATCTCAAAAATATACAAGCAACACATGCAGCTCAATTCCAGAAAAATAAATGACCCAATCAAAAAATGGGCCAAAGAACTAAATAGACATTTCTCCAAAGAAGATATCCAGATGGCTAACAAACACATGAAAAGATGCTCAACATCACTCATTATCAGAGAAATGCAAATCAAAACCACAATGAGGTACCATTTCAAGCCAGTCAGAATGGCTGCGATCCAAAAGTCTACAAGCAATAAATGCTGGAGAGGGTGTGGAGAAAAGGGAACCCTCTTACACTGTTGGTGGGAATGCAAACTAGTACAGCTACTATGGAGAACAGTATGGAGATTCCTTAAAAAACTGGAATTTTTCATTTTGAATGCCAGGATAAGTACAGCAGCCATTAGCCTCGTTCTGCATATAGTCAGAAAGATGCCTTTTGATAAACAAAGCTACTATAAGGCTTACAGATTATTTTATCTATGATCCTTGCCTTTAGTACTGATGGAGCTTTGCTCTGATATGGTCGAGCTAGCTCACAAAGGAAAAAGCTATTATTACACTCTATGGTTTTCCTACCTACTAGACACATTCAGTAAGAGAAGGCAATGGCACCCCAGTCCAGTACTCTTGCCTGGAAAATCCATGGGTGGAGGACCCTGGTAGGCTGCACTCCATGGGGTAGCTAACAGTCAGACACGACTGAGCGACTTCACTTTCACTTTTTACTTTCATGCATTGGAGAAGGAAATGGCAACCCACTCCAGTGTTCTTGCCTGGAGAATCCCAGGGACGAGGGAGCCTGGTGGGCTGCAGTCTGTGGGGTCGCACAGAGTTGGACATGACTGAAGCGACTTAGCAGCAGCAGCATGAGACACATTCAGTACTATTGTTTTCCATGGTACTCCCAGGGAGCTCACTACACAGGAATCTGCGTGCCAGACCTGTATCAAAACATTCAGCTTTTATCTATATGATTTTAGGCAGGTAACATATGAACTCTGAGCTTCAATTTTCCCCCACTATAAACTGGGAATAATAAAAGCACCCATGCCACTGGATCATTTTGTAGAATAAAGTAGGATAAATGTCTATAAAGCACCTAGCACACTGAATGGCATTGTGTGCTTAGTCATTCAGTTATGTCCAACTCTTTGTGACCCCATGGGCTGTAGCCTGCCAGGCTCCTCTGTCCATGTCATGCCCTCCTCCAGGGGATCTTCCCAATCCAGAGATCGAACCAAGGTCTCCTGTATTGCAGGTGGATTCTTTACCAGCTGAGCTACCAGGGAAGCCCAAATTGCATTGTAGTAAAAGTGAATGTTAGTTTTCCTTTTCTCTTCCTCTCTTCCACAGGCATGACTTTTAGTGTGTGATATACATTTCCCTACAAGACTTTGGGGCTGTTAGTTGATGATATTTGTTAGATGATGTAAATTTGTAAGATGAAATATCTTTAATCATAATCAAGTGGTTGATTTGAACCCTTGAGCAAAGGCTCATAATTATCAGACAGATGTGTCAAACTTCAGCATATGAGGTGAGATTTTCTAAGAATGTCTTTACTTTCACCTGTTTTCAAATGAAGACAAAGAATCTCCACGAATTTATCAACTGTTGTGGCGCCAAATAATTCTCAATTCTCAAATTCATTTAATGACCATAAAATATTAACAAGGAGTGTGCGTAGGGAGCATTTTCCCTTAAATCACTTGTTTGTTCACTTTTTCAAATATTTCTAGCTCAGGTGATAAGAAATATTTGTTATTAAAGACTGTCCAAAGTTTAAAATAATCTCAGTAGATGTTGCAAATTATACACTCAATTGTAATAAAGAGATTTAATTATAAAATACTTCACTGAAACACATTTTTATGGATTTTAAACTAATAAAGTTGGAAAGTCTCATCATTCCCCGAAATCCATAGAGGAGGGAAACATTTCTTCAAAGACAAAGTAGTTCTTACAAGTTTTAAAACCTAACAACTTGACTGTATCAGAGTGACTTGACCAGATGAAGTAGTCAAAAGGAAAAAAAAATCCAGGACTGGGAAATTAAAAGGATTGTGTTCTAAGCCCATGGTAGTAAACTTGTATGCCCACAAGGGTCAGTAAAATAATGTAAACAAGTGAACTGGGCCAAATGTAGGGTCTCAATAAACAGTTGAACTAACAGTATATCTAATTGGCAGTTACTTGGCTCCAACCAATTGTTGCATGATGGGAATTTGAGTCCAGTACTTCCACATGATCCAATTTAAGAAAATATGAGCATCCAGATTTTTACATAAATTTTCCAATTTTAACACATTTTCAAACAAGTCAAATCTTGTAACTTTATGTGGAACCAAAAAATAAAACATCTTCTTGGTTGACCACTTGTAGGACTATAGCCCTTATCTTGTTTAATCATCACTTAGGTGCGTGATCCTAGATAAGACATCTAAATACTTTGTGCCCCAGTTTGCTTACTTTTGATATGTGGTAGATTGGGAACAGACAAACTACTATCTGTTTTGTGAATAAACTTTTGTCGGAACACAGCCACATTCATTTGTTTGCATGTTATCTATGGCCACCTGATGTGATGACAGATTTGAGTAGTTGTGAAGGACATGCCAAATAAAGCCCAAAATATTTAATATCTAGCCCGTTATGGACAAAAATTGTTGACCCCTGGGATAGATCATTGGTTCTTGATGTATTCAAAATATTGCTGGAAGAGAAAGTAGCAAGTTCTAAACAGGTACACACGTGACTATTCCTCAAAAAAGTTATGAAAATTGTATATTGCATTATTGGCTTCAGTCATTTGACGCTTTCTGTTTCCACACTCTTTACCACTCTTTGTTCCTTGCCCCTGGATTCAAGCATATGACTTGCTTTGGCTAATTGAATATTAGCACATATGACCCAGAGGCTCAAAATAGGCATATGAGTTGGTGCACACACTTTTCTATCATTATTACCAGGAGAACTGCCAGAACTGGACTTTTAAAACAAAATTTTTAGGCAAAATTTATTTTTTTTTTCTGTAAAGAGACAGATAATAAGCATTTGGGGTTTTACAGACCATAAAATTCTGTGGCAACTACCTCATACTACTTTTGTAGTGAAAAAGCAACTATATACAGTATGTAAACAAATGGGCAGGTCTGTGAGCCAATAAAATTTTAGTTATAAAAACAGGTGGTAGGCAGCATTTAGCCTATTAACCTCTATACTGGCGGAAAAGACACATGTGGATCATCACGTAATCACCCTGTCTACACCAGCTGAGACAGCTAACCACAGATGTGTAAGCAAATCCAGTCAAGATAAGCAGAAAGGGTAGTGCAATCTCAGATACATGAACAATACAGTACTTATTGTTTGCCAGTGGAATCTTGAGGTTGCTTGCTGGACAGCAAAAACTAACTGATTATGAAACCAAGTCCCTCTAAAACTGAGTTTCCCTGAAGAGTTTAAGATTTACCTTTCTATCAAAAGCTTTATTCACCTTCTTATCTTACTGCTATTCCCCCTGGTATTGAGGACTATTAGAAAGAGGGGTTGAAATTGAGCAGGATCCCGTAGGGCCTTCCCAGGTACACGAGCCCTTTTGTGTTCCTCATTTCTTGCTTAAAAAAAAGGAAAAAAGTCTTCTAGGCTTTTTGAAAGTGCCAAAGAGCAGACTAAAGTGTTACCAATTAGTTCAGTTCGGTTCAGCTCAGTCGCTCAGTCATGTCTGACTCTTTGCAACCCCATGAATCGCAGCATGCCAGGTCTCCGTGTCCATCACCAACTCCCGGAGTTCATTCAGACTCACGTCCATCGAGTCATTGATGCCATCCAGCCATCTTATTCTCGGTCGTCCCCTTCTCCTCCTTCCCCCAATCCCTCCCAGCATCAGAGTCTTTTCCAATGAGTCAACTCTTCACATGAGGTGGCCAAAGTACTGGAGTTTCAGCTTTAGCATCATTCCTTCCAAAGAAATCCCAGGGCTGATCTCCTTCAGAATGCACTGTTTAAATCTCCTTGCAGTCCAAGGGACTCTCAAGAGTCTTCTCCAACACCACAGTTCAAAAGCATCAATTCTTTGGTGCTCAGCCTTCTTCAGAGTCCAACTCTCACATCCATACATGACTACAGGAAAAACCATAGCCCTGACTAGACGGAACTTAGTAGGCAAAGTAATGTCTCCGCTTTTCAACATGCTATCTAGGTTGGTCATAACTTTTCTTCCAAGGAGTAAGCCTCTTTTAATTTCGTGGCTGCAGTCAACATCTGCAGTGAATTTGGAGCCCCCAAAATAAAGTCTGACACTGTTTCCACTGTTTCCCCATCTATTTCCCATGAAGTGATGGGACCGGATGCCATGATCTTCATTTTCTGAATGTTGAGCTTTAAGCCAACTTTTTCACTCTCCTCTTTCACTTTCATCAAGAGGCTTTTTAGTTCCACTTTACTTTCTGCCATAAGGGTGGTGTCATCTGCATATCTGACGTTATTGATATTTCTCCTGGCAATCTTGATTCTAGCTTGTGTTTCCTCCAGTCCAGCGTTTCTCATGATGTGCTCTGCATATAAGTTAAATACGCAGAGTGACAATATACAGCCTTGACGCAATCCTTTTCCTATTTGGAACCAGTCTGTTGTTCCATGTGGAGTTCTAACTGTTGCTTCCTGAGCTGCATAAGATTTCTCAAGAGGCAGTCAGGTGGTCTGGTATTCCCATCTCTCTCAGAATTTTCCACAGTTTATTGTGATCCACACAGGCAAAGGCTTTGGCATAGTCAATAAAGCAGAAATAGAAGTTTTTCTGGAATTCTCTTGCTTTTTCGATGATCCAGCAGATGTTGGCACTTTGATCTCTGGTTCCTCTGCCTTCTCTAAAACCAGCTTGAACATCAGGAAGTTCACGGTTCACATATTGCTGAAGCCTGGCTTGGAGAATTTTGAGCATTACTTTACTAGCATGTGAGATGAGTGCAATTGTGCGGTAGTTTGAGCATTCTTTGGCATTGCCTTTCTTTGGAATTGGAATGAAAACTGACCTTTTCCAGTCCTGTGGCCTTGCTGAGTTTTCCAAATTTGCTGGCATATTGAGTGCAGCACTTTCACAGCATCAGCTTTCAGGATTTGAAATAGCTCACCTGGAATTCCATCACCTCCACTAGCTTTGTTCGTAGTGATGCTTTCTAAAGCCCACTTGACCTCACATTCCAGGATGTCTGGCTCTAGGTGACTGATCACACCATCGTGATTATCCGGGTCGTGAAGATCATTTTTGTACAGTTCTTCTGTGTATTCTTGCCACCTCTTCTTAATATCTTCTGCTTCTGTTAGGTCCATACCATTTCTGTACTTTATCAAGCCCATTTTTGCATGAAATGTTCCCTTGGTGTCTCTAATTTTCTTGAAGAGATCTCTAGTCTTTCCTATTCTGTTGTTTTCCTCTATTTCTTTGCATTGAGCGCTGAAGAAGGCTTTCTTATCTCTTGCTATTCTTTGGAACTCTGCATTCAGATGCTTATATCTTTCCTTTTCTCCTTTGCTTTTTTGCTTCCCCTCTTTTCACAGCTGTTTGTAAGGCCTCCCCAGACAGCCATTTCGCTTTTTTTTTTTTTCCATGCGGATGGTCTTGATCCATGTCTCCTGTACAATGTTATGAACCTCATTGCATAGTTCATCAGACACTCTATCTATGAGATCTAGGCCCTTAAATCTATTACTCAGTTCCACTGTATAATCATAAGGTATTTGATTTAGGTCATACCTGAATGGTCTAGCGGTTTTCCCTACTTTCTTAAATTTAAGTCTGAATTTGGCAATAAGGAGTTCATGATCTGAGCCACAGTCAGCTCCTCGTCTTGTTTTTGTTGAATGTATAGAGCTTCTTCATCTTTGGCTGCAAAGAATATAATCAATCAGATTTCGGTGTTGACCATCTGGTGATGTCCATGTGTAGAGTCTTTTCTTGTGTTGTTGGAAGAGGGTGTTTGCTATGACCAGTGCATGTTCTTGGCAAAACTGTATTAGTCTTTGCCCTGCTTCATTCCACATTCCAAGGCCAAATTTCCCTGTTTCTCTAGGTGTTTCTTGACTTCCCACTTTTGCATTCCAGTCCCCTATAACGAAAACCATTGTTTTTGGGTGTTAGTTCTAAAAGGTCTTGTAGGTCTTCATAGAACTGTTCAACTTCAGCTTCTTCAGCATTACTGGTTGGGGCATAGATTTGGATTATGGTGATATTGAATCGTTTGCCTTGGAAATGAATTGAGATCATTCTGTCGTTTTTGAGATTGCATCCAAGTACTGCATTTTGGACTCTTTTGTTGACCATGATGGCTACTCCATTTCTTCTGACGGATTCCTGCCCACAGTAGTAGATATAAAGGTCATCTGAGTTAAATTCACCCATTCCAGTCCATTTTAGTTGGCTGATTCCTAGAATGTCGACGTTCACTCTTGCCATCTCCTGTGTGACCACTTCTAATTTGCCTTGATTTGTGGAGCTGACATTCTAGGTTCCTATGCAATATTGCTCTTTACGCCATCGGACCTTGCTTCTATCACCAGTCACATCCACAGCTGGGTATTGTTTTTGCTTTGGCTCCATCCCTTCATTCTTTCTGGAGTTATTTCTCCACTGATCACCAGTAGCATATTGGGCACCTAATGACCTGGGGAGTTCCTCTTTTGGTATCCTATCATTTTGCCTTTTCATACTGTTCATGATGTTCTAAAGGCAAGTATACTGAAGTGGTTTGCCATTCCCTTCTCCAGTAGACCACATTCTGTCAGACCTCTCCACCATGACCCGCCCGTCTTGGGTGGCCCCACAGGCATGGCTTAGTTTCATTGAGTTAGACAAGGCTGTGATCCTAGTGTAATTAGATTGACTAGTTTTCTGTGAGTATGGTTTCAGTACATCTGCCCTCTGATGCCCTCTTGCAACACCTACCATCTTACTTGGGTTTCTCTTACCTTGGGTGTGGGGTATCTCTCCATGGCTGCTCCAGCAAAGTGCAGCCACTGCTCCTTACCTTGGATGAAGGGTATCTCCTCACTGCCACCCTTCCTGACCTTCAACATGGGATGGCTCCTCTAGGCCCTCCTGCGCCAGCGCAGCCACTGCTCCTTGGACGTGGGTTGCTCTTCCTGGCCACTGCCCCTAACCTCGGGCATGGGGTGGCTCCTCCGGGCTGCCACCCCTGTCCTCGGACGTGGAGCGGCTCCTCCCGGCCGCCGCCCCTGACCTCAGACGTGGGGTGGCTCCTTTCGGCCGTTCCTGCACTGTCACAGCCTGGCACTCTCAGCCACTGCCCCTGACCTTGGACGTGGGGTAGCTCCTCTCGGCCGTGTGCAGTGCGCCAGCCGTCGCAGCCTGTTACCAATTAGATAGGTGATTAATGCAGAAACAAAGGAAAAGCAGTTAAGCAAGAAAAGTAAGGTAGCTTAAATTTGCTGATAAAACAGAATGACAGGACTTCTAGTTCCTCCTGAAAGGACATACATGACAGTCTAATGCATATATTTGAGTTGTTCTTTGGGAAGTAAGAACCCCACCCAGGTAGAGGATGGTGACTATATACTGAGCATAAGCATGTAGATCCCAGACTGACTGAAACAAGAAAGTTGACTAAGATTCCTGAAATATCACTTTGAACACCAATCAATCAGGAAATTGTCCACAAGCTGATCATGTACACTGCAACCCTCACCCCTAGTGTTGCCTTAGAAACCTTTTCTTTGAAGCCATCAGGGAGTCCAGGTTGAGTATCAGCTGCCCATTCTCCAGGCCCTGCAATAAATGCTTTATTTTCCTTCACCACCACCCAGTATCAATAGACTCTTTGCTGAGTATCAGGTGAGTGAACCTGAGTTCAGTTTGGTAACAATTATATTAAATAGTCTTCTAAAGGAAAAATTCCTGTGTAAGGAATTTGACAAAACTCAGACATACATGTACACACACATACAGTGGAACTAAATAGTATTTACAGATACCATATGTCTACACTAATGAGAGTAATTAAAACTTAGATTGCTTACTATTCTGGATGAAGCACTATGCTAAGCTCTATACATAATTACTAATTCTCGAAACTGCCTTGTAATATAGATTTAAAAAATAATCTGCATTTTCACATGAGGAAATTGATGCTTATCAAGTAAATCTTGGCCAAGGTTGTAGATACATTAAGTATCAGAGCAAAATCTACCTCCAGATTTTTTAAAGTCCAAATGACTGGACACACTATGGGTATCTGAAAAATAAGATACTATTTCTCAGTTCAACGTTAATCTCTGTATTTTCTTCCAGTATATTATTTTTAAAATATCTTTTAAGTAGACGAAGTATTTGTTAACATCTTGATGGGGAAAATCCTATTAAGACAAAATGTCCGTTAAAACATTTCCTACCTTCCAGGATGAATCTTAGGCATAATTGAAAACTGAATAGATTTTCATTGAGTCCAGAATCCTGTCATCAACTGAGCTTTCAATAAATCTATGCCAAATTCTGATGTTTAACTTCTACTGTACAATGGTAGGTCAGTTTCAATTCACATAGTTCAGTATACTTTCTCTGGTATGTTTTAAAAATATATGGTAATGATGCTATTTATATATCCAAAACTTGTATACTTATATTCTTCCAATGAAAAGGAGTACATCAAGGCTATATATTGTCATCCTGCTTATTTAACTTATATGCAGAATACATCATGAGAAACGCTGGACTGGAAGAAGCACAAGCTGGAATCAAGATTGCCGGGAAAAATATCAATAACCTCAGATATGCAGACGATACCACCCTTACGGCAGAAAGTGAAGAGGAATTAAAAAGCCTCTTAATGAAAGTGAAAGATGAAAAAATAAAAAATAAAAAAAAAGAAAGTGAAAGAGGAGAGTGAAAAAGTTGGCTTAAAGCTCAACATTCAGAAAACAAAGATCATGGCTTCTGGTCCCATCACTTCATGGGAAATAGATGGGGAAACAGTGGAAACAGTGTCAGATTTTATTTTTTGGAGCTCCCAAATCACTGCAGATGGTGACTGCAGCCACAAAATTAAAAGACGCTTATTCCTTGGAGGAAAAGTTATGACCAACCTAGATAGCATATTCAAAAACAGAGACATTACTTTGCCAACAAAGGTCTGTCTAGTCAAGGCTATGGTTTTTCCTGTGGTCATGTATGGATGTGAGAGTTGGACTGTGAAGAAAGGTGAGTGCCAAAGAATTGATGCTTTTGAACTGTGGTGTTGGAGAAGACTCTTGAGAGTCCCTTGGACTGCAAGGAGATCCAACCAGTCCATTCTGAAGGAGATCAGCCCTGGGATTTCTTTGGAGTGAATGATGCTGAAGCTGAAACTCCAGTACTTTGGCCACCTCAGGTGAAGAGTTGACTCATTGGAAAAGACTCTGATGCTGGGAGGGATTTCGGGCAGGAGGAGAAGGGGACAACAGAGGATGAGATGGTTGGATGGCATCACCAACTTGATGGACATCAGTCTGAGTGAACTCTGGGAAATGGTGATGGACAGAGAGCCCTGGTATGCTGCGATTCATGGGGTTGCAAAGAGTCAGACACGACTGAGCGACTGAACTGAACTGAAGCATACAAAAATATATCAGCTATCTCCCATTTAGTCAGGTCACCAAGGCGTTATGAAACAAAACAAACAAAAACACTGCTACAATTATCAAGAAGAACAAACCCATTAAAAAGTAAGTAAATACAGCTCTTGATTAGAGCAAAATTTAAATAGTAAAAATAACTGAGTATAAAAATGTAGCAAATAAAATATTGAAGCCATCTTTATAATTATTGATCTGTCTTTTGAACCTAAGTTCAGTTTCTGATGTGTTACTATTTTTAAATACACATATATTTTTATGTGTCCACAAGGGATTTTACTAGATCCTAATTTGGCTCTACAATTTAGTTGTTTAATCTTGAGCAAATCATTTAACCTCTCTGAGTCTGAATCTCCTAATATGTAAAATTAGAAATGAATAACTACTTTAGATTTTGCTATGAAAATTAAAATGCTAAGGGATGCCAAGTACTGGCACATAAAAATTTCTCACTAGTTGTTTTGAACAACAGAATCAGATTCAACAATGGTAGTCAGTTTAGCTGTTTACATGGTGTTAAAAAGTACTGTAAGTGAAACAAATATGTGATTTAGTGAATAATGCATTTGACTATATTCCCTTGAACAGAGGGTGTGAGGCATCAAAGTGGCCATCTTTCTGTTTACACAGGGCATTGATGCCAATTGTATACTCATAAACATATTTTGGTGTGAATAAAAGTGTTTTTAGAGACAAATGAAAGCTTATGATCGACTCATTTGACTTGTCTCCTGAACAGTAAGTTATATGCTCTCTGGTTAAAATGACTAAGCAAAAATTATAATGAAGTAATAATGATATGTAAAATGAATCATAATTTTAAGATACATAAAATACTTTAAATGAAATGGATTTTATATAATTAAGACAATAAACAAGTTATTATTTATATAATGACCACATAATAGGGAGTCAGTGTATAGTGAGGTGGTCTGGAAAAAATCCAAAACATTTTGAGAATCAGCTATGAATCTAGTTCACCACTTTCGAGCTGAGTGATTTTGGGTGTTTTTAAATCCATAGCTTCCTGAATTTTATAAAATGAAAATCATTTTATTCTTTCATTTAACAAATATTGAGAACTGTGTGGTGTATACTATAGAGAGAAGGTAGAAAACATGGACAAAACATATATAGATATAGAGATATATAAATGTCAAATATCTATCATAATCTATTTAATCTCATACCTTCCTTGGGCCTCCCTTGTGGCTCAGCCAGTAAAGAATCTGCCTGCAATGTGGGAGAACTGGGTTCAATCCTTGGGTTGGGAAGATCCCTGGAGAAGGGAAAAGCTACCCACTCCAGTATTCTGTCCTGGAGAATTCCATGGACTGTATAGTCCACGGGGTTGGAAAGGGTCGGACACGACTGAATGACTTTCACTATCCTTATAAAGCTTTTTGCACAATGTCTTGCACTTATTTTGTTCAACAAATGGTTTTATTCTTATTACACTGTCTGCCTCAAATTGAAAGTTGTTGAAAACCTCCAGGGCCAGTTCTGTGTAAATAGGTTGAAATGGTCTGTTTGCATTAAGTACATAACAAAGCATGCCCCAGTCGGTGGTGGGGAACTTTGAATAATTTATTTTCAGCACACACAAGTGAAAACAGTTTTACTGAGTATATTCTGCTGCTGCTCATTTCAAGATGTCAAGCCCCAAAGCATCTGAATCTGTCACTTCATTACCATGTACTTTGGAGAGGAGCTTGACTATGGAACTATACCTACCAACCCTCTGATCCGCAACCTCTTAATTGCTGCAGTACTTGATTCTTTAATGGAACGATAAGAACACATAATGAAAATTCTAATAAGAGCAGAATGGTAGTTATTTTCTTTAAAAATAACTAACTATACTGTAGTATCATTCTATTAGATTTTGTTTCTTCAAAAGTTTTCTATTTGAGAAACTGGGATATTTGTTCATTTATCCCTGATATCTGATTAGTATAACTAGGCATATTATATATAATAAATATGTTATCTATCTATACTGATAAAATTGGATAAATAGAAGAAAGTGGGGAAAACCACTAGACCATTCAGGTATGACCTAAATCAAATCCCTTACTGTTATACAGTGGAAGTGACAAATAGATTCAAGGGATTAGATCCTGATAGACAGAGTGCTTGAAGAACTATGGATGGAGGTTTGTGACATTGTACAGGAGGCAGGGATCAAGACCATCCCCAAGAAAAAGAAATGCAAAAAGGCAAAATGGTTGTCTGAGGAGTCCTTACAAATAGCTGAGAAAAGAAGAGAAGAAAAAGGCGGAGGAGAAAAGGAAAGATATAACCATTTGAATGCAGAGTTCCAAAAATAGCATGGAGAGATAAGGAAGCCTTCCTCAGTGATCAATGCAAAGAAATGGAGGAAAACAATAGAACGGGAAAGACTAGAAATCTCTTCAAGAAAATTAGAGATACTAAGGAACATTTCATGCAAAGATGGGCACAATAAGGAACAGAAATGATATGGACCTAACAGAAGCAGAGGATATTAAAAAGAGGGGGCAAGAATACACAGAAGAACTATACAAAATAGGTCTTCATGACCCAGATAACCATGGAGGTGTGATCGCTCACCTAGAGCCATAAATCCTGGAATGCACAGTCAAGTGGGCCTTAGGAAACATCACTACCAACAAAGCTAGTGAAGGTGATGGAATTCCAGTTGAGCTATTTCAAATCCTTAAAGATGATGCTGATAAAGTGCTGCACTCAATATGCTAGGAAATTTGAAAAACTCAGCAGTTGCCATGGGACTGGGAAAAGTCCGTTTTCATTACAATCCCCAAAAAAGGCAATGCTAAAGAATGTTCAAACTACCTCACAATTGCACTCATTTCAAATGATAGCAAAGTAATGCTCAAAATCCTTCAAGCTAGGTTTCTACAGTATGTGAACTTAGAACTTCCAGATGTACAAACTGGATTTAGGAAAGGCAGAGGAACCAGAGATTAAATTGCCAACATTCGTTAGATCGTTGAAAAAGCAAAAGAATTTTAGAAAAACATCTACTTCTGCTTCATTGATTACACTAAAGCCTTTAACTGTGTGGATCACAAAATACTGTGAAAAATTCTTCAAGATATGGGAATTTCAGACCACCTTACCTGCCTCCTGAGAAACCTATATGCAGGTCAAGAAGCAACAGTTAGAACTGGACATGGAACAACAGACTGGTTCCAAATTGGGAAAGGAGTATGTCAAGGTTGTATATTGTTACCCTACTTATTTAACTTATATGCACAGTACATCACCCAAAATGCTGGGCCGGGTGAAGCACAAGCTGGAATCAAGATTGTGAAGAGAAATATCAATAAGCTCAGATATGCAGGTGACACCACCCTTATGGCAGAAATCGAGGAATTAAAGAACCTCTTGATTAAGGTGAAAGAATAGAGTGAAAAAGCTGGCTTAAAACTCAACATTCAAAAAACCCAGTACTGCCAGAGTCCAGCTCCAGCAGCCAGGGAATCAACCTGAAGGGGTGAGCAGTGTCAGTGGATGATGATGTAGTCTCTGACTCATAGTACAGAACTACATCTTGATGTAGCTTCTGACTGGAAGTATGGGACTACATGTTTATTTCAAGCTTCAGGTTCTCTTTTATACTTTGACAAAAGCATTAGGTCAGAGGTTTTTAGTTTCCCCCACCCAGATTTACTGTACTTAACTTGTGATTGGGGCTTCCCTGGTGGCTCAGACGGTAAAGCATCTGCCTGCAATGCAGGAGACCCGGGTTCGATTCCTGGGTCGGGAAGATCCCCTTGGGAAGGAAATGGCAATCCACTCCAGCACTCTTGCCTGGAAAATCCCATGGACGGAGGAGCCTGACAGGCTACAGTCTATGGGGTCGCAAAGAGTCAGAGCCACTTCACTTCATCACTTCAACTTGTGATTACATTGTAACTCATGCTACATTCTTCAGTTTATTTCTTATCTTTCTAAATCCTTTTTGCCCCCAGCATCTTAAGATCATTATCTCCTAAAAAGGCTTCTTGATTGGTTGGGAAATTCGCTCAGTCGTGTCCGACTCTTTGTGATCCCATGGACTGTAGCCTATCATGGGATTTTCCAAGCAAGAGTACTGGAGTGGGTTGCCATTTCCTTCTCCAGGGGATCTTCCCGACCCAGGGATCAAACCTAGGTCTCCTGCATTGTAGGCAGACGCTTTACTCACTGAGCCACCAGGGAAGCTAAACCCTAAACTCAGCAAACTTCTTTTGCCATAAACATTCCCCTCACAAACAGGTCTCAGATAATAATCCTTCCCATGTCCTCAAGCTGAGGCCTACGTGCTCATCCTGGGACATTCTTTGCAAAGATCCTTGAACAAATGTCAATGGTTATTTTATAGATTATTTTCTGGGCACAACTGTAGAAGGCTTTGTGCTTTCTCATGCTTCTCTCAAGCACCTTAATATTCTTTCCAGCCAAGTCAACTGAAGAAAGGAAAGAACAAGTCAGAATCATAAGGCCTAACTCCTTCATCTTGGGGCCATGCCTGCGAGATGAGGAGAGGGTTTGGGGCCATGCCTCCATTTTGTCAGTAATGCCTAACGTGGCTCCTGACACAGTATCATCACTTCATGGCAAATAGATGGGGAAACAGTGACAGACTTTATTTTTTTTGGGTTCCAAAATCACTGCAGATGGTTACTGCAGCCATGAAATTAAAAGAGACTTGCTCCTTGGAAGAAAATTTATGACCAACCTAGACAGCATATTAAAAAGCAGAGACATTACTCTGCTGACAAAGGTCTGTCTAGTCAAAGCTATGGTTTTTCCAGTAGTCATGTATGGATGTGAGAGTTGGACCATAAAGAAAGCTGAGCACTGAAGAATTGATGCTTTTGAACTGTGATGTTGGAGAAGACTCTTGAGAGTCGCTTGGACTGCAAAAAGATCTCACAAGTCCATCCTAAAGGAAATCATTCCTAAAGGAGTATTCCAATGAATATTCAATTCATTGGAAGGACCAATGCTGAAGCTGAAACTTCAATATTTTGGCCACTAATGTGAAGAACTGACTAATTGGAAAAGACCCTGATGCTGGGAAAGATTGAAGGCAGGAGGAGAAGCAGACTACAGAGGATGAGATGGTTAGATGGCATCATTGACTCAATGGATTTGAGTTTGAGTAAGCTTTCAGAGTTGGTGATGGACAGGGAGCCCTGGCATGCTGCAGTCCATGGGGTCGCAATGAGTCAGACACAATTGAGCAACTGAACTGAACTGATCCATCCTGATGATATAACGGGAAGCAAATCAAATCCAATGTGTGGTTAATTGAGATCTGAAGAACAAATGTTCAGCATTTGACTTGGAGGAAGCAAAGCAGCAAAAGGAGATAGCAACTTGTGCAAAGGTACTGATGTTTACCATGGTTAGAGTAGTAAGAGGGAGGAGGAAGACTAGTGAGACATGAAATATAGAGGTAGGCAAGGACCAAATCATGCACAACCCTGTATGGGGAGACACTGAAGGGTTTTAGATGGGGCATGGCATGATGAAACTCTCAAGCCCTGGCTGTCTTCTATCAGAGTGGTCTTACTTTTAAATATGCTAAGCCTTTTCATGGAACCATTTTTTTTTTTCTCTGTTAACAATATTATCTCTGTCAACCACGAAATGGACATTTTCCCTTTTGTCTAGTGTTCCTTTGCACACTTGATTCTGAAACCTCCCTGACATAAATTACTTTTGATGAGTATCAGAAGTTATTTCCTATGGTTACTGATAAACACTAATTTTCTTAGCTGTAAAAACTTACTGACTTTTTTCATTTATTTCCTTACCATATACCAGGGCATTAAAAGATGTACCCAAGATGCAAAAGGCGTTTTAGGAAAAGCACCCTCATGCATAATTAAATGAGAATTAAGAAATGAGCACCTTAATATATAATTTTCCTTAATGCTGCCAAGTTCTTTTTCATCTTTTGCTTTTTAAAATTGACCACTTAATGTATATCTCTTTCTATTTTGGCAAAGAAATTATATAGTGATTACTAGCATTTCTGCCTCTAGCCTTCCCTTCTAGTTCTTTTTTCTTCTTGAAGAATCCTCTCTTGTTTCCTGTGGCTTAGTGGTCACTTGTTTTCTGTGACTCTCTTTTCTATGTTGATCTAGGTACATATTTCCTCTGTGCCCCTTTAAAACCATCTCATCTGCCTTTCCAACAGGAATCCTCCCCATTAGAATCAACTCAGATTTTTTCTATCCATTCTTTGCTGAGGTAACAGTTTTTAAAGTTGAGTCAACAGGAAACATATATAACACACTTGCTGTGTTTCCCCCTGATAAATTTTCTTATTGTGCATTATCTTCATTTTTAAGATCATTTCTTTAGATGCCTTTGATTTGTTCAAATTTAATTTGATGTTTTCTTTATATAGTTTTGTTAACTTATCATAAATGAAATACGTGGTAGCTTGATGGGGAATAAAAATTGGGAAAGAGGTTGGTATGAGTATACACGAAGAAGGAAGGAGAGATCCACCGACAGTAGTATATTAAATGATTTAAAGGTTGTAATGGCAGAAAGAATACCTACTTTAATTCTAAAGTAGTAGGATTGGATTGGCAGAGGAAGGAATTTTCATAAATCCCCTTTTTGTGTTATCCTTCTGGAGCCTTTCCCTTCAAAAAGACTCATTCTGTTTCCCTTTATCTTATTCCCTTAAATGTCTACTGAGTTACTGAAAATAGGATGCTCTAACAACTGAGGTAGTAATGCCTGATAACAATGTAATAGATTGAACAAGTCCCGGATAACCTGTTCATTTCAAGCAGTTTCTTCAATGCGTTAGCTTATAAGGAATGAGTAAAGGGAAAAAATTAGATTTGGTGGCAGAAGTAGTAGATAAATGATATTTATGGACAAAACAGTCTTGTAGGTGCCTTACAATTTCTAGCATGTGTCATGAACATGCATAAGTAGCAAGCTGGATTGGCTGTATTCTTTGTCCGTATGAAAAAGGAAAAGAATAAGTTGGACTTACTTGCACAAATAGGATGGTAAAGATGAAAATCATCTTGAAGGAAGAAAGAGTATAAAAATCTTGCAAAATAAGAAGTAGAGAATAGCTAGTAACCCAAGAAATCAGTAAATCTTCACCCAGCCATAGTTATCTTCTAGCATTCAGCCAAGAGGCGAAGTATTAAGATTTACAGTGGAATTTAGAAAGATGGTAACGATAACCCTGTATGTGAGACAGTAAAAGAGACACAGATGTATAGAACAGTCTTTTGGACTCTGTAGGAGAGGGCGAGGGTGGGATGATTTGGGAGAATGGCATTGAAACATGTATAATATCATATGTGAAACGAATTGCCAGTCCAGGTTTGATGCATGATACAGGATGCTCCGGGCTGGTGCACTGGGATGACCCAGAGGGATGATAGGGGGAGGGAGGTGGGAAAGGGTTTCAGGATGGGGAACACATGTACACCCATGGCAGATTCATGTCAATGTATGGCAAAACCAACACAATATTGTGAAGTCATTAGCCTCCAATTAAAATAAATAAATTTATATTTAAAAATAAATAAATAAAAATAAAAGATAAAAAAAGATTTACAGTGGAAAACCATAAATTCTTTTCAGTGAAAAAAGAATCTCTACTTCTTCAATCCAAACAATAATTTTACTGTATATGTTTAAATTTAAATCTCCCAATGTTTACATTAAATGCATATTTTCAAAGTATATAGTTGATGCATATTTTAATTTTGTTTTATCTTGAAATGTACTTGGGCTGTAGAAAGTGAATAAACTGAATAGTGGATCAACATCAAAAAGAACTAGTTCTCAAAGTATGGTCTGGAAGTGTGACTTTATAATTAGAGGAACATACTATTTTGTACTCAAAAGTTATATTAGGCAAAATGTATGAAAAAGCATAAAAGAAACCAAGGAACTCTGATTTATAACTCCTATCTTCCTCAAGTTAATTCCCAAATAAAGAGAAAAAATTAAATTATTTCTTAGGTTTTAATAATCTGATGAGTGAACCTCAGGATAACTTGGCAAACTTACATTGTAGATACATTGAGATAGAAATTTAAAATACATTATAGAACATTCTGTTGTAAATGCAATGAGGCATTGTGAGTCAAATGGGATCTAGTTCTGTCTCTTCTGCTTCTTCATAAGGGGTGATAGAGAAAAGGTCCCTGGAGTGAAGCAAAATTGCTGCAGGAAGGTGCTAGAATTATTTTAACTTAAAGCTATGGTCAAGTTGTAGAAAAAATTTCTTCACCTGTCCTATGTCACCTGTCCTATGTCACCTGTTGTCTACCTATGTTACTTGTTGTCTATGTCATCTGTAGATCATCTATTGCATGCAGTCTTTCACATGTCGTCTGTCACACATCACCTGTCATGCCATCTATTTACATATTGTCTGATGCTTGTTGAATACCTGTCACCTGTTGTCTATGTATCTTTTCTCATTTATCTATCAATATATTCCTTGTCATCATCAAGCAGACCTCTGAGAATATCAGCATTGACATGTGCTGGGGACTCTGCCCTTTCTCCTACTGAGCCAAACAGCCTCTTTATCTCTAGATTTTTTCTAAAGTCTACCTGTTTAGACATCTGGTAGTCCCAACTCCATGTTCACTTATGGTAACCTTACTGTGGAGCTTTGTACCTGCTTTTCTAGACCCATAATGTTCTCTATTCTTAATACTTCAAAAGGTACGGTATCATTTGAAACAGGGATTCAGCATTTTGGTCTTTCAAAGGGCAAAGATTTTTTTAAAAAAATGACAAGTGCCCACACCTTGCAGGGTGATCAGCACATAAATTTGTTCTCATTATTTCACTTGGCAAGCTTTCAACTAAATTTAACTTTTAACTAAATTTAACTTTTAACTAATTTAGCTTTTAACTAAAATTAACTTTGAAGGTTTTTGTAAATATCTGCTCCTGAACTAATGCTGAAAGGGAATAAAATAACTACAAGTATCTAAAGATTAATATTGAGAAAGTTTGGCAATATTTTAAAGAACTATTAAATCAAGACTCCTACAGAGTAGATCTATAGAAATATGTGACAGGATTTGAGACAGCTTAGCAGGGACTAATATATTAAACTCTTTAGTTAGGATTTTTTTTTTGTTGTTGTTTTGCAAATCAGCTTAATTGCCATAGGAAAGAAGCAAAGAAAATCATAACTTCTGTATCAAAGTATTTAATTCACATGGTCAAACAAGGACACCATTTGTGTAATTGCTCTGCTCTCTAAAAAGCTAGAATATTTCCTCTAAATTTATTATGAATTCAACAAGGCAATGTGACTAGTTTTTCCTGCACAGATAATCCATTTTCTTAAAAGGGGTGGAAAAAAGGAAACTAACAATCTTTAGCAGAATCTTGTGCTGAGTAAATATCTCTCCCATATTCTTCCAATAAATTATCATTGATAATTGATAAAATCTGTTGTATTTGGGAAGGAAATAAGCACTAATTTTTATTACATGTAGATATTTTAGCAAACGCAAATGAGAGTACAGTGATTGAACTACTATATACTTGGGGTAGGTTTAGGGTTGTTGGATTTGTCAAATAGAAATACAGGATGATAAGTTAAATTTCAATTTCAGAATAAGCAACAAACAATTTTAATATATATCCCAAATACTGCATGGGATATATACTATATATTTTTTTTTCATTTTTTATCTGAAATCCAAATTACTGGGCATCCTGTATTTTATCTGGCAACCCTACATGGGTTTCTCCAAAGACTAAAATATTGATTACCCACATTTGTATTTCTTCAAATAAATCTGGCTATATTATTTATAAGCTCCTCTGTTTTTATTTCTCTGCACGTGATATTATTCCTTCTGGATGGGGCTGAGATTTCTTTACCTAAGTAGGAATTCTTTGAACCTAATGGTAGAAATTGGGTCTATGCTAGAATATGCGTGGTTTGGAATTATCTTCACTGCATATAGATTTCAAAGCATCCATTAACTGGGAAAAAAATCTAAATTGTATTCAATTTTCTATGTGTGTATAGTTTACTATATTGTTCATATACATGTTGGGGAGTGGTTACTATTAATAGATTTTGCTTAGGAACTAACATGATACAAAGTGATTCATTTGTTTTATTTACTTATTTTATGAGATTAGATGCTTTACTTTTTCTTTACTCTGGATTACTTTTCTTCCTCATTATTATGTAATGAATTTTTAAAATTTCATATTAATATTACAGGGATTGCTAAAATAGTCTCAAAGTTAGACACCAATTATGTTTGTATGCTGATTCTTAAATATGAGTCAGCTGAAATATTTGGGGAAAATAGCAGCCTCGTTTTCTCTATTTAACTAGCCAGTTGTGACTTGGATTCCTTCCTGAAATAATGAAAGGTATGAGAAGAAGGGCTGCTGCTGCTAAGTCGCTTCAGTCATGTCCAACTCTGTGCAACCCCATAGACAGCAGCCCATCAGGCTCCCCCGTCCCTGGGATTCTCCATGCAAGAACATTAGAGTGGGTTGCTATTTCCTTCTCCAATGCATGAAAGTGAAAAGTGAAAGTGAAGTCACTCAGTCGTGTCCGACTCTTCGCAACCCTATGGACTGCAGCCTACCAGGCTCCTCTGTCCATGGGATTTTCCAGGCAAGAGTACTGGAGTGGGGTGCCATTGCCTTCTCCATAGGAATTTAGTATATTTGCAAAATTTTGTCTGTGCAGCTTTACTAATGTGTCAATATTAGTTTAGGAAGAAAACATTAAATACATATGAGTTTGCTTATGGTATGTAATAAAGTTTTGATTGAATTCCTTCCTTGTGAGGTGAAAATGTATTTAGAGAGTTAGCCAAGTAATTAGGAATTTTATCGTTGGTAGGGGAGGGGAAAAAATCAGAAGAGTGAGCCACTCTGCACCAGGTGTGCAGACATGGTTGGAATTTTAAGACTGAGAACTAACAGTGAAAAACACCAACTGACAAATCTGCCTCCAGTCTAAGCATAAATCAGTGACAATCTGCGTGTATTGCAAGAAACAATAGCAGCAGTAAAACCAAAACACAGGTAAATTTCTTCTTTTAATCTCCTATGCTAACAGCCTAAACAGAGACATGACCATTTATAGGCAAAAATAACATTTGCCTTAGTCCCTAATATTCTACACATGATACCAAGCATTAAATTAAAAAAAAATTGAGCTCCACAAAGGCAAGAAAAACTTCTGTTTATAAAAGACAAATCAGTCAATATAACCAGACACAAAGAAGACATATGAACTTTGAAACAAGAACATTAACTATGATTAACATATTAAAGGATTTAGAGGAAAAGGTGAACAATTGGATGAACAGATGGGGGTATTTTAGCAGAGAAATAACACTATAAGAAAAATGTCAAATGGAAATTTTAGAAATACAAACATGAGAGATGAATGTCTTCAGTGGGCTGAACACAGCCAAGGATAGAATCTTTAAACTTGAAGATAATTGAATGGAAACTACCCAAACTGAAAGAAAAATAAGAAGTGAACAAAAATAGAACAGAGCATCAATGAGCCAAGGGACAATATCACAAATTTTTCAATATAGAAGGAGGAGAGAAGGAATACTGCAGAAAAATATTTAGAAATAATGACGAATAATTACCCCCAACTAAAGAATGAACTGAAACTACAGATCCACAAGGCTTAGAAAACCCCACAAAAGGTAAATAGTAACCGAAGCTTCCCAGGTTGTGTTAGTCATCAAGTACCCACCTGCCAAAGCAGTAGACAGATGTGGGCTCGATCCCTGGGTTGGGAAGATCCCTTGGTGGAGGGCATGACAACCCACTTCAGTAATCTTGCCTGAAGAATCCCATGGACAGAGGAGCCTGGTCCAGAGTCACAAAAGGTCAGACACAGCTGAAGAAGCGTCGCATGCACACAGATCTAGATATACTAGCCAGCCAGATGGTTGCAGTCAACAACACAGTGTTTTTCTCCATTTTCTCCAGCTGAAAGTTGGAGAACTGTTGTTATAATTCTCAGGAGGGGCAGGACTTTAGACTTTCTCATTCTGTCCCAGCTACAATTTGCATAGTCTAAGTAATGCCAAGACATAAGGGCTCTTTTTTTTTTCTTCCATCCAGCCCCTTATTATAGGACCTTAGACTCTCCTTGGGTGAAGTACAATGAGAATACTGAGGCTATGATTGATCACTCTCACCCTGGCTCCATCATAAAGACAACAAAGTTCCCTACTAGGAAGTGCTATTGAAAATATAGCAAACAGACCTGTTCTACACCCCTGGTTGAGCTCTTATTAACTACAGTGGAAGTTTCACTCAGAAGTCTGCCACTGTCCCCACTCCTAGCTTTAGGGCCAAGTCTTTGAGATTTTACCAATGGATCGAGGAAGACTGAAGATTTCCCAAAAGGAACTTATTTCATTTGCCACAGAGTGTAGGGGAATTCCTAGCCTAAGGAGTCTCTTGAAAACAATGGAAGTTGTGTCAAAAAACAACTGAAGAGGAGACAGGTAGATTCATTAGAGACATAAACTCAACCATAGGCCATCTAGTTTACCAGAGAGAACCAGGGAATGACGTAGCTAAGAAGAGCCTTCCTAGGTTGAGGACAAATCTCAGAGACTTCAAAAACTATACTTTTAAAGGAGCTTGAATTTAATCATGTCCATATGGGGAGTGATTTATGCCCTAGATATTGTCAGAAAAATAAAGCCATCAGCCAGCAATTACTGGAGCTTAAGAGATACTGAAAAAGTCCAGTCAAAACTCTGTCATTTCATAATGACTGCACACATACCCAAGGCTCAACCCTGCAGTGAACAAAGTCAAAGTCTTCACACAGGGTGGGAAGGAGTGTTGATATGCTTTACTAAATAATCCAACCAGACAACACATAAATAAGCAAATGAAAACAGGAAGTCCTAGAAGTTGGAAGACCAGTACTGAGAGTTGCAATGAAGTGTCCAGTCCTCCACCAAAAAGAACCCCAAAACATGAGACATGCCAAAAAACAAACTCATTGTGTGGCCTACACCCAGAGCAATAAAAGACAATGCAAACAACCTGAACATGGATAGATTGGGATTTAACAACAACAACCAAAACACATTAAAGTAACCAGTAAAGTTACCAAAGAATGAAAGGAAACCATATTTAAAAGAGTAAAGGAAGGTATTATATTAAAATCTCATCAAATAGAGAATATCAATAATGAGAGAAATTATTATTATTATTATTTAAAAGAACCAAATGGAAATTCTGGAGCTACAAGGGATAGTAACCAAAATGAAAATTCACTAGATGGGCTCAACAGTAGATTTAAATTGGATTTGAATAAAGAAAACTGTAGATTGTAGATCAATTGAGATAATTCCATCTGGAAAGAGAAAAATGAATAAGGAAAAATGAACAAAGTTTTAAAGAAATGTGGAACACCATTAGTGTAGCAATACATGTGTGATGGATGTGTCAGAAGAGGAAAAATAAAAATATTCAAGGTAACAACTCATTTTTTCCAAGTTGAAAGCAAAAATTTAATCCACACATTCAAAAGCCCAGTGACTTCATGCAGAATAAATACAAAGAGATTCAAAAGCACATGCCTCATAATACAAATGGTGAATTCCAAAGGTAATTAAAATCTTGAATGCAGTAAGAGAAAGAAATTACTTCAGTTGAGTTCAGTTCAGTTCAGTCACTCAGTCGTGTCTGACTCTTTGCGACCCCATGAATCGCAGCACACCAGGCCTCCCTGTAAATTGTCAAGACCATTAAACAAAGGCACTGGAAATGTATAGCTGACAATGCTTATAAATCACAACAAAATAGTCATTTGAAAAATTTTAGAAAAAGAACCGTCACAAACAAGAGGACGTCATTAACAGTTGACTTCTCATTAGACCCAATGTAATCCAAAAGGCAGTGGAACAACAGAGTTAGTGTAGTCAAAGTAAATTGTCAACCAAGAATTCTGTGTCAAGCAAAGCTATATTTCAAAATTGAAGATGAAATTAAGGCATTCCCGGATAAACCAAAAACTGAAAGAATTCACTATTAGCTGACCTGCCTTATGAAAAATACTGGAGGAAGTTCTTGAGGCTGAAAGCAAGTATTCCCAGGCACTAATTCAAATTCACATGAAAAAATAAAACTGTTGAGGGTAATTGTGTAATTACAAAAGGCACTATAAATAGAGACATCAATAGGATGGTGGATGTGGAGGCTCTAGGCCCTTGTTTCCCAACAGAAACACTAAGCAACAAGAAATGAACGAAAATAACTTAATGGTATCTTTAGTAATCAAAAATCTATAGTAACCAAATAAAAATCCAATCAAGAAAAACTCCTAAACCTGGTAAAGATCTTTTTCGTTTGGTTCTTTTGCTTGCTATATTTGAATTCCCAGCAATCAGACTACTTAAGAATGGATTCCAAGTTTAGAAAATTTGAACTTTCTCAAATTATTTGGCTACATATTTTGAATCCATGTGTTATCAGCAACTTGAAATGATTTTTCTTGTAAAGATTAGTTTGATATAGTCCAAGTCAACCTTTGTTAAACTTTGTACAGGTGGTTTATCAAAGCTTCCTATGTACATTTTATGCATAGTCCTCAGCAAAACTAAAGAAATGATTCTTGAATTTTAAACTTCTGGTATCCGCATTCTTTGTTTCAGCCTCTTTGTTCCCTATTAAATCCCACAAAACTGTTTTAAAAAGCCCTTCAGATATCCTGTTATTATGAAAGATATTTTTTTTTTTGGATCAGATTGACTGTTTCTTAGAAATGCAGACCTAGCAATGCAAATAAAGAGCTAATGCAAGGAAGGGAAGGAGGAAGGGCATGAAAGAGGGAGGAGGGAAGAAAGGAAAACAGGGAAGGTAAAGAAAATAATCATGAATGTGTGGGGACTAGCCAACATTCTTTTTGTATTTAATATAGTTATATATAGTAAGAAAGGGACAGGACTCTCACTGCTATAAAATCAGAGAAGGGAACACTGCCTTCAGCATGGGACAGAGACACCAATGACTATGACTCATTTACTTATCCACCCACAATCTATTCATACAATTTTTCTCAGTACCTATTATGGATCAAACATTGCAGTAGGTCCTAGGAATACATAAATGAAGTTAAATTATTGCCTAAATGAATTCCTATTTTTTATGAGAAAATATGAACTATAGGAGAATAATGTAATTGTTAAAGATTACATAATTGTGTAATTGTGAGGAAAGATCAAATTTTCTAGTGAATTTCTTATGAAAGTTCATACTATTCAATTTAAAATGAACCTTACCCAAGTTTATGTCGAATGAATGTCTGATATAGATTTACTTTTCTGTGCTCAACCCCAAGTGTCCTACAACAATAAAAACCATAGATTATACTGAAATTTAAAGGGGGACACAATTTTATTAGCTTGCTCATTCTGCTCAGATTCTTAGTACCATATTCAGCTGCCCTTTTCACCTCTGTTTCTTTCAAGGAGGCTGTATCTACTTTGCTTATTGGAGCAAATGGATTGTTTAGAAAGCCATGATTAGAATGACACTTTGAAAAATCTAGAAAAACAACTCTTTTAAATATGAAGACTTTGTTTTCTGATATCTTTGTTCAAGCTTTGCATATGAAGAGAATTGTTGAGAAGCTTTATTCAACACATAGAAATAAGGCAAAAGAAAAGAATGTTCTTTCAATACCATATGGAAGCAATGTTTTTCAGTGTCATGAAATAATTATTTAAGTTTATATACTTTAACTCACTGCTCACTATTGGTTCAAGGACCCAGAGTTAATGAAATTACATGTTAATGTGAAAATTTCCTTGGAGTAAGGTCAAGGCTGTATATTGTCACCCTGCTTATTGAACTTATATGCAGAGTACGTCATGAGAAATGCTGGGCTGAAAGAAGCACAAGCTGGAATCAAGATTGTCAGGAGAAATATCAATAACCTCAGATATGCAGATGACACCACCCTTATGGCAGAAAGTGAAGAGGAACTAAAAAGCCTCTTGATGAACGTGAAAAAAGAGAGTGAAAAAGTTGGCTTAAAGCTGAACATTCAGAAAACGAAGATCATGGCATCTGGTCTCATCACCTCATGGGAAATAGATGGGGAAACAGTGGAAACGGTGTCAGACTTTATTTTTTTGGTCTCCAAAATCACTGCAGATGGTGACTGCAGCCATGAAATTAAAAGACACTTAGTCCTTGGAAGAAAAGTTATGACCAACCTAGACAGCGTATTCAAAAGCAGAGACATTGCTTTGCTTACAAAGGTCAGTCTAGTCAAGGCTATGGTTTTTCCAGTGGTCATGTATGGATATGAGAGTTGGACTGTGAAGAAAGCTGAGCACTGAAGAATTGATGCTTTCGAACTGTGGTATTGGAGAAGACTCTTGAGAGTCCCTTGGACTGAAAAAGAAATCCAACCAGTCCATTCTAAAGGAGATCAGTCCTGAGTGTTCTTTGGAAGGACTGATGCTAAAGCTGAAACTCCAATACTCTGGCCACCTCATGTGAAGAGCTGACTCACTGGAAAAGACTCTGATGCTGGAAGGGATTGGGGGCAGGAGGAGAAGGGGATGACAGAGGATGAGATGGCTGGATGGCATCACCGACTCGATGGACATGAGTTTGGATGAACTCCGGGAGTTTTTGATGGACAGGGAGGCCTGGCGTGCTGCAATTCATGGGATCGCAAAGAGTTGGACACGACTGAGCGAGTGAACTGAACTGAAGAAATGACACCCTCTCCAGTATTCTTGCCTGGAAAAGTTCATGGGCGGATGAGCTTGGTGAACTACAATCCATGTGATTACAAAGAGTCGGACACAACTGAGCCAGTGACAGCATGCATGCAAATGCTAAATTTTCTAGTAAAAAATGTAAATAATTTACCTTCTGTCAAAAATCACCCCCAGAGTTTATTAATTTTGAAGGACACTAACTAATTTTGGTTTTAACAATTGTATACTAGGCTTCTTTTATTAACATTATAGGGGAAGAAACCCACTCCAGTACTCTTGCCTGGAAAATCCCATGGACGGAGGAGCCTGGTCGGCTGCAGTCCATGGGGTCACTAGGAGTCGGACATGACTGAGTGACTTCACTTTCACTTTTCACTTTTATGCATTAAAGAAGGAACTGGCAACCCACTCCAGTGTTCTTGACTGGAGAATACCAGGGATGGCGGAGTCTGGTGGGCTGCCGCCTATGGGGTTGCAGAGTCAGACACGACTGAAGCGGCTTAGCAGCAGCAGCAGGGGAAAAAAAACGTTTTCATTGGCCCTTCTTAGGGTCTTTGGGTCTGAAAATTAAACTGATGAAAACTACTTAATGGAAAATCATTTAAATTTATTTAATGTAAGTTTTATGTGACATGGGAGCCTTCATAAGGAAATGATCACCCAAAGAAACAGATGAGTTTTTTTCATGCTAGGCTTGATGAGGAATGGACAGATGTGGAGGAATAGGATAGGTTAAGGAGTATGAGGTGAGTATAATAAACAGAGGTAAACTTAGCAAGTTCCGTTTGTTAGAATTCTTCTTAGTCTCCCTTGGTCTTTGGAGATGAAAATGTTCCTTTCCCCCAGGAAGAGGGAGAACACCTCTCACACGAAGACCATAGGACTTTCTAAGGAGATGGGCAGGGTTGAGGTAGGGGAAGGGGAAGGGGAAGGGGAAGTTCGGAGTGGCCTTCCTGCTTCTGCTGTGTTCTCAAACTCTTTCAGCTTAAAAATATTCAATATACCAAGATGTCATATTTTGGGGAGTTGTGGGTTCTGAACCCCATCCGCTTGCTTATCAATATCTAGCTCTCCAGATTCTCTTGGAACCAGTTTTCCAATTTACTGGTTCCCACATCAATGAATGATTTGAATAAATATTTGATGTGTTAATTTTACATTTACATGCATTATGTTTTTAAGTTTTTGAAAGTTCTATTTTGTCAAAAAATAAAGGAAAAAAACCCACAATGTTTCAAAGAGATGCTCTGTAAATTATTTTTAAAAGAGCTTCACTTGTTCTAGAATGTGGCCACAGTCAACTCTGAAGAAAGAATGAAATTTAATTTCTCTCCTGCCCTGTATGATAAGCTGCAAGTAAATAGTTGTATTACACAGAAACATATCAGAGAAAAATTATCCTTTGCCATGCTAATGTCAAGAAAAGTGAATTATATTTTCCTCAGAGGTGGACGATATAATACCAAACTTTTTTGTATCATAGGTTTTAAGTTTAGAGAGTAGAACAATCAAATCTAAGTTCCCATGAGTGACATTATAAAACAGATTCTATAGGAGTTGAATGCTTCCACTTTAATGAAAACATAATCAAGTACAGAGGTAAACACATTCTACATTATCATAAAATGAAACTCACAAGGATAAGAACAACATGAGATATCTGAAATGTTAATACTTTATGAGTGTTCTTACATCATTTTCATGCCAGCATCAGTAGGACACCAACTTTATATTGCTGAAAAAGAAAAGAAAAAATGCTATTGCCTTTAAAACATACAATAAATTGGTCTTAGAAAATACAAGTTAACTAGCAAATGTTGTAACTGCCACATTTCTGCTCAGAATAATAGGGTAAATAGCTTTTATACCGGAAGCTAACTAGTTGATATTTAATATGCATCTTGAGGTACCATTTTTGAGATAAAGTACTTTAATAATTAAAAAAAAGTTAAGTGTCTGACTGAAGGTTACAAGCCTGACAGCAATACAAATGATTCCTTACTCTTAAATTTTACCTATCTGGCAAGAGAAGATACTTCTATTTATAAAACAGGAAAGAAATCTGAACTGAAAAGGAAAATCACTGCCATTTACTCAGTATTTGTGACCTTGAGAGGAAAACTGGTATCACAACATACAAATATGAGACCACGTCTTTTCAAACTATATTATGCAAAAGTAGAGTCATTACAATTTGTATAATCAAAATTAAGTATGCCATCAAAGCAGGAAATCCTATAAGTAATTGATCATGATATCCACTTATATAGTCTGCAGTGTCTCTCAGGAGAATAAAATTAGATAATAAGCTTTTTAAGATTTAATTAAAACTACCAATAAAATGATAGGAATAAGTATTTCCCATATAACTCAAATGGTTGCAGACATTTAAAAAATATATATTCATTTGGCTGCATTGGGCCTGCGTTGTGGCACACAGAGTTCTCTCTAATTGTGGTGTGTGGGAGCATGTGGGCTCAGTAGTTGCAGTGCATGGGCTTAGTTGTCCTGCAGCATGTGGAATCTTATTAATAGTTTCCTGATCAGGGATCTAACCCGCCTCCCCTGCACTGGAAGGTGGGGTCTTAACTGCTGGACCACCAGGGAAGTCCTGGTTGCAGTCATTTTTCAGAGTTCACTCTCTCACTTAAAAATAATTCATGGAAGCTTAGGAAATAGCCCCTTTGTTTAAAAAGATGATGGAACTGATACTGCTACCCCTTAAAGTGAGTATCCTTAGATACTTGCTTCAAAGCATTTAGATTTTGCCTCAAGCCATTTGGAGTTGGCCAACAGCGTACATTTGTACATGTATATTCCATGCTCATGGTAAAGGAATGTAGAAATTAAAAAATTTCCCTTTTTCCTTCTAGGTTGTTTTGGCTGCTCTAATAATTAAGTTGCTATGTCATATTAACAGGAGAAAAATCAAACAAAATTTAATAACATATATACTACTTGTACGCATGAGAAAGACCCAAGAAAACTAACTCCCTGAAATAGCTGAAGCCATTACCATGCATTTGTGCATGCTAAGTCATTTCAGTTAGTCTGACTCTGTGCAACGCTATGGATGGTAGCTCACCAGGCTCCTCTGTCCATGGGATTCTTCAGGAAAGAATACTGGAGTGGGTTGCCATTTCCTTCTCCAGGGGATCTCCACCCAGGGGTCAAAACCGTGTCTCTTGTGTCTACTGCATTGGCAGACAGGTTGGTTCTAGCACCACCTGGGAAGCCTCTTCTTTAGCTAAAGGAAAAAGATGTCAGAGATCGGAAGTCAGTTATGGGAAGTGACCATGCAAAGAACAGTAAACAAGAGCGGAGTTGTTTTGCAGATTTAGGTCATTGCCTTCTCCACTGATTAAAAATTTCTAGAGGTTTATTCATTCATCTCTTCCTGGCACACAGAGGGAGATGCTCTTAAAATGCAGATTTCCCTTATAAATATAAATGTTTCTGATAAAAAATTAAATTTCTACTCAGTTTTCACAGATTCTCTCATGTCTGCTGTTTTGCTTTTAACAACAAGCTTAACATAAACAATACAACAAAGAGGCACATTTTGAGATGGTAAAATCTGCTCCCCTCCAGGAATTTTCATAGGTTTACTAATTGATTACATTCTACCACTTAAATTGAATTTGTTGTTTTTTAGCCTGGTGAGAAACCTATGCTAACTGAGTAGCAAGATAATATTGAAATCTTTTCCCTCCACTTTATACTATATGTTTTAGTTGGACACTTTCTTTTGCTTTTTAATTTTAATTTTTTTTCAATTTTATTGAGATATAGTTGACATATAACTCTGTATAAGTTTAAGATGTACCACATGATCACTTTGCATAAATATATTGTGAAATGATTGACAGAATAAGTTTATATCCCTAGTACTTATTCGATAACTGGAAGTTTGTACTTTTAGACCACCTTTAATTTTTTATTTTTATTTTTACTTTATTTTTAAAATTTTGTTTATTTATTTTTCTAAGTTTATTTATTTTAGTTGGAGGCTAATTACTTTACAATATTGTAGTGGTTTTTGCCATATGTTGATATGAATCAGCCATGGGTTTACATGTGTTCCCCATCCTAAATCCACCTCCCACTTCCCTCTCCATCCCATCCCTCTGGGTCAGCCCAGTGCACCAGCCCTGAGCACCCTGACTCATGCATCAAACCTGGACTGGTGACCTGTTTCATATATCATAATATACATTCAACCACTTTTATTTATGGTCTCCTATCCCACCCCCACCCCCTGCCTCTGTTAATCCCAAATCTGGTCTGTTTCTCCTGAGTGTTTTTTTTTTTTCCCTTTAGGTTGCAAGATGTGGTTTTAAATCAGTCCTTTTTTTGAAATTGAAGTATAGTTGACATACAATATACTTATATCTTTCCTTCTCTCCTTTGGTTTTCACTTCTCTTCTTATCACAGCTATTTGTAAGGCCTCCCCAGACAGCCATTTTGCTTTTTTGCATTTCTTTTCCATGGGGATGGTCTTGATCCCTGTCTCCTGTATAATGTCATGAACCTCATTCCATAGTTCATCAGGCACTCCATCTATCAGATCTAGTCCCTTAAATCTATTTCTCACTTCCACTGTATAATCATAAGGGATTTGATTTATGTCATGCCTGAATGGTCTAGCGGTTTTCCCTACTTTCCTCAATTTAAGTCTGAATTTGGTAATAAGGAGTTCATGATCCGAGCCACAGTCAGCTCCTGGTCTTGTTTTTGTTGACTGTATAGAGCTTCTCTATCTTTGGCTGCAAAGAATATAATCAATCTAATTTTGGTGTTGACCATCTGGTGATGTCCATGTGTAGAGTCCTCTTCACTTGTGTTGTTGGAAGAGAGTGTTTGCTATGACCTGTGCATTTTCTTGGGAAAACTCTATTAGTCTTTGCTCTGCTTCATTGTGCATTCCAAGGACAAATTTGCCTGTTACTTCAGGTGTTTCTTGACTTCCTATTTTTGCATTCCAGTCCCTTATAATGAAAAGGACATCTTTTTTGGGTGTTAGTTCTACAAGGTCTTATAGGTCTTCATAGAAGAGTTCAAATTCAGCTTCTTCAGCATTACTGGCTGGGGCATAGACTTGGATTACCATGATATTTAATGGTTTGCCTTGGAAACGAACAGAGATCATTCTGTCGTTTTTGAGATTGCATCCAGGTACTGCATTTTGGACTCTTTTGTTGACCATGATGGCTACTGCATTTCTTCTGAGGGATTCCTGCCCACATTAGTAGATATAATGGTCATCTGAGTTAAATTCACCCATTCCAGTCCATTTTAGTTCGATGATTCCTAGAATGTCGACGTTCACTCTTGCCATGTCCTGTTTGACCACTTCCAATTTGCCTTGATTCATGAACCTGACATTCCAGGTTCCTATGCAATATTGCTCTTTACACCATCGGACCTTGCTTGTGTTACCAGTCACATCCACAACTGGGTATTGTTTTTGCATTGGCTCCATCCCTTCATTCTTTCTGGAGCTATTTCTCCACTGATCTCCAGTAGCATATTGGGCACCTACTGACCTGGGGAGTTCCTCTTTCAGTATGCTATCATTTTGCCTTTTCATACTGTTCATGGGGTTCTCAAGGCAAGAATACTGAAGTGGTTTGCCATTCCCTTCTCCAGTGGATCACATTCTGTCAGAAAGACTTCTTCAGAGATCAATGCAAAGAAATAGAGGAAAACAACAAAATGGGAAAGACTAGAGATCTCTTTAAGAAAATTAGAGATACCAAGGGAACATTTCATGCAAAGATGGGCTCGATAAAGGACAGAAATGGTATGGACCTAACAGAAGCAGAAGATATTAAGAAGAGGTGGCAAGAATACAGAGAAGAACTGTACAAAAAAAGATCTTCATGACCCGGATAATCACGATGGTGTGATCACTCACCTAGAGCCAGACATGCTAGAATGTGAAGTCAAGTGGGCCTTAGAAAGCATCGCTATGAACAAAGCTAGTGGAGGTGATGGAATTCCAGTTGAGCTATTTCAAATCCTGAAAGATGATGCTGTGAAAGTGCTGCACTCAATATGCCAGCAAATTTGGAAAACTCAGCAGTGGCCACAGGACTGGAAAAGGTCAGTTTTCATTCCAATCCCAAGGAAAGGCAATGCCACAGAATGCTCAAACTAGCACACAATTGCACTCATCTTACATGCTAGCAAAGAAATGCTCAAAATTCTCCAAGCCAGGCTTCAGTAATACATGAACCATGAACTTCCTGATGTTCAAGCTGGTTTTAGAAAAGGCAGAGGAACCAGAGATCAAATTACCAACATCCGCTGGATCATGGTAAAAGCAAGAGTTCCAGAAAAACACCTGTTTCTGCTTTATTGACTATGCCAAAGCCTTTGACTGTGTGGATCACAATAAACTGGAATATTCTGAGAGACAGGAATACCAGACCACCTGATCTGCCTCTTGAGAAATCTGTATGCAAGTCAGGAAGCAACAGTTAGAACTGAACATGGAAAAACAGTTCAGTTCAGTTCATTTCAGTCGCTCAGTCGTGTCTGACTCTTTGCGACCCCATGAATCGCAGCACGCCAGGCCTCCCTGTCCATCACCAACTCCCGGAGTTCACTCAGACTCACGTCCATCGAGTCAGTAATGCCATCCAGCCATCTCATCCTCTGTTGTCCCCTTCTCCTCCTGCCCCCAATCCCTCCCTGCATCAGAGTCTTTTCCAGTGAGTCAACTCTTCGCATGAGGTGGCCAAATTACTGGACTTTCAGCTTTAGCATCATTCCTTGCAAAGAAATCCCAGGGCTTTTCTTTCTAGAACCCCTATAATGTGAATGTTACTACACTTGATATTGTCCATGATGTTCCTTAAACTAACCTCATTTTTTGGTTTATTTTTTCTTCTTGTTGTTCAACTTGGGAAAATTCATTAACGTTTCTTCCAGATTTCTGATCCTTCTGTGGCATCTAATCCACTCTTCATTCTTTCTAGCTTGGTTTTCTTTACTATGTTCTGCAGCTCTGATTGTTTTTTTCTTATATTTTCTCTTCGTTGTAATTCTCAATCTGTTCCTTCATTCTTCCCTTGAGCTGTTTAAATTTTTATGATCATTACTTTGAATTTCTTACCTGGAAGGTTGTTTTCCTCTGTTTTTTGTAGTTCTTTTTATGAGAATTTTTGTTGTTCTTTCATTTGGACCATATTCCATTGTCTCCTCATTTTTCCTAATGCTCTGTATTAAATGTATTAGGTAAATCAGCTACATCTCCTAGTCTTAAAAGAGTGGTTTTGTGCAGAACATGTCCTGTGGGATCCAATAGTTTGTTCCCCTCAGTCACCAGAGCCAGGTGATCTAGCAGCGTCCTCTGTGTGGACTGTATTTGTCCTTCTGTTGTAGCAAGGCCACACTTGTTGCAAGGCCATGATTATGTGGGGCTGTCCCTGAAGCAGCTGCCTGTAAGGACTGGTCACAACTGTCACTAGTTCTCTGGTGTGCAAGGCTGGCCCTTGGAAGGACAGTGTTGCTGCCTAAGGCATCTGTTGGTTCTGGCAAGGTAGGGAGCCCCTTTAGAGTGTGACTCTGGTGCTTGCCAGGATTGATGCAGCACGGGGTTACAGGGAAGGGGCTCCACTGCTGGCTGAGGCTGCCAGCTAGGACTATGTAGATGGGGGACTGTTTTGGAGGGGCTCTGCTTTTGATTAAGAACAGCTACTGGTTCCTAGTGGAGTAGGGGGAGCCACTTTGGAGGAGCCCTGGCTGTCAGATCCATAGGTTAATACAGATCAGATTGAGTGGTGCTAATTGATTAGATGGGGAGAGAGAAATTACATCTGCCAGTGCTAGGACAGCTTGGTAGAGGATGAGCCATAAATAAACCAACAAAAAATGGTACCCATCAGCTTTTTGTATCCACAGAAAGTTCCAACAGATCCCTCTGCCCCTTAAGCACATTCTAAAATTAGTCAATGAATCTCCACCTATGACTCAGTTGCCTTTCATATTGCTGCCTCTGAGCTAGGACATGGTTGACTGAAGTTTTGCATCTACTTTTTAAGAGCAGAGTCTTGGTTTTCTGCAGCCCTCTGGCTCTCTTGGATATAAGCCCTGTGAGTTTCCAAAGCCAGATATTATGGAGGCTAGTACTCTTCCTGGTGCAATTTACCTGGCCTGGGGAACCCAAGTGCTGCATGGAGCCCTCAGTTCAGAGGAGCCTCTGAAGCTGTGGCATCTCTTTTGCATTATGGGTTGCAGTGCTGGGAGAGTGGGGCCTGGCCAGACTGTATCTCTACTCCTCCTACCTATCTCATTGTGGCTTTTACATTTTACTTGTGGAAATCTTTTGTTAGTCTTCAGGTCATTCTCAGAAATAGACTATCCATATACAGTTGTAATTTTGGTGTGTTCCTAGGAGGAGAACCCAGGATCTTCATACTCTACAATCTTGTTGACCCTCTTGAATATGACATATTTAAAGTTAGTTTTCATTCTTTCCCAATTCTCTTTAAACATTTTGATATCTCCAATTGTTTTTATAATTGATAAGAAAAATTCATTTTGCACACTCCAATAAAAATTGGAATTTCCCAGCAATGCTGTCTTACTCTGCAGTGTCATTTTTCTTAATAGGTACAACATTGGAGGAATTCAAGTTATAATTTTTTCCTCAAATCCCACACCAATAATTTCTGCCTGCTTGAATAAAACTATTCCATGGCCATTTACCCAGCTCTAGTTGTCATTGTAGATATGGTACTATGAATAGAAAAACATTATTCATTCGTTAAATCATTCCTTTTACTTCATTATCATCCCATACATATGCCATCATACTGGATAGGATTTTTAAAGACATTCTAAATGCTAATGATAGCTTTTTCTAACAGCACTTTGAGTATGCTAAATAGCTTGCAGTTTGCATCCCATCAAAAACGCAAAGCAACAGAAAGTATCACATTGAAAAAATATATTTTTTCAGTTCCATTATTAAAAGTACCAGTTAGTTCTAAGGTATACAATTGTCACAGACAACTGGCCTGGCCCTAAGAAAAAAATATCGTTCTTTATAGAACTGTAACTCTCTAAAAATAATCTTTAGATTTCCAAGATAAACAGTATATTCCCTTTCTTGAATTTCCCAATTCAGAAAAACAAAGTTGTTCTAATGTAATCTCAGAGCATCAGAGTATGGCTGATATTTCGTGATACATAAATACATTAAATATTAACATATCTTTTTCTACACGGAATTCCAGACCCTTATTAGCCCCTACCCTGGAAAACATATTTGATGTGGAAAAGATAAAATAACTGTCTTTAGGTATAATGTTATAGTTAGTGCATTTTTAGAATGGAGCAGGATCTGATACCTGTGATTTTTTAATTTAAAAATATTGCTTTTCTTTTGGGCTGAGTGGGTATTTGAAAGCTCATTATCAACATTTTGTTTTTAATTTTAGGTCCTTAATGGAATTAGTTAAGAGAATAAAAATAATTTCTTAGCGTTTACAATCATAAATTCAAATTTTTGTCTCATATAATGTAAAAAATAAAATGAGGAAAAAATTTACTGTTGTCTAATATATTTATTTATATTTTCTGTGCATCTGTTTGGCTTTTCTCTCTTTTAGAATAGTTGTTCAGGATTTGTTTTTGATAATTAGAGATTTTTCTTTAAGCTTCAAAAGTTATATAATACTTCATATTATATTTTAAATTCTTGTCAAATTTGGAAAACCTGTATAGTTTTTTCCCTATATATGTTGTAAGATAAAATGGAATTTTCTGCCTACTAGCTTCTGTTGTGCCTCTATCGTCTATATACTAATGGTGCTGGGTGAAATAATCTCTCTCCCTGCATTTATGTCATGATAGTTGAGTGACAGGATAACCAGGAGAATTCATCAAATTTTTCCTACACTGAGACAGTTAGCAATAGCTTAACTATCACCAGAATAATTGGCAAACACAAACATATCCCACTAAAACCAAACTAAATGTGTCACCTTATCTGTTACCTCTTCTGAACTGGATTCTAAAATTATCTAGAGCCATTCCAATATGAGGGAAAGTGACAACTATGTCAAATGACAACAGTAAAGCAATTTGGTGGCAAGTTTGATATCCTTTATTTAAGGGGAAAAAATTCATGAATTGGGAGAGTACATGCCTCACAAGCAGTAGATAGTCCTCTCGAGGGATTTTGGGCAAAAGTGAGTTTTACAGAGGATTAAAACCAGCAACATGGAAACTGCATCATTGGCTAGGAGGTCAGTGATTTCCTGGTAAGTCTAGTGAGCCATGTTTTGTAGGGTAAGATGAGCCAGCTAAAGTTGAGTTGGAAAATTGTGATTGGAGTATACATTTTCTTGACAGGGGCTTCCCGTAAATGTAGGTTGACTTAGATTTAGGTTTGTGACATGGTCAGGCCACTGGGGCAGCCTACATTCTGTGTGTTCGAATGTAGGAATTAACTCTATCAAGCAGAAATTCTAAGTACCATTGTTCTTTAAACAACTGGAGTTAAATTATCTTTTTAATGCCTTCATTTACTCTGTTTAAAAGCTAAGAGCTCCCAATACCTTCTCTTGATTGTAAGTTAAGTTTTTCTTGCTGCTGCTGCTAAGTTGCTTCAGTTGTCTCTGACTCTGGGCGACCCCAGAGACGGCAGCCCACCAGGCTCCCCCGTCCCTGGGATTCTCCAGGCAAGAACACTGGAGTGGGTTGCCATTTCCTTCTCCAACGCATGAAAGTGAAAAGTGAAAGTGAAGTCGCTCAGTCATGTCCGACTCCTAGTGACCCCATGGACTCCAGCCTACCAGGCTCTTCCATCAATGGGATAACTTTTTATAGGCTACAGCTCTGTATTTGAATTTTCTTTGTTTGGGTGGAAGATTTGTCAGAGACTGGTTTCCATTTTAGGCTCTTCACATCTCCATCCTACATTTTTCAATACTAATTGGTGATTACTAGAATAATATTCCCTACTTAAGCTTTGCCTGAGTGTTTCTGCTCAAATTATACATTTGTTACCATATATGAAGCTATAGTACCTCACTTTGTACAAAAATTACCCTTTATCTTTAGGATAAATTGCCCGATTAGATGGGGCCTCTGAGGGTAGGCTTTTCTAGGTAAGTTCAGTTCAGTTCAGTTCAGTTCAGTTCAGTCTCAGTCGTGTCCGACTCTTTGCAGCCCCATGAATAGCAGCACGCCAGGCCTCTCTACCCATCATCAACTCCCAGAGTTCACCCAAACTCACGTCAAACGAGTGGGTGATGCCATCCAGCCATCTCATCCTCTGTCGTCCTCTTTTCTTCCTGCCCCCAATCCCTCCAAGCATCAGAGTCTTTTCCAATGAGCCAACTCTTCGCATGAGGTGGCCAAAGTACTTGAGTTTCAGCTTTAGCATCATTCCTTCCAAAGAAATCCCAAGGCTGAGCTCCTTCAGAATGGACTGGTTGGATCTCCTTGCAGTCCAAGGAACTCTCAAGAGTCTTCTCCAACACCACAGTTCAAAAGCATCAATTCTTTGGCACTCACCTTTCTTCACAGTCCAACTCTCACACCCATACATGACCACTGTAAAAACAATAGCCTTGACTAGACGGACTTTGTTGGCAAAGTAATGTCTCTGTTTTTGAATATGCTATCTAGGTTGGTCATAACTTTCCTTCCAAGGAGTAAGTGTCTTTTAATTTCATGGCTGCAATTACCATCTGCAGTGATTTTGGAGCCCCCAAAAATAAAATCTGACACTGTTTCTACTGTTTCCCCATCTATTTCCCATGGAGTGATGGGACCAGATGCCATGATCTTCATTTTCTCAATATTGAGCTTTAAGCCAACTCTTTCACTCTCTTCTTTCACTTTCATCAAGAGGCTTTTTAGTCCTCTTCACTTTCCGCCATAAGGGTGGTATCATCTACATATCTGAGGTTATTGATATTTCTCCCGGCTATCTTGATTCAAGCTCGTGCTTCTTTCAGCCCAGCGTTTCTCATGATGTGCTCTACATAGAAGTTAAAGAAGCAGGGTGACAATATACAGCCTTGACATACTCCTTTTCCTATTTGGAACCAGTCTGTTGTTCCATGTCCAGTTCTAACTGTTGCTTCCTGATCTGCAAACAAATTTCTCAAGACGCAGGTCAGGTGGTCTGGTATTCCCATCTCTTTCAGAATTTTCCACAGTTTATTGTGATCCACACAGTCAAAGGCTTTGGCATAGTCAATAAAGCAGAAATAGATGTTTTTCTGGAACTCTCTTGCTTTTTCCATGATCCAGCGGATGTTGGCAATTTGATCTCTGGTTCCTCTGCCTTTTCTAAAACCAGCTTGAACATCTGGAAGTTCATGGTTCACCAATTGCTGAAGACTGGCTTGGAGAATTCGGAGCATTAATTTACTACCGTGTGAGATGAGTGCAATTGTGTGGTAGTTTGAGCATTCTTTAGCATTGCCTTTCTTTGGGATTTGAATGAAAACTGACCTTTTCCAGTCCTGTGGCCACTGCTGAGTTTTCCAAATTTGCTGGCATATTGAGTGCAGCACTTTCACAGCATCATCTTTCAGGATTTGAAATAACTCAACTGGAATTCCATCACCTACACTAGCTTTGTTTGTAGTGATGCATTCTAAGGCCCACTTGACTTCACATTCCAGGATGTCTGGCTCTAGGTGAGTGATCACACCATCATGATTATCTTGATCATGAAGCTCTTTTTTTCATACAGTTCTGCTATGTATTCTTGCCACCCCTTCTTAATATCTTCTGCTTCTGTTAGGTCCATACCATTTCTGTCCTTTTTCGAGCCCATCTTTGCATGAAATGTTCCCTTGGTATCTCTAATTTTCTTGAAGAAATCTCTAGTCTATCCCATTATGTTGTTTCCTCTACTTCTTTGTACTGATCACTGAGGAAGGCTTTCTTATCTCTTCTTGCTACTCTTTGGAACTCTGCATTCAGATACTTATATCTTTCCTTTTCTCCTTTGCTTTTCATCTCTCTTATTTTCACAGCTATTTGCAAGGCCTCCCCAGACAGTCATTTTGCTTTCTTGCATTTCTTTTCCATGGGGATGATCTTGATCCCTGTCTCCTGTACAATGTCAAGAACCTCTGTCCACAGTTCATCAGGCACTCTATCAGATCTAGTCCCTTAAATCTATTTCTCACGTCCACTGTGTAATCATAAGAGATTTGATTTAGGTCATACCTGAATGTTCTAGTGATTTCCCTACTTTCTTCAATTTAAGTCTGAATTTGGCAATAAGGAGCTCTTGATCTGAGCCACAGTCAGCTCCCAGTCTTGTTTTTGCCATCTTTCTAAATTCCATATATATGTGTTAGTATACTGTATTGGTGTTCTTTCTGGTTTACTTCACTCTGTATAATCAGCTCCAGTTTCATCCATCTCATTAGAACTGACTCAAATGTATTCTTTTTAATGGCTGAGTAATACTCCATTGTGTATATGTACCACAGCTTTCTTATCATCCATTCATCTGCTGATGGACATCTAGGTTACTTCCATGTCCTGGCTATTATAAACAGTGCTGTGATGAACATTGGGGTATACGTGTCTCATTCAATTCTGGTTTCCTCGGTGTGTATGCCCAGCAGTGGGATTTCTGTGTCATAAGGCAGTTCTATTTCCAGTTTTTTTAAGGAAACTCCACACTCTTCTTCATAGTGGCTGTACTAGTTTGCATTCTCCACAGCCTCTCCAGCATTTATTGCTTGTAGACTTTTGGATTGCAGCCATTCTAACTGGTGTGAAATGGTACCTCATTGTGGTCTTGATTTATATTTCTCTGATAATGAGTGATGTTGAGCATCTTTTCATGTGTTTGTTAGCCATCCGTATTTCTTCTTTGGAGAAATGTCTATTTAGTTCTTTGGTCCATTTTTTGATTGGGTCGTTTATTTTTCTGGAATTGAGCTGCATAAGTTGCTTGTATATTTTTAAGATTAGTTGTTTGTCAGTTGCTTCATTTGCTATTATTTTCTCTCATTCCGTAAGATGTCTTTTCACCTTGCTTATAGTTTCCGTTGTTGTGCAGAAGCTTTCAATTTTAATTAGATCCCATTTGTTTATATTTGCTTTTATTTCCAGAATTCTGGGAGGTGGATCATAGAGGATCCTGCTGTGATTTATGTCAGAGAGTGTTTTCCCTATGTTCTCTAGGAGTTTTATAGTTTCTGGTCTTACGTTTATTTCTTTAATCCATTTTGAGTTTATTTTTGTGTATGGAGTTAGAAAGTGTTCTAGTTTCATTCTTTTACAAGTGGTTGACCAGTTTTCCCAGCACCACTTGTTAAAGAGATTGTCTTTTTTCTCCATTGTATATTCTTGCCTCCTTTGTCAAAGATAAGGTGTCCATAGGTGTGTGGATTTATCTCTGGGCTTTCTTTTTTGTTCCATTGATCTATATTTCTGTATTTGTGCCAGTACCATACTGTCTTGATGACTGTGGCTTTGTATTAGTGCCTGAAGTCAGGCAGGTTGATTCTTCCAGTTCCATTCTTCTTTCTCAAGATTGCTTTGACTATTCAAGGTTTTTTGTATTTCCATACAAATTGTGAAAGTATTTGTTCTAGCTCTGTGAAAAATACTGTTGGTAGCTTGATAGGGATTGCATTGAGTCTGTAGATTGCTTTGGGTAGTATATTCGTTTCACTATATTGATTCTTGTGATCCATTAACACGGTATATCCTCTTTGATTTCTTTCACCAGTTTTTCATAGTTTTCTATATATAGGTCTTTAGTTTCTTTAGGTAGATATATTCCTAAGTATTTTATACTTTTCGTTGCAATGGTGAATGGAATTGTTTCCTTAATTTCTATTTCTACTTTCTCATTATTAGTGTATAGGAATGCAAGGGATTTCTTTGTGTTGATTTTATATCCCACAACTTTACTATATTTATTGATTAGCTATAGTAATTTTCTGTTGGAGTCTTTCTATTGGTTTTCTATGTAGAGGATCATGTCATCTGCAAACAGTGAGAGTTTTACTTCTTCTTTTCCAATTTGGATTCCTTTTATTTCTTTTTCTGCTCTGATTGCTCTGGTCAAAACATCCAGAACTATGTTGAATAATAGTGGTGAAAGTGGACACCCTTGTGTTGTTCCTGACTTTAGGGGAAATGCTTTCAATTTTTCACCATTGAAGATAATGTTTGCTATGGGTTTGTCATATATAGCTTTTATTTTGTTTAGATATGTTCCTTCTATTCCTGCTTTCTGGAGAGTTTTTATCATAAATGGATGTTGAATTTTGTCAAAGGCTTTCTCTGCATCTATTGAGATAATCATATTGTTTTATTTTTCAATTTGTTAATGTGGTGAATTACATTGATTGATTTGTGGATATTGAAGATTCCTTGCATCCCTGGGATAAAGCCCACATGATCATGGTGTATGATCTTTTTAATGTGTTGTTGGATTGTGATTGCTAGAATTTTGTTAAGGATTTTTGCATCTATGTTCATCAGTGATATTGGCCTGTAGTTTTCTTTTTTTGTGGCATTTTTGTCAGGTTTTGGTGTTAGGGTGATGGTGGCCTCATAGAATGAGTTTGGAAGTTTACCTTCCTCTGCAATTTTCTGGAAGACTTTGAGTAGTATAGGTATTAGCTCTTCTCTAAATTTTTGGTAGAATTCAGCTGTGAAGCTGTCTGGACCTGGGCTTTTGTTTGCTGGAAGATTTCTGATTACAGTTTCAATTTCCATGCTTGTGATGGGTCTGTTAAGATTTTCTATTTCTTCCTGGTTCAGTTTTGGAAAGTTGTACCTTTCTAAGAATTTTTCCATTTCTTCCATGTTGTCAATTTTATTGGCATATAATTGCTGGCAGTAGTCTCTTATGATCCTTTGTATTTCTGTGCTGTCTGTTGTGATCTCTCCATTTTCATTTCTAATTTTATTGATTTGATTTTTCTCCCTTTGTTTCTTGATGAGTCTGGCTAATGGTTTGGCAATTTTATTTATCCTTTCAAAGAACCAGCTTTTGGCTTTGTTGATTTTTGCTATGGTCTCTTTTCTTTCTTTTGCATTTGTTTCTGCCCTAATTTTTAAGATTTCTTTCCTTCTGCTAACCCTGGGGTTCTTCATTTCTTCCTTTTCTAGTTGCTTTAGGTGTAGAGTCAGGTTATTTATTTGACTTTTTTCTTATTTCTTGAGGTATGCCTGTATTGTTATGAACTTTCCCGTTAGCACTGCTTTTGTTGTGTCCCACAGGTTTTGGGGTGTTGTGTTTTCATTTTCATTCGTTTCTATGCATATTTTGATTTCTTTTTTGATTTGTGATTTGTTGGTTTTTCAGAAGCGTGTTGTTCAGCCTCCATATGTTAGAATTTTTAATAGTTTTTCTCCTGTAATTGATATCTAATCTTAATGCATTATGGTCAGAAAAGATGCTTAGAATAATTTCAATTTTTTTTGAATTTACCAAGGCTAGATTTATGGGCCAGGATGTTATCTATCCTGAAGAAGTTTCCGTGAGCACTTGAGAAAAAGGCGAAATTCATTGTTTTGGGGTGAAATGTCCTATAGATATCAATTAGGTCTAACTGGTCTATTGTATCATTTAAAGTTTGTGTTTCCTTGTTAATTTTCTGTTTTGTTGATCTATCCATAGGTGTGAGTGGGGTATTAAAGTCTCCCACTTCACACAAGGGTCCCCTTAATTTCCCCTTTCATACTTGTTAGCATTTGTCTTACATATTGCAGTGCTCCTATGTTGGGTGCATATATATTTATAATTGTTATATCTTCTTCTTGGATTGATCCTTTGATCATTATGTAGTGTCCCTCTTTGTCTATTTTCACAACCTTTGTTTTAAAGTTTATTTTATCTGATATGAGTATTGCTACTCCTGCTTTCTTTTGGTCTCTATTTGCATGGAATATCTTTTTCCAGCCCTTCACTTTCAGTCTGTATGTAGCCCTTGTTTTGAGGTGGGTCTCTTGGAGACAACATATGTAGGGGTCTTGTTTTTGTATCCATTCAGCCAGTCTTTGTCTTTTGGTTGGGACATTCAATCCATTTACGTTTAAGGTAATTATTGATAAGTATGATCCTTTGCCATTTACTTTATTGTTTTGGGTTCAAGTTTATACACCCTTTTTGTGTTTCCTGTCTAGAGAAGATCCTTTAGCATTTGTTGGAGAGCTGGTTTGGTGGTGCTGAATTCTCTCAGCTTTTGCTTATCTGTAAAGCTTTTGATTTCTCCTTCATATTGGAATGAGATCCTTGCTGGGTACAGTAATCTGGGCTGTAGGTTATTTTCTTTCATCAGTTTAAGTATGCCTTGCCATTCCCTCCTGGCCTGAAGAGTTTTTATTGAAAGATCAGCTGTTATCCTTATGGGCATCCCCTTGTGTGTTGTTTGTTGTTTTTCCCTTGCTGCTTTTAATATTTGTTCTTTGTGTTAGATATTTGTTAATTTTATTAATATGTGTCTTGCGGTGTTTTGCCTTGGGTTTATCCTGTTTGGGACTCTCTGTGTTTCTTGGACTTGGGTGATTATTTCCTTCCCTACTTTAGGGAAGTTTTCAACTATTATATCCTCAAATATTTTCTCATGGTCTTTCTTTTTGTCTTCTTCTTCTGGGACTCCTATGATTCAAATGTTGGGGCATTTCATATTGTCCTGGAGGTCTCTGAGATTGTCCTCATTTCTTTCAAATTTGTTTTTCTTTTTTTCTCTCTGATTCATTTATTTCTACCATTCTATCTTCTATTTCACTAATCCTATCTTCTGCCTCTGTTATTCTACTATTTGTTGCCTCCAGAGTGTTTCTGATCTCATTTATTGCATTATTCATTATATACTGACTCTTTTTATTTCTTCTAGGTCCTTGTTAAACCTTTCTTGCATCTTCTCAATCCTTGCCTCCAGGCTGTTTATCTGTGATTCCATTTTGATTTCAAGATTTGGATCATTTTCAATATAATTATTTGGAATTCTTTACCAGGTAGATTCCCTATCTCTTCCTCTTTTGTTTGGTTTGGTGGGCTTTTATCCTGTTCCTTTACCTGCTGGGTATTCCTCTGTCTCTTCATCTTGGTTATATTGCTGTGTTTGGGGTGGCCTTTCTGTATTCTGGCAGTTTGTGGAGTTCTCTTTATTATGGAGTTTCCTCGCTATGGGTGGGGTTGTATCAGTGGCTTGTCAAGGTTCCTTGGTTAGGGAAGCTTGTGTCAGAGTTCTGGTGGCTGGAACTGGATTTTTTCTCTCTGGAGTGCAATGAAGTATCCAGTAATGATTTATGAGATGTCAATAGCTTTGGAGTAACTTTAAGCTGCCTGTACATTGAAGCTCAGGGGTGTATTCCTGTGTTGCTGCAGAATTTGGTGGTATGTCTTGCTCTGGAAATTACTGGCCCTTGGATGGTGCTTGGTTTCAGTCTAGGTATGGGGGTGTTTGATTAGCTCCTATTGATTAATGTTCCCTGGAGTCAGGAGTTCTCTGATGTTCTCAGGATTTGGACTTAAGCCTCCTGCTTCTGGTTTTCAGTCTTATTTTTACAGTAGCCTCAGGACTTCTCCATCTATACAGCACTGATGATAAAACATCTAGGTTAAAGATGAAAAGTTTCTCCACATTGAGGGACACCCAGAGAGGTTCACTGAGCTACATGGAGAAGAGAAGAGGGAGGGGGGAGCTGGTGGTGACTGGAATGAGATGAAGTGGGATCAAAAGAGAAGAGAGCAAGCTAGCCAGTAATCACTTCCTTATGTGCACTTCACTGTCTGGACCGCTCAGAGATGTTCACGGAGTTACACAGAGAGGAGGAGAGGGAGGAAGGAGACAGAGGTGGCCAGGAGGATAAAAGAGGGAAATGGGGAAATGAAAAGGAGAGAGACAGATCCAGCCAGGAATCAGTTCCCTAAGTGTTCTCTACCGTCTGGAACACACAGAGATTCACAGAGTTGGGTAGAGAAGAGAAGGGGGAGGGAGGAGACAGAGGCAACCTGGGGGAGAAAAAGGAGAGTCCAAAGGAGGAGAGAGTGGTCAAGCCAGTAATCTCGCTCTCAAGTAAAAATGGGTACTGAAGATTGAGTTTTTAAAGGTACAAAATTGATAACAAATACCAAAAAGCAAAGATTAAAAATCTAGAGTAGAGGCTGGATTTTCAAAAATACAATATTAAAGAAAAGAAGAGGAAGAGGAAAGAAAAAAAAAGTCAGAAGAATTATTAAAAAACAACAACCACACAAAAAAATTTATGGTGTTTGCTTTAAAAATAGGGTCTTTTTTTGAAAAGTAGTAGTAGGTTATAAAAATAAAAATTAAAGGAGAAATAGGGGACTTAAAAATTAAAAAATGTAAAAAAAAAGAAGAAAAAGAAAAGAAGAAAAAACAAAGAAACAAAAAAAAAAGATCATAAGAATAGTAAAGGTATATCTGGGACTTTCTCTGGTGTTGTTGTGGGCAGTGTGGGGTCAGTTCATTTTCGGATAGTTCCTTGATCTGGCTTATATTTCTCAAGATTTAATGGCCCCTTCCTATGTAGTTGGTACTAACGACAGGGTTTTAATCTATTGCACCTGTCACTTCCGAGGCGGTTCCCTCTGTTTTAGATTCTTCTGTTTGCTGGTCTCTTCAGTGTCTGTTTTCCCCCCTGACACAAGGGGGGCGGTGGTGGACACATTTTTTTTTAGTCTCACTTATTCTGTTGTGCTGTGGGGAGGGAGGGATGCTGCAAACAAATAACACTGGTGTGTGCTCGCAGTGTCTCAGCCACGCTGGGCCTGCCCCCGCTCATGGCGCATACTGCTAAGGCTCTAGGTTGCCCCACGGGGAACAATCTGAGCTTGGCCCTGCACTGCATGCACCTTCCAGGTCAAGCCGCTCAGGCTCAGACACTCAGGTAGTCCTCAGAGGCGCAGACTCTGTTGGGCCTGCATTTTGTGCCCTTCCCAGGTCTGAACAGCTCGGGTGTTTGGCGAGCGCGGTTGCTGCAACTTATCACCTTTCCATCCCTGCTGCTCAGTTTTCTGGGTGTACAACTGGCGCCCCTTCTTAAGCAGATGGTGACTGTCCAGAACCCCAAGAAGTCTTAGTTAGCAAAGAAGCCTGCTTGCAATTTGGTAGTTAATGTCTCTCTGGGGCTGCGATTGCCCCCTTCTGGCCCTTCCGGTTCTGGCTGCCTGTTACCGGAGGGGGATGGTCTGCAGCCGGCTAATTCTGTTCCGTTCTTTGTTCTGTGTGTGGTCCTGGTGGTATCTTATGTTACTGGTGGTGTCTTATGTTAGAGCTCTTTGCGTGGTAGCTATCCCACAGTCTGGTTTCCTAGCCCAAGTCAGTTTGCTCTGGTTACACTCAGGGCATTCCGGCCCGATTGTTAAAAAGCACTGCAGCCCATGCCTCCCTGCCCAGCCCCCGCTTGCTAGTGGCAAATGCAGGCATCTGCGCTGCTTCTCCGCTGGGGGAGTTACTGTTGGGCTTGTAATCTGTTGGTTTTCATTATTTATTTATTTTTCCTCCCTGTTATGTTGCCCTCTGTGCTTCCAAGGCTCGCCACAGACTCAGCAGTGAGAATGTTTCCTGGTGTTTGGAAACTTCCCTCTTTTTAAGACTCCCTTCCTAGGACAGAGCTTCCTCCCTATCTCTTTTGTCTCTTTTTTCATCTTTTATATTTTTTCCTACCTGTTTTTGAAGACAATGATCTGCTTTTCTGGGTGCCTGATGTCCTCTGCCAACATTCAGAAGTTGTTTTGTGGAATTTACTCAGCGTTTAAATGTTCTTTTGATGAATTTGTGAGGGAGAAAGTGGTCTCTCCGTCCTATTCCTCCACCATCTTAGGACTGCCTCCTCATTCTGTCATTTTTGAGATTGCATCCAAGTACCGCATTTAGGACTCTTTTGTTGACCATGATATCTACTCCATATCTTCTAAGGGATTCCTGCCCGGAGTAGTAGATATAATGGACATCTGAGTTAAATTCACCCATTCCAGTCCATTTTAGTTTGCTGATTCCTAGAATGTCGATGTTCACTCTTGCCATCTCCTGTTTGACTACTTCTAATTTGCCTTGATTCATGGACCTGACATTCCAGGTTCCTATGCAATATTGCTCTTTACAGCATCGGACCTTGCTTCTGTCACCAGTCACATCCACAACTGGGTATTGTTTTTGCTTTGGCTCCATCCCTTCATTCTTTCTGGAGCTATTTCTCCATTGATCTCCAGTAGCATATTGGGCACCTACTGACCTTGGGACCCACTCCAGTGTTCTTGCCTGGAGAATCCCAGGGACAGCGGAGCCTGGTGGGCTGCCATCTATGGGGTCACAGAGTCAGACACAACTGAAGCGACTTAGCAGCAGCAACCGACCTTGGGAGTTCCTCTTTCAGTATCCTATCATTTTGCTTTTTCATACTGTTCATGGGGTTCTCAAGGCAAGAATACTGAAGTGGTTTGCCATTCCCTCCTCCGGTGGACCACATTCTGTCAGACCTCTCCACCATGACCCACCTGCCTTGGGTGGCCCCAAGGGCATGGCTTAGTTTCATTGAGTTAGACAAGGCTGTGGTCCTAGTGTGATTAGATTGACTAGTTTTTGGTGAGTATGGCTTCAGTGTGCCTGCCCTCTGATGCCCTCTTACAACACCTATCGTCTTGCTTGGGTTTCTCTTACCTTGGATGAGGGGTATCTCCTCACTGCTGCCCCTCCTGACCTTGAATGTGGAGTAGCTCCTATAGGCCCTCCTACGCCCACGCAGCCACTGCTCCTTGGACGTGGGGTTGCTCCTCTCGGCCGCCGCCCTTGACCTCGGGTATGGGGTAGCTCCTCCCGGCTGCTGCCCCAGGCCTCAGGCATGGGGTGGCTCCTCCGGCTGACACCCTTGACCTCGGATGCGGTTCCTGTGCTGTCCCAGCCTGGCACTCTCGGCCATTGCCCCTGACCTCGGACATGAGGTAGCTCCTCTTGGCCGCTGCCCCTTGGACATGGGGTCCTCCCGGCTTCTGCCCCTGACCTCGGATGTGGGGTAAGTCCTCTTGGCCCCTCCTGCGCCGTCCCAGCCTGGCACTCTAGGCCATTGCCCCTGACCTCAGACGTGAGGTAGCTCCTCTTGGCTGCTGCCCCTCGGGCATGGGGTCCTCCCGGCTTCTGCCCCTGACCTCGGACGCGGGGTAGCTCCTCTTGGCCGCTCTTGTGCGCCATCACAGCTGCCCGTGCTTGTAAAGGGAAGCCAAATACCATCACTAGTGAAAAAATATAAGCTTTGGACAATTGTATGATTGGATAACTTAGATGTCATAAGGCTTAAAAATTTATAATTTAAGTTTTTATTTTGCTTTATATTTGATTACCAACAGTATCTAATAGAGAGTGACAACAATGATTTTTATTAACCATAAATTATAAAGGTCTCTTCTTATTTCCCCCATAGGAGTACCATAGCTCCCAATTAAATTTAAAACTCAGTGCAATGATAAAGTCTGCTCAGGCTCCTCTGAGTTCTTTTTCAACTAGACCTCAACTATTAGAGTTCTATGTTCATGTGTGCATTGTCAAATTTTAGTCAGAATCCTAATTAGTTTAACAAGAATCCCCCATCCTCTGTATTTGATCACTCTTGATATATAGTTGGGTCCCTTATGTGTCACCCTCTCCTGAATGATATCTAATCAATCATCCTGGCCTGCCTTCAGCAGGAATCCTGTTAAGTCAGTTTAACCAGAATCACCCCTTACCTATGATGTTTCCTCTAGGTAATTTTTCACCCACTTGATCACAACTTGTTCCTTGACTATATTTCCCATTTTTTCTTGTATTCAGGGTTGAACCCAATCTTTCTCCCTCATTATAATATCCCTGTACCTATCACAATAGTTCCCCTTTGAATAAAATCTTCCTTACTATCTTTAGCAAGTATCATGAATAATTTTGTCTTTTAAAAAAGTACAATAGAAAAGCAAGGATATTTTGTGGGCATTTGGAATTAAAAAGGGAAAAACACACACATATAACAGCAAAAAATTATTATTTATCTAAGATTTTTTGTTTCTATAATAAAGTATTCATTCTGTATTCCAGACTTTCCTACACACACTGAATGGATTTCCCAAATCACTGTCCTGTTTAATGTCATTGACGATTATCCTTTAGCCTCTAAAGTTCTGCCAGGTTTGAAATAGCTTGAATCAAACATTGGTTCAAGGGGTTTAATATAAAGAAGTTGAATCAGAGTTTCATAACTGAATCTAGATTCAACATCATAGAACTAAGAAAATGTTTAGTTATATTTTCTAGCATCTATCTACCAGAATATATTATAAAGATGGGTATCCTTATCATGATTAATAAATTTAAGAGTAAATAAAGTCATAATTAAATTGCTGGCAGAAATGTTTCCAATAAAATCTTTGTGACATCTATTTTTGTGTATTTCAAAAACTGCGTTTGTTTCAAAATGTATCCTTAGGATTCCTGGTCCTGAATTTTTCTAGAATAATCTGATTGGATTAGCATAAATACACAGCAAATATTCAATGAATCATAATACTTATATGGAGTTACAGAAATATTACTTCAAATCTAATAACTTCTAGTACATTATCCCACATTCAGCTATTATAACAAAATGAAATGGTTGTTTCTGAAAAATTCTAGAAAAGACATTGCAATTCAAAACATTTTAAATAACCTTTTCTTTCTGTATTTTTCTGATTACAAAAGTGATATACGAAAAAGCTTAGGAAGGGGATTTTTTAAATTAAAACTTTCTTGGTTTGATTGTCCAGACGTTAAGAATCTACCTGCAATGCAGGAGACCTGGGTTTAATTCCTGGGTTGGAAGATCCCCTGGAGGAGGGCATGGCAAATCACTCCAGCATTCCTGCCTGGTCCCCATGGACAGAGAAGCCTGGCAGGCTACAGTCCATGGGACTGCAAAGAGTTGGACACGACTAAGCACATGTTTCTTGGTGAGATTTGAAGAAACATAAGCTTCTTGAATCAAACATTAAAATTCAGTTTGTTATTTGAGGAATTTCTACCTTTGAAAATAATCCTTGTGTTCTTAATATACCAATATAGAGAAATTGTTCTCTTTAAGAATTAAAATTTTGCATAAGACAGCACCTAGGATACACTTTCATTGTAGTATGGTTTTTAGCAAATGCAGTGATTTTCTAAAGGAAATTTCAGTCAAAATGAAAGTAGGCTTAGAAAAATATCTTGATCTTGAAAATTATGAGGCTCTATTTGTAGTTGCTTTGCAACTAGCTTCACCTTTCTCTGGCTCCATTTCTTCATTTTTTTAAATGATAAAATTATCTGCCATGGCCAGTTTATAAAAAAGTGCTATCAGTAACAGATGAGTTAAAGATTAAAAAATGTTTTGAAATGATTTTAAGGAAAAAAAATGAACAACCACATTCTTTCTTTTAATTTTAGTTGCAATATTGGTTATGTTACTTTTGTTACTTGGAGCAAACATTCTATTTACTAATCTCATTATGCAAATCTAAAAAGTTACAGCAAATGTCCTTAGAGTACAAACATCCAGTAGACAAGAACTAGTACTTTTCCTCAACATGCAAACCACTATAAGATATAAAAGAAACACAAGATCTCAGGAGTTGAGTTTATGCTCTACCACTTAATAATTATTATGATCTTGGGCAATTCACATTACCAGTAAAGATCTTGATTGCCTCATCTTAAAAAATGGGGATAACTGCCACCTTCCAAACTACCTCAAAAAAGTATTAGAAGGTGTAAATGAAGTGATGTATGAGAAAGCATGTTGTGTTCTCCAAAGTGCAGTCCTAACATAAGGGGATTTCAACTCTACAGTTAAAATACTCTATTGCATATTGTACTCTATGGTGGAAATATTACAGAGATTCTGAATTTTATTTTCTTTTCTCTGAAGGTTACTTTTTAAAATATGGGTAAATAGTAGATTTGTCTGAACTCAAAAACTAAATTCAGAAACATTAGTTCTTCTAGCTTTCAATTGGTGGCTTGAATTCTGTCTTATGTGTACATTGTTCAAAAGTCAGTCGGAGATTTAAGTTGACCTTGTATATAGAATTAGATAGAGCTCTTTATTTATGTTTTTTTTTTCTTTTATGGAATTTTCTCCCCTACTTTTCAGATGCTGTAATTATCCCAGATTTTGTTTTCTGGTTAAGCCAGGAAAGCTGTCAGGTTTCTATGTGTATTTTGGTCTTCAAGCACTAGACTTGAACTTCTTTTCAGGCTAAACGCCATACAAAATGGGATACTCATTACTATTCCTTCTATCCAGCTGTCAACTCTCTCTATAATCTTTCTTCACCATAACCTTACTAGAATGTGAAACCGTATTGAAGTCAGAGACAGGGCATTCTGAATAGGGGCAGGAAACACATTTCACTCAGGCGAGAAAAATCTCAGTGGAAGAAACCCTTGCTTTGGCAGGTTAGTGGAAAAAGCAGAGACTTGCCTGAAAGAACAGATTGCTACTGGCAATTCCCAAACCCACCAATAGTTACTGGAGAGGTGTGGGCACTAAGAAACCATCTGAATTATTTTTTTTTACCAGGTTTAAAGTGAGGAATGGATTCAGAATTCTTTTCTGGATCAATGATACTTTGGTTCCTATGTTTCTGTTTATGTAGTAAACACATAAATAACAACTGGCTAGTAGTGAGAGTGGCACAGCAGTAAAGAATCCACTTGCAGTGCAGAAGATCTGAGTTAGATCCCTGGGTCAGGAAGATTCCCTGGAGAAGGAAATGGCAACTCACTTCAGTATTCTTGCCTGGGAAGTGTCATGGAAAGAGGAGATGGCAGGCTACAAGTCCATGGGGTCACAAAGAGTTGGATATAATTTAGCAACTAAACAAGTGACATTTCCATAGACTCCTCAAAATGTAAGGTCTGGAACAGAATTCTTCCTTTCCTCTCTGTCTCTCTCTCTCTCTCTCTCTCTCTCTCTCTTTTTTTTTTCCACTGCAAGTTCATTATTCATTAATATCCCTACCTATAGTTTATAGACAACCCAGAAAATTCCATTCAAATTTTCAAGTTGCATAACATCCAAAATCACTACCTGAGTGTAAAACGATGCAGGCTTGCTGCACAGAGGGCTCAGAGTTTTGTAAACCATAAGCTTTGACTGTGGAAATGGGGATTTTCTGATGTACGATTTACCACTTCACACCTAGCCCCCATCCCCAGTACATGACATCTTTGTTTACAGCCTATTTTTGGAAGCTTCCATTTCCTGTTTGAACACATTCCTTTAACTATACCCCCATCCCTTAAATCACTCTACTTTCATCTATTTGTTCAGGCAAAATTTTAGGACTTCTCTCTTCTTTCCTTCAACTGAATCTCTTGCTTCTACTTCTAAAATGAATCCTGAATATAACACTTGTGTTTACACCTACCCATTATCAAGCCACAACATCTTTCACCTTGAGTACTGTAACATCTTCTTGTAGAAGCCTGCCCATTTCTACTGTGGATCATCTTTGTTCTACTCTTCACAAAGTAGGCAGAATTACATACATTTTAAATTTTTTTTAGTAAATACTTGGCAGATAAAAAATAAATATATGTAAATTATAAAGAATCACACAAGAGTATCACCTATGTACCTACTACCCAAGTTAAGAAAACAAAACAAAACAAAACAGTGTCTCTGTAGTTTCTTTTCTGATCTCATGCCTTGTTCTCTTAACTCTGAGGTAATTTACTATGCTGAATTTTGAGTTTGCCATTTCCTCTCATTGATTTTTGCTTATTACAGACTGTGATCTTACTACCCTACCATCAATAAGTGGAGTTTATTTACCCTCCCTTAGATGATGGACTAGTGTTTGTGACTTGCTGAACCATTATATGGTAACAGTAACATTCTGTGACAAATCAGCTTAGTTTTGAAAAAGTCTTGAGGAGTTTTTGTTTGTTTTCTGCCTCTTGACATACTCCTTTTCTTGCCGTTCTCTCTTAGGACACATCCTCTCAGAATCCAGTTGACATGTTGTGAAAAGTTTACGACATGTGAAGTTTTATGCATTCTCTTTGAAAGACAGTCCTCGGGGAGCCCAGTCTTTGAGTTGAAACAGTTCTTGCAACAGATATGAATGAAAAACACTTCAGATGACTTCAGTCCCAGATTGTTCAAATTATCCTAGCCATTCAAGTCTTTCAAGTTGAGGCTCCAGCTATCTCAGAGGAAAGCTAAGCCATCCCTACTGTGCCTTGCCTGAATTCTTGTCCCACAAAATCCATGAACATAAAAACGATATCTACTTTTTGTCACCATGTTGGGCAAGACTTTTATGTACGATTTATAACCTGAACATCTTTTTATTCAGCAATCTCTCTACTGTTCTACCACTTTTCTCAGCTGTCATGCTTTTACTGAACTATATTTGGCAGAATCTCCTTTAGTTAGATTCAGTCAGTAGCAAATGTTCTCTATCTTCCTTTCCACTCTCAAGAAGTAGAGATTATATCATTCTCATATCCCTTTTTCCTTATTGTCTTTTGTGTTCCAAATCTGGATAATCTCTTGGCATATATCTTCTAGTTTACTGATTCTCTGCTAAGCTGAGTCAAATCTGATATCTTGTCCATAAGTCATTATTTTGTATTATTATATTTAGTTATACAGATATTTTCCAGCCTGCTTGACTAATTTTATAGTCTTTTACTGGGTAATAACATTTTCAAAAGTTTAAAAAATTATTTAAAATTTCAAATATACAGCACATATTTTGAAGCTTAGAATTCTACTATCTGAAGACATTGCATGTGTGATTTGCTGTTTGTTTCTGCTGACTCTTGGTCTTAGTATCTTGTTCGATTTTTAAATTTTTGTGTTTTACCTTGCATGTACTGTGGTACTAGTGATTTTTCCTTAAAAGGGTACCCATTGTCGTTTCTTGGGTGCATGAGTGAATATGAATTCCTCTAGATTAATTTTTATGGTTGCTTCGGATCGAGTCATGCTTTTGTGAACACTATCATTTGTAGAGTACTTTAATTCTAGCAATGAATTGTTTTTAGACCAGAAATGGAATTAAATTCTGGATAAAAGCCCACACATGGCTTGCTCATGTTTATAAATTCTAAAAGTTATTGCCTTCTTCTACAATATACGTATCCTTGAAGATCACTGAGTATACAAATTCATTTTTTCAATCTCCTCTCTCCCTCTCCACGAGACTAGATTTCTACTGATCTATCAAATTTACTATGTCTTTCCTAAACAATCTTTGACCTGTTGTTAAGCCTTTGTAGCAAACATTTAAGGTATTTTATTTTCAAGTTTTAGATTTTCCATTTAATTCTTTTTAATAATTTCTATTCTTGGTTAAGATTGCTTATATTCCATATATTGTGTGCATATTTTTATTTATGTACTTGAATATAGTTATAATAGCTGTTTTAAAATCTTTGATAATTAAAATTTCTGATTGTCTTGGTGTTAAGATTCTTTGGCTACCTTTTCTTTTCATCAGGATCTTATTTTCCTGTTTTTTCCTGTAACTAGTAATATTTTATTGTATCTTGTACTCTATGGTTGAAATATTATAGAGATTCTGGATTTTATTTTGTCTTCTCTGAAGGTTACTAATTTTTGTTTATTTGGGTAAATAGTTGATTTGTCTGAAGTGAAGTGAAGTCACTCAGTCGTGTCCGACTCTTTGTGACCCCGTGGACTGTAGCCCACCAGGCTCCTCCATCCATGGGATTCTCCAGGCAAGAATACTGGAATAGGTTGCCATTTCCAATGCCTAAATTCAGAAACATTTGTTTAGTTCTTCTAGCTTAGCTTGGCTGCTCGAACTCTGTCCTATGTACACATTGTTCAAAAGTCAGTCAGAGATTTTAAGTTGATCTTATATACAGAATTAGAGCTCCTCATGGAACTTCCTCCCCTATTTTTCAGCTGCTGCAATTATCCCAGATTTTGTTTTCTGGTTAAGCCAGGAAAACTGTCAGGTTTCTATGTGTATTTTGGTCTTCCAGTACTAGGCTTGGGACTTCTCTTCAGGCTAAATGCCATACAGAATGGGATAGTCATTACTACTCCTTCCATCCAGCTGTCAACTCTATCTTCTTTGTTCACTTGCCAATGTCTTCAAGTAGTTTTTTTTTTTTTAATGTGTTTTCTAGAGTTTATAGTTTTTTTTTCCTTAATTTTCAGGATGATTAGTCTAACATATTCTATTCAGTCACTTCCAGAAGTACAATCTAGAGGTTAAATTAATATTCTAGACTGGCTTATTTCTCAGTCTCTCAGAATCGCTTTATTTCTTTGGCATTAATGGTTTCTGTGGGGGTCTTATAACAGTCTTTATAATTTGAGTGGGCCCTGAAATTTATGAAATCTAAAGACTGGGCCCTTTACATTTATGAGATTTATAAAGTTTAGAAAGCTGAGTGCCAAAGAATTGATGCTTTTGAACTGTGGTGTTGGAGAAGACTCTTAAGAGTCCCTTGGACTGCAAGGAGATCAACCAGCCCATCCTAAAGGACATCAGTCCTGAATATTCATTGGAAAGACTGATGCTGAAGCTGAAACTCCAATACTTCGGCCACCTGGTGTGAAGAACTGACGCATTGGAAAAGACCCTGATGCTGGGAAAGATTGAAGGCAGGAGGAGAAGGGGACAACAGAGGAAGAGATGGTTGGATGACATCACCAACTTGATGGACATGAGTCTGAGCAAGCTCCGGGAGTTGGTGATAAACAGGGAAGCCTGGCGTGCTGCAGTCCATGGGGTTGCAGAGTCAGACACGACTGAGTGACTGAACTGAACCTAGATTTATGACCTGTCTCTTAAGCTCCATGAGGCCATGAAAACTAAAGTCCAAATTCATCATGTTTGGAAGATCCTCCTCATGTATAAGTTTATTTCTGTGCTTTGCTCATCTGTTTGCTACTATCATTAATTTAAAAAAATATTGGAGTATAATTGATTTATAAGGTTGTGTTACTTTCAGGTGTATGACAAAGTGAACCAGTTATACATATATACACTCCTTTTTAAGATTATTTTCCCATATAAGCCATTACACAATATTGAGTAGAGTCCCCTGTGCTATGGAGTTGGTTAATGTTGGCTATCTATAAAATAGATAGCCTGAAACTAAGCCCGAACTGTGCTTGAGTGTCTTCTGTGAAGGTACAGGTCAGCAGTGGCCTGCCACAGGGGCAGGGGCTCTGAGTACAGCAGACCAGCGTATGACATAAGCCCTCTTGGAGGATGTCACCATTATCCCCAGCATGGAGCCACCAGAACTTACACAGGACTGGGAAAACAGACTCTTGGAGGACACAAACAAAACTTTCTGTACAACAGGACCCAGGAAAAAGGAGCAGTGACCCCAAAAGAGACTGACCCAGACTTGCCTGTGAGTGTCCAGGAGTCTCTGGCACAGGCGTGGGTCAGCAGGCCTGCTGCAGGGTCGGGGTCACTCAGTGAAGCAGTGCATGCATGGGACCTTTTGAAGGAGGTCACCACAATCTTCATTACCTCCACCATAGTTTGGCTTCAGGTCAAATAACAGGGAGGGTACACAGTCCCAGCCATTAACAGAAAATTGGATTAAAGATTTACTGAGCATGACACCACTTGTGAGAACAAGACCAAGTTTCCCCTTCAGACAGTCTCTCCCATCAGGAAGCTTCCATAAGCCTCTTATCCTTCTCCATCAGAGGACAGAGAGACTGAAAACCACAGTGACAGAAAACTAATCAATATGATCACATGGACCACAGCCTTGTCTAACTCAGTGAAACTATGAGCCATGCCATGTAGGGCCACACAAGATGGACAGGTCATGGTGGAGAGTTCTGACAAAACGTGGTCCGCTAGAGAAGGGAACTGCAAACTATTTCAATATTCTTGCCTTGAGAACCCCACAAGCAGTATGAAAAGGCAAAAAGATAGGACACTGAAAGAGGAACTCCCCAGGTCAGTAGGTGCCCAATATGCTGCTGGAGATCAGTGGAGAAATAACTCCAGAAAGAATGAAGAGACAGAGCAAAAGCAAAAACAACACCCAGTTGTGGATGGGACTGGGGATGGAAGTCAAGTCCACTGCTGTAAAGAGCAATATTGCATAGGAACCTGGAATGTTAGGTTCATGAATCAAGGCAAATTGGAAGTGGTCATACACGAGATGGCAAGAGTGGATGTCGACATTTTAGGAATCAACGAACTAAAATGGATTGGAATGGGTGGATTTAACTCAGATGATCATTATATATACTACCGTGGGCAAGAATCCCTTAAAAGAAATGCAGTAGCCATCATAGTCAACAAAAGAGTCCAAAATGCAGTACTTGGATGCAATCTCAAAAACGACAGAATGATCTCAGTTTATTTCCAAGGCAAACCATTCAATATCACAGTAATCCAAGTCTATGCCCCGACCAGTAATGCTGAAGAAGCTGAAGTTAAAACTGTTCGAGGAAGACTTACAAGACCTTCTAGAACTAAAACCCATAAAAGATGTTCTTTTCCTTATAGGGGACTGGAATGCAAAAGTTGGAGGTCAAGAGATACCTGGAGTAACAGGCAAATTTGGCCTTGGAGTACAGAATGAAGCAGGGCAAAGGCTAGTAGAGTTTTGCCAAGAAAATGCACTGGTCATAGCAAACACCCTCTTCCTACAAGACAAGAGAATACTCTATACATGGACATCACCAGATGGCCAACACTGAAATCAGATTGATTATATTCTTTGCAACCAAAGATGGAGGAGCTCTATACAGTCAGCAAAAACAAGACTGGGAACTGATTGTGGTTCAGATCATGAACTCGTTATTGCCAAATTCAGACTTAAATTGAAGAAAGTGGCTGCTGCTGCTACTTAGTCACTTCAGTCACGTCCGACTTTGTGTGACCCCATAGGTGGCAGCCCACAAGGTTCCCCCATCCCTGGGATTCTGCATTCAGGAACACTAGAGTGGGTTGCCATTTCCTACGCCAATGCATGAAAGTGAAAAGTGAAAGTGAAGTCACTCAGTCGTGTCCGACTCTTAGCAACCCCATGGACTGTAGCCTACCAGGGTCCTCTGTCCATGGGATTTTCCAGGCAAGAATACTGAAGTGGGTTGCCATTGCCTTCTCCAGAAGAAAGTAGGGAAAACCACTAGACCATTCAGTTCTGACCTAAATCAAATCCCTTACGATTACACTGTGGAAGTGAGAAATACATTCAAGAGATTAGATCTGAAAGACAGAGTGCCTGAAGAACTATGGACAGAGCTTCGTGACATTGTACAGGAGGCAGGGATCAAGACCACCCTCAAGAAAAAGACATGTAAAAGGCAAAATGGTTGTCTGAGGAGGCCTTACAAATAGCTGTGGAAAGAAGAGAAGTGAAAGGCAAAGGAGAAAAGGAAAGATATACCCATTTGAATGCAGAGTTACAAAAAATAGCACGGAGAGATAAAATCTTCCTCAGTGATCAGTGCAAAGAAATAGAGGAAAATAGTAGAATGGAAAGACTAGAGATGTTATGGACCTAACAGAAGCAGGAAATATTAGGAAGAAGTGGCAAGAATACACAGAAGAGCTATACAAAAAAGATCTTCATGACCCAGATGACCACGATGGTGTAATCACTCAACTAGAGCCAGACATCCTGGAATGTGAAGTCAAGTGGGCCTTAGGAAGCATCACTATTAACAAAGCTGAATCCAAAGCAACTGGAATTCCAGTTGAGCTATTTCAAATCCTGAAAGATGATGCTGTGAAACTGCTGCATTCAATATGCCAGCAAATTTGGAAAACTCAGCTATGACCACAGGACTGGAAAAGGTCAGTTTTCATTCCAATGCCAAAGAAAGGCAATGCCAAAGAATGTTCAGACTCCTGCACAATTGCACTCATCTCACACACTAGTAAAGTAATGCTCAAAATTTTCCAAGCCAGGCTTCAACAGTAAGTGAACCATGAACATCCAGATGATTAAGCTGGATTTAGAAAAGGCAGAGAAATCAGATATCAAATTGCCAACACCCATTGGGTTATCGAAAAAGCAAGAGAGTTCCAGAAAGACATCTACTTCTGCTTTATTGACTATGCCAAAGCCTTTATCTGTGTGGATCAAAATAAACTATGGAAAATTCTTAAAGAGGTGGGATTACCAGACCACCTGACATGTAGGTCAAGAAACAACAGTTAGAACTGGACATGGAACAACAGACTGTTTCCAAATCAGAAAAGGAGTTCATCAAGGCTGTATATTGTCACTCTGTTTATTTAACTTATATGCAGAGTACATCACATGAAATGCCAGGCTGGATGAAGCACAAGCTGAATCAAGATTGCCGGGAGAAATATCAGTAATCTCAGATATGCAGATGACCCCACCCTTATGGCACAGAGTGAAGAGAACCAAAGAGCTTCTTGATGAAAGTGATAGAGGAGAGTGAAAAAGTTGGCTTAAAACTGAATATCCAGGAAACTAGGATCATGGCATCTGGCCCCATCACTTCATGGCAAATAGATGGGGAATAATGGAAACAGTGAGACACATAGTTTTTTGGGCTACAAAATCACTACAGATGGTGACTGGAGCTATGAAATTTAAATAACTTGCTCATTGGAAGAAAAGCTATGACCAAGCTGACAGCATATTAAAAAGCAGAGACGTTACTTTGCCAACAAAGGTCCATCTAGTCACAGCTGTGGTTTTTACAGTAGTCATGTATGGATGTGAGAATTGGACTATAAAGAAAGCTGAGTGCCAAAGAATTGATGTTTTTGAACTGTGCTGTTGGAGAAGACTGTTGAGAGTCCTTTGGACAGTAAGGAGATCCAACCAGTCAATCTTAAGTGAAATCAATCCTGAATATTCATTGGAAGGACTGATGCTGAAGCTGAAACTCCAACACTTTGGCTACCTAATGTGAAGAACTGACGCATTGGAAAAGACCCTGATTCTGGGAAAGAATGAAGGCAGGAAGAGAAGGGGACAGCAGAGGATGAGATGGTTGAATGGTATCACCAACTCTATGCACATAAGTTTAAGTAAGCTCCAGGAGTTGGTGATGGACAGGGAAGCCTGGCATGCTTCAGTCCATGGGGTCACAAAGAGTTGGACAATACTGAGTGACTAAACTGAACTGAGTGTATGTGTCAATCCCAGTCTACCAATTTATACCTCCCTTTACCTTTCCCCTTTGGTAAACATAAGTTTGTTTTCTACATCTGTGTTTTTTTTTTTTTTTCTGTTTTGTAAACTAGTTCATTTGTACCATTTTTAGGATTCTGCATATAAGTGATATCATAAGATACTTCTCCTACTCTGACTTACTTCATTCAGTAGAACTGTCTCTAGGTCCAACCATGTTATTGCAAATGGCATGTACAGAGACTTAACCACTGGACTGTCTATTAATTTTTTTACTTTTTTTTTTACTGTGTATTTCTTAATTCCTCATCAATACATGTAGAAAAAATTTAGTTCAGCATTTTTAATTGGCATGATAAACAAGTAAAATTACACAGTCCACCAGTCTATTGGAAGAGTATGTTTGAGAGGGGTTTCTAAAATAGTAAAGCAAATCACATGAACTGACTATATGAACTGATCACTGAATTATTAAAACTCTCCAATAATTTCTGATCACATTTAGAATAAAAATATTTTTCATGTTTTTTAGGATCATTGAAATCTAGCTGTATTCTTTTCTCTGATATAATCTCATGTTGTTCTTCCTCTCTGTTCCAGTAATAGAGAACTTTCAGTCTCTGAATATAGTACTAGTTCTCCCATCTCAAATCCTTTTGAAATGTTACGTTTTTCTACTTGGAACCCTTCTCTTTTTCATCCTAAGTATTGAAGCCCAGAGATTTTCTACATGTTTAGATGTAACAGGTGGATCTTGGGTGCTAGAGAAATTACGAAATTAATATTGACCTAAAAACCCCAGCAGGTTAGCAGTTCTCTGTACCCTTTTTGATTGTGTACATTCCCTGACATCAGTCTTTCCAGAAATTATTGTATCATGTCACTCACTCAAAAATCTACTGTGTTCTTACTCTTCTTGTTTAATCTAAACTCTATATTTTGGCTTTCAGTTCTATCTATAATCTTATAATTTACCTATCCAAGTCTGTCTGCCACTGCTTCCAAATAAAAATTTTTCAAAACAATATCAATTATATTATTCTATTAATGTTGTTTTTGCACATCATTATATTCTTCAGCTCATGTCATGTTGCATAGTAAGGATTTTGTGAGGATGCTTTTCTGCTCTCTTTCATTCTTAATCCTATCTTTCATGGAACAAGCATAGATCCCAAGTATAAAGATAATATGGTATAGTACTTAACACTTTTCTGTAACTTGCCAGATGTGTATTAGAGGTATTATTCAGTTGCTCAGTCATGTCCAACTGCATTAATTTACTGAATTAATTTGATCAAGATTCTCAATTTCCCATCTCCCTCCCCCCTTCCTGCTCCCTCTCTCTCCTTTCTCCTCTCACTCACTCTCTCTCTCTCTCACACACCAAAGAAAAAAGTGCTTTAAACTTTCAATCTTTTTTATTTAAGCTTTTTTATTTACATTCTTCTAAAACAACTATATAATACCTAAAGTCTACTCTGAATGCAGAATTCTAGACTAAATATGAGTCCATGTTCCATAGTAAGGTTTTAATCAATGCCAAGTACAGATAGGATATTACTTACTGACTTTTACATATTACTTGTTTCTATCATTATATACCATTTTTATATTCTTAAATTATGAAAGCTGTATATTGCATCAGTTCAGTTCAGTTGCTCAGTCGTGGTCAACTCTTTGTGACTCCATGAACTGCAGTACAACAGGCTTCCCTGTCCTTCACCAACTCCTGGAGCTTGCTCAAACTCATGTCCATTGAATCAGTGATGCCATCCAACCATCTCATCCTCTGTCGTCCTCTTCAACAATATACAGTCTTGATATGCTCCTTTCCTGATTTGGAACCAGTCTGTTGTTCCATGTTCAGTTCTAACTGTTGCTTCTTGACCTGCATACAGATTTCTCAGGAGGCAGGTAAGGTGGTCTGGTATTCCTATTTAAGAATTTTCCACAGTCTGTTGTGGTCCACACAGTCAAAGACTTTGGCATAGTCAATAAAGCAGATGTAGATGTTTTGCTGGAACTCTCTTACTTTTTTGGTGATCAAATGGATGTTGGCAATTTGATCTCTGTTTCCTCTGTCTTTCCTAAATCCAGCTTGAATATCAGGAAGTTCATGGTTCACATATTAGTGAAGCCTGGCTTGGAGAATTTTGACTAGTACTTTACTAGCATGTGAGATGAGTGCAATTGTGTGGTAGTTTGAGCATTCTTTGGCATTGTCTTTCTTTGGGATTGGAATGAAAACTGACCTTTTCCAGTCCTGTGGCCACTGCTGAGTTTTGCAAATTTGCTGGCATATTCAGTGCAGCACTTTCACAGCATCATCCTTCAGGATTTGAATAGCTCCCCTGGAATTCCATTTTCTCCACTAGCTTTGTTCATAGTGATGCTTCCTAAGGCCCACTTGAGTTCACATTCCATGATGTCTGGCTCTAGGTGAGTGATCAGACCATTGTGATTATCTGGGTCGTGAAGATCTTTTTAGTACAGTTTTTCTGTGTATTCTTGCCACCTCTTCTTAATATCTTCTGCTGCTGTTAGGTTCATACCATTTCTGTCCTTTATTGTGCCCATCTTTACATGAAGTGTTCCCTTAGTATATCTAATTATCTTGAGGAGATCTCTGCTGCTGCTACTGCTGCTAAGTCATGTCAGTCGCGTCCGGCTCTGTGCAACCCCATAGACGGCAGCCCACCAGGCTCAACCGTCCCTGGGATTCTCCAGGCAAAAACACTGGAGTGGGTTGCCATTTCCTTCTGCAATTATCTTGAAGAGATCTCTAGTCTTTCTTATTTTATTATTTTCCTCTTTTTCTTTGCACTGATCACTGAGGAAGGCTTTCTTATCTCTCCTTGCTATTCTTTGGAACTCTGCATTCAAATGGGTATATCGTTCCTTGTCTCCTTTGCTTTTTGCTTCTCTTCTTTTCACAGCTATTTGTAAGGCCTCCTCAGACAACATTTTGCTTTTTTGCATTTCTTTTTCTTGGGGATGTTCTTGATCCCTGTCTCTTGTACAATGTCACAAACCTCCATCCATAGTTCATCAGGCACTCTCTCATATCTATTCCCTTGAATCTATTTGTCACTTCCACTGTATAATCATAAGATATTTGATTTAGGTCATACCTGAATGGTCTAGTGGTTTTCCCCACGTTCTTCAATTTAAGTCTGAATTTGGCAATAAGGAGCTCATGATCTGAGCCACAGTCAGCTCCTGGTCTTGTTTTTGCTGATTGTATAGAGCTTCTCCATCTTTGGCTGCAAAGAATATAATCAATCTGATTTCAATGTTGGCCATCTGGTGATATCCATGTGTAGAGTCTTCTCTTGTGTTGTTGGAAGTGGGTGCTTGCTATGACCAGTGTATTCTGTTGGTAAAACCCTATTAGCCTTTGTGCTGGTTCATTCTGTACTCCAAGGACAAATTTGCCTGTTATTCCAGGTTTTTCTTTACTTCCCACTTTTGCTTTCCAGTCCCCTGTAATGAAAAGGACATCTGTTTTGGGTGTTAGTTCTAAAACGTCGTGTAGGTCTTCATAGAACCATTCAACTTCAGCTTCTTCAGTGATACTGGTCAGGGCATAGACTTGGATCACCATGATATTAAATGGTTTGCCTTGGAAATGAACAGAGATCATTCTGTCGTTTCTGAGACTGCGTCCAAGTACTGCATTTCAGACTCTTTTGTTGACTATGATGGCTACTCCATTTCCTCTAATGGATTCCTGCCCGCAGTAGTAGATATAAAATAGTCATCTGAGTTAAATTCACCCATTCCAGTCCATCTTAGTTTGCTGATTCCTAAAATGTAAACGTTCACTCTTGCCATATCCTGTTCAACCACTTCCAATTTGCCTTGATTCATGGACTTCACATTACAAGTTTCTTTGTGATACTGCTCTTACAGCATCGGACTTTGCGTCTTTCACCAGTCACATCCATAACTGGGTATTATTTTTGCTTTGGCTCCATCCCTTCATTCTTTCTGAATTTATTTCTCCACTGATCTCCAGGAGCATATTGGGCACCTACTGACCTGGGGAGTTCTTCTTTCAGTATGCTATCATTTTGCCTTTTCATACTGTTCATGGGTTTCTCAAGGCAAGAATACTGAAGTGGTTTTCCATTCCCTTCTCCAGTGGACCACATTTTGTCAGAACTCTCGAACATGACCTGACTGTTCTGGGTAGTCCTATATGGCATGGCTTAGTTTCATTGAGTTAGACAAGGCTGTGGTACATGTGATTAGCTTGGCTAATTATCTGTGATTATGGTTTTAGTCTGTCTACCCTCTGATGCCCTCTCTCAGCGCCTACCATCTTAGTCGGGTTTCTCTTACCTTGGACGTGGGGTATCTCTTCACGGCTGCTCCTGCAAAGCACAGCCGCTGCTCCTAACCTAAGACATGGAGTATCTCCTCTCTGCTGCTCACCAGTCCAGTGACACGCAGCCAGAAGACATACAGATAGCCAGCAAACACATGAAAAAATGCTAGACATCACTCATTATTAAGAGAAATTCAAATCACAACTACAATGAGGTATCACCTCATGATGGTCGGAAGAGCCATCATCAAAAAATCTGCAAACAATAAATGTGGAGAAAAGGGCATCCTCTTCCACTGTTGGTGGGGATGTAAATTGATACAGACACTCTGGGGAACAGTAAGAAGACTCCTTTAAAAAAGTAAAAAATAGAACTACCATGTGACCCAGCCATCCCATTCCTGGGCATATACCTGGAAATAACCATAATAAAAAGATGCCTGCACCCTAATGTTCACTGCTGCATTGTTTACAACAACCAGCATATGGAAGCAGTCTACATGTCCATCAACAAAGGAATGGGTACAGAAGGCACAGTACATATGTACGATGCAATATTATTCAGGTATAAAAAGGAATGAAATTGTTCAATTTGCAAGACAGGGATGGATCTAGAGAGTATTATACAGAGTGAAGTAAGTCAGAAATAGAAAAATATCATATGTCACTTATATGTGGAATCCAGAAAAATGATACTGATAAACTTATTTGCAAAGCAGAAATAGAGACACAGATGTAGAGAATGGACATATTGACACTAGGGAGGAGGGGAGTTGGGATCAATCAAGAGATTGGGATTGACATACATACACTACTGTGTATAAAATAGATACCTACTATATAGCACAGGGATCTCTACTCAGTGCTCTGTGGGGACCTAAATGGGAAGGAAATCCTGAAAAGAGGGGCTATATGTTTACTAGTAGCTGTTTCAATTTGCTGTACAGCAGAAACACAACACTGTAAAGCAACTATACTCCAATAAAAATTAAAAACAAAAACTGATAACAGATACACATAAAAGAGAAAGGAATACAAACATAATATTGAAGAAAGTCATCCTAAGATTTTACTATGAAAAATTATACACCATCAAATCAGACAGCCTAGACAAAATGAATATATTTCTGAAAATATGGAATCTTCCAAGACTGAATTAGGAAGAAATAGAAAATCTGATCAGACTAATTACTAGTAATGAAATTGAATAATCAAAAAACTCATAACAAACAAAATCTAGGATTAAATGACTTCATGGGTTAATTTTACCAAAACATATAAAAAGGACTTAATACCTATCCTTTTCAAACTATTCCAAATAATTGAAGAGGTAGGAACACTTTAAAACCTACTTTCAACGGTGATATTACCTGATTTTCAAATCAAAGACACTAAGAAAAAAAAAAAAGAAAAAGAAAATGACAGGCCAATATCCCTGATGAATATAGATGCAAAAATCCTTACCAAAATATTGACAGACTGAATTCAAAAATATATTAAAAAATGCATACACCATGATCATGTGAAATTTATCCCAGGGATGTAAGGATGTTTTAATATATATAAATGAATCAATGTAATAAAACACATTAATAAAGGACAAAAATCATGATTATTTCAAGAGATGCAGTAAAAGCTTTTGATAAAATTAAGCATTCATTTATGATACAATGTCAGAAAAGTGGGACTAGAGAGAACACACCTCAATATAATAAAGGCTACATATCACAAATCTGCAGCTAGCGTTATGCTCAAAGATAAAAATCTGAAAGGTATTATGGCAAAACCAATACAGTATTGTAAAGTAAAAAAATAAAATTAAAAAACAATCTGAAAGGTATTTCCTATCAGGATCAAGACAAGGATGCCCACTCTTGCCACTTGTATTTAACAAGGTATTGGAAATCCTAACCACAGCAGTCGGATGATAAAAAGAAATAAAAACCATCCAAATTGGAAAGGAAGAAGTAAAACAGTCACTATTTGCAAATGATGGGATACTATACATATTTTAAAAATCTATAGACCAGCAAAAAATTGAACCAATAAATTCAGAAAAGTTGCGGGATACAAAATTAACATACAGAAATTTGAAGTCTTTTTTTAAAAATATAAATTTATTTATTTTGATTGGAGGTTAATTACTTTACAATATTGTATTGGTTTTGCCATACATCAACATGAATCTGCCACAGGTATACACGTGTTCCCCATCCTGAACCCCCCTCCCTCCTCCCTCCCCATACCATCCCTCTGGGTTGTCTCAGTGCACCAGCCCCAAGCATCCAGTATCATGCGTCAAACCTGGACTGGCGATTTGTTTCAAATATTATATTATACATGTTTCAATGCCATTCTCTCAAATCATCCCACCCTCACCCTCTTCCACAGAGTCCAAAAGACTGTTCTATCCATGTGTGTCTCTTTCGCTGTCTCACATACAGGGTTATCATTACCATCTTTCTAAATTCCATATATATGTGTTAGTATACTGTATTGGTGTTTTTCTTTCTGGCTTACTTCACTCTGTATAATAGGCTCCAGCTTCATCCACCTCATTAGAACTGATTCATATGTATTCTTTTGGATGGCTGAGTAATGCTCCATTGTGTATATCCAGTCATCTGCTGATGGACATCTAGGTTGCTTCCATGTCCTGGCTATTATAAACAGCGCTGCGATGAACATTGGGGTATATGTGTCTTTTTCAATTCTGGTTTTCTCAGTGTGTATGCCCAGCAGTGGGATTGCTGGGTCATAAGGCAATTCTATTTCCAGTTTTTGAAGGAATCTCCACACTGTTCTCCATAGTGGCTGTACGAGTTTGCCTTCCCACCAACAGTGTAAGAGTGTTCCCTTTTCTCCACACACTCTCCAGCATTTATTGCTTGTAGACTTTTGGATAACAGCCTTTCTAACTGGCGTGAAATGGTACCTCATTGTGGTCTTGATTTGCATTTCTCTGATAATGAGTGATGTTGAGCATCTTTTCATGTGTTTGTTAGCCATCTGTATGTCTTCTTTGGAGAAATGTCTATTTAGTTCTTTGGCCCAATTTTTGATTGGGTTGTTTATTTTTCTGGAATTGAGCTGCATGAGTTGCTTGTATATTTTTGAGATTAGTTGTTTGTCAGTTGCTTCATTTACCACAGATGTATAGAGCAGTCTTTTGGACTTTGTGGGAGAGGGAGAGGGTGGGATGATTTGGGAGAATGGCATTGAAACATGCTTGGGGCTAGCCCATTTTTTGATTGGGTCGTTTATTTTTCTGGGATTGACCTGAAGGAGTTGCTTGTATATTTTTGAGATTAGTTCTTTGTCAGTTGCTTCATTTGCTATTATTTTCTCCCATTCTGAAGGCTGTCTTTTCACTTTGCTTATAGTTTCATTTGTTGTGCAGAAACTTTTAAGTTTAATTAGGTCCCATTTGTTTATTTTTGCTTTGATTTCCAATATTCTGGGAGGTGGGTCATAGAGGATCCTGCCGTGATTTATATCGGAGAGTGTTTTGCCTATGTTCTCCTCTAGGAGTTTTATAGTTTCTGGTCTTACATTTAGATCTTTAACCCATTTTGAGTTTATTTTTGTGTATGGTGTTAGAAAGTGTTCTAGTTTCATTCTTTTACAAGTGGTTGACCAGTTTTGCCAGCACAACTTGTTAAAAAGAGATTGTCTTTAATCTATTGTATATTCTTGCCTCCTTTGTCAAAGATAAAGATAAAGATTGCCTTATGCCCAGCAATCCCACTGCTGGTCATACACATCGAGGAAACCAGAATTGAAAGAGACATGTGCCCTCAAATGTTCATCACAGCACTGTTTATAATAGCTAGGACATGGAAGCAACCTAGATGTCCATTGGCAGATGAATGGATAAGAAAGCTGTGGTACATATACACAATGGAGTATTACTCAGCCATTAAAAAGAATACATTTGAATCAGTTCTAATGAGATGGATGAAACTGTAGCCGATTACACAGAGTGAAGTAAGCCAGAAAGAAAAACACCAATACAGTATACTAACACATATATATGGAATTTAGAAAGATGGTAATGATAACCCTGTATGCGAGACAGCAAAAGAGACAGAGATGTATAGAACAGTCTTTTGGACTCTGTGGGAGAGGGTGAGGGTGGTATGATTTGGGAGAATGGCATTGAAACATGTATAATATAATATTTGAAACAAATTGCCAGTCCAGGTTCGATGCAGGATACAGGATGCTTGGGGCTGGTGCACTGGGATAACCCAGAGGGATGATATGGGGAGGGAGGTGGGTGGGGGGTTCAGGATGGGTAACACGTGTACACCCATTGAGGATTCATGTTGATGTATGGCAAAACCAATACAATATTGCAAAGTAATTAGCCTCCAATAAAATAAATAAATTTAAATTAAAAAATCAACCCTAGAAATCAATAGGAGTAAAAAAAATAATTTCATATAAATCTGCTATGAATAAACTCACCATTCATTTCTAGCCAAGGGGATTTACAAAGCATTACATTGTCACATTTTCTCTCCCATACAGTTTTTGATGATGAAAACATTACACTGTAAAATCTTCAAAAGTGGATAACTCACTATAGGTATTTTAAAACATAAAAATAAAAGCTTATAAATAGATAAAAGAGCAAGTGGAATAAACAGTAGATACAATGATAATAAAACTTGTGGTTGAATGTTTGATGTCTGAACGTCAGTTCAGTTCAGTTGCTCAGTCATGTCCGACTCTTTGTCACCCCATGGACTGCAGCACACCAGGCTTCCCTGTCCATTACCAACTTCCAGAGCTTACTCAAACTCATGTCCATCCAGTCAGTGATTCCATCCAATCATCTAATCCTCTGTCGTCCCCTTCTCCTTCTGCCTTCAATCTACATATAGGTAGTCTGAAGGTAGTATATCCTATTATGTGTGCTTTAATAATATACATATTTCATATGATACATGTGCTTCCCTGGTAGTTCAGCTGGTAAAGAATCTGTCTGCAATGCAGGAGACCTGTTTTGATTCCTGGGTCAGGAAGTTACCCTGGAGAAGAGACAGGCCACCCACTCCAGTATTCTTTGGCTGCCCTGGTGTCTCAGGTGGTAAAGAATCTGCCTGTGATGTGGGAGACCTGAATTTGATCCCTCATTTGGGAAGATCCCTTGCAGAACAGAATGGCTACCCACTCCAGTATTTTTGCCTGGAGAATTCCATGGACAGAGTAGCCTGGTAGGCTACAGTTCATGGGGTCGCAAAGAGTTGGACATGACTGAACAACTATCACTCATTCACATATGATACATATTCTTATGATACATATAGGAACAAAGGCTATTTGGCCTCAAGCTGACTCTCTGTTCTTAAACATTACTATATCTGTTCTCACTAGTCCCTTCATTCCATCCACACTGGTCAAAAACTATATTTTAGATAATGTCCTACCTTTCTATCTGTGCTTTTGTTTGCCTTTTTTTTTCCTCACTATGAAATGATTTCCCTCTGGGATTCCCACCCCCACCATGCTAATACATCTTATTTCCTTGTGATTTACATATTCTTTCAAGTATTTTTTCCCACTTCAGTAAATATTTATTGAGAATCTACTTTGTACAAAGTAATTTTTAAGTTCTAGAGATATTTTGGGTGAAAAAAGTATTTTTTACCATAATAGAAATTAGAGTCTAGTAAGGGAGTGAGCCATAAAAAAAAAGGAAAATAAAAATGTAAGCATATTCTAGGAAGGAGAAAAAACTAGTTGTAATATGGGAGAGTAATTTTGTGACATATTTTGGTTAGATGATTAGGAAAAGCCCCAAAAATATGAATGAATACCAACCAACTGAAATATAAGGGGAAGAATGGTAGATGGAGTAGCATGTGCAAACTTCCAGAAGTGGAAATACACCACATTAATTTGGACAGAAACAGTAAGCCAGAATAGAAAAGATCCTGATAGTTGGAAAGATTAAGGGCAGGAGGATAATTTGACAACAGGGGATGAGATGGTTGGATGGAATCATCAACTCAATGAACACAAGGTTGAGAAAATTCTGGGAGATACTGAAGGACAGGGAAGCTTGGTGTGCTGCAGTCCATGGGGTCACAAAAAGTCAGACACGACTTAGTGACTGAACAACAACAATAGTGATGGGAAAAGTGGCACAACATGAGGTGTGAGAGATAGACAACTATCATGTCATACAAGATTGTGTATGTCAAAGTAAGTGTTTTACTGTCTAGAGTAATAACATGAGTGTTAGAAATTGTTGTAGGTGTTTTATCGTATCATCACTTGGAATCCTCTTAAGGACTTTGTGAGGTAGGTACTACCAGTACTCTCATTTTAAAGATAAGGAAAATAAGGAACACAGAAGTTAAGTGACTTGCTGGCAGTCACTAGAAAGTACAGACAAGATTCAAACTCAAGTGGTCTGGTCCTAGGACCAAATTGCTTTATCTCTCAGTAAGTAAGATAGGAAACAACAGAAGGATTTTAACAGGAGGCTTATGTATTGAGATTTTCAGGTTTTAAAAATAATTCTGGTCGAATTGGGAAGAACTGCTTGAAGTGAGCAAAAGGAGAAGTTGGAAAATATTAACAGGCTATTATAACAGAAATTTACAAAAAAGATCTTCACGACCAAGATAATCATGATGGTGTGATCACTCACCCAGAGCCAGACATCCTGGAATGTGAAGTCAAGTGTGCCTTAGAAAGCATCACTACGAACAAAGCTAGTGGAGGTGATGGAATTCCAGTTGAGATATTTCAAATCCTGAAAGATGATGCTGTGAAAGTGCTGCACTCAATATGCCAACAAATTTGGCAAACTCAGCAGTGGCCACAGGACTGGAAAAGGTCAGTTTTTATTCCAATCCCAAAGAAAGGCAATGCCAAAGAATGCTCAAACTACCGCACAATTGCACTCATCTCACATGCTAGTAAAGTAATGATCAAAATTCTCCAAGACAGGCTTCAGTAATACGTGAACCGTGAACTTCCTGATGTTCAAGCTGGTTTTAGAGAAGGCAGAGGAACCAGAGATCAAATTGCCAACATCCGCTGGATCATGGAAAAAGCAAGAGTTACAGAAAAACATCTACTTCTGCTTTATTGTGGAATCAAGATTGCTGGGAGAAATATCAATAACCTCAGATATGCAGATGACACGACCCTTATGGCAGAAAGTGAAGAGGAACTAACAAAACTCGTGATGAAAGTAAAAGAGGAGAGTGAAAAAGTTGGCTTAAAGCTCAACATTCAGAGAATGAAGATCATGGCATCTGGTCCCATCATTTCATGGAAAATAGATGGGGAAACAGCGGAAACAGTGTCAGACTTTATTTTATGGGGCTCTAAAACCACTGCAGATGGTGACTGCAGCCATGAAATTAAAAGACGGTTAATCCTTGGAAGAAAAGTTATGACCAACCTAGACAGCATATTCAAAAGCAGAGACATTACTTTGCCGACAAAGGTCCGTCTAGTCAAGGCTATGGTTTTTCCAGTAGTCATGTATGGATGTGAGAGTTGGACTGTGAAGAAGGCTGAGCACCGAAGAATTGATGCTTTTGAACTGTGGTGTTGGAGAAGACTCTTGAGAGTCCCTTGGACTGCAAGGAGATCCAACCAGTCCATTCTGAAGGAGATCAACCCTGGGATTTCTTTGGAAGGAATGATGCTAAAGCTGAAACTCCAATACTTTGGCCACCTCATGCAAAGAGATGACTCATTGGAAAAGCCTCTGATGCTGGGAGGGATTGGGGGCAGGAGGAGAAGGGGACGACAGAGGATGAGATAGCTGGATGGCTTCACTGACTCGATGGACGTGAATCTGAGTGAACTCCGGGAGTTGGTGATGGACAGGGAAGCCTGGCGTGCTGTGATTCATGGGGTTGCAAATAGTTGGACACGACTGAGTGACTGAACTGAACTGAACTGATAATAGTCTAAGTGAGAAATGACAGTTCCTTGGCTCCTGGTAGAATAAGAAAATTGAATGGATTAAAATATATCTTAAAAAAATTTTTTTTCAGTATGTAAAATGGTAATGTACTTGATACAGTGGGTGGGGAGGAGGGAGGGCCGTCAAAATGACCTATTGGTGTATGGTCCTTTGTAGATCATCATGATATCCTTAAGTCTGCTTACAGTTATAATTGAATTCAGCTAGGCATTCTTTATGTGGTAACTGTGAAGTAGACTTTTATTTCTGACAATAGATATTTTACTAATTTATTTCCCCCAATTTCTGCTGCATAAAACCTAATGTGGCACATTTATCAGAATTCCTCTGGTAGCTTAGCTGATAAAGAATCTACGTGCAATACAGGAGACCCGGGTTCAGTCCCTGGGTGGGGAAGATCCCCTGGAGAAGGGAATGGCAACTCACTCTAGTATTCTTGACTAGAGTGTTCCATGGACAGAGGAGCCTGGTGGGCTACAGTCCATGGAGTTGCAAAGAATCAGACATGACTGAGTGATTATGCACAGCACAGCACACCAAGAATATTAAATATAATAAAAAAGAACACCTCCTTCAGTGTCATCAATAATCTTAGATCTTAAGGATTGTAAGTCTTAACACTTGAAGAACATCAAGTGCCTCATCCTGATCATTCAGAGTTTCACACTGAATGCTTGGTAACTAGTATGCCTCACGGATTTATCTGTCTATTATCCTTTTGACTACTACCAACCCACTCCAGTGTCCTTGCCTGGAGAATCCCATGGGCAGAGGAGCCTGGTGGGCTACAGTACATGGGGTCTGTGAGAGTTGGACACAACTTAGTGATTAAGCCACCACCATGGAGAAGGAAATGGCAACCCACTCCAATACTCTTGCCTGGAAAATCCCATGGACCAAGGAGCCTGGTAGGCTACAGTCCATGGGGTCGCAAAGAGTCGGACACGACTGAGCGACTTCACTTTCACTTTCACCAAAGTTAAATAGAATTTTATATTTTGTGGCCAAAGCTTACCACATTTACCATGCAATTTCCAGAGCAAGAGTCAGTGATCAATAGGTGGGATGAAATAAGACATGATTCTTTTCAACCTGAATCTAGAAATTGAGTGTAAAATGTCACCATTTGCATGTGGAGATGCCATGTGTTCTCTACACTCCTAGGTCTCTCTAGAGAATCACATATTATTAGTGATTACCAGTTTATAGGACAGCTCTGGTCTGTCACTTGATTTCTCAGTATCCTTTTGTAAACAATATTATGCAAAATAATAATAGAATTATAATTTTTTTGACTGTTCAAAGTACCAGAGTTTGCTTTAGTTTCTCCCTTGATCCTCTGCTCGTTCAATATCTGGCTTGTTTTGTTTTGTTTTGTTGATCAGGGGATTGGCAAAATAGGTAAACGGAATTAAGAGGTATGAACTTCTAGTTATAAAGTCAAGGGAATGTAATATACAGCATAAGGAACATGTCAATAATACAGTAATAACTTTGTATGGGGACAGATAATGATCATTTCATAATGATTATTTTGTAATGTTTTTAAATTTAGAGTCATTATGCTGCATACTTGTAACTAAGATAATATTTTATGTTAACTATATTTCAAATAGAAAAAATTCTAGTTCTCAGTATCATGTGTCCTTGTAATATGTCCTTGTATTTTATGCTCCTTGATTTTCCAAAAGCTTATGTACATGTTTGTATGTGTATAGATGCATATGAATGGTGAAACATGCTTTAATTCACTTTAAAAATCATTATTGTTTCAAAATTCGAGTATAACTTTCTCCAAAAATCAGGATTTTTGATCACTACAGTAAATATCTACCACTTGTTTTGAGTGGGGTTGAGCTATATACAGTAATAGACAGATGGAAGCATCTTTACCAAACTGTCACTATTTTCAGGAACTAAAATTTTCTCTGAATGTGTCTCATATTTATAAAATGTTATTGCAAGTGAATGGCACAAATGGAGAAGCAGTATGCGTGAAAATTAACTGATTCATCCATCTGCTTATTAGATTCGCATCTGAGGACGTTATTTTACCTAGTAGGAAATTATTTCCATCTATCTATCTATAGAAATTATTTCATTTCTATCTAACTAATTGGACCTCTCCAGCGCCTATCAGATAAAAATGAAACTTTTCAACACGATGTCCAATGCCCATACACAATCAGGGGACCCGTCTTTGTCTAGACTTACCTTCTGTATTTCCTGTACATGAAACCTCTTCAATTAAACCAGGTTTCTATTGACTCCAAAAATTAAAAAAAAATGTTTATATGATAAAATTTACCATATGCCTAGAATATTTTCCTTTTGCTCATAATACTGGCTAGTCTTAATAGCCAATCCAAATTTATCCAATTATTCACACATTCGGTAACTGAAAACCACCTGCTTTGTCTACGGTTTTGAATTAGATACCCAGATAAATAAATTCTAAGATTTTTAAAAAATATAATTATTGTTTTTCTGACATGTTACAAACGGGATTTGAAGTTGCAAAAATAGTGTGGGTTTTCTAAGCAAAGTGCTTAGATGATTTCAAACTGTCTTTTAGCAAGAATACATATGTTTTCCCACTCCAGCATTCTTGCCTGGAGAACCCCATGGGCAGAGGATCCTGGTGGGCTACATTCCATGGGGTCACAAAGAGATGGGCACGACTGAGAGACTAACACTAAGAGTGTCAGTGCTCCATCGTGTCCAACTCTTTACAAGCCTAGCCCACTAGGCCTGTCTGCCCACAGAATTTTCCTGTCAAGAATACAGGAGTCAGTTGCCTTTTCCTTCTCCAGGGGATCTTCCCAATCCAGGGACCGAAATTGCATCTCCTGCATTGGCAGGTGGATTCTTTACCACTGAACCACCTGGAAAGCCTCACTGCTAAGAGTAGCTGTACCAATTTCCTTATTCTTTGACGGTATATAGAATACTTATTGCTCTCTATAAGACTTAGTAATGTCAGTGTTGAAAATTGCAGACATTTTGGATACTATATACAATTACCTTATTGTAATTTTAACGTCCATTTGCCTAAGGACTAATTAGATTGAGAACCTGTGTATATTTCTATATATTTATAATACTTATAATTATTGGATACTTACATATTCTCTTTTATGAGTATTCTCTTTCGTTTTCTTACTGATTAGTAGGAATTCTTTAACCATACTAGATATGATCTATGCAGTATTGCTCTTTACAGCATCGGATCTTACTTCTATCACCAGTCACATCCACAACTGGGTATTTTTTTTGTATTGTAGTAAGTATTAAGTAGTAAGTATTAAGTACTGTTTTTTTTTGTCTTTGGTTTTGAGAAACTGTGAAGTATCTTCCTTTTTTTCCTACTTAAAATAAACTTATAATGACTATTAACTAGTACGATAATTTTTAGAAAGTGAAAGTAAAGATTGCTTATCCAATTATCTTTTAAAATGTGAAAGAGTCAATTCCTAGGCAAGTTGATAAAAAGTCTGGGGTCCCTGAGAAAAAGAAAAGCCCAGGTCTGGGGCTCTTGAAGTGGAGATAGAGGTCTGGAATTTTCAAAGAGGAGGAAAGGACAAACATCTTTTTTTTTTTTTTCTCTCTATATTCCTTAGTCTTAGTCACATAAAACATTTTTTTTTCTTTAAGCCCAGAACTGATGATTACACGACAAACAACACAATTTAAATTCTGTACTAAGGATTATATAACAACAATGTATCCTGCTTGAGGACAGTCACTCCTTTCTGAAAACATTCTGGTTAATCCTGTTATCTTAAAATGTAAATTATGGGATTGAGTCTGACAGAATGTGGTCCACTGGAGAAGGGAATGGCAAGCCACTTCAGTATTCTTGCCTTGAGAACACCATGAACAGTATGAAAAGGCAAAATGATAGGATACCAAAAGAGGAACTCCCCAGGTCATTAGGTGCCCAGTGTGCTACTGGAGATCAGCGGAGAAATAACTCTAGAAAGAATGAAGGGATGGAGCCAATACAAAAAAAAAAAAAAAATACCCAGTTGTGGATGTGACTGGTGATAGAAGTAAGATCCGATGCTGTAAAGAGCAATACTGCATAGGAACCTGGAATGTTAGGTCCATGAATCAAGGCAAATTGGAAGTGGTCAAACAAGAGATGGCAAGGGTGAACGTCGACATTCTAGGAATCAGCGAACTAAAATGGACTGGAATGGGTGAATTTAACTCAGGTGACCATTATATCTACTATGGCAGGCAGGAAACCCTCAGAAGAAATGGAGTAGCCATCATGGTCAACAAAAGAGTCCGAAATGCAGTACTTGGATGCAATCTCAAAAACGACAGAATGATCTCTGTTCATCTCCAAGGCAAACCATTCAATATCACAGTTATCCAAGTCTATGCCCCAACCAGTAACGCTGAAGAAACTGAAGTTGAATAGTTTTATGAAGACCTACAAGACCTTTTAGAATTAACACCCAAAAAAGATGTCCTTTTCATTATAGGGGACTGGAATGCAAAAGTAGGAAGTCAGGAAACACCTGGAGTAACAGGCAAATTTGGCCTTGGAATGCGGAATGAAGCAGGGCAAAGACTAATAGAGTTTTGCCAAAAAAATGCACTGCTCATAGCAAACACCCTCTTCCAACAACACAAGAGACGACTCTACACATGGACATCACCAGATGGTCAACACCGAAATCAGGTTGATTATATTCTTTGCAGCCAAAGATGGAGAAGCTCTATACAGTCAACAAAAACAAGATCAGGAGCTGACTGTGGCTCAGATCATGAACTCCTTATTACCAAATCCAGACTTAAATTGAAGAAAGTAGGGAAAACCACTAGACCACTCAGGTATGACCTAAATCAAATCCCTAATGATTATACAGTGGAAGTGAGAAAGATTTAAGGGTCTAGATCTGATAGATAGAGTGCCTGATGAACTATGGAATGAGGTTCATGACATTGTACAGGAGACAGGGATCAAGACCATCCCCATGGAAAAGAAATGCAAAAAAGCAAAATGGCTGTCTGGGGAGGCCTTACAAATAGCTGTGAAAAGAAGAGAGGTGAAAAGCAAAGGAGAAAAGGAAAGATATAAGCATCTGAGTTCAGAATTCCAAAGAATAGCAGGAAGAGATAAGAAAGCCTTCCTCAGTGATCAATGCAAAGAAATAGAGGAAAAGAACAGAATGAGAAAGACTAGAGATCTCTTCAAGAAAATTAGAGATACCAAGGGAACATTTCATGCAAAGATAGGCTCGATAAAGGACAGAAATGGTATGGACCTAACAGAAGCAGAAGATATTAAGAAGAGGTGGCAAGAATACACAGAAAAACTGTACAAAAAAGATCTTCACGACCCAGATAATCACGATGATGTGATCACTCACCTAGGGCCAGACATCCTGGAATGTGAAATCAAGTGGGCCTTAGAAAGCATCACTATGAACAAAGCTAGTGGAGGTGATGGAATTCCAGTTGAACTATTTCAAATCCTGAAAGATGATGCTGTGAACGTGCTGCACTCAATATGCCAGCAAAATTGGAAAACTCAGCAGTGGCCGCAGGACTGGAAAAGGTCAGCTTTCATTCCAATCCCAAAGAAAGGCAATGCCAAAGAATGCTCAAACTACCGCACAATTGTACTCATCTCACATGCTAGTAAAGTAATGCTCAAAATTCTCCAAGCCAGGCTTCAGCAATATGTGAACCGTGAAATTCCTGATGTTCAAGCTGGTTTTAGAAAAGGCTGAGGAACCAGAGATCAAATTGCCAACATCCACTGGATCATCGAAAAAGCAAGAGAGTTCCAGAAAAACATCTCTTTCTGCTTTATTGACTATGCCAAAGCCTTTGACTGTGTGGATCACAATCAACTGTGGAAAATTCTGAAAGAGATGGGAATACCAGACCACCTGACCTGCCTCTTGAGAAATTTGTTTGCAGATCAGGAAGCAACAGTTAGAACTGGACATGGAACAACAGACTGGTTCCAAATAGGTAAAGGAGCATATCAAGGCTGTATATTGTCACCCTGCTTATTGAACTTCTATGCAGAGAAATGCTGGGTTGGAAGAAGCACAAGCTGGAATCAAGATTACTGGGAGAAATATCAGTAACCTCAGATATGCAGATGACACCACCCTTACAGCAGAAAGTGAAGAGGAAATAAAAAAGCCTCTTGATGAAAGTAAAAGAGAAGAGTGAAAATGTTTGCCTAAAGCTCAACATTCAGACAACTAAGATCATGGCATCTGGTCCCATCACTTCATGGGAAATAGATGGGGAGAGTGGAAACAGTGTCAGACTTTATTTTGGGGGGCTCCAAAATCACTGCAGATGGTGACTGCAGCCATGTAATTAAAAGACGCTTACTCCTTGGAGGAAAAGTTATGACCAACCTAGATAGCATATTGAAAAGCAGAGAGTTACTTTGCCTACAAAGATCCGTCTAGTCAAGGCTATTGTTTTTCCAGTGGTCATGTATGGATGTGAGAGTTGGACTGTGAAGAAAGCTGAACACTGAAGAATTGATGCTTTTGATCTGTGGTGTTGGAGAAGACTCTTGAGAGTCCTTTGGACAGCAAGGAGATCCAACCAGTCCATTCTGAAGATCAGCCCTGGGATTTCTTTGGAAGGAATGATGCTAGAGATCAAAGTCCAGTACTTTGGCCACCTCATGTGAACAGTTGACTCATTGGAAAAGACTCTGATGCTGGGAGGGATTGGGGGCAGAGGAGAAGGGGACGACCAAGGATGAGAAGGCTGGATGGCATCACAGACTCAATGGACGTGAGTCTTAGTGAACTCCAGGAGTTGGTGATGGACAGGGAGGCCTGGCGTGTTGTGATTCATGGGGTCGCAAAGAGTCGGACATGACTAAGCGACTGAACTGAACTGAATGATCTAGTGGTTTTTCCTTCTTTCTTCAATTTTAGTCTGAATTTGGCAATAAGGACTTCATGATCTGAGCCACTGTCAGCTCCTGGTCTTGTTTTTGTTGACTGTTTAGAGCTTCTCCATTTTTGGCGCAAAAATTATAAGCAATCTGATCGGTGTTGACCATCGTGTGATGTCCATGTGTAGAGTTTTCTCTCGTGTTGTTGGAAGAGGGTTTTTGCTATGACCAGTTCGTTCTCTTGGCAAATCTCTATTAGCCTTTGACCTGCTTCATTCCATACTCCAAGGCCAAATTTGTCTGTTTCTCCAGGTGTTTCCTGACTTCCTACTTTTGCATTCCAGTCCCTTATAATGAAAAGGACATCATTTTTGGGTATTACTTCTATAGGGTCTTGTATGTCTTCATAAAACTGTTCAACATCAGCTTCTTCAGCATTGCTGTTTGGGGCATAGACTTGGATTACTGTGATATTGAATGGTTTGCCTTGAAAATGAACAGATCATTCTGTCGTTTTTGAGATTGCATCCAAGTACTGCATTTTGGACTCTTTTTTTCCTCTACATAGAAAACCCTAAAGATACCACCAGGAAACTACTACAGCTAATCACTGAGTATAGTAAAGTTGTTGGATATAAAATTGACACACAAAAATCCTTTGCATTTTTACACTAACAATGAGAAAACAGAAAGGGAATTTAAGGAAACAATTCCACTTACCAGTGCAATGAAAAGAATAAAATATTTAGGAATAAATCTACCTAAGGAAACAAAAGACCTATATATATAAAACTATAAAAGACTGATGAAAGAAATCACATGTGACACAAATTGATGGAGATATATAATGTTCATGGATCAGAAGTATCAATATAGTGAAAATGAGTATACTACCCAAAGCAATTCAATGCAATCTCTATCAAGCTACCAACGTTATTTTTCACAGAGCTAGAAAAAGTAATTTCACTATTTGTATGGAAGGGCAAAAAGCCTCAAATAGCCAAAGCAATGTTGAGAAAGAAGAATGGAACTGGAGGAATCAACTTTTTTAGGCTCTACCATGAAGCTATAGTCATCAAGACAGTATGTTACTGGCACAAAGACAGAAATATAGATCAATGGAACAAAAAATCAACACACCTATGGAAACCTTACCTTTGACAAAGGAGGCAAGAATGTAGAATGGGGAAAAGACAATCTTTTTAGCAAGTGTTGCTGGGAACACTGGTCAGCCACTTATAAAAAAAATGAATCTAGAACACTTTCTAACACCATACACAAAAATAAACTCAAAATGGATTAAAGATATAACTGTAAGGCCAGAAACTATAAAACTCCTAGAGGAAAACATAGGCAAAACACTCTGACAAAAATCACATCAGGATCCTCTATGTCCTACCACCCACAGTAATGGAAATAAAAGCAAAAATAAACAAATGGGACCTAACTAAACTTAAAAGCTTTTGCATAATGAAGAAAACTATAAGCAAGGTGAAAAGACAGCCTTCAGAATGGGAGAAAATAATAGCAAATGTAGCAACTGACAAAGAATTAATCTCAAAAATATACAAGCAGCTCCTGCAGCTTAATTCCAGAAAAATAAATGACCCAATTAAAGAATGGGCCAAAAAACTATTGTCCAAAGAAGACATTCAGATGGCTCACAAACACATGAAAAGATGCTCAACATCACTTATTATCAGAGAAATGCAAATCAAAACCACAATGAGGTACCATCTCACACCGGTCAGAATGGCTGCTATCAAAAAGTCTGCTGTGGCTACTGCTGCTAAGTCACTTCAGTCAAGTTTGACTCTGTGTGACCCCATAGACGTCAGCCCATCAGGCTCTGCTGTCCCTGGGACTCTCCAGGCAAGAACACTTGAGTGGGTTGCCATTTCCTTCTCCAATGCATGAAAATGAGAAGTGAAAGTGAAGTTGCTCAGTCGTGTTTGACTCTTAGTGACCTTATGGACCACAGCCTACTAGGCTCCTCCATCCATGGGATTTTCTAGGCAAGAGTACTGGAGTGGGGTGCCATTGCCTTCTCTGATCAAAAAGTCTACAAACAATAAATGCTGGAGAGGCTGTGGAAAAAAGGGACCCTCTTACACTGTTGGTGGGAATGCAAACTAATACAGCCACTATGGAAAAGAGTGTGGAGATTCCTTAAAAAAAAAAAGGAAATAGAACTGCCATATGACCCAGTAATCCCACTGTTGGGCACACACACTGAGGAAACCAGAATTGAAAGAGACATGTGTACCCCAATATTTATCACAGCACTGTTTACAATAGCTAGGACATGGAAGCAACCTAGATGTCCATCAGTAGATGAATGGATAAGAAAGCTGTGGTACATATACACATGGAATATTACTCAGCTATTAAAAAGAATTTACTTGAATCAGTTCTAATGAGGTGGATGAAACTGGATCCTATTATACAGAATGAAGAAAGTCAGAAAGAAAAACACCAATACAGTATATTAAAGCATATATATGGAATTTGGAAAGATGGTAACAATGACCCTATATGTGAGACAGCAAAAGAGACACAGATATAAAGAACAGAGTTTTGGACTCTGTTGGAGAAGGTGAAAGTGGGATGATTTGAGAGAATAGCATCCATACATTTATATTACCTGATGTTGAAGCTGAAACTCTAATAATTTGGCCACCTGATGAGAAGAGCTGACTCATTTGAAAAGACCCTCATGCTAGGAAAGTTTGAGAAAAGGAGGAGAAGGGGATGACAGAGGATGAGATGGTTGGATGGCATCACCAACTCAATGGACACGGGTTTGGGTGAACTCTGGGAGTTGCTGATGGACAGGGAGGCCTGGTGTGCTGCAGTTTATGGGGTCGCAAAGAGTCAGACATGACTGAGCGACTGAACTGAACTGATGTGAAATAGATTGTCAGTTCAGGTTCAATACATGAGACAGGGTGCTCAGGGCTGGTGCACTGAGATGACCCTGAGGGATGGGATGGGGAGGGAAGTGGGAAGGGGATTCAGAATGGGGGACACATGTACACCCATGGCTGATTTATCTCAATGTATGGCAAAAACACTACAATATTGTAATGTAATTAGCTTTTGATAAAATAAATTAATTTTTAAAAAATGGAATCACATAGTATGTAGCTTTTTGAGATTTTTTTCCATGCAGCATAGTATTCCTCAAGTTCATTCAAGTTGTTGCATGTATCAATAGTTCATTACTTTGATGTATGACTAGTATATTCCTTAGTAAGAATGAACCACAGTTTATCCATTCTCCCATTGGAAGAAATCCAGGCTGTTTCCAGTCTGGGGCTCTAACACATAAAGCTGAAGTGAACATTCACGCTTAAGTGTTTATGTGAACATAAGCTTTCATTTCTTTGGGCTAAAAAACTGCTGCCTAATCCAACATCATGAAGATGTATTCACTTTTTTTCTCATCATTTTATACTTTCAGCTCTTACATTTATGTTTATGATCTATTTTGAGTTAGTTAATATTTACATATGGTATAAGGTAGACATCTAAATTCATCTTTTGCATGTGTATATACAATTGCCCCAGCACCATTTTTCAAAGTGAATTGTTTGTCATTGAATTTTCTTGGCACCCTTGTCAAACATCCATTGACCAGAATATAACGGTTTGCTTTGGGGCTTTCCATTATGTTCCTTTCAATTTTTTTTCTTTATTTCTGTGGCAGTGCTAAACTGACTTGATTACTGTAGCTTTGTAAGAAGTTATGAAATCAGAAATTGTAAAACTTCCAATTATATTATTTTTTAAGGTTTGGGTGTTTTGGGTCCTTTGTGTTTCCTTATCAGTTTTAAGATCATCTTGTCAGTTTCTACAAAGAAGGCATCTGGGATTCTGACAGGTATTTCATCAAATCTGTAGATTAATTTAGGGAGTATTGCTGTCCTAACAAAATTAAATCTTGTAATCCATGAACATATGATGTCTATTTATTTAAATTTTCCTAAACTACTTTCAACATTTTTGTTTTGTAGTTTGTATACAAGCCTTGTATTTCTTTTTTTGAAAGTGAAAATGAAGTCGCTCAGTCGTGTCCGACTCTTTGCGACCCCATGGACTGTAGCCTACCAGGCTCCTCTGTCCATGGGATTTTCCAGGCAATAGTACTGGAGTGGATTGCCATTTCCTTCTCCAGGGGATCTTCTCAACCCAGGGATTGAACCCAGGTCTCCCGCAATGTAGACAGATGCTTTACCATCTGAACCACCAGGGAAGTCTTTTGTTGAACATAATCATATTTTTACGATTTTTGAATGAATTGTTTTCTTAATTTTTGATATATTCTGTCTACTATATATCAGTTTAGTTCAGTAGCTCAGTTGTGTCCAACTATTTGTGACCCCATGGACTGCAGTACTCCAGGCTTCCCTGTCCATCACCAACTCCCGGAGCTTACTCACACTCATGTCCATCAAGTTGGTGATGCCATCCAACCACCTCATCTTCTATCGTCCCCTTCTCCTCCTGCCTTCAGTCTTTCCCAGCATCAGGGTCTTTTCCAATGAGTCAGCTCTTCGCATCAGGTGGCCAAAGTATTGGAGTTTCAGCTTTAACATCAGTCCTTCTAATGAATATTCAAGACTGATTTCCTTTAGGATTGACTGGTTCATTCTTTTTGCAGTCCAAGGGACACTCAAAAGTCTTCTCCAATACTACAGTTCAAAAGCATCAATTCTTCAGTGCTCAGCTTTCTTTATGGTCAAACTCTCACATCCATACATGACTACTGGAGAAAACATAGCTTTGACTACATGGACCTTTGTTGGCAAAGTATTGTCTCTGCTTTTTAATATGCTGTCTAGGTTGGTCATAGCTTTTCTTGCAAGGAACAAGTGTCTTTTAATTTCTTGGCTGCAGTCACCATCTGCAGTGATTTTGGAGGCCCCCAAAATAAAGTCCAAGTCTAGTATATATAAATTCACCTAATCCTGTGCATTGCTTATGTATCCTTCAAATTTGCTGAAGTTATTTTTAGCTTTGGCTAGAATTTCAGTGTTGAAAAGAAGTTGCAAGAACAGACATCCCTGTTTTGTTTCTCAGATTATTGACAAATTTTCAGTCTTTCATAATTAGTATGATGCTAGCTGTAGATTTTCTATTGATGCCTTTATCAGGCTTAGAAAGTTCCCTTCTATTCATGATTTTGAGTATATATATATATATATATTAGATAATGAAAGGAATTTGAATTTCGAATGTATAATTGGTTATTAATTTTATTGAAGTTGCCTTGTAGTAAGTCTCTTTGCTCTCACTGCTTTCAAGATTCTCTCTTTGTTTTTAAACAGCTTGATTATGAATGTGTATTTGTGGGCCACTTTTAATTTACCTCATTTAGAGTTTGTTGAGCTTCTTGGATATATGTATAAATGTTGTTCATCAAAACTGGGATTTTTGGTCAGCATTTCTTCAAATACTCTTTTTGCCTCTTTCTTCTAGGAATCTAACTGTATGTATGCTGGTGGGCTTGATGATTTGCCACAGGATTCTGAGCCTTTGTTTATTTATCAGCATTCACTTTTTTTCTGTTCCATAGGCTGGATAATCTTTATTAACCTAAATTCAAGTTGACTGCTTATTTATTCTACCAGCTCAAATCTGAAATTGAGTCCCTCTAATAAACCATTTTATTTCAGTTTTTGTACTTAAAACTCAAATTTTCTATTTTTAAAATAATTTTATTATGTGTGATAATTTTCTAGTAAACATAATACATAAAAGTCTCTTACTAATTATCAATAAACACATAATGCTAAGAGTAAATTTTTAAAGTTCTCACTATACCAAAAAAATGTTGACTATGTGGGGTGATGAATGTATTAACTTTATTGTATTCAGTTCAGTTCAGTCGCTCAGTCATGTCTGACTCTTTTTCACCCCATGAATTGCAGCACGCCAGGCCTCCTTGTCCATCACCAACTCCCAGAGTTCACCCAAACTCTTGTCCATCAAGTTGGTGATGCCATTCAGCCATCTCATCCTCTGTCGTCCCCTTCTCCTGCTCCCAATCCCTCCCAGCATCAGAGTCTTTTCCAATGAGTCAACTCTTTGTACCGGGTGGCCAAAGTACTGGAGTTTCAGCTTTAGCATCAGTCCTTCCAAAGAACACCCAGGACTGATCTCCTTCAAAATGGACTGGTTGGATCTCCTTGCAGTCCAAGGGATTCTCAAGAGTCTTGTCCAACACCACAGTTCAAAAGCATCAATTCTTTAGCGCTCAGCTTTCTTCACAATCCAACTCTCACACTCATACATGACCACTGGAAAAACCATAGCCTTGACTAGACGGACCTTAGTCGGCAAAGTAATGTCTCTGCTTTTTAATATGCTATCTAGGTTGGTCATAACTTTCCTTCCAAGGAGTAAGTGTCTTTTAATTTCATGGCTGCAGTCACCATTTGCAGTGATTTTAGAGCCCAAAGATATAAATTCTGACACTGTTTCTCCATCTATTTCCCATGAAGTGATGGGACCAGATGCCATGATCTTAGTTTTCTGTTATTGTATTAACATGTATCAAATCATTTCACTGGGTACCTTAAACATACACACTGTTATATATCAATTGCATTTCAATAAAACACGAAGAACACCCCCCAAAAAAACCCATTTATTTAATTTGTAAACTAAGTAATAGTAAATGCATGTATCTCCGCCATCCCCACCCAAAAAAGGGAACACATGTTATCTCCATGTATATGTACAAATGGTGTTTATCAACATAGGGTTTGTACTGCGTATGTTTTACTTTTTGGAACTACATTGACGAATGCTTAGAGAGATTACATATTTTTGTATTATAAGCGATATTATATGTGAATATTCCTATATGTGCTTCTTTGCATACTTTTGAAATTGTCCTTTGAATGGAATTATCTATTTATGGTAGATTTCTAGTAGAGTTGCTCAGTCAGTGAATCTACAATATTTATACATATATTGCCAAAATCTTTTACAGCAAGATCAAATCAATTTATACTTTGATCAATAGTGAATGACATTATTTACTTCCTCCTCCTTTTCCCAATATACTGGGTAAAAGAGTAATCACACTCTTGGTTAATCTATACTGATTAGTAATGAAATCAAATAAGTTTATACTTTTAAAATATTTTTGTATTTTTCTCTTTTTCATTCTTTTTTCACTGTACATGCCCATTGTACATTTTCCGATAAAGTATTTTTCTCTCCTGGATTTATAACATTGTAACAGACTTTTGTATATACAATATAGAAGAGATTTTTAATATGAAAATGTTTCCCAAATAATAATTTGCATTTAAATTCTGCTTATTTCCATCTTTGGGCATACAGTATACAGCTGCTTACCATGTTCATATAATACAATGTCTTTAAAAATTTTTTTCTTCTAATTTCATTGAAATATAACTGATATAGAGATCTGTATAAGTTTCAGGTGTACAGCATTAAGATTTTACTTATATATATGTATAATGAAATGATTACCAGAAAAGCTTATTGAATATCCATCATATGAGATAGATACAAAGTAAAAGAAAAATGATTTTTCCTTGTAATGATAATTATTAGGATTTACTCTCTTAACAACTTTCATATAAAACATACACAGTGTTAATTATGCTAAATCATGTTGTACATTACATCCCTAGTACTTATTTATCTTATAAATAAAAGTTTGTTAAGTGTTGACTACGTTCATCTAATTCTCTGTTTCCCAACCCTCGCCTCTGATAACCACAAATCTGATCACCTTTCTCCATGAGTCTGGTTTTTAAGTATAATTGACCTACAACACTATATTAGTTCCTAGTGTATTTGAAATTTGACATTTGTATACATTGCAAAATCATTACCATGATAAGTCTAGTTACCATCTGTCACCATACAAAGATACTATATTATTATTGACTACATTTCCCATTCTGTAAATTTCATCCTTGTGACTCATTTCTTTTGTAACTGATAGTTTGAACATCTTAATTTCCCTCATCTATTTCACTCATCTCCTCACCTTTCACTCCTTTGGCAACCACCTGTTTATTCTCTGAATCTAAGACTCTGTTTCCATTTAGTTATGTCTGTTCACTTGTTTGGTTTCTAAGCTACCATATATAAGTGAAATCATGTATTATTTGTCTTTGACTTATTTCACTTATCATAATGCCCTAGAAATCCATCCAAGTTGCTGCAAATGGCAACATTTTGTTCTTTTTTTTTAATGACTGAGTAGTATTCCATTGTATATATCCGTTTATCTTTATTCATTAATTTATGGGCACTTAAAATTGGCTATTGTGGATAATGCTACAATAAACATAGCTGTACACATATCTTTGAATTAGTGTTTTTGTTTTCAGTGGATAAATACCCAAGAATAGAATTGCTAGGGTCATATGGTAGTTCTATTTTTAATTTTTTGAGGAATCTCTATACTGTTTTTCATAGTGGTTGCACCAATTTACATTCCCATCAACAGTGCCAAGGTTTCCTTTTTCTCCACATCCTCACCAACACTTATTTGTTGTCTTTTTGGATAACAGCCATTTTGACAAGTGTGATGCCATAGCTCACTGTGGTTTTAATTTGCATTTCCCTGATGATTAGTGTTGTTGAGCATTTTTTATGTGCCTGTTGGTCATTTGTCTGCTTTCTTTAGAAAAATGTCTTTTCAGTTCCTCTGCTCATTTTCAATCGGTATATATATATATATATATATATATTTCTAGGAGTTATTTGTATATTTTTGGATATTAACTCTTTATCCAATATATTGCCTGCGACTATCTTCTCCTAGTCAGTAGGTGGCCTTTTTATTTTGTTGATAGTTTTATTTTCTGTGCAAAAACCTTTTTAGTTTGATATAGTGCCATTTGCTTATTTTTGCTCTTCCTTGAAGAAACGGACAAAAATTTATTATTAAAATTAACATGAAAGATGGTACTGTGTATGTTTTTTTCTAGGAATATTTTTTTGTTTCAGGTCTTGGATTTAAGTCTTTAATCCATTTTCACTTTTTTTTTTTTTTGTATATGGTGTAACAAAGTAATCCAGTTTGATTCTATTACCTGTAGCTATCCAGTTTTCTCACCATCATTTATTGAAGAAGTTGTCTTTTCCCCATTGTATATTCTTGCCTCCTTTGTTATAGATTAAGTTACCAAATAAGTATGAGTATATTTCCGGGTTTGTTATTCTGGTCCATTGATATCTATCTGTCTGTTTTGTGCTAGTATCATACTGTTTGGTTACTGAAGCTCTGTAGTATAGTAGAAATCAGGAAACATAATGTCTCCAAATTTGTTGTTCTTTATCAAAATGACTTTGGCTATTTAGGATAATTTGTGTTTTTACACATATTTTAGAATCATTTGCTCCAGTTCTGTGAAAAATGCTATGGGTGTTTTGATAGGAACTGCATTGACTCTGTCGATTTCCTTGGTTACTATGGTCATTTTAACAATTTTAATTCATCCAATCTATGAACAAGTTATATCTTTCCATTTGTCTGTGCTATCTTCAGATTCTTTAATTAGAGCTTCTTTTATTTCCTTAATTAGATTTATTCCCAGGTATTCTATTCTTTTTGATGCAATTGTAACTGGATTATTCACTTAATTCCTTTTTGATAATTAGTTGTTAAATTATAGAAATACAATAGACTTTTGTATATTAATTTTGTATCCTGCAACTTTTCTGAATTCATTTCTTTCTGTGGATTTTTGGTGGCATCTATAAGATTTTCTATACATAGTATCAAGTCAGCTGCCACTTCCACTGTATAATTGTAAGTGATTTGATTTAGGTCATACCTGAATGGCCTAGTGGTTTTCTCTACTTTCTTCAATTTAAGTCTGAATTTTTCAATAAAGAGTTTATGATCTGAGCCACAATCAGTTCTTAGTGTTTTTTTTTTGCTGACTGTGTAGAGCTTCTCCATCTTTGGCTGCAAAGAATATAATCAATCTGATTTCTGTATTGACCATCTGGTGATGTCCATGTGTAGAGTGGTCTCTTGTGTTGTTGGAAGAGGGTGTTTACTATGACCAGTGCGTTCTCTTGACAAAACTCTGTTAGCCTTTGTCATAAATAGATGTTGAATTTTTGTTGCAAGCCTTTTCGGCATCTATTGAGATGATCATATAATTTTTATTCTTTTTTAATGTGGTGTATCTGAATATCATATCAGTCATTCTCTTAATGGTCTCTATCTTTAATGCCATACATAGAAAGGCAGTTGTCCTCTTCTTTATATTTAAATATTCACCAATATTTACTGGCTTTTTAATTTTTTTTTCATTTTAGACCTTTGCCTTTTTATTACATCTGGAAATTATTTACATATACTATATGAAAAAGGGATTTAACTTTTGGTCAAATTATTAACTAGTTTTCCACCTATTAAATGATTCACATTTTCCCACTGATTTTAAGCTACCTTTAGCATATACTAAGAACTTGCATGTAATTGCAACTGTTTCAAACTTTCTACTCTATTCTAGAATTTTTTCTTGCAGCAATGATATTTTAAGTTTTTTCTTTTTCCTTTTATAGTATGTTTTGGAAGTCTGTCACTAATTTTTATTATTCTTAAAAACATTTCCACACATTTGTTATTTTTCATTTCAAATAATCATTTAAAATATTTATGTCCTTTAGTAAAATTTTTATATCTTTATCATGAGTCTGACATGTTACCCAGTTTTATATCTAGGTACTTTCCTTTATTTCTGTGTAATATGAAGATTTATTCTATAATTTTGATAAAGAAAAGTTCTTGGTTTTTCATATTTAACTCATATAAAGTACTTGAATTGATTTTAAAAGTTCTTTAGTCTGACTTTTTTGTTTTCCATGTATGCAGTCATAATGTCTGTAACGGTAATTGATAGTTAAATCTTTTATGTATTCATGTATTTACTTAACCTTACTGCATTGATTAAAAATCTACAACACATATTTTCCTATAATAATCAAAGTGCTATTATACCAAATTATCTTTTTTCCTTTTTAAAAAATCTTTTCTCATTTGACTTAATGAGGGTGTCTGTAGTATTTTATAAATAAGATATTGTTTATTTTATGTTTAGAATATACATTTTATAATATCAAGGATTATTCTTTATACTCCTAATTTGTCAAATTTTTAATTTTTTTCAACTAAGAATGGATCTGGAATTTATCAAATAGGTTTTTAGTATCTTTCAGTACAGGTTTTCTTCTGTGATATGCTAATATAATTAATCATATTAAATCAGGCTTCCTAATATTTTTCCATTCATGTTTTTATTTTCTGATAAGTGTTAAAGAGGTTTTTTGTCTTTTTAATTATTCAAACATTTTAAATGATTCAAAAGGATAACCTTGACTTAAAAATATGTTGTGAAACAGCAGATGTGCAAATATGATTGCCTTTAAGTTTTATGGAAATGCATAATCAGGATCTTTGCTGGATGAGGTTGATCTATAAAAGACAAGAGGAAAGCTGGAATATAATGCCATTTCTACCCCTACTTGTTTTCATTTCTTTACCTCTAAAGAAGTGCTCTGTTAAAATATTTCACTCATTTAGATGTTGTTGTATAAGTGGTCTTAAGAATTTGTATGAGTGTTTCTGTCTGGAAATGGCAACCCACTCCAGTACTCTTGCTTGGAGAATCCCACAGGCGAGGAGCCTGGTGGGCTACAGTCCATGGGGTTGCAAAGAGTCAGACACGACTGAGCGACTTCACTCCCTCACTCATGCCTATCTATGTGCATACTATGTATACAGTACTTTTTGTCCTGGAATATAAATTTCCTCTCCTCCTCCAGCCTATCAGTGTTGCTGTCCAACTGATTTTGAGCCCCACTAAAACTTTTTAGGGTTTCCTAGGCTACATGTCTTTATTGAATGGCTGTACTTCTATTTCCTGACCTTAAAAAATAGGACTCTAAAAACCAATAGAAGCTACTGTATTGAATACAAAGGAGGTTTTTGTGGGAATGTGTGACTGCAGCCATGAAATTAAAAGACGCTTACTTCTTGGAAGGAAAGCTGGAAGATCAACCTGGATAGCATATTCAAAAGCAGAGACATTACTTTGCCGACTAAGGTCCGTCTAGTCAAGGCTATGGTTTTTCCAGTAGTCATGTATGAGTGTGAGAGTTGGACTGTGAACAAGGCTGAGCGTCAAAGAATTGATGCTTTTGAACTGTAGTGTTGGAGAAGACTCTTGAGAGTCCCTTGGACTGCAAGGAGATCCAACCAGTTCATTCTGAAGAAGATCAGCCCTGGGATTTCTTTGGAAGGAATGATGCTGAAGCTGAAACTCCAGTACTTTGGCCACCTCATGTGAAGAGTTGACTCAATGGAAAAGACTCTGATGCTGGGAGGGATTGGGGGCAGGAGGAGAAGGGGACGACAGAGGATGAGATGGCTGGATGGCATCACTGACTCGATGGAGGTGAGTCTGAGTGAACTCCGGGAGATGGTGATGGACAAGGAGGCCTGGCTTGCTGCAATTCATGGGGTCGCAAAGAGTCAGACACGACTGAGCGACTGAACTGAACTGAACTGAAGACTGTCACTTATGATTGACTCAGTTCCTTTTCAACTGTGTCCCACTCTGATCTGTCAGTCTGATCCCTAGTCCTTACCTCATTTGTTCTTTTGTAATAAGTTAATTGAGATAAAGTAAATGATTCAATTAGCTTTCTAAGTGTTGTTTAAGCACCATGATCATCTGTATTTTTACTTTTTCCAGTGAATTTCTTAAGTGTTCTTAAGAAAGTTAGTTTAGAATTTATTTAATTTTATGAGGAAAATGACTAAGCATAATGGTTTACAGCATATTATTATTGATAATAACACACATTTGTTGCTCTTTCTTACCCTAGACTTTATTTTTCCTAAATGTCCACTTTAATGGTGTTATTACATAGCCCACCTATCACAGCAGATGATTATTAGTGTGGAAAATCATTCAAAATGAACAAATTTCAATGTGATATCTGTAAACATCTATGCACATTTTTAATTCAAAATGTTGTGCTTTCTTTTCTTTTTAAGAACTCCAATTATAAATTATTTGTCACAAAATATAAATTAGAAATAAACCCAATTTTTAATATATATCAACTTCATGTTTGTAAAACAAAGGAAAAAACTCTTTGTAAAGGTGCAAAAAAAAAAAAGAAAAGAAATGAAAGTGCATTAATATATATCCTTCATGAGACTTTAATTCTACCTGCAGTGTATGCTATAATATAATCCAATCAGGTAACCGTTTAGACTTGAAATAAATTTTAAAACTTTTTTCTTGCTATTTTTCTGTCATTTGTTTAAAACTTCAAGTGTAAAATAAATAATAAATTACTGTGTAGATAGCAATTAACGTTCCTTGTTTCTTATGTTTTCCGAGATTGTCAAGAGAAACTAAAACTAAACTGAATCAATAATATTTTTAATAGGTTCTTATATTGTAGTTGGTTTTGTTAAAAAAGTAGCAATGACATAATGTCTGATTAATGGTGATGTATATCACATTTAAAAAACATGCTTACAAGATGGCCTTGTTTAAATTTGACTTTAGTTTGAAAAAACTCAGAGCTACCTGGAAGCAGATTTATGTGTATTTTTATCACTAGAGCAGAAGATTGTTTTGCTACTGTTGTTAACATTTGTAGTGTTTAAAAAAAAGAGTAATTTAAATTCAAACAGACTCTTCTACAGCTTATTTGTCTGGACAGAAATTGCTTCTGAATTTAATTACCTTGTATCAAAGAATGATCATAGAAATTAAGTCTGCAACATCAATGTCAATTACTTTTTCTTTTTAAGGGTTAGCTAGAATACTAAATAGAAGTCATTTATAATAGCATTTCCATTGTTTTTCCAAAGAACACACATATAACAATATGAATATAAATAAGCAAAGTATTTCTCACTCATTGTCCCTAATAATTCCTTATTTCTTTTACAACTTTAGCATTTTACTTAGTGTTTCTCAAATTGCTTTGTGATTCACATGCATTAAGTGAGTGAAGTCATTCAGTCGTGTCCGACTCTTTGTGACCCCATGAACTGAAGCCCACCAGGCTCCTCCATCCATGGGATTTTCCCAGAAAGAATACTGGAGTGGGTTGCCATTTCCTTCTCCAGGATCACATACATTAGTAGCACTTAAGGTATCAGTTAAAATGAAGACTTGAGTTCTGTCTCAAGTGGACTAACTCAGAATCTCTAGATGTGGGCCTGGGAATATTAATTTTTCATTTCCCAGGATGATCCTGAGACTCAGTAAATGTTGTGAACCACTCTTTCAAGGGTACAGGTTCTGAAAATATCCTCTATATATTCCTCTTGACACAGCCACACCCATACGTATGCTAATAGCTCCAAAACCTTTATCTGTAGCAAGAATCTCTTATGACAGCCAGACTATATTTAACTCTTTATCACTCCACATGACTCACAGCACACACACACATACATACTATTCCCCCTTTGATCTGTGCTCCTCTTGAAATCAAATGCCAACCACCTACAACAACATGATGCCAACCACAACGACTTAATCACCAAGTCTTGTCAGTTCTATTTTTTCATGTATTTTAATCTATCTACTTCTCTCTTGATGGATAACATCAATATCTTCTTCACTGATTTCCCTAGTTCTTTTTGGTCCCTCTCCAAAATTTTCTCTAAGCAACAGCAATAGTAATCCTTTTAAAATACAGATATGATCATGTAACTTCCCCGCTTAAAACCCACTTCACTGGTCCCCTATAAGCATCAAGATAAAAGTTCACATTTACTAAATTCTCATAACTATTCGTTATCTTCATCTTTATCTTTCTGTTTATCTTATCATTCCTCCATCTCTCCATTGGTACATTTTGTTCCAGCCTTAGAGAAATAACAATTTTCAGTTTTAGCCATAAGCTATGCTGTCTCTTTTCTCCATACAAGTTATCAAGTCGTTATGAAAATTTCCACTTGCTTGTTTCCTCTTCTAGATGTAAATTGTTTACCTCTCTATCCCCAGTGCTAAACATAGTTCCTAATACATAGTATCAGCTCAGAAATTCTTCTTGATTGACTATATAAATGAGTAACAATGTTTATTTGTATATATTAATAATATATAATATAGTATTTAAAGACATGGACTCTGGAAATATTCAGTTAAACTCTGGCTTTGTGACTTTTGTAGCTTCAAAAATATTAAATTTCTCTATGTGTTATATCACTAATCTTTAAAGTGTTATAATAATGGGCTCTATCCCTTGAGACTTTCATGAAGACTCATATATGAGAAAATACATACAAAAGAAAGTGTCAAGCACACAGATGGTACTCAGTAAAGTAAAAAGTGAAAGTCACTCAGTCTTATCTCTTTCCAACCCCATGGACTGAAGCCTGCCAGGCATCTCTGTCCATGGAATTCTCCAGGCAAGAATATTGGAGTGGTTTCCCTTCTCTAGGGTATCTTCCCAACCCAGAGATTGAACCCTGGTCTTCTGCATTGCAGGCAGATTCTTTACCAACTGAGCCACCAGGGAAGCACAATAACTCAATAGATGTTAACTACAATTTTTACTTCTTTCGTGCTTCAAGATTTATTCCCCACCTCTAAGATAATTAATCATTTTATCTATTTTATTTTTTTTCTTATGCTCTCAGCTATCATCTTGGAAAATTCATATTAATTTTAGTCTATCTATTAATACAATAGATGTCCCTCCATACCTTATTTCAGTTTAGAAGTTCTTCTCTGTATCTTTCCTAATTGACATTGTTAGGTATAATGAGCAGAATTTTAAATAATATCCTTGATGAGTTGATATACTCAAAAGAAAAATATGTTTAGTTTCTATAGAATTTCCTGATAGCATGCAATACTTTCTTATCATGGTAACTATATCAATATTTTGGGGTAATATCTTCAGGGAACAGAATATCAGAACATTAAGATCATAATAATTTCCTGTAGGCATAATTGATGGTTCTAACCCACATATCAAATCCTGTGCTTTAATAAGAGTTTTGCTGACAATAGAAGTATTTTTTTGTTATTTATTTTGAAGAAAATTAATAAATGTTTCAATCTTTGGGCAGACCTATCCCAATATATTATTTCTCACTTGGTCAGTTTTTTAAAAGATTTATTAAAGCTAAGAAGTAAGTTTTATAAGAGGAAGGAGATGGAAATTTTATATAAATTTGTATGTAAAAATTTATAATATTTTATAAGATTTGAATCCTGATTTTGCCTTGCCTATTTCAGACTGTATGTTATCATTTAAGAGAATTCCAAAATAGTAGTTTCCTAAATAATATATGTTTTAAAATGTTTCATAGAAATCATATAAATTAAAGGTGTTAATGGACAGTTTAACTTTTTCCAAAACAAATAAAAGAATTAGCAGTTTAGACACAGAAAAGATCCCAGAAATTATCTATCCCAATTCACAGACATACAGAAAGAGGACCAGAAGTTTTTTATGACCTAGCAATGTCACACAGCTGGACAAGTGTCAAGATCAAACTTGTGTGCTCCAAATGTATTGTTTCTGTTAAATAACCCATATTGGCTTATTATAACAGGTAATATTTAGAAATAAAAACAACAATGGCAGAATTGACTGTGGAGGGGAGAAGGCTACAGCACAACCTAAAATGACCAGGAGACATAATTATAACAAAATAATTTTTATGAGGAGATAAAGTTTATAACTTGTTAAGAACTTTAGCAATACTCATATACATCAAAAATTTCTGAAATTGGTCTTTTATTGGGGAGGACAAGCATTTATATGGAGGGCAATAAATAAAAATTATTTTGAAATTTTAGAAATTTTAGAGGGAGGTTTATTTTTTAAAGAAATCTTATAAAGATGCTGTAAATAGCAATTATCTTATAAAATGAGCAACCACAATCTAAATATATATCTACCCAAGGAGATTCCAGCATGTCACTGGAACAAATATATATATATGTGTGTGTGTGTGTGTGTGTGTGTGTGTGTGTGTGTGTGGGTGGGTGGGTGTGGGTGTGGATGTGTGGGTGTGTGTGGGTGTGGGTGTGGGTGTGGGTGTGGGTGTGGGTGTATGAATTTTGTCACAGTGGTGACAGCAGTAAGAGAAACTTCCAGCACCTGTCTCCAAGGAAACTGCATGGGGCCAATCTATCCAGAAGTAGTGACCTCTCTCACAGGGAAAAGGACAGCAAGTGAGTAAGTGCCTTGCTACTCCAGTTGTGTAGGTCATAGGTAGAGAAACCCAGTTCTCACCAACAGTACCCAGAGTACTGAGGTGGAACCTCTATGACTGAAGGGAGAGAGGAGTTGAGAGAAAGACAGATGAGAATTTCAAAGAACATTAAAGGGGTTTCATTCAGTGGGATGTCAACCTAGAAGCCTCTGGGAGTAACACATCCTGGGATCTCCCTAAGAGAGCACGCCAGAAGCTCTGAGTGCTAAACACTTGCCTCACTCAAATTTGTGGATGGCTCCTTGTGCATGCTCTGTGTGGCGTGATGAGAGAGAACTCTCGTAGATAGGGAGTGTACTCTTAAATCAGGCATGGTCTGTGAGCAAGGGAGAAACAACAGACTTGAGCTATAGAGCAAGCTTCTGAAAAAAGAGAAGTTTTCAGTAGCCATACTGGTGAGTTGTAAGAATCAGAGAGGACATAAAAGCTTAAGAATTCTGCCGCAAAAGGGAACAATAAAAGTGGAGCAGGTATATCCATACAAAGTTGGAGAAAAGGAGGTTCCTTAAGAAACTAAAAACAGAGCTACCATATGACCCAGAAATCCCATTCCTGGGCATATATCCAGAGAAAAATATAGCTCAAAAGGGTACATGCACCCCAGTATTCATTGCAGTGCTGTTTTCAGTAACCAAGACATGGAAGCAATCTAAATGCCCATGGACAGATAATGGATTAAAAAGCTGTGGTGTGTGTGTGTGTGTATATATATATAGGCTTTCCAGATGGTGCTAGTGGTAAGGAACCTGCCTGCCAATGCAGGAGATGTAAGAGATGTGGGTTCAATTCCTGGGTCAAGAAGATCCCCTAGAGAAGGGCATGGCAACCCTCTCCAGTATTCTTGCCTGGATAATCCTATGGACAGAATAGCCTGGCGGGCTATAGTCCATGGGGTTGCAAAGAGTTGGACACTGAAACAACTTCTCACTCTCACACTCACATTCACTCTCTCTCTCTCCCCTGATGGCTCAGATGGTAAAGAATCCGTCTGCAATGTGGGAGACCTGAGTTTGATCTGTGGGTTGGGAAAATCCCCTAGAGAAAGGAATGGCAAACCACTCCAGTATTCTTGCCCAGAGAATTCCATGGACAGAAGCTACAGCTCATGGGGTCACAAAAGGCAGACACAACTGAGTAACTAACACTTTCTTGAACTTTCATACACACATACACACACACACATACATGCATATATACTCACACATATAATGGAATATTACTCAGCCATGTGTGTGTGTGTAGAATTCTCCAAGCCAGGCTTCAGCAATATGTGAACCGTGAACTTCCTGATGTTCAAACTGGTTTTAGAAAAGGCAGAGGAACCAGAGATCAAATTGCCAACATCCGCTGAATCATGGAAAAAGCAAGAGAGTTCCAGAAAAACATCTATTTCTGCTTTATTGACTATGCCAAAGCCTTTGACTGTGTGGATCACAATAAACTGTGGAAAATTCTAAAAGAGATGGGAATACGAGACCACCTAACCTGCCTCTTGAGAAATCTGTATGCAGGCCAGGAAGCAACAGTTAGAACTTGACATGGAACAACAGACTGGTTCCAAATAGGAAAAGGAGTACTTCAAGGCTGTATATTGTCACCCTGCTTATTTAACTTCTATGCATAGTACATCACGAGAAACGCTGGACTGGAAGAAACACAAGCTGGAATCAAGATTGCCAGGAGAAATATCAATAACCTCAGATATGCAGATGACACCACCCTTATGGCAGAAAGTGAAGAAGAACTAAAAATCCTCTTGATGAAAGTGAAAGAGGAGAGTGAAAAAGTTGGCTTAAAGCTCAACATTCAGAAAACAAAGATCATGGCATCCGGTCCCATCACTTCATGGGAAATAGATGGGGAAACAGTGGAAACAGTGTCAGATTTTATTTTTTGGGGCTTCAAAATCACTGCAGATGGTGATTGCAGCCATGAAATTAAAAGACACTTGCTCCTTGGAAGAAAAGTTATGACCAACCTAGATAGCATAGTCAAAAGCAGAGACATTACTTTGCCGACTAAGGTCCACCTAGTCAAGGCTATGGTTTTTCCAGTAGTCATGTATGGATGTGAGAGTTGGACTGTGAAGAAGGCTGAGCACCAAAGAATTGATGCTTTGGAACTGTGGTGTTGGAGAAGACTCTTGAGAGTCCCTTGGACTGCAAGGAGAGCCAACCAGTCCATTCTAAAGGAGATCAGCCCTGGGATTTCTTTGGAAGGAATGATGCTAAAGCTAAAACTCCAGTACTTTGGCCACCTCATGTGAAGAGTTGACTCATTGGAAAAGACTTTGATGCTGGGAAGGATTGGGGGCAGGAGGAGAAGGGGATGATAGAGGATGAGTTGGCTGGATAGTATCACGGACACGATGGACGTGAGTCTGAGTGAACTCCAGGATTTGGTGATGGATAGGGAGGTCTGGCGTGCTGTGCTTCATGGGGTCGCAAAGAGTTGGACACGACTGAGCTACTGAACTGAACTGAACTGAACTGAAATGCTATCATACTGAGTAAAGGCAAATACTAACTCAAAGGGAGATATCATATGATATCACTTATATGTGGAATCTTAAAGGGTGCAAATGAAGTTATTTACAAAACTGAAATAGAGTTGCAGATACAAGAAATAAACTTACGGTTACCAGAGGGTAAGAGGGGGAGCAGATTGGGAGTTTGGGATTGATATGCTGTTATATTTAAAATGGTTCAGCAACAGGGACCTACAGTATAGCACAGGGAACTCTGCTCAATACTCTATAATAACCTAAATGTGAAAGTAATTTGAAAAAGAACAGTTACGTGTATGTGTATGACTGAATCTTTAAGTTCTTTTTTAAAAAGACATTTTAAGTATTAAAATTAAAAATTAAATGGAAATAAAAGTCACTCAGTCATGTCTGACTCTTTGCGACCCCATGGACTGTAGCCTACCAGGCTCCATCCATGAGATTTTCAAGGAAAGAATACTGGAGTGGGTTGCCATTTCCTTCTGCAGAGGATCTTCCCGACCCAGCAATCGAACCTGGGTCTCCTGCATTTCAGGCAGATACTTTACCGTCTAAGCCACCAGGGAAGTCCAAATAAAAGACAGAAACAACAAATGCTGGGAAGGATGTAGGGAAAAGGAAACCCATGTAGACTATTGGTGGGAATGTAAATTGTTACAGCCACTATGGAAAACAGTATGGAGGTTCCTCAAAAAAAAATTAAAAAATTAAAAATAGATCTACATATGAGCCAGCAATTTTTTCTGGGTGTATATTCAAAGTTTTCCAAATTTGCTGGGATATTGAGTGCAGCACTTTCATAGCATCAGCTTTCAGGACTTGAAATAGCTCAACTGGAATTCCATCACCTCCACTAGCTTTGTTCGTAGTGATGCTTCCTAAGGCCCACTTGACTTCACATTCCAGTATGTCTGGCTCTAGGTGAGTGATCACACCATCGTGATTATCTTGGTTGTGAAGATCCTTTTTTACAGTTCTGTGTATTCTTGCCACCTCTTCTTAATATCTTCTGCTTCTGTTAGGTCCAGACCATTTCTGTCCTTTATCGAGCCCATCTTTGCATGAAATGTTCCCTTGGTATCTCTAACTTTCTTGAAGAGATCTCTAGTCTTTCCCATTCTGTTCTTTTCCTCTATTTCTTTGCATTGATCGCTGAGGAAGGTTTTCTTATCTCTTCTTGCTCTTCTTTGGAACTCTGCATTCAGATGCTTATATCTTTCCTTTTCTTCTTTGCTCTTTGCTTCTTTTCTTTTCACAGCTATTTGTAAGGCCTCCCCAGATAGCCATTTTGCTTTTTTGCAACTCTTTTTCTTCAGGATGGTCTTGATCCCTGTCTCTTCTACAATGTCACAAACCTCCATCCATAGTTCATCAGGCATTCTGTCTATTAGATCTAGTCCCTTAAATCTATTTCTCACTTCCACTGTGTAATCATAAGAGATTTGATTTAGGTCATACTTGAATGTTCTAGTCATTTCCCTACTTTCTTCAATTTAAGTCTGAATTTGGCAATAAGGAGTTCATGTTCTGAGCCACAGTCAGCTCCTGGTCTTGTTTTTGCTGACTGTATAGAGCTTCTCCATCTTTGGCTGCAAAGAATATAATCAATCTGATTTCAGTGTTGACCATCTGGTGACGTCCATGTGTAGAGTCTTCTCTTGTGTTGTTGGAAGAGGGTGTTTGCTATGATCAGTGTCATTCTCTTGGCAAAAGTCTATTAGCCTTTGCTCTGCTTCATTCTGTATTCCAAGGCCAAATTTGCCTGTTACTCCAGGTGTTTATTGACTTCCTACTTTTTAAAATATCACAAAATGTACTGTTTTTAGTCAGTATCAAGCCATTTTTCCTGTATAAACACAGTCGGATTGATGGAAATCTTTAGCTTTCAGAATTCTGAAAAATGTTGATTTCAACAATTTTTGCTTGTTTCTTCATTGCTTTTATGGAGGAGCAGTGTCTCAGAAGTCCCTACTTCCCCATTCTAGGAGAACCATGGATGGTTATGTTTGGTGAAATTTGAATTTGTCTAATTTTCATTTTTTTTAAGTCATATTTATTTTCTTATATTTCTCTTCTAAGTCTTTCTAGTTTTCTTTCCCCTTCAAGACTACTTCCCCTTAGTTCACAAAGCATTGTTACAATAGCTACTATAGAGTGGGTTTTATTTATTTATTAGATAATTATAACATTTGGGTCACCTCAGGGTGAATGTCAGTTAATTGTGTTTTCCCTTGAGAATCTGTCAGAATTACCTGGTCTTTGATATTGAACATATCTTAATTGTCTCTTGGATATTTTTAATATTACATAGATTCTGAGTCTTTAAAAAATCCTATGAGTTTTTTAGATTGTCAGTTGAAACAATTAGATTTAGGCCACATGTTTCAATTTGCCTTCTTTTGGCTGTGGTTCTAATTTAAGTTCAGTTTCCAAAGCTTTAACAGTAGTATTTGGATCTGTCCACAGAGACTTTGAGTATGCTCTATTCATATATGATGCACAAACAATTTGGATATGAGTCCAGAAAACATTGGCAACTTTATGGGATCCCATTTTCAAGTCCTTTCTTCTCCCTGATCTCCCTCACATTCTGCATCTCACAATGTTCCTGCCTCTTGGTTATAGCACTAGAAAACCAGGGTGTATTTACTTTCTGCTTTGTCACAAACTTCTATATCTGGCTGTGTTTCTAGGGTCAAGTGGAAGGAGGGTAGAGAGAGAATAAGCAACAGACTTGCCTCCACACTATCTTTGGGTCACAGTTCTTCCAATAATAGAGTAGAATTATCTGTCCTCAGAGTTTTAGGTGCCTGCTTGCCTATTGCTGTACCACTACAACAGGGTTGTAGTACCAGGAATGGGGCTTGTGACCTTCTCCTTCCTCTGACTCAGACCAGAAAGAGATGACTTCTCCTGAACTTCTATCTGTACTTGTTGCAATTCCAGGAAAAGGCTATATTTGAGTCTAAGTTGGGACGTACAGAGGTGAAAAAAGAAGAAACATTGGTGACTCAGTGCCAGATTATTCATTCTTCCAGTTCTGATTTTTCCCAGCTCCATCTTGCTATCATTTATTTTTCAGACACCCCACATACCTGCTCCATTCAATCTAAGGGATTTTAGTTGCTTTCAGTATAGGGGAGAGCCAGAGTGGAGTATGTTTACTCTGTTTTCACAGGAACTGACACTCTGTTATTTTTTGAGACATTGGAAATCATTTCTGTTATTAGTTAGAAATATTCTTTAAATTCATTGAAGCTTACCATATAAAAAAATTGTGTGCAATGAACTTATGATGGTATAAATAGCATCCTTGATTTAAAAAAAATTGATTTGAAAAACCCACTCTCTCAAAAAGGAGGATTGAAAACATTTCCAGTGACATATTTTTATTCATATGTTACAATATGGGATGAAATAAGTTCTTCTACTCTCCCTTTGCAGTTATGAGTAAGCCCATCCACAATACACCTCTTCTTTGAGTTAGAGTAATTACTAAGTTAGAACAGTGAGTTTTGCTGTGACTTGAAGTGAAATCGCTCAGTCTTGTCCGACTCTGTGATCCCATGGACTGTAGTCTACCGGGCTTCTCTGTCCATGGGATTTTTCAGGCAAGAGTACTGGAGTGGGTTGCCATTTCCTTCTCTAGGGGATCTTCCTGACCCAGGGATCGAACCCAGGTCTCCTGCATTGCAGGCAGATGCTTTACCCTCTGAGCCACCAGGGAACTGTGACTTGAGGACCTGGTTAAGTAAGTGTCAGTCGCTCAGTCATGTCCAACTCTTTGTGACCCCATGGACTGCAGCCCACCAGGCTCCTCAGTCCATGAGATTTTCCAGGCAAGGATACTGGAGTGGCTTTCCATTTCCTTCTGCAGGGGATCTTCCCAACCCAGAGATCGAACCCAGGTCTCCTGCACTGCAGGTAGATCCTTTACTGACTGAGCTACAAGGGAAGCCCTGGTCAAATAAGCCTTATTAAATCTTCTCCCAAGCAATCTCAGACATTCAAAACACATATGAAGACATCGCCAGTGAAATTGTACTGGTAGCTCTAATACTAATACTAATACTAATACTAATACTAATACTAATACTAATACTAATAAGCATGTGAGTTTTACACACAAGATCATTATTCAAAAGCTTAAAGTTCTCATTTATGTAATATTACAAATAGGAATTATGTCCTTGGGGAAAATCCAAGGGAGCTCTCACACCCCTAAGTGAGGACAAAATAATTCAAATGCAAACAATGCTCAAATTGATGATTTTATGCAAGTTCAGTCTGAACTACTACTTAGATTAGTTTTTATCTGTTTTGGGGGCCAGGGACCTTTTGAAAAATCAAATGAAACCTAGGTCCATCTTCCCAGAAAAATGTATATAGATATGTGTGTATATGATATTTATATACATTTTCAGGTGTTCCATATACTCCTAAAGTCTAGATTTTAAAAACCCCTTGCTGAGACCTGGGTTCGACCCCTGGGTCAGAAAGATTCCCTGAAGAAGGAAATGGCAACCCATTCCAGTACTCTTGCCTGAAAAATTCCATGGATGGAGGAGTCTGGTGGGCTACAATCCATGGGGCCCCAAAGAGTTGGATACTACTGAGCGACTTCATTTTCAATTTCTTTCTTGCCCTAAAAATGAACGTTCCGTAAATTCATATTTTCAGCCCCTCTTTCTTGAGTCCAAGATTTTTATTTTTGATTACGTATGAGAAAACTCTGCCTGCTGTTTATGTATGCTGAAGCCACCTCAAATTGAACTGTCATACCAAATTTGCCACTTTACCCCATTTTTCTTTTCCCAGTTAATGGATTCACCATCTACCTAGTCACCAAAACTAAAAGCCTAGGGGTCATTTATACTTAAAAAAAATACTTTCAGCTGTTCTTTTTCACTTAAAAAATTATTTATTTGCTTATTTTTTGGTTGCGCTGGGTCTTCGTTGCTATGTCCAGGCTTTCTCTAATTGTGGTGAGTGAGGGCTGCTCTTCATTGCTATGCATGGGCTTCTCATTGCAGTGGCTTCTCTTGTGGAGCATGGGCTCTAGAGGGCATGGTCTTCAGTCGTTGCAGCACATGGGCTCAGTAGTTGTGGCTTGCAAGCCCTGGAGTACAGGTTCAGTAGTTGCTCTGTGGCTTGCGGAATCTTCTTGGACCAGGGATCAAACCTGTGTCCCCTGCATTGACAGGCAGATTCTTATCCACTGTACCATCAGGGCAGTCCTCTAGGAGTCATTTCAGAATCATCTCACTCATACCTTGCTTATAATAAAAACTAGCCCTATGCATTGTGCCTATTAAGTACAGCTTAAATCTATTCCTTCATATTCATTCCCACTGAAACCTGACAGAAGCCCTCATTATGTTCTATCTAATCTATTGTAGAGGGTTCTTAAATTGGCTTTCTGCCTCAATTCTTCCATATGCATAATATCCTTCATACTATTGTCAATTATATTTCTAAAACATGAATTTGAATATTGCATTCCCCTTCTGCTGCTTAAAGCAGTGATTTGCAGAAATAAAATAGAAATTAGCAGATTCCTGTTTATCAAGTGAGATATCTTGTGGAAGCTCAATATATTAAACAGAAAAAAATGGGATAAAATTGGTTCAACATATTATTTACCAAATGTGCCATATTATGAATCTCCCCATGTGTGGGGAGCCTGTTTAAAGCAGCGCTGATCAAAGATTCACTTCAGTCTTACTCAGGCATAAGTTCCATAGGAACTTAGGATATAGCAATCCATATGGTTTGCAAGTGCCAGGTGATTTTTACAAATAAACAATTTTGTAAAATACGGATTGAATTAGGCCTAGGCAGCAAATCTAAGTAATTTAAAATGACAGAAAATGGGACATCACAATTTGACCCTGATTTATTTTTTTAACCTACTTTCTTTTATGCAGCATTTGACTATTCACAATTCTTTGAATTTTCCACAACGCATCTTGGTTGACATACCTTTGAATATCCAATTTCCTACTCCCAATGCCTTTCTTCACCTGTTGTTTTCTTGTCCTTGGAAAAACAAGAAGAAAGGTCAACTTCTCTGTGAAACGTTCTGTAACTCTTTCTTTATAGAACTTATCACATTATACATCTCAGTTTCTACCATCAGCTTGATGGCAAGTACTATGTCTGATCTCTGTTTGTGTCTTTTACACATAGCACAATATTGCAACACATAAAAACCACTCAATTTTGTGTTTTAAATATTGAATTCTAAATTCATAAATCAATGAATCAATTCATGAATTGATATTAAGGATACCTTTGGATCCTTACTAAGGATCCAACTAAGGATAACAACTAAGGATAATAAATATCTTACTTAAAAAAGAAAATATAATTATTTGCCAAAAGTAAAGCATAGGGCTTACATTATTTAGGCCATAATTTATTTTAAAACACTGATATAAATCAAGTAATGAAAACATGGATGTGGGTAAACATTAATGTATAACCCAGATGGAGTTGGTTAGCATCTGGAGTACTCTTATTTGAGGATCCACATTCCTGTAGTGGATTGTTATCATTCCAAGGGTATGCTTCAAGTTTTGCAAGTATTTCTATCTAAATGTACAACATAGGGTTCTTTAATTAGCATAAGAAATATGTGTTGTTTTTTAAATTTTTATTCTCTGTTGGTTATCCACTTTATCTTTTAAAACTTATTTTGTATCAAGGTATAGCTGATTAGAGAAGGAAATGGCAACCCACTCCAGTATTCTTGCCTGGGAAATACCATGGACAGAGGAACCTAGCAAGCTACAGTGCATGGGGTTGTAAAGAGTCAGATATAACTGAGCAACTAAGCATAGCCAATTAACAACCAATGTTGTGGCAGTTTCAGGTGAATAGTGAAGGAACTCAGGCATATATATACATGTATCTGTTTCCCCCAAACTCTCCTCCCATTCAGGCTGCTGCATAAGATTGAACACAATTCCATGTGCTATACAGTATGTCCTTGTTGGTTATCCATTTAAAATATAGCAGTGTGTACATATCCATCTCAATCTCTCTAACTATCCCTTCCCCCCATCCTTCCCCTCTGACAACCATAAGCCCATTCTTAAACTCTGTGAGTCTTTCTATATTGTGAGTTCATTGTTTTCATTTATTTTTAGATTCCACATATAAGGGATGTCATATGATATTTGTCCTCTGTTTGACTTACTTCAGTCAATATGACACTCTCTATTGTTCAGTCGCTCAGTCCTATCCGACTCTTTGCAACCCCATGGACTGCAGCACACCAGGTTTCCCTGTCCCTCACTATCTCCCAAAGTTTCCCAAGTTCATGCTCATTGCATTGGTGATGCCATCCAGCCATCTCATCTTCTTGGTAGCTTACAGTAAATTGTGTTGGATTAATGATCTCTAAAGATTTAACTTCAGGACCAGGGACCAGGTTTGATCACTCAAGAGCTTTTGTACAGCAGAGTTTTTTTTTTTTAATTTTTATTTTTACTTTATTTTACTTTACAATACTGTATTGGTTTTGCCATACATTGACATGAATCCACCACGGGTGTACATGCGTTCCCAAACATGAACCCCCCCTCCTACCTCCCTCCCCATAACATCTCTCTTAAAGTAAAAAGGGTCAGAAAAAGCTTCTGAAATAGACATCAGAAGGTGGACAGAGAATGCCCCCCTTTCTAGTGTAAGCAAGGGAGTTATATACTTTTTTAAATTTGTTATTGCAATAAATCAAAAGAATGTCTCAAAGTTGTAAAGATTTTACTAGACTCACTCCCACAATATGCATTTTAAGATAACAGGATTAATCAGAAGATTTTCAAGAAGCAGAAACTTGTCCTCAAGCAGGATACATTATTGTTATAAATTCTTACTAAGGGATGTAGAAAAAAACTTTGTCCATTCCTCCTCCTTGAGAATTTCACACCCCTATCTCCTCCTTGAGAGCCCCAGACCCCTTTTCTCTCCTCGGGGACCCTGGACTTCTTATCACCCTGCCTAGGAATTGATTCTCTCACTCTGATACCATCTTCTCCTTCTGTCCTCAATCTTTCCCAGCATCAGGGATCACTACCTTGTTGTGGTGAAGGGGCTTGTGTAACTCAATGAATTTATGGACCATGCCATGTAGGGCTGCACAAGAGATGGGTCATAGTGAAGAGAGTTCAGAAACCATGCCAGTATACTTGCTGCGAGAACTTCATGAACTGTGTAAAAAGACAGTGATACTCTCTAGGTGTATCCATGTTGCTGCAAAGGACATAAGAAATAAGTTTTTGTTGATAATATTAGAATAGTTCAAAATTCTAGGTGGCTGGAAAAGTGAACTGCAAGCAGATTAAACCAGTCAATCCTCAGAGAAATTAACCCTGAATATTCATTGGAAAGACTGTTGGTAAAGCTGAAGCTCCAATACTTTGGCTACCTGATGTGAAGAGCTGACTCACTGGAAAATACCCTGATGCTGGGAACGATTGAGTGTGGCAGAGGATGAGATGGTTAGATAGCATCACCAACTCAATGGACACGAATTTGAGCAAACTCTGAGAGATAGTAGAGGATAGATGAGCCTGATGTGCTGCAGTCCATGAGGGTGCAAAATGTTGGTCATGATATAGTGACTGAACAATAAGAGCAAGAAAGTTGTACAGGAAACTCCAACCCTTGTGAACAAGGATCTGGGAAGCTCAGTCACCTGATCACTTCAAGAAAACTCACTAGATCCAAGACACTGGGCTGACACGAATCCTCCTCCTTAAATATGGAAATCTTGTCTTATGAAATTAGAAGACTTACTGATCCTGCCATCAGAACACTGGTGCATCCATTTCTAAAGTAAAATTTACATCTTATGTGCAAAATGTTATCTAAAATTTAAAGAGATAAATGATAAGGACTTCAAAGTACATGGAAGAACAGATTGTATGACTTTTCTTTTTGCCTGATAATGTATGGCATAGCTCAGCCAGATACTAGCTTTCATTGTAATATGCCATCTGGTAGTGAGGTCATCAGCAGAATATATATAACTCCTACCTATATTTCCCTACAACTTTTTTATTTTGAAAAATATTGAACTTACACAAAAGTTTCAAGGATAATATAATGAACTACTACATACCCTTCACCTAGATTTACCAGTTATGACCAACCTAGATAGCATATTCAAAAGCAGAGATATTACTTTGCCGACTAAGGTCCGTCTAGTCAAGGCTATGGTTTTTCCAGTAGTCATGTATGGATGTGAGAGTTGGACTGTGAAGAAGGCTGAGTGCCAAAGAATTGATGCTTTTGAACTGTGGTGTTGGAGAAGACTCTTGAGAGTCCCTTGGACTGCAAGGAGATCCAACCAGTCCATTCTGAAGGAGATCAGCCCTGGGATTTCTTTGGAAGGAATGATGCTAAAGCTGAAACTCCAGTACTTTGGCCACCTCATGCGAAGAGTTGACTCATTGGAAAAGACTTTGATGCTGGGAGGGATTGGGGGCAGGAGGAGAAGGGGATGACAGAGGATGAGATGGCTGGATGGCATCACTGACTTGATGGACGTGAATGTGAATTAACTCCGGGAGTTGGTGATGGACAGGGAGGCCTGGTGTGCTGTGATTCATGGGGTCGCAGAGTCGGACACGACTGAGCGACTGAACTGAACTGAACATAAGATTATTTTACATTTGAGCATTTTCTCTTTTTTATATGTATGTGTCTCCCCAAACCCCATATGTATTTGGTGTTTATTTTGAGAGTATTGTGTCTTGTTCTTCAGTTGCTCAGTCACGTCCGAATCTTTGTGACCCCATGGACTGCAGCACCCCAGGCTTCCCTGTTCTTCACTAATTCCCAGAGGTTGCTCAAACTCATGTCCATTGAGTTGATGATGCCATCCAACCATCTTATCCTCTGTCACCCCCTTCTCTTGCTCTCAATCTTTCCTAGCATCACTCTTTTCCAGTGAGTCAGCTCTTCGCATCAGGTGTCAAAGTATTGGAGTTTCAGCTTCAATCCTTTCAATGAATATTTAGGGTTGATTTCCTTTAGGATTGACTAGTTAGATCTCCTTGCTGTCCAAGGGACTCTCAAGAGTCTTCTCCAGCACCACAGTTTGAAAGCATAAGTTCTTTGGTGCTTAGCCTTCTTTATGGTCCAGCTCTATTATCCATAAATGACTACTGGAAAAACCATAGCTTTGACTAGATGGAACTTTGTCAGCAAAGGAATGTCTCTGCTTTTTTATACACTGTCTAGGTTTGTCATAGCTTTTCTTCCAAGGAGCAAGCATCTGTTAATTTCCTGGCTGCAGTCACCATCCATGGTGATTTTGCAGCCCAAGAAAATAAAGTCTGCCACTGTTTCCATTTTTTTCCTCATCTATTTGCCATGAAGTGATGGGACCAGATGCCATGATCTTAGTTTTTTGAATGTTGAGTTTTAAGCCAGCTTTTTCACTCTTTTTTCACCTTCATTAAAAGGTTCTTTAGTTCCTCATCACTTTCTGTCATAAGGGTGGCATCATCTGCATATCTGAGGTTATTGATATTTCTCCCACAAATCTTAATTCCAGCTTGTGATTCATCCAGTCCAGCATTTCACATGATGTACTCTGCCTATGAGTTAAGTAAGCAAGGTGACAATATACAGCCTTGACATACTCTTTTCTCAATTTGGAACCAGTCTGTTATTTCATGTCCAGTTCTAACTGTTGCTTCTTGACCTGCATACAGATTTCTCAGGAGGCAGGTAGGGTGGTCTGGTATTTCCATCTCTTTGAGAGTTTCCTACAATTTGTTATGATCCACACAATCATTTTAATGTAGTCAGTGAAGCATGAAGATGTTTTTCTGAAACTCTCTTGCATTTCCTATAATCCAAGGGATATTGCCAATTTGATCTCTGGCTCCTCTGCCTTTTCTAAATTAGCTTGTACATCTGAAAGTTCTCAGTTCATTCACTGTTGAAGACTAGCTTGAAGGATTTTTAGTATTACCTTGCTAGCATGTGAAATGACTACAATTTGTGCAGTAGTTTGAACATTCTTTGGCATTGCGTTTCTTTAGAATTGGAATGAAAACTGACTTTTATCACTCCTGTAGCCACTGAGTTTTCCAAATTTGCTGGCATATGAGTGCAACACTTAACAGCATTGCCTTTTAGGATTTAAAATAGTTCAGCTGGAATTCCATCACTTCCAGTTGTTTTGTTCATAGTAATGCTTACTAAGGCCCACTTGACTTCAACACTCCAGGATGTCTGGCTCAAGGTGAGTGATCTCTCCATCATGGTTATCCAGGTCAATAAGACCTTTTTTATACAGTTCTGTGTATTCTTGCCACTTCTTCTTAATATCTTCTTCTCCTGTTATGTCCTTACCATTTCTACCCTTTATCGTACCCATCTTTGCATGAAATGTTCCCTTTGTATTTCTGATTTTCTTGATGAGATCTCTAGTCTTTCCCATTCTGTTGTTTTCCTCTATTTCTTTGCAGTGATTACTTAGGAAGGCTTTCTTATCTCTGCTTGCTATTCTTTGGAACTCTGCATTCAGATGAGTGTATTGTTCCTTTTCTTCTTTGCCTTTCACTTCTCTTCTCAGCTACTTTTAAGATCTCCTCAGACAACCATTTTGCCTTCTTGTATTTATTTTTCTTGGAGATGGTTTTGGTCACTGCCTCTGGTACAATATTATGAATCCACTCATAGATCTTCAGGCACTCTTTTAGAGCTAATCCTTTGAATCTGTTTGTCACTTCCACTGAATAGTCATAAGGGATTTGATTTAGGTAATATCTGAATGGCCTAGTGGTTTTCCCTACTTTCTTCAATTTAAGTCTGAATTTTGAAATAAAGAGCTCATGATGTGAGCCACAGTCAGCTCCTGGTCTTGCTTTTGCTGACTGTGTTGAGCTTCTCCATCTTCGGCTGCAAAAAATATCATTCTGATTTGGGTATTGACCATTTGGTGAAGTCCATGTTTAAAGTTGTCTCTTGTGTTTTTGGTAGAGATATGGTGTCTATTTCATAATAATTCACTCCTGAATTCTTCACCATGTATCTTCTAAAAACAAGGTCACAAGAGTAACTCTTATTATAACAAGAGTATAATAATAATACTCAACACTTTAATATAATACTGTTGTTTAATATACATTCTATACCTATATTTCCTCAGTTGTCCTTTATAGATATTTATTTATGTATTAATAACCAAATCAAAGAAGTGTTTTCATATTCTCTTTAGTGTCTTCAGTATAGAGCAGTTACCTAGCCATTTTCTCTTTTTTTGTTTTTCTCCCATTTGTTTTTCATGGGACTGATGTTTTTGAGGACTACACACAAATTGTTTTCCATATTATCTATCACTAGTCTAATGGCTTCATGATTGGATTTAGTATGAACATTTTTGACAGAAATACACATAGATGATGTTTCACTCTCATTACATCACATCAGGAAGCAATACTGTCCCATTATTGATAATGTGAAGTCAGAGCACTTGATTAATATGGTATCCAACAGATTTCTCTTGTAGAAGTGACTTTTTCCTTTGTAATTATTAAGTGACCTGTCAGGTGGTATATTTAGGCTATGTGAATATCTTGTTCCTCAAGCCTCTGTCCATTGATTTGATATTTTTGACTGAAGCAATTATTACGGTGGTGTTTGTAAAATGTTGGTTTAAAATAAATAAATTTATATTTAAAAAAATTCTATCTTTTTAATAAAGTATGACAGCATTTTCTATAAAGAACTTTTCTCCCAACTCATCCCTTTTAATGTCACTATATATTCATGAGTTTTTTTTAAATTCAATGTGTTTCAACCTATTGCTATGATTATAATTTTTAATAGTTAAATTGCTTAAAAAATGATTTAGTGGATTCTTCTTCAAATTAGTCCCCATAGCCTTTTGATATTTCTCCTTTTGCATCTTAAAAAGATAGTACTACCTCACTTCATACTTTCCCTCCCCATACTTTCCCTCCCCAGACTAAATCAGCTCTTTCTCCAAGGGGTCATGGTTCTCTGAATGGACAGTAATATTTAGAAACTAAGATCTGTGCAATAGGTGTCCTTACTGTTCCTGGGATATCATTGCTTTTAGAACTTTTCACTGAGCAAGGCTTTTAGTTCATGAGTTCTTACTAATACCTCTAATATTAATCCTGTAGCTGAGGATTTTTTTTCTTTATAACCTATTACATATGTATATTTTCCTTTTCCTCCTTTAGAACTCGATTCCCTCCTAAATATCAATATATTTGTTTAATTCTATAGTTTGCATTAGTTTTATAATTACTCCTGCACACAACTGCCAACAAAAAACCTACTAAGTAAAGCTCTTGATGTCTTTGCAGTTCTTTGTACTTTTATAATATATTGCAGTGAGGATATATGTAGTCAGAGTAATATGGTCAAGTGTTACTTGGTTTAATTCTATGTGCGGTTTTATAATTAATTTGATTAATAATTGCATCCTTTATTTTATAGCTTAGATGTACCAGCTTTTGTTCAAATAATCTTCCAAATGTGTGCATTTAGGTTGTTTCCAATATGCTGTGATTATAAATAATGCCACAGTGAATAAACTCGTGCATATGTCTTTTCCTCCTAATCACTGTAGAAATGCCTTGGAGTGGGATTGTTGATTCAAAAGGCAAACACATATTTACTTTTGTTAATATTGCCGAATTTTCCACCATAAGATTAATACTATTTTGCATTCCCGTTAGCGTTATATGAGAGTGAACCTTTCCCCACAACGTTGTCAACAAGCTTATTGTCAAGCTTTTGAAATTTTGCTATACTAAGAAATGAGAAATGTTATTCAGTGAAGCTTTGATTTGCATTTCTCTTATAAGTAGAGTTTACTATATTTATGTATGTTTAAGGCTAATTGGTCTGGGGGCTCATTTCACTGTTATTTGTTCCCTTTTTGGATTTCCCTGGTGGCTCAGTGTTAAAGAATCCACCTGCAATGCAGAAGACCCGGGTTCGATCCTTGGGTTGGGAAGATTCCCCCAGAGGAGGGCATGACAACCCACTCCAGTATTCTTGCTTGGAGAATCCCCAGGGACAGAGGAGCCTGGTGGGCTGTAGTCCATGAAGTCAGAAAGAGTGCTTAGTAAGGTGCGACTAAGCACAGCACAAGGTACATCTTTTGTATGAACTATCTGTTGGGGTGTGTGTGTGTTAGTCACTTGGTCATGTCTGACTCTTTGCGGCCCCATGGACTGTAGTCCACCAGGCTCCCCTGTCCATAGGATTCTCCAAGCAAGAGTACTGGAGTGGGTTGCTATTCCCTTCTCCAGGCTATTTGTTCATACCTGCTGTGTATTCCCTATTTTAATGAGTTTTTGATGGTTTCCTTTATTTTATGTTGTGAGACTGATGATCCTTTATATCACATCTCACTTTCCTTTTAGTTTTCAATGCAATAAAATATCAAAAGCATTATAAATTGCCTAATTTAGTTAGGCTGATGCAGAGCAAGTTAGTTTACTGATCCTAGCACACTGTGACTTCTAACTCAAATAAGAGGTGGAGAGATCAAGTGGACTTATTAAGACAACCTTAATTTAATTCCTCAGTTTGCTTAGCTCTCCTGGGGACAAACTGCTTACAATTTAGAATTTTTTGAATTTTAGAAAAATAATAGTTGCATAGAATGTATCTTATATTGCATAAGAGAGTACCACATAATCAAATACATAAATATTTCTGAAGCAAAATGTATGAATATTTATACTACATGGGATACATAAAAACCATAGCTAGACACACATCAGCTAAGATCAGGTTTTAGAGTCAGATTAGTTTAGATAATACCAGGTTTTGCCACCAAATGATTTAAGAGTAAAGTTTCCAGAGGTGTTTTTCTTTTTTTTAATTGTGGGTAACATATTTGTTTTTGTTGTTTAGTTATTAAGTCATGTCTGACTCTTTGTGATCCCATGGACTGTAGTCCGCCAGGCTCCTCTATCTATGGGATTCCCCAGGCAGGAATACTGGAGTGAGTTGCCATTTCTTTTTCCAGTGGATAACAGATTATAGATCTATAACTCATTGAACCAGTCATTTTTGTGTTGTGTTTAGTTCAGTTCAGTTGCTCAGTCATGTCAGATTTTGCAACCCCATGGACTGCAGCACAACAGGCTTCCCTGCCCATCACCAACTCCCAGAGCTTGCTCAAATTCATGTCCATCGAGTCAGTGATGCCATCCAACCATCTCATCCTTGTTGTCCCCTTCTCCTCTTACCTTCAATCTTGCCCAGCATCAGGGTCTTTTCCAATGAGTCAGTTCTTTGCATCAGGTGGCCAAAGTGTTGGACCTTCAGCATCAGTCCTTCCAATGAATATTCAGGACTGATTTCCTTTAGGATTGACTGGTTTGATCTCCTTGCAGTCCAAGGGACTCTCAAGAGTCTTCTCCAGCACCACAGTTGGAAAGCATCAATTTAACGTTCAGACTTCTTTATGGTCCAACTCTCATATCCATATTGGCTACTGGGAAAACTATAGCTTTGACCATATGGACCTTTCTTGGCAAAGTGATGTCTCTGCTTTTTAATATGCTGTCTAGGTTTGTCATAGCTTTCCTTCCAAGGAGCAACTGTCTTTTAATTTCATGGCTGCAGTCACTGTTCATAGTGATTTTGGAGCCCAAGAAAATAAAGTCTGTCACTGTTTCCATTTTTGTGTATTGTTTGAGAAAGTTATGTATTATTAACTAAACCTTTAAGAGAATCATTAAAAATTCAGGTAAAATGTCCGTTTAAAAAATTATAAAAGCAAATTATTTAAATAAGGCTGACAGTATTAAATTATTTTGTTAAACCTCGCAACCCTACCTAATCATATGAATATGGAATTATGTTCAGTGTTTGCTTAGAAATCTAAAATTACAAAAAATATTTTATCTTATTTGGGACATATTTAACATGAGTTTTTATAAAGATACATAATAACTTTCTTTCCTCCCAAATTATATATTTATTTCATTATGTGTTTATTATTGTTGTTTCTTAAGAGCTATTTCATTCACAACTGTATCTCTAGTACTTATAATAATATCTGACTGGCTGTAAGTGCTTGACAATTATTTTTGAATGAATTCATGAATGATAAGATACCATAAAGAGCAGGCATGATGCCGGGAAACAGATATTAATTTTTCAACTTTATCTGCCATAAAACAATAGGTTGTAAACAATAATACAAAGGGTAATGTTACTTTTCTTCTCACTCTATCCCAATTCAGATTTTTCTAGAAATAAATTCATGTCTCTAGAGAGTGACTACATACTTCCCTTGCAAAGAGGAAGAAGTTACCATTGCTTGAAGAGGTGGAAGTTATTTATCTCAAGATGCCCTTGTCTTATGTCCTTATTTCCCCATCATCATCCTTAAATGTAGATCATTAGAGAAAAACTAAAACATCAACTTCTGTTATGTGTTGGCTCTATCTTCAATTTGTTGAGATGCCTTGGTCTACTAATATACCTTTTCTCTCTTTAAGTATTTGCTTTATTTTCAGATTATTAAATAATACATGTTCACAACAGATTATTTAGAAAAATTATAAACCATTTGGAAAACAAGGAAACATAAGAAGACGGAAAAGTAATCCATAGTTTTTCTCTCCTCAATAATTCATAATGTTTTGGTATATTCTCCTCCAGTCATTATTCTCAGCATAGTATTTTTAAATATACCATATAGACATTTAAAATATTTTTAATTAATTAATTAATCTTAATTGGAGGCTAATTACTTTACAATATTGTAGTGGTTTTTGTCATACATTGACATGAATCAGCCATGGGTGCACTATAATTATGTTCTGGATTATTACAAAATTTAAATAAACATCATTTTACTCAAAAACATAATATTCCATCTTATGGAAGTATCAAAAATTTCTTAATTTTCCCCTGTTATCAGACATTTTAGTTGTTTCTGTTGTTCATATATTATAACGCTTTAAAGAAAGTTTTGTAAATATTCTATTCTTGCCATTGTTCGCTTAGTCTCCCAGATGTGAAATTTCTGAGTCAAAAGGAAGATATATAGGCAAGTTACATTCTTAAGAATGTCCATATAGCTAGGAACTCTGATAGATATCTAGCCGGATGAGGTCATTTTAAATCCCAACAAGTATCTCATAACATGAACCTGGAAACATATCCAAGAGGAATCCCATTGCCCACTTGCAATATATGGCATTCTTCTGAACTACTATTTATACCTTTTGGCTTTGAAATTGAGGTAATTTTTGTTAAGCAATTAAAGATCTAAATGCTTGTTTTTAAGAACGTGCTAACAAATTGCCAGAGATATGTCTTCATGTTTGCATTTAGCGGTTTCAATTTACTCTTTATTTCACTGATAGTGTTGTTATGTTATGTCTTAAAGCAACTGTATTTCATTTTTTCAATACAAAGGATCATAAGAGACTACTGTGAATTCTCAATCTATATAATTTTCCTAGGGGGTTCTGAAAACACGGTTGCATTTTGGCTTACTGTTGCGCATTTGCCATCTAGTGGCTAAAGTGCGAAATTGCAGACTTACACCCTCTTCAGTTGGGGGAAGAACACAATATTCACAAGAAATCCATAGAGGTGGAAAGCAAAAACTATCAATAATACTCAGTAGGAATGGGTAGGATTACTTTATAGGGAATACCCATATTCATTTAGGAAAAGAGCCTACCCTAAAAGGAGGTAAGGCTCAGAGAATATCATACAGAGCTTTTCCCCAGCAAATGCTACCTCATCATCCCTATTCCCAAGCGCACACTCTTCTCAGTGAAATCAGGTTCAAAGGGATATTAAAGGCAGCTTTGAAGTGTAAAACAAATCATCCTAGGCACCATGGTGGGATGGATGGATGGATGGATGGATGGAAGGAAGTATTTTGCTTTGACTAGTATTTCCTAGCTGATTGTTTGAAGATGAGCCCAGATCTTGAATTTACCCTCCTATAATGTTTACTCCTTTCTCCCTCTTCGTAGTTTGAGTTAATTTCTCAACAAGTAGAACATGTGGCTAAAAAAGAGCATTTGCCCAGAAATACTGTTCCTTGTGGTCGTGGTTTAGTTGCTAAGTCATGTCCGACTCTTGTGACCCCATGGACTGTAGCCCACCAGTCTTCTCTGCCCATGGAATTTTCCAGGCAAGAACACCAGGGTGGGCTGTCATTTCCTTCTCCAAGGATCCTTCCTGACCAAGGGATCAAACTGGGGTTTCCCACATTGCAAGCAGATTCTTTACCAACTGAGCCACCAGGGAAGCCCTAGTTTTCCTTAGAATTAGATATATCTGGTAACTTTCTCTCTGCTCCTTAACTTTTTTCATATTATCCCAAACTAGTGGAATGACATAATTCTGAGAACATGGGTCATGCAAATTATGAGATTCTCTTTATTGATATGCAATAAAATGCTTGGATTTGGGAGGATCAAGTAAATAAAGGTAAAGAGGCAGGTGAAATAAAAGTAATAAAGGGATGAAGTAGTCAGTACATGGGCATTCTTTCAAATATTGTGAAAAAGGCTAAGAGCTGAACTGATGTTCAAATTTGACAGGACTTTTCCTTTGCTTTCAGACATATAGGCCTGGGGAAGGATGAAGAAAATATTAAATGTGGGTTAAGTTAGAGGCAGTGAAATATTTCAATAACAGTAGATTTATAAAAATATATATATATAGTGTTTGAACCATTTCTGGGTAGCCAGTTACACATGGTTTTTACATAAAATTACAAACTATGAAAAAAACAGTAAAGTGGTCAAATGCAGAGGTCCTCACGTTATCATCCCAAAATATTTTGTTACATGTATTCCAAAATCATTCATCCATGCATTTATTCATTCAACAAGGAGCTACTAAGTGTACTTCAAAGTGAAAACAACAACAACAACAAAACGGACCTTTTGATTCAACAAATCCATTGCTTAGAAATTACTCCTTGATTATACTCACAGACAAGAAATGGTGATCAGTATTTTCACTGAACACTGAAATAGCAAAATACTGTAAATGATAATCAGTGATGATTAGGTTAAACTAAAGGTAAAATAAAATTCATCTTAGAAATCAAAGTACAATAGAATACTTTGCCCCTAATAAAGAGAACAAAGCAGAGTTCTGTATGCTTATACAGAGAGCTCTTTAAATTGTAAAACGTGAAACCAAGGCAATGAATACGCATACACAAATATATAACCATATGGTTTCAGACATTCATTATGATAGTTTCTCACTGCTGGAGGTTACTTAAAAGTGCAAGAACTAAAACCAGAACAAAGCCCTATTAAGTAAGATTATAAAATTTAAGACTGTTAAAGCCTAGTTTACAAAAGCTTGATCTGTGATGTGTTTACCCCATCTGTACCATCTTTGAACATAAAATAGTAAAGAAAAATATGAAGTATTTACAAATACTGTTTTGAATGAACGATAATCATGTCTGGAAGAATAGTAGCATTTTGATAGGATGAACTAGGGCTCCAGGATCTGATTTTAGCACTTAAAATGGGACCAAAATTCAGGTGCTGGAGTTTGTAGCCAGCATCTTCTTATCATGGGGCTTCCCAGGTGGCTCAGTAATAAAGAATCCACCTGTCAGGGCAGGTGATGTGGGTTCGATCCCTGGGTCAGGAAGATCCCCTGGAGGAGGAAATGGCAACCCACTCCAATATTCTTGACTGGAGAATCCAATGGACAGAAGAGCCTGGTGGGCTACAGTCCATGGGATCACAAAGAGTTGGACAAAATTGAGCAACTGAGCATGCATGCATGAACTCAGATCTTTTTTTCTTTTTGAATTTTTATTGGAGTACAGTTGATTCACAACTTGTGCTACTTTCTTCTGTACAACAAAATGAATCAGTTATAGATATACACATATCCACTCTATTTTAGGTTCTTTTCCTATATAGATCATTCAGTTTAGTTCAGTCAGCTCAGTCGCTCAGTCGTGTCTGACTCTTTGTGACCCCATGAATCAGAGCACGCTAGGTCTCCCTGTCCATCACCAACTCCTGGAGTTCACTCAGATTCATGTCCATCGAGTCAGTGATGCCATCCAGCCATCTCGTCCTCTGTCGTCCCCTTCTCCTGCCCCCAATCCCTCCCAGCATTAGAGTCTTTTCCAATGACTGAACTCTTCGCATGAGGTGGCCAAAGTACTGGAGTTTCAGCTTTAGCATCATTCCTTCCAAAGAAATCCCAGGGCTGATCTCCTTCAGAATGGACTGGTTGGATCTCCTTGCAGTCCAAGGGACTCTCAAGAGTCTTCTCCAACACCACAGTTCAAGAGCATCAATTTTTCGACACTCCCATTTCTTCACAGTCCAACTCTCACATCCATACATGACCACAGGAAAAACCATAGCCTTGACTATACAGACCTTAGTCGGCAAAGTAATGTCTCTGCTTTTCAATATGCTATCTAGGTTGGTCATAACTTTTCTTCCAAGGAATAAGTGTCTTTTAATTTCATGGCTGCAATCACCATCTACAGTGATTTTGGAGCCCCCCAAAATAAAGTCTGACACTGTTTCCACTGTTTCCCCATCTATTTCCTATGAAGTGATGAGACCAGATGCCATGATCTTCGTTTTCTGAATGTTGAGCTTTAAGCCAACTTTTTCACTCTTCTCTTTCACTTTCATCAAGAGTCTTGTTAGTTCCTCTTCACTTTCTGCCATAAGGGTGGTGTCATCTGCATATCTGAGGTTGTTGATATTTCTCCTGGCAATCTTGATTCCAACTTGTGCTTCCTCCAGCCCAGCGTTTCTCATGATGTGCCGGGGTCCAGCCCCAGTGGATCCAGGGAATTCGAAGGGTGGATGGAGTCAGCGAGAAAAAAAACTTATTTATTTATTAATATAAGATTAGATTAGGAAGAAATGGTAGTAGGAAAATTAAGTGGAGAAAGAGGGCTGAATAACTTGGATTACGTGGAAGACCAATAAAATTCCAGACAAGAAATTTGCACCATCTATGTTGGGCCACCGGCGCTCGCTTGAATATCTAAGGGTGCCTCACCTTTTGCTCCCTTTCGTGCGGGTCTTAACAGCCAGGGCAAGTAAGTAGACTTGGCGAGCCTCCACGCCCCAGATGGGAATTCAGCCTGAAATTAAAGTAAAGAGGAGAGGGAGGGAAAGGGAGAAAAGGAGAGAGAGAGAGAGAGACAGGGGAAACCAGCCCAGTGACTGGCTCCGGCCTCTATTGTTCAGAAGGCCTTTTATACTTTTGATAAAACATGGAAATCAATGGGTAACACAAAGTTATGCAGCATTAGCAGTCCAGATTCTTATCAAAACCAGGCTTTTCTCTCTGCATACCTAGTTGTATACACAAATCTTAGGTAATTTACATCATCTTCCAGCCAAAAGGGCCAATTAACATTTTACAGCCTTTTTTCTGATAAGGGTTTGTCAACCAGAAGACTTATTTGTGTTGATCTTCCCAAAGTCTGGTGCCAATCTCAGAAAGCACTAAATAAAGTTACATTCTTACATAGCAAGGACACAAGAGGGGTACAGTAATATATAACAAAGAGAAAAGTAATTAACTCAAAAGTCTAGTATTGCTAACATCAAAACTACTATATATCTTTTTCCATATCCTGTTTACATTGACTAACATCCTCCCAGGTGCCTAAAAGATAAAGAATATGAAGGTCTGGCGGCAATCATTGAGTCAACAGTGAAAACCCATCACCAATATGATTTTTAACTCTAGAAAATGCTCTGTATCTTTAAGATGCTTTTAAGCTTTGTGGCTGTCGCAGTTGGGGGGCTGTAAGCAATTCACAAGCTGTAAGAGGCCTGGGGAACCTGTTAGGCAAGCTAGAGAGCTATCAGAGGGGGTTTAACCGAAACATCCCTTTCAAATGCAGAAGGCTAAAGCCCTGAGTTGACTTTTTTCCAGAGAATATCAGAAAAGTGGAAAAGCAGAGTACAAAAGCCGGCAGATTTTTTTGTTGTTGTTGGAGTACATGCTCCGGAAATTCCAGGGGGCCCCTGAAGTCTGATCACGACCTTGTGTATGTCAGCTTCCTTCCTCATGACCTTGTCATGGGCGGGATTCCTCACACTGGCTTCTGGCAATGATGTACTCTTCATAGAAGTTAAATAAGCAGGGTGACAATATACACCCTTGAAGTACTGCTTTTCCTGTTTGGAACCAGTCTGTTGTTCCATGTCCAGTTCTAACTGTTGCTTCCTCACCTGCATATAGGTTTCTCAAGAGGCAGTCCAGGTAGTCTGGTATTCTCATCTCTTTTAGTATTTTCCACAGTTTATTGTGATTCACACAGTCAAAAGCTTTGGCATAGTCAATAAAGCAGAAATAGATTCTTTTCTGGAACTCTCTTGCTTTTTCCATGATCAAGTGGATGTTGGCAATTTGATCTCTGGTTCCTCAGCCTTTTCTAAAACCAGCTTGAACAACTGGAAGTTTATGATTCATGTATTGCTGAAGCCTGGCTTGGAGAATTTTGAGCATTACTTTACTAGCGTGTGAGATGAGTGCAATTGTGCAGTAGTTTGAGCATTCTTTGGCATTGCCTTTCTTTGGGATTGGAAGGAAAACTGACCTTTTCCAGTCCTGTGGCCACTGCTGAGTTTTCCAATTTTGCTGACATATTGAGTGTAGCACTTTCACAGCACCATGTTTCAGGATTTGAAATAGCTCACCTGGAATTCCATCACCTCCACTAGCTTTGTTCATAGTGATGCTTTCTAAGGCCCACTTGACTTCACATTCCAGTATGTCTGTCTCTTGGTTAGTGATCACACCATTGTGATTATCTTGGTCATGAAGGTCTTTTTAGTACAGTTATTCTGTGTATTCTTGCCACCTCTTCTTAATTTTTTCTGCTTCTGTTAGGTCCATACAATTTCTGTCCTCTATCGAGCCCATCATTGCATGAAATGTTCCCTTGGTATCTCTAATTTTCTTGAAGAGATATCTAGCCTTTCCCATTCTCTTGTTTTCCTCTATTTCTTTGCATTGATCTCTGAAGAAGGCTTTCTTGTCTCTTGCTATTCTTTGGAACTCTGCATTCAGATGCTTATATCTTTCCATTTCTCCTTATAGATCATTACAGAATATTAAATAGAGTTCCTTGTGTTATACAGTAGGTCCTCATTAACTATTTCATATATAGTAATGTAAAGCTGAAACTCCAGTACTTTGGCCACCTCATGCGAAGAGTTGACTCATTGGAAAAGACTCTGATGCTGAGGGATTGAGGGCAGTAGGAAAAGGGGACGACAGAGGATGAGACGGCTGGATGGCATCACCAACTCGATGGACGTGAGTTTGAGTGAACTCTGGGAGTTTGTGATGGACAGGGAGGCCTGGCTTGTTGTGATTCATGGGGTCACAAAGAGTCGGGCACGACTGAGAGACTGAACTGAACTGAACTGAACTGAATGTGTATATGTTAATCCCAGTCTCCCAACGTATCCCTCCCCTTTCCCCCTGTTAACCATTTTTGTTTCCTACATCTGTGTATGCTGATTACAATTAATATTCATTGCCAGAATTTGAATGAATAATACTTGCTGATTGCTTATTTTAGTTACATGCAATGTGCTAAGTACTTAATCCTTACAACTATCCTATGAGATAGGTACTATTATGATTCTTACTTTACAAATGAGAAAACACACTTTGATGCCCTAACTAGTGGTGACTTCTTGAAGCATTATAGCTATGAAGTAGACTCAGTTTGCCTCTTTATTCTTTTATCAAAATGTCTCTCTTATGTATTATTCTTTCAGGAGCATGTAGATTTTTTTTTCAAAGGTGATAAATTACTCTGTATGAAGTTATTTAAGCTTGATTGGAGGCTCACATGTCATTACTTATTTAACAGAAGGTTGTACAAACACATAATATATTTAGTTGTGTGTTAATTGATCAATTTACCTGCTAGGCACTAGAGATCTCTCTTCTTTTGGCACTTACAGGTTTGTGATGCATATAGACATTAATAAAATAATTCACAAAACATATAGCCTTAAACTCTGATAAATGCTATGAAAATAAAACAGGTCAGTCAATGCCTGTATGGAATATTAGATAGAGCTTTCCTGGAGAAGCAAAATGTATCTCAACATATGAGGGACAAGTAGAAGTTAACTAAGCATATTGGAGGTGAGGACATTTCCCTCCTGAGAACATCAAGGGTAAAGACTCAGGAGTGGCTGGAAGCCAAGTGATCCAAAAAGAAAAGGCCTGAGCACTCACACTGAGAATTGTGAGTGAAAGAGACTGAAGAGGTAGGGAGAGATTGAAAGTCATATGTAACCTGGGAGAAATAAACCCAAATCAAGCAATTATATAGATAACTATAGCTCATTGTGTTAAGTGCCATAAATGAGATAAATACTACAGCAATATGTAAGGGAAAACTCTAAAACATGCTTTGAGATTCAGGTAAGACTTTTCAGAAATGGGAGCTATGAAGGATAACTAGACTAGAATGAGAAGAGGTAGAAAGGCCTGGATATGGGAGACAGCATGGTAAGTCTAAGAAAGTGTTAGTGGCCTTATCATAATGAATGCTTTGACTTTGGCTGACAGGAGGGGAGGATGGTTGGGACATGAGTGGATATAGGAAAAAGGCTTATGGGGTCATTCTGGCTGAAACAAGATGAATAAAGGCAGTGACACAGCAGGGGAAAAATAAGTGACCGATTATATAGATAATAAACAGGAAAAATGACTGCTTAGTGAATTATTATGGAGGAACAGTGTGAAGACAAAAAAGTCAGATTTCCAACTGGAGTTACTGAATGTCTTAAAATGCCATTCATTGTGTTACAGTGAATGGGGAACAATATAGGAAGTACGAGTTGAAGGAATTTTGGGCATGTTAAACACCATGCTTCTATGGGACACTCAAGAACTTGTCTGATTGAGAGATCTGTATCTACCTCTGCGACTGAGAATAGACATGGAGGCAGGAATTAAAGGCTGGGCATCATCCATATATTGAAGGTGTGGAAATGAAAGTATTCAGGAAAAAAAGAAGGTTTAGAACAAACATTTGAAAATAATACCATTTAAGGGATGGGAAGGAAATGAGGAGTTGCTGAAAGAAAGGAATTAAGTAACTAGAGAACAACTAGGAAATGAGACGTCATATAATCTAAAGAAGGCATTGCAAGACAGATGGAATGATCAACATTGATAAATGCAACAGAGAAGTCAAAGACAGCAAGTCCCCTACATAGAAACCTTCAAGTGTGTTCACGTGTCCAATCAAGTAAGTTAGTTCACATTGTCTACTGTACATTGTCATGTGTGTGCATCCTTTACAAATGGTTTTGTACTTTTGTGTAATTTACTGCACAGTAGTGTATAGAGTACAGTAGTACAGTATCCTTATTTCAAGCCCAGGATGTCCAGAAGCAAGCATAAAAGCAGCAGTGATGTAGCTGGTACTACTATCAGCCCCTCTTTACCAGTTGTTGTACTGTACTACTGTACTTATCAGGTTACTATACTGTAAGATTTAAAATGTCTTTATTTTTTGTGTTTGTTTTTTATGTATTATTTGTGTGAAAAGTGGTACTATATAGCCGATTGTATTAGTTAGGTACCTAGGCTAACTTTGTTGGACTTAATGAACAAACTGGATTTATGAACTCACTCTTGGAACAGAACTTGTGTGTATGTAGGGGACTTACTGTAAGGTAAATACAGAAAAGTAACCATTAGTACACAAAACAGAAGTTCTACGTGACCTTTGCATAAGCAATATCATAGAAGTAGCTGACACTGGGGGTAGTGGGATTAGAAATAAGTAGGAAGGAAATAAGACAGTGAGAATAAATAACCCATTTGTAAAGTTTGGTTGTAAAAGTTATGAAACACACGCAGTAGAATTTCCTTCTCTTTCTCTTTCTCCTTTCTCTGTCGCCTTTCCTTCTTCTTTTCTGTTTCTTCCTTTTCTTGTTTTCATCTCATTTCTTACCTTTCTCCTTCCTTCCTTTTTCTTTTTTAAATATATAAATGATATGGGAATATATAAATGATAATGGGAAGGAGTCAGTATAGAAGATGGTGAAGGTCAAAAAGAGAGAAGGATAAATTGATTGTTGATGTTTGGGGCTAGTGCACGGGGATGGCCCAGAGAGATGTTATGGGGAGGGAGGTGGGAGGGGGGCTCATGTTTGGGAATGCATGTACACCCGTGGTGGATTCATGTCAATGTATGGCAAAACCAATACAGTATTGTAAAGAAAAATAAAGTAAAAATTAAAAAAAAAATTGATTGTTGAGATTGGTTGCTGAGAATGATGGAGTGAATTGAAGTCAAATTATAGGTGAAAAGATTGTTACTAAGAATGCAGGGTTCTGCTTTGATTCTAAAAAGTAAGGCGGAGGAAAATATCCTGCTAATATTTTAGAACTCACAGTAATGCCTTAACTGAATATCTTTCTTTTCTTTCTCAATAAGGGAAAATTCATGTTTATCAAAGGGAGACTAGTAGGTGGTGGCAGACATTTGAGGAGAATGGACTAGAGGCCCTCTGGAGAATAGGAGAGAGAGAGAATGAAGGAAAGAGAAGTGTTTGGTAGTGTTTATGGCCCAGCTTAAATTGGAGACTTTAAATCTGTATTGGAAGCAGGTGATATGGTAGTGTGTTTTATCTGATGTTCAGGAATTAGAAAACAATGCAGAGAATATTAAGTTAGATCCAGGTGTGGAGACAGCACATGATTGTTAAGTGTCATTAAAGTACCCTAGAAACATTCACATTGTAATCTAAACAGCATAATTTGTGAACAACCTGCAAAAGCATGTACGATGGCTCTGGCAAGACTGGCTTCTTGCCAGATGAATGCAGTGAAAGGATAAAGAAGAAGGAGGTTGGAGAATATTGTAAAGACAGTTGAATGGCACTCCATGGAAGCTAAGCTAGACAGGGACGGGGTTAATGATAGGTGGGGGAAAGTAAATGGCTAAAGCATACTCGCTGTGCCTACGAGAACAAGTTTAATGAACATTCCCATGGTACGTCTTATGCATTTCTCAAGAGGGCAATTTCAATATTCCCTCTGAAGGCCCTAACACTGTCCCTTGACCTTATTCATTTTGTGAAACCACAGTAGCAAATGTATGGCATGGTGCTGGGTCTCAAATAAGATATTGCTAGATACCAAGTAAGCTTGCAACACTCAAAGAAAATGCCATTAAAGGTACAGCCTCTGAAGAAGAGAATCAAAAAGCAAAGAAACAAGCTGAGGATTTTGGAATAGAGTATCTATATAAATGATAAAAGGGACCCCAAACTTTGTCCTTCAGTTTTCTCATTTTCAAATGCTTAATTACTGTAGTTTCAGGAGTGCAATAATTTGGCAAATGCTTCATTTGTCAAACTTATTTCCCAGTTAAAATGTGAACTTGAAGAGGTACATTAGACTTAAAAATAAATAACAACAAAAAAATCTGCATTGAGTTTTCAGGAAGACAAATGTAGAGTTATTAATCAAAATATATGATTAAGACATTTATCAGCCAAATTGGTATTATTTACTTTATTGAGATTTATGAATTTATTTTCAGAATTAAAATTCTCAGTATGATGGTGAAGAATGATAATAGACCTTAAAAACACAATTCAACATACTTTTTAAATTGGGAAACATGACTTAGCATATCATGTTTTAAAATTTGTAGTCTAAAATGTTTTGAGTATGTGCCTAAATCATTTTGCTGTTCAATTTCCTTTGTTTCTGCTATATGCAAATAAACTATCAATCAAGGATTTGACAGCCAATTCCTTTAGGTTGAATGGTTCTGGAGACCCTAAAATCAGATTCTGACCCTCGTATCTTAATCCAAATCATATAAATCATATCTGTGGATTTTCTCCCTGACCACCACTAATTTAGAGTCACAGTAAAATAATTGAGTTGTTAATAGTTTGACAAAAATCATTTATTTGAAGTCACACAGTCCAAAAACAAATCAAAGAAATTTCTCTAAAAGAGAAATTGAGTTATTTTGTGTGTGTGTACATGGACCAAAGATAAAATTCATTTTCCTACCTTTATTCTCTCTCAGAATCTTAGTAAGAGCTGAAAAGAACATGGGATGCTCTTTGTTGTTCAGTCACTAAGTCGTGTCCAATTTTTTGTGACCCCATGGACTGCAGCACGCCAGTCTTCCCTGTCCTTCCCTACCTCCCAGAATTTGTTCAGATTCATTTCCATTGAGTCGGTTATGACATCCAAGTCATCTCATCCTCTGTCACCCCCTTCTCTTCCTGCCCTCAATCTTTCCCAGGATCAGGGTCTTTTCCAATGAGTTGACTCTTTGCACCAGGTGGCCAAGTATTGGAGCTTGTTTCAGCATCAGTCCTTCCAATGAATATTTAAGACTGACTTAAATCAATCCTTTAGGATTGACTGGTTTGATCTCCTTGCAGTCCAAGGGACTCTCAAGAGTCTTCTCCAGCACCACAATTTGAAAACATTAATTCTTCAGTGCTCAGCTTTCTTTATGGTCCAACTCTCACATCCATACATGACTACTGGAAAAACCATAGCTTTGAATGTATGAACCTGTGTTGGCAAAATGATGTCTCTGCTTTTTAATACATTGTCTAGGTTTGTCATAACTTTCCTTCTAAGGAGCAAGTGTCTTAATTTCATGGCTGCAGCCACTGTCCACAGTGACTTTGGAGCCCAATAAGATAAAGTCTCTCACTGTTTTCATTTTTCTCCCCATCTGTTTACCATGAAGTGATCAGCTACTGAAAGACCAGTAAGAAACTCCCAAGTAAACATTTTGTGTGTATATAAAATGTTTGAACTTAATCCTGTTTGACAATCTTCCTCAATGTGCATTAGAATAATTTGAATGTGTAAGCAATAAAGTTCACTGGAACACAATAATATAATTTTACTCACAAGAACTAAATGAATTAAAATGTCTGGTTGGTGGGAATAGAAGATAATCGTTTAACAATTTTAGAAGGTGAGTTTTACATACACTATTTGCCAATCCCTGGTGGCTCAGAGGTTAAAGCGTCTGCCTGCAATGCGGGAGACCTGGGTTCGATCCCTGGGTCGGGTAAATCCCCTGGAGAAGGAAATGGCAACCGAGTGCAGTATTCTTGCCTAGGAAATCGCATGGATGCAGGAGTCTGGTGGCCTACAGTCTACAGGGTCGCAAAGAGTCAGACACGACTGAGCGACTTCACTTCACTTCACTTGAGTAGTTTAGAAGGAAATGCAATTTAGAAAGCCATAATCTTGATTTTCTCCTATAGGTATTTTGCAGATACCTATATCTACAACTTTTCATGAAGTTTTTGCTGCGTATAATTTTAAAATTATTATTTTTTAACCATGTCTTGGAGGAGCTTGTAGGATTTTAGTTCTTCAACTAGGTATCAAACACATGCCCCTTTGCATTGGAAGGTGGCATCCTAACCACTGGACAGCCAATGAATTCCCTGAGCTATTTTCTTAAATGGGGTTTCAACGAACCATGTGATTGTATAAGTCATGGAGAATATACTAAAATTGAAGAAAAATTGTTCACCATATGTGACAAAACCTTCCTTCCTTTTTACAACCCTAGATTCTTTGCTTCTCTGATTTGAATTGTCACCCACAAAGAAATATATCTATATGATTGCTTTATATACACCTATACACATGCACAAGCACGCACATACATTAATTTTAATTTCCTTCTAAGGAAATCAATTTTATGATTTGGAAACATAAACTAGTAGAAGGCAATTGTAGTTGAATTCCAGCTGGAAATCCTACTTTATTAAACAAATTTCTTGTTACACATCTTTAGCTTGTTTACAGTTCTGTCCATATGTTTGTATGGCATTGTGCTGACTCATCAAATCTGCCAGTTTTACAGAGGCACTTACTGTTCAGAAAAGATGGATCCAGATGGATTATCTGGATAATGGCATGTCAGGGAATGTTTAACAGGAGGATGCCTACTTGCTGTTTCTCACAAGTCCTTTGTTTCTTTTTAAGCAGAACAGCACGCTGCTCCCAGGAACTGGGGTCATTATGTGAGACAGTCTTGAATCTCCTTTAGTAAACATTCTCTTTAGGAGAAAACTGCTTAGTCTCGATCCCTTTTCTTGAGATATGGATTGTCTCCTGACCTTGTGACCATCATCATCCCTTGTTCCCTTGGTAACGGTTACTCTACGTTTGGTTTTCTGATCTTTATCATTGACGAAAGAAACTTCTTGTACTACAGCCTATATATACTCACAGAAAAATCATTAAAGCACCTTTGCTCCATCAGAGCTTGGGTCTCCGTGTCTATCTTTCTTTCTTTCTCTCTCTCTCTCTCTCCTCGGCTGATTCCTTGGAGTGCAGAGACCTGTCTTGCTCACTCTCCTGCCCGGGCTTCTAATACTCCCTCGAGAAAGCTCCCTGTGCCTTCACCCTCCTTGAGAAGGCACCCAGTGCCTTCGTGAGAGACGCAAGTCCTGTTTCAAGGACTTTATTGGTTTTCTGCGTAAACCAGGGAGTATCAACCTCTTTCTCTCTTTCATTTTCCTATCATTGCCTCTGGACCACCAGGTCCCGGTCCATTAAATTACCCCAACAATGGCATGCATATTATCACCTTGGAAAAATGCCACCTGTCTGTGATAGACTCACATTGGTAGCCTGTGTTTCCTCAATTAGACCTTTGGTGTGTCAATGGCTACATATATAATCTTTCATCATCAGGGTGGAACCACCATGGGTTTCATGATCACTTCAACACAACTTAGTCTGGAACTCTAAAAAGTGCATGGCAAAACTGTGCATAAAGAGCAAATATGTAAGAAAATATTACAACTTTGTAGGAAAGATGAATAATAATTTAAAACAAATCAAACAACATAGGTTGGGAAGATCCCCTGGAGAAGGAAATGACAACACACTCTAGTATTCATGTCTAGGAAATCCCATGTATGTAGAAGCCTGGTGGGCTACAGTCCAAGGGGTCACAAAAGAGTTGGACATGACTTAGCCACCCAATAACAACAGCACACCATAAAGGTCCACGATTGCCACCGTAGCACATGGTCTCCATACTCATTCGACATTATTTGGTGGCCTTTGTTTGGAAGAGGAACAAGGAAGAAGGACTACAGATAGACTTTATGCAATTTGTATAAATCTGAAATAAAGTTCAACAGGAACAGAAGGTGAGCTTAAGTCTGTTTCATTATGAAGATAGGAAGGAATATAATGGCACTATCAACTTGCAATCAGTAATGTTGAATCCAACACTTCCCTCAAAGGCACTGTATCAAATCTGTTTCAAATAATTGGATGGTTTGTTTTCTAATCTCACCTACATCTATTGAGAGATGCTAACCATGCTCAGAAATGTCTTCATTTTTTTAATGTTTTTGTTTTAAATACAAATTTATTTATTTTAATTGGAGGTTAATTACTTTACAATATTGTATTGGTTTTGCCATATCAACATGAATCTGCCACAGGTATACACGTGTTCCCCATCCTGAACCCCCTCCCTCTTCCCTCCCCATACCATCCCTCTGGGTCATCTCAGTGCACCAGCCCCAAGCATCCAGTATCATGCATCGAACCTGGTTGGTGATTTGTTTCATATATGATATATATTATACATGTTTCAATGCCATTCTCCCAAATCATCCCACCCTCACCCTCTCCCACAGAGTCCAAAAGACTGTTCTATACATGTGTGTCTCTTTTGCTGTCTCGCATACAGGGTTATTGTTACCATCTTTCTAAATTCCATATATATGCATTATTATACTGTATTGGTGTTTTTCTTTCTGGCTTACTTCACTCTGTATAATAGGCTCCAGTTTCATCCACCTCATTAGAACTGATTTAAATGTATTCTTTTTAATGGCTGAGTAATACTCCATTGAGTATATGTACCACAGCTCTCTTATCCATTCATCTGCTGATGGACATCTAGGTTGCTTCCATGTCCTGGCTATTATAAACAGTGCTGCGATGAACAATGGGGTACATGTGTCTCTTTCAATCCTGGTTTCCTCTGTGTGTATGCCTAGCAGTGGGATTGCTGGGTCATAAGGCAGTTCTATTTCCAGTTTTTGAAGGAATCTCTACACTGTTCTCCATAGTGGCTGTATTAGTTTGCATTCCCACCAACAGTGTAAGAGGGTTCCCTTTTCTCCACACCCTCTCCCGCATTTATTGCTTGTAGTCTTTGGATCACAGCCATTCTAACTGGTGTGAAATGGTACCTCATTGTGATTTTGATTTGCATTTCTCTGATAATGAGTGATGTTGAGCATCTTTTCATGTGTTTATTAGCCATCTGTATGTCTTCTTTGGAGAAATGTCTGTTTAGTTCTTTGGCCCATTTTTTGATTAGGTTGTTTATTTTTCTGGTATTGAGCTGCAAGAGTTGCTTGTATGATTTTGAGATTAATTCTTTGTCAGTTTCTTAATTTGCTATTATTTTCTTCCATTCTGAAGGCTGTCTTTTCACCTGGCTTATAGTTTCCCTTATTGTGCAGAAGCTTTTAAATTTAATTAGGTCCCACTTGTTTATTTTTGCTTTTATTTCCAATATCCTGGGAGGTGGGTCATAGAGGATCCTGCTGTGATGTATGTCGGAGAGTTTTTGGCCTATGTTCTCCTCTAGAAGTTTTATAGTTTTTGGTCTTACATTTAGATCTTTAATCCATTTTGAGTTTATTTTTGTGTATGGTGTTAAAAAGTGTTCTAGTTTCATTCTTTTACAAGTGGTTGACCAGTCTTCCCAGCACCACTTATTAAAGAGATTGTCTTCTCTCCATTGTATATTCTTGCCTTCTTTGTCAAAGATAAGGTGTCCATAGGTGCATGGATTTATCTCTGGGCTTTCTATTTTGTTCCATTGATCTATATTTCTGTCTTTGTGCCAGTACCATACTGTCTTGATGTCTGTGGCTATGTATTAGAGCCTGAAGTCAGGCAGGTTGATTCTTCCAGTTCCATTCTTCTTTCTCAAGATTTCTTTGGCTATTCAAGGTTTTTTGGATTTCCATACAAACTGTGAAATTATTTGTTCTAGCTCTGTGAAAAATACCGTTGATAGCTTGACAGGGATTGCATTGAATCTATAAATTGCTTTGGGTAGTATACTCATTTTTACTATATTGATTCTTCCAATCCATGAACATGGTATATTTCTCCATCTATTACTGTCCTCTTTGATTTCTTTCACCAGTGTTTTATAGTTTTCTATATATAGGTCTTTAGTTTCTTTAGGTAGATATATTCCTAAATATTTTATTCTTTTCATTGCAATGGTGAATGGAATTGTTTCCTTAATTTCTCTTTCTGTTTTCTCATAGTTAGTGTATAGGAATGCAAGAGATTTCTGTGTGTTGATTTTATATCCTGCAACTTTACTCTATTCATTGATTAGCTCTAGTACTTTTCTGGTGGAGTCTTTAGGATTTTCTATGTAGAAGATCATGTCATCTGCAAACAGTGAGAGTTTTACTTCTTCTTTTCCAATTTGGATTCCTTTTATTTCTTTTTCTGCTCTGATTGCTCTGGCCCAAACTTCCAAAACTATGTTGAATAGTGGTGGTGAGAATGGGCACCCTTGTCTTGTTCCTGACTTTAGAGGAAATGCTTTCAATTTTTCACCATTGAGGATAATGTTTGCTGTGGGTTTGTCATATGTAGCTTTTATTATGTTGAGATATGTTCCTTCTATTCCTGCTTCCTGGAGAGTCTTTATCATAAATCGATGCTGAATTTTGTTAAAGGCTTTCTCTGCATCTATTGAGGTAATCATATGGCTTTTATTTTTCAATTTGTTAATGTAGTACATTACATTGATTGATTTGTGGATATTGAAGAATCATTGCATCCCTGGGATAAAGCCCACTTGGTCATGGTGTATGATCTTTTTAATGTGTTTTTGGATTCTGATTGCTAAAATTTTGTTAAGGATTTTTGCATCTATGTTTATCAGTGATATTGGATTGTAGTTTTCTTTATTTGTAGCATCTTTTTCTGGTTTTGGTGTTAGGGTGATGGTGGCCTCATAGAATGAGTTTGGAAGTTCACCTTCCTCTGCAACTTTTTGGAAGAGTTTGAGTAGGATAGGTAGTGGCTCTTCTCTAAATTTTTGGTAGAATTCAGCTGTGAAGCCGTCTGGATCTGGGCTTTAGTTGGCTGGGAGATTTCTGATTACAGTTTCAATTTCCGTGCTTGTGATGGGTCTGTTAAGATTTTCTATTTCTTCCTGGTTCAGTTTTGGAAAGTTGTACTTTTCTAAGAATTTGTCCATTTCTTCCACGTTGTCCATTTTATTGGCATATAATTGCTGATAGTATTCTCTTATGATCCTTTGTATTTCTGTGTTGTCTTTTTTATCTCTCCATTTTCATTTCTAATTTTATTGACTTGATTTTTCTCCCTTTGTTTCTTGCTGAGTCTGGCTAATGGTTTGTCAATTTTATATATGCTTTCAAACAACCAGTTTTTGGCTTTGTTGATTTTTACTATTGTCTCTTTTGTTTCTCTTGCATTTATTTTTGCCCTAATTTTTAAGATTTCTTTCCTTCTGTTAACCCTGGGGTTCTTCATTTCTTCCTTTTCTAGTTGCTTTGAGTGTAGAGTTAGGTTATTTATTTGACTTTTTTCTTATTTCTTGAGGTATGCCTGTATTGCTATGAACTTTCCCCTTAGCACTGCTTTTGCAGTGTCCCACAGGTTTTGGGTTGTTGTGTTTTCATTTTCATTTGTTTCTATGCATATTTTGATTTCTTTTTTGATTTCTTCTGTGATTTGTTGGTTATTCAGCAGCGTGTTGTTCAGCCTTCATATGTTGGAATTTTTAATAGTTTTTCTCCTGTAATTGAGATCTAATCTTACTGCACTGTGGTCAGAAAAGATGCTTGGAATGATTTCAATTTTTTTGAATTTACCACGGCTAGATTTATGGCACAGCATGTGATCTATCCTGGAGAAGGTTCCATGTGCACTTGAGAAAAAGGTGAAATTCATTGTTTTGGGGTGAAATGTCCTATAGATATTAATTAGGTCTAACTGGTCTATTTTAGTGTTTAAAGTTTGTGTTTCCTTGTTAATTTTCTGTTTAGTTGATCTATCCATAGGTGTGAGTGTAGTATTAAAGTCTCCCACTATTATTGTGTTATTGTTAATTTCTGCTTTCATACTTGTTAGCATTTGTCTTACATATTGCAGTGCTCCTATGTTGGGTGCATATATATTTATAATTGTTATATCTTCTTCTTGGATTGATCCTTTGATCATTATGTAGTGTCCTTCTTTGTCTCTTTTCACAGCCTATGTTTTAAAGTCTCTTTTATCTGATATGAGTATTGCTACTCCTGCTCTCTTTTGGTCTCTATTTTCATGGAAAATCTTTTTCCAGCCCTTCACTTTCAGTCGTACGTGTCCTTTGTTTTGAGGTGGGTCTCTTGGTGACAACATATATAGGGGTCTTGTTTTTGCATCCATTCAGCCAGTCTTTGCCTTTTGGTTGGGGCATTCAACCCATTTACGTTTAAGGTAATTATTGATAAGTATGATCTCATTACCATTTACTTTATTGTTTTGGGTTCAAGTTAATACACCCTTTTTTTGTTTCCTGTCTAGAGAAGATCCTTTAGCATTTGTTGGAGAGCTGGTTTGGTGGTGCTGAATTTCTCAGCTTTTGCTTGTCTGTAAAGCTTTTGATTTCTCCTTCATACTGGAATGAGATCCTTGTTGGGTACAGTAATCTGGGCTGTAGGTTATTTTCTTTCATCACTTTAAGTATGTCTTGCCATTCCCTCCTGGCTTGAAGAGTTTCTCTTGAAAGATCAGCTGTTTATCCTTATGGGAATCCCCTTTGTGTTATTTGTTGTTTTTCCCTTGCTGCTTTTAATATTTGTTCTTTGTGTTTGATCTTTGTTAATTTTATTAATATGTGTCTTGGGGGTGTTTTGCCTTGGGTTTATCCTGTTTGGGACTCTCTGGGTTTCTTGGACTTGGGTGATTAGTTCCTTCTTCATTTTAGGGAAGTTTTCAACTATTATCTCCTCAAGTATTTTCTCATGGTCTTTCTTTTTTGTCTTCTTCTCTGGGACTCCTATGATTTGAATGTTCTGGTGTTTCACACTGTCCTGGAGGTCTCTGAGATTGTCTTCATTTCTTTTTCCCTCTCTGATTCATTTATTTATACCATTCTATCTTCTAATTTGCTAATCCTATCTTCTGCCTCTATTATTCTACTATTTGTTCCCTCCAGAGTGTGTTTGATCTGATTTATTGCATTATTCATTATAGATTGACTCTTTTTTATGTCTTCCAGGTCCCTGTTACAGCTTTCTTGCATCTTCTCAATCCTTGTTTCCAGGCTCTTTATCTGTGATTCCATTTTGATTTCAAGATTTTGGATCATTTTCACTATCATTATTTGGAATTCTTTTCAGGTAGATTCCCTATCTCTTCCTCTTTTGTTTGGTTTGTTGGGCATTTATCCTGTTCCTTTACCTGCTGGGTATTCCTCTGTCTCTTCACCTTGTTTATATTGCTGAGTTTGGAGTGTCCTTTCTGTATTCTGGCAGTTTTTGAAGTTCTCTTTATTGTGGAGTTTCCTCGCTGTGGGTGGGGTTGGACAGGCATGTCAAGGTTTCTTGGTTAGGGAAGCTTGTGTCGGTGTTCTGGTGGGTTGAGATGGATTTCTTCTCTCTGGAGTGCAATGAAGTGTCCAGTAATAAGTTATGAGATGTCAGTGATTTTGGAGTAACTTTGGGCAGCCTGTATATTGGAGCTCAGGGCTGTGTTCTTGTGTTGCTGGAGAATCTGTGTAGTATGTCTTGCTCTGGTACTTGTTGGCCCTTGGGTGGTGCTTGGTTTCAGTGTAGGTATGGAGGCGTTTGATGAGCTCCTGTCAATTAATGTTCCCTGGAGTCAGGTGTTCTCTGGTGTTCTCAGGGTTTTGACTTAAGCCTCCTGCTTCTGGTTTTCAGTCTTATTTTACAATAGTCTTAGGACTTCTCCTTCTATACAGCACCGTTGATAAAACATCTCCTTTCAAAGACAATGGGCTGCTTTTCTGGGTGCCTGATGTCCTCTGCCGGCATTCAGAAATTGTTTTGTGGAATTTACTCAGCGTTTAAATGTTCTTTTGATGAATTTGTGGGGGAGAAAGTGGTCTCCCCGTCCTATTCCTCCACCATCTTAGGACCGCCCTTTTAATGTATTTTTAAAATTTTTGTTTTATATGTTAAAGTATAGTGATTTACACGATATTTTGTTTCAGGTGTACAGCAAAGTGACTGCTATACATGTACACAAATCTATGTTTTCTCAGATTCTTTTCCCATATAAGTTATTACAGAGCATTGAGTAGAGTCCCTTGTTCTATACAGTAGGTCCTTGCTGGACCTACTACAGTGTGCATGTGTTAGTCCCTAACTCCTAATTTATCACCCCCCCCCCACACCTTTCCGCTTTGGTAACTGTAAGTTTGTTTTTTAAGTCTATGAGTCTGTTTCTGTTTTGTAAATAAGTTCATTTGTATCAGTTTTTAAAATTCCACATATAAGTGATATTATAAGGTATTTGTCTTTGTCTGACTTCACTTAGTATGATCATCTCTAGGTCTATCCATATTGTGGAAAATGGCATTATTTCATTATTTATTATTTTTTTGGCTGAGTAATATTCTTTCTATGCTAAGAGATAATGTTTATTTCTTTTCTTCTAAGAAATACAGTTATATTCTACATTGGCAAATTAATGTATAAGATGGGTCTGAGCATTTCATATCAAATAATGTTGTGGTTCAGTCACTCAGTCATGTGACTCTTTGCCACCCCATGGAATGCAGCACACCAGGCTTCCCTGTCTTTCACCAACTCCCAGAGCTTGCTCAGACTCATGTCTGAGTCAGTGATGCCATCCAACCATCTCGTCCTCTGTCACCCCCTTTTCCTCCTTCCTTCAATCTTTCCTATCATCAGGGTCTGTTCTAATGAGTTGGCTCTTGGCATCATGTGGCCAAAGTATTGGAGTTTCAACTTCAGCATCAGTCCTTCCAATGAACATTCAAGAATGATTTCCTTTAGGATTTACTGGTTTGATCTCCTTGCAATCCAAGGGACTCTCAACAGTCTTCTCCAACACCACTATTCAAAAACATCAGTTCTTCAGTGCTCATCCTTCTTCATAGTCCAACTCTCACATTCACCAATGACTACTTGAAAAACCATAGTTTTGACTACAAAGACCTTTGTAGGCAAAGTAATGTCTCTGCTTTTACATATGCTGTCTAGCTTGGTCATGGCTTTTCTTCAAGGAGCAAGCATCTTTTAATTTCATGGGTGCAGTCACTATCTGCAGTGATTTTGGAGCCCAACAAAATAAAGTCTGACACTGTTTCCATTGTTTCCCCATCTATTTGCCATGAAGTGATAAGACCAGATGCCATAATCTTCATTTCTTGAATGTTAAGTTTTAAGCCAGCTTTTTCACTCTCCTCTTTCACTTTCATCAAGAGGCTCTTTAGTTTCTCTTCACTTTCTGCCATAAGGGTGGTGTCATCTGCATATCTGAGGTTATTGATATTTCTTCCAGCAATCTTGATTCCAGCTTGTGCTTCATCCAACCTGGCATTTTGCATGATGTTCTCTGCATATAAGTTAAATAAGCAGAGTGACAATGTACATTCTTGATGTACTCCTTTCCCAAATTGGAACCAGTCTGTTGTCCCATGTCTGGTTCTAACTGTTGCTTCTTGAACTGAATACAGATTTCTCAAGAGGCAGGTAAGGTGGTCTGGTATTTTTATCTCTTTTAAAATTTTCCACAGTTTGTTGTGATCTACACAGTCAAAGGCTTTAGGTTAGTCAATGAAGCAGAAGGAGATGCTCTTCTGGAACTCTATTGCTTTTTCTATGATCCAATGGATATGACAAATTGATCTCTGGTTCCTCTGCCTTTTCTAAATCCAGCTTGAACATCTGGGAGTTCTTGGTTCATGTACCATTGTAACCTAGCTTAGAAAATTTTGAGCATTACTTTGCTAGCGTGTGAGACAAGTGCAATTGTGTGGTGAGTTGAACATTTTTTGGCTTTGCCTTTCTTTGGGATTGGAATGAAAATTGACCTTTTCCAGTTTTGTGGCCACTGCTGAGTTTTCCAAATTTGTTACTGTATTGAGTGCAGCACTTTCACAGCATCATCTTTTAGGATTTGAAATAGCTCAACTGGAATTCCATAACTTCACCTCCACTAGCTTTGTTCATAGTGATGCTTCCTAAAGCCCACTTAACTTTGTACTCCAGGATGTCTGGCTCTAGGTGAATGATCACATCATCGTGGTTATCTGGGTCATTAAGATTTTTCTGAATAGTTCTTCTGTGTATTCATGCCACCTCTTCTTAGTATCTGCTGTTTCTGTTAGGTGCACACCTTTTCTGTCCTTTATTGTGCCCATCTTTGCATGAAATTTTCCTTTGGTATCTCTAATTTTCTTCAAGAGATATCTAGTCTTCCCCATTCTATTGTTTTCCTCTGTGTCTTTGCATTGTTCATTTAGGAAGGCTTTCTTATGTCTCCTTCCTATTCTTTGGAACTCTGCATTCAAATGGGTATATCTTTCCTTTTCTCCTTTGCATTTCACTTGTCTTCTTTCCTCAGTCACTTGTAAGACCTCCTCAGATGACCATTTTCCCTTTTTGCATTTCTTTTTTCTTGGAGATGGTTTTGATCACCACCTCCTATACAATGTCTTAACCCCCGTCCATAGTTCTTTAAGCATTCTGTCTATCAGATCTAATCCCTTGAATCTATTTGTCACTTCCACTGTATAATCATAAGGGATTTGATTTATGTCATACCTGAATGGCCTGGTGGTTTCCCTACTTTCTTCAATTTAAGTCTGCTCAACCCAGTATACTCGGCTGAATTAAAATATATTTATGCATATCTAAGTCAGTTTGAAAACAAAATGGAGCCTTGGATGTCATTCAACTTTCTCATTATCGAAGAACAAGTGGCTAGTAACTGGTCACAAATTATTTACCTAATTTAGATTTGTACCCCCTTACCCTAAACCAACTTTTTAATAGAGATGATTAAATTAGCTGTAACATGTCTAATATTTTAAAAAATTATCTTCCTGAAGTAAAATGTCATGTTTGCATATTTGTATGAATTAAAGAGATTACTTGTGAGTGAAAGTCTCTCAGTCGTGTCTGACTCTTTGCGATCCCATGGACTGTACAATCTATAGAATTCTCCAATCCAGTATACTGGAGTGAGTAGCCTTTCCCTTCTCCAGGGGATCTTCCCAACTCAGGAATTGAACCCAGGTCTCCCACGTTGCAGGTGCATTCTTTATCAGCTGAGCCACAAGGGAAGCCCCAAAGAGGTTACTTAATTCTCAATAACTGTAACTTTTTAATAAGTAGAAAAAAATTTATACTTCTTAAGAAATCTTAGAGGATTCCATACCTGGGCATGATCCCCAATTCTGGTAGGAGCCTTTTCTCCTGTCTCTGAAAACGTCTCCTTTAAAAATTTTCCTCATCTCTAAGCCAAAGACAAAACTGTCACAGCATTTTTTACAATAGATTGGGTTGGCCAAAAAGTTTGCTCATGTTTTCCATATGATTTTGCAGAAAGCCAGTATAATATCATACCTAATATAATATGTCTGTAGGTATATTGTCATTCAAAATAAAATTTTTAAGAAAATCGATATATTTAATCTCTTCTTTGCCAAAGACTATTATTACAAAAATAAGTTAATAATCAAGTGATCATCAAATTATATATATCAACTGTTTTATATTTATTTTTTATTTATATTCATAACTTATCTGAAACAGGTAAAATTTGCTGAAAGCATAAGTAAAAGTTTCAAAGAGAAAGTGAAATTTAAAAATGAGTAGAAATTTATTAAGCATAGCAAGGGAAAAATAATATAATTTTGATTGTTAATATATTTGCTTTAAAATTTAATGAAATGGTTAAGTTTGTGACTTGCATGCTTATGAAAGACATTTATTTTAAGTTGATATAAGGCTTATAACATAAATTTGATGAACTTTTGCTCTTTATGCAATAATTGGGAAAACAAAGTGAAAATGGTCAAACTGCTTGGAACAATGCCTCTTTCAGTGACTTGAAAGAGCAAAACTTAGTTTCTACTGTGAGATAAAAACAGCCATGATTAGGTATCTCTGGATTTTAATTTTGCTGTGGAATTGTGTTCGCGGAAAATTGCTTTAAAACTAACCTAACACAACAGAATTAAAAGAGGCTTACTCCTTGGAAGGAAAGTTACAGAGACATTACTTTGTCAACAAAGGTCCGTCTAGTCATGTATGGTCCATGGTCATGTATGGATGTGAGAGTTGGACTATAAAGAAAACTGAGCACCGAAGCACTGATGCTTTTGAACTGTGGTGTTGGAGAAGACTCTTGAGAGTCCCTTGGACTGCAAGGAGATCCAACCAGTCCATTCTAAAGGAGATTAGTTCTGGGTGTTCATTGGAAGGATTGATGTTGAAGCTGAAACTCCAATACTTTGGCCACCTGATGTGAAAAAATGACTCATTTGAAAAGACCCTGACCCTGGGAAAGATTGAGGGCAGGAAGAGAAGGGGAGGACATAGGATGAGATGGTTGGATGGCATCACTGACTCGATGGACATGGGTTTGAGTGGACTCCGGGAGTTGGTGATGGACAGGGAGGCCTAGTGTGCTGTGGTTCATGGGGTCGCAAAGAGTCGGACACGACTGAGCGACTGAACTGAACTGAACTAAACTGAACCCAACAGGATTACTGACCTCAAAAATGGCTGCCTGTAAAAAGATTATCTAGTGGGCTTTTCCAAAAATAAGATACCACAGCCTCATCGACAGATATTCTAATGCATAACCAAAGTTGAGAACCACTGGTCTAGATGATCTAGCCTCTTCTCTTTTGAACAATCTAGTATTGTATGCTATGTCAAATTAATGTAAAATATATTAGTAAAAGTTATTTGCATGTGAAATTCAATTAAAAAATGCTTATAGGTTTCTCAAATATGATAAAATCACTCCCTTAGATCAATTATTTGGCAAAGGTAGTAACTGATAGAGTTTCTTAGGAAAATAACATTCTCAGTTTCCTATTCTACCACTTTATAGAAAAATTTTGTCCTATTACCCAGCTAAATAGGTACAAAAGTAAAATTCACTTATATATTCAAATTGAGAAGCAAGTAGCAAGGGTAACTTCATTGAGTGGGTTAGTTTGGATTCTCTCTTTTGTGTTAGTGTATGTTCAACTTATTGATAGCTAAAAATATGCATCATTTTCCATAAGATTTACATTCTGAGAAATTATCCTTTAAGTTATTAGTACAAAGATTTCAGTTCTCTCTTATTTTCTGTGTAAAGATGATTCTGCCTCTACATGGCAGATAAGCAGAGAGTTGTCAGCAGCATCAACATAAGTATACAGCCGATGTTATTCACCAATGGTCAATTATCTACTTAGAGGTTAGGGTAATGAGGCTACTAAATAAATAATTTTAAGCTTGCAAAATAGCCAAGTGCTTCTTAACATGTTATACATATATTCCTGATGTAGTTCTTCTAAATAGACAAATTTAGGAGTAAAAGTTTCCCCTTGGTATGTATTAATTCTCTTGGTTCTTCTCCTATAATACTTGTTGGAATTGAAGAAGACACTTGGCAGTGGCTGGGTCCATTCTACCTCAGAGACGGTGTATATAATTGGCAGGAGATTCATTGTCAAGTATTTGGATGCTTTTCAGTCAAGCTGATCTACCTGACAATATTCCTAATATTCATTTCATTTTTCAACCAATGTTTTTGATTGCCTGCTATGGGTGAGACATAGTTAATGATATAAATCATAACTGAATCTTTAAACACATATATTTTAGAATCAGAAAGACCCAGGTTAAATTCCTAGTTCTTCTGTTTATGTGCATTTGTTCTTGACCAATTTGCCTAAATTATTTGACATTTTCCTCATCTATAAAACAAGAGATTAAAAATAACCACTTCACTATGTTTCTGAAAGGATTTAGAAAATGTATGTGACCACACAGAGCAGAGTTTCTAACACAAAGCAGACATCCAATGAATACCAAGTTCATTATTTCTTATAAAAGTATCTACAGTTTTATCTTAGAAAAATTTTATTTGACAACTCGGATAATTTGTTTAACCAAGTTTAATAAAAATTAACAATATCATCTACTAACCAGTAATTGCATATAAGTAAGTATTGACCCATTCCAAACAGCACATGAAGGAATAATGTCTTTAGTATAATAAAGAAATACTTAAATGAGAAGAAACAGCATACTAGGGGAAAATGGATGTGAACAAGAAATTCAAAGAAGGAAAAACACTTAGGGATGATAATCATATAAAATTATTCAGTGTAACTGAAAATTAAAGATAAATTATTGGTAAGGATGTCAGAAAAATCCCAATACATGTATTTCGGAAGCAGTATAAACTGGTATATCATCTTTGAAGAGGAATTTGGCAACATCTGTCATGTTATAAAATGTATATACACCTTTGACTCATATATCTATGCAAGAATATTCCTTGCAGAAATGTTTGTAAGAACAAACATTAGAAGCAACTACATGTCCAGCAATAGAGGATTAATTAAATAAGATAAAAAGGTGCATAAAGCTAGGGATAAATACAAATCATATTCTATCAATTTAAAAAATATTGTTGAACTTTTTAAAGTATACATTTTGGTCCTTTAAGAGCTATAATCTGAAAAGATCATATATACATATTTCTATAGGAGAATGGCATTGAAGCATGTATAATATCATATATGAAACAAATCGCCAGTCCAGGTTCGATGCATGATACTGGATGCTTGGGGCTGGCTCACTGAGATGACTCAGAGGGATGGTACAGGGAGGGAGGAGGGAGGGGGGTTCAGGATGGAGAACATGTGTATACCCGTGGCGGATTCATGTTGATGTATGGCAAAACCAATACAATATTGTAAAGTAATTAACCTCCAATTAAAATAAATAAATTTTTATTAAAAAAAGAAATTTAATAAAAGTATTAAACATCTATAAATAAATTAAAATTAGGCATAAGGAAATATTTTTCTAGTGGGTAAAATCATTATATTTAGTGAAAAATGCTCTGCCAAGGTTTTAATATTCTAATTATTCCAATATGATAACAGAATGCAGCACCCAATGCTATTATGAAAAAAGTCCAATAGGCTAACATTATTTTGGTACTCTTACAGGGTAAGCATCAAATAATTCTTACAGATTGCATTTCTATTTTTGAAATTTAGAAACAATTCATCAAAATGCTTATATTTTTATAATCTGCTTTACTTATTTAAAACCAAGTCAAATTGCCAAAATTTAAGATAAATTACATTGGGGACATTAGAACACTGAAATTTCAGTTCATCCTACATTAAAGAGTTGGAAAGGTTAACACAAATGCAATAAAATTAAATATTTAGTTCCTTGTATTTTATTTCACAGTATGTGTTCATATCTGTCAGATTTGAGCAGTAGGATAACAGGATAGGTTTGTCTTCTGAAACATGATACTGACCTAGAAGTCATTATGTAAATGTAAAAAGCTAACAATGTGATCATACAAAATTAATTGTTTCTCAGGGCCACAGTTATTAATAGAAAAGAATCCTAGGATAGCTTTTGATATGGTTTCCTATAATCCCTAGTTTACTTGTTATATAAAATGATTTGGATGATATGGAGAAAAATAGACTGTAAGAAAGTGTAGCTTTTAGCCCAATTCTGTTTTCTTGTGGACTGGTTGCTTTATGGCTGGGATTTTAGAAAAAATATATTTAACGAGTACTTTTGGGAAATGTCACTATTTGTTTTGGGTCACAATCTCCCCTCCCTTCATGTCACGGATTAAATTTCAATAAATTTTGGAATAAGTAATACTTATCTTTTTAAAAAATATTTATTTATTTTTGGTTGCACTGGGTCTTCATTGCTGTGCATGAGCTTTAGTTGTGGAGAGCAGGGGCTACACTTCATTGCAGTGTGTGGGCTTCTCATTGCAGTGGCTTCTCTTATTGCGTAGCAGAGGCTCTAGGCACGTTGGCTTCAGTAGTTGCAGCATGGGGGCTCAGTAGTTGCGGCTCACAGACTCTAGAGCACAGGCTTAGTAGTTGTGGTGCACAGGCTTAGTCGCTCCATGGCATGTGGAATCGTCCCAGATCAGGGATCGAACCTGTGCTCCCTGCACTGACAGGTGGATTTTTATCCTCTGTGCTACCAGGGAAGTCTGGCAATACTTATCTTTAATGGTCTCAATAGCATTATTATATCTTCCTGTTCATTTCTGCCTCTCATTCAATGTCTTGCTTCCTCTGTTAATGTCTAATCCTGTCACTCTGTTCTACATTAGGTGTCTCTGATAAGTAGTATTTTTCTTAAAAAAAAAAAAAACACACACACAAAATTCCTTCGTAGTAACACAAAAATCCTTCATAATCCTTCATAGTAAATAATTTTTTATTTTCAATATAAATTTATTTATTTTAATTGGAAGCTAATTACTTACAATATTGTATTAGTTTTGCCATACATTGACATGACTCCACCATGCGTGTACATGTGTTTCCCATCCTGAACCCCCCTCCCACCTTCCTCCCCATCCCATCCTTCTGGGTCATCCCAGTGCACCAGCCCTGAGCATGTTGTCTCATGCATCAAACGTGGACTGGTGATTCGTTTCACATATGATAATATACATATTTCAATGCCATTCTCCCAAATCATCCCACTCTCACCCTCTCCCACAGCGTCCAAAAGATTGTTTTATACTTCTGTGTTTCTTTTGCTGTCTCACATACAGGATTATCATAACCATCTTTCTAAATTCCATATATATGCGTTAGTATACTGTGTTGATGTTTTTCTTTCTGGCTTACTTCAGTCTGTATAATAGGCTCCAGTTTCATTCACCTCATTAACACTGATTCAAATGTATTCTTTTTAATGGCTGAGTAAAGATGGAAATACCAGACCATCTGACCTGCCTCTTGAGAAACCTATATGCAGATCAGGAAGCAACAGTTAGAACTGGACAGGGAACAACAGACTCATTCCAAATAGGAAAAGGAATACATCAAGGCTGCATGTTGTCACCCTGCCTATTTAACTTATATGCTCTTGATGAAAGTGAAAGAGGAGAGTGAAAAAGTTGGCTTAAAGCTCAACATTTAGAAAACAAAGATCATGGCATCTGGTCCCATCACTTCATGGCAAATAGATGGGGAAACAGTGGAAACAGTGTCAGACTTTATTTTGGGGGGCTCCAAAATCACTGCAGATGGTGATTGCAGCCATGAAATTAAAAGACGCTTATTCCTTGGAAGAAAAGTTATGACCAACCTAGATAGAATATTGAAAATGAGAGATATTACTTTGCCAACAAAGGTCTGTCTAGTCAAGACTAAAGTTTTTCCAGTGGTCATGTATGGATGTGAGAGCTGGATTGTGAAGAAAGCCTAGCACTGGAGAATTGATGCTTTTGAACTGTGGTGTTGGCGAAGGCTCTTGAGATTCCCTTGGACTGCCAAGATCCAACCAGTTCATCCTAAAGGAGATCAGTCCTGGGTGTTCATTGGAAGGACTGATGCTAAACCTTAAACGCCAATACTTTGGCCACCTCATGCGAAGAGTTGACTCATTGGAAAAGACCCTGATGCTGGGAGGGATTGGGGGCAGGAAGAGAAGGGAACGACAGAGGATGAGATGGCTAGATGGCATCACTGACTCGATGGACATGAGTTTGAGCGAACTCTGGGAATTGGTGATGGACAGGGAGGCCTGGTGTGCTGTGATTCATGGAGTCTCAAAGAGTCCGACACGACTGAGCGACTGAACTTAAGTGACTAGTCCATTGTGTAGAGGTACCACAGCTTTCTTATCCATTCGTCTGCTGATGGACATCTAGGTTGCTTCCATGTCCTGGCTATTATAAACAGTGCTGCGATGAACAATGGGGTACACGTGTCTCTTTCAATTCTGGTTTCCTCGGTGTGTATGCCAGGCAGTGGGATTGCTGGGTCATAAGGCAGTTCTGTTTCCAGTTTTTGAAGGAATCTCCACACTGTTCTCCATAGTGGCTGTACTAGTTTGCATTCCCACCAACAGTGTGAGAGGGTTCCCTCTTCTCCACATCCTCTCCAGCATTTATTGCTTGTAGACTTTTGGATAACAGCCATTGTGACTGGCGTGAAATGGTACCTCATTGTGGTTTTGATTTGCATTTCTCTGATAATGAGTGATGTTGAGCATCTTTTCATGTGTTTTCAGCCATCTGTATGTCTTCTTTGGAGTAATTAATTTTAAAATTAACTTTTTAAAGTTTAATTTCACCTTTGTTTGTTAACTTTGTATCTTTCTTCTTTGCTAAATTCACTTACTAGTTCTTGCCATGGTTGTGGATGTATAGAATAATCTACACATCAGTACAGACACTTTTACTTCTTCCTTTCTAAGTGATTTTTAAATGTATTTCTTTTTTTTTTTTTTTTTTTTGCTTTAGTATAATGACTTGGACCTTTAGGACAATGCTGGACAGAAATTGTGTGAATGTGCATTCTTTCCTTGTTCCCAATATACAGGGCAAAATACTCATATTTGCACCATTAAGTACAATATTAAGTTTTCTGCAGATATTCTTTTTTATATATATACACAAATGTCTTTACTATAGGTATCCCAGAAACCTGAATTTTTATCATGTCCCCCTTCTCAATTCTGACTGCACAGGGTAGGTCAGGCTATAGAAGACTTGAAGTTTAGAGCCCCTGAAATTCCTAACTTCTGCTTACTGGTTTGGTTTTTTTTTAATATAAATTTATTTCTGCAGATTTTTCTTTATCAAATTGAGGGTGATTTTCTAAAAAGGGTTTTTTTTTGGGAAATTGGATTTTTATCAAGTGCTTTTTTAAAATCCACTAACATTATCATATTGTTTTACTTCTTTAATCACATGATATACTGATTTTCATTTATTGATTTTCCTTGTCAAGCATTCCTATATAAAACATACTCAGCTACAAGGTGTTAGACTTTTTATACATTGGTAAATTTGGTTTGCTTTAATCTATACTGGCGATCTCTGCCTTTCCTTTCTTTTCCTTTTGCTGTCTTCTTTTTGTGTTAAGTTGAATATTGTTAGCAGATAGACCAGTCAGAAAGTCATTGCAGTAATCCAGGCAAACGGTGAAAGTGGCTAGGATCAGGTGAAATTGGAGAAGGGATCAGATCCGAGATATATTTTTGAGGTAGAGTCGATAATTCTTACATATGAATTATATATACATATATATGTGTTTGTATATACACACATATATATATGAAATAATATCTGAACAGTAGCATACAGATTGTCTTGAACATAATAGGCACTCAAAAGATGTTAGTTTCCTCTTTTATATGATCCCTGGCAACATTTGTAAATCCAGTTAGACTAGTCTCCTAACTGTCCCATCAAACACATTATGTTAACTCATGTCTTTATTTGCCTTTTCTCATGTTTAATTTCTACATCCTCTGTATATATGTTTTAGAGATTAATTTCTTGTCAATTGCTTTGTTTGCAAATATTTTCTCCCATTTTTTGTGTTGTCTTTTCATTTTTGTTTATGGTTTCCTTTGCTGTGCAAAAGTTTTTAAGTTTAATTATGTCCCATTTATTTATGTTTTTATTTTCATTACTATAGGAGGTAGATAAAATCAATTTATGTCAGAGTGTTCTGCCTATGTTTTCATCTAACAGTTGTATAAGTATCTTGTCTTACATTTAGGTCTTTAATTCATTTCATGTTTGTGTGTGTGTGTGTGTGTGTGTGTGTGTGTGTGTATGGTGTCAAAGAACATTCTAATTTCACTTTTTTTACATGCAGCTGTCCAGTTTTCCAGCACTATTTATTGAAAAGACTGTTTTCTATTGTACCATCTTAACCTCCTTTGTTGTAGATTAACTGATAATAGGTATGTGGATTTATTTGTGGGCTTTCTATCCTGTTCCATTGATATATATTTCTGTTTTTGTGCCAGTACCATAGTGCTTTTTGATGACTGAAGCTTTGTAGTATAGTCTGAAGTCAGGGAGCCTAATTCATCCAGTTACACTTTTTTTTTTTTTAAACAAGATTGCTTTAACTATTAAGGGTATTTTGTGTCTATTACACATTTAAAGAGTTTTTTTTTTTTTGGCCTTAGTTATGTGAAACTTGCCATTGGTGATTTTACATGGATTGCATTGAATCTCTAGATTGCCTTAGGTAGTATAGTCATTTTGAGAGTATCGATTCTTCCAGTCCAAGAACATGGTATATCTTATCCTTCCATCTGAATCCACTTCAATTTCTCTTATCAGTGTCTTATAGTGTCTTACAGTCCTTAAGTAGGTTTATTTCTAAGTATTTAATTCTTTTTGATGCAGTGATAAATGAAATTGTTTCTTTAATTTCTCTTTGTTAGTATTCATTGTTAGTATATAGAAATGAAACAGATTTCTGTGCATTAATTTTGTATCCTGCAACTTTACTAAATTCACTGATGAGTTCAGAAGTTTTTTCTAGCATCTTTGGGATTTTCTATGTATAGTATCATGTCATCTGCAAACAGTGACACTTTTACTTCTTTACTAATTTGGATTCCTTTCATTGCTTTTTCTATGATTACTATGGCTCAGACTTCCAAAATCATGTTGAATAAATGTTGTGAGTGTGGACATTCTTGTCTTTTTCCTGGTCTTAAAGGAAATGCTTTCAGCTTTTCAATGCTGAATATGATGTTAGCTGTGGGTTTGTCACATATGGCCTTTATTATATTGAAGTTGTTTCCCTTTATGTCCACTTTCTGGAGAGTTTTTGAATAGATGGGTGTTGAATTTTGTCAAAAGCTTTTTCTGCATCTATTGAGATGATCATATGTTTTTTATTCCTCAATGTGTTACTGCTGTGTATAACACTGATTGATTAGTGTGATAATCACTAATTATTAGAGAAATGCAAATCAAAACTACAATGAGGTATTACCTCACAGAATGGCCATCATCAAAATAATATATGCTGGGGGTGGTGTGGAAAGAAAGGAACCCTCCTACAATGTTGATGAGAATGTATATAATGTATGTAATACATTGGTCAGATTTTTTTAGCCAACAAGAAAGGGTAGTTGGCAAAGGAGAAGAATAATAAGAGGAAATGGTGCTTTCTTCTTAGGATTTTAAAACAATGAATCACTGTCTATGTTGTATCTATGCAGCTGTCTCTGTCCTATTCCTGTATTGTAAGGGGAATGAAATGTACATAGTTCACCAAATTTAATGAGGTAAACCAGGAATATTGTTCTTTCTAAAACACTTATTGCAGTAGCATCAGTAGCCTGTATCTAAACAGAGAATGGCTTTTTGTAGCTTCCAGTGCCTCACCAAATAGCTTAAATTTCTGATAGGCCAATAACATCAATGATTTATTTTAAGTAGGCAATTCAAAACCAAAAATTTATTCACATCAAACAAATGCAGCTAAGTGAAGTTAAGATACTAATCGAAGTAGAAGTATTAATAAAATTGTCTTTTCACCTTGTTTGTAGTTTCCTTTGCTGTGCAAAAGCTTTTAAATTTAATTAGGTCCCACTTGTTTATTTTTGTTGTTATTTCCATTACGTTAAGAAGTGTGTCATAGAAGATCTTGCTTTAAGTTACGTCTTCAAATGTTCTGCCTATGTTTTCCTCTAAGAGTTTAATAATTTCTTGTCTTACATTTGCATATTTAAGCCATTTTGAGTTTATCTTTGTGTATGGCTTTAGGTAGTATTCTAATTTAATTCTTTTTGCAAATAGCTGTCCAGTTTTCCCAGCACCGTTTATTGAAGATTATTGAAGAGCCTATCTTTGCCCCATTGTGTATTCTTGCCTCCTTTGTAAAAAATAAAGTACCCATAGATGTGTGGGTTTATCTCTGGGCTCTCTATCTTGTTCCACAGGTCTATATTTCTGTTTTTGTGGCAGTACCATACTGTCTTGATGACTGTAGCTTTGTAGTATAGTCTGAAGTCAGGGAAGTTGATTCCTCTGGCTCTATTCTTCTTTCTCAAATCTGCTTTGGCTATTCAGGATATTTCATGTTTCCATATGAATTTTGAAAATTTTTGTTCTAGTTCTGTGAAGAATGACATTGGTAATTTGATAGGGATCACACTGAATCCATAGATTGCATTTGATGGTATAGTCATTTTAACAATATTGATTCTTCCTACCCAGGAACATGGAATATCTCTTCATCTGTTCATGTTGTCTTTTATTTCTTTCATTAATGTCTCATAATTTTCTGTGCACAGTTCTTTCGTCTCCTTAGGTGACAAAATTAATTATTTTTGTTGCAGTGGTGAATGGGATTGATTCCTTAATTTCTTTTTTCTGATTTTTCATTGTTAGTATATAGAAATGCAAGTGATTTCTGTGTATTGACTTTGTATCCTGTGACTTTGCTAAATTCACTGATTAGCTCTAGTAATTTTCTGATAGTTTCTTTGGGTTTTCTGTGTATAGTATCATGTTATCGGTAAACAGTGAGAGTTTTACTTATTTTCTGACCTGGATTCCTTTTCTTTCTTTTTCTTCTCTAATTGCTGTAGCTAGAACTTCCAAAACTATGATGAATAATAGTGGTGAGAGTGCACACCCTTGTCTTGTTCCTGATCTTAGAGGGAATGCTTTCAGTTTTTAACCACTGAGAATAATATTTGCTGTGGGCTTTTCATATATGGCCTTTACTATGTTGAGGTAGGTTCTTTTTATGCCCATTTTTTGAAGCATTTTTTATCATAAATGGATGCTGAATTTTGTCAAAGTCTTTTTCTGCATGTATGTGATGATCATATGGTTTCTATCTTTCAATTTGTTAATATGGTGTATCATGTTGATTGATTTTCATATATTGAAAAATCTGAGTAATGGAAATAAAAACAAAAATAAACAAGTGGGACCTAATTAAACTTAAAAGCTTTTGCACAGCAAAGGAAACTACAAACAAGGTGAAAAAACAACCCTCAAATGGGAGAAAATAATAGCAAAGGAAATGACTGACAAGGAACTAATTTCCAAACTATACAAGCATCTCATATGACTCAATACCAGAAAAGCAAACAACCCAATCAAAAAGTGGGAACGGAACCTGAAGAAACATTTCTTCAAAGAAGACATACAGTCGGCTAACAAGCACAGGAAAAGATGCTCAACATCACTCATTATTGAAAGTGAAAGTGAAGTCGCTCAGTCGTGTCTGACACTTTGTGACCCTGTGGACTGTAGCCCACCAGGCTCCTCCGTCCATGGGATTCTCCAGGCAAGAACACTGGAGTGGATTGCCATTTTCTTCTCCAGGGGATCTTCCTGACCCAGGGATTGAACCCAGGTCTCCTGCATTGCAGGCAGACGCCTTAACCTCTGAGCCACCAGCAAATGCAAATCAAAACTACAATGAGATACCACCTCACACAAGTCAGAATGGCCATCATCAAATTGTCTACAAACAATGAATGCTGGAGAGGGGGTGGAGAAAAGGGAACACTTGCACTGCTTGTGGGAATGTAAACTGATACAGCCACTATGGCTGCATAGTATGGAGATTCTTTAAAAAGTTAGGAATTAAAAAAAAAAAGCTGGGAATAAAACCACCATATGATGCAGCAATCCTACTCTTAGGCATATACCCTGTGGAAACCAAAATTGAAAAAGACACATGTACCCCAATATTCATTGCAGCACTATTTACAATAGCTAGAACATGGAAGCAACCTAGGTGTCCATCGACAGATGAACAGATAGAAGTTGTGGTACATATAAACATTGAAATACTTGTGGTGGTTTAGTCACTAATTCATGTCCAACTCTTGAGACCGCATGGACCATAGCCTGCCAGGCTCCTCTGTCTATTGGATTCTCCAGGCAAGAATACTAGAGTGGGTTGCCATTTCCTTCTCCATGGGATCTTCCTGACCCAGGAATTGAACCCAGGTTTCTTGCATTGCAGCAGATTCTTTACCAGCTGAGCTACAAGAGAAGCCTCTCAATGGAATACTAGTCAGCCATAAAAAGGAACACATTTGAATATATTCTAATGAGGTGGACGGACCTAGAGCCTACCATACAGAGTGAAATAAGTCAGAAAGAGAAATATAAATATTGTATACTGACGCATATATATGGAATTTAGAAAGATGACACTGATGAATTTATTTTCAGGGAAGCAATAGAGAAACAGACATAAAGAACAGACCTATGGACATGTGGGGAGGAGAGGAGGGAGGAGGGAAGATATATAGAGAGAGTACCATAGAAATTTACAATACCATATGTAAAATAGATAGCCAATGGGAATTTGCTGTGTGACTCAGGGAACTCAAACAAGGGCTCTTTGACAGGCTGAAGAGTGGGATGGGGAGGGAGATGGGAGGGGGGTCTGGGAAGGAAGGGACATGGGTGTGCCTGTGGCTGATTCTTGTTGATGTATGACAGAAAACCACAAAATTCTGTAAAGCAATTATTCTTCAATTTAAAATAAAAAATAAAATAAAATTATCTGAAAGAAACATCATATGTGTTTGACAAGAGAAAAATGATATTGTCTAAAATCACACAATGCAATGACTGAATTGTCTTAAAGTGGCCCATTATACCTTTAAATTTATTAAAGGTAAAAGGAAGATGGAGAGTCAAATATAGCTCTCAAAAGATGGTGATATAGGAAACTTGGAATGGAGGGTTATCTGACAGATGTCATCCAAAGCCTTAGCTACTCATTAAGGTAGGGAAGTCAAAGCGAGTTCAAGTTCAGGGGTATCAGCCTTAAGTCCGAGTAATGCTGTCTCAGAATAAAGGAGATGTTTTGCAAGCATGAGGCATAACACTGTAATTTTTGTATTCTATGTGTTATGTTTCTGAGTTGGCACAACAAGAGCTCTGACCTTTTAAGTTATCCTTTACTGAGCCAGAAAAATGAAAGGCCAGTCAAATTTTTGAGGAGGAATGAAGAAGAAAGCAAATATTTCGCAAGTGTAGCCCCTCCTTTCTCTGATAACAAGCATCCTTTCAGTCCTAGTTAACAACTTGTGTAATTTTAAAATCTGTGAAAAGTAGGGAGATAGCAGATACTGTCCCTCTTTCTCTGAAACATGTTACTTCCTAGATCCCTTCACTATTCTTAGTATGTTGAAGACTTTACCTATTTAATAAGGATTTAAAATATAAAAAAATGAGAACTAATTGTTCTCAATTTTTAAATCATTTTAAACTGACACTGAAAGTCCTGATAATTTGACAACCTTATGGTCAACTTTTACCCTTGTAGCTCTCTCTCTACCTTATAATGGAGAGAACTTTTCACCATTAACATGGATATTACTGTCAGATATGACAGACATTAGAGTATAGTGCTAAAGTGTTTGGATTCTGTAATGTAACTTCCTAGGTTCAAAACTCAGCATTACCATTTATGAGCTGTGTGACCTGAAGCAATTTATTTTAATCAGCTGCTGGGTAGTTGGATTGTTTCCAGTTTATTTATTTTTTTATCAACTCATGCATAGTTCTCATTGGTTGATAGTGACATAACAGGGTGATATCACAGGGGTTAACATTATCAATCCTAAGGATCCAGTAGGCCTTGAGGGCTACTTGTAGTTAACATCTACTATTTACTTGGGATTTTAATACCTGTAAAATAGCTCAGCAAATGTGCGGATACTGTTATCTAGGTACTTCAGAGAGGAGCAGCAGAAGATATGGAGGAAGGATCTGTACCATGAAGGCTCCAGAGGGTCCTGCTCAGTTTTGGTGACACTGATGTGCCTATTTAAATAATTTGTCCATTTAAGTGTTGTTTTTCTTATTATTCAGCTATCAAGATATTTTACATGTTCTGGATATAAGACCTTTAACTTTCATATCAGGACTTAGCATTTGTTTCCTCTATAAACTGTCAGAGAGTAAATATTTCTTTTTGCTGTGTGGGTCATATGTTTCTCATAACTCTGCCATTGTAGCACATAAGCACCCACAGACAATACATAAACATAAGGTCATAACTATGCTGCATTAAAACTTTAGTTATATAAAAATAAACTGGAACATGAGTTGTAGTTTACTGACCCCTGAGTAAAATAATTTGGAAATTCATTCTTCAAGTTATTCCAGTCTCTGGGTTCTCTTTCCATTTTCTTAATGGAGTATTTTGAAGTACAAAAGTTTTTTTTTGTTTAGATGAAGTTTAATTTTCTCACTTTTTATGGAGCATGCTTTTTATATTGTATCTGAGAAATCTCTGCCTAATAAAAGATCATAAAAATTCTTTCATCTTTGCCTCTGAAAGTTTGATCATTTTAGCAATTAAAAACTTCAGTTTTGTATCTATTTTGAGCGAAGCTTTGTGTAAACTGTGAGACAAAGTTGTAAATTTATTATTATATGGATGTGTATCCAATTGTTCCAGCACCAGTTGATGAAAAGACTCTCCTTTACCCATTGACTTGACTTAAAATCTTTGTTGAAAATTAACTTGCCAGAAATGTGAGAGAACCTTTCCTCTCTATTCTGTTTTACTGATGTATAAGTACATTCTTTTACCAGTGCCACATTGTTTTGACTATGGTTGCCTCACAAGATATTTTGAAATCAGTTAGTGGAAGTCATTCATCTTTACATCTTGCTTTTTAAAAAAATTGTTTTAGCTATTCTGGATCCGATTCTTTTTCTGTTGTCTGTTCTTTTGATTTCCACTTAATATATATCATTTACTCTCTTTTTCTGGAAATGGGTATGATTTGTTCCATTTCTAGTTTCTATGAGTGATGCTTAAATACTTCAAGTTTTCTTCCTAAAATAAATGTTTACACATAATAACTCTCCCTCTAAGTAGTGCTTTAGGTGCATCTCGGATATTTTGCTATTGTTTGTTGTTGTTTGCTTCCATTCAGTTTATGTATTTGAATTTCATTTTTTATTTCCTTTTGACCTAATGCCTAGTGTGAAATGAAAGTGTTAATCATGCAGCCATGTCTGACTCTTTGTGAGCCCATGGACTGTAACCAATCAGGCTCCTCTGTCCAGGCAAGAACACTGGAGTGGGTTGCCATGCACTTCTCCAGTGGATCTTCCCGACCCAGGGATTGAACCCGGATCTTCTGCATTGTATGAAAATTTATTTACCACTTAAGCTACCAGGGAAGCCTAATGCTTAGTATACTTATTAATTTGTAAAATTTGAAGATTTTTCTAATTCCCTGTGCAGTTTCTAATTTAATTTCATTGTGGTAAGATAATACACTTTATATGACTTCAGTCTTTTAAAATTTATTGACATTTGTTTTGTAGATTAACATATGGAATCTCATGGAAAGTACTCCATGTATGCTTTAAAAAGATACATATTTTGCTACTGTTAGACGTAGTGTTCCATTTATGTCCTTTAAGTCAAATTAGGTGGTAATGTTGCTTAAGTATTCTACATCTTAAATAATTTACTGTGTAGTTTCTGGTGAGAAAGGAATATTAAAATTTCAAATTTAGGTTTTGTAGTTACACTAAAATATGGAAATTTCCAACTATAGTTACTGTTATATCTATCTCTAATTTCAGTTCTTTGATTTTTTTCTTTTTCTTTTTTTTTTTTTTTGCTTCGTATATTTTAGAGATCATTTTTAATTGAAGGGTAATTGCTTTACAATATTGCTTTGGTTTTTGCCATACAGCAATATGAATTAACCATAGGTATACATATGTCCTCTCCCTCTTGAATTTCCCTCCCACCTCCCACCCATCTCTACCCCCACTAGGGTTGTTACACAGCACTGGTGTGAGTTCTGTGAGTCATACAGCAAATTTCCATTGGCTATGTAATTTATATATGGTAGTATATATGTGTTCATGTTACTCTCTCCATTTGACTCACCCTCTCCTTCCTCCCTCCCACCTTGTCCATAAATCTGTTCTCTATGTCTGCATCTCCATTCAATTCAGTCGCTCAGTCATGTCTGACTCTTTGCGACCCCATGGACTGCAGCACGCCGGGCATCCCTGTCCATCACCAACTCCCAGAGTTTACTCAAATTCATGTCCATTGAGTCAGTGATGCCATACAACCGTCTCATCCTCTGTCATTCCCTTCTCCTCCTGCTTTCAATCTTTCCCAGCATTAGGGTCTTTTCCAATGAGTTAGTTCTTCGCATCAGGTGGCCAAAGTATTGGAACATCAACATCAGTCCTTCCAATGAATATTCAATACTTTTTACCTTTGGGATGGACTGGTTGGATCTCCTTGCAGTCCAAGTGACTGAAGAGTCTTCTCCAACACCATAGTTCAAAAGCATCAATTCTTCAATGCTCAGCTTTCTTTATGGTCCAACTCTCACATCCATACATGACTAATGGAAAGACCATAGCTTTGACTAGATGGGCCTTTGTTGGCAAAGTAATGTTTCTGCTTTGTGATACTCTGTCTAGCTTGGTAATAGCTTTTCTTCCAAGGAACAAGCATCTTTTAATTTCATGGCTGCAGTCACCATATGTAGTCATTTTGGGACCCCCCAAAATAAAGTCTGTCACTGTTTCCTTTGTTTCCCCATCTATTTGCCATGAAATGATGGGACTGGAGGCCATGATATTAGTTTTTGGAATGTTGAGTTTTAAGCCAGCTTTTTCACTTTCTTGCACTTTCATCAAGAGGCTCTTTAGTTCTTCTTCTCTTTCTGCCATAAGGTTGGTGTCATCTGCATATCTGACTTTATTGACATTTCTCCCAGCAATTTTGATTCCAGCCTGTGCTTCATCCAGCCCGGCATTTCTCATTATGCACTCTGTATATAAATTAAATAAGCAGTGTGACAATATACAGCCTTGACATGCTCCTTTCCCAATTTGGAACTAGTGCATTGTTCTGTGTCTGATTCTGCCAGTTGCTTCTTGTCCTGCATACAGATTTCTCAGGAGGCAGGTAAGGTGTCTGTTATTCCCTTCTCTTTAAGAAGTTTTCACTGTTTGTTGTAAACCACACAAAGGCTTTGGTGTAGTTCCTGAAGCAGAAGATTTTTTTTTTCTGGAATTCTTTTGCTTTTTCTATAATCCAATGGATGTTGGCAATTTGATCTCTGGTTCTTCTGCTTTTTCTACGTCCAGCTTGAACATCTGGAATTTCTTGGTTCACATACTGTTCAAACCTTGCTTGGAGAATTTTGAGCATTACTTTACTAGTGTGTGAGATAAGTACAATTGTTCAGTAGTTTGAACATTCTTTAGCTTTGCCTTTCTTTGGGAATCAAATGAAAATTGACCTTTTGCATTCCTGTGGCCACTGCTGAGGTTTCCAAATTTGCTGTCATATTGAATGCAGCACTTTACAGCATCATCTTTTAGGATTTTATATAGTTCAGCTGGAATTCCATCGCTGCCCTCCAAATAGGTTCATCAGTACCATCTTTCTGGATTCCATGAAAGTGAAAGTGAAGTCACTCAGTTGTGTCCGACTCTTCACGACCCCATGGGCTGTAGCCCACCAGGTTCCTCTGTCCATGGGATTACCCAGGCAAGAATACTGGAGTGGGTTGCCATTTCATATGCGTTAATATACGATATTTGTTTTCTCTTTGACCTCACTCTATAATAGGCTCTCAGTTCATCCACCTCATTAGAACTGACTCAAATGCATTCCTTTCATAGCTGAGTAGTATTCCATTGTATATATGTACCACAACTTCTTTATCCATTCACCTGTTGATGGACATATGGGTTGCTTCCATGCCCTACCTGTTGTAAATAGTGCTTCAATGAACTTTGGTGTTCATGTGTCTTTTTCAATTTGCTTTCCTTAGGGTATATACCTTGAAGTGGTATTGCTGGGTCATATGGTAGTTTTATTTCTAGTTTGTTTTAAGGAATCTCCATGCTATCTTCCATAGTGGCTATGTAAATTTACATTCCCACCAACAGTGCAAGAGAGTTCCCTTTTCTTTGGAGATTATTTTTAAGCTACATATACATTGGCTATGTGTTTTTAATAAATGTCCCTCTTCATCTCCTTAATTAATTATAAATGCTGTCTCATTAATAAATGCCCCTCTTCATTTTGGTTTTGGAAAAAAAAAATAGAAGCCGCAATTTGAGTATCTGCCTAAGCTAAACACTCATAGCTATGTAACCAAAACTTAAAACTGTCTTGATTTCTCTGAAATGCTGACTCTGACTTTAAACAAAACTGAAGGTTTCTTCATGTTAATAAGACCTTGAATCTTCCTAGCCAATAAGCTACAAACAAGTAACTTTATGCATTGCTACCATCCTAACAGGAATGTAAGTTTCTAGTACTGTAAACTCCTCTCCCCATGGGATTTTCCAGGCAATAATACTGGAAGAGGTTGCCATTTCCTACTCCAAGAATCTTCCTAACCCAAAGATCAAATATGCATCTCTTACATCTCCTATGTTGGCAGGGGGATTCTTTACCACTGGAGCAACCTGGGAAGCCCTCAAATTTTTAGTAACCAATCACAATAGAAAACAATCATTCATGCTCTATAAACTGCACTGTAACTGCTGAGGAAGAGCTTTCTAAACTCTTAGTTTTGAAGCCTCTCTGTTCAGTTTGTTTCTCATTCAATTACATATTCATATAAAGTAAAGTTCTCTGAATTGTCTTTTCACAAAATATATTTTGTCTGATATTCATGCAGTGACCCAAACTGACTTATGCTTGCTATTTGCATAGAGTAACTTTTTCTATGATCTTGCTTTCAAAAACTTGTATCTTTGAGTATGTGGCTCTTGTAGAGAATTTATATTTATATCTCAATCTTTATCTATTTGATAATCTCTGTCTTTTGGAGTTTTAGTTTATTTACTTTTTTGTTGGAGTATAATTGCTTTAAAACGTTGTATTAGTTTCTGCTGTACAGTGAAGTGATTCAGCTATATGTATCCATATATCCCCTCCCACTTTAACCTCCCTTTCACCCCCCTGCATACCCAATCCTCATCACAGAGACTGAGCTGAGCTCCCTATGCTATACAGCTGCTTCCCACTTGCTATCTGTTTTATACATGGTAGTATATGTAGGTCAATTCCATTCCTAATTCATCCCACCCTCCCCTTCCCCAACCTTCCTCCTCACCCCCACCCTGTGTCCATACATCCATTCTTTATTCCTATGTTTCTATTCCTTCCCTGAAAATAGGTTCATCTGTACCATATGTACAGATGACATGTCCTTTGACATGTCCCACCCTCTTGTGTTCCAAACACTTCCTAACTTCCTGGAGCTGTGAGATGGTTCAGGCTCATCTTGTATTTTCCCTCCGTCAGCCCTTGAATCAATCATTTCTCCAAAGAGCTCTGGTTTCTTTTATTGGAAAATGGCATTTAGAAACTGTGTTATACACGTTTCTGAAGTTTCATTGTATTTCTAGACCCTCTTAGTAGACAGAGCTAGGACATACATGTGGACTAACAAACACATTGCTAAATCTAACTACCTATGTCTCTTCATTTATTTACCTATGTGTATATGTATGTATTCATTTATACTTACAATAAAATATACATGGGTTCCATTGATATTGCAGGCTCTAACAGTACCACACATTCATTTAAGCTTTTCCTGCTTGTTAGCAGATTCTCTAGCTGAGAGTGAGAAATTAAGCCTTCATTATCCACAATATGTTTACTTATTTGTGTGTCTCTAAAAACATAATTGCTCACCCATATCCTTTGAGTAACAGCTTTACCAAGTAAAGTACAAGATTTATGTACAGTTGCTTTTAAAAATTTAGCCTTACAGTATTTAATCAAAGCGCTATTCTGCAAGGATACTTTGGTCAGCTCCTTTTCCCCACTCATTTCACTGAGTCTGTATCATATATTTCCAGATAGACTCATGTGCCACGGTCTACATTTCATCCTGGTTTCCTCTCAATATCCTAGTTACTTTTTTAAAAATTTCCGTGCATCAAAGATTATTCTTTGTGGTACATGTGTCTATGGATTTTGATACATGAATGCAGTCATGTATTCACCACTATCACATCATACATAATGTTGCTTTGTAACCTTTGTTTGCTAATCCTCACTGCTGGACAGTTTTTGTTGATGGCTTCATTTTCTGAGTTTGCATCACACTTTTCTGTTTCTTTACATGTCAAGAAATTTTTGGTTAAAACTGGCAATTTTAGATCATATTTTATAATGACACTGGAATCTGTTCAGCTGAAGATTACTGTTTATTTACTATTGTTACTGTTGTTCAGTTGCTCAGTCATGTCTGACTCTTTGTGATACCATGGGCTGCAGCACAACAGATTTTCCTGTCCTACGTTATCTCCTGGAGTTGGCTCAAACTCATGTTCATTGAGTGGATGGTGCCATCAGTCGTTCTCATCCTCTGTTGCCTCCTTCTCATCATTATCATCATTGAGTCACTCAGTGATGTCCAACTCTTTATGACCCCATGGACTGTAGCACACCAGGCTTGCCTGTACTTCACCATCTCCTGGAGCTTGCACAAACTCATGTCCAGTGAGTCGGTGATGCCATCCAATCATCTCATCCTCTGTTGCCCCTTCTCCTCCTGCCTTCAATCTTTCCCATCATCAAGGTCTTTTCTAATGAGTTGGCTCTTCACAGTTTATTGTGATCCACACAGTCAAAGGCTTTGGCATAGTCAATAAAGCAGAAATAGATGTCTTTCTGGAACTCTCTTGCTTTTTCCATGATCCAACGGATGTTGGCAATTTGATCTCATATATATATATATATATATATATATATATATATATATATATATATATAAAATAATCTTTGTGACTTTTTTTTCTTTCTTTTTTGTTTGTTTTGTTTTGTTTCTTCTTTAATATTGTGTTTTTGAGATTGTAACCTCTACTCTAGATTTTTAATCTTTACTTTTTGGTGTTTGTTGTCATTTTTGTACCTTTAAGAGCCCAATCTTCAGTACCCATTTTTACTTGGGTGTGAGATTACTGGCTGGATTTCTCTCTCCAACTTTGGACTCTCCCTTTTCTTCACCAGTTTGCCTCTATCTCCTCCCTCCCTCTTCTATTCTCTACCCAAATCTGTGAATCTCTTTGTGTGTTCTGGGCTGTGGAGAACACTTAGGGAACTGGTTATTGGCTAGATCAGTATCTCTCCTTTTGATTCCTCCTTTTATCCTCCTGGGCACCTCTGTCTCCTTCCTCCCTCTTATCTTCTCTGTGTAACACCATGAACATCTCTGAGGGATCCAGACTGTGGAGAGCACATAGGGAAGTGATTACTGGCTAGCTTGCTCTCTCCCATTTTGATTTCCCCTCTTCCCCTCCTGGTCACCTCTATCTCCCTCCTCCCTCTTCTCTTTTCCAGGTAACTCTGTGTACCTCTCTGGGTGTCCCTCACTGTGGAGAAACTTTCATCATTAACCTAGATGTTTTATCATTGGTGCTGTATAGATGGAGAAGTCTTGAGGCTACTGTAAGAATAAGACTGAAAACCAGAGGCAAGAGGGTGAAGTCCAAATCCTGAGAACACCAGAGAACTCCTGACTCCAGGAAACTTTAATTGATAGGAGCTCATCAAACGCCTTCATATGTACACTGAAATCAAGCACCTTTTTCTCAAGTGCACATGGAAACTTCTACAGGATAGATCACCACCTGGGCCAATAAATCTAGCCTTGGTAAATTCAAAAAAATTGAAATCATTCCAAGTATCTTTTCTGACCACAATGCAGTAAGATTAGATGTCAATTACAGGAGAAAAACTATTAAAAATTCCAACATATGGAGGCTGAACAACACACTGCTGAAAAACCAACAAATCACAGTAGAAATAAAAATATGCATAGAAATGAATGAAAATGAAAACAAAACAACCCAAAACCTATGGGACACTGTAAAAGCACTGCAAAGGGGAAGGTTCATAGCAATACAGGCTTATCTCAAAAAGTAATAAAAAAGTCAACTAAATAACCTAATTCTACACCAAATACAACTAGAAAAGGAAGAAATGAAGAATCCCAGGGTTAGCAGATGGAAAGAAATCTTACAAATTAGGGCAGAAACAAATGCAAAAGAAAGAAAAGAGACCATAGCAAAAATCAACAAAGCCAAAAGCTGGTTCTTTGAGAAGATAAATAAAATTGACAAAACATTAGCTAGACTCAAGAAACAAAGGGAGAAAAATCAAATCAATAAAATTAGAAATGAAAATGGAGAGATCACAAAAGATAACACAGAAATACAAAGGATCATAAGAGACTACTACCAGCCATTATATGCCAATAAAATGGACAACTTGGAAGAAATGGAAAAATTCTTAGAAAAGTACAACTTTCCAAAACTGAACCAGGAAGAAATAGAAAATCTTAACAGACCCATCACAAGCACGGAAATTGAAACTGTAATCGGAAATCTTCCAGCCAACAAAAGCCCAGGTCCAGACAGCTTCACAGCTGAATTCTACCAAAACTTTAGAGAAGAGCTAACACCTATACTACTCAAACTCTTCCAGAAAATTGCAGGGAAAGGTAAACTTCCAAACTCATTCTATGAGGCCACCATCACCCTAATACCAAAACCTGACAAAGATGTCACAAAAAAGCAAAACTACAGGCCAATATCACTGATGAACATAGATGCAAAAATCCTTAACAAAATTCTAGTAAACAGAATCCAAGAAAACATTAAAAAGATCCTACATCATGACCAAGTGGGCTTTATCCCAGGAATGCAAGGATTCGTCAATATCTGTAAATCAATCAATGTAATATACCACATTAACAAATTCAAAAATAAAAACCATATGATTGTCTCAATAGATGCAGAGAAAGCCTTTGACAAAATTCAACGTGCATTTATGATAAAAACTCTCCAGAAAGCAGGAATAGAAGGGACATACCTCAACATAATAAAAGCTATATATGACAAACCCACAGCAAACATTATCCTCAATGGTGAAAAATTGAAAACATTTCCCCTGAAGTCTGGAACAAGACAAGGGTGCTCACTTTCACCACTACTATTCAACATAGTTTTGGAAGTTTTGGCCACAGTAATCAGAGCAGAAAAAAAATAAAAGGAGTCCAAGTTGGAAGAGAAGAAGTAAAACTCTCACTGTTTGCAGATGACATGATCTTCTACATAGAAAACCCTAAGGCCTCCACCAGATAATTACTAGAGCTAATCAATGAATATATTAAAGTTTCATGATGTAAAATCAACACACAGAAATCCCTTGCATTCCTTTATACTAACTATGAGAAAACAGAAAGAGAAATTAAGGAAACAATTCCATTCACCATTGCAACAGAAAGAATAAAATACTTAGGAATATATCTACCTAAAGAAACTAAAGACCTATATATAGAAAACTATAAAACACTGGTGAAAAAATAAAAGAGAACACTAATAGATGGAGAAATACACCATGTTCATACATCGGAGGAATCAATATAGTGAAAATAAGAATACTACCCTAAGCAATCTATAGATTCAATTCAATCCTTATGAAGCTACCAACGATATTTTTCACAGAGCTAGAACAAATAATTTCACGATTTGTATGGAAATAAATACAAAAAAACTCAAGTAGCCAAAGCAATCTTGAGAAAGAAGAATGGAACTGGAAGAATCAACCTGCCTGACTTCAGGCTCTAATACAAAGCCACAGTCATCAAGACAGTATGGTACTGGCACAAAGACAGAAATATAGATCAATGGAACAAAACAGAAACGCCAGAGATAAATCTACGCACCTACGAACACCTTATCTTCGACAAAGGAGGCAAGAATATACAATGGAGAAAAGACAATATCTTTAACAAGTGGTTCTGGGAACACTGGTCAACCAGTTGTAAAAGAATGAAACTAGAACACTTTCTAACACCATACACAAAAATAAACTCAAAATGGATTAAAGATCTAAACGTAAGCCAGAAACTATAAAACTCCTAGAGGAGAACATAGGCAAAACACTTTCTGACATAAATCACAGCAGGATCCTCTATGACCCACCTCCCAGAATATTGGAAATCAAAGCAAAAATAAACAAATGGGACCTAATTAAAATTAAAAGCTTCTGCACAACAAAGGAAACTATAAGCAAGGTGAAAAGACAGCCTTCGGAATTGGAGAAAATAATACCAAATGAAACAACTGACAAAGAACTAATCTCAAAAATATACAAGGAACTCCTGCAACTCAATTATAGAAAAATAAACGACCCAATCAAAAAATGAGCCAAAAAACTGAACAGATATTTCTCCAAAGAAGACATACAGATGGCTAATGAACACATGAAAAGATGCTCAACATCACTCATTATCAGAGAAATACAAATTAAAACTACAATGAGGTACTCTTTCACGCCAGTCAGAATGGCTGCAATCCAAAATCTACAAGCAATAAATGCTGGAGAGGGTGTGGAGAAATGGGAACCCTCTTACACTGTTGGTGGGAATGCAAACTCATACAGCCACTATGGAGAACAGTGTGGAGATTCCTTCAAAAACTGGAAATAGAACTGCCTTATGACCCAGCAATCCCAGTGCTGGGCATACACACCGAGGAAACCAGAATTGAAAGAGACATGTTTACCTCAATGTTCATTGCAGCACTGTTTCTAATAGCCAGGACATGGAAGCAACCTAGATGCCCATCAGCAGATGAATGGATAAGAGAGCTGTGGTACATATACACAATGTAGTATTACTTAGCCATTAAAAAGAATACATTTGAATCAGTTCTAATGAGGTGGATGAAACTGGAGCCTATTATACAGAGTGAAGTAAGCCAGAAAGAAAAACACCAATACAGTATACTAACACACATACATGGAATTTAGAAGATGATAATGATAACCCTGTATGTGTGACAGCTAAAGAGACACACATGTATAGAACAGTCTTTTGGACTCTGTGGGAGAAGATGAGGGTGGGATGATTTGGGAGAATGGTATTGAAGCATGTATAATATCATGTAAGAAACAAATCGCCAGTCCAGGTTCGATGCAGGATACAGGATGCTTGGGGCTAGTGCACTGGGATGACCCAGAGCGAAGGTACAGAGAAGGAGGTGGGAGGGGGATTCAGGATGGGGAACACGTGTACACCTGTAGTGGATTCATGTTGATGTATGACAAAACCAATAAAATACTGTAATGTAGTTACCCTCCAATTAAAATAAATAAATTTAAATTTTAAAAAATGAAGAAATTAAAAAAAAATAATAAAAGTAGAATAGTCTGGAGCACATTTACATATTAAGGTGCAGGGACTATGAACACAAAGGTGTTGAAGATGCAGAAGAGAGAAGATAATATAGTAGTTTCTCAGCTAACCAGTATGCTTGATTTAGAGTCTTTCATTTCATCTTTTTCGGTTGAAAATTCTGTTTAAATTCCCAAATTCACCTTCATGTCCTTGTAAATGTATTCTACTAAAAGTTTCCAACATATCTGAATCATAATAGGCATGCGGAAAGTGAGATTTGTGATAAAATATTTTAAACAATTTTTATAATGCTTTTTCAGAAATGTTTACTACAGTATGCTATATGAACAACTATTCAGTCTTTCCTGAAGTTTTTAAATCACAGAGCTCCCTAAATCTGCCAAACATGAGATCATCGTAGGACAGCAGTCTCCAACCATTTTGGCACCAGTGACAGGGTTCATGGAAGACAGTTTTTCCATAGACTGGGGAGTTGGAGGGGATAGTTTCAGGATGATTCAAGTGCATTACATTTATTGTGCAATTTATTTCTATTATTATTACATCAGCTTCACCTCAGATCATCAGGCATTAGATCCCGGAGGTTAGGGACTCCTGTTTTAGGAAGCTATTACCATGTAACACACATGGAAAACAGCATTCAAATCACTAGGTTGTCAGTTTTTGCATCAATTTGCCAGAAAATAAAATATCAGTGATATATAATAATAAATATTTATTTTTCACATTTGCATTTCAACTAATCTAGGCTGGCTTGATGGTGACAATCGGGTAGATCATTTTCCATGTGTTCTTCACCTTCCTCTGGAAGAAGTGACCTAATTGGAGCATGGTTTTTACATGGCAATGACATAAGCAAAAGAAGACACAACCAATTTTGTGAACCCAATTCAAATACCTATTTTGTGTTATGTTATATCTGCTCACATCCCATTGTCCAAAATAACTCATATGACTAAGTCCAAAGTTAGGGGGCTGGGAAATATATGCACCATTTTGTAGAGGAATTGTAAGATTACATGGAAGAGGATGAGACTACACGGTGTGAGGAAGAATTGAGGCTAGTAATTCAGTCTACCAGAGTTCTTGAGATAATCATTTTAAATGAGGCTGAATGTAGGAATCAGGACACCTGAGTTTACAGTGTTTCTAAATTAAGGTTCTATTGACATATTACATTGTCTAACCTTTCCTAGATGTTATCAGATTTTAGCATTGCTGACTTTCACCTACTTAATGCCAATAAGCATCCCAACAAATTTTTCCAAATACTCTCTGGGGAATCAGTAACATCCCTAGTTGAGACACACTATAGGACCGGTGCCCTGGAGGCAACATGCTCTCCTCCTGGGTGTTCTCTTCACACCCCAGGGCAGGGGGTTCTCCCTGCCTCACTCTCTTTGCTTCTCTGTATCTAACATTCCAGTAGAATGTTGAGATTATACTTTTTAATAATTATACAAACTTTGGCACAAAATGCATCGTCTTATTTTTCTCAGCCACAAGAAAACAGTGAGAATTAACAAACTTTAAATTTTGCTTCAGTGTTAACATTTGATGAATTGAAATATAAAATGAAAAAATAGAGAAATATAAATGATAGAGGCAACTATAATGTGTCTGGAAAACAGAACATACTCTGCAGGCCATATCCCAAATCACCCTGGGAGTATATGGTTCCCTTCTCATACTTTAAGATGACAGTAACAAGCTAAAAATACCAGTAGAAAGCAATTAGAATGTTCACTTAGGACTGAAAAACGTGTCACATTAATAACTTTTGATCTAACTGAGGACATTTAGTTATGAAATAAAGGATGAATTTATGAAAAGAGAGCTGGAAAATGAGGATAAAAGCCCAATAACAGTTTCATTTGTTTATTAAACATATCATTTTTGAGTACCTGACATGTGTGGGATGTGATGTTGGGCCTCTTGAAATTTATAATATAAAATAGATTTAATATCTATTGCCAAAGGGGCCATGCTAGAGGTGCAGGGGGCAGGGGGAGGGAGGGCAGATAAACAACTTTCATCTCAACATAAGACAGAGGGACATAGTTAGTAAGTAGTCTGAAAAAGAAATATGTGATTTCAGGAGTCACTGAGGCTCCCATCATTGGAGATATTCAACTATTCAGAGAGTAAAAATTAATCTTATATATCTTTGAACACCTGGTAACTTAGCGCATGCTGGTCACAGGGTAAGTCAGTAGGAGTTTGTTGGATAAATAAATACATCAAGTGGGTGACAAAAAGTGTTTCTTTCTAAAGTTATCCAACTCAAAGATTTTGTGACTTTAAGATAAATGGAACCCACAGAGTCACAGTTCCTTGCTTTTTCTTACCTCAAAATTTTCCTTATACAGTATGTTAAAAGGAAGTATATCTTCAAAGATTGAGGACAATATGGGAGAAAAAACCAAAGTTATCCAAGGTTAGCCAGATGGGTATATAAATAGGCCGGGCTTTGCAAGTTATGTCTGGAAGGGGGCTGAGAGTATTCATACAACTCACCATTCTCTTTTGCCTACCATCTGTAGTACTTTGGGAAGCACTAAGTTTTCTAGAGAAATTATCCTAATTTTCCATTTCCTTCATTACTTTTGAATTAATAAAGCAGATGGTTTCTTATCATTACTTTTAGTCAAACAGATAAAACAAAATATCAGAAGAAAACAAGTTAATTACAGGCTACAGTTAGTAAGATTTTAATCAATATTTTCCTTACTAAAAATGTAGGAAAAGATGTTATTGATTGGAAGCAAACAGTTGCCAGACATAAGAAAATGAGTGAGAACCCATGTTTGAGTCACCCAAAGAATACCTCAAAGTTATAATGGCCCTTGATACCACTTGATTATGTAAATATATCTTGTATTTCCATAACACATAAATTTTAGTTCTGAAACAGGAAGTGAAGTTTAAAATACAATCTCTTGTCAAATTAATCATTGTTGCCATCTGAGGTTAGGGCTGAGTCAGAATTATATTGAACTTAAAACATAACTCATGAAAAAAAATAACTCATGGATGTTCAGTCATCTCAATTTATGTACATTTATTCAGGATGTACCACAACACTAGAAATATGGTCATGCTGTGGGCAATGAAAAGGTAGATGGAACTTATTTTGTATTTATGGCTATGTTGAAATAACAGATACTGGATTTATCTTCCCACTGATAATTACTACAGAATTGGGCCAAATATATAAAATAACTATTTTCACACACTGGACAACAGGCAGCACAGCGAAAATAAATGAGGTTACTCCTACAATCATACTGACTTTCTGCCTGAAGGCACATTCCACACCACACAGCAGACAAGGGATCACATCCAGAACAGAGTGGATCTGTGAACTGAAGGGACAGAGATTAGGGATGCTGAGTGTGCTGGAACATATAGGGTAGAGTTCTGAGAAGACAGAGCTAACTAGCAAAAGAACTCCAGAATTTTGCTTGATAAAAACACCCTTCAAAAATTAAAGCAACATCAACACTCAAATAAATGAAAAATGAGAGACTATTTCACCAGCAGACTTACACTAAAGAAACACTAAAAGAATTTTATCAGGCTAGAGCAATACTATGCTGTTGTTGTTCAGTTGCTAAATTGTGTCCTACTCTTTCATACTCTGAATTGTAGGCCTCCAGACTCCTCTGTCCATGAGATTTCCCAGGCAAGAATACTGGAGTGGGTTGCCATTCCTTTCTCCAGGAAATCTTCTCAACCCATGAATCAAACCCGTGTCTCCTGCATTGCAGGTGGATTCTTTACTGCTGAGCCACTAGAGGAGCCCAAAGCAAAATTATACTTGATAGGAAATCAAATCAAAAGAAAGGAATAATGAGAGATAAAAAATAATATGCAGGTAAATATAAAACACTTCTATTGACTTTTCTTAATATACAGAAAACATTTTATTGACTACTTAAAGCAAATAAAATAAGGTATTCTGGGCTTAGACATGCACAGAAAAAATATGTAACAGCAATAACAAAAACGACAAGAGGGCTTAAAAATACTGCTGTAAGATATTCGACGGTGTGGAAAGTCACATAATACTAATTCAAAGACTGTAAGTAAACGATATACAATGTAATTAATAAATGCTAATCTGCAACATATCAATGAAAGTGGCAGAATGAGGACATCTGAAAATCAACAATAACACTGGCAAAAAAAAGGTTAGAATCAACATTTCCAGGATGCTGAAAATTAACTGGAGGCTTGTAGCAATCCAGGAAGTATTTATTCTAGAAAATAAGCCGACTTTCAGTAAGAACTGTGAACTCCGTGGCTTTTTAACGGTTTAATTTCAATTCCCCTCTCCCACCTTCACCGAGGTCCTAGTAGTTTTGAAAATCAATGGATGTTGGTGAAAGTGAGAGAGATGAATAGGAATTGAGCAACCCGCAATCACGGTGAAAAGTGGCAGTCTGGCTGCTGCTGCTGCTGCTAAGTCGCTTCAGTCGTGTCCGACCCTGTGCGATCCCATAGACGGCAGCCCACTAGGCCCCCCCGTCCCTGGGATTCTCCAGGCAAGAACACTGGAGTGGGTTGCCATTTCCTTCTCCAATGCATGAAAGTGAAAAGCGAAAGTGAAGTCGCTCAGTAATGCCCAACTCTCAGCGACCCCATGGACTGCAGCCTACCATGCTCCTCTGTCCATGGGATTTTCCAGGCAAGAGTATTGAAGTGGGTTGCCATTGCCTTCTCTGGCAGTCTGGCAGCCACTTTTAAATCCTCATTTCCAAAAAGCTTATCATTATTTCCCTTGTCTCATGATTCCCTGGAAGATCCCACTTGCAAGCCAAGCCTGTCTTTATTTGACCTGACCTGAAAGTGAAAAAGCTTTTCCCTGCAGTATTTGTCAGAAACATTTAGAGGGGGGACTTCCCTGGTAGATCAGTGGTGAAGAATACACCTGTCAATGTGGGAGACACAGGTTCGATCCCTAATCCAGGATGATTGCACATGCCCTGGAGCAACTAAGACCGGGTGCCACAACTATTGAGCCTGCATTCTAGAGCCCACAAGCTGCAAGTACCGAGCCCACATGCCACAGCTACTGAATCCCGTGTGCCCTAGAGCCTGTGCTCCACAACAAGAGAAGCCACTGCAATGAGAAGCCTGTACACTGCAACTAGAGAGTAACCCTCGCTTGCCACAACTAGATAAAAGCCTACACAACAAAGACTCAGAGAAACCGAAAAAGAAATAACACTTAGATGAAGTTGTTTAAAATCAGAGCTGCCTAGGGTGGTGCATATCTACTGGGGCAAAAGTGGGTAGCCCAAAACTTTAAAACAAAAGCCTGGGAAGTGAAATGACATACAATCTTTGGAAAGCTCTGACATATTACTGGTAATCTATAAGATGATGTGAATGCACAGGGTGTGTGTATGCCCAGAGCAGGGCACACTCTCAAGAAAGACCCAACAAGATCCTAAGCAATCATTACAATCCTAGCTACAAATCTTTGCTACAACTAGCTATCTTAGCAAAGTAATGGAGCAAAGCTTTCTATATTAATGACGCCAACTTGGTACTAATTTTAAGTAAAATGTTATATTATTGATTTTAACACTCTGGACGAACACTAAGAAAATGACTCCCCAAAGTATATTAAAGAAATGGCAAGATAATGAAAACAGTACATTTGAAACTATCTATTTAAAATCACATGTTAAATGATTCCATTTATAGGAAATGTCCAGAATAGGCAAATCTATAGAGACATAGAATAATCCATTGTATCTAGGGCTGAAGGGATTGGGTAAATGGGGAGTTGACTGCTAATGTGTTTGGAATTTTTTGGGGGACAATTAAAATGTTCTGAAAATAGATAGTGGCAATTTGTATGCAACTTTGTAAATATACTAAAACCACTGAGTTACATAATTTTAAAAGGTTAATTTAATCACTTTCATTAGCTGCTCAATTGTTTCCAAATCTCTGCGACCCTGTGGACTATAGTCAGCTAGGCTCCTCTGTCCATGGAATTCTCCAGGCAAGAATACTGGAGTGCGTTGCCATTCCCTTCTCCAGTGGATCTTCCCAATGCAGGAATTGAACCTGGGTCTCCTACATTGTGGGCATATTCTTTACTAAATTATATAATTTTAAAATCGTTATAAAAATCTGTAATACTAATTAAATAACCAATAAAAAGAATAAATGGAGCTCTAAATCCTCTAACCCCCCCCCAAAAAAAAAACAGGCAGGAAAATAGAAAACAGGTACCAAGAACAGATGGAAAAAAATAGAAAATAAGGCATAAGAAAACATTGTTCAACCAGTAAAACTGAAGATCTAATTGGCTTTATTAGGTGATTAGTGACTCAGATGCATCCCAGCTAACAACTAGATGGGTGATCTGAGGGGTTGTACAAAACAGAAGGTTTTTATAGAGAGAAGGATAAAGTAACAAACCTATTAGCAAAAAAAAAAAAAAAAAAAAGAATATTATTTTTAGGCCAAGACATCTTTTTTGAGGGGGGAAGGTAAAGGTAGGTGTTTTATCATGCAAATTGCCTCTTCTTCCTCTGAGTGGATATACAGGGTCCATCTTGCAGGTGACCTCATTGGTGCTGACCAAAAAATTCAGGACTGGTTGATTAAGATTACATTTCTGGTGAAAGACAAAACTGTAATTAGGTTAGTTATTTAATCTACACTTGCTATCATGGGCTTTATCACAAGTTGTGTCATTTTGAGCCTGTGGTTTTCTCTTTAACATTCCTCAATCCAAGATGAGAGTGCTACATATAGAAAAGTCAAGGGATGAGTCAGAATCTAATCTGGGATGTATTCATAAAACAATGTGGTTTTGAGAGTGGCACTAAGTCATAGAGATATTGTCAAATCTGGAAGATGAGATTCTAGTTTTTTTTTTTTTTTTTCAATTGCACTTGGGATGAAAGTATTCACCATGAATGAGGTTGCTTGGCTTTAAAATAAGTTATGGAAAGGATCAGTAAGAAGCAAGAAGTTTTAAATGCATTCATAGTCTAAATGTGTGTTTCCAATTTCATGAAAAGGTAGGAAACATGCAGTAATTAAAAGGCAGAAAGATATGAAATGATGGGAGATCATATTTGAAATATTCAGATGTTATAAACAAGACAAACTAGATTAAAGACTTACTGAGCATAGCCCCGCCATCAGAAAAAGATCCAGTTTCTCTCTCAGTCATTCTCTCCCATCAGGAAGCTTCCATAAGCATCTTATGCTTCTCCAACAGAGGGCGGACAGACTGAAAACCACAAGCACAGAAAACTAACCAATCTGATCTGATGGACCACAGCCTTGTCTCACTCAATGAAACTCTGAGCCATGTCATGTAGGGCCACCCTAGATGGATGGGTCATGGTGGAGAGTTTTGATAAAACGTGGTCCACTGGAGAAGGGAATGGCAAACCACTTCAGTATTCTTGCCTTGAGAACCCCATTAACAGTATGAAAAGGCAAAAAGACAGGACACTGAAAGATGAACTCCCCATGTCAGTAGATGCCCAGTATGCTACTAGAGATCAGTAGAGAAATAACTCCAGAAAGAATGAAGAGACAGAACCAAAGCAAAAACAACACCCAGTTGTGGATGGGACTGGTGATAGAAGTCAAGTCTGATTCTGTAAAGAGCAATAAAGCATAGGAACCTGGAATGTTAGTTCCATGAATCAAGGCAAATTGGAAGTGGTCAAACAGGAGAGGGCAATAATGAACATCGACATTTTAGGAATCAACAAACTAAAATAGACTGGAATGGGTGAATTTAACTTTGATGACCATTATATCTACTACTGTGGGAAAGAATCCCTTAGAAGAAATGGAGTAGCCATCATAGCCAACAAAAGGGTCCAAATGCAGTATTTGGATACAATATAAAATATGATAGAATGATCTCTGTTCATTTCCAAGACAAACCATTCAATATCACAGTAATCCAAGTCTATGACCTGACCATTAATACTGAAGAAGCTGAAGTTGAGTGGTTCTGTGAAGACCTATAAGAACTTCTAGAACTAACATCAAAAAAAGATGTCTGTTTCATTATAGGATACTGGAATTCCAAATTTAGGAAGTCAAGAAATACCTGAAGTAACAGGCAAATTTGGCCATGGAGTACAGAATGAGGCAGGGCAAAGGGTAACAGGGTTTTGCCAAGAGAACACACTGCTCATAGGAAACACCCTCTTCCAACAACACAAGAGAAGACTCTACACATGGACGTAATCAGATGGTCAATACTGAAATCAAATTGATTATATTCTTTGCAGCCAAAGATGGAGAAGCTCTATACAGTCAGCAAAAACAAGACCAGAAGCTGACTGTGGCTCAGATCCTGAACTCCTTATTGCCAAATTCAGGTGAAATTCCTTGTTCTGGGGTGAAATGTTCTATAGATATCAATTAGGTCTAATAGGCCCATTGTATCTTTAAAAGATTGTATTTCCTTGCTAATTTTCTGTTTAGTTGATCTATCCATAGGTGTGAGTGGGGTATTAAAGTCTCCAACTATTATTGTGTTACTGTTAATTTTCCCTTTCATACTTGTTAGCATTTCCTTACATATTGCAGTGTTCATATGTTGGGTGCATATATATTTAAAATTGTTATGTATTCTTCTTGGATTGATCCCTTGATCATTATGTAGTGTCCTTCTTTGCTTCTTTTCACAGCCTTTATTTCAAAGTCTATTTTATCTGATATGAGTATTGCTACTCCTGCTTTCTTTTGGAGTGAAATATCTTTTTCTAGCCCTTTACTTTCAGTCTGTATGTGTCCCTTGTTTTGAGGTGGGTCTCTTGTAGACAGAATATATAAGGGTCTTGTTTTTTCATCCAGTCAGCCAGTCTTTGTCTTTTCGTTGGGGCATTCAACCTATTTACATTTAAGGTAATTATTGATAAGAATGATCCCGTTGCCATTTACTTTGTTTTGGGTTTGAGTTTATGCACCTTTTCTGTGTTTTGTGTCTAGAGAAGATCCTTTAGCATTTGTTGGAGAGCTGGTTTGGTGGTGCTGAATTCTCTCAGGTTTTGCTTGTCTGTAAAGCTTTTGATTTCTCCTTCATATTTGAATGAGATCCTTGCTTAGTACAGTAATCTGAGTTGCAGGTTTTCCTCTTTTGTCACTTTAAATATGTCCTACCATTCCCTTCTGGCCTGAAGAGTTTCTATTGAAAGATCAGCTGTTATCCTTATCGGAATCCCCTTGTGTGTTGTTGTTTTTCCCTTGCTACTTTAATATTTGTTCTTTGTGTTTGATCTTTGCTAATTTGATTAATATGTGTCTTGGGGTGTTTTGCCTTGGGTTTATCATGTTTGGGACTCTCTGGTTTTCTTGGACTTGGCTGGCTATTTCCTTCCCCATTTTAGGGAAGTTTTCAACTCTATTATCTCCTCAAGTATTTTTTCATGGTCTTTCTTTTTGTCTTCTTCTTCTGGGACTCCTATGATTCAAATATTGGGGTGTTTCACATTGTCCCAGAGGTCTCTGAGGTTGTCATCATTTCTTTTAATTCTTTTTTTTTCTTTTTTCCTCTCTGCTTCATTTATTTCCACCATTCTATCTTCCATCTCACTTATCCTATCTTCTGCTTCAGTTATTCTACTGTTGGTTCCCTCCAGAGTGCTTTGATCTCATTTATTGTATTATTCATTACATAGTGACTCTTTTTTTATTTCTTCTAGGTCCTTGTCAAACATTTCTTGCATCTTCTCAATCCTTGTCTCCAGGCTATTTATCTGTAAGTCCATTTTGTTTTCAAGATTTTGGATCATTTTTACTATCACCATTCTGAATTCCTTTTCAGGTAGACTCCGTGTCCTCTTTTATTTGATTTGGTGGGCATTTATCCTGTTCCTTTACCTGCTGAGTATTTCTCTGCCTTTTCATCTTGTTTAGATTGCTGTGTATAGGGTGGCCTTTCCGTATTCTGGCAGTTTTTCATTCCTTTTTATTGTGGAGTTTCCTCCCTGTGGTTGGGGTTGGATGAATGGCTTGTGAAGGTTTCCTGGTTAGGGAAGCTTGTGTTGGTGTTCTGGTGGGTGGAGCTAGATCTCTTCTCTCTGGAGTGCAATGAATTGTCCAGTAGTGAGTTTTGAGATGTCTATGGGTTTGGTGTGACTTTGGGCAGCCTGTATATTAAAGTTCAGGGCTATGTTCCTGTGTTTCTGGAGAATTTGAATGGTATGTCTGCTCTGGAACTTATTGGCCCTTGGCTGGACCTTGGTTTCAGTGTAGGTATGGAGGCTTTTGGATGAGCTCTTACCGATAAACTTTCCCTTGAGTCAGGAGTTCTCTGGCATTCTCAGGTTTTTGACTTAAGCCTCCTGCCTCTGGTTTTCAGTCTTATTTTTACAGTAGCCTCAAGACTTCTCCATCCATACAGCACCAATGATAAAAATCTGGGTTAATGGAGAAAAGATTCTCCACAGTGAGGGAAACCCAGAAAGGTTCACTGAATTACATGGAGAAGAGAAGAGGGAAGAGGGAGATAGAGATGACCAGGAGAAGAAGAGGGGGAATCAAAAGGGGCGAGAGCAATCTAGCCAGTAATCAAATCCCTAGGTGTTCTCCACAGCCTGGAACACCCAGAGAGGTTCATGGAGTTACATAGAGAATAGAATAGGGAGGAAGGAGATCAAGGTGACCAGGAGGACAAGATGGGGGGTCAAAAGCAGAGAGACTGATCTAGCCAGTAATCAGTTCCTTAAGTGTTCTCCACAGCCCAGAATACGCAAAGAGATTCACAGAGTTGGGTATAGAAGAGAAGGGGTAGGGAGGAGATAGAGGTGACCCAGGGGAAAAAAAAACGAGAGTCAAACAGGGGTGAGGGCAATCAAGCCAGTAATCATACTCCTAAGTAAAAATGGATACTGAAGATTGGATTATTAAAGGTACAGAATTGATAACAAATACCAAAAAGCAAAGATTAAAAATCTAGAGTAGAGGTTAGACTCTCAAAAATATTTTAAAAAATCACAAAAGTTATAACAAATATATATGAAATTTGCTTTAAAAATAGGATCTTTTTTGACAAGGTAATAGTAGGTTATAAAAATGAAAATTAAAGGAGTAATAAAGGATTTAAATCTAAAAAACATTAAAAATTATAAAAAATGATAATAGTAAAAATATATCTAGGAATTTCTCTGGAGCTGTTGCAGGCAGTGTGGAGTCAGTTCAGTTTCAGATAGCTCCTTGTTCCAGCTTATACTTCTCAAGGTGTATAGGCCCCTTCCAATGTAGTTGGTGCTAGCTACATGGTTTTAATCTGTTGCACCTGTTACTTCCAAAGTGGTTCCCTCTGTTTATTTTGTCTTCTTCTGTTTGCAAGTCTCTTTAGTGTCTAATTTCCGCCCTGACACAAGGGGGCAAAGGTGGTCATTTACTTAGGCTCACTTGTCAGTCGTGCTGTGGGGAGGGAGGAACACTGCAAACAAATATCACTGGTGAGTGTGGGGAGTGCTCGTAGTGTCTCAGCCGCACTGGGTTTGCCCCTGCTCACAACATGTGTGCTTTCCCAGTCTACATTGCTCAGGCTCCAGGTTGCTCTGCAAACGAACTGTGTAAAGTGGGCCCTGGGTTGCATGCACTTCCCAGGTCGAAGCCACTCAGGTTCAGGTTCTCGGGTACTCCACAAAGGCACAGACTCAGTTGGGCCTGCGTTGAGTGCCCTTCCCAGGTCCGAGCTGCTCAGGTGACCAGGTACTTGGCAAGCACACTCTCCTCAGGTGGAGCAGTGCATCTTATCACCTCCCTGGTCCCAGCCACTCGGTTTCTTGGGTGCGGAGTGGGAGCGCTGTCCCAGGTGTGCCATGTGTCTCCTCTGGGGAGCTGATCTCTGGCTGTGACCCTCCTGTTGCATGTCAATCATCCAGGATCCCAGGAAGACTTGGTTAGCAGCTGGGAACCTGTTCGCAGTTTGGTAGAGGATGCCATCTCTGGGGCTAAGATTACCCCTTTCTATCTCTGGCTGTCGCTGGCCTACCTCTCTGCCTCTGGTGGGGGATGGGCCAGTTTGCAGCCGGCTAGCTCTCCTCTGGTATTCGCTCAGTCCTTTGTTCTGTGAGTGGGCTGGCAGTGCCTTAGGTTAGAGCTTTACATGGGAAAGTTTTTTTTTTCTCTCTCTCTGGATATCCCACACTTTGGGTTTCTATCTCACATTAGCTCCCTCAGATTGTTCTCAGGCATTCAGGCCTGGTCCCTACCCTAAGCAATGCAGCCCACGCCTCCCTGTTCAGCCCCTGCTTGCTGGTGATGGATGCGATGCGAGCATCTGGGCTACTTCTTCACTGGGAGTTGCCATTAGGCATGCAATCCGTGGGTTTTAATTATTTTTCCTCCCAATTATGTTGCCCTCTGAGATTCCAAGACTACTGACAGACCAGCCAGTGAGAGGGTTTCTCAGTGTTTGGAAACTTCTTCTCTTTTATGACTCCCTCCCTCGGATGGATCTTCGTCCCTAACTCTTTTGTCCCTCTTCTTATCTTTTATATTTTATCCTACCTCCTTTCGAAGAAAATGGGCTGCCTTTCTGGGTGTCTGGTGTCCTCTGCCAGCATTCAGATGTTGTTTTGTGGAATTTGCTCAGCATTCAAATGATCTTTCAATGAATTTGTGGGGGAGAAAGTGGTCTACTCATCCTATTCCTCTGCCACCTTAAGACCACCCTGTATAATGGCATTTCTATCAATGATTCATCTCCTTTTATGTTATTCCATTATAATAGAATCTGTGTTTGTTATCTCTCCTAATATAGATGTATCATTCTCTTTCATACATCAGATGTTTGTTAAGCACCTACTACGTGTCAGAGCTTTGCAGGCACTGGACATATTGCAGTTAAAAAAATCCTTGTCCTCATGAATTTATATTTTATTCCCAAGTTAGGTAGAGATATACAATAAGCAAAGAAGCAAAATATATCATATAATCACTAAAAGCTATGGAGAAAAAACAGGCAGAGAGAGAAAGAACTCAATTAACTAAACATAGATGGAATCAGAATGAACACTACTTGTTCTATGTTTTATAGTTTTATCATTAATATAGGAAACCTGAGACTGTGTGGAATTGATATTGAGAAGGTCATGCCCAGAATTACATCTTGTTATTAATCAATGCATTGTTTAAAGTAGACATGTTGAGTTTTTAGCCACATCCTCAAAATATACATAGTGTATACATACACTATTTTTAAAAAAAATGAAGTATAGCTGATTTACAGTGTTGTTTCTTTGTTTTTATTTTTTTCAACTTTTTATGTTCAATTTTAACCGTTATTAATGGCAGAATTGTTTTGCCCTGATGGGTATCTCTTTGCAGAATCTTAGTAAGTTTGAGATTAGAAACAAAAACTTTACTGAGATGTATGTGGGCCTACTTCTTTTGCACATTTCTTATTGGATGTTTTAAATTATAGAAAAATAGCACAGTAATTTTTTTTAAATGACAACGTACCTTATTCATGATTAAATCTGCAACTGCACGAAAGAAGCCCATTTTCCCACTGTTAGTTTTGCATGCCAAAAAGCTCATATCATTAATCATTTCTGTGGAATGTATGCTTACAATTCGTAACTGAATGGAAGCTATGAATTTGGTGTTTTTCTAGTAGAAAATCACAGACTTCAATCCAGATCTACTTAATTAGTAGTCTGCACTTTAACAACATCTCCAAGTGATTCATTTGAAAATTCAGTCTGAAAAACACTAATACATTGCAATATTCTAGAAAGGAAAAGAATAAAATAATATAATGGAAAGATTAAGATTAGGCCATGGGCAAAATAACTGCAGCTTTGACTATCATTGACTCTGATCATCTGTCTCGAAAACGAGGGAAAAAAGAGCTAAACTGAGATGTAAACAAGAATACTATCCCCTACTATCACTTGTAATCAATGATAGGATGCACCAACATTTCCTTAAGTAGACCTATACTTCTTAAACATTTGAACATACCCGGTGGTCAGGAACCTGTGCTTCTGCTGCAGGGGGTGAGAGTTCGATCCCTGGTCAGGGAACTAAGATACCGCATGCCACAGTTCAGTTCATTTCAGTTGCTCAGTCATGTCTGACTCTTTACAACTCCATGGACTATATCACGCCAGACTTCCCTGTCCAACACCAACTCCCAGAGCTCACTCAAACTCGTGACCATTCAGTTGGTGATGACATCCAGCCATTTCATCCTCTGTCATCCCCTTCTCCTCCTGTCTTCAATCTTTCCAAGCATCAGGGTCTTTTCCAATGAGTCCGTTTTTCGCATCTTGTGGCCAAACTATTGGAGCTTCAGCTTCAGCATCTGTCCTTCCAATGAATATTCAGGACTGATTTCCTTTAGGAATAACTAGTTTGATCTCTGTGTGGTCCAAGGGTCTCTCAAGAGTCTTCTCCAACACCACAGTTCAAAAGCATCAATTCTTCGGTGCTCAGCTTTCTTTATAGTCCAATTCTCAGATCCACACATTTCTACTGGAAAAACCATAGATTTGATTAGAAGGACCTTTGTTGGTAATGTCTCTGCTTTTCAACATGCTGTCTAGGTTGGTCATAACTTTTCTTACAAGGAGCAAGCATCTATTTATTTCCTGGCTTCAGTCACCATCTGCAGTGATTTTGGAGCCACGAAAATAAAGTCCCTCACTGTTTCCATTGTTTCTCCATCTACTTGGCATGAAGTGATGGGACTGGATGCCATGATCTTAGTTTTCTGAATGTTGACTTTTAAGCCAACTCTTTCATTCTCCTCTATCACTTTCATTTAGAGGCTCTTCCGTTTTTTGGATTTCTGCCTTAAGGTTGGTGTCATCTGTGTATCTGAGGTTATTGATATTTCTCCCAGCAACATTGATTCCAGCTTGTGCATCATCCAGCCTGGCATTTCACATGATGTACTCTGCACATAAGTTAAATAAGCAGAGTGACAATATACAGCATTGACATACTCCTTTCCTGATTTGGAACCAATCATTTATTCCATGTCCGGTTCTAACTGTTGCTTCTTGACCTGCATACAGATTTCTCAGGAGGCAGGTCAGGTGGTCTGGTATTCCCATCTCTTGAAGAATTTTCCACAGTTTGTTGTAATCCACACAGTCAAAGGCTTTGGTGTTATCACAGAAGAAGAAGATGTTTTTTGGCAATTTGATCCTCTGCCTTTTCTAAATCCAGCTTGAACGTCTGGAATTTCACAGCTCTTGTTCTGTTCAAGCCTGGCTTCGAGAATTTTGAGCATTACTTTTCTAGTATGTGAGATGAGTGCAATTGTGCAGTAGTTTGAACATTCTTTGGCATTGCCTTTCTTTGGGATTGGAATGAAAACTGATCTGTTCCAGTCCTGTTGCCACTGCTGAGTTTTCCAAATTTGCTGGCATATTGAGTACAACACTTTAACAGCATCATCTGTTAGGATTTGAAATATCTCAACCGGAGTTCCATCACCTTCACTATCTTTGTTGGTAGTGATGCTTCCTGGGACCCACTTGACTTCACATTCCAGGATGTGTGGCTCTTGGTAAGAGATCACACCATTGTGGTTATCCAGGTCATGAAAATCTTTCTGTATAGTTTTTCTGTGTAATCTTTCCACCTCTTCTCAGTATCTTCTGCTTCTGTTAGGTCCATACCTTTCTACATCTTTTATTTATTTTGGCTGTGCTGGGTCTTTGTTGTTGCATTTCAGACTCTTTTGTTGACTATGTGGGATATTCCATTTCTTCTAAAGGATTATTGCCCACAGTAGTAGATATAATGGTCATCTGAGTTAAATTCACACATTCTAGTACATTTTAGTTCACTGATTCCTAAAATGTCGAGGTTCAGTCTTGTCATCTCCTGTTTGACCAGTTCCAATTTATCTTTATTTATAGACCTAAAATTTCAGGTACCTTTGTAATTACTGTTCTTTACAGCATCAGATTTTACTTCCATCACCTGTCACATCCACAACTGGGCATTGTTTCTGCTTTGGTTCCATCTCTTCATTCTTTCTGGAGTTATCTCTCCACTCTTCTCCAGTAGCGTATTGGGTACCTACCGACCTGGCTAGTTCATATTTCAGTTTCATATTTTCTGCCCATTAATGGGGTTTTCAAGGCAAGAATACTGAAGTAGTTTGCCATTCCCTTTTGCAGGGGACCATGTTTTGTCAAAACTCTCCACAATGACCCATCCATCTTGGGCAGCCCTCCAGGGAATGGATCATAGTTTCATTGAGTGAGACAAAGCTGTGGTCCATGATATCAATTTGATTAGTTTTCTATGCTTGTGCTTTTCATTCTGCCTGTCCTCTGAGGGATAAAGATAAGAGGCTTGTGGAAGCTTCCTCATGGGAGGGACTGACTGTGGGAGAAACTTGGTCTTCCTCTGATGGGTGGGCCATGCTCAGTTCAGTTCACTTCAGTCGTTCATTCCTGTCTGATTCTTTGTCACTCCATGGACTACAGCAAGCTAGGCCTCCCTGTCCATCATCAACTCCCAAAGTTTACTCAAACTCATGTCCATTGAGTCAGTGATGCCATCCAACCATCTCATCTCTGTCATCCCCTTCTCCTACCACCTTCAGTCTTTCCCAACATTAGGGTCTTTCCAAATGAGTCAGTTCTTTGCATCAGGTGGCCAAAATATTGGAGTTTCAGCTTCAGCATCAGTCCTTCCAATGAACAACCAGGACTGATCTCCTTTAGGATGGACTGGTTGGATCTTCTTGCAAGCCAAGGGTGTTCAAGAGTCTTTTCCAACACCACAGTTCAAAAGCATCAATTCTTGGTGCTCAGCTCACTTTATAGTTCAATTCTCACATCCATATGACTACTGGAAAAAACACAGCTTTGTCTAGATGGACTTTTGCTGGCAAAGTAATGTGTCTGCTTTTTAATATGCTGTCTAGGTTGGTCATAATCTTTCTTCTAAGGAGAAAGCATCTTTTAATTTCATATCTACAGTCACCATCTGCAGTGATTTGGGGCCCCAAAAATAAAGTCTGTCACTGTTTCCACTGTTTCCCCATCTATTTGCCATGAAGTGATGCCAGATGCCATGATATTAGTTTTCTGAATGCTGAGTTTTAAGCAAACTTTTTCACTCTCCTCTTTCACTTTCATCAAGATGCACTTTAGTTCTTTGCTTTCTGCCATACTGTGGTGTCATCTGCATATCTGAGGTTATTGATATTTCTCCCAGCAATCTTGATTCCAGCTTGTGCTTCATCCAGCCCAGAATTTCACATGATGTTCTCTGCATGTAAGTTAAATAAGCAAGGTGACAATATAAGGCATTGACATAATCCTTTCCCAATTTGGAACCAGTCTGTTGTTCCATGTCCAGTTCTAATGTTGCTTCTTGACCTGCATACAGATTTCTCAGGAGGCAGGTCAGGTGGTCTGGTATTCCCATCTCTTGAAGAATTACCCACAGTTTGTTGTAATCCACACAGTCAAAGGCTTTGGCATAGTCAATAAAGCAGAAGAAGATGCTTTTTTTTCCCCCAGATTTCTCTTGCTTTTTCTATGATACAATGAATGCTGGCAATTTGATCCTTTGCTTTTTCTAAATCCAGCTTGAATGTCTGGAATTTCACAGCTCGTGTTCTGTTCAAGCCTGGCTTGGACAATTTTGAGCATTACTTTGCTAGCATGTGAGATGAGTGCAATTGTGCAATAGTTTGAACATTCTTTGGCATTGTATTTCTTTGGGATTGGAATGAAAACTGACCTGTTCCAGTCCTGTGGCCATTGCTGTGTTTTCCAAATTTGCTGGCATGTTGAGTGCAGCACTTTCACCGCATCATCTCTTAGGATTTGAAATAGCTCAACTGGCATTCCATCACCTCCACTAGCACTGTTGGTAGAGATGCTTCCTAAGACCTACATGACTTTGCCTTCCAGGATATCTGGCTCTAGGTGAGTGATCACACCATCGTGATTATCTGAGTCGTGAAGACCTTTTTGTATATTTCTCTTTTGTATTCTTGCCACCTCTTCTTAATATCTTCTGCTTCTGTTAGGTCCATACCATTTCTGTCCTTTATTGAGCCCATCTTTGCATGAAATGTTCCCCTGGTAGCTCTAATTTTCTTTTTTTTTTCTTTTTTTTTTTGACATTATCTCTGGTAGACTTTTATTTTTTATTTTTATTTTTTTATTATTATTATTATTTTATTTTTTAAATTTTAAAATCTTTAATTCTTACATGCGTTCCCAAACATGAACCCCCCTCCCCCCTCCCTCCCCACAACATCTCTCTGGGTCATCCCCATGCACCAGCCCCAAGCAAGCTGCACCCTACGTCAGACATGGACTGGCGATTCAATTCTTACATGACAGTATACATGTTCGAATTCCCATTCTCCCAAATCATCCCACCCTCTCCCTCTCCCTCTGAGTCCAAAAGTCCGTTATACACATCTGTGTCTTTTTTCCTGTCTTGCATACAGGGTCGTCATTGCCATCTTCCTAAATTCCATATATATGTGTTAGTATACTGTATTGGTGTTTTTCTTTCTGGCTTACTTCACTCTGTATAATTGGCTCCAGTTTCACCCATCTCATCAGAACTGATTCAAATGAATTCTTTTTAACGGCTGAGTAATACTCCATTGTGTATATGTACCACAGCTTTCTTATCCATTCATCTGCTGATGGACATCTAGGTTGTTTCCATGTCCTGGCTATTATAAACAGTGCTGCGATGAACATTGGGGTACATGTGTCTCTTTCAATTCTGGTTTCCTCGGTGTGTATGCCCAGCAGTGGGATTGCTGGGTCATAAGGTAGTTCTATTTGCAATTTTTTAAGGAATCTCCACACTGTTCTCCATAGTGGCTGTACTAGTTTGCATTCCCACCAACAGTGTAGGAGGGTTCCCTTTTCTCCACACCCTCTCCAGCATTTATTGCTTGCAGATTTTTTGGATCGCAGACATTCTGACTGGTGTGAAGTGGTACCTCATTGTGGTTTTGATTTGTATTTCTCTAATAATGAGTGATGTTGAGCATCTTTTCATGTGTTTGTTAGCCATCCGTATGTCTTCTTTGGAGAAATGTCTATTTCGTTCTTTGGCCCATTTTTTGATTGGGTCGTTTATTTTTCTGGAATTGAGCTGCATAAGTTGCTTGTATATTTTTGAGATTAGTTGTTTGTCAGTTGCTTCATTTGCTATTATTTTCTCCCATTCAGAAGGCTGTCTTTTCACCTTGCTTATATTTTCCTTTGTTGTGCAGAAGCTTTTAATTTTAATTAGATCCCATTAGTTTATTTTTGCTTTTATTTCCAGAATTCTGGGAGGTGGATCATAGAGGATCCTGCTGTGATTTATGTCTGAGAGTGTTTTGCCTATGTTCTCCTCTAGGAGTTTTATAGTTTCTGATCTTACATTTAGATCTTTAATCCATTTTGAGTTTATTTTTGTGTGCGGTGTTAGAAAGTGATCTAGTTTCATTCTTTTACAAGTGGTTTACCAGTTTTCCCAGCACCACTTGTTAAAGAGATTGTCTTTACTCTATTGTATATTCTTGCCTCCTTTGTCAAAGATAAGGTGTCCATATGTGTGTGGATTTATCTCTGGGCTTTCTATTTTGTTCCATTGATCTATATGTCTGTCTTTGTGCCAGTACCATACTGTCTTGATGACTGTGGCTTTGTAGTAGAGCCTGAAGTCAGGCAAGTTGATTCCTCCAGTTCCATTCTTCTTTCTCAAGATTGCTTTGGCTATTCAAGGTTTTTTGTATTTCCATACAAATCTTGAAATTATTTGTTCTAGTTCTGTGAAAAATGTGGCTGGTAGCTTGACAGGGATTGCATTGAATTTGTAAATTGCTTTGGGTAGTATACTCATTTTCACTGAAGAGATGTCTAGTCTTTCCCTTTCTAATGTTTTCCTCTATTTCTTTGCACTGATCACTGAGAAAGGCTTTCTTATCTCTCCTTGCTGTTCTTTGGAGCTCTGCCTTCAAATGGGTGTATTTTTCCTTTTCTCCTTTGCCTTTCACTTCTCTTCTTTTCACAGCTATTCATAAGGCCTCCTCAGACAACCATTTTGCATTTCTTTTTCCTGAGGATGGTCTTTATCCCTGCCTCTTGTACAATATCAGGAACCTCCGTCCATAGTTCTTGAGTTACTCTTTCAGATCTAATCCCTTGAATATATTTCTCACTTCCACTGTATTATCATAAGGGACTTGATTTAGGCCAGACCTGAATGGTGCAGATGGTGATTGCAGCCATGAAATTAAAAGATGCTTACTCTTTGGAAAGAAAGTTATGACCAACCTAGATAGCATATTAAAAAGCAGAGACATTACTTTGCAAACAAAGGTCCGTCTAGTCAAGGCTATGGTTTTTCCAGTGGTCACGTATGTTATGGATGTGAAAATTGGACTGTGAAGAAAGCTGAGCGCTGAAAAATTGATGCTTTTGAACTCTTGGTGTTGGAGAAGACTCTTGAGAGTTCCTTGGACTGCAAGGAGATCCAACCAGCCCATCCTAAAGGAATTCAGTCCTGGGCGTTCACTGGAAGGGCTGATGCTAAAGCTGAAACTCCAATACTTGGGCCACCTTATGCGAAGAGTTGACTCAGTGGAAAAGTCCCCGATGCTGGGAGGGATTGGGGGCAGGAGGAGAAGGGGACGACAGAGGATGAGATGGCTTGATGGCATCACCGACTCGATGGGCATGAGTTTGAGTAAACTCTGGGAGTTGGTCATGGATAGGGAGGCCTGGCGTGGGGTTGCAAAGAATCAGACACGACTGAGCGACTGAACTGAACCGAATGGTCTAGTGGTTTTCCCTACTTTCTTCAATTTGAGTCTGAATTTGGCAATAAGAAGTTCAGGATCTGAGCCCCAGTCTGCTCCCGGTCTTGTTTTAGCTGATTGTATAGAGCTTTACCACATTTGGCTGCAAAGAATATAATCAATCTTATGTCAGTATTGACCATCTGGTGATGTCCATGGGTAGAGTCTTCACTTGTATTGTTGGAAGAGGGTGTTTACTATGACAAGTGCATTCTCTTGGCAGAACTCTGTTGGCCTTTGCCCTGCTTCATTCTGTTCTCCAAGGCCAAATTTGCCTATTACTCAGATATTTTTTGACTTCCTACTTTTGCATTCCAGTCCCTTATAATGAGAAGGACATCTGTTTTGGGTGTCAGTTCCAGATGGTCTTGTAGGTCTTCATAGAACTTTTCAACTTCACCTTCTCCAGCTTTAATGGTCAGGGCATAGACTTGGATTACTGTGATATTGATTTTTTTTCTTTTTGTCTTGGAAATGAACAGAGATCATTCTATCATTTTTGAGATTGCATCAAAGTACTGCACTTCAGACTCTCTTGTTGACTATGATGGCCACTCCATTGCTTCCTAGGAATTGTTGCCCACAGTAGTAGATACAATGGTCATCTGAGTTAAATTCAACCATTCCAGTCTAGTTTAGTTTGTTGATTCCTAAAATGGCCATGTTCTCTCTTGCCATCTCCTGTTTGACCACTTCCAATTTTCCCTGATTCATGGACCTGACATTCCAGGTTCCTATGTAATATTGCTCTTTACAGCATTGGATCTTGCTTCCATTACCAGTCACATCCAAAACTGGGTGCTGTTGTTGCCTTGGCCCTGTCTCTTCATTCTTTCTGGAGTTATTCCTCCACTGATCTCCAACCTACATGGCATGGCTCACAGTTTCACTGAATTGGACTATTTCTGCTTTATTGACTATGCCAAAGCCTTTGACTGTGTGGATCACAATAAACTATGGAAAATTCTGAAAGAGTTGGGAATACCAGACCACCTAACCTGCCTCTTGAGAAATCTGTATGCAGGCCAGGAACCAACAGTTAGAACTGGACATGGAACAACAGGCTGGTTCCAAATAGGAAAAGGAGTACTTCAAGGCTGTATATTGTCACCCTGCTTATTTAACTTCTATGCAGAGTACATCATGAGAAACGCTGGACTGGAAGAAACACAAGCTGGAATCAAGATTTCCGGGAGAGATATCAATAACCTCAGATATGCAGATGACACCACCCTTATGGCAGAAAGTGAAGAGGAACTAAAAAGCCTCTTGATGAAAGTAAAAGAGGAGAGTGAAAAAGTTGCCTTAAAGCTCAACATTCAGAAAATGAAGATCATGGCATCTGTTCCCATCACTCCATGGGAAATAGATGGGGAAACAGTGGAAACAGTGTTAGACTTTATTTTTGGGGGCTCCAAAATCGCTGCAGATCGTGATTGCAGCCATGAAATTAAAAGACGCTTACTCCTTGGATGAAAAGTTATGAGCAACCTAGATAGCATATTCAAAAGCAGAGATGTTACTTTGCCGACTAAGGTCCGTCTAGTCAAGGCTATGGTTTTTCCAGTAGTCATGTATGGATGTGAGAGTTGGACTGTGCAGAAGGCTGAAAGCCAAAGAATTGATGCTTTTGAACTGTGGTGTTGGAGAAGACTCTTGAGGGTCCCTTGGACTGCAAGGAGATCCAACCAGTCCATTCTGAAGGAGATCCACCCTGGGATTTCTTTAGAAGGAATGATGCTAAAGCTGAAACTCCAGTACTTTGGCCACCTCATGCGAATAGTTGACTCATTGGAAAAGACTGATGCTGGGAGGGATTGGGGGCAGGAGAAGAAGGGAAGGACCTAGGATGAGATGGCTGGATGGCATCCCTGACTCGATGGACGGAAGTCTGAGTGAACTCTGGGAGTTGGTGATGGACAGGGAGGCCTGGCGTGCTGCGATTCATGGGGTCGCAAAGAGTCAGACATGACTGAGTAACTGAACTGAACTGAACTGTGGTCTATGTGATCAGATTGGTTAGTTTTCTGTGCGTGTGGTTTTCAGTCTGTCTGTCCTCTGCTGGAGAAGGATAAGATGCTTATGAAAGCTTCCTGATGAGAGATTGACTGAGGGGGAAACTGGTCTTGTTCTGATGGGTGGGGCCATGCTCAGTAAAATTTTAATCCAATTTTCTGTTGGTAAGTGGGGCTGTGTTCCCTCCCTGTTATTTACCTGGGGCCAAACTATGGTCGAAGTAATGCAGATAATGGTGACCCCTTCAAAATTTCCCAGGCCTGCACTGGTACACTCAGGGCCCCCAATCCTGCAGCAGGCCACTGCTGACCCATGTCTCCACTGGAGACTCATGGACGCTCACAGGCAAGTCTGGGTCAGTCTCTTGTGCAGTCACTGCTCCTTTCTCCTGGGTCCTGGTGTGCACGAGGTTCTGTGTGTGCCCTCCAGGATTCTGTTTCCCAGCCCTGTATAAGTTCCGGTGTCTCTATGTTGGGGTTAATGGCAACATCCTCCAAGAGGGCTTATGCTATATGCAGGTCTGCTGCACCCAGAGCCTCTGTGGCAGGCCACTGCTGACCAGTACCTCAGCAGGATACACTCAAACACAGTTCTGTCTCAGTCTCTGTGGAGTCTCTGGGTCCTGCTCAGTAAATCTTTAATACAATTTTCTGTTGATGGGCGGGGCTGTGTTCCCTCCCTCTTTTTTGATCTAAGACCAAACTATTGTGGAGTTAATGAAGATAATGGTGCCCTCCTTCAAAAGATCCCATGTACTCACTGCCACACTCAGTGCCCTGGACCCTGCAGCAGGCCACCACCAACCCACGCCTCTGCTGGAGACTCCTTGAGACTCACAGGCAAGTTTGGGTCAGTCTCATGTAGGGTTGCTGCTCCTTTCTCTTGGGTCCTGGTGTGCATACGGTTTTGTTTGTGCCCTCCAAGAGTCTGTTTCCCTAGTCCTGTGTAATTTCTGGCAGGTCTATTGTGGGATTAATGGCAGCCTCCACCACAAGATGCAGCCAAATAATAATTACAAAATTAGAAATTATGAATGATGAGCAGGCTACAAAATAGAAAAAAAATGTATTGATGAACCCATTAATTGACATAATATATTTGACACATTTCTCAAGTCAGCACTTTCTAAAGTTGTTCTTTGTGTATTGAGGGATATGGGAGAAGAAGAAGAAATGGCGAGGGGAGAGGGCAAGGCTAGACAGGGAAATGGTAGGCAACCTCATCCTTAGAGGCTAAGTGGGTCTTCAGGATTTAATTTAACAATTTAAAATACTGGAGTGGGTGGCCATTTCCTTTTCCAGGAGATCTTCCCAACCCAGGGATCAAACTCAGATCTCCTGCATTGCTGGCAAAGATGAGGAACAACAAGGACTCTCATTTGTTGTTAGTGGGAATGCAAAATGGTAGTCACTTTGGAAGCAATTTCTTACCTAGCTTAACATTGTCATATCATATGATCTAGCAATTATGCTCCTAGATAGTCAACCAAATGATTTGAAAGCTAATGGCTACACAAAAACATGCACATGAATTTTATAACAGCTTAACACATTCTCTCTCTCTCACATACACACACACACATATTGGAAGCAACCAGTGTCTTTTAATAGATGAATGGATAAACTACAGTACATCAATATAACAGAATACTATTCAAGAATAGAAAGAAATTCACTATCAAATCACAAAAAGAAATGGATGAAACCTGAATGAATGTTATTAAGTAAAATAAGCTAGTCTGTAAAAGATTATATACTGAATGATGTCAATTATAGGACATTCTAGAAAAGGTAAAACTGTAGAGTGAATAAAAAATATCAGAAGCTTTTTTCTTTTGCTTCAAAATAGTTTTATTACTTCAGATACAGTTTGTCAGCACTCAACTATGCCTCTTCTGCTTCAACACACAAATCCACTCAATCCAGGTCTTCCTTGCCCCATACATATTATGTTATTGTATGCATCTGCAGGGACCTCAAGATTGGAACATTTGCGGTTATCACCAGTTACTGTGGCAAGTTTCAGATTCTGCACCCTGGACACAAACTTCACAAGGTCCCTCTCAAGCTGGGTTAAGGTACCGAACATATAGTCTTTGTCGGGGGAAGTCTTTTCCTTTCTCTTTCCTGAAGAGCTAAAGGAACAAACAGCCCAACGGGCACAAATAGTGCACACCTTACTATTGTCACTGTCTCCTAGAAACTTCAGTATCATAAACAGCAGAAGGAGGAGAAAAAGCCAGTACAGCTTGCCCCCAAGCCAGCCTTGGGCGTCCTCTAGTTGATTCTGGCGAATTCAGAAGTGCCTTCTGATGGTCACCTTCCCCATGAGATCTACGGCTTCATCTCTCAGAGCATAAAACACATAGGCATACAAAAAAGAGACACACGTAGGCCAGAAAAAGAACCATATTACAGACTGCACGGTGAGCTGAGATGAAGTGGCTCGTGGTGTGCTGGTCTGCCCCTACATGTGGAGACTGAGGAACAGGCAGGGCTAGGACTTTGGTGATATTGCAGAGGGCCCTGCCCTGGCCAGAACCCATGTGACCATTGTGATGACTTCAGAGCAGAGGATAAGGAGGCCTGCCGAGGTCAACTAGGAGTGGGGCTTAAAGGGAAATTGCAACATTTCCAGCAGTTGGTGGAAAAAGTCACATTTAAGTAAATTGTTGTTCAGTGGCTCAGTCATGTCCAACTCTTTGTGACTTGATGGACAACAGCATGGTAGGCTTCCCTGTCCTTCACCACCTCCCAGAGCTTGCTCATACTCATGTCCATAGAGTCAGTGATGACATCCAACCATCTCATCCTTTGTTGTCCCCTTCTCCTCCTGCACTCAATCTTTCCCAGCATCAGGGTCTTTTCCAGTGAGTCAGTTCTTTGCATCAGATGACCCAACTACTGGAACTTCAGTATTAGTCCTTCCAATGAATATTCAGGACTTACTTCTTTTAGGATGAACTGGTTGAATCTCCTTACTCTCCAAGGGACTCACAAGAGCTATCTCCAACACCACAGTTCAAAAGCATCAATTCTTCAGCATTCAGCTTTCTTTATGGTCCAACTCTCACATCCATACATGACTATTGGAAAAACCATAGTTTTGACTATATGGGACCTTTGTTGGCTAAGCACTTTTTCTGCTTTTTAATGCACTGTCTAGTTTTGTCAAAGCTTTTCTTCCAAGAAGCAAGTGTCTTTTAATTTCATGACTACAGTCACCATCAGCAGTGATTTTGGAGCCCAGGAAAATAAAATCTGTCATTGCTTCTACATTTGGTAAATATCTGGTGACAAAACAATTCTCATATATGCTCCTGGAAATTTGGCTTGGATTTGGAATGCTTACAGGTTCTCTAGCATCTTTATATTTTATACCGCTAAAGTGCAAAATTATTAATATTCATATACTTCATATTTAGATCATTTCAAAAGCCTCTTGATGGAAGTGAAAGAGGAGAGTGAAAAAGTTGGCTTAAAGCTCAACATTCAGAAAACGAAGATCATGGCATCTGGTCCCATCACTTCATGGGAAATAGATAGGGAAACAGTCGAAACAGTGTCAGACTTAATTTTTTTGGGCTCCAAAATCACTGCTGATGTTGATTGCAGCCATGAAATTAAAAGATGCTTACTCCTTGGAAGGAAAGTTATGAGAACCTAGATAGCATATTGAAAAGCAGAGACATTACTTTGCCAACAAATGTCCGTCTAGTCAAGGCTATGGTTTTTCCTGTGGTCATGTATGGATGTGAGAGTTGGACTGTGAAGAAGGCTGAGCGCCGAAGAATTGATGCTTTTGAACTGTGGTGTTGGAGAAGACTCTTGAGAGTCCCTTGGACTGCAAGGAGATCCAACCAGTCCATTCTGAAGGAGATCCGCCCTGGGATTTCTTTAGAAGGAATGATGCTAAAGCTGAAGCTCCAGTACTTTGGCCACCTCATGTGAAGAGTTGACTCATTGGAAAAGGCTCTGATACTGGGAGGGACTGGGGTCAGGAGGAGAAGGGGACGACAGAGAATGAGATGGCTGTATGCCATCACCGAATCAATGGACATCAGTTTGGGTGAACTCCGGGAGTTGGTGATGGACAGGGAGGCCTGGCGTGCTGCAATTCATGGGGTCACAAAGAGTCGGACACGACTGAGCAACTGAGCTGAACTGAATAGGATATGAGCCTAATGAAGAAAATACAATTATATCTCTACTTCACCAGAACATATTCTCATCTTCAAGAGGAAATTATCCTCCAAATCATTTTGTGTGTAGAAAGTTTGCACTCATCATTTATATTCTTCATTTAGCAGAAGGCTTGCCTGATATCATTGGGTCACTCAGGAATCACAAGAATACATTCAAATCTGTCGTTGAAAACTACTGAAAAAAATAGTATTTACCAGTTTCCCACAAATAAGAAACTGAACTGACAGCTTACTAGTCAATGTCATTTAAAACAATACATTGTGAAAGGGATTTCATATTACATTGCTTCTTCTTGGAGTGTAGAAAATGGATTATTACTGCAAAACCACACAAAGACTCTCTGAAAGCTGAGAAAGTGGAACTTCCACTTTAATTTATGCTTAAGCAGATGATGACAGTTTCAGTCTGGGCTTGAATGCCTGGTATTCACTTTTCCCCCTATGTTCCTAGCATCAAGAGTTATGAGCCAAACTCTTGATTTTACAGTGGTGTTCTTTTATTGTGCTCCTATCAAGAAATTAACAGTCCAGTTCCTGCCATCAAAGCCATTATATACCACTTTTCCTGTATAAAATTGTCTTGAACCTAATATATCAAGCCCAAGTATTAATGAGTCCTCCCATTAAGTGAGACTTTTCTGTGCCTTATTAAAGTACTTACCACTAATCATCTTTCTATACAAGCAGTTAATTATGTCTATTATATCTAAATATATAAACCAGGAATAGAGAAAACAGAGAATTTGGCTGTTTTCTGATCATAATCCTTTAGAATCCCTTGAGAGCAGGGAATGTATATTATTCACTTGGCATCTCAGTGCTTAGAACAGTGCTTGCTAAGTGAGTATTCAATAAATTCATATCTAATAACTGAATATAGTGGGTTGACCAAAATGTTCATTCAGATTTTTCCACAAGATGCTATGGAAAAACCTGAATGATCTTTTCGGATAACCCATAAAAATGAAGTGAAACACTTCTACTTTATGACTGTTCATCGTAACTGGTTTCACTGATTTTCTTTCAATTTTCATGTGTGTATGAATGTATGTGTGATTTTATAGGAAAAAAATGTAGCTTCAAACCTATCAATTATCACAGTTCTTCTGTTTAAGGTCAATGGTGTGAACATAGAACTAATCTTTTCTGTGAGTCTTATGTCTTTATTGCTGGGAAAGCAATAGTCATTTCTCCTGAAATCAAGGATGCAGTGTGAGGATCATTTCCCACTCATTTCCACACATCAAAAACATAAAGTCTACTGCCACTGTTTTATAATTTCCAAGTCCTTTTCCCTGTCACTGTATCTATATACCCTGTTCATGCTCTGGTTACCAAATTACTTTGTTACAAGCTTCATTCTGACTTTATTTGCTCTTGTGCCTGTGTGACAGCATAATGAAATGGCCAGCACTAAATCAGTTTTTTTTTTAACCTCATCATATCTCTCCTGATGATTTTATGATGGTTTCCTATTATGCTGTAGGTTATTGAAATATTTACTTTCTACAGTCACTTAAAGCAAAATACGCTACAGGGCAGGATAGGATGTATGTGCACATATGTGTGTGTATGTGTAGATAAAAAAGAATGTGGTCCTCAAACTTTAGAAAATTGTTATCTATAGGGAAAAGTATATATATACACACATACACACATGCTTAAAGGCATATTTGCAAACCAGTTGTCTAAAACTTCTTTATATGCTCAAAAAAAGTAAACCCAAATATGTCTAGATACAGATACATGGATGTATATAATATAAATGTGTATGTAAATATAAATGTATATATGTATAAGTGTATGAATCTAATGGAATCCAGTGGAATCTAAGTGGAATCCAAATGTGTGTATAGATAGTACACACACACACATATATATGTAGTTCAGAGCTAACTAGAAATATTACTTTTTTATGATAAACTGACCTCACGTCATCTGTAAATGGTACTTCCCTCCTCTTATTATGACACTCTTTCTTGATGCCAGTCTTAAATGCAAAAGAGTCTATAATATAATTAATTTTAGAGCTTGGATTGTTGAAGGATCAGAAACAAAAATGTGATCAGCATTAATTCATACCAGTTAGGAAAGTTGTTTGGTAGAAATAAGTTTGATTGAATTTTAATATTGTGACTTTGTGAAGCTCTTAGTCTAAGCTCTCACTTATTCCTAATAGGTAGTTTCTTACAGTCACTTTTTATTTTATTATTTTAATCAGAGGAAAATTGCTTTACAATGTTGTCATGGTTTCTACATACAACATGCAAATTAGTCATAATTATACATATATCACCTCCTTCTTGAACCTTACAGTCCTTTAAGCTGACACTTACCATGGGCAAGTTTACTTTTATAGTTTTTTTTTTTCTAATTTTCTTGGTCTTTGGAAGAAAAGCTATGACCAAACTTGACAGCATATTAAAAAGCAGAGACATTACTTGTCCAACAAAGGTCCATCTAGTCAAAGCTATGGTTTTTCCAGTAGTCATGTATGGATATGAGTTGGACTATAAAGAAGGCTGAGCACTGAAGAACTGATGCTTTTTAACTGTGGTATTGGAAAAGACACTTGAGAGTCCCTTGGACTGCGAGGAAATCCAACCAATCCATCCTAAAGAGAATCAGTCCTGAATATTCATTGGAAGGACTGATGTTGGAACTGAAATTCCAATACTCTGGCCACCTGATGAAGAGAACTGACTCATTTGAAAAGATCCAGATGATGGGAAAGATTGAAGATAGGAGGAGAAGGGGACAACGGAGGATGGAATCATTGGATGGCATCACCGACTCAATGGACATGAGTTTGAGTAAGCTCTGGGAGTTGGTGATGGACAGGGAGGCCTGGATTGCTGCAGTCCATGGGGTGGCAGAGTCGGACATGACTGAGCAACTGACGTGACTGAACTGATTCTTCTAATTTTCTTATATCAACCCTGGACTAATCTTCAACTGGCCACCTCACTTGCTGTTTTCTTCATTTAAAGACTTTATGTTTTGCTTTATTATTATTATTTTTAACAAAGAAGCACCAGAAATTGTCTTCTCCAAAATTTTTAAAAAATTGAACAAAATATACCAGCTATCTGGATTATGGTTTAACAACATAGTAGACAAAATAAAATCAAAATAATTTGTAAATCAAATGAACACATTTACCAAATTTTATTAGTACAGATGAGAGGAAACATTCATTTTAACAAGGATAACACAGTAAGTTTAAATATTTATCTTGCCTACCAGGTAAACTGATATGAGGAGTGGTAGCATATACGAATAATAATAATAATAAAAAAAGCTTGGTTTGTAACCACAACACCTGAGGTAGAGTCTTGGTTCTACATGTCCTGGTTATGTGAATTGATAAAAATTATTTATTTTATCTCTCTGGGCTTCATTGTCTTCCTATAAAAAATGGGTCCATAATTATTTTATGCTCACAAAATTTTTCTGAGGAATGAACTGTTATAGTTGTGAAGAGTCAAGCATAAGCAATGAATTATTTTTCCTTGGAAAAATCCCTGTATGCAATGTTTGCCATTCATGGAGGAAAAAAAAAAATCTTTCTAAACGTTGTCTGGGCTCCTTGGTGTTCTTCTAATGAGGTATTTGATCAAAGGTGGCAATATTCTGCAGGAAAAGCAGGTGATAATATCTGAGTAATGTTCTGCCCCCTCTAGATACACCTTCCTCCATCTGCGGGCTGCAGGTTACAGCCTGTGTCTCAGAAGGCAGGATTAAATAAATGCTTTGCTTTATACCAAGCTTTAGTTGACCTAAAACAACAACAACAACAACAACAACAAAAAACACAAAAAACAAAACAGCTTTCTAGATCATACTTGTTTTGGGGAGAGGAACATTTCTTCACAGTCACATTTTCTAAGCATCATTTACATTCTAAGCCAAGCTAATTGTGATATTTTGACACACACGAAAAAATACTATGGTGCAACTGAAAAAGAATTTTCATGCTCGAGATTTAAAAACAGGATGGTAATACTGAAAACTTTATCATTTTATGTCACTACTCTAAATTCTTATAGCATATTGTGTTTACCAAATAATGTTACATTTTATTGCAAAGTTTGTATGATTCTCTAGCTGTTTTATTAGTTTACAGTAGTCATGATTGTCAGAAAGGGGACTCAAGTGACCAGCTGTGCTAATTGGGTAAGACTTTTTCGTTCTCAATCTCATCCTATATAGAATGAGAGAGTTTGTATAGAATAAGAAATTGATACAAGTATTCTGTGGAGCTGTTTTGTTTGGCTAGCATAGTGTTATATATTTTAAAATATACACTCTCCAGGTCAACAACAAGACCCTAGCACTGATTATTGTCTTATATCCTGTCATTTCATAAATTTATATTACCTATGTGATCCCTAGAGATATTATAATTTTGGATTTCTTCACTAGATCATATTTAAATTTCCTTTTAGTGCAAACATTCTATGAGAGTAGTAAAGTAAAACATGATCTAGATCTTGAAAATTGCAGATAATTTTAAAAAAGATTTCTGATATTGTCATCAGATTTAATATAGAAAATATAAACTACAATTTTTTACAATTTTGGATATAATTTTAAAACTTTACAGCAGAGTTTATAACAAATAAGAATAAAATGTCCTTTGCAAAGGAGAAGAAGGAGAAAGAGTAGGAGGGAGAGAAAAAGAAAAAGAGGAGGAGAAAGAGAGGAAGAAGGAGGGAGAAAAGAATAGGCAGAGGAGAAGAACAGAAAGCTAAAGATGTAAGCAAATTAGTTAGCACTACTCAAGGTCTGTCCAGGAAAAGAGAATAGAGAGGAAAGTATTAGTTGCTTATTAGATAATAAATTTGAAGTTAGTTAGGTATAAAAACCATGTAGACATAGGATTCAGAGCCTTGGGAAAAAAGAGGGAGTTGGAACTGAGATCTCTGCATAAAGATGAGACCCACAAACTCCATACTTTAAATAAAATCAGAAACAATGTTAAAACCCATCAACTGGCAACAAGAGATAACAAGTGATTTTATTGGTCTGAATTGAGGAAAGTAAAAACTTTCCATTAGAATTAGAACCTTTGTCCCATTCTTTATTTGAAGGGTGGGGTGAGATGGAAACAGGTAGTACTTATATGTTCTAGGCACCCAAGAAATTGACATAAATTTGATTCTGAGTCAGGGGTTATTTAACAGTACCTGATACAAGTAAATGCAAAACCACTCTGGAGGGATACTCTCATGACCATAGTGACAAGGGATTCTCACGGTAAGAAATAAGCCTCATTTAATGTGAGATAATTTTTAAAAATACAGAACATGAAATGAAAAAATGCAATCATCACACATGCTTGGCAATGCTTCTCCTGTTTTTTCTTTTTGGTGCCTGCTCAGAATTTGAGGCAACAAAAGAACAATCTGAGAGACCATATAAATACCTATTCATTCAACACATAAAAGAAAGTATTGAAAGCTTAAGAGAAAAAAATGTACATGTAAATAAAAAATAAGTTGTTTTGACCAAAATAAGAATCAAGTGAAAATGCACTCTTTGGTATAAAATATTTCAAGGAATGGGTTAAAATATAAAATTAGACAAGGATGGTAAAATTATTAGATATAGAATGCATAGTTTGGAGACTTCTTGTTTCTGGTCTGGTATGGAAGAAGCTGGAAGTCGCCACTGCATCCTAAAAATAAAGAAAAAGTTGAACAAACTGAAAAATCAACAGCTCCCCTTATACCAGAGAAGTGAGGTTACAGGGCCGACTATTGTCCAGCAAAATGAAGAGAACAGGCAAATAAAGAGAATTGCAAATTATTGAAGCAGAAACCCATAAGCACAGACCACTATAGGAAGCAATACTGAGGTAGGGAAATCTGAACAATGATGAATTTCTGTAGGCTCAGTATGAAAAAGCCAAACAAATACAAACTCCAGGGGAACCAGCTATGTATGACCCTAGCACTTTTATGAATTTCACCTCCAGTGCTTCTGGCAGGAAGAGGGGGAAAGGAACCAATTTGAAATATGGCAGAGCATTCTGTTCTTCTCAACAAAGCCTGCCCTCAGGAGAAAATACTTAACCAGAGCCTAGTCTCCATGGGTTTTATCAGAGCATCTAGCAAGGGAGTGGGAAATACCAAATTCTAGCCCACTCCACCCATTCTGTCCCACTCAAGGAGGGGCAATGATGGGAGTGGGAAGTTCATATGAAGTTCACCATCCAAGGTACAGGTTCACTGAAAAGTGAGACCTACTCATACGATTATAGAATACTTCTCCATTCCTAAGCTTCCCTAATAGTTCAATAGGTAAAGAATCCGCCTGCAATGCAGGAGAGCCAGGTTCAATTCCTGGGTCAGGAAGATACTCTGGCGAAGGGATAGGCTACCCACTCCAGTATTCTTGAGCTTCCCTTGTGCATAGCTGGTAAAGAATCCGCCTGCAATGCAGGAGACCTGGGTTTGATTCCTGGGTTGGGAAGATCCCTTGGGGAAGGGAAAGGCTACCTACTCCAGTATTCCAGCTTGGAGAATTCCATGACCTATACAGCCCATTGGGTCACAAAGAGTCAGACACGACTGAGTGACTTTCACTTTCTCCATCCTCAACATCTTATCGCCACATTGTGAAAGTGAAAGTCGCTCAGTTGTATCCAACTCTTTGCGACCCCATGGACTGTACAGTCCATGGAATTCTCCAGGCCAGAATACTGGAGTGGGTCACCATTCTCTTCTCCATTACTAAAGACCTATTTACAGCAGTTCCTTTTACCCACTACATCCTATCTGGCTATCAAGGAAAAAAAAAAAAAAAAACAAGAAGACATACTAAAAAGCAAAAAAAAAAAAAAAAAAAGAAAGAAAGAAAGAAAAGAAAAGAAAAAAAAAACACCAAAAACCAGAGTTTAAAGAGAGACCAAACATCACAAGCAGACTTAGATATAGCAGGGATGTTGGAATTAGCAGACTGGGAATTTAAAACAGTTATGATTGAGATGCTTACAGCTCTAAAAATAAACTATACAGTATGTAAGAACAGATGGGCAATGCAAGCGAAGAGATAGAAATTCTGAGAAAGAATCAAAAAGAAAATGTTAGATTCTAAAACACTAACAATATTTAAACACTGAGACAGTGAACAGTGAGAGACTTTATTTTGGGGGGCTCCAAAATCACTATAGATGATGACTATAGCCATGAAATTAAAAGATGCTTGCTCCTTGCAATAAAAGCTATGACCAATCTTGACAGCATATTAAAAAGTAGACACATTACTTTGCCAACAAAGGTCCATCTAGTCAAAGCTACAGGTTTTCCAGTAGTCATGTATAGATGTGAAAGCTGGACTATAAAGAAAGCTGAGCACCAAAGAATTGATGCTTTTGAACTGTGGTGTTGGAGAAGACTCTTGAGAGTCCCTTGGACTGCAAGGAGATCAAACCAGTCAATCTTAAAGGAAACCAGTCTTGAATATTCATTGGAAGGACTGATACTGAAACTGAAACTCCAATACTTTGGCCACCTGATATGAATAACTGACTCATTGGAAAAGACCCTGATTCTGGGAAAGATTGAAGGGAGGAGGAGAAGTGGACAACAGAGGATGAGAAGGTTGGATGGCAGCACCAACTTGATGGACATGAGTTTGAGCAAGCTCCTGGAGTTGGTGATGGACAGGGAAGTCTGGTGTGCTGCAGTCAGAAATAGTTGGACACAAGTGTGTATATGAACTGAAAACAATAACAGAAATAAAGAATGCTTTTCATGGGCTTAGTAGACTGCACCCAGCTGAGAAAACAATCTCTGAGCTTGAGGATATCTGAGCAGAAACCAATAAAACTGAAAAGTGAAGAGACAAAAGCTAGGAAAAAAAAAAAAAAAACAAGAAGAGAATATCAAAGAACTGTGGGACAACTACAAACTATGCAACATATGCATAATGAGAATACTAGGAGGAGAAAGAGAAAAAGGAACAGAAAAATATTAAATAATGAAAGAATTTCCCCAAATTACTGTTAGACATCAAACTACAGATCCAAGAAGCTCAGAGACTATCTAGATGCAGGATAAATTCAAAACACAAGAACTTTACCTACACATATCATTTTCAAACTACAGAAATGCAAGAATATAATATGCAGTATTTACAATAAAGATGTAAACATTATTGGCATAGTTTAAGAGTTAAGAAAGGCATGATAAAAAAAATCTAATATACCTCTTGTAGGAGATCTTGAAGAAGAGGGTGATTGAGGTAGAGGCAGAATTCAAAAACATGACAGAAAACTTTTCATAATGATGAAATACATGCATCCTGAGACTCAAGAAGCACAATTAGACTGCCAGAAAACAATACGTACTTAGATGCATTACAGTGGAATTGTAGAAGAGGAAAGGAAAACAACTGATCCTAAAGTCAATAAGAAAGAAAAACACAAATTTCATACTAAGGACTGAAAAGTGACTTGAGAGTTCAGTTCAGTTCAGTTCAGTTCAGTCACTCAGTCGTGTCCAACTCTTTGCGACCCCATGGATTGCAGCACGCCAGGCCTCCCTGTCCATCACCAACTCCCGGAGTTCACCCAGACTCATGTCCATCAAGTCAGTGATGCCATCCAGCCATCTCATCCTCTGTCGTCCCCTTCTCTTCAGTAGACTCATTCAAAAATGTATTCCAAGATGTCTATGATATTCACAAAATTGTGGGGAAAAGAACTACTTTGATTCATAATAGCTACTATGTATGGTATTTCAGTTAGAAAGTTCTAATTTTTTAAGTAAGAGAGAAAGTTATAATTCTAAGTGATGTTTTGATAAATGACAACAGTAAATATATATATATATATATGAGTTCATTATATATATATATATATATATATAAAGTTATATGAGTTCATTTTAAGCTATAGAATAAAGCAGGTTATAATAAATTCTCAAACCACCAGGTAGAACCTTCATTTCCTTCCCATTCAAAATATATCACAATGCTCATGAGTGAGAATGCCATTAATTTAAAGACAACTTGAACTTTTTCTAAATTGTAAAAGTGAAATAAACCATTACTGTACTAATTATATGAACAGTAGCAAATTACACATCAATATGATTTAATACCACATTTGAAAATTGCTGGAGTCCAGCTCCAGCAGCCAGGTATTCAACCTGAAGGGAGAAACGTTGTTGGCGAGTAACAAGACAGCCTCTCAGTTTTCTTGGACTGCCTATTTATTTCAAGTTTAAGATTTTCTTTTACACTTTTACAAAAGCATTAGGTCAGAGGTTTGACATTTTCAGTTTCCCCTCACCCAGATTTATTATGTCCATAAATCATTGTTGCTCTTCAAACAGAGTTCCTGCTTCAGTGATTCTCTCAGAATCAGCCTTACCATCTATTACCTACTTCCTCTAATGTGTCCTATTGTTAACTTGTGATTACATTGTAACTCATGCTACATTCCTCAGTTTATTACTTATCTTTCTAAATCCTGTTTGCCCCTAACATCCTGAGCTCACTATCTCTTAAAAAAGCTTCAAGCTATAGTATCTCTAAGATTCGTAACCTCTATAAGCTATAGTAAAATATTCTAAAATTACAACATTCCTTAAATCTTTACCTTCTAACTATTTTAATTATTTCTAAGCCCTAAATTCAGTAAACTCCTTTGCCATAAACATTTTCCTCACAAATAGGCTTCAGATAGCAATCCCTCCCATGGCTTCAAGCTGCAGCCTATGTGATCATCCTGGAGCACTCTTTTGTAAAAGTCCTTAAACAAATGTCAATGATTAAATTTATGAATTGTTCTCTGAACACAGCTGCAGAAGGCTTTGTGTCTTCTCATGCTCCTCTCAAGAACAACAAGCACCTTAATATTCCTTTTCAGTCAACTCAGCCAAGGAGAGGAGAAAAAAAGTCAGAATCACAAGGCCTAAACTCCTTCATCCCAGGTCCGTGCCTGCAGGACAAAGAGAGGGGATTGGGGCCATGCCTCCATTTTGTCAGTAATGCCTAATGTGGCTCCCGACAGAAAATTACGTGCATAAAAACACATCCAGCCTTAACAGAGACCCCTAATAGTTCAGATGCTTCTGTTGAAGGCTAGGGATACAGTTGTTTTTAAAATATATTTATTTCACTACATTATAGGAACTGGTAGAGAATAAGAGGATAAATAGCATATTTTTAAATTGAGATATCTAACAACAAGGTTAGAACATTTTCTCGATTTATTATCCCTTGTCCTTTACAGCTAAAAAGTCTTGGAGTTCTGAATTAAACAATATTGATCACTGGAGTAGTTCTATTCAGCAGTTTTATTTACACCAGATAACTGCCAAAAACTCTTTTCATCAATGTCCACACGAGGCTTAGCTCTCTTAGATACAAATGTACTCTTAATTCTTGAATGTTTCACATTATTGATCAAAAAGGAAAAGAAAGGTATGTTTTTTGTTTGTTTGCTTCTTAAATCCACATCAAACATAGCTCTAATTTTTTTTTAAAGCTTTGAATATATTTAACTTTAACATTCTTTGAATATTTTGGGCTTTCTGTCATAGATACCTAAATGATTCTAAAAGTCTAACTACAATGTATGGGCCACATATGGATGATGGGGTGGTGTGGGGAGGGAGTTAGAATAAGAACCAAAAAAAAAAAATTCAGTCATTTGATGTCACAAACATATTTCCAGAAAGTGAATAAATGTTGACCATATGTACAATCCATAAAATATACCTTATTAATAGCATAATTCAAAACTTCTGTGCTTTTATAATAGTATGACTTATTAAGCAGTAATAGAAAGATTTTTTAAAAGATCAAAATATGAGTGTGGATGTCTCAATTTCTCTTTATAGCTCTATCAGTTCAGTTCAGTTCAGTCGCTCAGTTGTGTCTGACTCTTTGTGACCCCATGAATCGCAGCACGCCAGACCTCCCTGTCCATCACGATCACCCGGAGTTCACTCAGACTTACATCCATCAAGTACGTGATGCCATCCAGCCATCTCATCCTCGGTCGTCCCCTTCTCCTCCTGACCCCAGTCCCTCCCAGCATCAGAGTCTTTTCCAATGAGTCAACTCTTCGCATGAGGTGGCTAAAGTACTGGAGCTTCAGCTTTAGCATCATTCCTTCCAAAGAAATCCCAGGGCTGATCTCCTTCAGAATGGACTGGTTGGATCTCCTTGCAGTCCAAGGGACCCTCAAGAGTCTTCTCCAACACCACAGTTCAAAAGCATCAATTCTTCGATGCTCATCTTTCTTCACAGTCCAGCTCTCACATGCATACATGACCACATGAAAAACCGTAGCCTTGACTAGACGGACCTTAGTCGGCAAAGTCATGTCTCTGCTGTTGAATATACTATCTAGGTTGGTCATAACTTTTGTTCCAAGGAGTGAGTAAGCATCTTTTAATTTCACAGCTGCAGTCACAATCTGCAGTGATTTTGTAGGCCCCCCCAAAATAAAGTCTGACACTGTTTCCACTGTTTCCCCATCTATTTCCCATGAAGTGATGGGACCATATGCCATGATCTTAGTTTTCTGAATGTTGAGCTTTAAGCCAGTTTTTTCACTCTCCTCTTTCACTTTCATCAAGAGGCTTTTTTAGCTCCTCTTCACTTTCTGCCATAAGGGTGGTGTCATCTGCATATCTGAGGTTATTGATATCTCTCCCGGCAATCTTGATTCCAGCTTGTGTTTCTTCCAGTCCAGCATTTCTCATGATGTACTCTGCATGTAAGTTAAATAAGCAGGGTGACAATATACAGCCTTGAAGTACTCCTTTTCCTATTTGGAACCAGTCTGTTGTTCCATGTCCAGTTCTAACTGTTGCTTCCTGACCTGCATACAGATTTCTCAAGAGGCAGGTTAGGTGGTCTGGTATTCCCATCTCTTTCAGAATTTTCCACAGTTAATTGTGATCCACACAGTCAAAGGCTTTGGCATAGTCAAGAAAGCAGAAATAGATGTTTTTCTGGAACTCTCTCGATTTTTCCATGATCCAGCGGATGTTGGCAATTTGATCTCTGGCTCCTCTGCCTTTTCTAAAACCAGCTTGAACATCAGGAAATTCATGGATCACATATTGCTGAAGCCTGTCTTGGAGAATTTTGAGCATTACTTTACTAGCATGTGAGATGCGTGCAATTGTGCGGTAGTTTGAGCATTCTTTGGCATTGCCTTTCTTTGGGATTGGAATGAAAACTGATCTTTTCCAGTCCTGTGGCCACTGCTGAGTTTTTCAAATTTGCTGGCATATTGAGTGCAGCACTTTCACAGCATCATCTTTCAGGATTTGAAACAGCTCAACTGGAATTCCATCACCTCCACTAGCTTTGTTCGTAGTGATGCATTCTAAGGCCCAGTTGACTTCATATTCCAAGATGTCTGGCTCTAGATTAGTGATCACATCGTCATGATTATCTGGGTCGTGAAGATCTTTTTTGTACAGTTCTTCCATGTATTCTTGCCACCTCTTCTTAATATCGTCTGCTTCTGTTAGGTCCATACCATTTCTGTCCTTTATCGAGCCCATCTTTACATGAAATGTTCCCTTGGTATCTCTAATTTTCTTAAAGAATCTCTAGTCTTTCCCATTCTTTTGTTTCCCTCTATTTCTTTGCATTGATCACTGAAGAAGGCTTTCTTATCTCTTCTTGCTATTCTTTGGAACTCTGCATTCAGATGCTTATATCTTTCCTTTTCTCCTTTGCTTTTTGCCTCTCTTCTTTTCACAGCTATTTGTAAGGCCTCCCCAGACAGCTATTTTGCTTCTTTGCATTTCTTTTCCATGGGGATGGTCTTGATCCCTGTCTCCTGTACAATGTCACGAACCTCATTCCATAGTTCATCAGGCACTCTATCTATCAGATCTAGGCCCTTAAATCTATTTCTCACTTCCACTGCATAATCATTAGGGATTTGATTTAGATCATACCTGAATGGTCTAGTGGTTTTCCCTACTTTCTTCAATTTGAGTCTGAATTTGGTAATAAGGAGTTCATGATCTGAGCCACAGTCAGCTCCCGGGCTTGTTTTTGTTGACTGTATAGAGCTTCTCCATCTTTGCCTGCAATGAATATAATCAGTCTGATTTCGGTGTTGACCATCTGGTGATGTCCATGTGTACAGTGTTCTCTTGTGTTGTTGGAAGAGGGTGTTTGCTATGACCAGTGCATGTTCTTGGCAAAACTCTATTAGTTTTTGCCCTGCTTCATTCCTCATTCGAAGGCCAAATTTGCCTGTTACTCCAGGTGTTTCTTGACTTCCTACTTTTGCATTCCTGTCCCCTATAATGAAAAGGACCTCTTTTCTCGGTGTTAGTTCTAAAAGGTCTTGTAGGTCTTCATAAAACTGTTCAACTTCAGTTTCTTCAGTGTTACTGGTTGGGGCATAGACTTGGATAACTGTGATATTGAATGGTTTGCCTTGGAGACGAACAGAGATCATTTTGTCATTTTTGAGATTGCATCCAAGTACTGCATTTTGGACTCTTTTGTTGACCATGATGGCTACTCCATTTCTTCCGAGGGATTCCTGCCTGCAGTAGTAGATATAATGGTCATCTGAGTTAAATTCACCCATTCCAGTCCATTTTAGTTTGTGATTCCTAGAATGTCGACGTTCACCCTTGCCGTCTCTTGTTTGACCACTTCCAATTTTCCTTGCTTCATGGACCAGACATTCCAGGTTCCTATGCAATATTGCTCTTTACAGCATCGGATCTTACTTCTATCACCAGTCACATCCACAACTGGGTATTGCTTTTGCTTTGGCTCCATCCCTTTATTCTTTCTGGAGTTATTTCTATACATCTCTGTATTATATATTTTTTTAAGTTCTGATAAATACGACAATATTCTAAGCATTATTATTATTATACTTTGTAGTGGGCTTCTTAATGCATAAAATACTCATTTAACATGTATTTTATTTGCTGTAACTGTACAATTTTATCAGGTTGTTTTGTCTGCTATAAATGTTTATTTCTTTACATTTAGCCTTTGTGATTCCTTATGCCCAGTACATTTTTGCTAAAGCCAAAACATCAATATTCTTGGAGTAATATAACAAAATCAAGAATCTCTAGAACATAATGTTCCAAATATCAAGGGAATAAGCCAAAGTCATCTGACATATGAAAGCCAGTATAATATGACCCCATCTCAAAGGAAAATGTAACCAACAGATGCCAGTCCTGAGATTATCTAGCTATTGGAATTAGTAGGCTAGGGTTTTAAGAAATTCCTTATAACTATGCTCAGTGTGTTAAAAGAGAATATGTTGTAATTAATGAAAAAAATGGGAAATCAGAGTAGAGATATACATAATATAAAAGAAACAAATGCAATTTTTAAAGCTAAAAAAATACAATACCTGAAATTAAAATTTTACTGGTTGGTCTTAATAAATATAATAGATATGACAAAAGGAATCAATGAATTCTACATAGATTAATAAAAATCATCTCAGGCAAAGTGATATAGCTTAAAAGCCAACTGACAAATAAAAATTGAATTCTCAAAATTATTAACTAATCCAGAAAATGCCAGGAAAATGAACATATAAAAAAAAAAGATAGGGAACCGATGTGAAACAAACAATAAAATGTTAGACCTGAGTCAAAATATATAAATAAGTATCCTATGTTAATAGCTTAAATACTTCACCTGTTATCCATGTAAACTCATTTTAAATATAGAGGCAAATAAATTGAGAGTAAATAGATAGAAATCTTTAATAGATTCCCCAGTAAACCCACATGGGTCTAAAGATTTCTTTTGGATAGATTTTTAACTTTTCAATTTTTAAGTCTTTATTTTATTTTATATTTTTAAATTTTTATTTTTACTTTACAATAGTGTATTGGTTTTGCCATACATTGACATGAATCTGCCACGGGTGTACATGAGTTCCCAATTCTGAACCCCCCTCCCACCTCCCACCCCATATCATCTCTCTGGATCATCCCCGTGCACAAGCCCCAGGCAGCCTGTATCCTGTATCGAACATAGACTGGCAATTCGTTTCTTACATGACAGTATACATGTTTCAGTGCCATTCTCCCAAATCATCCCACCCTCTCCCTTTTCTTCAGAGTCCAAAAGTCCGTTCTATACATCTGTTTCTTTTTTGCTATCTCAATTTGATCTTGTTATTTAAGAGTTTTTGATGAATTCATCCATTTCTTATACTCATACAAATAGTTATTTATACTGCTTTCTTATGCTATCATGAATGTATCCCCCTAAGATCCATATGTTGAATCCTAATAAAACACCCAAGGTGATAAAATGAGAAGGTGGAGATCTGGGAGGTGATTAAGTCATGAGGGCAAAGCCTTCATTACTAGGATTAGTGCTCTTACAAAAGAGTTTCCAGCGAGATCCTTTGCTCCTTCCACAGTTTGGGAATAAGAGGAGAAGTCTGAAACCTTACCCAAACTTGCTGGTACCCTGTTTCTTGAACTACCAGACTGCATAACTGCTTAAAATAAAATTATGTTCACCATTAGCTGCTCAGTATGGCATTTTTATAGCAGCCCAAATGGACTGAGATTCTTATTACTTATTATCCTTTTAATTGTTGCAATATCTCTAATGATATTTCATGTTTGACATTATTCATTTGTGTCTTCACTCTTTGTATCTTTGTCTGACTGGCTAGAACATTATCAATGTTATTATTTTCAGGAACCAGCTTTTGATTTTATTGATTTTTCTGTGTTGGTTTCTTATTTTCACTGTCATTTATTTCTGCTCTTATCTTTATTATTTCCTTAATTCTACTTATATATGGTTTATTTTCTCTTATAGTTTCTTGAGCTTGAAACTAGGACTTTTTAATTCAAGAACCCTCACTTCTAATGTAAGTATTAATATTATAAACTTCCCTTTTGGTATTGTTTCCACTCAAAGAGTTTATGTTTATATTCATTTGTACTTAGTTCTTTTTTAAGTATTATTTTTGAGACTTTAGTTTTGACCACACAGATTTTTCAGATATGTTTTCTTTCCAAGAGTTTGGAGATTTTATTATTGTCTTTTTTGTTGTTGATTTCTGGTCTAATTTCACTTTGGTCAAACAATATACTCTGTATGATTTCAATTTTCTTCAATTTATTGTTTGTTTTATGGCTCAGGATATGATATATTTTGGTGAATATTCCACGGCTGTTTGAGAAAGTATTCATTTTGCTGTCATTAAGTGGGGTGTCCTTATGTGACAGATTATAGTGCTTGATGATATTAGGCAGTTCTTCTATGTCTTTGTTGATTTTCTGTCTAGTCTTTCTAATAATTATGGAGAAAGGGTGTTTAAGTCTTCAACTATAATTGTGGATTTGATTATTTCTCATTTCAGTTCTGTCAGTTTTAGCTTTATGTTTGAAACTCTGGTGTTTGGTGCATACACATTAGGGATTGCTATATATTTTGGTGGATTGATCCTTTTATCATTATGTAATATCCCTCTTTGTCTCCTGTAATTTTCTTTGCTATAAGGATCTATTATATGTGATATTAATATAGATATTAATATTTATGTGATATATCTTTCCTCATGCTTTTATTTTCAAACTGCCCATGTCATTATATTTGAAATTACTTTCCTGTAGACAGTATACAGTTGGATCATGCTTTCTTATCCTCTCTAGCTCTCTATTCATAATTGGTCATGTTTTCTTATCCTCTCTAGCTCTCTATTCATAATTGGTGAATTTAGATAATCTATATTTGAAGTAGTTTTTTAAAGCCTGCTATTTTATTATTTGTTTTGTGTTTGTTCTCTCTATTGCTCAGTGCTCTGTTTCTCCTTGGCTTCCTGTGAGTTACTTGAACAACTTGTAGAATTCTGTCTTGTTTCATTTATATGGTGTTGTATACATTATAGTTTTCTTAACTGTTGCTGTAGGTATACATATATATATATACATATATATATATATATATATACCTATAACTTAACTTATCACACTCCATCAGTATTATTACTTCACTTTGTGTGAGGAATAGAAACGCTACTATTTATGTACCTTTACTCTCTATCTCACTTATTCATTTTTTTACCACTATTTTTACATGTCTCCTGCAAGACTGAAACATAGTTTTTCCTAAAAGATAACATTAATAGGATCAATATACCATGACACATATGTATCAAAGTGTTATTTCTTCATTCTAACTTGGGGTAGTAGAAACTAAAGGCTGGCAGTCTCTGTTGAACTCTGCCTTCTCCCTTCTCCAATGTCAGTGATTTTGGACGAATCTACTCAACTTTTACTTCATTTATCCATTAAAAAGTTTCCTTCCAGGTTTATTAAGATGTATTAATAATTGACATACAGCACTGTATAAGTGTAAGGTATACAGCATGATGATTTGACTTATATATGTCATTTCATGATGACAACAATATGTTTGGTGAACATCCATTATCTCATAGATACAAATAAAAGAAAAAACAGTTTCTTCCTTGTGATGAAAACTCAGGATTTACTCTCTTAACAAGTTTCATATGTCACATGTGTGTATTCTGTTCTAAGTCATTTCAGTTGTGTCCAACTCTTTGCACTTCTGTGGATCATAGCCACCAGGCTCCTCTGTCCATGGAATTCTCCAGGCAAGGATACTAGAGTGGGTTGTCATTTCCTATTCCAGGGGATCTTGCTAATCCAGGGAACGAACTCTTATGTCTCCTACATTCGCAAGCACGTTGTTTACCACTAGCTTCATCTGGGAAGCCCCATATATAACATTCAACAGTATTATATTTATTATTGTTATATATTACATTCTTAGTACTTATTTATCTTATAATGGAATCTTATACTATTTGATTGCCTTCATCTGATTGCTATTCCCCTCTCCCCCTTTCTTTGGTAACCAGAAATCTCATCTCTTTTGAGTTTGTTGTTTGTTTATTCAAGTATAATTGACCCACAACACTATGTTAGTATCTGGTACACAACATAGTGATTTCACATTTCTATATATTACAAAATAATTCCTTTCAGTTAAGATCAGTTCAGTCGCTCAGTCGTGTCCGACTCTTTGCGACCCCATGAATCGCAGCACGCCAGGCCTCCCTGTCCATCACCAACTCCCAGAGTTCACTCAGACTCACGTCCATCAAGACAGTGATGCCATCCAGCCATCTCATCCTCTGTCATCCCCTTCTCCTCCTGCCCCCAATCCCTCCCAGCATCAGAGTCTTTTCCAATGAGTCAACTCTTCGCATGAGGTGGCCAAAGTACTGGAGTTTCAGCTTTATCATCATTCCTTCCAAAGAAATCCCAGGGCTGACCTCCTTCAGAATGAACTGGTTGGATCTCCATGCAGCCCAAGGGACTCTCAAGAGCCTTCTCCAACACCACAGTTCCAAAGCATCAATTCTTTGGTGTTCAGCCTTCTTCACAGCCCAACTCTCACATCCATACATGACTGCATGAAAAACCATAGCCTTGACTAGATGGACCTTTGTTGGCACAGTAATGTCTCTGATTTTCAATATGCTATCTAGGTTGGTCATAGCTTTTCTTCCAAGCAAGCATCTTTTCTTTTAGCAAGCATCTTTTAATTTCACAGCTGCAGTCACCATCTGCAGTGATTTTGTAGCCCCCCAAAATAACGTCTGTCACTGTTTCCACTGTTCCTCCATCTATTTCCCATGAATTGATGGGACCAGATGCCATCTTCGTTTTCTGAATGTTGAGCTTTAAGTCAACATTTTTTCTCTCTTTCACTTTCATCAAGAGGCTTTTCAGTTCCTCTTCACTTTCGGCCATAAGGGTGGTATCATCTGCATATGTGAGGTTATTGATATTTCTCCCAGCAATCTTGATTCCAGCTTGTGCTTCTTCCAGCCCAGCATTTCTCATGATATACTCTGCATAGAAGTTAAATAAGCAGGGTGAGAATATACAGCCTTGACATGCTCCTTTTCCTGTTTGGAACCAGTCTGTTGTTCCATGTCCAGTTCTAACTGTTGCTTCCTGACCTGCATATAGGTATCTCAAGAGGCAGGTCAGGTGGTCTGGTATTCCCATATCTTTCAGAATTTTCCACAGTTTATTGTGATCCACACAGTTAAAAGCTGAACTGAACTGATGCAAGCCAATCTATAGATTCAGAGCAATTTGTATCAAAATATTTACAGCACTTTTCACAGAACTAGAAAACAATAACCCTTAAACTTGTATGGAAACACAGAAACCCCTATTAAGACTGAAGGAAAAAGCTGGAGGTATCATGATCCCTGATTTCAAACTATAATACAAAACTACAGTAATCAAAAGAGTATGGTAGTGGTACAAAAACAGACACATAGTCAATGTTCACCTAGAATGCCTAGAAAAAAAACTCCACACATCTATGGTCAATTGATCCAAGACAATGAAGGCAAGGGTATACAATGGCGGAAAGATAGCCTCCTTAATAAATGGTATTGGGAAAATTAGATAGCCCCACACAAAAGAATCAAACTAAAGTTCTCTCTCACATCAAAGATAAAAATAACTTCAAAATGCTTGACGAATGTAAGACCTTAAGTCATAAAATTTCAAGAAGGAAACATAGAGAGTACTTTTTTTTAAACATTGGTTTTAGTAATTTTTTTTTTTTTTTGGTTATGTCTCCTCAGCCAAGATAAACAAAAGTAAAAATAAAAAATGGTACTACATCAAACTAAAAAACTTCTTCACAGTGAAGAAAACTATCATTAAACAAAAAGGCCAGCTACTGAATATGAGACATATTTGCAAATGATATATCTCATAAGGGGTTATATCCAAAATATACAAAGAACTCATACAATTCAACATCAGAGAAACAAATAATGTGATTAAAAATAGGCAGAAGACCTGAATAGGTATCTTTCCAAAGAAGACATACAGGTGGCTAATAGACGGATGAAAAAATGCTAAATATTGCTACTCAACAGGGAAATGCAAACCAAAACAATAATGAGATATCACCTCACACTTACCAGAAAGAAAAAAAAAATAACAAGTGTTGGTGACAACATGGAGAAAAGGAGCCCTTCATGCGCTGTTAGTGGGAAGGTAAACTGGTACAGCCACTAGGGAAAACAGTATGGATATTCCTCAAAAAATTAAAAATAGAACCACCATCTGATTAAGTAATTCCATTCCTGAATATTTATCTGATTAAAATAAAAACACAAATTAGAAAAGATACATGCACTCAATATGCTCATTGCAGCATTATTTACAATAGCCAATATATGGAAGCAACCCAAGTAACCATCACTTGTTGAGTGGACAAAGATTTGTCATATATATACACAATGGTATATTACTCATCCATAAAAAATAATGATAATAATAATGAAATCTTGCCATTTCAACCTTGCAACAACATAGAAAGGACCTAGAGAGTTTTATACTAAGTGAGATAAAGTTAGAGAAAGACAAATGCTGAATGATTTCACTTATGTGGAATTTTAAAAACAAAACAAATAAACATACATAAGAAAACAAAATCAAAGTCATAGCACAAAGACCAAACATGTGGTTGCCACAGGGGAGGTGGGTCAGGGGAAGGAGAGAAATATGTGAGGGGAATTAGAGGTAAAATCTTCCAGTTGCAAAAATTGTGAGTCACATGTGTGGGTAATATAGTCAGTAATTATGTCTTATCTTTGTATGGTGACAGATAGTAACTAGATTTTTTGTGGTGATCATTTTGAAATGCATAGAAATATCAAATTACCATGTTTTCTAACTGAAACTAACATAGTGTTTTAGGTCAATTACACTTAGAACAAATAAATCAGCAAACAAAAAAATATCAGAAAAAGCAAGAAAAGATTTGTGAATACCAGAGGCAGGTGTGGAGGAGTAGGGGGAATTAGATGAAGGTACAAACTTCCCATTGTAAGATATGTAAAAGTACTAGGGATAAAATGTACAACATGATAAAGACAATTAATGTTTAAATATATGTGGAAATTAAGAGTAAACCCTAAGAGTTCTCATCACAAGGGAGAAAAAAGTGGATTAAGCAGGTATAGGAGTATAAGTGGCCCACTTAATTTGGTGGGATTGATCGACCAATTTTAAAATATTCCAGCAAAATTTAGAAATGCTCAGACAGAGTAGTGATAAGGAAAAATTTGGACTAGAGCAATCTTAGTGGTGAATGAGTATATTGTGTTTTTGAGAAACCTATTATTTATGGTATTTGTTCATTTAATTATTTTTTAAAATATGACACTTTCAGTCAGTTTCAAGATGAAAATGTTTTGTTGTACATTCTATTCTCTTCTTGGAAGTCACCCTAAAAGCAACAAGAAACAGGAGAAAGATACATGCAAACTCTGATTTTTTTTTTGAACCTTAGTCAGAGAAAACCTTGAAAAAAAAAAAATGACTGGAATGTGTTCCAAACAATGAAATCAAGCATGATTGTAGAAGAAAGTAAAAGAAGAAATATAGAACCACAAATCTTATAAAGTCAGAAATTTTCAATTTCCTAATATAAGGTGGGTATTTTCAAGTGTGAAATGAGAGCTCCACAATTTCAACAGCAAGAAAATTATGCATACACCAGTATTGTGAGTTTCTCTAGATCTGGTTTGCTTCCACAATATCGAAGAGGTAATAGTAGAACAAAGAAGCACACAGACAATTTAAATTTCCAGGAAGCAACCTATATTTGTGGCATTCTCATTGGTATTGGTATTCATATGCCAAGATGTATTGCTTACGTCTATTTCTTTGGGCCAGGAAAAACAATAAAAGTTAACAGAACACTGACAAAATCCTCAGGCACAAATAAATAACTCTTACCTTGGAGTAGAGCCCTCTCCCCTTTAAGACAATTTCCAGGAAATAACTTGTCTAAAAAACAAACACATGTACCCCAACGTTCATCGCAGCACTGTTTATAATAGCCAGGACATGGAAACAACCTAGATGTCCATCAGCAGATGAATGGATAAGAAAGCTGTGGTACATATACACAATGGAGTATTACTCAGCCGTTAAAAAGAATACATTTGAATCAGTTCTGAGGAGATGGATGAAACTGGAGCCGATTATACAGAGTGAAGTAAGCCAGAAAGAAAAACACCAATACAGTATACTAACACATATATATGGAATTTAGAAAGATGGCAATGATGACCCTGTATGCAAGACAGCAAAAAAGACACAGATGTGTATGGTGGACTTTTGGACTCAGAGGGAGAGGGAGAGGGTGGGATAATTTGGGAGAATGGCATTGAAACATGTATACTATCATGTAAGAATCGAATCGCCAGTCTATGTCTGATGCAGGATACAGCATGCTTGGGGCTGGTGCACGGGGATGACCCAGAGAGATGTTATGGGGAGGGATGTGGGAGGGGGGTTCATATTTGGGAACGCATGTACACCCGTGGTAGATTCATGTCAATGTATGGCAAAACCAATACAGTATTATAAAGTAAAATAAAGTAAAAATAAAAATTAAAAAAAAAAAAAAAACAAAAATAAACTTCATTCAAAAGAGTTTAAAAATTCACAACACACACGTAAGAAATATGAGAGACAGTGACAGGAAAGGTGCTTGGCAAGTTAAAAATTTTTTTTACCAGAATAATATTGCAACAAAACAGATGAGAACTATGACAAAATATTTCACCCCAAAAATTTAAAAAATCATCAAAGCTATATTCTCTCTAGAAGAGCATAAAGAAGAGATGCAAGAACTATTGTGATATAGAGAAAGATAAGTGATACTACGTTTTTCTGTAACGCTTCAGAAAAAAAAATCAGAGAAACACATGACAGAAATGAAAGTAAAATTAGAACTATCTGAAAGAAAAATAAAACTAGGTACTATAATCAACTCACTGAGTTACAAATATTGTAGGACAAAAAGAAGAATTTGGAAAGTGCTATTAAAATCAAATATCCTTTGGATCATAGAAAAAGCAAGAGAATTCCATGAAAACATCTGCTTCATTGACTACACTAAAGCCTTTGACTAAGTAGATCACAGCAAACTGGAAAATTCTTAAAAAGATGGGAATACCAGACCACCTTATTTGCCTCCTGAGAAACATGTATGCAAATCAAAAACCAACAGTTAGAACCGGACATGGAACAATAGAGTTGTTCAAAATGGGGAAAGTACATCAAGGCTCTATATTATCACCCTATTTACTTAACTTTCATGCATAGTACATCATGCAAAATGCCAGGCTGGATGAATCACAAGCTGGAATCAAGACTGCCAGGAGAAATGTTAAGAACCTCAGATATGCAGACTGTTGTTGTTGTTCAACTACCCTATGTCCAAGGGCAACAAAACAGTAGGGGAGGTGCAATCTCACTTAAAAATCAAACCTCATACCCACTAGAGACTTTTGGAGGGCACAAACAATAACTTGTGTTCACCAGGACCCAGGGAAAGGAGCAGTAACCCCCACAAGAGACTGAGCCAGATCTGCCTTTGAGTGTTTGAGGGGCTTCCCTGGTGGCTCAGAAGGTAAAGCGTCTTCTGCATGCAATGCAGGAGACCTGGGTTTGATCCCTGGGTCAGGAAGATCCCCTGGAGAAGGAAATGGCAACCTACTCCAGTACTCTTGCATGGAAAATTCCATGGATGGAGGAGCCTGATAGGCTACAGTCCATGGGGTCGCAAAGAGTCAGACACAACTGAGTGACTTCAATTCTTTCTTTCTTTTGAGGAGGCATGGGTCAACAGTGGCCTGTCACAAGGACAGGGCAGCAGCAGTCCTGGGAGACACAGAGTGTTGCATAAGCCCTCTTGGAAGAAGTCGCCATTAGCCCCACTATAGAGCCACCTAGCAGGTGACTTACAAACTGGAGAACAATTATACCAAAGAAGTTCTCACAGTGTTGCAAAAGTTCTAGGCCCCACAACAGATATGCAGATGTTACCACACTAATGGCAGAAAGCTAAGAGGAACTAAAGAGTCTTTTGATGAAAGTGAAAGAGGAGAATAAAAAAGCTGGCCTAAAACTCAGTATTCAAAAAACTAAGATCATGGCATCCAGTCCCACTACTTCATGGCAAATAAATGGGGAAACAATGCAAACAGTGAGAGACTTTATTTTCTCAGGCTGCAAAATCACTATGGACAGTGACTGCAGCCATGAAATTACAAGACACTTGCTCCTTGCAAGAAAAGCTATGACAAACCTAGACAGCGTATTAAAAAGCAGAGACATTATTTTTCCAACAAAGGTCCATATAGTCAAAGTTATGGTTTTTTCAGTAGTCGTATACAGATGTGAAGGCTGGACCATAAGGAAGGCTGAGTGTCAAAAATTAGATGCTTTTGAACTGTAGTGCTGGAGAAGATTCCTGTGAGTCCCTTGGACAGCAAGGGGATCAAACCAGTCAATCATAAAGGAAATCAATCCTGGATATTCATTGGAAGGACTGATGCTGGAGCTGAAGCTCCAATACTTTTGCTACCTGATGTGAAGAGCTGACTCACTGGAAAAGACCCTGATGCTGGGAAAGATTGAAGGCAGGAGGAGAAGGGGACAACAGAAGATGAGATGGTTGGATGGTATCACTGACTCAATGGACATGAGTTTGAGCAAACTCTGAGAGATAGTGTGGAGGATGGAGGAGCCTGCAAAAGTAAACCAAATTTTATAATTGGTAGCAGTCCATGTCAGGCCAAGTGGACAAAGAATAAATATAGAAAACCTAAATAGCACAACTGGTAAGATAGATTTTTTTTGGTATGTATCATATTCAATACCATGAAATACAAAATGAGAACTTCCCTGGTAGTCCAGTGGTTAAGACTCTGCCTTCCAATGTATGGAGCAAGTGTCTGATCCCTGGTGAGGGAACAAAGGTCCCACATGCCTTGGCGTGAAGCCAAAAAAATAAAAGTAATAAAATACAGAATGTATTTTGTATTAAAGGACCTCTGAAATATCTTCAAAAAACTGAATACTTTGCTAGAAGTGAAACATCATTTTTCAAAGTATAAGAAATGAAAAACAATGTGAATATTCATTAATTACAATTCAATAAATTGGAAGGTAATGACAAAACTAGGAAACAAAAATCCTTCTTTAGACACTTTCTCTTAAACAATTCAAAGAGAAATTGAAATCTTATGTTAGGATATATAACACACGATGATAAGAGAAATACTAGATATCAGAACCTATGTGATGTGTGTAGAGCACTGCCCAATTAAATTCCAGTCTTAAATACTTATACTAATAAAAAACTAAAAATATATAAATCATCAAACCAAAAATGTTAAGGAAAAAAAGACAAATAGAAGGTAAGTCAGAAGAATTAAAAGGCCTTAAGAATTAATGGATTTAAGAAAAAAAATGTTGGTTCTTTGAATAACAATAAAATTGAGAAGCAGGTAGCTAATCAACATAAAACATTGGGGTATTTTTAAAAAATGAATAATGATGAAATAAGCACAGATAAGGAATAATGAGACTACCTGTTCAACTGTGTGCAAATAAATTCAAAGATCACAATGAATAGATAATCCTTGCAAAAAAATACACCAAAACTCACTCACAAAGACATTAAAAAATCTATCACAAAACATGCATTGCATGTGTGTGCTTCAGTCGTGTGACCCAATGGACTGTAGCCCACCAGGCTCCTCTGTCCATGGGGATTTTTTCAGGCAAGAATACTGGAGTGGGTTGCCATGCCCACCTCCAGGGGATTTTCCTGACCCAGGAATGGAACCTGCATCTTTTACCTCTCCTGCATTGGCAGGAGGGTTCTTTACCACTAGCACCACCTAGGAAGCCCAAAACATACATTCAGTTCAGTTCAGTTCAGTTGATCAGTCGTGTCCAACTCTGCAACCCCATGGATCACCGCACACCAAGCTTCCCTGTCCATCACCAACTCCTGGAGTTCACTCAAACTCACGTTAGGGTTCAATAATTCCACAACATTTCTACTTCTTGGAATTCATCTGCAGAAAAATTATATAGGAGAAATAAATGTGTGCACAAATTAGTTTATCAAAGAATTGTTTGTAAAACCAAATAATTTGAACAATAAAGGAAAAGGAGCAACAATAAAACTTCTTTATCAAGAGAGGAGCTGAAAATTAAGGGTTGATGGAAATAGTTGGGCTCTAAATCCTAGTCTTTACCTCCTGCAATCTACCCAAAACAAAACTGGAAGATCCTGGTATTTTTCTATTATACTTAGTCACCTTGTCATTTAGTTTCAAAGTGAAATGAGAAGGTTAATATGGTGGAGGAAAAATGGAATATATTTCAAAAATTCAAATAAAACCTTTTAAAATGAAAGTTATTAGGAATAAAACCAAATTTCAAATTTTACACAAATTTTCAAGTTTTAACTCACAAAACACACATGGATTTTTGAAGACAAAAAAAAAAAAAAAAAAAAACCCTTCCTATGGACACCAATATGCAGCACATACCAAGGAGTAATTGAATCTTAATTCAGGTTTAATAACTCTTTCCAGTTTGGAAACTTTCAGCTACAGTTTCTGTGTGCTGTGGAAATGAAAGAATTCTAACAGACCTTTTCCACCTCTATTATAGTCAGCATTTAGGAAGCAAGAGAGAACTTTTATGAAGTAGAACAAAGTTTAGTAAATCCCAACTTTCCTTGATATTTTATTAAAACATCATTGAGAAAAGTCAGTCTTCAAATCTAATTTTTTTTTTTTTTAGGAAGGTAATGCAATTTGTACTCTAAGTTGCTCTGTCCAGTGGTATATAATTTGCGCTTCATTGAACCATTGGGAAGATAATCCTTGCAAGTATCTAATGTTTATAAGGTCCGTTTTCTTTCTGTTTTTTTCCCCCTATGTCCAGCATTGTAAATAGCTAGCTCTGTAACATTGGATGACTCATAATATTTCGATGTCCAAGTCTGAATCTTTCCAAATTGGGTTGATAAAATCAATGACTTAAAGCCATCTCTTTGTAATCTTCTTAACACAATAATTTTAAGAAATGGATAGTCTTAGATTCTGAAACAACCTCTTAGATTCTAGCAATACAAGTTAAAGTGACTTAACCTGCTGAAGAAAAAGTAAAAATGCATTAACAGTTCTAGCCTATCAAGAATCATTTGAGTTACATCCAAGCACAGGAGCTGTTTTAATTGTATCATATACAATGATTGGCTTGTTATGATGGTCATGTTTATCACATGATCCATTTATAATTAGTGTTAATTGCCTAATGAGTGATTACAAACAAATTATTTTCAGTATTTATTTATTTGACTGTGCCAGGTCTTAGTTGCAACATGTGGAATCTTAGCTGAGGCATGTGAAATCTAGTTCCTTGACCAGGGATTGAACCTAGTCCCTCTGCATTGGGAATGCAGAGTCTTAGCCACTGGACCACCAGGGCAATCCCAGGGGCCAATTCTTTTAGATTAGTCAAAGTATTCACTATGTATTGCCTTTGAATTATTTTTCCCTGCTTTTCGCATTTCTTTTATCTTTACTAATCATTCTGTTTAGGAATCAAAACCAAGATTCTCACCCAGAATAAGCACTTTATAAAAAACTCCTTGTATTCCTCAGTATCTTTCATGTACTCTAGAAGCTATCACACTTGATAGTCTTTGGGAAATTTTTCATCTTTAATCTTCAGTCTTGAAACCTGCCATGCTTTTTTTGTTTTGTTTTGTTTTGTTTTAACAGATTTAATGAGGTGTAATTGATATATAGGGCCTTCCCTAGTAGCTCAGATGGTAAAGCAACTTCCTGCAATGCAGGAGACTTGGGTTTGATACCTGGGTCAGGAAGATCCCTTTGAGAAGGAAATGGCAACCCACTCCATTATTCTTGCCTGGAGAATTCCACAGACAAAGGAGCCTGGCAGGCTACAATCCATGGGGTCCCAAAGAGTCGGACACGACTGAGCAACTAACACGCACACACTGAAATGAATATTGGGTGTATGTGTCTTTGCAGAATTGATATATAGTAAGCTGTATGTGAGATTCTGTGGTGGCACTAGTGGTAAAGAACCTGTCTGCCAATACAGGGGACATAAGAGACTCGGGTTTGATCCCTGGGTCAGGAAGATCCCCTGGAGAAGGGAACGGCAACCCGCTCCAGTGTTCTTGCCCAGAGAATCCCATGGATAGAGGAGCCTAGAATGCTACAGTTTATAGGATTGCAAAGAGTTGGACACAACTGAAGCAACTTAGCATGCAGGCACAAAACTTGTATATATTCAAAGTGTACAATCTGATACATTTTGACAAATCTATACACCCATGAAACAGTGACCACAATCAAGATAATGAACATATCATCCAGAACTCCCCAAAGTCTCCTCCTGGTCTTTTGCCTCTCCTTATACCCTTGCCTCCCCAAGCAACCACTGATTTGCTTTGTGACACTAGAAGTTAATTTGTATTTACTCTAACTTTATATAAATGTAATCATAAGTATGTATTCTTTTCTTGTCTGACTTCTTTCATTAAGCACAATTATTTGAGATACATCTATGTTGTTGGGTAATCAGTATATAATTCCTTTTTACAGTACTACATTGCAAGTAGTATTACATTACATGAAAATACCACAATTTGTTTATTCATTCACCTGTGGGCAAATATTGGGTTGCTTCTATGTTTTTGGCTATTCCATATAAAGCTGCTATGAACAGTCATGTACAAGTCTTTGTATGGGGATAAGCTTTCATTTTTCTTGTGTTCTGTCTAGGAATGGAATGTTGAATCATATAGTAGGTATATATCTTTAACTTATTTTTAATTGAGGTATAATTGACATAATATTAAAGTAGTTTCAGGTTTACAACATGTTTCAATATTTGTATATATTGTAAAATGATCATCGTAATAAGGTTAGTTAACATCCATCACAATACAGTTACAAATTGTTTTTCCTTGTGATAAGAACTTTTAGGATCTACTGTCTTAGCAACATTCAAATATGCAATAGAATGTTAGTAACTATAGTTGCCATGCTGTACATTACATCACCATGATGTTTATTTTATAACTGGAAGTTTCCGTCTTTTGAATCATTTCATCTATTTTGCCTCCATCCCTACCTCCTGCCTCTGATAAACACCAATATGTTCCTGGTATCTGACAGCTGTTTTTTAAAATTATTTTTATTGAAGTAAATTATACATAGCATTTATCATTTTAGTATTTTTAACTGTACAGTTCTGTGGCTTTAAATACATTCACACTGGTTTTCAATCATAACCACCATCCATCTTCAGAACTTTTCATCTTACAAAACTGAAACTCTGCAGTCATTAAAACCTAACTTCCCATTCCCTTCTCTTCTAGACTCCAGCAGTCACCATTCTGCTTTCTATTTCTTTGAATTTGACTACTCTATGTATGCCATGTAAGGAGAACCAAATATTAGTTGGATTTTTGAGACTTGCTTTATCTCACTAGGCAAAATATCTTCAAGGTTCATCTATCTTACAGCATGTGTTAGAATCCTCTTTCTTTTTTAAAATGATAGTAATATTCTATTGTACATATATGCTACTTAATTTTTATCCATTCATCCATTGATGAACATTTTGGAAGCTTCCACATTTTGGCTGTTATGAATAATGGTACAATGAAAATGAGTGTACAAATATTTGTTTGAGTCCCTGATATCACGTCTTTGGGGTATATGCCCAGAACTGAAATTTCCCCATCATATAGTAATCCAAAATTTAATTTTTTAGGAATTGCTACTATATTTTTTACAGTGGCAGCCCCATTTTATATTCCCACCAGAAATACATGAGGTTTGCAATTTCTCCACATCCTCAACCTTTTTAAAAATAATAACCTAATAGGTGTGAATAACCTTACCGACTACTGATTAAATGAAATGAATGAAAATTAAATGATGTTCAGTGTTGTTTAAGAGCCTTTAAACCCTTTTTCAAAAAAACTGCTATGTAAAACAACATGGTCATTCTGTTGGAAGTAAAGCTGGGAGCATCAGAACTCTGCCAGTTTTCCAGGCTCTCAGCCTTGTTCCTCTCCCTGTATTATCCGAAAGGGACACCTGAAAGCAGTCCACAATATCAAATAGATTGAAATATCACCACATAAGTGTTCAGAGTTGCAACTTCTGCTTTGGTAAGTAATGTAGCCACCATTTCATTCAGTGAAGTTAGTTTCAAAAATTAAGGCAAAGAATTCACAGCAATCAGGAGACAAGGATCAAGACCATCCCCATGGAAAAGAAATGCAAAAAAGCAAAATGGCTGTCTGGGGAGGCCTTACAAATAGCTGTGAAAAGAAGATAGGCGAAAAGCAAAGGAGAAAAGGAAAGATATAAGCATCTGAATGCAGAGTTCCATAGAGTAGCAAGAAGAGATAAGAAAGCCTTCTTCAGTGATCAATGCAAAGAAATAGAGGGAAACAAAAGAATGGGAAAGACTAGAGATCTCTTTAAGAAAATTAGAGATACAAGAGAACATATCATGCAAAGATGGGCTCGATAAAAAACAGAAATGGTATGGACCTAATAGAAGCAGAAGATATTAAGAAGAGATGGCAAGAATACAGGGAAGAACTGTACCAAAAAGATCTTCATAACCCAGATAATCATGATGATGTGATCACTAATCTAGAACCAGACATCTTGGAATATGAAGTCAACTGGGCCTTAGAAAGCATCACTACGAACAAAGCTAGTGGAGGTGATGGAATTCCAGTTGGGCTGTTTCAAATCCTGAAAGATGATGCTGTGAAAGTGCTGCACTCAATATGACAACAAATTTGGAAAACTTAGCAGTGGTCACAGGACTGGAAAAGGTCAGTTTTCATTCCAATTCTAAAGAAAGGCAATGCTAAAGAATGCTCAAACTACCACACAATTGCACGCATCTCGCATGCTAGCAAAGTAGTGCTCAAAATTCTCCAAGCCAGGCTTCAGCAATACGTGAACCGTGAACTCCCTGATGTTCAAGCTAGTTTTAGAAAAGGCAGAGGAACCAGAGATCAAATAGCCAACATCCACTGGATCATGGAAAAATCAAGAGAGTTCCAGAAAAACATCTATTTCTTTTTTATTGACTATGCCAAAGCCTTTGACTGTGTGGATCACAATAAACTGTGGAAAATTCTGAAAGAGATGGGAATACCAGACCACCTAACTTGCCTCTTGAGAAATCTGTATGCAGGTCAGGAAGCAACAGTTAGAACTGGACATGGAACAACAGACTGGTTCCAAATAGGAAAAGGAGTACATCAAGGCTGTATATTGTCACCCTGCTTATTTAACTTATATGTAGAGTACATCATGAGAAACACTGGACTGGAAGAAGCACAAACTGGAATCAAGATTGCCAGGAGAAATATCAATAACCACAGATATGCGGATGACACCACCCTTATGGCAGAAAGTGAAAAGGAGCTAAAAAGCCTCTGGATGAAAGTGAAAGAGGAGAGCAAAAAGTTGGCTTAAAGCTCAACATTCAGAAAATGAAGATCATGGCATCTGGTCCCCTCACTTCATGGGAAATAGATGGGGAAACAGTGGAAACTGTGTCAGACTTTATTTTTTTTTTTTGGTCTCCAAAATCACTGCAGATGGTGATTGCAGCCATGAAATTAAAAGACGCTTACTCCTTGGAAGAAAAGTGATGACCAACCTAGATAGTATATTCAAAAGCAGAGACATTACTTTGCAAACTAAGGTCCGTCTAGTCAAGGTTATGGTTTTTCCTGTGGTCACATATGGATGTGAGAGTTGGACTGTGAAGAAGGCTGAGTGCCGAAGAATTGATGTTTTTTAACTGTGGTGTTGGAGGAGACTCTTGAGAGTCCCTTGGACTGCAAGGAGATCCAACCAGTCCATTCTGAAGGAGATAAACCCTGGGATTTCTTTGGAAGGAATGATGTTAAAGCTGAAACTCCAGTACTTTGGCCACCTCATGTGAAGAGTTGACTCATTGGAAAAGACTCTGATGCTGGGAGGGATTGGGGGCAGGAGGAGAAGGGGACGACCGAGGATGAGATGGCTAGATGGCATCACTGACTTGATGGACATGAGTCTGAGTGAATTCCGGGAGATGCTGATAAACAGGGAGGCCTGGCGTGCTGCAATTCATAGGGTCGCAAAGAGTCGGACATGACTGAGTGACTGAACTGAACTGAACAGAGAAGAATAATAAGTAAAAGGAATCCAGATTGGAAAAGAAGTAAAACTCTTACTATTTGCACGTGACATGGTTTTCTACATAGGAAACCCTAAAGATACCACCAGAAAATTACTGAGCTAATCAATGAATATAATAAAGTTGCAGGAAATAAACTTAATACACAGAAATCCCTTGTATTCTTAAACATGAACAGTGAGAAAACAGAAAGAGAAATTAAAGAAGCAATTCCTTTCACCATTGTTTCAAGAAGAATAAAATATTAACAATAAATCTACCTAAAGGAACAAAAGATCTACATATAGAAAACTATAAAACACTGATGAAAGGAATAAAAGATGACACAGATAAATAGAGAAATATATCATGTTCATAGATTGGAAGAATCAATATAGTGAAAATAAGTATACTACCCAAAGCAATCTATAGATTCAATTCAATCCCTATCAAGCCACCAACAGTATTTTTCAGAGAACAAGAACACATTATTTCACACTTTGTATGGAAATAGCATCGAATAGCCAAAGAAATCTTGAGAAAGAAGAATGGAACGAGAGGAATCAACCTGCCTGACTTCAGACTATACTACAAACCTACAGTTATCAAGACAGTATGGTACTGGCACAAAGACAGAAATATAGATCAATGGAAAAAAATTGAAAGCCCAGAGATAAATCAACACACCTATGGACACCTTATCTTTGACAAAGGAGGCAAGAGTATACAATGGAGAAAAGACAATCTCTTTAACAACTAGCGCTGGGAAAACTGGTCAACCATCTAGAAAAAAATGAAACTAGAACACTTTCTAACATCATTCACAAAAATAAACACAATGGTTTACAGATCTAAATGGAAAACCAGAAACTATAAAACTCCTAGAGGAAAACAGGCAAAACACTCTGACATAAATCAGAGCAGGATCCTCTATGACCCCCCTCCTAGAGTAATGGAAATCAAAACAAAAATAAAAAAAAATGGGGCCTAATTAAAATTAAAAGCTTTTGCACAACAAAGGAAACTATAAGCAAGGTGAAAATACAGCCTTCAGAATGGGAGAAAATAATAGAAAATGAAGCAACTGACTAAGAATTAATCTCAAAAATATACAAGTAGCTCAATTCCAGAAAAATAAATGACCCAATCCATAAATGGGCCAAAGAACTAAACAGACATTTCCCCAAAGAAGACATACAGGTGGCTACCAATAACATGAAAAGATGCTCCACATCTTTCATTATCAGAGAAATGCAAATCAAAATCACAATGAGGTACCATCTCATGCCAGTCAGAATTGCTGCTATCCAAAAGTCTACAAAAAATAAATGCTGGAGAAAGTGTGGAGAAAAGGGAACACTCTTAACTGTTGATGGGAATGCAAACTAGTACAGCCACTATGGAGAACAGTGTGGAGACTCCTTGAAAAACTGGAAATAGAATTGCCATATGACCCAGCAATCCCACTTCTGGGCATAAACACCGAGGAAACCAGAATTGAAAGAGACACATGTACCCCAATGTTCATTGCAGCACTGTTTACAGTAGCTAGGACATGGAAGCACCCTAGATGTCCATCAGCAGATGAATGGATAAGAATGGGATGGTAGATATACACAATGGAATATTACTCAGCTATTAAAAAGAATGCATTTGAATCAGTTCTAATGAGATGGATGAAACTGGAGCCTATTATACAGAGTGAAGTAAGTCAGAAAGAAAAACACCAATACAGTGTGTTAACACGTATATATGGAATTTAGAAAGATGGTAACAATGACCGTATATGTGAGACAGCAAAAGAGACACAGATATAAAGAAAAGACTTTTGGACTCTGTGGGAGAATGGGAGGGTGGAATTTGAGAGAATAGCATTGAAACAGGTATATTACTATATGTGAAATAGATCACTAATCCAAGTTTGATGCATGTAACAGGGCACTCAAAGCCAGTGCACTGGGACAACCCTGAGGGATGGGATGGGGAGGGAAGTGGGAGCGGGGTTCAGGATGAAGGATTCATGAACACCCATGGCTGATTCATGTCAATGTATGGCAAAAACCACTGCAACATTGTAAAGTAATTAGCCTCCAATTAAAATAAATTAATTAATTAAAAAAAGACAATTGATGGAAAATATTGATGTAAGAGGACAGCTCATAATAAATGTATTGGCACTGTATTAATATTAATTTTCACTGTAGGTATTACCTGGCTAAATAGCTAACCAGAAGGACTGCAGGAACAAGCCAATCAAGAAGGTGAATTGCTGGAAAAAAAATAAGGCAAAGAATTAAAAACTTAAAGACTTAAAGCTGTTAAATATCCTGTGTAATCTTTCAAGTGCCCTCACAGTTCCTTGGTATGTCAAAGTACTTGGCAAATCCATATTATCCCCTAATCCTTTCAAATTGACTTGAAATGCTGTGACATCATTTAAAAACTAATTTCAAGCTGATGAAGCTTTTACTGTTCTTGTATTTTAAATCTGAGTAGGCTGGAATCTAAATTGCTTGAACATCCAATCATCCTTACATGCATGATTTTCCAACAAATATACTCTATAGGAGCCACTATTTACTGGGTCCCCCATATTACATCATTTTCTTAGTGAAATCCAGATTCATGAATGCTTTCTTAATATGTATGCATAAAATTGTTTCAGAGTTAATCAAACAGTTAAAGATACAGCATAGTGTAATGGTTGACAACACGGGCTATGGAACCAGGCTGCTTGAATTAGATTCATGTTTCTAATTACTTTGCCATCTTAGGTGAATCAGGCAATTGATCTGGACCTCAGCTTTCTTTAGAATCTATTTCATAGAATTGCCGTGAAGACAGTCGTTTTGTTGCTCAGTCATGTTTGACTCTGCGACCCCATGGAGTGTAGCCCACCAGACTCGTCTGTCTATGGGATTTCCCAGGCAAAAATATTGGAATGGGTTGCCATTTTCCCCTCAAGGGGATCTTCCTAACCCAGAGATCAAACCCACAACTCCTGCTTGGAAGGCAGATTCTAAGCCACCAATCCACCAGGGAAATGATGAAGATTAACTATACTAATATTTATAAAGTCATTAGAACAATGCTTGGCATATGCAAACACCATAAGTAGAATTAGATAAAATTTCCTTCTTTTTGGACAAAATATATGTAACAGTTATGAAAGGTTGTTGCTGAACCACAAAAAGATGCTGGGATTCTTGGCCTTCAGAGGAGAAGAATTTAACCTGGGGCCAGAGACGAGGCTTGATCGCTCAGAGCTTTTGTATATTAAAGTTTTATTAAAGTATAAAAGAGATAGAGAAAGCTTCTGACATAGACATTAGAAGGGGCAGAAAGAGTGCCCCCTTGCTAGTGTTAGCAGTGGAGTTATATACTCTCCAATGAATAAGAAGAATGTCTGGAGGTTGTAAAGACCTCACAAGCCCTACTCCCATAATTTATATTTGAAGATAACAGGATTAGCCAGAAGTTTTAATCCAGAGACTGTCCTTAGGCAGGGTACATTATTACTATACAATCCTTGCGCTTCTGCGTGGTGTCTGTGACAGACTGCACAGAACTGCGGCCAAGAGGAGCTACCACTCACCCAAGGTCAGGGACGGCAACTGAGAGTGCCAGGCTGCAATGGTGCAGGAGCTGCCGAGAGGAGCAACCACATGCCCGAGGTCAGGGGCGCATGCCAAGAGGAGCAACCCCACATCCAAGAAGCAGTGGCTTCGTGGGTGCAGGAGGGCCGAGAGGACCTACTCCACATTCAAGATCAGGAGGGGAGGCCATGAGGAGATACCACTCCTCCAAGGTAAGGAGCAGTGGCTGTGCATTGCTGGAGCAGCTGTGAAGAGATACCCATGTGCAAGGTAAGAGAAACCCAAGTAAGACGGTAGGTTTTGCAAGAGGGCATCAGAGGACAGACATACTAAAACCATAATCACAGAAAACTAGTCAATCTAATCACATGGACCACAGCCTTGTCTAACTCAATGAAACTAAGCCATGCTCCATGGGGGCCACCTAAGATGGATGGGTCATGGTGGAGGGGTTTGACAGAATGTGGTCCACTGGAGAAGGGAATGGCAAAACACTTCATTATTCTTGCCTTGAGAACCCCATGAACAGCATGAAAAGGCACAATGATAGGATACTGAAAGAGGAACTCCCCAGGTCAGTAGGTGCCCAAAATGCTACTGGAGATCAATGGAGAAATAACTCCAGAAAGAATGAAGGGATAGAACCAAAGCAAAAACAATATGCAACTGTGGATGTGATTGGTGATAGAAGCAAGATCCGATGCTGTAAAGAGCAATATTACATAGGAACCTGGAATATTAGGTCCATTAATCAAGGCAAATTGGAGTGGTCAAACAGGAGATGGCAGGAGTGAACGTGGATATTCCAGGAATGTAGAGACATTCTAGCAAACTAAAATGACTGGATGGGTGAATTTAATTCAGATGACCATTATATCTACTACTATGGGCAGGAATCCCTTAGAAGAAATGGAGTAGCCATCATAGTCAACAAAAGATTCCAAAATACAGTACTTGGATGCAATCTCAAAAATGACAGATTGATCTCTGTTCATTTCCAAGGCAAACCATTCAATACTACGGTAATTCAAGCATATGCCCCAACCAGTAACGCTGAAGAAGCTGAAATTGAATGGTTCTATGAAGATCTACAAGACCTTTAAGAACTAACACACAAAAAGATGTCCTTTCCATTATAGGGGACTGGAATGAAAAAGTAGGAAGTCAAGAAACACCTAGAGTAACAGGCAAATTTGGCCTTGGAGTATGGAATGAAGCAGGGCAAAGACAAATAGAGTTTTGCCAAGAGAACACACTGGTCATAGCAAACACCTTCTTCCAACAACGCAAGAGAAGAATCTTCACATGGACATCACCAGGTAGTCAGCACTGAAATCAGATTGATCATATTCTTTGCAGCCAAAGATGGAGATCCATACAGTCAGCAAAAACAAGAACAGGAGCTGACAGTGGCTCGGATTATGAACTCCTTATTCGCAAATTCAGACTTAAATTGAAGAAAGTAGGGAAAACCACTAGACCATTCAGGTATGACCTAAATCAAATCCCTAAGGATTATACAGTGGAAGTGAGAAATTGATTTAAGGGTCTAGATCTGATAGAGAGTGCCTGATAAACTATGGACTGAAGTTAGTGACATTGTACAGAAGACATTGATAAAGACCATCCCCATGGAAAAGAAATGCAAAAAAGCAAAATGGCTGTTTGAGGAGGCCTTACAAATAGCTGTGAAAAGAAAAGAAGCAAAAAAAAAGGAGAAAAGAAAAAATATCATCATTTAAATGCAGAGTTGCAAAGAATAGCAAGGAGAGATAAGAAAGCCTTCCTCAGCAATCATTGCAAAGAAATAGAGGAAAACAACAGAATGGGAAAGACTAGAGATCTCTTCAAGAAAATTAGAGATACCAAGGGAACATTTCATGCAAAGATAGGCTCGATAAAGGACAGAAATGGTATGGACCTAACAAAAGCAGAAGATATTAAGAATACACAGAAGAACTGTACAAAAAAGGGATTCATGACCCAGATAATCACGATGGTGTGATCACTCACCTAGAGCCAGACATCCTGGAATGTGAAGTCAAGTGGGCCTTAGAAAGCATCACTACAAACAAAGCTAGTGGAGGTGATGGAATCCCAGTTGAGCTACTTCAAATCCTGGAAGATGATGCTGTTAAAGTGCTGCACTCAATATAACAACAAACTTGGAAAACTCAGCAGTGGCCACAAGACTGGAAAAGGTCAGTGTTCATTCCAATCCCAAAGAAAGGCAATGCAAAAGAATGCTCAAACTACTGCACAATTGCACTAATCCCACACGCTAGTAAAGTAATGCTCAAAATTCTCCAAGCCAGGCTTTAGCAGTATGTGAACCATGAACTTCCAGATGTTCAATCTGGTTATAGAAAAGGTAGAGGAACCAGAGATCAAATTGTCAGCATCTGCTGGATCATAGAAAAAGCAAGATAGTTCCAGATAAACATCTATTTCTGCTTTCTTGACTATACCAAAGCCTTTGACTGTGTGGATCACAATAAACTGTGGAAAATTCTGAAAGAGGTGGGAATACCAGGCCACCTGACCTGCCTCTTGAGAAACCTATTTGAAGGTTACGAAGCAACAGTTAGAACTGGGCATGGAACAACAGACTGGTTTCAAATAGGAAAAGGAGTACGTCAAGGTTGTATATTGTCTCCCTGCTTATTCAACTTTTATACAGAGTACATCATGAACAACGCTGGGCTGGAAGAAGCACAAACTGGAATCAAGATTGCTGGGAGAAATATCAATAACCTCAGATATGCAGATGACACCACCCTTATGGCAGAAAGTGAAGAAGAACTAAAAAGCCTCTTGATGAAAGTGAAAGAGGACAGTGGAAAAGTTGGCTTGAAGCTCAACATTCAGAAAACTAAGACCATGGCATCTGGTTCCATCACTTCATGGGAAAAAGATGAATAAACAGCAGAAACAGTGTCAGAGTTTATTTTTTCTGCTCCAGAATCACTGCAGATGGTGACTGCAGCCATGAAATTAAAAGACGCTTACTCCTTGGAAGGAAAGTTATGACCAACATAGACAGCATATTCAAAAGCAGAAACATTACTTTGTCAACAAAGGTCCGTCTACTCAGTGGTATGGTTTTTCCTGTGGTCATGTATGGATGTGAGAGTTGGACTGTGAAGAAGGCTGAGCGCCAAAGAATTGATGCTTTTGAACTGTGGTGTTGGAGAAGACTCTTGAGAGTCCCTTGGACTGCAAGGAGATCCACCCAGTCCATTCTAAAGGAGATCAGTTCTTGGTGTTCATTGGAAGGACAGATGGTAAAGCTGAAACTCCAATACTTTGGCCACCTCATGTGAAGAGTTGACTCATTGGAAAAGACCCTGATGCTGGGAGGGATTGGGGGCAGGAAGAGAAGGGGAAGACAGAGGATGAGATGGCTGGATGACATCACCAACTTGATGGACATGAGTTTGAGTAAACTCCGAGGCTTGATGATGGACAGTAAGGCCTTATACAGTAGAAGGAAAGAAATCTTTAAAATTAGGGCAGAAATAAATGCAAAAGAAACAAATGTGACCATAGCAAAAATCATCAAGGCCAAAAGCTGATTCTTTGAAAGGATAAATAAAATTGACATACCATTTTCCAGACTCGTCAAGAAAGAAAGAGAGAAAAATCAAATTGATAAAATTAAAAACGAAAATGGATAGATTACAACAGACAACACAGAAATACAAAGGATCATATGAGACTACTACCAGCCATTATATGCCAATAAAATGGACAACTTGGAAGAAATGGACAAATTCTTAGAAAAGTACAACTTTCCAAAACTGAACCAGGAAGAAATAGAAAATCTTAACAGACCCATCATAAGCACGGAAATTGAAACTGTAATCAGAAATTTCCCAGCAAACAAAAGCCCAGGTCCAGACGGCTTCACAGGAAAATTCTACTAAAAATTTAGAGAAGAGCTAACACCTATCTTACACAAACTCTTCCAGAAAATTTCAGAGGAAGGTAAACTTCCAAACTCATTCTATGAGGCCACCATCACCATAATACCAAAACCTGACAAAGATGACACACAAAAAGAAAATTACTGGCCAATATCACTGATGAACATAGATGCAAAAATCCTTAACAAAATTTCAGCAATCAGAATCCAACAACACATTAAAAAGATCCTACACCATGACCAAGTGGGCTTTATCCCAGGGATGCAAGGATTCATCAATATCCACAAATCAATCAATGTAATACACCACATTATCAAATTGAAAAATAAAAGCCATATGATTATCTCAATAGATGCAGAGAAAGCCTTTGACAAAACTCAACACCCATTTATGAGAAAAACTCTCCAGAAAGCGTGAATGGAAGGAACATTCCTCAACATAATAAAAGCTATATATGACAAACCCACAGCAAACATTATCCCCAGTGGTGAAAAGACAAGGGTGCCCACTATAACCACGATTATGCAACATAGTTTTGGAAGTTTGGGCCACAGCAATCAGAGCAGAAAAAGAAATAAAAGGAATCCAAATTGGAAAAGAAGAAGTAAAACTCTGACTGTAGTTGACATGATCCTCTATATTGAAAACCCTAAAGACTCCATCAGAAAATTCCTAGACCTAATCAATTAATATAGAAAAGTTGCAGGATACAAAATCAACACACAGAAATCCCTTGCATTTCTATACACTAATAATGAGAAAACAGATAGAGAAATTAAGGAAACAATTCCATTCACCATTGCAATGAAAAGAATAAAATAAAATACTTAGGAATATATATACCTAAGGGAACTAAAGCCCTATATATAGAAAACTATAAAACCCTGGTATTTCTGTCTTGTCTGTTGTGATCTCTCCATTTCTAATTTTGTTAATTTGATTCTTCTCCCTTTCTTTTTTGTTGAGTCTGGTTAATGGTTTGTCAATTTTATTTATCTTCTCAAAGAACCAGGTTTTGCCTTTGTTGATTTTTGATATGGTTTCTTTTGTTTCTTTTGCATTTATTTCTGCCCTACTTTGTAAGTTTTCTTCCATTCTACTAACCCTGGTGTTCTTCATTTCTTCCTTTTCTAGTTGCTTTTGGTGTAGAGTTAGGTTATTTAGTTGACTCTTTTTCTTACTTCTTGAGATAAGCCTGTATTGCTATGAACCTTCCCCTTAGCACTGCTTTTACACTGCCCCATAAGTTTTGGGTTTTTGTGTTTTCATTTTCATTCATTTCTAGGCATATTTTGATTTCTTTTTTGATTTCTTCTGTGATTTGTTGGTTATTCAGCAGCGTGTTGTTCAGCCTCCATATGTTGGAATTTTTCATAGTTTTTCTCCTGTAATTGAGATCTAATCTTACTGCATTGTAGTCAGAAAACAGGCTTGGAATGATTTCAATTTTACTGAATTTACCAAGGCTAGTTTTATGGCCCAGGATGTGATTTATCCTGGAGAAGATTCCATGTGCACTTGAGAAAAAGGTGAAATTCATTGTTTTGGGGTGAAATGTCCTATAGATATTAATTATATCTAACTGGTCTATTGTATCATTTAAAGTTTGTGTTCCCTTGTTAATTTTCTGTTTAGTTGATCTATCCATAGGTGTGAGTGGGGTATTAAAATCTCCCACTATTATTGTGTTATTGTAATTTTCCCTTTCATACTTGTTAGCATTTGTCTTACATATTGTGGTGCTCCTATGTTGGGTACATATATATTCATAATTGTTATGTCTTCTTCTTGGATTGATCCTTTGATCATTATGTAGTGTTCTTCTTTGTTTCTTTTCACAACCTTTGTTTTAAAGTCTATTTTATCTGGTATGAGTATTGCTAATCCCACTTTCTTTTGGTGTCTATTTGCGTGGAATATCTTTTTCCAACCCTTCACTTTCAGTCAGTATGTGTCCCTTGTTTTGAGGTGGGTCTCTTGTAGACAGCATTTTTAGGAGTCTTGTTTGTATCCATTCAGCCAGTCTTTGTCTTTTGGTTGGCACATTCAACCCATTTACATTAAAGGTAATTATTGATAAGTGTGATCCTGTTGCCATTTACTTTGTTACTTTGGGTTCGAGTTTGTACACCCTTTCTGTGTTTCCTGTCTAGAGAAGATCCTTTAGCATTTGTTGGAGAGCTCGTTTGGTGGTGCTGAATTCTCTCAGCTTTTGCTTATCTATAAAGCTTTTGATTTCTCTTTCATATTTGAATGAAATCCTTGCTGGGTACAGTAATTTGGGCTGTAGGTTTTCTCCTTTCATCACTTTAAGTATATCCTGCCATTCCCTCCTGGCCTGAAGAGTTTCTATTGAAAGAACAGCTGTTATCCTTATGGGAATTCCCTTGTGTGCTATTTATTGTTTTTCCTTGCTACTTTTAATGTTTGTTTTTTGTATTTGTACTTTGTTAATTTGATTAATATGTGTCTTGGGGTGTTTTACCTTGGGTTTACCCTGTTTGGGACTCTCTGGTTTTCTTAAACTTGAGTGACTATTTCCTTCCCTATTTTAGGGAAGTTTTCAACTATTATCTCCTCAAGTATTTTCTCATGGTCTTTCTTTTTGTCTTTTTCTTCTGGGACTCCTATCATTCAAATGTTGGGGCATTTCACCTGGTCCCAGAGGTCTCTGAGGTTGTCTTCATTTCTTTTAATTCTTTCTTTTTTTCCTCTCCGTTTCATTTATTTCCATCATTCTATCTTCTACCTCACTTGTCCTATCTTCTTTCTCCGTTATTCTACTCTTGGTTCCCTCCTGAGTGTTTTTGATCTCATTTATTGCAGTATTCATTATATATTGACTCTTTTTTATTTCTTCTAGGTCCTTGTTAAACCTTCTTGCATCTTCTCAGTCCTTGTCTTCTGGCTATTTATTTGTAACTGCATTTTGTTTTCAAGATTTTGGATCATTTTCACTATCATTATTCAGAATTCTTAATCAGTTAGATTTCCTATCTCTTCTTCTTTTTTTTTTTTTTTTTTGGCATTTATCCTGTTCCTTTATCTGCTGAGTATTTCTCTGCCTTTTTGTCTTGTTTATATTGATGTGTTCAGGTGGCCTTTCCGTATTCTGCCAGTTTGTGGTTCCTCTTTATTGTGGAGGTTCCTTGGTGTGGGTGGAGTTAGACGGGTGGCTTGTCAAGGTTTTCTGGTTAGGGAAGCTTGTATTGGTGTTCTGGTGGGTGGAGCTAGATTTCTTCTCTTTGGAGTGCAATGAACTGTCTAATAATGAGTTTTGAGATGTTAATGGTTTGGTGTGACTTTGGGCAGCCTGTATATTGAAGCTCAGGCCTATGTTCCCGTGTTGCTGGAGAATTTTCATGGTATGTCTTGCTCTGGAACTTGTTGGTCCTTGGGTGGTGCTTGGTTTCAGTGTAGGTATGGAGGTTTTTGATGAGCTCTTATTGGTTAATATTCCCTGAAGTCAGGAGTTCTCTGGTGTTCTCAGGATTTGGACTTCAGCTTCCTGCCTCTGGTTTTGAGTCTTAAAGTAGCCTCAAGACTTCTCCATCTATACAGCACTGATGATAAAATATCTAGGTTAATGATGAAAAGTTTCTCCACATTGAGGGACACCCAGAGAGGTACACAGAGTTACATGGAGAAGAGAAGAGGGAGGAGGGAGATAGACATGACCAGGAGGAGAAGAGGGACAATCAAAAGGGGAGAAAGCAAGCTAGACCAGTAATCACTTCCCTATGTGCTCTCCACAGTCTGGATCCCTCAGAGATGTTCATGGAGTTACACAGAGAAGAGAAGAGGGGGAAGGAGACAGAGGTGGCCTGGAGGATAAAATGGGAAATCAAAAGAAGCGAGACAGATCCAGCCATTAATCAGTTCCCTAAGTGTTCTCCAGAGCCTGGAACACACAAAGAGATTCACAGAGTTGGGTAGAGAAGAGAAGAGGGAGGGAGGAGATAGAGGCAACCTGGTGGAAAAAAAGGAGAGTCAAAAGGGGGAGAGAGCAATCAAACCAGTAATCTCGCTTCCAAGTAAAAATGGGTAGTGAGGATTGGGTTCTTAAAGGCACAAAAATGATAACAAACACCAAAAAGCAAAGATTAAAAATCTAGAGTCGACGTTACATTCTCAAAAATACAATATTAAAAGAAGTCACAAAAATTATAAAATATATGTATATGAAGTTTGCTTTGCTGGGAGAAATATCAATAACCTCAGATATGCAGATGACACCACCCTTATGGCAGAAAGTGAAGAGGAGCTAAAAAGCCTCTTGATGAAAGTAAAAGAAGAGAGCGAAAAAGTTGGCCTAAAGCTCAACATTCAGAAAACGAAGATCATGGCATCCGGTCCCATCACTTCATGGGAAATAGATGGCGAAACAGTGGAAACAGTGTCAGACTTTATTTTGGGCGGCTCCAAAATCACTGCAGATGGTGACTGCAGCCGTGAAATTAAAAGACGCTTACTCCTTGGAATAAAAGTTATGACCAACCTAGATAGTATATTCAAAAGCAGAGACATTACTTTGCCGACTAAGGTCCATCTAGTCAAGGCTATGGTTTTTCCTGTGGTCATGTATGGATGTGAGAGTTGGACTGTGAAGAAGGCTGAGCACCAAAGAATTGATGCTTTGGAACTGTGGTGTTGGAGAAGACTCTTGAGAGTTCCTTGGACTGCAAGGAGATCCAACCAGTCCATTCTGAAGGAGATCAGCCCTGAGATTTCTTTGGAAGGATTGATGCTAAAGCTGAAGCTCCAGTACTTTGGCCACCTCATGCGAAGAGTTGACTCATTGGAAAATACTCTGATGCTGGGAGGGATTGGGGGCAGGAGGAGAAGGGGACGACAGAGGATGAGATGGCTGGATGGCATCACAGACTCGATGGATGTGAGTCTGAGTGAACTCCATGAGTTGGTGATGGACAGGGAGGCCTGGCGTGCTACGATCCATGGGGTTGCAAAGAGTCGGACATGACTGAGTGGCTGAACTGAACTGAACTGAACTGAACTGAACTGAACTGAATAGGTTATGAAAATGAAAATTAAAGGAGTAATGGAAGACTTAATTTTTTTTTAATTTAAAAAAGAGAATAATAAAAATATGTCTAGGACTTTCTCTGGAGCTGTTGTGGACAGTGTGGGGTCAGTTCATTTTCTGATAGTTCCTTGATCTGACTTATACTTCTCAAGATCTATATAGTTCCTTGATCTGGCTTATACTTCTCAAGATCTATAGGCCCCTTCCTGTGTATTCAGTGCTGACTATAGGGTTTTAATCTATTGCACCTGTCATTTTCAAAGTGGTTCCCTCTGTTTATTTTAGCTTCTTCTGTTTACTGGTCTCTTCAGTGTCTATTTTCTGCCCTGACACAAGGGCACGGTGGTGGTCATTTTTTTTAGGCTCACTTGTTCAGTCGTGCTGTGGCAAGGGAAGAACACTACCAACAAATATCAATGGCATGTATGCAGAGTGCTCGCAGTGTCTTGGCCATACTGGATTTGCCCCCACTCATGATGTGTGTGCTTTCCCAGTCTATACTGCTCAGGTTCTAGGTTGCTCTGCTGGGAACAACTGTCTGAGGTGGGCCCTGCATTGCATGCACTTCCCAGGTCTAAGCCGCTCAGGTTCATGTTCTCGGGTATTCCACAAAGGCGCAGACTTGGTTGGGCCTGCGTTTTGTGCCCTTCCTAGGTCCGAGCAGCTCAGGTGACCAGGTGCTTGGTGAGCACAGTCACCCCCAATTGGAGGCTGCATCTTATCGCCTCCCCCATCCCAGTGGCTCAGTTTTCTGGGTATACAATGGGCGTGCCTTCTCAGGTGTGCCAAGTGTCTCTTCTGGGGAGCTAATCTCTGACTGAGACCCTCCCGGCAGATGTCAACCATCCAGAATCCCAAGAAGTCTTGGTTAGCAATGAAGCCTGCTTGCAGTTTGGTAGATGATGCCTCTCTATGGCCGCAATTGCCCCCTTTCAGCTCTGGCTTCCTTCGCCTGCCTGTCTCCAGTGGGAGATGGGCAGGTCCACAGCCAGCTAGCTCTGCTCAGTCCTTTTCTCTGTGAGCGGCCCTGTCTTAGGTAAGAGCTTTTCAAGGGATAGCTATCCCACAGTCTGGGTTGCTATCTCAAGTTAGTTTCCTCAGATTGCCCTCGGGGCATTCAGGCCTGGTTCTTACCCTAAGCAATGCAGCCCACGCCTCCCTGTTCAGTCCCTGCTTGCTAGTGGCAGATGTGAGCGTCTGCGCTGCTTGTTTGCTGGGAGTTGCCATTAGGCACGTAATCTGTGGGGTTTAATTATTTATTTATTTTTCCTCCCAGTTATGTTGCCCTCTGAGATTCCAAGGCTCACCACAGACCCGCTGGTGAGAGTGTTTCCTGGTGTTTGGAAACTTCTCTCTTTTTAAGACTCCCTTCCCGGGACAGATCTCCATCCCTACCTCTTTTGTCTCTTTTTATCTTTTATATTTTGTCCTACCTCCTATCTAAGACAATAGGCTGCCTTTCTGGGTGCCTGATGTCCTCTGCCAGCATTCAGAAGTTGTTTTGTGGAATTTGCTCAGCGTTCAAATGTTCTTTCAATGAATTTGTGGGGGAGAAAGTGATCTCCCCATCTTATTCTTCCACCATCTTAGGACCACCCCCACCTCCTTTTAATTTTGATAGCCTGAGACAAAGTCTTGATTTCTCTGCCCAAGTTCCAAATTTACTTACAAATCAGAATGTACATATGTTAAATAAAACTCAACTAACCAATATTCTCAAATTACTGAATGTCTTATCTGCACTTCAACAGAAGAGTTTTCATTTTTAAGAGGCCAGAAATAAAAAATAATCCAGGATAGTGAACCCCTGGTGTCAATATACATTCACCTCAATTTCATTAATCTACTGCCTCTACACATAATATTTCATATAAGAATGAATCTTCAATCAAGATGGTAGACTTTATACCTTCTTTAAATATAAAATCAGGTAGTTTGGCACATTCTTTGAGTCATGGGGAAAAGGAAGACTCTGCTGTTCAAATATTAAAATAAAATGGATTGGGGAGCAGTCTCTCCATGGGAAATATCTGTATCTTTAGCTTAATTTTGCTATGTACATAAAACTGCTCTAAAAAAATCAAATATATTTAATACACAAATAAATGTCACCCTCTGTTAATGTTCAGCTACCTTGAAGTTCAAATAACTAGAATGCACTGACCCTAAATATGCACCAGTTAAATATGGCTTTTTCTTTTTCTATGTATTTCAAGCCAAAATGATAGATTACCAGCTCTCTACACTTTAGGTATAAGTCCTGCATCAACTGAGGCTGATCGAGAATTCTAGTGAATGCTCTTGAAGCTGCACAGCATTTGGCAGTGACAAATACATTCAGCTGACAGTAATAGAGACTTATCAACACTTGGGATATTGAGTTTCATTCATCCGACACTCATATGAGGAACAGTTTCTAAAAGAGTTTTTCATGCATTTACATTCCTCTGCCAGGAAAGAAAAAAGGTATTCTGAGTATGTTTGTTCTAATTTAGGAGTTAGTTTCAGACATCTCAGTTCTGATATTCCCTTCCTGCCCCCAATAGCTACATATGCCTTCTGTTTCTTTGCATGGCTTTTGCAGTAGCCTGAGTAGACTTTTCTTATTAACGTCCACTTCACTTCACTTTCCAGGATGTCTGGCTCTAGATGAGTGATCACACCATCGTGATTATCTGAGTTATGAAGATCATTTTGTATAGCTCTTCTTTGTATTCTTGCCACCTCTTCTTAATATCTTCTGCGTCTGTTAGGTCCATACCATTTCTGTCCTTTATTGTGGACATCTTTGCATAAAATATTCACTTGGTATCTCTAATTTTTTTAAGAGATCTCTAGTCTTTCCCATTCTGTTATTTTCCTCTATTTCTTTGCATTGATCACTGAGGAAGGCTTTCTTATTTCTCCTTGCTATTCTTTGGAACTCTGCATTCAAATGGGTATATCTTTTCTTTTCTCCCTTGTCTTTCACTTCTCTTCTTTTCACAGCTATTTTTAAGGCCTCCTCAGACAACAATTTTTCTTTTCTTTTTCTTGGGGATAGTCTTGATCCCTGCTTCCTATACAATGTCACGAACCTCTGTCCATAGTTCTTCAGACATTCAGTTTATCAGATCTAATCCCTTGAATCTATTTCTCACTTCCACTGTATAATTGTACGGGATATGATTTAGGTCATACCTGAATGGTCTAATGGTTTTCCCTACTTTCTTCAATTTGAGTCTGAATTTGGAAATAAGGAGTTCATGATCTGAGCCACCTTCAGCTCCCAGTCTCGTTTTTTGCTGACTGTATATAGCTTCTCCATCTTTGGCTGCAAAGAATATAATCAATCTGATTTCAGTGTTGACCATCTGGTGATGTCCATGTGTAGAGTCTTCTCTTGTGTTGTTGGAAGAGGGTGTTTGCTATGACCAGTGTGTTCTCTTGGCAAAACTCTGTTAGCTTTCGTCTGCTTCATCTTGTACTCCAATGCCAAATGTGCCTGTTACTCCAGCTTTTTCTTGACTTCCGAATTTTGCATTTCAGTCCCCTATAATGAAAAGGACATCTTTTGGGGGTGTTGGTTCTAGAAGGTCTTGTAGGTCTTCATAGAACCGTTCAACTTCAGCTTCTTCAGCATTACTGGTCGGGGCATAGACTTGGATTTCTGTGATATTCAATAGTTTGCCTTGGAAATGAACAGAGTTCATTTTGTCATTTTTGAGAGATTGGATCCAAGTACAGCATTTTGGACTCTTTTGTTGACCATGATGGCTACTCCATTTCTTCTAAGGGATTCTTGCCCACAGTAGTAGATATAATGGTCATCTGAGTTAAATTCACCCATTCCATCCCATTTTAGTTGGCTGATTCCTAAAATATCTATGTTCACTCTTGCCATCTCCTGTATGACCACTTCCAATTTGCCTTCAGTCATGGAACTAACATTCCAGGTTCCTGTGCAATATTTTTCTTACAGCATTAGACGTTACTTCCACCACCAGTCACATCCACAACTGGGTATTGTTTTTGCTTTGGCTCAATCTCTTCATTTTTTCTGGAGTTATTTCTCCACTGATCTCCAGTAACCTATTGGGCAGCTACTAAAATTTTACTTAGGTTAAGTAGGGTAGTCTATATTCCTAGAGTAGAGAAAGCCTAAGGTATAAAATGTTCTATATGTTCCTTCCATGAAATATTATAATGAACCAAATATTTGCCATATAATTTGTTTTAAGAACAATAGCCAGGAAGCTGATTTTTGTTAAAATGTTGTTCCAATCCTAGGGCCAGGGTATCTATGAGTTAAAATAGTTTCAAAGCAATATATTAAGCTAAAAGAATATGATAGATTAAAAGAATGAAACAGATATTTATGAAGAGAGTTGTAAATAATTTTAAAGCCTTTTTTAATCAGAAAACTTATGAATATGTAGTCAAATGAAAAGCATCTATATCTTTTTCATGTGGTCTAATGGAATATAGCCCAACAGAGGTTACTGGCAGTTTGTTTGCATTCATTATTCTGAACAAAAACAGATTTTTAGCAATTGAATTATATGTTGCTTCCCATTATTCCATGAACAAATTTCAAAATCCTATACTTACATTGCAGTTCCAGGGTTGTTGATAAGAGAATATTCCTGGCATCATTTGGAATTGGCATTGCCAATGTTTTAAATCCCTGGCATCTTTCCTAAGCTTATTAAAGTGCTGTTTTTGCCTTCCAAGTGTCACTTTTTCACCAGAACACACTCATAATTTTACCCTTAGTCTATGACAGCTCCTATGTTTTAAAACAGCCAGAGTTTTGCTTTGTACATATAACAAGGGAATAAATAGCCCCTTGATGAATAATTTTCATTTCTACAGGATGAAGCTATTAAGCAGAAAGCTTCATTAGACCTGCTACCATTGTTTTAGAGATGAGAAACATAAAGATTTTTCAAGGAGATATACTGAACCCTCATAGTAATACTCATTAACTGTAGGTACAGGGCTATAGAGTTTAAAATCTATTTCAATAAATTAGAAAAAAAAGTCTGTTCTAAGTGAATTATTTTAATGAAGCTTACCTATGTTACAAGCAGATGAGAAAAATACAAAGTGAACTGATAAAATAATTCTCAACCAAATAAATGAAATATGAAGTCAGGCCTGTTAAAACACCTGTCTGGAGACAAAGGATTACAGATATAGTAAAGATATTCCATCTGGTGGAAAGAGACGGAGTGGTAGAGAGAGAGAAAGAGGGGGGGGGACACAAGATAATAACTAGGTGTGTGGTTGTGGACTGCATTTGGTATACAGGGTAAGTGAAGTGAAAGTGACTCAGTTGTATCCGACTCTTTGCAACCTCAAAGACTATACAGTCCGTGGGATTCTCCAGGACAGAATACTGGAGTGGGTAGCCTATCGCTTCTCCAGGGGATCTTCCCAACCCAGGTCTCCCACACTGCAGGTGGATTCTTTACCAACTGAACGACGAGGGAAGCCCACAAATACTGGAGGAGGTAACCTATCCCTTCTCCAGGGGATCTTTCTGACCCAGGAATTGAACTGGGGTGTCCTGCATTGCAGGTGGATTCTTTACCAACTGAGCTACGAGGGAAGCCCTCTATTAGGTAATGATACATGGAATATTGAAATTCTTTATAATGGAGCTTTTCTGTATACCTATGATATTAGCAATAAACAGTGAGGCTGAATTTCTCTTTCATTAGCAAACAAGGTAACATTAGATGCTCTCAGAATTGCCCTTTATACACTTTTTCAAAGAACCCCTGAAGATTTCCTGATTGCAAGAAAGTATCCTTTTATGGGGGAAAACACATCCCTTTACCACTTATTATAACTGTGAAATAAAGTTTCCTGTACCTTTTGTTACTCTCTTCCATTATGATTTTTCACTATCCTCATGCTGTCAAGTAAGAGTATTTGAAATATTATTGTCTGATGAAGCCCAAAATGTTTCTTCTGTCCAATCTATCTATGCTTTAAATAAGGGACGAAAGAAATAAACAGAAAAGAAACTAGAGATATGGCATCTATGCTAATTTGGGGGTCTTTGCACAAGAGATTTATTAACCCCCATAAAATCATAACATCATGTTACTGTCTCCATCTCTGAACAAGACCATTGTACATACAGTAAACCGTTCTGCTCTTCTTTAGGCTACAAATATGGAGGTTCTGATATTGCATGCGGAAAGCTATATATCAGGTACAGGGGAAAATATATTACTTGTTCATATATTAGTAAAAGGAAACAAATCAAGAATCTTAACAGTCTACCTAGGATGTCAAATCTGGAAGGAAACTTGGAACTCACCCAATTCAATTACCATGTTTTTACGGATTGAAAAAGTTAAGCTTAGGAAGGGATTGCACAAGATCACTTTGATAATTAGTGGTAGAACCAGGATTGGATCCTAAATCTACTGATTATTCATCTGGTAAGATATACCACATAGCCAGACAATTTCCCTCCCAATGTTGGTGATGATCACCCAAGTAAGATCTGTAACATGAACTTCTGTTTATGGAATAGTCTTTCTCTTGAAGATTAAATAATGTATATTTCAGGATCAAAGAGGGTCATATCTTTACCCTAATGGTTTTCTCTGATGGCTACATTTTCAGATTCAAGAATTATGAGCTAAACAAATCTTGATATTTAGTATGAAAGTGTTTCCCATTATTCACCTATTGATTCAAGTTTTCTTAATCGTATAATTCATTGTATTCCAAAGCACTTTGACCGTGAACTCCCAGGAACAATATTAAATCTAAAAATAGGAAAAAATTAAATGCATTATTTGTCAAACTCCTATCTTAGAGAAATATTGCTTTTTGAGTACTTGTCCATAAAATAGTTTTCAATTCATTTTATTAAGGACCAAAATTCAGTCTCTTATTTTGTTGGTGGCTCAGACAGTAAAGCGTCTGTCTACAATACAGGAGACCCGGGTTCGATCCCTGGGTTGGGAAGATCCCTTGAAGAAGGAAATGGCAATCCACTCCAGGACTATTGCCTGGAAAATCCCATGGACAGAGGAGCCTGGTAGGCTACAGTCCATGGGGTCGCAGAGTCGGACACGACTGAGTGACTTCACTTCACTTCACTTCAATGCATATATACTCATATTATTTGTTATTATGCCTACTTCCTCTCTCCTCAGCAGATTATACACTTCTTGAAGTATAGGAATCCCTTCTTCAAACATTTCTTGTATCTTCCCTGCACCCAACACAGTACATGTCACATAGCCAGAGCTCCATATATCATTCTAGAATGAACAGCTTTATTACTTCTCTCAAGACAATGGCTCTGTAGTTTCTTGGAAGGACACAGGCTTCTGAGACAGACACTATTGGATAAAGAGATACAAATTCACCAGCTGTGTCATCTTACATAAATTTCTTTACAAAACTAATACTCAGTTTCTCAGCTATAATACTGGCAAAAATATTAATAATTCTAATTTACCTCAAAAGCTTGTTGTAAGATGAGATAACATTCATGAACTATCTAGCACATCCCCTTCTTTATCAACGAATATAAGCAAAAAAAATCCACGTCTCTTTGTTTTAACTTTTTTTAAATAAAAATAAAATAATTTCAGAAATGACCTGGAAAGGTTTTAACAGGAAAAAAAAGACAGGAAAAATATCATGGAATAGAATGATGCAGAACAAGTTAATTCCAGATTATAAAAATATTCTCATGAAACTAATGGGAGGGCTAAGTGAGGATAATGTAAATTAAAAAATTACTGCAGTACCTAGTTAGAAGTTGATGCTTGATACATAATATTTATTACTGGAGTATTTTATTCAACCAAAGTGCCTCATTAACCTGAACTCAACTTATAATACTTTCTACAGTTCTAAAATTATAATTAAGAGGTAATATTATCTAACTACATTTATGATCTATCCAAGGCAGTATCTGCAGACCTTTGAACATAAAGTATTCATGGAGAGCTTTCAGATTTATTCTCAGCTTATATTAGTGTGTCCTCTGGATTACTGTTCAATAGAGACAAAGGCCACCACTAAATATACACCTGAGGGAGAAGGAGGGACACAGAGACAGCATCACAACAAAAAGAAGAGGAAAAAAAAAAACACACTGGGGCTAGGAAATCTAAGTCTCTGTTTTTCCAAACATTTACAAAAGCAAAGAAAACAGTGTAATCAGCTCCGATGTCCACATGACCCAGTTTCAAAGATCAGCAAAATTTTGCCAATTCTGTTCTCTATCAGCTCCTAACCCTGTGTGTGTAGGTGATGGGATATTTTAAAGATAACAGGAATCATGTCATTTCATCCACAAATTCTTACGGATGCATGATATAGACGTTTTACTAATATTAACACCATACCACTATCATACCCCTCTATATAATGGTAATTCCATGTTATCATCAATGCGTGCTGTGCTAAGTCACTTCAGGCGTGTCTGACTTTTAGCAAATCTATGGACTATACCCCTCCAGGCTCCTCTGTCCAAAGGATTATCCAGACAAGAATACTGGATTGGGTTGCTATGCCCTTCTCCAGGACATCTTCCTGATCCAGGGATTGAACCCAGGTCTCTTATGTCTCCTTCATTGGCAGGTTGGTTCTTTACCACTGGTGACACCTCAGAAGCCCCATTATCATCAATAGTCAGCCCATATTTAAATTGATCTAATTTTCTCAACACATTTTTACAGTTGGTTTTATTCCAATCTGGATTCCAACATCAATGCATTTAGTTGCTATTTCTCTTCAGTTCAGTTCAGTTCAGTTCAGTTCAGTCGCTCAGTCGTGTCTGACTCTTTGCGACCCCAGGAATCACAGCACGCCAGGCCTTCCTGTCCATCACCATCTCCCGGAGTTCACTCAGACTCACGTCCATCGAGTCTGTGATGCCATCCAGCCATCTCATCCTCGGTCATCCCCTTCTCCTCCTGCCCCCAATCCCTCCCAGCATCAGAGTCTTTTCCAATGAGTCAACTCTTCACATGAGGTGGCCAAAGTACTGGAGCTTCAGCTTTAGCATCACTCGTTCCAAAGAAATCCCAGGGTTGATCTCCTTCAGAATGGACTGGTTGGATCTCCTTGCAGTCCAAGGGACTCTCAAGAGTCTTCTCCAACACCACAGTTCAAAAGCATCAATTCTTTGGCGCTCAGCCTTCTTCACAGTCCAACTCTCACATCCATACATGACCATAAGAAAAACCATAGCCTTGACTAGAGGTCTCTTTTATTCTAAAAGAGTCATTTCCTTTTCTTTGGAAATATGAATTGTAATGTGAGTAAATTTGTGACCCTAATTCACAGATGTTGCCTGGAACTGAAAAGGCAGAAAGCTAGTTAGGATAATTCATTGTAGATGTTCACATATGATGAACATTATATGCTATTCAGTGAACACTAACCCAAGTAACATGGTAGGCACTGAGAAAGAGAGGGCATCAGAGGGCAGACAGACTGAAACCACAATCACAGACAACAGGCCAGTCTGATCACATGGACCACAGCCTTGTCTAACTCAATGAAACTAAGCCATACCTTATGGGGCCACCAAGATGGATGGGTCTATGGTAGAGAGGTCTGACAGAATGTGGTCCACTGGGGAAGGGAATGGCAAACCACTTCAGTATTCTTGCCTTGAGAACATCATGAATACTATGAAAAGGGAAAAAGATAGGACAATGCAAGATGAACTGCCCAGGTCGGTAGGTTCCCAATATGCTATTGGAGATCAGTGGAGAAATAACTCCAGAAAGAATGAAGGGATGGAGCCAAAGCAAAAACAACACCCAGTTGTGGATGAGACTGGAGATAGAAGAAAGGTTCAATGCTGTAAAGAGTAATATTGCATAGGAACCTGGAATATTAGGTCCATGAATCAAGGCAAATTGGAAGTGGTCAAACAGGAGATGACAAGTGTAAATATCGACATTCTAGGAATCAACGAACTAAAATGGACTGGAATGGCTGAATTTAACTCAGATTATCATTATACCTACTACTGTGGGCAGGAATCCCTTGGAAGAAATGGAGCAGCCATCATAGTCAACAAAAGAGTCCAAAATGCAGTACTTGGATGCAATCTCAAAAACGACAGAATGATCTCTGTTCATCTCCAAGGCAAACCATTCAATATCACAGTAATCCAAGTCTATTCCCCAACCAGTAATGCTGAAGAAGCTGAAGTTGAACAGTTATATGAAGACCTATAAGAACTTCTAGAACTAACACCCAAGAAAGATGTCCTTTTCATTATAGGGAACTGGAATGCAAAAGTAGGAAATCAAGAAACACATGAAGTAACAGGCAAATTTGGCCTTGCAGTATGAAATGAAACAGGGCAAAGATTAATAGAGTTTTGCCAAGAGAATGCACTGGTCATAGCAAACACCCTCTTCCAACAACACAAGAGAAGACTCTACACATGGACATTACCAGATGGTCAACACCTAAATCAGAGTGATTATATTATTTGCAGCCAAAGATAGAGAAGCTCTATATAGTTAGCAAAAACAAGACCAGGAGCTGACTGTGGCTCAGATCATGAACTCCTTATTGCCAAACTCAGACTTAAATCGAAGAAAATGGAGAAAACCACTAGACCATTCAGGTATGACCTAAATTAAATTCTTTATGACTATACAGTGGTAGTGAGACATAGATTTAAGGGACTAAATCTGATAGACAGAGTGCCTGACGAACTATAAATGGAGGTTCATAACACTGTACAGCAGACAGGAATCAAGACCATTCCCAGGAAAAAGAAATGCAAAAAAGCAAAATGGCTGTCTGGGGAGGCCTTACAAATAGCTGCAAAAAAAGGGAAGCAAAAAGCAAAGGAGAAAAGGAAAGATATACTCATTTGAATGCAGAGTTCCAAAGAATAGCAAGGGGAGATAAGAAAGCCTTCCTCAGCGATCAAGGCAAAAAAATAGAGGAAAACAATAAAATGAGAAAGACTAGAGATCTATTCAAGAAAATTAGAGATACCAAGGGAACATTTCATGCAAAGATGGGCTCGATACAGGACGGAAATGGTAGGCAAGTAACAGAAGCAGAAGATATTAAGAAGTGGCAAGAATACACAGAAAAACTGTACAAAAAAGATCTTCACGACCCAGATAATCATGATGGTGTGATCACGCACCTAGAGCCAGACATCCTGGAATGTGAAGTCAAGTGGGCCTTAAGAAGCATCACTATGAACAAGCTAGTTAAAGTGATGGAATTCCAGTTGATGTACTTCAAATCCTGGAAGATGATGCTGTGAAAGTGCTGCACTCAAAATGCCAGCAAATTCGGAAAACTCAGTAGTGGCAAAGGACAGAAAAAGGTCAGTTTTCATTCTAATTCCAAAGAAAGGCAATGCCAAAGAATGCCCAAACTACTGCACAATCGCACTCATCACACATGCTAGTAAAGTGATGTTTAAAATTCGTCAAGCCAGACTTCAGCAATATGTGAAACGTGAACTTCCAGATGTTCTAGCTGGTTTTAGAAAAGGCAGAGGAACCAGAGATCAAATTGCCAACATCCACTGGATCATCGAAAAAGCAAGAGAGTTTCAAGAAAAAAAAAATCTTTTTCTGCTTTATTTACTATGTCAAAGTCTTTGACTGTGTGGATCACAATAAACTGTGGAAAATTCTTCAAGAAATGGGAATACCAGAGCACCTGACCTGCCTCTTGAGAAACCTGTATGCAAGTCAGGAAGCAACAGTTAGAACTGGACATGGTCCAATGCAGGATACAGGATGCTTTGAGCTGGTGCACCGAGATGACCCAGAGAAATGATATGGGGAGGGAGGTGGGAGGGGGGTTCAGGATTGGGAACTCATGTATACCCGTGGTGGATTCATGTAGATGTATGGCAAAGCGAATACAATATTGTAAAGTAAAAATAAATAAATAAATAATAATAATAATAATAAAATATGAAAAATAAAAGAAAAACAAAAACAAAAACAAAAAGAACTGAACATGGAACAACAGACTGGTTCCAAATAGGAAAAGTATGTTAAGGCTGTATATTATCACCCTGCTTATTTAACTTCTATGGGGTTGCACAGAGTCAGACACGACTGAAGCGACTTAGCACTTAGCAGCATGCAGAGTACATCACGAGAAACGCTGGGCTGGAGGAAGCACAAGTTGGAATCAAGATTGCCAGAGAAATATCAATAACCTCAGATATGCAGATGACACCACCCTTATGGCAAAAAACAAAGAAGAACTAAAGAGCCTCTTTATGAAAGTGAAAGAGGAGAGTGAAAAAGTTGGCTTAAAGCTCAATATTCAGAAAACGAAAATCATGACATCTGGTCCCATCACTTCCTGGGAAATAGATGGGGAAACAGTGGAAACAGTGTCAGACTTTATTTTGGGGGGCTACAAAATCACTGCAAATGGTGACTGCAGCCATGAAGTTAAAAGACGCTTACTCTTTGGAAGGAAAGTTATGACCAACCCAGATAGCATATTGAAAAGCAGAGACATTACTTTGCCAACAAAGGTCCATCTAGTCAAGGCTATGATTTTTCCAGTGGTCATGTATGGATGTGAGAGTTGGACTGTGAAGAAAGCTGAGTGTTCAGTTCAGTTCAGTCACTCAGTCGTGTCCGATTCTTTGCGACCCCATGAAACACAGCACGCCAGGCCTCCCTGTCCATCACCAACTCCCGGAGTTCACCCAAACCCATGTCCATTGAGTCAGTGATGCCATCCAACCACCTCATCCTCTGTTGTCCCCTCCTTCTCTTGCCCTCAAACTTTCCTAGCATGTGGGTCTTTTCAAATGAGTCAACACTTCGCATCAGGTGGCCAAAGTATTGGAGTTTCAGCTTCAACATCAATCCTTCCAATGAACACCCAGGACTGATCGCCTTTAAAATGGACTGGTTGGATCTCCTTGCAGTCAAAGGGACTCTCAAAAGTCTTTTCCAACACCACAGTTCAAAAAGCATCAATTCTTTGGTGCTCAGCTTTCTTTATAGTTTTCTGAATGTTGAGCTTTAAACCAACTTTTTCACTCTCCTCTTTCACTGTCATCAAGAGACTTTTTAGTTCCTCTCACTTTCTGCCATAAGGGTGGTGTCATCTGCATAACATTAACAAACACTAAAACAATTAGTTGACTGTACCTACCAAATGTAAATATGTTCCTCTTTAAAATGAAGAACAGAAAAACCGACTAATAGCCATCTTATTTTTGTTGCTAAATCTTACTCCTGTGTATCATGGTTGGTTCACTGTTCCACTTCAGCTTTTAGAGTCAAACAGGATATATCACTGAAATGGGTAACATACTGCTGCTGCTGCTAAGTCGCTTCAGTCATGTCTGACTCTGTGCGACCCCATTGACGGCAGCCCACCAGGCTCCCCCATCCCTGGGATTCTCCAGGCAAGAACACTGGAGTGGGTTGCCATTTCCTTCTCCAATGCATGAAAGTGAAAAGTGAAAGTGAAGTCGCTCAGTAGTGTCCGACTCTTAGCGACCTCATGGACTGCAGCCTACCAGGCTCCTCCTTCCATGGGATTTTCCAGGCAAGAGTACTGGAGTGGGGTGCCATCGCCTTCTCTGGGGTAATATACCAGTGACTTAAAAAAAATTCAGTTTATTTCTTTCTTCCAGAACTACCCTCTGGAGAGACTTTGCTCCAAGCTGTTACTCTGCAACATGATCCAGAGCTCATTCTTCCATAAAATTTTTAGCTTCCAGGCAAATTTAGCTGATAAATTCTAAAATGTTCAGTGCTCTTCACTGTTTAACACATTTTCCTTAACCATTCTCTATTGCCCTCTAGCTTATAAAGGCTTGGCAATGTCTTGAATGATATTATTAATATGAATCTTTCAGTTTGCTATAAAATGAGCCAAAAGTTATTGTATTCACAGCTCCTCATGGGAGTAGATTGTCAGAGGTAAGCAAAGTTCATCCCTAGAAGAACAGTTGTTTCTGGATCACTAGCATATCACTTTGTATAGAAATTGATTCACACTTTAAACCTCTACACTAGAGTTTTATATATCCCCCTAGCTGACATCAATTATCTGGTATATTTTATTCTTCATCAAATATTTTATCTAGGTTTGCTTTCATACTGGCATTCAAAGTTCTCAAAAATCTTACCCAGAGGTAGAATTCTGTGAAACTAACAGGGTGTAATCTCTGGGTCCTTCACCTACATGGATCCATTTCCAGCCTTGGGAAAGCCTTAACAATGTACTCATATAGCAATGCATTTCTGAAAATTTTGAAGAATTATCATGAAGTATATTCAGTTAAAACCACTGCTGCATTTTCCTCTGATTTTGCTTCATGTCAGATGGCATTGGAGGGATCATAGTTATAGGCTTTTTTACAACTGACTAAACATACGTTGACAAGCAATCTGAAGCTGACAAAAATAACATAAAATTCATAATTTGCCATTATAATGAGGACATTGACAAATGTGCTAACGAGTGCCATCAATTCAAAAAGTGGTAGGATCATTCATTACCCAGGAAAACTTGATGTGTTAAGAAATTTTCAATTTACATATAAAAAAGTTCAATAGTAGTTTTATCAAATTTGACAACAATTCTAAAAAGATTATATGACATTATTTATGAGTTGCAAAGCTGAAAAAATCTGTTTTAAACTAGTAATGATAAAAATAAATATCACACTATAGGTAAAAAGCAATCATTTCTATGTTTTTTCCACAGATATTCATATTATAAAGCCATTGTCTTATGAAGAGGTGATCAACAAATATCAGGCAAAATTTGTATGAAGAAAACTAGTGTAGAGGTGTTCAAGCCATGATTTAATAAAAAAGTTATTTTTCTAGAGTTTAAAAATGTCAGCTTTCTAAAATTTGAAGTTTATTGAGATTTCTTTTTAAAATATTTTTTATATCAAATATTGCATTCAAAATTTCATTGCATTTCTCTTAAAGAAGGCCCCCAATTATATTAACTGTAGAACCCATCAAACCTAGATGAACCCCTGATCTGACACTGACTACCCAGTTAAAATTATCTCCCCCTATTTCCCAACATGAACCATCCGTATCAGTCACACCAATTGCCACACATGAGATAAGCCAAGTTCCTTATCTTCCCTCAAACATACCATGAGTTTGAGCAAACTCCAAGACATGGTGAAGGACAGGGAAGACAGACACACTGCAGTCCATGGAGTCGCAAAGAGTTGGACATGACTGAGCGACTGAACAACAACAACAGTATATGCACACACACATAATTCAAAAGGAAACAGTTTAAAGAAAAGTTAGGATTAATAGCCATAAATAACAGCTATGATTTCTAGTTTCTGTCAAATGCTCTGACCCCAAGTCCACTTTCTGTTTATTAAATAGAAAAATTACTAAATGTTAGAAAGATGTTAGGCTCATTAGTGCCAAACAGACTTGTTCCTGAACATAATCCATTCATTCATATAATTTATGTTTGTTTTCTTTCTCCTGTGTGTCTGGATACACAAGATACCTGGTTTCATTGGAATCCTTCTGGGAGAAAATGAGGGGAAAACAATCAATGCAAATAAATATAAAAGTTATCTTGAGCTAGAAAAAATTCATTGAAGAAAATAAAATGGAATAATATAAGTGAAATTGGGATGACATTTGTTTATGAACAATCAGAAAAAAAATTAAAAGATAGCTTTATCACTGACTTATTTTTAATTAATTTATTCATTTTAATTGGAGGCTAATTATATTATTGTAGTGGTTTTTGCCATACATTGACATGAATCAGCCATGGGTGTACATGTGTTCCCATCCTGAATCCCATCCCATCCCTAGGGTCATCCCAGTGCACCAGCCCTGAGCACCCTGTCTCATGCATCGAACCTGAACTGGTGATCTATTTCACATATGGTAATATACATATTTCAATGCTATTCTCTCATATCACCCCACCCCCACATTCTCCCACAGAATCAAAAACTCTGTTGTTTATCTCTGTGTCTCTTTTGCTATCTCACATATAGGGTCATTGTTACCATCTTTCTAAATTCTATATATATGTGTTAATTACTCTATTGCTGTTTTTCTTTCTGACTTACTTCACTCTGTATAATAGGCTGCAGTTTCATCCACCTCATTAGAACTGATTCAAATGTATTATTTTTAATGGCTGAGTAATATTCGATTGTGTATATGTACCACCACTTTCTTATTCATTCATCTGCCAATGGACATCTTGGTTGCTTCCATGTCCTAGCTATTGTAAACAATGCTGTGAGGAACATTGGGGTACACGTGTCTCTTTCAATTCTGGTTTCATCAGTGTGTATGCCCAGCAGTGGGATTGCTGGGTGGTATGGCAGTTCTGCTTCTAGTTTTTTAAGGAATCCCCACACTGTTCTCCATAGTGGCTGTACTAGTTTGCATTCCCACCAACAGTGTAAGAGGGTTCCCTTTTCTCCACACCCTCTCCTGCATTTATTGTTTGTAGACTTTTGGATCGCAGCCATTCCGACCGGCATGAGATGGTACCTAACTGTGGTTTTGATTTGCATTTCTCTGATAATGAGTTATGCTGAGCATCTTTTCATGTGTTTGTTAGCCATCTGTATGTCTTCTTTGGAGAAATGTCTGTTTAGTTCTTTGGCCCATTGTTATTGGGTCGTTTATTTTTCTGGTATTGAGCTGCAGGAGTTGCTTGTATATTTTTGAGATTAGTTGTCAGTTGCTTCATTTGCTATTATTTTCTCCCATTCTGAAGGCTGTCTTCACCTTATAGTTTCCTTTGTGCAAAAGCTTTTAAGTTTAATTAGGTCCCATTTGCTAATTTTATTTTAGTTTCCATTATTCTGGGAGTCACTGACTTATATTCATAAAACTTTTTACTGTGTATGATCTGAAATACTCCATATATACCACCAAGGCACATGCCTTTCATGTTGCCAAACACTAGACCATATTTACATTTTGAAGTAGATCAGTTCAGTTCAGTCTTTCAGTCATGCCCGACTCTGTGAACCCATGGACTGCAGCACACCAGGTTTCCCTGTTCATCACCAACTCCCAGAGCTTGCTCAAGCTCATGTCCATAGAGTTGGTGATGCTATCCAACCATCTCATCCTCTGTCATCCCCTTCTCCTTCCGCTTTCAATCTTTCCCAGCATCGTGGTCTTTTCCAATGAGTCAGTTCTTCACCTCAGGTGGCCAAAGTATTGGAGTTTCAGCTTCAGTGTGTCCTTCCAATGAATATTCAGGACTGATTTCCTTTAGGAGTGACTGGTTTGAAGTAGATAGATCTGGACAAAAGTCTCAGCTCTATCCTTTACCAGGTGTGAAATCTTGGCTAAATTCTCTCTATATACCTCAGATTCCATATCAGAAAAATGAAGACAATCAAAATAACAATCATATGATTGTTATGAAGAATAAATAAGAGAAAGAAATGAATATGCTTTGCAGAATTCCTGGTACATCATAACCAGCCTTTTGCAAAAGTCCTATGACAATTTTACCATTTGACAATTATCAGGTCCTTTGGATAAATAAAAGGAGCCTTTGGTAGTTAGAAATTGGCAGAGGCTGTACATTTCCTTCCTGCAAAACCTCACTACCAGGTGGTATGCTTCATGGAAAACAGGTCTTCAAGTGTACAAATATCTATAAGCACCAAACCCTCATAATTGTGTGTAGCTCAGGGTAATTCTCACTCTGAATGAGACACACAGACTGACACTTTGCAGCAAAGATTTACTCTGTGAAGATATTATAATATCCCTGCAGCAGGAATACCCAATGTGGTAGTCTCATCATGTGGTAGAGTCCTCTGTGAAGGACATGGATACCAAATCAGCGGGGTTCTAGATATTGAGTTCTGTACAGAGTATTATTGGTTGCTGGCATTGTCAGATTCTTATGCATGGTTCTAATAAGGGGAGCGAGATTGTATTATCTTTCCAACCAGCCTTCTCTCTTGAACACCACTAATGAAACATGCTTCTAACATCTCATTCTAAATACAAACTCTGTGGTATAGATTTTATAAAAAATATCAGAAATGTTAAATATTTTATTTTGTTAATTCCAACTGAAATTACCTCAAGTGATAATTAAGTGCAATGACTTTGTCATAATTTGTGCAGACATATTAAACATTGGGAATGGAGTACTTCTAGGCTGTATATTGTCACCCTGCTTATTTAAATTATATGAAGAGTAAATCATGTGAAATGCTGGGCTAGATGACTCACAAGCTGGAATCAAGTTTGCTGGGAGAACTGTCAACAACCTCAGATATGCAGATGATACCACTCTATTGGCAAAAAGCAAAGAACTAAAGAACCTCTTGATGAGGGTGAAAGAGAGTGAAAAAGCTGGCTTAAAACTCAACATTCATAAAACCAAGATCGTGGCATGTAGTCCCATCACTTCATGGCAAATTGATGGGGAAAAAGTGGAAACAGTGACAGATTTTAGTTTCTTCGGTTCCAAAATCACTGCAAACAGTGACTACAGCCAAGAAATTAAAACATGCTTGCTCCTTGGAAGGAAACTTAAGACAAACCTAGACAGCATATTAAAAAGCAGAGACATCACTTATACTAAGGTCTGTATAGTCATGTACGGATGTGGGAGTTGGACCATAAAGAAGGTTGAGTGCCCATGGATTGATGCTTTTGAATTGTGATACTAGAAAAGGCTCTCTAGAGGTCCTTGGACAGAAAGGAGATCAAACCAGGCACTCCTAAAGGAAAAGAACCCCAAATATTCATTGGAAGGGCTGGTGCTGAAGCTCTAATACTTTGGCCACCTGATGCAAAGAGCTGACTCTCTGAGAAGACCTTGATGCTGGGAAAGATTGAGGGCATAAAGAGAAGGGGGTGACAGAGGATGAGATGGTTGGATGGCATCACAGACTCAGTGAACATGAATTTGACCAAATTCTGGGAGATAGGGAAGAACAGGGAAGTCTGGTGTGCTGCAGTCCATGGGGTTGCAAAGAGTTGAACACAACTTAGCAACTGAGCAACAAAGAAAGAGTTTCTGATGTTCTTTCATGCTCTTACTAAGATTCTGAGACAGAATGAAGGTAGGAAAATAAATTAATTTTGTCTTTCGTCTTTGGTCTACACATACACAAACACACACACAAAATAACTCGATTTCTCTTTTAGAGAATTTTTTTTAATTTTTTTGATCTGTGGGACTTCAAATAAATGATTTATGTCAATCCTAAAGGAAATCAACCCTGTATATTCACTGGAAGGACTGATGCTGAAGCTCCAATACTTTGGCCACTTGATGCAAAGAGCCAGCTCATTGGATAAGACCCTGATGGTGGGAAAGATAAAGGACAAGAAGAGAAAACGACAACAGAGAATGAGATGCTTGGATAGTATCATCAACTCAACGGACATGATTTTGAGCAAACTCTGGGAGATAGTGAAGGACAGAGAAGCCTGGCGTGCTTCAGTTCATGGGGTCACAAAGAGTCAGACATGACTTAGAGAGTAAACAACAATGAAGTTGTCATAATTTTTACACGTTTATATCACTGCATATGCTTAAGTATTTTTAAAGTAAAATACTCCATAATATAACAGCTCAATAATATTAACTGTTATTTTAAGTATATTAAAAACATAGGTTAGAACCTTTGTTGTGATAATTAGAACTAATATAAAGAAAAATCCAGTTATCCTATTATTGTGTAATTGTCTATTGTTCACATCCCTAATGACTGTGAAAGTTAAGGAAGAACTGATTAATTCTTTCTGGTTACCAGTTAACCAGACCTTTAGCCTTCATGAACCTGCAGACCTGTTGGATAAAAAGTAAGTGTTTAATATATCCCCACTTTTGTATACGTGCAAACAGTTAAAAAATACTTATTATTGATATTATTATTAATATTTTTTTTTAGTTTTTTATTTTTTAAATTTTAAAATCTTTAATTCTTACACGCGTTCCCAAACATGAACCCCCCTCCCACCTCCCTCCCCATAACATCTCTCTGGGTCATCCCCATGCACCAGCCCCAAGCATGCTGTATCCTGCATCAGACATAGACTGGCGATTCGATTCTTACATGATAGTATACATGTTTCAATGCCATTCTCCCAAATCATCCCATCCTCTCCCTCTCCCTCTGAGTCCAAAAGTCCGTTATACACATCTGTGTCTTTTTTCCTGTCTTGCATACAGGGTCGTCATTGCCATCTTCCTAAATTCCATATATATATGTGTTAGTATACTGTATTGGTGTTTTTCTTTCTGGCTTACTTCACTCTGTATAATCGGCTCCAGTTTCATCCATCTCATCAGAACTGATTCAAATGAATTCTTTTTAACGGCTGAGTAATACTCCATTGTGTATATGTACCACAGCTTTCTTATCCATTCATCTGCTGATGGACATCTAGGTTGTTTCCATGTCCTGGCTATTATAAACAGTGCTGCGATGAACATTGGGGTACATGTGTTTCTTTCAATTCTGGTTTCCTCGGTGTGTATGCCCAGCACTGGGATTGCTGGGTCATAAGGCAGTTCTATTTCCAGTTTTTTAAGGAATCTCCACACTGTTCTCCATAGTGGCTGTACTAGTTTGCATTCCCACCAACAGTGTAGGAGGGTTCCCTTTTCTCCACACCCTCTCCAGCATTTATTGCTTGCAGATTTTTGGATTGCAGCCATTCTAATTGGTGTGAAGTGGTACCTCATTGTGGTTTTGATTTGCATTTCTCTAATAATGAGTGATGTTGAGCATCTTTTCATGTGTTTGTTAGCCATGCGTATGTCATCTTTGGAGAAATGTCTATTTAGTTCTTTGGCCCATTTTTTGATTGGGTCGTTTATTTTTCTGGAGTTGAGCTGCATAAGTTGCTTGTATATTTTTGAGATTAGTTGTTTGTCAGTTGCTTCATTTGCTATTATTTTCTCCCATTCAGAAGGCTGTCTTTTCACCTTGCTTATATTTTCCTTTGTTGTGCAGAAGCTTTTAATTTTAATTAGATCCCATTTGTTTATTTTTGCTTTTATTTCCAGAATTCTGGGAGGTGGATCATAGAGGATCCTGCTGTGATTTAAGTCTGAGAGTGTTTTGCCTATGTTCTCCTCTAGGAGTTTTATAGTTTCTGATCTTACATTTAGATCTTTAATCCATTTTGAGTTTATTTTTGTGTGCGGTGTTAGAAAGTGATATTATTATGACTGCTAGTATTTTAAATGGAAAAAATGAAAATTAATAGTTCTACTTCACAATTTCCCTTCTGGTTTTACTTGTTTCTAGTAGAAACAACAAGATATAAAAAGGAAATATAAAAATCACTCAGTCCAGCTTTGCCACTGGTTACCTGTGTGACTAGACACAACTCTCAGCTTCTGTGCTTCAATGTCCTAATCTATAAAGTAAGGAAGATACCCACTCCCCCTAACCGGCAGAGATGCTTTGAAAAGAAAATGAAGTTATACATGAAAATAGTTATTGACAAATTTTAAAGCATTATACTATTATAGGCTATTGTTATGAATATTTTTATTTTGGTTTTGTTAGTAATAAGAGAGCATAATAACACAAGAGCCAATGGTAACAGCATTACTGACAGTAATCCAATTAGACATCAGTGGATGGAAGAAGCTAGCCTACAAAAATATATCCACATGTATAAAAGTCATTCATTTTTCATAAATACCAAAATGAAAAAAAATAATCTTTTTCCTTGAATTGAGAAGCTGATGCTATTTTTTATAGACCTGCAATAAACTATTCACTAGTTTTCCATCTCTTTTTATATTTATATTCAAAACACTAGCTGATTCATTTTCATGATATTTTTTAGTTCTATTTGAGTACCCTCTAAGGACCAATCATGTAAGATGTGTAGCTGCCTATAAGCTATGCTATTGAAAGCTCAGAAGTTTCTTTTTAAGAATATTTTGACTGGATTAGCTATTTCCTTACACTAGAAGATAAATATATTAGTAACCATACTGTAGGGATTTATTTATCTATTTGATGTCATTATGCAGGAAGCAAGTGTCCTGAGAAATTGATGACAATGGATTGAATGAAAAAATGTGGTGAGAGCTCTAAAGTGATATCTTAGTCTAGTGAAATGTAAGGGAAGTAGAAGAAAAAAGGGTCAGCAGGGGTCTGTTTGTGAATGCAAACTGACAGGATGAAGAGATGGAATGAACAGAGGACCAAATTGACATGCTTTGCAATTTTGCTTGAGATAAACTTTGAGAACAGAATTCAGTAATCAGTTGACTCAAAAATTCAATTTGCCTCCATTTCCAAGTGGTGATCTGCCTTGAGAATCCCCAAGCATCCAGAGACAGGGAGGTCATCTCAGGATGAAAAAGCTCTCAATAAAAACTTTGCTTCCTCTACAATTTGGCCTCTAGCCAGCCTTGTAAAGATGTATTGTACAAAATATAATATTTAATTAAAACTCATCATGTAATGCTCTGTGTGAAGTTAGTATATCAAGTAAATACCCACCTACTAATGACTATGATAAAATTCTAAGATATACAGGGTAAAAAAGCAAAGAGATTAAGAACCCAGGAACTCACATATCTTATAACCCTTTGTTAGTATTGCTCATTTCTATGCACTTATATCTTCACATTACAGGATCAGGAGTCAACCCTGACCAAGGCAAACTGTACATAAAGAGACATGTCTATCACTGAATGATATTTTGAATTATTCCTGCTACTGTGAGTTTAGTATCCAATATCCCTAAACATCTCTTTTAAAACATATGTATCCAATTTGTGCTACTGAACAAACCAAGTCTTGGCTTCTGATTATTTTTTGGAACTGAAGTTTTGTTTGTATTCTAAATACTAGATTCTGGAGCATGTTTGATGCCTTGATGCCTTAATATACTTTCTACATATTGCCAATTGCCTTTCTCTATATTTACTCCATTTGCAAGGTTTTTGCTCAAAATTGAATATACCACGTACAGACAGATCTTGTTACAGTAAATCTTAAATTATCAATCACCACTTTCTGAAGACTCTTGTTTCTGTGACTTTCACTCAGATCTGATTCTCTAGGACTTCACTGCCAGCCAAGCTCAAGCACAATTTAACCACATTTGATTGAATATTTTAATTTAAACTGATAATTGTCACTTTCAGAAATTAGTCTTCTGGTTTTGTCAGCAAATCTTTCCCAGTTTACTTGTTTACCTACCTTTTCAAAACTAGCTTTGAAATTGAGCCTACCTGGGTTATTGCACTCACCTTAACTGTCATTTTTCTATTCTTAATCACAGTACATACACATATTTTCTATGATGCCCTATTGCTCTTACAATCCAAAAGTATTCGTCATTTTTATTTTCTTCACATTTTCTAAACAGAAGATTAATTTATAACCACATGTTATTTTCAAGAACTATTTACAATGAATATACAGATATCATAAAAGGAAGTGACAAGGAAGGAAAGAAAGAGAGGGAGGGAGATAATTATTTCTCTTCTCTTTATAGGGAAGGAGGGAGGGAGAGATTGAGAAAAGGGCGGGAAGAAGGAAGGAATGGAGGGAGAAAGGAAGGAATGAAAGAAAGTTGAAGTAACCACAGAGAAAACCTCAGTATTTTTTGCTTGTTGGCTTGGATCTCCAAGTATAATTCAAATGGAACATAAAAATCTGCACTATATTATGTTAATGTCAAAATATCTCCCTTGATGCAAACACTCTTTGGTATTTTTCAGCTGGAACTAAAAAGCACACCGCTCTCTGTTCAAGGAACATACTTATTATTCTATGTAAGACATCACTAATGCAGAAATAAAAATTTTAACATTAAAAATTTATATTTGTGATTTACATTAATTTCCATAGGGTAGTACATGGCATTATTTGTTCTTACGATTTAAGAACTCATTTTAAAAACACTGCCTTAGATGGCAGAGGAGAAAATGCTAGCACAAGAAAGAACATAAAACATAAAGGTGTAAATTATATTCAAAAATGTCTAGAAAAAGAGCTTAGAAAACAGATTTCATATTACTATTTAAGAACTGAAGTATAATTGTAAGATAATGAGTTATTTCCTTATATGCTATATCAACTGAGTCTGACAGCAGCTCCCAAAATTGAAATCCACCCAGATTTGCAGCAATGTCAATAATGTGTGTGATCTTACAAGGTGACTGTGTGAAGCGAATAACATAGTTGTTTTGGTTATGATTTTCAATTACATTGGTTTACTAAAAATTACCCCATAAACCATTAAATGGTGTAAACAAAGACAGAGAATGTATCCATGGACAAGAATACCAGCTTCTACTTTTATGTGAAACTGTAAAAATGTTAATTTCATAGCCGGGTAAAAATTGGGAAAGTATCATAAGAAAAATATATTGAGACTAAATAATATTTTATTTTACACTTTAAGATTTTTTTCTTCTTAGAACTATTTAGTGTAAGCTAAACTAAGGATGGTATGTGAAAGTAAAATTCAAAGAGTCTAAGGTCGTAGCCAAGAAAACTTCACTTTGTTTATGGACAAAAGGCTAATTATGACCATAAAGTAACCAAAATAGAGAGTAGGCTACATTCCAAGGGGGGGGGTGGGGACAAAAATGGTATAAATTCAGGTTCATCAGACCTCTCCTTCCCAAAAGGGGACTTCAAATGTGTTAAAAACAAAGATTAAAGTATCTTTGTAATTAAGACAATATCTCAATCATATATCACAACTCTGAGGAGTGTCATACAGATATAAAACATTTGGAATGAAATTAAAAGAATATATTAAGAATCAACTACAGAAAGGCCAGTATAATTTGTTGGGATATAAGCAGAGGAAAACATGAAAAAAAACTCCATTTCTCAAACTGAATGGACAACTGAGAGTATCATGTTGGCTAGGAAAGAAATTGAGAAAATATGATTGTAATGGTGAAATGCAATTAAAGTAGCAAATTGCCTATTTTTTTATCAGTAAAAACTAAGCTACTGGAATGGAAGATAGGAACAAGTACATAACAAATAATGTATCAAGGGACAAAGAAGAAAACTCATTAAGAAAAAAAAACCGGATACTCATAAAATGGGGATTCAAAAATCTAGATAACTGATATGTTTAATGAAATGAAAGAAAACAGATACAGCAACAACAAAAATATTCACAAGTATAGTGTATGTTAGTCGCTCAGTCATGCCCGACTCTTTGCGACCCCATGGACTGCAGTCCGCCAGGTTCCTCTGTCCATGAGATTTTCCAGGCAAGGATACTGGAGGGGTTGCCATTTCCTTCTCCAGGGGATCTTCCCAACTCAGGGATCGAACCCAGGTCTCCTGCACTGCAGGCAAATTCTTTACTGACTGAGCTACAAGGGAAGCCCATTCACAAGTTTAGAAGAAGGAAATCTAGAAATAACAAAAGTCCTGAGTCTACAAAGCAAAAGGCTTCACTGTCACAAGAAAAGTTTATAATGGCAAATAATAATAATAAAGCACACACACACACACAAAGATATCCTTTATTATATAACCTGAGGTGAAGGAATATTATATATACCCAGACATAAGAAAAAGGTTACTTGCTGAAACATTAAGACATTTCTGGTGACAAGTAAAAGAATACATGGTTTAAAAATAGTTGTTTCATCGCAGCACTGTTTATAATAATGGAATCAACCTAGATGTCCATCAGGAGATGAATGGATAAGAAAGCTGTGGTACATATACACAATGGAGTATTACTCAACCATCAAAAAGAATACATTTGGATCAGTTCTAAAGAGGTGGATGAAACTGGAGCCTATTATACAGAGTGAAGTAAGCCAGAAAGAAAAACACCAATACAGTGTACTGTATAACACATATATGTGGAATTCAGAAAGATGGTAATGATAACCCTGTATGCGAGACAGCAAAAGAGACACAAATGTAGAGAACAGTCTTTTGGACTCTGTGGGAGAGGGAGAAGGTGGGATGATTTGGGAGACTGGCATTGAAACATGCGTAATATCATATATGAAACGAATCGCCAGTCTAGATTCAATGTGTGATACTGGATGCTTGGGGCTGGTGCACAGAGACGACCCAGAGGGATGGTATGGGGAGGGAGGAGGAAGGGGGGCTCAGGATGGGGAACACGTGTATACCTGTGGCAGATTCATGTTTATGTATGGCAAAACCAATACAATATTGTAAAGTAATTAGCCTCCAATTAAAATAAATAAATGGATATTTAAATTAAATAAATAAATAAAAACAGTTGTTTCAATCCAACTAATAGGTGTTGATTTTTCATTTGTTTGTGGCTTTTTTCCCCCACATTACAAGAACTTTGAAATAGGATCCTCCACAGTTGGTACAGTGGTTCAATGATATCCACAAGGTTCTAAGCCCTTTGTGTCCTTTCACATGATCATACTCACAAGAAAGACTTTTGTCCTCAGTTTTTTCCTCTCATGGTCACTTGGCTATCGTATCATCCCACATCATGTTATCATATAACCACATCCAAAAGCAGGAACAGAGGGTAAACACTTTTCCTCATTTGTCTTACTTACCTACTTATTTATATATTCGACTATAGAGATTTTATTTTAGAAGTACAAAGGATGTAGGTGCAATAATGTGGGACACTTTGCAGTTTGCTTCAATTAAGTTTAAAAATAAGTCCATACTGTGGCTCAGTAAGAACTATATAAATGGTTTGAATGGCTGAGGTACTCATTTTCTCCATGAAAAGAAAAGGCAAAGAAACAAAGAGTCTAACACACATGCAGGTTTTTCCATACCACCTTCAATGCTAACCTGCTTCAGAGGGAGAGTAAAAGCAGGCAAGAAAGAGCAGCCATAGAGTATTGGACAGCTAGCAGAATCACGCTTTTTAGCAACAATTCAGCAGAGTTTGAAGCAGTTTTTAGTAAAACCATTACAACAAATTCTCCAAAGGACCTTTAGCCATCTCAAGCTAACACCCAATTAATTTTAACATTGGTATAAAATTCAATTTAAACAATTAGAAAAAGGAAAAATGATACCACTTATGCTTCTATAGTGTGATTAACCTCTTAGATACTTGCATCACCCAGAAGTCTAATCACTTTTGGATGTAATTTCCATTTCTGATGGCAATCTTGTCACAGCTGGCAGATGATACAGTAATGCTGAAAAAACTTCTTTGTAATCTTGTCAAATTAAAAGACCCTTGCCCCTTGGAAGAAAAATTATGACCGACCTAGACAGCTTATTAAACAAGACATTGCTTTGCCCATAAAGGTCCATCTAGTCAAAGTTATGGTTTTTCAAGTAGTCCACTCATGTATGGATGTGAGAGTTGGACTATAAAGAAAGCTGAGTGCCAAAGCATTGATGCTTTTGAACTGTGGTGTTAGAGAAGACCCTTGAGAGACCTTTGGACAGCAAAGAGATCCAACCAGTAAATCCTAAATGAAATCAGTCCTGATTCTTCTTTGGTGGGACTGATGCTGAAGCTAAAACTCCAATACTTTGGCCACCTGATGCAAAGAACTGACTCATTTGAAAAGACCCTGATGCTGGGAAAGACTGAAGGTGGGAGGAGAAGGGGATGGCAGAGGGTGAGATGGTTGGATGGCATCACCAACTCAATGGACATGAGTTTGAGTAAACCCTGGGATTTGGTGATGGATAGGGAGGCCTGGTGTGCTACAGTCCATGGGGTTGCAAAATCGGACATGACTGAAAGACTGAACTGAATCATATGTTTTAAAGATCCTAAAAGTTGGAATCAGTAAAGCCCACAGAAATTCATTCTTGCCTTTAAGAACATTTGAATTTTTTTTTTGAAAGGGCAGAACCTAAATTCTGAAACCAAATGTAGAAGTCAGAATTGTGGTTCTCAGGGAGAGTAAGTAATTTCCTAGGTGATACAATGCAAAGGAATAGGGTGTCAAGGGATGTTTTTTCTTGTTGGCTCTTAGGCCTCACTCATTTTCATTTCCTACATCCTGCAAAACTTTATTCTGCTCTTTACCATCACTTTGCATGTCTGAATTTAGTAGTGTCAGGTTATTATATAACATGCATGGTGTGTGAAGTCCTTATATCTTTCATACTCAGCATTTTCAGTTCTGCAATTGTACCATCAAGAGTTGATTTTCCTAACCTGCAGGCATAGCCAGGAGAATTAAGAATTTCATAGTAGAAAAAAATGAAGTGGACTCATAGATAAAGAGAACAAACTAGTGGTAACCAGTTGGAGGAGGGGAAATGGGGGGTACTGGGAGGTACAAAATATTATGTGTAAGATAGGCTCAAGGATATATTGTAAAACACGGCAGATATAGCCAATATAATAACTGTAAATGGAACATAAGTGTAAAAAATTGTATAACATTTTATCTTCCCAACCCAGGGATCAAACCCAGGTCTCCCGCATTGCAGGCAGATTCTTTACCAGCTGAGCCACAAGGGAAGCCCAAGAATACTGGCGTGGGTAGCCTATCCCTGCTCAAGAGGATCTTCCCAACCCAGGAATTGAACCAGGGTCTCCTGCACTGCATGCAGATTCTTTACGAATTGAACTATCAAGGAAGCCTTTTAAAAATAAAAATAAAAGAATTTCATAGTTCAGTTGCACAGTTGTGTCCAACTCCTTGCAAACCCATGGACTGCAGCATGCCAGGCCTCACTGCCCATCACCAGCTCCCGGAGTTTACTCAAACTCATGTCCATTGAGTCGGTGATGCCATCTAACAATCTCATTCTTTGTCATCCTCTTTTCCTCCCACCTTCAATCTTTCCCAGCATCAGGGTCTTTTCAAATGAGTCAGTTCTTTGAATTAGGTGGCCAAAGTATTGGAGTTTCAGCTTCAGCATCAGTCCTGCCAAAGAAGATTCAGGACCAATTTCCTTTAGGATTTACTGGTTGGATCTCTTTGCTGTCTAAAGGTGTCTCAAGAGTCTTCTCCAACACCACAGTTCAAAAGCATCAATGCTTTGGCATTCAGCTTTCTTTATAGTCCAACTCTCACATCCATACATAACCACAGGAAAATCCATAGCTTTGACTAGACAGACCTTTGTTGACAAAGCAATGTCTCTGCTTTTCAATATGCTGTCTAGGTTGGTCATAACTTTTCTTCCAAAGAGCAAGCATCTTTGAATTTCATGGCTGCACTCACCATCTGCAGTGATTTTGGAGCCCCCCAAAATAAAGTCTGTCACAGTTTCTACTGTTTCCCAATCTATTTGCCATGAAGTGATGGGATTGAATGCCATGATTTTAGCTTTCTGAATATTGAGTTTTAAGCCAAATTTTTCACTCTCCTCTTTCACTTTCATCAAGAGGCTCTTTAGGTCTTCTTCACTTTCTGCCATAAAGGTGGTGTCATCTGCGTATCTGAGGTAATTGACATTTCTCCCAGCAATCTTGATTCCAGCTTGTGCTTCATCCAGCCCAGTATTTCTAATGATGTATTCTGCATATAAGTTAAATGAGCAGGGTGACAATATAGAGCCTTGATGTACTCCTTTCCCAATGTGGAACCAGTCTGTTGTTCGATGTCCAGTTCTAACTGTTGCTTCCTGACCTGCATACAGATTTCTCAAGAGTCAGGTCAGGTGGTCTGGTATTCCCATCTCTTTAAGAATTTTGCAAGGCTTGTTGCGGTCCACACAAAGACTTTGGCATAGTCATTAAAGCAAAAATAGATGTTTTCCTGGAACTCTCTTGCTTTTTTGATGATCCAACAGATTTAGCAATTTGATTTCTGGTTCCTCTGCCTTTTCTAAATCCAGCTTGAACATCTGGTTGTTCACAGCTCATGTACTGTTGAAGCCTGGCTTGGAGAATTTTGAGATTTACTTTACTAGTATGTGAGATGAATGCAACCTTGTGGTAGTTTGAGCATTCTTTTGCACTGCCTTTCTTTGGGATTGGAATGAAAACAGACATTTTCCAGCCCTGTGGCCACTGCTGAGTTTTCCAAATTTTCTGGCATATTGAGTGCAGCACTTTCACAGTATCATTTAGAATTTGAAATAGCTCAACTGGAATTCCATCACCAAAATTGATAACAAGATGTAAGTAAACAGGATGTATTGGTAGAAATTCTGTCATTTCAATAAATTGATAACAAGATGTAAGTAAACAGGATGTATTGGTAGAAATTCTGTCATTTCAATATCATTAGCAGCTTTAAAGTTTTCAGGTTGTTCTTTGAAGCTTTCTTCCTGTGACAAATTCAGCCAAATACCTGTGTTAGTCCCCTTTCATTCTATCATAGAAAACCTTGGACTTACCAATGTTAGATATGTTTTATATGTGTCTGATAAAAATGCTATCTGATCACTATTTATTCTTCCAATCCAAGAACACAGTATATCTTTTTATCTGTTTGTATCTCCTTCAATTTATTCTACCAGTATTTTATAGTTTCGGGAGTACAAGTCTTTTCCTCCCTTAGGTAGGTTTATTCCTAGGTATTTTATACTTTTTGACATGATAGTAAATGATATTGTTCCTTAATTTCTCTTTCTTAAATTTCATAATTAGTGTATAGAAATGCAACAGACTTCTATACAGTATAATTCCCTTTGCAAACAGTGACAGTTTTACTTCTTTTTCAATATTGTCAAAAAATGATTATACAACTTAAGGCAATCTTAAGATTCAATGAAATCCATGTCAATTTACCAATGCATTTTTTACAGAACAAGAACAAAAAAAAAATATTTTGTAGTGAAAAAAGGACCCCAAATTGCCAAAGCAATTTTGAGAAAGTAAAACAAAGCTGGAGGAATCAGGCTCCCTGACTTCAGACTATACTACAAAGCTACAGTGATCAAAACAGTATGGTACTGGCACAAAAACAGACACATAGATGAGTGGAACAGGATAGACAGCTCAGAAATAAACCTATGTATTTATGGTTAGTTATTCCATTAATGAAGGAGGTAAGAATACACAACAAGGAAAAGGCAGTCTCTTCAATAAGTGAAGCTGGAAAAAACAGCCACTTGTAAAAGAATGAAATTAGAACATTCTCTAACACCATATACAATAACAAACTGAAAATAGATTAAAGAACTAACAATAAGACCAGATACTATAAAACTCCCAGAGGAAAACATAAGCAGAACACTCATTGACATAAATCACAGCAATGTCTACTTGGATCCATCTCTTAGAGTGATGGCAATAACAACAACAATAACAAAAACACTGGGATAAACAATAATGAAAAATATGAATAATATATATATATATAAATAATCTCTGCTGTACAGTAGAAATTAACATTGTAAAACTACTATTTCAATAAAATAAATTAAAATAAATAAGTAAATAGGATCTAATTAAATTTAAATGCTTTTGCACAGCAAAGGGAACCATAAACAAAATGAGAAGACAACTTAGAGAATGGGAGAAGGTATTTTTAAACGATGCATCCAACAAGGGATTATTTCCACAATATATAGACAACTCATACAGCTCAATTTCACGAAAACAAACAAATGTTAGTTACTCAATTGTGTCCAACTTTTTGCAATCCCATGTAATGTAGCTAGCCAGGTTCCTTTGTCCATGGAATTCTCCAGGCAAGATTACTGGAGTATGTAGCCATCCCATTCTCCAGGGGATCTTCCTGACCAGATATCAGACCTAGGTCTCCCACATTACAGTCAGATTATTTACCATCTGAGCCACCAGAGAAGCACAAAACCAAATAATCCGATCAAAAGATGTGCAGAAGAGTTAAAGAGACATTGCAGACATTCCTTTAAAGAATGGACTTCCCTGGTGGCTCAGATGGTAAAGCGTCTGTCTACAATGCAAGAGACCCAGGTTCAATCCCTGGGTTGGGAAGATCCCCTGGAGAAGGAAATGGCAATCCACTCCAGTACTATTGCCTGGAAAATCCCATGGACAGAGGAGCCTGGTAGGCTACAGTCCATGGGCTCGCAAAGAGTCGGACACGACTGAGCGACTTCACTCACTCACTCACTCACTCCTCTAAAGAATACATACAGATTTCCAACAGTCAGCTCAGTTGTTTAGTCATGTCTGACTCTTTCGACCCTATGGACTGCATCACACCAGGCCTCCCTGTCCATCACCAACTTCTGGAGCTTGCTCAAATTCATGTCCATCAAGTCAGTGATGCCATCCAACCATCTCATCTTCTGTTGTCCCCTGCTCCTCCTGCCTTCAGTCTTTCCCAGCAGCAGGGTCTTTTCCAATGAGTTAGTTCTTTGTATCAGGTGGCCAAAGTAATGGAGTTTCAGCTTTAGCATCATTCCTTCCAATGAATATTCAGGACTGATTTCCTTTAAGATTTACTGGTTGGATTTTGTCCAAGGGACTCTCAAGAGTCTTCTCAAACACCACAGTTCAAAAGCATCAGTTCTTTGGCACTCGACTTTCTTTATAGTGCAACTCTCACATCCATACATGACTACTGGAAAAATCATAGCTTTGATTTGACAGACCTTTGCTGGCAAAGTAATGTCTCTGCTTTTTAATATGCTGTCTAGGTTTCTCATAGCTTTTCTTTCAAGGAGCAAGCATCTTTTAATTTCATGACTGCAGTGACAATCTGCAGTGATTTTGGAACCCAAGAAAATAAAGTCTGTCACTGTTTCCACTGTTTCCCCATCTATTTGCCATGAAGTGATGGGATCAAATACCATGATCTTAGTCATTTAAATTTTTAGTTTTAAGCCAGCTTTTTCACTCTTTTCTTTCACTTTCATCAACATGATCTTTAGTTCCTCTTTGCTCCATAAGGGTGGTGTGACCTGTATATCTGATGTTATTGATATTTCCCAGGCAGTCTTGATTCCAGCTTGTGCTTCTTCCAGCCCCACATTGTGCATGATGTACTCTGCATAAGTTAAATAAGTAGGGTGAAAATATACAGCCCTGATATACTCCTTTCCCAATTTGGAACCAGTCTGTTGTTCCATGTTTGGTTCTAACTATCCCTTCTTGACCTTCATACAGATTTGTCAAGAGACAGGTCACATGGTCTCATATTCCCACCTCTTGAAGTATTTTCCATACTTCGTTGTGATACACACACTCTAAGGCTTTAGTGTAATCAATGAAACAGGAATAGGTGTTTTTCTGGAATTCTCTTGCCTTCTCTATGATCCAGTGGATGTTGGCAATTTAATCTCTGATTCCTCTGCCTTTTAAAATCCAGCTTGGGGGATGGTCCTAAGATGGTAGAGGAATAGGATGGGGAAACCACTTTCTCCCCTACAAATTCATCAAAAGAACATTTAAACGCTGAGTAAATTCCACAAAACAACTTCTGAATGCTGGCAGAGGACATCAGGCATTCAGAAAAGCAGCCCATTGTTTTCAAAAGGAGGTAGGGAAAAATATAAAAGACAAAAAAAGAGACAAAAGAGGTAGGGACGGAGCTCTGTCCTGGGAAGGGAGTTTATAAAAGAGAGAAGTTTCCAAACACCAGGAAACACTCTCACTGCCAAGTCTGTGGTGAGCCTTGGAAGCACAGAGGGCAACATAACAGGGAGGAAAAATAAATAAATAATCACAACCCACAGATTACAAGCCCAAGAGTAACTCCCCCAGTGGAGAAGCAGCACAGATGCCTGCACCCATCACTAGCAAGCAGGGGCTGGGCAGGGAGGTGTGGGCTGCATTGCTTAGAGTAAGGATCTGGCCTGAATGCCCCTAAGCACAATCGGAGCAAACTAACTTGGGCTAGCAAACCAGACTGTGGGATAGCTACCATGCAAAAAACCAGCTCTAACCTAAGACATCACCAGGCCCATGCACAGAACAAAGGACTGAACAGAGATAGCTGCCTGCAGACCATCCCCCTCCAGTGACAGGCAGCCAGAGCCAGAAGGGGACAATCACAGCCCCAGAGAGACAGTATCTACAAAACTGTAAGCAGGCTTCTTTGCTAACTAAGACTTCTTGGGGTTCTGGACGGTCAACATCCACCTGAAAGGTGCGCCAGTTGTACACCCAGAAAACCGAGCAGCAGGGACGGGGAAGGCGATAAGTCACAGCAACTGCACTCACCAAACACCTGGTCACCTGAGCTGCTCAGACCTGGGAAGGGCACAAAATGCATGCCCAACCGAGTCTGCGCCTCTGAGGACTACCCGAGTGCCTGAACCTGAGCGGCTTGGACCTGGGAGGTGCATGCAGCCCAGGGCTGGCCTCGGATGGTTCCTGGTGGAGCAACCTAGAGCCTGAGCAGTGTGGGCAGGGAGGGCACATGCGCCATGAGCAGGGGCAGGCCCAGTGTGGCTGAGGCACTGCGAGCACACATGTTATTTGTTTGCAGCATCCCTCCCTCCCCACAGCGCAACTGAACAAGTGAGCCTAAAACAAGTGTTCACCACCGCCCCCTTTGTGTCAGGGCAGAAATCAGACACTGAAGAGATCAGCAAACAGAAGAAGCTAAAACAGAGGGAACCGCCTTGGAAGTGACAGGTGCAATAGATTAAAACCCTGTCGTTAATACTGACTACATAGAAAGGGGCCTATAGATCTTGAGAAATATAAGCTGGACCAAGGAACTATTTGAAAATGAACTGACCCCACAATACCCACAACAACACCAGAGAAAGTCCTAGATATACTTTTACTATTTTTAACATCATTCTTTTTTAAAAAAAATTTTTTTAATTTTAAATCCTCTATTACTCCTTTAATTTTCACTTTTATAACCTACTATTTCTTTGCAAAAAAAAAGACCCTATTTTAAAAGCAAACTTAATATATATATATTATATATATAATTATAATTTTGTGACTTTGTTTTCTTTTCTCTCTTTTTTTTCTTTATTTCCTAAATATTGTATTTTTGAATTTCCAAACTCTACTCTAGATTTTTAATCTTTGCTTTTTGGTATTTGTTATCAATTTGTATCTTTAAGAATGCAGTTTAGTACCCATTTTTACTTGGGAGTGAGATTACTGGCTTGACTGCTCCCTCCCCCTTTGGACTCTCCTTTTTCTCCACCAGGTCGCCTGTGTCTCCTCCCTATCCCCTCTCTTCTCTACCCAACTCTGTGAATTTCTGTGTGTTCCAGACTGTGGAGAACACTTAGGGAAATGATTACTGGCTGGATCTGTCTCTCTCCTTTTCAGTCTCCCCTTTTATCCTCCTGGCCACCTCTGTCTCCTTCTTCCCTCTTCTCTTCCCTGTATAACTCCGTGAACATCTCTGAGTGGTCCAGATTGTGGAGTGCACATAAGGAAGTGAATAATGGCTAGCTTGCTTTCTCCTGTATTTATTCTACCTCATCTCATTCGGGTCACCTCTAACTCCCTCCTCCCTCTTCTCTTCTCCATGCAACTCTGTGAATCTCTCTGGGTGTCTCTGACTGTGGAGAAACTTTTCATCTCTAACCTAGATGTTTCATCAATGGTGTAGTATAGAAGAAGTCCTGAGACTACTGCAAAAATAAGACTGAAAACCAGAAGCAAGAGGCTTAAGTCCAAACCCTGAGAACACCAGAGAACTCCTGACTCCAGGGAACATTAATTGACAGGAACTCATCAAACGCCTCCATAGCTACACTGAAACCAAGTACCACCCAAGGGCCAACAAGTTGAAGAGCAAGACATACCACACAAATTCTCCAGCAACACAGGAACACAGCCCTGAGCTCCAATATACAGGCTGCCCAAAGTTACTCCAAAACCATTGACATCTCATAACTCATTACTAGACAGTTCATTTCACTCCAGTGAGATGAAATCCAGCTCGACCCACCAGAATACTGACACAAGCTTCCCTAAACAAGAAACATTGACAAGCCACCTGTACAACACCACCCACAGTGAGGAAACTTCACAATAGAGAGAACTTCAAAAACTGCCAGAACACAAAAAGGACACCTCAAAATAATCAATATAAACAAGATGAAGAGACAGAGAAATATCCAGCAATAAAGGAACAGGATAAATGCCCACCACACCAAACAAAAAAGGAAGAGATAGGGAATCTACCTGATAAAGAATTCTGAATAATGATAGTGAAAATGATCCAAAATCTTGAAATCAAAATGGAATCACAGATAAAGAGCCTGGAGACAAGGACTGAATATGCAAGAAAGGTTTAATAAGGAACTAGAAGAAATAAAAAAGAGTTAATATATAATGAATAATGCAATAAATGAGATAAAAAACACTCTGGGGGCAACAAATAGTAGAATAACAGAGTCAGAAGATAGGATTAGTGAATTAGAAGATAGAATGGTAGAAATAAATTAATCAGAGAGGAAAAAAGAAAAACAAATAAAGGGAGATGAGGACCATCTCAGAGAACTCCAGGACAGTGTGAAACACCATAACATGCGAATCACAGGAGTCCCAGAAGAAGAAGACAAAAAGAAAGATCATGAAAAAATACTTGAGGAGATATGAGTTGAAAATTCCCTAAAATGGGGAAGGAAATAATCACCCAAGTCCAAGAAACCCAGAGAGTCCCAAACAGGATAAACCCAAGGTGAAACACCCCATTAACAAAGATCAAACACAAAGAACAAATACTAAAAGCAGCAAGGGGAAAACAACAAATAACACAAAAGGGGATTCCCATAAGGATAACAGCTGATCTTTCAATAGAAATTCTTCAAGCCAGGAGGGAATGGCAAGACATACTTAAAGTGATGAAAGAAAATAACCTACAGCCCAGATTACTATACCCAGCAAGGATCTCATTCCAATATGAAGGAGAAATCAAAAGCTTTACAGACAAGCAAAAGCTGAGAGAATTCAGCACCACCAAACCAGCTCACCAACAAATGCTAAAGGATCTTCTCCAGACAGGAAACACAAAAAGGGTGTATAATCCCGAACCAAAAACAATAAAGTAATGGTAATGGGATCATACGTATCAGTAATTACCTTAAACATGAATGGGTTGAATGCCCCAACCAAAAGACAAAGACAGGCTGAATGGATACAAAAACAAGACCCCTATATATGTTGTCTCCAAGAGACCCACCTCAAAACAGGGGACACATACAGACTGAAAGTGAAGGGCTGGAAAAAGATTTTCCATGAAAATAGAGACCAAAAGAAAGCAGGAGTAGCAATACTCATATCAGATAATATAGACTTTAAAACAAATGCTATGAAAAGAAACAAAGAAGAACACTACATAATGATCAAAGGATCAATCCAAGAAGAAGATATAAAAATTATAAATATATATGCACCCAACATAGGAGCACCACAATATGTAAGACAAATGCTAGCAAGTATGAAAGGGGAAATTAACAATAACACAATAATAGTGGGATACTTTAATACCTGACTCACACCTATGGATAGATCACTAAACAGAAAATTAACAAGGAAACACAAACTTTAAATGAAACAATAGACCAGTTAGACCTAATTGATATCTATGGGACATTTCACCCCAAAACAATGAATTTTACCTTATTCTCAAGTGCACACGGAAACTTCTCCAGGATAGATCACATCCTGGGCCATAAATCTAGCCTTGGAAAATTAAAAAAAAAAACCAAAAACTTGAAATCATCCCAAGCATGTTTTCTGACCACAATGCAGTAAGATTAGATCTCAATTACAGGAAAAAAAAAAACCTATTAAAAATTCCACCATATGGAGGCTGAACAACACGCTGCTGAATAACCAACAAATCAGAGAAGAAATTAAAAAAGAAATAAAAATATGCATAGAAATGAATGAAAATGAAAACAAAACAACCCAATACCTGTGGACACTATAAAAGCACTGCTTAGAGGAAAGTTCATAGCAATACAGGCATACCTCAAGAAACAAGAAAAAAGTCAAATAAATAACCTAACTCTACACCTAAAGCAACTAGAAAAGGAGGAAATGGAGAATCCCAGGGTTAGTAGAAGGAAAGAAATCTTAAAAATGAGGGCAGAAATAAATGCAAAAGAAACAAAAGAGACCATAGCAAAAATCAACAAAGCCAAAAGCTGGTTCTTTGAGAAGATAAATAAAATTGACAAACCATTAGCCAGACTCAACAAGAAACAAAGGGAGAAATATCAAATCAATAAAATTAGAAATGAAGTTAGAGAGATCACAACAGACAACACAGAAATACAAAGGATCATAAGAGACTACTACCAGCAATTATATGCCAATAAAATGGACAACTTGGAAGAAATGGACAAATTCTTAGAAAAGTACAACTTTCCAAAACTGAACCAGGAAGAAATAGAAAATCTTAACAGACTCACCACAAGCACGGAAATTGAAACTGTAATCAGAAATCTCCCAGCAAACAAAAGCCCAGGTCCAGACAGCTTCACAGCTGAATTCTACCAAAAATCTAGAGAAGAGCTAACACCTATACTACTCAAACTCTTCCAGAAAATTGCAGAGGAAAGTAAACTGCCAACTCATTCTATGAGGCCACCACCACCCTAATACCAAAACCTGAGAAAGATGCCACACAAAAAAGAAAATTACAGGCCAATATCATTGATGAACATAGACGCAAAAATCCTTAACAAAATTCTAGCAATCAGAATCCAACAACACATTAAAAAGATCATACACCATGACCAAAGGGCTTTATCCCAGGGATGCAAGGATTCTTCAGTATCCACAAATCAATCAATGTAATACACCGCATTAACAAATTGAAAAATAAAAACCATATGATTAACTCAATAGATGCAGAGAAAGCCTTTGACAAAATTCAACATCCATTTATGATAAAAACTCTCCAGATGGCAGGAATAGAAGGAACATACCTCAACATAATAAAAGCTATATATGACAAATCCACAGCAAACATTACCTTCAATGGTGAAAAATCGAAAGCATTTCCCCTAAAGTCAGGAACAAGACAAGGGTGCCCACTTTCACTATTACTATTCTACATAGTTCTGGAAGTTTTGGCCACAGCAGAGAAGAAAAAGAAATAAAAGGAATCCAAATTGGAAAAGAAGAAGTAAAACTCTCACTGTTTGCAGATGACATGATCCTCTACATAGAAAACCCTAAAGACTCCACCAGAAAAGTACTAGAGCTAATCAATGAATACAGTAAAGTTGCAGGATATAAAATCAACACACAGAAATTCCTTGCCTTCCTATACACTAACAATGAGAAAACAGAAAGAGAAATTAAGGAAGCAATTCCATTCACCATTGCAACGAAAAGAATAAAACACTTAGGAATATATCTACCCAAAGAAACTAAAGACCTATATATAGAAAACTAGAAAACACTGGTGAAAGAAATTAAAGGGGACACTAATAGATGAAGAAATAAACCATGCTCATGGATCGGAAGAATCAATATAGTGAAAATGAGTATACTACCCAAAGCAGCTTATAGATTCAATGCAATCCCTATCAAGCTGCCAATGGTATTTTTCACAGAGCTAGGACAAATAATTTCACAATTTGTATTGTAATACAAAACACCTCAAATAGTCAAAGCAATCTGAGAAAGAAGAATGGAACTGGTGGACTCAACCTGCCTGACTTCAGGCTCTACGACAAAGCCACAGTCATCAAGACAGTATGGTACTGGCACAAAGACAGAAATATAGATCAATGGAACAAAATAGAAAGCCCAGAGATAAATCCACACACCTACGGACACCTTATCTTTGACAAAGGAGGCAAGAATATACAATGAATTAAAGACAATCTCTTTAACAAGTGCTGCTGGTCAACCACTTGTAAAAGAATGAAAGTAGAACACTTTCTAACACCATACACAAAAATAAACTCAAAATGGATTAAAGATCTAAACATAAGACCAGAAACCATAAAATTCCTAGAAGAGAACATAGGCAAAACACTCTCTGACATAAGTCACAGCAGGATCCCCTATGACCCACCTCCCAGAATACTGGAAATAAAAGCAAAAATAAACAAATGGGACCTAATTAAACTTAAAAGCTTCTGCAAAACAAAGGAAACTATAAGCAAGGTGAAAAGACAGCCTTCAGAATGGAACAAAATAATAACAAATGAAGCAATTGACAAACAACTAGTCTCAAAAATATACAAGCAACTCCTGCAGCTCAATTCCAGAAAAATAAACTACCCCATCAAAAAATGGGCTAAAGCACTAAATAGACATTTCTCCAAAGAAGACATACAGATGGCTAACAAACACATGAAAAGATGCTCAACATCACTCATTATCAGAGAAATGCAAATCAAAACCACAATGAGGTACCATTTCACGCCAGTCAGAATAACTGCAATCCAAAAGTCTACAAGCAATAAATGCTGGAGAGGGTGTGGAGAAAAAGGAAACCTCTTACACTGTTGGTGGGAATGCAAACTCGTACAGCCACTATGGAAAACAGTGTGGAGACTTCTTAAAAACTGGAAATAGAACTGCCTTATGACCCAGAAATCCCACTGCTGGGCATACATGCCAAGGAAACCAGAGTTAAAAGAGACATGTGCACCCCAATGTTCATCGCAGCACTCTTTCTAATAGCCAGGACATGGAAGCAACCTAGATGTCCATCAGGAGATGAATGGATAAAAAGCTGTGGTACATATACACAATGGAGTATTACTCAGCCATAAAAAAGAATACATTTGAATCAGTTCTAATGAGGTGGATGAAACTGGAGCCGATTATACAGAGTGAAGTAAGCCAGAAAGAAAAACACCAACAGAGGATACTAATGCATATATATGGAATTTAGACAGATGGTAATGATAACCCTGTATGCAAGACAGCAAAAGAGACTCAGATGTATAGAACAGTCTTTTGGACTCTGTGGGAGAGGGAGAGGGTGGGATGATTTGGGTGAATGGCATTGAAACATGTATAATGTCATATATGAAATGAATAGCCAGTCCAGGTTCAATGCATGATACTGGATGCTTGGTGCTGGTGCACTGAGACAACCCAGAGGGATGGTACGGGGAGCGAGGAGGGAGCGGGTTTCAGGATGGGGAACACGTGTATACCTGTGGCGGATTCATGTTTGTGTATGGCAAAACCAATACAATACTGTAATGTAATTAACCTCCAATTAAAATAAATCAATTTATATAAAAAATAAAATCCATCTTGAACATCTGGACTTTCATGGTTCACATACTACTAAAGCTTGCCTTGGAGAATTTTGAGCATTATTTTGCTAGCATGTGACATGAGTGCAATTGTGCATTGGTTTGAGCATTCTTTGGCACTGCCTTTCTTTAGGATTGGAATGAAAACAGAAATTTTCCAGTCCTGTGGCCACTGCAGTGTTTTCCAGATTTGCTGGCATATTGAGTGCAGTACTTTCATAGCATCATCTTTTAGGATTTGAAATAGCTCAACTGGAATTCCATCACTTCCATTAGCTTTGTTCATATTAATGCTTCCTAAGGCCCACTCGACTTTGCATTCTAGGATGTCTGGCTATAGGTGAGTGATCACACCATCGTGTTTATCTGGGTCATTAAGTTGTTTTTTGGTTTTTTTTGGTATAGTTCTTCTGCATATTCTTGCCACATCTTCTTAGTATCTTCTGCTTCTGTCAGGTCCATATCATTTCTGTCCTTTATTGGGCCCATCTTTGCATGAAATGCAAACCTAAAAATTGCTGGCTGGGATATGAAAAAAAATCTGAACATCACTAAGTATTAGACAAATACAAATCAAAGCTACAATGAGTTATTAGCTCATTCCAGTCATAATAGCCATCATGAACAGTGTAAAAAATGTCTTAATAAATGCTGGATATGATGTCGAATAAAAGGAACCCTCCTATACTGTTGGTGGGAATGTAAATCCACACAGCCACTATGGAGAACTGTATGGAGGTTCCTTAAAAAGCTAAAATTAGAGCTACCATATGATCCAACTATTCCACTCTTAGACATATACCCAAAGAAAACTATCATTCAAAATGATACATGCACCCCAATGTTATCTGCAGCACTATTACAATAGCCAGGACATGGAAGCAGCCTAAAATATTCATCAAGAAATGAATGGATAAAGGACACACACACACACATACACACATTATTACTCATCCATAAAAAAGAATGAAATAATGCCATTTGTAGCAACATGGATGGTCCTAGAGATTATCATACTAAATGAATCCAGACAAAGACAAATATAACATGCTATCATTTATATGTGGAATCTAAAAACAAAAATAAAGATACAAAATGAGCTTATTTACAAAACAGAAATATACCCACAAACAGAAGACGAATTTTTTTATCACCAAAGAAGAAAGGGAAGGATAAATTAGGAGTTTGTGATCAACATATAAACACTACTATATATATATATATATATGACAGATTACCAAGACCTATGGTATAGCACAGGGAACTATGACCCTTATTTTACAATAACCTATAAGGGAAAATCGGAGAAGGCAATGGCATCCCACTCCGGTATTCTTGCCTGGAAAATCCCATGGATGGAGGAGTAGGCTGCAGTCCATGGGGTCGCTGAGAGTTGGACACGACTCAGGGACTTCACTTTCACTTTTCACTTTCATGCATTGGAGAAGGAAATGGCAACCCACTCCAGTGTTCTTGCCTGGAGAATCCCAGGGATGGTGGAGACTCGTGGGCTTCCGTCTATGGGGTTGCACAGAGTTGGACACGACTGAAGCGACTTAGCAGCAGCAGCAGCATAAGGGAAAACAATTTTAAAAATAAAAAAATGTATATATGCACACATATACATATATACACATACTATATATAACTACTTTAATTAAAAAAAGAAAAGCTATATGATCCAGCAATTCCACTTCTGGGTATCAGTTCAGTTCAGTCGCTCAGTCGTGTCCGACTCTTTGCGACCCCATGCATCACAGCACGCCAGGCCTCCCTGTCCATCACCATCTCCTGGAGTTCATTCAGACCCACGTCCATTGAGTCCGTGATGCCATCCAGCCATCCCATCCTTGATCATCCCCTTCTCCTTATGCCCCCAATCCCTCCTAGCATCAGAGTTTTTCCAATGAGTCAACTCTTCACATGAGGTGGCCAAAGTACTGGAGTTTCAGTTTTAGCATCATTCCTTCCAAAGAAATCCCAGGGCTGATCTTCAGAATGGACTGGTTGGATCTCCTTGCAGTCCAAGGGACTCTCAAGAGTCTTCTCCAACACCACAGTTCAAAAACATCAATTCTTTGGCGCTCAGCCTTCTTCACAGTCCAACTCTCACATCCATACATGACCACAGGAAAAATCATAGCCTTGACTAGATGGACCTTAGTCGGCAAAGTAATGTCTCTGCTTTTGAATATGCTATCTAGGTTGGTCATAATTTTTCTTCCAAGGAGTAAGCATCTTTTAATTTAATGGCTGCAGTCACCATCTGCAGTGATTTTGGAGCCCCAAAAAATAAAGTCTGACACTGTTTCCACTGTTACCCCATCTATTTCCCATGAAGTGATGGAACCAGATGCCATGATCTTCATTTTGTGAATGTTGAGCTTTAAGCCAACTTGTTCACTCTCCTCTTTCACTTTCATCAAGAGGCTTTTTAGCTTCTCTTCACTTTCTGCCGTAAGGGTGGTGTCACCTGCATATCTAGGTTATTGATATTTCTACCAGCAATCTTGATTTCAGCTTGTGTTTCTTCCAGTCCAGTGTTTCTCATGATGTGCTCTGCATATAAGTAAAATAGGCAGGGTAACAATATACAGCTTTGACGTACTCCTTTTCCTATTTGGAACAAGTCTTTTGTTCCATGTCCAGTTCTAACTGTTGCTTCCTGATCTGCATACAGATTTCTCAAGAGGTAGGTCAGGTGGTCTGGTATTCCCTTCTCTTTCAGAATTCTCCACAGTTTATTGTGATCCACACAGTCAAAGGCTTTGGCATAGTTAACAAAGCAGAAATCGATGTTTTTCTGGAACTCTCTTGCTTTTTCCATGATCCAGCGGATGTTGGCAATTTGATCTCTGGTTCCTATGCCTTTTCTAAAACCAGCTTGAGCATTAGGGAGTTTGCGGTTCACGTATTGCTGAAGCCTGGCTTGGAGAATTTTGAGCATTTCTTTACCAGCATGTGAGATGAGTACAATTGTGTGGTAGTTTGAGCATTCTTTAGCATTGCCTTTCGTTGGGATTGGAATGAAAACTGACCCTTTCCAGTCCTGTGGCCACTGCTGAGTTTTCCAAATTTGCTGGCATATTGAGTGCAGCACTTTCACAGCATCATCTTTCAGGATTTGAAACAGCTCAATTGGAATTCCATCACCTCCACTAGCTTTGTTCATAGTGATGCTTTCTAAGGCCCACTTGACTTCACATTCCAAGATATCTGGCTCTAGAGTAGTGATCACATCATCATGCCTATCTGGGTTGTAAAGATCTTTTTTGTACAATTCTTCCGCATATTTTTGCCACCTCTTGTTAATATCTTCTGCTTCTGTTAGGTCCATACCATTTCTGTCCTTTATCGAGCCCATCTTTGCATGAAATGTTCCCTTGGTATCTCTAATTTTCTTGAAGAGATCTCTAGTCTTTTCCAATCTGTTGTTTTCCTCTATTTCTTTGCATTTGTATATACCCCCAGAAATGTAAACAGGCACTCAAACATATTGTACATCTGTGTTCACAGCAGCGTTATTTGCAACAGTCAAAAGGTGAAAACAACCCAAGTGTCCATCCATGAATGAATGGACAAATCAAGGTGGTATATTCATAAAATCTAATATTATTTAGCATTAAAAATAACCAAAATTCTGACACATGCTACAACATTAATGAAGACATATTACGTAAAACCAGACACAATAGGACAAATATATGATTCTAGTAATAGATATACCTAGCATAGTCTAAATTATGAAAAGTAAAAGTCACTTAGTCATGTCCAACTCTTTGCAACTCCATCGACTATATAGTCCATGAAATTCTCCATGCCAGAATACTGTAGTGGGTAGCTATTCCCTATTCCAGGGTATCTTCCCAATCCAGGGATTGAACCCAGGTCTCTGACATTGCAAGCAGATTCTTTACCAGCTGCGCCAGTCTAATTTATAGAGAAAGAAAATAAGAACAGAGGATACCAGGTACTGAGAGGGAAAAAAATGATGAGTTATTGCTTATTAGGTACAAAGTTTTAGTTTTGGATGATAAAAATATTCTAGATATGGGTAGTAGTGAGGGTTGCACAACAATCTGAATGTACCTACTGCACTGAACTATGCTTAAACTTAGTTACATATGGTTTGTGTGCTCAGTCGCATCCAAGTCTTGGTGGCCCAATGAACTGTAGCCCATCAGGCTCTTCTGCTCCTCCAGGATCCTCTTTCCATGGAATTTTCTAGGCAAAAATACTGGAGTGGGTTGCCATTTCCTACCCCAGTGTGTCTTCCCAACAGGGATCGAACCTGTGTTTCTTGTATCTCCTACATTGGCAGGCGGATCCTCTACTACCAGCACCACCTGGGATATATGGTTTACCACAGTGTAAAATGTCAGTCTTTATCCAAAACAAGATTGTAAGCATGAATTGTGATTGGAATTATAATCGGTAATCAGAAGAAACCTTGCCATGGACAAACTCTAGTCAGCCTTCTCTGAGCCTTCTCATTAATTTGGCCTCAACCTTAGCATACAAAAACTGCATAAGTGATGTCTGTTCACACCTTCTAACCTTTAAAAGAGTTGGAAAAACACTAGAATAGTTGCTACCAGCTCAAAGCTGCATCTCTAGGATGATGACTCCATCCCCCTTAAGTTCCCGCCTGGGAAAGCTCAAAGCTGCCAGAAGAATTTACTATTTGTTGCAACCAACACCTGATGATAGGACTTCTATCTCTGAATCTCAATGAGATGATAGAAGTTTAACTCTGATAAGTGCCAGGTAACAGACAAAGATGACAATTACATTAACCAACCCACTTTTCCACTTTTTGTACATTTCCACTACTTTGACACTACTCAAGCCTCCACTATACTTTCTCTCCATTCCCTCATTATCCATTTAAAATGCCCAGTTGCTTTTGCACAAATTGAATTCAGTTCATGCTGAAGTTTTTTTCCCTATTGTAATAGTATTACTGAATATAATCCTTCTGTCTTTAATTAGTGTCTGACTTTATCATTGACTGTGATAAAGAGCATGGAGGGTAGCCACACAACTTTGTTTCAAATACCAGCAGGGGCAGAACCTAGGTTAAATCATATACCTCCTTTGTATCTCATTTTAGTCATGGGAAAATAGGGATAATAATAGTAGGCTTATAGACAGGACTACATGAACTAATCCACATAATTAACTTAAAACAGTTCTTGGCACATACTGAAGGCTACATGATGGTTTTACTTTCACAATCACTGTTCCTCAGCAACTTGTTTCACAGGAAATGGTAGGCAACTGACAAAGGGGTAAATATTTGTAACATTTATGTAAAATGATTGTATTAAAAAGTTCCTATGAATATAAAAATTAAACGTTCTGATCGAAATATTTGCAAAACTCAGGTAAAGACAGCTCATAACAAAACCAAAGTTTTTCAATAAATACATAAAAATATATTTGACCAAGCGAAAGACAAAAACTAAAAATCTAATTAAAACAAACAAAAACCCAGCAAAGAGATATCATTTGTCTCCTATTAGGCTGACAAAGAAGAAACAGTAAAACCAAAAATTAAACGATCCATCATTGGTGAGTGTGTATGAAAACGAATACTCATGCTTGGTCTATTAACAAATTATGTTTTATTTAGTGAGTAAAGTTCACTGACTAGAAAAAATGTCCACAACACAATGATGAATGAAAAAAAACAGATTGTGAAACAGCATGTAAACTGTTGTAAATACATCTGGTTGGCAGTATTTCACTGATACAAAACATGATTTAGTTTCTTCTATTATTTGAAATTTTATAAGCATTTTTTAACTGAAAAAAATATTGAAAACAAGAAAAATTCCTTAATCTTAAGTAGTAGATGAAGAGAAAAAGGAGTTTTTAGGACTGAAGTAGTGCCTGCAAGAAACTCACTTCCCCAGGATTATGTAGGAGGAACTTTGGCAAATAACATTGTACTGGAGTTCAGTTAGTAATTTACTAATGTCCTTATAAATGCACCAAGAGAATTAACTGGTCACAGCAAATACCCTCTTCCAACAACATAAGAGACGACTCTACACATGGATATCACCCGATGGTCAATACCGAAATCAGACTAATTATATTCTTTGCAGCTGAATATGGAGAAGCAAAAACAAGATGGGGAGCTGACTGTGGATCAGATCATGAACTCCTTATTGCCAAATTCAGACTGAAATTGAAGAAAGTAGGGAAATCACTAGACCATTCAGGTAGGACCTAAATCAAATCTCTTACAATTATACAGTGGAAGTGACAAACAGATTCAAGGGATTAGAACTGATAGACAGAGCGCCTGAAGAACTATGGATGGGGGTTCATGACATTGTACAGGAGGCAGTTATCAAGACCATACCTGAGAAAAAGAAATGTAAAAAGGCAAAATGGTTGCTTGAGGAGGTCTTACAAATAGCTGAAAAAAGAAAAGAGGTGAAAGGCAAAGGAAAAAAGGAAAGATATACCAATATGAGTACAGAATTCGAAAGAATAGCAGGGCTAGAGATAAGAAAGCCTTCCTATGTGATCAGTGAAAAGAAATAGAGGAAAACAACAGAATGGAAAAGACTAGAGATCTCTTCAAGAAAATTAGAGTACCTAAGGAACATTTTGTGCAAAGATGGGCACAATAAAGGACAGAAATGGTATGGACCTAACAGAAGTAGAAGATATTAAGAAGAGGTGGCAGGAATACACAGAAGAACTGTATAAAATAGATCTTAAAGACCCAGATAGCCATGATGGTGTGACCACTCACCTAGAGTCAGACATCCTGGAATGTGAAGGCAAGGGGACCTTAGGAAGCATCACTACAAACAAAGCTAGTGGAGATAATGAAATTCCAGCTAAGCTATTTCAAATCCTAAAAGATGATGCTGTAAACTGTTGCACAAACTCAGCAGTGGCCACAGGAAGGGAAAAGGTCAGTTTTCATTCCATTTTCAAAGAAATCAATGCCAAAGAAAGTTCAAACTACCACACAATTGCACTTATATCACATGCTAGTAAAGTAATGCTCAAAATTCTCCAAGCCAGGCTTCAACAGTATGTGAACCAAGAAATTCCAGATGTTCAAGCTGGATTTAAAAAAGGCAGAGGAACCAGAGATCTAATTGCCAACATCTGTTGGATCATAGAAAAGGGAAGGGAATTCCAGAAAAAAGCATCTACTTCTCTTCAGTGATGATGCCAAAGCCTTTGACTGTGTAGATCACAACAAATTGTGGAAAATTCTTAAAGAAATGGGAATACAAGACCACCTGACTAGCCTCCTGAGAAATCTGTATGAAGGTCAAGAAGCAACAGGTAGAACTGAACATGGAACAATGGACTGGTTCCAAATTCAGAAAGAAGTACGACAAGGCTGTGTACTGTCACCCTGTTTAACTTATATGTAGTTTACATCATGTGAAATGCTAGACTGGAAGAAGTACAAGCTGGAATCAAGATTGCTGGTAGAATGACCAGTAACCTCAAATATGCAGATAACACCACCCTTGTGGAAGAAAGCAAAGAAGAACAAAAGAGCCTCTTGATGAAAGTGAAAGAGGAGAGTAAAATAGCTGGCGTAAAACTCAACATTCAAGAAAACTAAGATCATGGCAGCCAGTCCCATCGCTTTGTGGTAAATAGATTGGGAAACAGTGGAAACTGCGACAGACTTTATTTTCTTGGGCAACAAAATCACTGCAGATGGTGACTGTAGCCATGAAATTACAAGACACTTGCTCCTTGCAAGAAAAGATACAACAAACCTAGACAGAAATGTCCATCTAGTCAAAGCTATGGTTTCTCCAGTAGTCATGTACAGATGTGAGAGTTGGACCATAAGGAAAGCTAAGCCCTGAAGAATTGATGCTATTGAACTGTGGTGCTGGAGAAGACTCTTGAGAGTCCTTTGGACAGTAAGGAGATCCAACCAGTTCATCCTAAAGGAAATCAGTCCTGAATCTTCTTTGGAAGTACTGATGCTGAAGCTCCAATACTTTGGCAACCTGATGTGAAGAACTAATTCATTAGAAAAGACCCTGATACTGGGGAAGATTGAAGGTGGTAGGACAAGTGGATGACAAAGGATGAGATGTTTGGATGGCATCACTGATTTTATGGACATGAGTTTGAGTAAGCTCCAGTGCCTGGAGCCAGCATGAGGAATCTCGCTGTGGCAAAGGTCATGAGGAAGGAGGCTTGACATTACGCAAAGGTGGAATCAAGGCTCAGGGGTTCCCCTGGAGATTCTCTAGCATCTACCCCCAAAACCAGAGTCTGCCTGCTTTACTGTGTTATGCTTTCCATCTACTCTTCTGACATTAACAGGGGGCTGTCCCCCCACCACCTTTTTCTGGAAAAAGTTAATTTAGAGCTTTTAGATAATAAGTCTCCCGGGCATAACAAGAGTGTTTCAATCCAAAACACCTCTGATGGCTTTCTAGCCTGCCTGCCGGACTCTTGCAGCTGTTCATGTGATTGTTTGCAGCCTTCCGACCACGAGAGGCACAGGAAGCTTAAAACATCCTAGGAATGTAGGGGCTTCCGAGGAGTCAAAATCATTTAGAATAGGACTGATTAAGGGTTTCATTAGTTGAGCCAATACTTGCTGCCAAATTTTCATATCTTTTATTTGTAGATATAGTTGGTATGTAGAAAAGACAGGTAGTAGCCCTGGTATTAGCAACATTAGATCTTTCAGTTAAGTTCTTTCTTTGTTATAACCCACTGCATCTTTGTTCTACAGGAATGTAACTTATTTAGTATTTTGAGGGTGATGCAGATTAAGAAAAAAACACTTCAAGGGAAAATGAGTTTTCTGGTTGATAGACATTTATCTAGGAAAAGAGCCATAAAAATGTTAACAGGCCCCCTGGCCAGAAGATGATGTAAAACCACCTAAGACCTTTTGTATACAGGAAGGTATGCAAAAGGAAAGTCTGGTCTCAATAAGGGTCAGGACTGCTGCCCCTGCATAACCCTGCATATTCCATTATTTCTTTATGTACAACTTGGGGGTATATAAGCTGCTTTTGAAAATAAAGTTGTGGGTCTGGCACTGATGCTTGGCTCACCCATGTCGATCTTTTCTCCCTTTTCAGGCTGAATTCCCATCTGGAGCGTGGAGGCTCACCGTGTATACTTATTTTCCCTGACTTCTAAGACCCACGTGAGAGGGAGCCCAAGGTGGGGCACCCTCCACTATTCAAGTGGGCGCCGGTGGCCTACATAGACGGGGCAAACCCCTTGTCTCAGAGTTTTATTGGTTCTCTGCATAAACCAAGTTATTCAGCCTCTTTTCTCCACTAATTTTCCTACTACACTATTCTTTCCTAATCTCTCTTTATATCTCTGAGTAAATAAGTCTTTCCTCGCTGACTCTGTCCCTGCTTGAAATTCCCTGGATCCACCAGGGCTGGACTCTGGCACTCCAGGAGCTGGTGATTGATAAGGTGATAGATAAGGTGATGGATAAAGTGAAATAAGCTGATGATGGATGGACTGCTGGCGTGCTTCAGTCCATGGTGTTCTAAAGACTTGCACATAACTGAATGACTGAACTGACTGAAGGGAATGACTCCTTAGAAAAATTTGGAGAAACATGATACTGTTCAAAAAGATTGGGACCTACAGTACAAACTACTATGTATAAAATAGATAACTCATGAGAAACTACTGTAGCACAACGATGACCTAAATGAAAAGGGAATCCAAAAAAGAGGCAGTATACAATTGAGTGTCCGTTAGTGCATGGTTTGTGCATTCACTCCCCTAGCAGAGGTGCTGCTGTCACTCTTTCAAACTAGGAATTCTATTCTGAAGGGCCAAGGTCAAGGCTTCTTCAGTGCAGCACCCTATTAGCAAGTGAGACTGAACTAAGAAACGGGGGGGGGGGGGGTGCGGGGAGAGAGACCAAGCCCTGAGACTCTGCAGTTTGAGCACTGACTCCAAGATGCTAGACAACCAGAGAACTAACCCTAGCAAGTATCAAATAACGAGAACTCACAAAAAGGAGTCCAGTTGAATACAAGACCTGGCATCACCCAACTGTTAGAAGCACCCTGTATAAGATGCCTCATCTAAACAAGAAACAAACAAACAAAAAATACAAACCAAATCATCAGCAGAAGGGATTACCACCTCACTCAGATGTGCCTATCAGAAAACAAACAAACAAAACCTCAGCACGGATCTCAACCCTATACAGAGCTTACACAAACCACTGGACCAAACTTGGGAGGGCAGAAACCAAAAGAAGGAAAGATTTCAACCTTGAGGCCTGGGAAAAGGAGACCTCAAACACAATAAGTTAAAAAAAAATTAACAGGCAGAGAAATACTACACAAATGAAGGGGGGAAAAAAAACCAACAACTAGAAACACAGAAGTCCAAATAAATGAAGAGGAAATAGGCAAACTACCTGAAAAAGAAATCAGAATAATGATAGTATAGATGATCAAAAACCTTGAAAACAAAATGGAGAAAATGCAGCAATCAATTAACAGAGATCTAAAAGAAGTAAAGAATAAACATACAGAGACAAATAACACAATTACTGAAATTAAAAATACTCTAGAAAGGATCAACAGCAGAATATCTGAAGCAGACTAAGGAATCAGTGAGCTAGAAGACAAGATGGTGGAAATAACTTCTGAAGAGCAGAATAAAGTAAAAAGTTAAAAAGAACTGAAGATAGTCTCAGAGACCTCTGGGACAATATCAAATGCAGAAACATTCAAATTATAGGGGCTGAAGAAGAAGAGGAGAAAAAGAATGGGGATGAGAAAACTTTTGAAGAGATTATAGTTGAAAATTTCCCCAACATGGGAAAGGAAATAGTCAATCAAGTCCAAGAGGCACGAAGAGTCCCATACAGGATAAACCCAAGGGGAAACAAACCAAGACACATACTGATCAAATGAACAAAGAATAAACACAAAGAAAGGATATTAAAAGCAGCAAGGGAGAAGCAACAAGTAACATACAAGGGAAACCCCATATACTTCACAGCTGATCTTTCAGCAGAAACTCTGCAGACCAGAAGGGAATGGCAGGATATATTTAAAGTACTGAAAGGGAAAAATCTACAGCCAAGATTACTGTACATGGCAAGGATCTCACTCAAAATTGATGGAGAAATAAAAAGCTTTTCATACAAGCAGAAGTTAAGGGAATTAAGTACCACCAAACCAGCTTTGCAACAAATGTTAAAGGGACTTATACAGTCAAGAAATACAAGAGAAGAAAAAAGATCTATAAAATCAATCCCAAACAATTATGAAAATGGCAATAGGAACATATATATTAATACTTACTTTAAATATAAATGGATTAAATGCTCCAACCAAAAGACACAGACTAGCTGAATGTATACAAAAACAAGACCCATAATTATGCTGTCTACAAGAAACTCACTTCAGATCTAAAGACACATTTAGACTGAAAGTGAGAGGATGGAAAAATACATTCCATGCAAATGGGAAGCAAAAGAAAGCTGGGGTAGCAATCCTCATATCAGACAAAATAGACCCAAAAGAAGATTACGAGAGATAAAGGACATTACATAATGATTAAGGGATGAATCCAAGAGGAAGACATAACAATTGTAAATATCTATGCACCCAACATAGGAGCACCTCAATACCTAAGACAAACACTAACAGACATAAAAGAAGAAATTGACAGTAACACAATAATAATAGAAGGTTTCAATACCCCACTCACACCAATGGACAGATCATCAAAGCAGAAAATTAATAAGGAAACACAAGTCTTAAATGATACATTAGATGAGATGGATCTCATTCATATCTTCAGGACATTCCATTCAAATGCAGAAGAATAAACCTTCATCTCAAGTGCGCATGGAACATTCTCCAGGATAGATCACATCTTAGGTCACAAATCAAACCTCAGTAAATTTAAGAAAATTGAGATCATATTAAGCATCCTCTGCTACCACAACACTATTAGACCAGGTATCAATTACAAGGAAACAACTATAAGAAACACAAACACATGGAGATTAAACAACACATTTCTAAATAACCAGCAAGTTACTGAAGAAATCAAAAGAGAAAAAAAAAATTATAGAAACAAATGACAATGAAAACACGACAACTCAAAACCTATTGGATGCAGCCAAAGCAGTTCTAAGAGGGAAGTTTATAGCAATACAATCCTACCTCAAGAAACAAGAACAGCATCAAATAGACAACCTAACTTTACACCTAAAATAACAGGAAAAAGAGGAACAAAAAGATCACAAAATTAGTAGAAGGAAAGAAATCATAAAGATCTGAGCAGAAATAAATGAATAAGAAATGAAAGAAACAATAGTAAAGATTAATAAAATTAAAAGCTGATTCTTTGAAAAGATAAAGAAAATTGATGTCTTTAGCCAGACTTATCAAGAAAAAAAGTGAGAAGAATCAAATCAACAAAATTAGATGAAAAAGGAGAGGTTACAATAGGCAATGCAGAAACACAAAGGACTATAAGAGACTATTAGGCAATAAAATTGACAACCTAGAAGAAATGGACAGATTCTTAGAAAAGTTCAATCTTCTAAAACTGAACCAGGAAGAAATAGCAATTATGAAGAACCCAATTACAAGCACTGAAATTGAAGCTGTGGTCAAAAATCTCCCCCAAAACAAAAGCCCAGGACCAGAGGGCTTCGCAGCAGAATTCTATCAAACATTTAGAGAAGAGCTAAGGCCTATCCTTCTAAAACTCTTTCAAAAAATTGCAGAGGAAGGAACACTTCTAAACTCATTATATGAGGCCACCATCTACCTGATACCAAAACCAGACAAAGAAAACGCACAAAAAGAAAATGACATGTTAATATCACTGATGAACATAGATGCAAAAATCCTCAAAATTTTAGCAAACAAAATTCAGCAACATATCAAAAAATTCATACACCATGATCAAGTTGAGTTTATTCCAGAAATGCAAGGATTCTTCAATATATGCAAATGAATCAATGTGATACACCATATTAACAAATTTAAAGATAAATCCATATGATGATCTCAATCGATGCAGAAAAAGCCTTTGACAAAATCCAGCACTCATTTATGATTAAAACTCTTGAAAAAATGGGCATAAAAGGATCCTACCTCAATATAGTAAATGTAATATATGATAAGTCTACAGTGAACATATTCTCAGTGGTGAAAAACTGAAAGCATTCCCCCATGATCAGAAAGAGAAACATGTCCAATTTCACCACTACTATTCAACATAGTTCTGGAAGTCCTAGCTACAGCAATCAGAGAAGAAAAATAAAATGAATCTAGATCAGAAAAGAAGAACTAAAGCTCTCACTGTTTGCAGATGACATGATACTGTATATAGAAAACCCTAAAGATAGTCTTTGAAAATTACTAGAGCTAATCAGTGAATTTAGCAAAGTCATAGGATACAAAATCAACACACAGAAATCACTTGCATTTCTATATACTAACAATGAGAAATCAGAAAGAGAAATTAAGGAATCAATCCCATTCACCACTGCAACAAATTAATGAAATATCTAGGAATAAACTCACCTAAGGAGACAAAAGAACTGTACACAGAAAATTATAAGACATTAATGAAAGAAATCAAAGATGACATAAACAGATAGAGAAATATCTATGTTCCTGGGTAGGAAGAATCAATATTGTGAAAATGACTATCCTACCAAATGCAATCTTCAGATTCAATGTGATCCCTATCAAAGTACCAACGACATTTTTTCACAGAAATAGAACAAAAAATTTCACAATTCATATGTAAACACAAAAGACCCTGAATAGCCAAAGTAATCTTGACAAAGAAGAATAGAGGTGGAGGAATCAACCTTCCTGACTTCAGATTATACTACAAAGCTACAGTCATCAAGACAGTATGGCACTGGCACAAAAACAAAAATATAGACCAATAGAACAAGATAGAAAGCCCAGAAATAAACCCATGAACCTATGTGTACCTTATTTTTGACAAATGAGACAAGAATATACAATGGGGCAAAGATAGGCTCTTCAATAAATGGTGCATGTAAAAGAATGAAATGAGAACATTTCCTAACACCATAAACAAAGATACAATCAAAATGGATTAAACATCTAAATGTAAGACCAGAAACTATACAACTTTCAGAGGAAAACATAGGCAGAACACAATACATAAATCAAAGCAAGATCCTCTATGATCCACCTCCTAGAGTAATGGAAGTGAAAATAAAAGTAAACAAGTGAGACCAATTAAACTTAAAATTTTTTGCACAGCAAAGGAAACTTTCAGCAAGATGAAAAGACAACACTCAGAATGGGAAAAGATAATAGCAAATGTAACAACAGACAAAGGATTAATTTCCAAAATATACAAAAGCTCATACAACTCAATGCCAGAAAAAAAAAAAAAAAAAAACCACACACACACACAATCAAAAAGTGGGGAAAAGACCTAAACAGACATTTCTCCAAAGAAGACACAGATGGCTAAAAAAGACATGAAAGATGCTCAACATCACTCATTATTGGGAAATGAATATCAAAACTACAATGAGATATCACCTCACACCATTCAGAATGGCCCTCATCAAAATGTCTACAAGCAATAAATGCTGGAGAGGATGTGGAGAAAAAGGAATGCTCTTGCACTGTTGGTGGGAATGTAAATTGATACAGCCACTATGGAAGACAGTATGGAGATTACTTAAAAAACTAGGAATAAAACCACCATTTGACCCACCAGTCCCACTCCTAGGCATATACCCTGAAGAAAGCAAAATTGAAAAAGACACATGTATCCCATTGTTGATTGCAGCACTATTTTCAATAGCTAGAACATGGAAGCAACCTAGATGTTCATCAACAGATGAATGGATAAAGAAGTTGTGGTACATATACACAATGGAATATTACTCAGCCATAAAAAGTAACAGATTTGAGTCAGTTTTGATGATGTGAATGAACCTAGAACTTATTACACAGAGGGAAGTGAGTCAGAAAAAGAAAGATAAATATTGTATTCTAAAACATAGATATGGAATCTAGAAAAATTGTAGTGAGGGATTTATTTATAGGGCAGCAATGGAGAAGACATTAAGAAGAGGTTGCAAGAATACACAGAAGAATGGTACAAAAAGATCTTCAAGACCAAGATAATCAAGATGGTGTGATCACTCACCTAGAGCCAGACATCCTGGAATGTGAAGTCAAGTGGGCCTTAGGAAGCATCACTATGAACAAAACTAGTGGAGGTGATGGAATTCCAGTTGAGCTGTTTCAAATCTTGAAAGATGATGCTGTCAAAGTGCTGCACTCAATATGCCAGCAAATTTGGAAAACTCAGCAGTGGCCACAGGACTGGGCAAGGTCAGTGTTCATTCCAATCCCAAAGAAAGGCAACGCCAAAGAATGCTCAAACTACCACACAATCGCACTCATCTCACACACTAGTAAAGTAATGCTCAAAATTCTCCAAGCCAGGCTTCAGCAACATGTGAACTGTGAACTTCCTGATGTTCAAGCTGGCTTTCGAAAAGGCATAGGAACCAGAGATCAAATTGCCAACATCTGCTGGATCATGGAAAAAGCAAGAGAGTTCCAGAAATACATCTATTTCTGCTTTCTTAACTATGCCAAAGCCTTTGACTGTGCGGATCACAATAAACTGTGGAAAATTCTGAAAAAGATGAGAATACCAGACCACCTGACCTGCCTCTTGAGAAACCTATATGCAGGTCAGGAAGCAACAGTTAGAACTGAACATGGATCAACAGACTGGTTCCAAATAGGAAAAGGAGTATATCAAGGCTGTATGCACCCTGCTTATTTAACTTCTATGCAGAGTACATCATAAGAAACACTGGACTGGAAGAAACACAAGCTGGAATCAAGATTGTTGGGAGAAATATCAATAACCTCAGTTATGCAGATGACACCACCCTTATGGCAGAAAGTGAAGAGGAACTAAAAAGCCTCTTGATGAAAGTGAAAGAGGAGAGTGAAAAAGTTGGCTTAAAACTCATTCAGAAAACGAAGATCATGGCATATGGTCCCATCACTTCATGGGAAATAGATGGGGAAACAGTGGAAACAGTGTCAGACTTTATTTTTTTAAGGCTCCAAATCACTGCAGATGGTGATTGCAGCCATGAAATTAAAAGTTATGACCAACCTAGATAACATATTGAAAAGCAGAGACATTACTTTGCCTATAAAGGTCCATCTAGTCAAGGCTATGGTTTTTCCTTTGATCATGTATGGATGTGAGAGTTGGACTGTGAAGAAAGCTGAATGCCGAATAATTGATGCTTTTGAACTGTAGTGTTGGAGAAGTCTCTTGAGAGTCCCTTGGACTGCAAGGAGAGCCAACCAGTCCATTCTGAAGGAGATCAGCCCTGGGATTTCTTTGGAAGGAATGATGCTAAATCTGAAACTCCAGTACTTTGGCCACCTCATGTGAAGAGTTGACTCATTGGGAAAGACTCTGATGCTGGGAGGGATTGGGTGCAGGAGGAGAAGGGGACAACAGAGGATGAGATGGCTGGATGGCATCACGGACTCGATGGCAGTGAGTTTGAGTGAACTCCGTGAGTTGGTGATGGACAGGGATGCCTGGCGTGCTGCGATTCATGGGGTCACAAAGAGTCGGACGTGATTGAGTGACTGAACTGAACTGAACTGAACTGAATGGAGAAACAGATATAGAGAATAGACTTATGGACATGGGGAGAGAGGAGGAGAGGATGAGATATATGGAAAGTGTAACATGGGAACTTACATTACCATATCTAAAATGATAGCAAACTGGAATTTGCTATATGGCTCAGGAAACTGAAACAGATGCTCTGAATCAATCTAGTAGGGTGGGGTGGGGCAGGAGATGGGAGAGAGGTTTGAAAGGAGAGGATATATGTATACCTGTGGCTGATTCATGTTGAGGTTTGAAGAAAACAGCAACATTGTGTAAAACAATTGTCCTTCAATAAATATATAAATTGAAAAGGAAAAAAAAAAGATGCAGTGTATGTGTACATAGTCCTGATTCACTTTACTGTACAGCAGAAAATAACACAATATTGTAAAACAACTATAAAAAAAATTAGCGGGGGGTAAAAAAAAAAGAAACAACACCTTGGTTATTGATTAAGGCTAGGGATACAGCCTAAAAAGACCTTTCCTTCTTGAGCAACACCACTATTGGTGTGTTACGACACTATTGGTTAGAGACTAACTAAAGGCAAATATAGACTTTGAATGATTTTAGAAGATGTATGAGAAGTGAATGAAGATAATAATGCATTTATTTCATCGTTACCAAAATCCAGTGACGTAAGGAGAATGATTTTTCTGAATTACCAGCTGTGGAAATTAAAGTATAGAAAGGAGTTACTCTCCCAAGTTCATACAATTACTTCCAAAAACATTAGTCTGAGGTGTTTAGACTGTATATATACCAGTGCTTCTCAATTTTAACTTGTAGCATGTGAAAGAATGGGAATATTGGCAGAAGTCATAAACAGTTAGTCCAGAGGCAGATCCACCTTGTAAATTGTTTTGTTTTGCTAGCACTATATTTTATGTTTGCTAGCTTATTTTCTTTTGTTTTAAAAATATGGTAGATTTTAAATTTACTAAAGTACACATAATATTTGGATCACCAGTTGTCATTTTTTATTTTGCTTTTTTATGGAAAGAATCAGAAGTTCTGGAAATATTCATGACTGCACCATAGCCATCTGTTAGGTCTAAGTTGAAGCAGTCCTCTGTAGAGGAGGCATGCACCCTCCACTCAACCTGTCTCACTACTTATATCATTTGCTTGGCCCTATTGTTAATTATGCCATCTGCTATAGAACATACAAAGACCTTTAAAAAGTACCCTTAATCGTCTGTAAAGGTGAAAAGATGGCTATTAACTCTTTTGTAACCCAGATAGTATTGGTGCCAGGTGAAGATAGAAACAGTTCCAACTAACCCTGGCATATACCTTTTCACTTTCTATATCCTGTCAAAATCTTTCTAGCAGCAGAATTAAGAAATTACTATTTTGCTGATAATTTGTTAGGGAAGTGGAGGTTAGAGTTACATCACACCTCAAAAGCAAAATTATAATAAAGTATCAATGAGGTGTCTCTATTTACCAGCGCACTAAGCGCGGGTGGCTGTGACCAGCACACTAAGCATGGCTGAGAGGAGCTACCCCATGTCCAAGGTCAGGGGCAGAAGCTGGGAGGACCACATGCCCAGAGGGCAGCAGCCAAGAGGAGTTACCCCACATCCGAGGTCAGGGTCAGCAGCCGAGAGTGCCAGGCTGCAATGGTGCAGGAATGGCAGAGAGGAGCTACCCGGTGTCTGAGGCCAGGGGCGGCTGGGAGGAGCAACCCCACGTCCAAGGAACGGTGGCTGCAAAGGCACAGGAAGGCCTGGAGGAGCTATACCATGTTAAAGGTTAGGAAGGGCGGCGGTGAGGAGACACCCTTCGTCCAAGTTAAGGAGCAGCGGCTGCGCTTTGCTGGAGCAGCCGTGAAGAGATACCCCACGTCCAAGGTAAGAGAAACCCAAGTAAGATGGTAGGTGTTGCAAGAGGGCATCAGAGGGCAGACACACTGAAACCATACTCACAGAAAACTAGTCAATCTAATCACACTAGGACCACAGCCTTGTTTAACTCAATGAAACTAAGCCATGCCCGTGGGGCAACCCAAGATGGGCGGGTCATGGTGGAGAGATCTGGCAGAATGTGGTCCACTGGAGAAGGGAATGGCCAACCACTTAAGTATTCTTGCCTTGAGAACCCCATGAACAGTATGAAAAGGCAAAATGATAGGATACTGAAAGAGGAACTCCCCAGGTCAGTACGTGCCCAACACACTACTGGAGATCAGTGGAGAAATAACTCCAGAAAGAATGAAGGGATGGAGCCAAAGCAAAAACAATACCCAGTTGTGGATGTGACTGGTGATAGAAGCAAGGTCCGATGCTGTAAAGAGCAATATTGCATAGGAACCTGGAGTGTCAGGTCCATGAATCCATGCAAATTGGAAGTGGTCAAACAAGAGACAGCAAGAGTGAATGTTGACATTCTAGGAATCAGCAAACTAAAATGGACTGGAATGGGTGAATTTAACTCAGATGACCATTATATATACTACTGTGGGCACGAATCCTTTGGAAGAAATGGAGTAGCTATCATGGTCAACAAAAGAGTCCAAAATGCAGTACTTGGATGCAATCTCAAAAACGACAGAATGATCTCTGTTCGTTTCCAAGGCAAACCATTCAATATCACAGTAATCCATGTCTATGCCCCAACCAGTAACGCTGAAGAAGCTGAAGTTGAACGGTATTATGAAAACCTACAAGACCTTTTAGAACTAACACTCAAAAAAGATGTCCTTTTCATTATAGGGGACTGGAATGCAAAAGTAGGAAGTCAAGAAACACCTGGAGTAACAGGCAAATTTGGCCTTGAAATGTGGAATGAAGCAGGGCAAAGACTAATAGAGTTTTGCCAAGAACATGCACTGGTCATGGAAAACACCCTCTTCCAACAACACAAGAGAAGACTCGACACATGGACATCACCAGATCGTCAACACTGAAATCAGATTGATTATATTCTTTGCAGCCAAAGATAGAGAAGCTCTATACAGTCAACAGAAACAAGACCAGGAGCTGACTGTGGCTCAAATCATGATCTCCTTAATACCAAATTCAGACTCAAATTGACGAAAGTAGGGAAAACCGCTAGACAATTCAGGTATGGCCTAAATCAAATCCTTTATGATTATACAGTGAAAGTGAGAAATAGATTTAAGGGACTAGATCTGATAGAGTGCCTGATGAACTATGGACTAAGGTTCGTGACATTGTACAGGAGACAGTGATCAAGACCATCCCCATGGAAAAGAAATGCAGAAAAGCAAAATGGCTCTCTGGGGAGGCCTTACAAAGAGCTGTGAAAAGAAGAGATGCGAAAAGCAAAGGAGAAAAGGAAAGATACAAGCATCTGAATGCAGAGTTCCAAAGAATAGCAAGAAGAAACAAGAAAGCCTTCTTCAGCGATCAGTGCAAAGAAATAGGGGAAAACAAAAGAATGGGAAAGACTAGAGATCTCTTCAAGAATATTAAAGATACCAAGGGAACATTTTATGCAAAGATGGGCTCGATAAAGGACAGAAATGGTCTGGACCTAACAGAAGCAGAAGATATTAAGAAGAGGTGGCAAGAATGCACAGAAGAATGGTACAAAAAAGATCTTCAAGACCAAGATAATCACGATGGTGTGATCACTCACCTAGAGCCAGACATCCTGGAATATGAAGTCAAGTGGGCCTTAGGAAGCATCACTATGAACAAAGCTAGTGGAGGTGATGGAATTCCAGTTGAGCTATTTCATATCCTGAAAGATGATGTTGTGAAAGTGCTGCACTCAATATGCCAGCAAATTTGGAAAACTCAGCAGTGGCCACAGGACTGGAAAAGGTCAGTTTTTATTCTAATTCCAAAGGAAGGCAATGCCAAAGAATACTCAAACTACCGCACAATTGCACTCATCTCACATGCTAGTAAAGTAACGCTCAAAATTCTCCAAGCCAGGCTTCAGCAATACGTGATCCATGAACTCCCTGATGTTCAAGCTGGTTTTAGAAAAGGCAGAGGAACCAGAGATCAAATTGCCAACATCTGCTAGATCATGGACAAATCAAGAGAGTTCCAGAAAAACATCTATTTCTGCTTTCTTGACTATGCCAAACCTTTGACTCTGTGGATCACAATAAACTGTGAAAAATTCTGAAAGAGATGGGAATACCAGACCACCTGACCTACCTCTTGACAAATCTGTATGGAGGTCAGGAAGCAACAGTTAGAACTGGACATGTAACAATAGACTGGTTTCAAATAGGAAAAGGAGTATATCAAGGCTGTATATTGTCACCCTGCTTATTTAACTTCTATGCAGAGTATGGTGTTTTCCAGTTGGCTCAGAGGTTAAAGCATCAATGCAGGAGACCCGTGTTCGACTCCTGGGTTGGGAAGATCCCCTGGAGAAGGAAATGGCAACCCACTTCAGTATTCTTTCCTGGAGAATCCCATGGATGTAGGAGCCTGGTTGGCTACAGTCCATGGGCTCACAAAGAGTCGGACACGACTGAACGACTTCACTTTCACTTTATGCAGAGTACATCATGAGAAACACTGGGCTTGAAGAATCACAAGCTGGATTCAAGATTGCTGGGAGAAATATCAATAATCTCAGATATACAGATGACACCACCCTTATGGCAGAAAGTGAAGAGGAACTAAAAAGCCTCTTGATGAAAATGAAAGAGGAGAGTGAAAAAGTTGGCTTAAAGCTCAACATTCAGAAAATGAAGATCATGGCATCCGGTCCCATCACTTCATGGGAAATAGATGGGGAAACAGTGGAAACAGTGTCAGACTTTATTTTGGTGAAGTCACTGAAGATGGTGACTGCAGCCAGAAATTAAAAGACGCTTATTCCTTGGAAGGAAAGTTATGACCAACCTAGATAGCATATTCAAAAGCAGAGACATTACTTTGCCGACTAAGGTCCGTCTAGTCAAGGCTATGGTTTTTCCTGTGGTCATGTATGGATGTGAGAGGTGGACCGTGAAGAAAGCTGAGCGCCAAAGAATTGCTGCTTTTGAACTGTGGTGTTGGAGAAGACTCTTGAGAGTCCCTTGAACCTCAACTAGATCCAACCAATCCATTCTGAAAGAGATCAGCCCTGGGATTTCTTTGGAAGGAATGATGTTAAAGCTGAAACTCCAGTACTTTGGCTACCTCATGCGAAGAGTTGACTCATTGGAAAAGACTCTGAAGCTGGGAGGGACTGGGGGCAGGAGGAGAAGGGGACGACAGAGGATGAGATGGCTGGATGGCATCACTGACTCGATGGCCTGAGTCTGAGTGAACTCCGGGAGTTGGTGATGGACATGTGGGCCAAGCGTGCTGTGATTCATGGGGTCCCAAATAGTCGGACACGACTGAGTGACTGAACTGAACTGAACTGAACTGAAGTTTTCCTTCAACACCAGCATTCTCATCCCTCAGACCTGTAGTTCAGCTTGTCTATCCACCTAGCTTTGGCCTCCCAAATCAAGTACACCTACATCTAACACTTATGCATTTTTTCTTAATTAAAATATTATTAACATACATGGCTTTGATTATGTTGAGGTATGTTCCCTCTAAGCCCACTTTCTGAAGATTTTTTTTTCATCATAAATGGATACGGAATTATATCGAGTCTTCTCTGCATCTATTGAAATGATATGGTTTTTATCACTCAGTTTGTTAACGTCATGCACCAAACAGGCTGATTTATGGATATTGAAAAACTTGCACCGTTGGATAAACCTCACTTAATCATGAAGTATGATCTTTTTAATATATTGTTAGATTTAGTTTTCTGGTACTTTGTTGTGGATTTTTGCATCTAAATTCATCAGTGATTATGGAATATAATTTTTTTTTTTTACAGGTCTTTGCCTGGTTTTGGTACCAGGGTAATGCTGGCCTCATAGAAGGAGTTTGGAAGTGTTCCTTCCTCTGCAATGTTTTTGAATAGTTTGAGATGATTAGGTGTTAACTCTTCTCTAAATGTTTGGTAGTATTCACCTGGGAAGCCACATGGTCCTGGATATTTGTTAGTTGGAAGTTTAAGTACCAATTTGACTTTATTATTGGAAATTAGACTGTTCATATTCTCAATTTCCTCCTAGATCCATCTCAGGAAACTATACCTTCCTAAAAATTTGTTTATTTCTTCTAGGTTAACCATTTTATTGATGTATAGTTGGTTAGCAATACCACTCATGGGTGGTATCCAAAAATAAAAACACCAGTTAGAAAATATTATGTACCCCAATGTTTGCTGCTGCTGCTGCTGCTGCTGCTGCTAAATCGCTTTAATCTTGTCTGACTCTGTGTGACCCCAGAGATGGCAGCCCACCAGGCTCCCCTGTCCCTGGGATTCTCCAGGGAAGAACACTGGAGTGGATTGTCATGTCCTTCTCCAATGCATGAAAGTGAAAAATTAGAGCAGCATTATTTACAAATAGAAAGATATGGAAGCAAACTAAGTGACCATGAACAGGTAAATGGACAAAGAAGATGTTAGAAACACACACACACACACACACACAAAATAGAACACTATTCAGCCTCAAGAAATGAAAATTTTGCCATTTTCAGCAACATTGATGAACTTGGAGGGTATTATGCAAAGTGAAATAAGTCAGACATAGTAAAACAAATACTGTATGATACTTCTTATATGTGGAAACTAAAAAATACAAAACACTAGTGCATATAACAGAAAAGTAGGCTTACAGGTACAGAGAACATGCTAACAGTTAACAGTGAAGAGGTGGGGGAGGAGTATTATAGGGGTGGAGAAGCAGGAGATACAAACTATTTGGTGTAAGATAGGTCAAGGATGTATTGTGTGACATGGAGAATATCGTTCAATATAGCATAACTATGTTATTAGTTATTGTATGTTATTAATATGCAGTATGTTATTAATATGTAGTATGCTCCTGCTGCTAAGTCGCTTCAGTCGTGTCTGACTCTGTGTGACTCCATAGACGGCAGCCCATCAGGCTCCTCCATCCCTGGGATTCTCCAGGCAAGAATATTGGAGTGGGTTGCCATTTCCTTCTCCAATGCATGAAAGTGAAAAGTGAAAGTGAAGTCGCTCAGTCGTGTCGAACTGTTTGCATTCCCATGGACTGCAGCTTACCAGGCTCCTCTGTCCATGAGATTTTCCAGGCAAGAGTACTGGAGTGGGTTGCCATTGCCTTCTCCATATGTAGTATAATAACACTAAATACAAATATAAACATTGTATAAAAAATCAAAAAAGAAAAACAAAACAGAAATATAGTTGATCTAGAGTAATATATTAGTTTTGGTTGTAGTACATAGTGATTTGATATTTGCATACATTATGAAAGATTACCATGATAAATCTAGTAACCATCTATCCCCTTACAAAGTCATTGCAATATTATTGACCATATTCCTATATTACCTCCATGTGTATAATTTATTTTGTAATTAAAGGTTTATACCTCTTAATCCCCTTCACCTTTTTTCCTCAACCGAGTTCCCTTCTCTTCAGCAGCCACTCATTTGTTTTCTGTATCTATGAGTCTGTTTTCATTTTGTTTTGTTTGGTTTTAGATTCCACATGTATGTGAGATCATATGGTATTTGTATTTCTCTGACTTATTTCACTTAATATGGGTGGAGGAGCCTGATAGGCTGCAGCCCATGGGGTGGCTAAGAGTCGGACTCGACTGAGCGACTTCACTTTCACTCTTCACTTTCATGCATTGGAGAAGGAAATGGCAACCCACTCCAGTGTTCTTGCCTGGAGAATCCCAGGGATGGAGGAGCCTGGTGGGCTGCCGTCTATGGAGTCGCACAGAGTCGGACACGACTGAAGCGACTTAGCAGCAGCAGCAGCAGCATAACACCTTCCAGATCAATCCATATCGTCTCAAATGGCAAGATTTTTAATGAATGAGTAACATTTTATATATTACACATATATACATACATGCCACATCTCCTTCATCTATTCATTTATCAATGAACACAGGTTGCTTCATTATCTTTGCAACTGTAAATGATGCAATGAATATTGCTGTGCATGATATCTTTTCAACTCAATGTTTTTGTTTTCTTTGGGTAAATACCCAGAAGTAGAATTGCTGAATCAAATGAAAAAAGTTCTATTTTTAACTTTTTGAGGAACCTCAATGCTGTTTTCCATTGTGGCTGCACAAATTTACAGTCCCACTAACAGTGCAGGAGGGTTCCATTTTCTCCACATTCTCACTAACACTTGTTTTTTCTTGTCTTTTTAATGGTAGCCATTCTTACAGTTGTGAGGTGGTATCTTATTGTGGTTTTAATCTGAACTTCCCTGATGATTAGTGATGTCGAGTATCAATTCATGTGCCCGTTGGCCATCTGTATATCTTCTTTGAAAAAAAAAATGTTTATTTAGGGCACATGTCAATTTTTTAGTTCAGTTGTTTGTTTAGTTTATGTTGTTTGAATTTTTGCATATTTTGGATATTAACCCCTTATCAGATTTACAGTTTGAAATATCTTCTACCTTCACTAGGCTGCTTTTTCATTTTATTGAGTTTTCTCCATTTCACAAAATTTTTCAGTTTGTGATAAACTTAATTGTTTACTTCTGCTTTTGTTGCTTGTGTTTTGGGTGTCATATCCATAAAATCATTGCCAAGACCAATGTCAAGGAGCTTTTTCCCTATATTCTCTTCTAGGCATTTTATGGTTTCAAGTACAGAGTGATCATAAATAATAAATTATTTATCCCAATTTATATATATTTTTCCTTTTATGTTTGTATTTAAATTCTTCCAACCTCATGGCTATTCTACCCCCATTGAGGCAGCAGTAGACTGGAAAAATGAGCCACATTTTAGCTGACTCTGCCACTTGCTAACTAAATTACTTAGGGTAAGTTCCATACATACTAGTTTTTCAGATTTTCATGTATAAACTGAAAATACAATAAAAACACTTCCTATCCAAGAGAATTATTATTAACATCAAATACAGTTTATAGCCTTGGGCTTCCCTGGTGGCTAAGACTGTAAAGAACCTGCCTGCAATGTGGGAGACCGAGGTTCTGTCCCTGGGTTGGGAATATCCTCTGGAGAAGGGAATGGCTACCCATTCCAGTATTCTTGCCTGGAGAATTCCATGAACAGAGGAGCTTAGCCAGTTAGAGTCCATGGAGTCATAAAGAGTTGGACGCAACTAACACAACACAGTTTATAACCTGAAAACTTACAGACAACAAAAACTGACATTCTTTTAAAGTGGCTTTTTGAATGTTTTGGAAGTTACATTTTCATACAGTGAATACTTTTTCTTGAACACATAGAGTATGCCAAGCACTGTGCTGGATATTTTGCAAAAACTTTCTACTTTAATCATCTTTGCAACTCTCTGAAATAGTAGCAATGTGTATTTTCCAGTGAAAGAAACTAAAACTCAGACTAGTTAAACAGCTTGCCAAAGGCCATCTGTCTGAGTCAAAAGCCCATGTTCTTTTGATGACACCACACTGTCACCCATCCATTAATTTGGAACTCTCTAGATGTTTCTAGAGGAGACTACAACATTATTTGACCTTGCAATAACGTTTTTGGATTCTTATGTATACAGTCTCATGATTAAAAACTTGAAGTAGCCTGAGAATATTTTATATCAAATGTCTAATACCATTTAAGTACAGTATTTAGTAGAAGAATGGAATTTATATAGCAATCAATTCTACTTATAAATAGCCTTTTTCTATTCAGTTTTACACCCATCAGTTAGTCCTACTTTCTTGCAAACTAGGACACAACCACAGGAAATTAAGCTCAGGTGGGGAGGGAACAAACTATCACTTACATTGGATTGTTTTTGTGCTGAAAGAATACATTTTGAGTAAAAACCTGCTGGAGATAGTGGGTATTCTGAAGGTAGAAACTGAGCAATTGGAACCTCCTAATGGAGAAGGCAATGGCACCCCACTCCAGTACTCTTGCCTGGAAAATCCCATGGATGGAGGAGCCTGGTAGGCTGCAGTCCATGGGGTCACTAAGAGTCGAACACGACTGAGAGACTTCACTTTCACTCCTCACTTTTATGCATTGGAGAAGGAAATGGCAACCCACTCCAGTGTTCTTGCCTGGAGAATCCCAGGGATGGGGGAGCCTGGTGGGCTGCTGTCTGTGAGGTCGCACAGAGTCAGACATGACTGAAGCGATTAAAAAAAAAAATGACCACCAACACACTAATTCTATCTTGATTTTTTTGTTTGGTTTTTATTTTCAAATGATCTTGAGCTATCATGGCCACACAGTCTCAAGTGTGCCCACCTCTTCTCTCTTCTTTGAAGAGTTCTTTGCAGTGCTCTTTGAGGAGTGGCATTAGGACAGAACAGAATGATTTAGCAAAAAGATCTGAAAAGAGCTCCTCTTGGATTTTTTCCAATGTTAGAGAGAGAGATTTGCAAGAAGAAAATTAATGTTCATTTCTACTCACTCAGTGAGAACAGAGTTCCAATTTGATTGGCAATTATGTGATATCAGAATAAAGTTGTTTGTATGCTAATAAGTTATGTTTTCTCTTTCATTCTTCTAATAATACTTTTAGGGCTCTCAATTATATTTTTGCTGACAGTAATAACAAAGAATCAAATAGTAACTTGATTTGCCCATTCCCTAACCATAGCCATCTAGATTCTAAGGCATTCATCATTTGGATATAAACTAAATCTCTTTAATGTTAAGAAGATTGGAGAGGATAATATCTTTCATCAGCCTGCTGATGCTGTGAATTTGTTTGTGAAAAGTGGCCCCTTATTCAAGTTGAATCTGGGAAAACTCCCAAACATTGGCTAATTCAGTAGTTAGGGGGCTGGATAATCCTGAGGGGCCTGTGAATTTGGCAAGCATAAGGATGTAGAAGCAGGCCCAGATGGGTTTTTTTTTTTTTTTTTTTTTTGCCTGTGAATTGTCAGCTATCTCTGCTCTACCTCCCTCAGGCTTGAGATTAGTATACAGTCAAAGAAAGAAATAAGCACAATCAGCAGCAGTGACTTCAACATGTTGAAAGTAAGAAATCTAGTGTTTAAGATGGGGATCATAACAGAATATGGAGATATTAGAGAAAAAAGTATCTAATATGCTGATAAAAGAGAAAAGCTAAATTGTGACTTCTAAAATAAAGAAGTTAAAAGTGTTATTGATGTTTTTATTTTCTTTAAAGATAGTGGTAGTGAAAAAAGAAGTATTGTCATAGGGATAACGGTCTCCTATAGCTATGTAAATGACAAGGGGAAATCAGGATATCTGTATTTCCTGAAAAAAAATATTGGATTGATCCTTTGTGGAAGCTCAGTGACAAAGATCACTAGTATGCCAAATGATAGTTGTACACCAAGCCATTCTGTCTGATGTATAGAGGTGTGGTTGAGTAACAACTGTACTGTGGTCTATTAATAACTACCTTTTCCTAACACAGTTCAGTTCTGTTCAGTTGCTCAGTCGTGTCCGACTCTTTGTGAACCCATGAATCGCAGCACGCCAAGCCTAACACAAAGGCACAATGAATTATTACCTGCTGTGGCAATCAATTTACTCCTGGGAAAGAAAAATAACAGATTCAGTCATTTTCTTATTACTCTCCTTTTAGGGCTTCTTATACATGCTAATATAAGGTATGACTGGAAAACAGCAAGATAAGTGTTTAAATAAGCATACAAACATTGTTAGATTTTGGTGAATTTTGTCCTCTTCAAAGTAATAAACGTGGCTGTATATGTGATAACTATTGTTTCCAAGTTGTCCAGAACACAGAATCCAGATGTCCTCTAATTTTATTATTTTCAGTAAAGGTAATTCATGAAAGGTAGAATGCAATATTGGAGAAGGCAATGGCATCCCACTCGAGTACTCTTGCCTGGAAACTCCCATGGACGGAGGAGCCTGGTAGGCTGCAGTCCATGGGGTCGCTAAGAGTCAGACTCAACTGAGCGTCTTCACTTTCACTTTTCACTTTCATGCATTAGAGAAGGAAATGGCAACCCACTCCAGTGTTCTTGCCTGGAGAATCCCAGGGATGGCGGAGCCCAATGGGCTGCCATCTGTGGGGTCGCACAAAGTCGGACACGACTGAAGCGACTTAGCAGCAGCAGCAGCAGCAGCAGAATGCAATATTAATCTGAATAATTTTGCATGACTTTTCACCATTTATAAATCAGGAAAAGTTCGTGATCAACCATACTGTGATTCGGGGTTCAGTAAATAAGGTTACAGAAGCTATGCAGTTATTCTAGCAATGTGTAGAATTCTTTCTGGCAATTGTCACCAGAATCAGCTTATGAGTCACACAAGGAAATCACTGTTATTACTTTATCTCACTGTGAGATATGTTCCTACAGCTGAGCATAAAAGCATCTCAGCATCCCATTTTCTTTGCACAGGTTTCCTAAGCGGACCTCTGAGTAGAGTGCTTCCATACTAAACTGACATACTAAAATGCTGAAAAGAACATGACTCCCATTCTTAGAGGTTCCATTAATAAAATGCTAAGAATGTTGAATCCTGAGGACAGTACTATGATGAAGGATGGTATATTTCATTAAATGCAATGGAAGCTTTCAACCTAGGGTTTTAAAATGCCTTTATCATTTCCATGTATGACTTCTTTACAGATCCATCCATTAATCTACAGGTTAATTAATGAGTGATTTATTTTTTCCTAGTGCTGTGGTAGGTGCAGCCAACTAGTTTGCAGAAATACATTGTCAGTTATAATTTTAATAGTCATAAATAGATGAACTATGAAGTTAAATGATTAGCCTAAATTCTCAGAATGGTAGTCCCAGAAGAGAAAGCCACTTTCTTAATCTCAGCTCAGTTTTTCTCTCTTTTTCATTCTGCATGCACACATGCACACACACACACACACACACACACACACACACACACATACACACACACACACACACAACCTACTCTGTAGCTTTATTTTCTAAAGTATTTAAAAGCATGACTGTTGACGGTTTTTGTTCTGACCATGGCTATGGTTTTTCCAGTGGTCATGTATGGATGTGAGAGTTGGACTGTGAAGAAACCTGAGCACCAAAGAATTGATGCTTTTGAACTGTGGTGTTGGAGAAGACTCTTGAGAGTCCCTTGGACTGCAAGGAGATCCAACCAGTCCATTCTGAAGGAGATCAGCCCTGGGATTTCTTTGGAAGGAATGATGCTAAATCTGAAACTCCAGTACTTTGGCCACCTCATGTGAAGAGTTGACTCATTGGAAAAGACTCTGATGCTGGGAGGGATTGGGGGCAGGAGGAGAAGGGGACAACAGAGGATGAGATGGCTGGATGGCATCACGGACTCGATGGCAGTGAGTTTGGGTGAACTCCGTGAGTTGGTGATGGACAGGGAGGCCTGGCGTGCTGCGATTCATGGGGTCACAAAGAGTCGGACATGACTGAGTGACTGAACTGAACTGATACTTAAGGATGTTCAGAATGGGGTGAGGGGATGTGAGATGTGGGGAAGGAGGGTGACATCAAAGCATAATTTAACCTAGGTCTGTTAAAGGAAGTTCTAAAAGACTGTAAATCCATGAATAATCCTATAGGGTTCATCCACTTTAAAGCATAAGAATAGGTCTCCCATATCTTTGTTGGGACAGGAAGATAGAGAGTTATCCACAGAGAGAAGCTACTGACTCACTCATGAGAGAAAATGGAAAAGGCCAGACTCTTAAGAAATAAAGTTTTGTCATTTGCCTTACTGTGGCTAAGAGGCACTCTGATATACCTTATACTTTGAATTCCTGGATGAATGAGGTATGGGTTATGGATCACTGAGGGAAGGTAGCAAGAAGGGTTGTAGTAAGAGCTTCAATCCCATAGTGTCAGCCTAGTGAAAAAGTCCAAATAAGCTTGAGGACACAGGTTGTAGAATTACAAAAATTTTCCGGATAAGATGCCACAAGAAATTTTTCCAAATAAGAGCTGTCCTTATCATTGTGATCTTTGGGTCCCAAAGAAAATATTTATTTGAGGTAAATGATTATAATAAACTATTATCAGATGAATTTATTGCTTCCATGTGAAGGTACCATGTTGCTTATTTTAAATGCATTCTATCAATTTATGCCCATTGTAGCTTTTAGGCATAGGTGCTATTATTATCCCTGTTCAGTAGATAAGGAAACACCAGCTCAGAAACTTTAAATAACATGTCCTTGATCACACTAAAAAATATTGAGGGAACTAAAGCTTCCCAATAGGTTGGTCTGACTCTATTTGATCCACATAATGACCCTGCAAAAAAATGAATGGAAAAATGGAGTCTCCTGCTGGATTCTTCATTCATTCTTTCATTAAACAGTTATTTGACTTATATTCTGGACCAGTCACTATGTATGCACTGAGAATACAGTCATAAACAAAACAGACCTGGTCACTGTTTTTATGGAGTGCACCATTATTGGGGAAATATAATTAATAAAATCTCCTTCCAACCCAGAATACCTCCTCACAAAGGTAGCAAAAACAATTGTATTATTGAACAAGCAATAAATCAGAATACAACACACATCATGGGCAATCTGCTAAAGAGATTGCAACGACAGAAAAAAAAAAAAAAACTTACTCATTTATATAGCTGAATGCATCAGTTCAGTTCAGTTCAGTTCAGTCACTCAGTCATGTCCGACTCTTTGCGACCCCATGAATTGCAGCACGCCAGGCCTCCCTGTCCACCACCAACTCTTGGAGTTTACTCAAATTCACTGCCCATCGAGTCGGTGATGCCATCCAGGCATCTCATCCTCTGTTGTCCCCTTTTCCTCCTGCACCCAATCCCTCCCAGCATCAGAGTCTTTTCCAATGAGTCAACTCTTCGCATGAGGTGGCCAAAGTACTGGAGTTTCAGCTTTAGCATCATTCGTTCCAAAGAACACCCAGGACTGATCTCCTTCAGAATGGACTGGTTGGATCTCCTTGCAGTCCAAGGGACTCTCAAGAGTCTTCTCCAACACCACAGTTCAAAAGCATCAATTCTTTGGTGCTTAGCTTTCTTCACAGTCCAACTCTCACATCCATACATGACTACTAGAAAAACCATAGACTTGACTAGACAGACCTTTGTTGAGTAATGTCTCTGTTTTTTAATATGCTATCTAAGTTGGTCATAACTTTCCTTCCAAGGAGTAAGTATCTTTTAATTTCATGGCTGCAGTCACCATCTGTAGTGATTTTGGAGCCCCAAAAATAAAGTCTGGCACTGTTTCCACTGTTTCCTTCAAAGGGCAAAACCTACCTTCAATCATAAAGATAGCAGAAAATTAGCAATTTTATCTGAGAAGATGAATTTAATGTATTGGCATTAAATGGCATTAAATGGCATTAAATTCATTGGCATTAAATTGGCATACAATACATTAAATTCATCTTCTCAGATAAAATTGCTAATTTTCTGCTATCTTTATGATTGAAGGTAGGTTTTGCCCTTTAAAGTCGCTTGCTAGCTGAATTTAAGTCTATATCCTCCTAGGAAACTGAGAGACAGCATGTTATATTCTTTGATGATTACATTTCAAAGAGATGATTCTCAGGTCCTTATGGAAATGAGGTCCTTATGGTCCTTATGGTCCTTCTGAGTTGTGAGACTAGCAAGAGGCTTATTTAGTCATTAAAAAAATTTAGATACAATTGAAAAAGGTAAAGAAAGAAATTAAAAAAAAAGAGGAGGGGATTTTTTTTTCTTATTTTTCAATAGGGAAAATTTAAGTCATTTATTTTAATTTGTATTTGATAGTATATAATTAAGTGGGGAAAATAGATAATAAAATTTACATAAATATATAGTTATACATCTTGATAATCTATGCAACCATCATGCTATAAGAGAAACATAAATAAAGGAAGGCTCTTAATCTAGCTTAGAAATTGCTCCCCAAAAAAACTATTTCAAAAATGCATCCTTAGCAATAAGCAGGGATTAGTTTCTTAATGAATAGGAAGAAGAGCTTTCCAGGAAAAAGCAACAACATGTATGAAAGCTCTGAGATGGGAGAGAGCTCAAGGTCCTCAAATAACTAAAAGAAGGCCATTGTTAGAGCTAAATGAACAAGACACCTGAGAATTTCATACATGGTGAGAGTTATACTGAGGTGTCTCTCAACCAAAAGAAATATGGAAACAAGAGAAACATGAATGCCTTCTGAGATTGAAGTTTTAAATATATAAACAGTGAGAGTAGAAAATTGTTCAGGCAACTTAAAGAAAGAAAATGGCTCGCAGACTTTTGAGCCTTGACAGGGACTTGACTGCAATTAGTAGCACATCCAAAGAATAATTAACATCAGTACCAAACTGTACACTTAAAAATTTGTTAAGAGGGTAAATGTTCTTGACATAATAAGAAAAATTAATAAAAAGAAACAGAGAAAGCAACACCAAGGCAGGGCAAATCAAACTGTGTAGAGCAAGAGAGAAAAGGATGACAGCAGATTTCTCATTGGAAACAATGCAAGGGATAGTAGGGCAACTTCTTTAAAGTACTAAAAGAAAAAACAATCAGCCTGCAATTCTATGGCTCAAAGATTTTAGAGCTTTTCTTTTAAGAGAAAAGGCAAAAGCAAAGACTTTTTGAGAAACGAGAAAATTAGATAAATCATCATCAACAGAATAGAAATATAAAGAATATTAAAGAAAGTCCTTAGGGTAGAAGGAAACAGCTATCAGATGAACAATACATCTACAGAAAACAAGGCACTGGCAATAGCAACTAGATAGGGTAAATAGATAAGATCACTTCCTTGTTATAAATCTCTTTAAAATATAATTGACTTTAAGAGAAAAAAAAAGAATTAGAGTTGACCAGTAAAATATAAACAAAAACATCACTAAGACAAAGATAATCCCAAACAAGCAGTATTTAGAATGCCCTAGACCAAAGAAAAACTGCTTTGTCCCTATGGCAAACACATCCTTATTACAGGAGTACAATTAAATAGAGGGCTTCCCTGGTGGCTAAGTGGTAAAGAATATGCCTGCAATGCAGGAGACGTGAGTTCAATCCCTGGGTCATGAAGATCCCCTGGAGGAAGGCATGAAAACTGACTCCAGTATTATTGCCTGGAGAATCCCATGGACAGAGGAAGCTGGCAGGCTATAGTGCATGAGGTTGCAGAGAATCAAATACGACTGAAGTGACTGAGCACGCATGCAAGCACAATTAAATAGAAGTCTAATAAATTATCCTTATCCTAAGTTCACATTCACCAATTAAAATTTGGATAATATTTATGTATTTCTGGACTTACCTGATGGAGCAGTGGATAAGAATCTGCCTGACAGTGTAGCGAACAAGAGTTCAACTCCTGGTCCAGAAAGATTCCACATGCCATGGAGCAACTAGGCTTATACACCACAACTACCGAGAATGTGCTCTAGAGCCCACGTGCCACAACTACTGAGGTCTGCATGCTCTAGTGCCTTCAAGCCACAACTGCTAAGCCTGTGTGCTGCAACTACTGAAGCCCGCATGCCTAGAGCCTGTGCTCCACACAGAGAAGCCATCACAATAAGAAGCCTGTGCACCACAGGGAAGAGTAGCCTCCACTCACCACAACTAGAGAAAGCCTGTACACAACAACAAAGACTCAGCACAGCAAAAAATAAATAAATGAATAAATAATTTTAAAAAATATTTAGGTATTTATATTTATAATATTTAGGGATGGAGACAAAGCAAAAACAATACCCAGTTGTGGATGTGACTGGTGATAGAAGCAAGGTCCGATGCTGTAAAGAGCAATATTGCATACGAACTTGGAATGTCAGGTCCATGAATCAACGCAAATTGGAAGTGGTCAAACAAGATATGGCAAGGATGAACGTCGACATTCTAGGAATCAGCAAACTAAAATGGACTGGAATGGGTGAATTTAACTCAGATGACCATTATATCTACTACTTCGGGCAGGAATCCCTCAGAAGAAATGGAGTAGCCATCATGGTCAACAAAAGAGTCCAAAATGCAGTACTTGGATGCAATCTCAAAAACGACAGAATGATCTCTGTTCGTCTCCAAGGCAAACCATTCAATATCACAGTTATCCAAGTCTATGCCCCAACCAGTAATGCTGAAGAAACTGAAGTTGAACGGTTTTATGAAGACCTACAAGACCTTTTAGAATTAACACCCAAAAAAGATGTCCTTTTCATTATAGGGGACTGGAATGCAAAAGTAGGAAGTCAAGAAACACCAAGGCAAATTTGGCCTTGGAATGCGGAATGAAGCAGGGCAAAGACTAATAGAGTTTTTCCAAGAAAATGCACTGGTCATAGCAAACACCCTCTTCCAACAACACAAGAGAAGGCTCTACACATGGACATCACCAGATGGTCAACACCGAAATCATATTGATTATATTCTTTGCAGCCAAAGATGGAGAAGCACTATACATTCAACAAAAATGAGACCAGGAGCTGACTGTGGCTCAGACTGAGTGACTGAAATGAACTGAACTGAACTGAAGTATAGTATGCCTATGAGGAGAGAATGAAATGGTGAGAGTAGCAGAATACTATCCCACTTGGCAGTTCTTTTTCTTAATGTCAAATTGATATGAAATATTAAGTTGAGCTTAACTAATATGTGTTTGTTCGGTTAAAAATTACGATTTTCTTGTCAGCAAAGGCTAAAAGTCCTCTGTAACTGCTTTTCTGAGTAGCTTTATGGCCTTCTTCTTCATTACTATTGAGTTTCCCATGGAAACTTTTATTGACTAATTATTCATCATGGAGTTGTTCACCTATTTTTCTTTTAAGAATAAGCTTGATTCATCTTTCTCTATTTTCTTTGCCATTTATTTTGTTATCTAGATCTTTCTCTCCTTGATTGCCTATAAAGCATAATTCATGGTCATATTTAAACATTCCTCAAAATATATATGGTATAAAAGAATTGTTACTATGCACTAAAAATGTTTACAGGGTAAAATGAGTTCTTAACTAGTGTTCTCGATCTACTTGCTATCACCTGACCTCACTCTTTACTGAAATACAGAGGGAAAATGTATGCTTTTTCCTAGTGCCCTTATGGACTCTATCTTATGATTTCAGAAAGTAAGATCTTCCCTGACTCATTTTTAAACATAATTTTTGCCTCCATCATATTACTACAGCTAAGTGTTGCCACATGGTATGTAGCAGAGTATAGCAGGGAAACAAATATATACTGTGACAAGGCTTTCTAAGTTCAAATTTAGATGCTAAACTTGGATATTGGGCAAGTTACTTAGCATTTTGTTCCCACTTCCTAACCTATAAAACAGGACTAGTAATACTATCTACATCATGGAAGATAAAGCTCAAAAACTACTTGAAGTATCTGGCATCTCTAAAGTGCTTAAACGATAGCTAATACCATGTGTGTCTATTTCTGTTCTTCTATGCTGACTCTTCTCATATCAGACAAACAGAATGTATGTGTGAGATACATCCCAAAGGTAATCAGATTTTGATAACACATTCTTTCCAAATGGTTAGGAGGGAAAATACTCCTATCATTTGTAATTCCCCAGTGATTAACATTCATAATGGTAATTCATACAGGCTGTGACATAAATAATAATAATAATAATAATAATAATAATAATAATAATAATAATAATTGGGTTAGCAGTAATGATTCTTTGAACTTTCAGTTCAGTTCAGTCACTTAGTCATGTCCAATTCTTTGCAACCCCGTGAATCGCAGCACGCCAGGCCTCCCTGTCCATCAGCAACTCCCAGAGTTCACTACTGTCCATCGAGTCAGTGATGCCATCCAGCCACCTCATCCTCCGTCATCCCCTTTTCCTCCTGCCTCCAATCCTTCCCAGCATCAGAGTCTTTTCCAATGAGTCAACTCTTTGCGTGAGGTGGCCGAAGTACTGGAGTTTCAGCTTTAGCATCATTCCTTCCAAAGAAATCCCAGGGCTGATCTCCTTCAGAATGGACTGGTTGGATCTCCTTGCAGTCCAAGGGACTCTCAAGAGTCTTCTCCAACACCACAGTTCAAAAGAATCAATTCTTCAGTGCTCAGCTTTCTTCACAGTCCAACTCTCACATCAATACATGACCCCTGGAAAAACCATAGCCTTGACTAGATGGACCTTTGCTGGCAAAGTAGTGTCTCTGCTTTTCAATATGCTATCTATGTTGGTCATAACTTTTCTTCCAAGGAGTAAGGGTATTTTAATTTCATGGCTGCAGTCACCATCTGCAGTGATTTTGCAGCCCCAAAATATAAAGTCTGACACTGTTTCCACTGTTTCCCCATCTATTTCCCATGAAGTGATGGGACCAGATGCCATGATATTTTTTTTCTGAATGTTGAGATTTAAGCCAACTTTTTCACTCTCCTCTTTCACTTTCATCAAGAGGCTTTTTAGTTCCTCTTCACTTTCTGCCATAAGGGTGGTATCATCTGCATACCTAGGTTATTGATATTTCTCCTGGCAATCTTGATTCCAGTTTGTGCTTCTTCCAGCCCAGCGTTTCTCATGATGTACTCTGCATAGAAGTTAAATAAGCAGGGTGACAATATACAGCCTTGACATACTCCTTTTCCTATTTGGAACCAGTCTGTTGATCCATGTTCAGTTCTAACTGTTGCTTCCTGAGCTGCATATAGGTTTCTCAAGAGGCAGGTCAGGTGGTCTGCTATTCCCATCTCTTTCAGAATTTTCCACATTTTATTGTGATCTACACAGTCAAAGGCTTTGGCATCGTCAATAAAGCAGAAACAGATGTTTTTCTGGAACTCTCTTGCTTTTTCCATGTTCCAGCGGATGTTGGCAATTTGATCTCTGGTTCCTCTGCCTTTTCAAAAACCAGCTTGAACATCTGGAAGTTCACGTTCATGTATTGCTGAAGCGTGGCTTGGATAATTTTGAGTATTACTTTATTAGCATGTGAGATGAGTGCAATTGTGTGGTAGTTTGAACATTCTTTGGCATTGCCTTTCTTTGGGATTGGAATGAAAACTGACCTTTTCCAGTCCTGTGGCCACTGCTGAGTTTTCCAAATTTGCTGGCATATTGAGTGCAGGAAAAACTTTTCTTTTACTCTCTTAGGTTCAGAGCTGGGACTTACAAATTTAAATTTAAAAGGATAGATTAATAGGGAAAAATGCATATACATTTATTTTATATGCAAAGGGGATTCCCAGTTTTAAAAATAAAAAAGGATTGGGAGTGGAATCCATAGAAAACATTGGACTTGGGAGCTTATATACCATTTTAAGAAAGGGAAATACATGTGGAGAGTTGACTGGACAAAAAAAAGGGAGTTTGGGCTTCTAGGGCTGGTGATATGCGGGAAGGTAAATATATGGTGGAGACTAAGGGTAGATATAGGTTATTAGTACACTTTCTTTGTGCAGATTCATCCCAGTGCCATCTCCACCTGTGGTGTTAAGAACTGTTATCCTCTTCCTGGGATAAGGGAGGAGGATATTTTCTCAAAGGAAATGTAAGCCCTTACATTTTATCATCATAAATTGTTTTCAGTTCAAAAGAATCCTTATGCTGAAGTGGCATACTTTGGAGTGTCACATTCTAATCTGTGTTACAGTCAACAGATATTTTCTGAATGCCAACTACATGTCAGGTGTTGTTCCAGGCACTGGAGTTCATGGAGCTGACATTTTTTGTTGGAGAGACAGACTACACAGAAACAAAAAATAAATATGATACTTGGAAAATAACAGAGTAAGGAGATAGAGTGATAATATGGAAATACTACTTTAATACATGTACTTCCCAATGAATTACCTTTGACTCTACCTTTGTATAATGGGTGATACTTTTGGTAAGGGTGAATGGGGTATAGGTATGAAGCACTGATGGTCTCTGGGAACTTAGGATCATATACTAGGAACCTAGCATTTTGCATGATGTTGCTAATCAGTTGTGTTCTTGTTCCCATTTGATATCACTTACACTTTTCCTTCCCTGATAGCTCAGTTGTTAAAGAATCCACCTGCAATGCAGGAGACTCCGGTTTGATTCCTGGGTTGGGAAGATCCCCTGGAGAAGGGAAAGACTACCCACTCCGGTATTATGGCCTGGAGAATTTCCTGGACTGTATGGGGTTACAAAGAGTCAGACATGACTAAGCGACTTACACTTTCTTTCATGCTTTGTCTAAAGTTTTCAAAAGACTTGCAATTCAGAGGTCAGGTAAAACATAAGAGGATTATCTCAATAGTAGTGTCACTCAAGCTTACAGTATGATGTGTTCTTGTATCAATAAGTGGGAAAAAAGACTTTCAATGCATTTTAGTTTCTAAAGTGTTCCCCTTCATTTTTGGCAGAGTTACAAAGCAGAAATGATTAACATAAGCTCAAGGAATAATCAATTATTTTCTGGCTCAGATTATAAACTATTCTTACATCATCTTATTCTCATAGAAGGAGCTATTCCTTATATGCTCAGGGGAATGATATTTTTAAAGTTATTGTTTATGTTTCAGCATCTCAGAAACCAAGCATCATAAACACCATCATTTTCAACAGCAAATTATTAATTTAAGGTAACAACACAATTTTAATCTGATAGGTTAATTGACCCTAAAAGTCACATACAATGTGCCAGTCATGTCTGACTCTCTGCAACTCCATGGACTGTAGCCTGCCAGACTCCTCTTTCCACTGGATTTCCCAGGCAAGAATACTGGAGCGGATTGCCATTTCCTCTTCTAGGGGATCTTCCAAACCTACAGATCATGCCTGCATCTCCTGTGCCTCCAGCATCACAACTAGATTCTTTTACTGGTTAGCCACCATGAAAGCCCCAAAGTCATATAACTTAGTGACAAAGAAATTGAAGACCACTGGTGGTCCAGTGGCTAAGAATCTGCCTGCCAATGCAGGGGACATAGGTTTGATCCCTGATCCAGGAAAGTTTCACATGCTGTGGGACAACTAAGTCCATGCACATCACAACTACTGAGCCAGCACTCTAAAGCCTGAAAGCAGCAACTACTGCCCGCCCTGTGCCTGGATCCCGTGCTCTGCAACAAGAGAAGCCACCATGATGAGAAGCCCGCACACTGCAAGAAAGAGTAGGCCCTGCTTGCCACAACTAGCAAGAGAAAGCCCACACAAAACAACAAAGGCCCAGCACAGTCTAAAGTAAATAAAAAAGATCAAGCTGAACTTTAAAACAGAACTGGAAGTACACTTAAGGGGAAAGAAAGGGAAACGAAAGAAAGTTTTGTGTTTGCTCTTTTTTTTTTTTTTAAAGTCCCATCTCTTAATAGATTCCTCTCGATATGTGGAAATAAACAATCAGTTTTGGACAACAGAATTAGATATGACTGAAAAATCCTGCTAGTCCAGGTATCACTTCACAGGTGGGGAAAAAAAAGTGTTATTTTCAGCCTGACAGAAGATGCTTCAAATCCTCAAATCTGCAGTCACATCTGATCCCAACTAAAGATCCAGCCACATTCTTTGTTTTACCAAGATAAGTGTGTCACTGTGAAAGTTTTCCATAAAACACTATAGAATCCAAATGTCCAGTTTCCTTAAGAAAGGAGAAAAAAGCACCACTGAGACTGGTAGGTGAAATTAATTGGATCTATATTTTATTTCAGATCTCTATGTCACTGCGGATAAAGGAGTCTTTAATCTCCAGTGTAGAACTTTGTATTGCAAGCATAATTGAAATCTACACACCAAAACTAGTTCTTTGAAAAATGTAGCCTTCATAACCTTTTTAGCATTCAGGGGAATAATTTCTTACCACCTGCATTATCAGCTCTATCCATTTTATGAAAGAATGTCAAAAATGTAGTCCTATAAGATGGTTATGATGTTAATCTCTCTGGTGATTGGAAAGGGAACACAAATGCTTTTGATTGCAGGCAGAAATGTTTCTTAAAAGTCATTACAGATTTTGTTTTTCATACTCTTAAACAAATTAATAACACTTGGGGGAAAAACACTCTAAGGTGTTAATATTATTTGTGTAACACCAAGGGAGTATCAAATAATGAGCAAGCTCTGAAAAAAGTTTTTTACTAATTGGAGGAAAATGCATAACTGTCAGATAACTTTGTCCTTTAAAAACATAATAATTCTCAGTCAACATTTAAATAATTAGATGTGTATATGTATGTGTGTACCTTTGTGCATATGCTCACCAAATAGATTTCCATAGTTGAGCATGTTTCTGAATTTACCCTCATAAGAACAGACAAGAGAAGAAAGTGTCTGAGGTGCCCAAGGACATCATAACAGATATGGAAACTGTATTGGTACAAAGCACACACATGAGTAAGTGCTATGCTTGCATGAACTGAATATTATTCACATAGAGAGACACTTTCTGTTACAAATTTTATTTTTTTGTTGTTTCTAAAAAAGAAAATGTAAGATGATGAAAGAGATACATATGCCACAAATATTTCAGAACTTAGTTGTGTACAGTTACACACACACATGGCTTGGTGAAATTGTGAAGGCTGTAGCATAAGAGCAGGTACTGTTTTCTGACCTCTCTTCAACTCAAAACCTGTGTTCTGCAGTAGGTTCATTCAGGCCAGAAGAAAACCTCCCTCCAAAGCCATCTACAAGTTGCTTAGTGGAATTAGCTTAATATGCAAAAGAGAAAGAATTAGTTTAGTGTGCAGAATTGGGGAAGTAGAAGGGAATGAAGAGGAGTGTGGGGAGGGAACGTCTACTTGGAGGGAACTGGACCCCACTGCTCTCTGAGTCAGACCAGGCTCAGCAATACTTCCTCTGAGTATACCAGATCTTCCTTAATGCTGAAACTGGGCATATTTAATAAGGTTCATTATCATATTCAGCATGCATTTCTACACATATTAAGTACCTAGATTTTCTCTTTTTCTGCATCAGTATTACACTCTTATGCTTAAAGTCCTTAAAAATGAACTACTTCCACGCATTTTCTATGTCACTTGATTGGTTGGTTAAAGGTTTCTCTTTCATCCAAGTTTCCCTTTGGTTGATTTTCAATACTTAATTCTACTTGCCTCGAACTTCTCTTCCCAGACTTCTACTACCTCTTAAAAGGCTGATGCACGTAAGACACCCTCTTCTCATCCTGGACTTTTAAGGAGAGGAATAAATCTTATGTGCTGATTTGACTAATACCATCTTGTATGTCACCTCCAGAAGTTTTCTTACAATCTGCCATGCTAATTTTGATGGCTGAAATTGCTACTTTAGAGTGCCTTGTGACTCCCCTAGAGAACTGTCCATGCAGAAAATATAAGAAAAAGATGTTCTTCTGGGATTATATTTATACTAAATAATGTGGTTTTGTTTCTGATTTTAAGAACCAGATGTAATAACTTACTTCATATCATTTTTATTAATACTTGTGTGTTAGTCGCTCAGTCGTGCCCAACTCTTTGCGACCCCATGGACTGCAATCCACCAGGTTCCTCTGTCCATGAGATTTTCCAGGCAAGGATACTGGAGTGGGTTGCCATTTCCTTCTCCAGGGGATCTTCCCAACCCAGGGATCGAACTTGGGTCTCCCGCACTGCAGGCAAATTCTTTACTGACTGAGCTACAAGGGAAGCCCTATTAATACCTAGAACCATTTAAATTATCTTATTGAAGCTTATTGCTTCTATTAGAGAAGGGCTATACAGTCAGCAAAACAATACCAGAAACTGACTGTGGCTCAGATCATGAGCTCCTTCTTACCAAATTTAGGCTTAAATTGAAGAAATTAGGAAAAACCACTAGACCATTCAGGTATGACCTAAATCAAATCCCTTACGATTATACAGTGGAAGTGAGAAATAGATTTAAGGGACTAGATCTGATAGGCAGAATGTCTGGTGAACTATGGATAGGAGTTAATGACATCGTACTGGAGACAGGGATCAAAACATTCCAAAGGAAAAAAAAAAAAACTGCAAAAAAAAAAAATGGCTGCCTGAGGAGGCCTTACAAATAGCTGTAAAAGGAAGAGAAGTGAAAAGCAAAGGAGAAAAGGAAAGATATACCCATTTGAATGCAGAATTCCAAAGAATAGAAAGGAGAGATAAGAAAACTTTCCTCAGTATTCAGTGGAAAGAAATAGATGAAAAAAAAATAGATTGAGAAAAACTAAAGATATCTGCAAGAAAATTAGAGATAAAAAGGGAAAATTTCATACAAAGAGGGGCTCCTAAACAACAGAAATGGTATGGACCTAACAAAAGCAGAAGATATTAAGAAGAGGTGGCAAGAATACACGGAAGAACTGTACAAAAAATGATCTTCACAAACCAGATAATCATGATGGTATGATCACCCACCTAGAGCCAGACATCTTAGAATGTGAAGTCAAGTGGACCTTAGGAAGCATCAGCACAAACACAGCTAGTGGAGGTTATGGAATTCCAGTTGAGCTATTTCAAATCCTCAAAGATGATGCTGTGAAAGTGCTGCACTCAATAGGCCCGCAAATTTGGAAAACTCAGCAGTAGCCACAGGACTGGAAAAGGTCAGTTTTCATTCCATTCCCAAAGAAAGGCAATGTCAAAGAATGTTTAAACTACCAAGCAATTGCACTCATCTCACACACTAGTAAAGTAATGCTCAAAATTCTCCAAGCCAGGCTTCAACAATACCTGAACTGTGAACTTCCATATGTTCAAGTTGGCTTTAGAAAAGGCAGAGGAACCAAAGATTAAATTGCCAACATCTGCTGGATCATTGAAAATGCAAGAAAGCTCTAGAAAAACATCTATTTCTGCTTTCTTGACTATGTCAAAGCCTTTGACTGAATGGATCACAATAAACTGTGGAAAATTCTTAAAGAGATGGGAATAGAAGACAACCTGACATCTTGAGAAATCTGTATGCAGGTCAGGAAGCAACAGTTAAAACTGGACATGGAACAACAGACTAGTTTCAAATAGGAAAAGAAGTACATCAAGACTGTATCTTGTCATCTTGTTTAACTTATATGACGAATACATCATGAGAAACATGGGGCTAGATTAATCACAAGCTGGAATCAAGATTGCTGGGAGAAATATCAATAACCTCAGATATGCAGATGACACCACCTTTATGGCAGAAAGTGAAGAAGAACTAAAGAGCCTCTTGATGAAAGTGTAGGAGGAGAGTGAAAAAGTTGGCTTAAAGATCAACATTCAGAACACTTAGATCATGGCATCTGGTCCCATCACTTCATGGGAAATAGATGGGGAAACAGTGGAAACAGTAACAGACTTTATTTTGGGGGACTCCAAAATCACTTTAGATGGTGACTGCAGCCATGAAATTAAAAGATGCTTACTCCTTATGACCAACCTAGACAGCATATTGAAAAGCAGAGACATTACTTTGCCAACAAAGGTCCATCTAGTCAAGGCTATGTTTTTTTCAGTGGTCATGTATGGATGTGAGAGTTGGACTGTGAAGAAATCTGAGCACCAAAGAATTGATGCTTTTGAACTGTGGTGTTGGAGAAGATTCTTGAGAGTCCCTTGGACTGCACGGCGATCCAACCAATCCATTCTAAAGGAGATCAGTCCTTGGTGTTCATTGGAAGAACTGACGTTAAAGCCGAAATTCCAATAATTTGGCCACCTGATGCGAAGAGCTGACTTATTTGAAAAGACCCTGATCTTGAGAAAGATTGAAGGTAGAAGGAGAAGGGGACAACAGAGGATGAGATGGTTAGATGGCATCACTAACTCAATGGACATGAGTTTCGCTAAACTCTGGGAATTTGTGATGGACAGGGAGGCTTGGTATGCTGCAGTCCTGGGGTCACAAAGAGTTGGAAACGACTGAACTGAACTGAACTGAACTGATTGAATTATGTTTACCAGTTGTAGAAAAGGAATCTGGAAAATCAATTACTCATTCTGAATAGCCTAAGAAATGTTAAGGGAAGCAATTGTGAGAAACTGAATCAGAGTATTTTCAATAGATAATCACCATCAGCTTTCCTATTTTCTCTAACCAAAAAATGGATACTTTAACTAAGTCACTATAAAATGGCCTTACTTCTTCAGCAATCTTTGAAACTGCCACTCCTGTGCCTCTATTCCAGCTATCTTTCCTGAATAAAACAAACCTTCTTACCTATATTTATAGACACAAAATGTAGGAAGCATTCTGACATGTTAAATTGACTTCAAATTGCTTAAGTTTATTTTTTTGTTTAGAGGCTGAGGTAGGGAGCTGCAGGGCTAGGAAGGTTATTCTACATGGAGTACAACCTTTTAAAACAAATTTTTATAAGAAATAAGATTAAGAAGAGAAATGAAGACAGATTGAAGAATATTAGAGGACGACTACACCAAGAGGAGGTAGGAATGGAAAGTGATCATATTTTCAAGCAATACTGTTTTATCACAAGTATTCTGTAGAATAGTCATCTCTAAATTACTGTGTATATTTGTGTTCAAGTTTGATATTCAGAAACAAAAAGCTCTGATCTCTAGCATTTTGAATTCCAACAACATAAAAACCAACACAAGATAATGTATCATGATGAAAACAGTTTTGCCTAGGTACTGTAATTCAGTCATAATGTTGGCAAGAAAAGAGGCAGTCTGAGAGGAAAGATAGATAAAAAGTTGAGTTTGGGAACAGAGTTTATTTGAGGTGGTGGCAGTGTTTCCAAAGAGAGATCCTGGAAATAGTAGAAAGCCAGCAACTGGAGTACTGATGGGAATATGTGCCTAGTGAGTAAATTGAGGATCATCATCAGAGACTGGACAGTAAAAACACAGGAAATTCACGTAGATAAAAACAGGTCCTGGGGGAATTTTAATTAGGTGCCTGGAGGAGAAAGTGGAGTCATCAGTGAAGACATTTTGAACACACTCTGGTACTGTGCTAAATGCTAGGGACACAAAGATAATGGTTTCTGCCCTTAAGTTCACAGTATAATCCAAGGAAACAGATATTCTATTTGCAGTAAAGATTATGCTGTTTAGTTGCTAAGTCATGCCTGACTCTGCAACCCCATGGACTGTAGCCCACCAGGCTCCTCTGTCCAAGGGATTCCCCAAGTAAGAATATTGGAGAGGGTTGTCATGCCTTCTTCCAGGGGATCTTCCCAACACTGGGATTGAACTCACATCTCCTGCATTGGCAGGCAGATTCATCACCACTAAGCCACCTGGGAAGCCCAAAGATTATAACATACGTCTATGCCTAGGACAGAGAGGACATATAGAAAGAACCAATGGACTATGGGGAAAGGAAAATAAAAGCACACACTCACAGAACACTTCAATAAGTGTTTAGCAATGTTTAAACACTCAGCATAATTATTTTAAAATCTGCACAGGTACACTATGACATAGATTCTAATATCATGCTCTTTTTACAGATCAGGAGACTGAGGCACAGAGACCTTAAGTGACTTAGGATCTCGCATCATCGAAATAATGGAGATGGCAGGCAGTTTGGCTCTGGAAGCTTTAAGAATACTCACCACACTTTAAAGGGGAAAAGTAGAGCATGAAATGTTTGATTTTGTATTGAGGAATATGTTGGAAATTTGTAAGATATTCAAGGTTAGAGAAAGGTATTCTAGACAAAGAGAAAAGGCTAAACATAGGACCATGCCATGGTAAGACACACTCTCTAAGTCAGTATAACATAGCCATTCAACACAGCATCCTGACTTGGAACCTAGCCTTGATGGTAAGGAAATGTTGCTTTCAGCTGTTGTGTGATTTAGAGTTTATTACATTATCAAAATTACTTTCAATTCAACTGGTGCTTCTATCAGTCTCACTTTTAACTAAATGCTATGTAAAACTATCTTTTCAATCATTGATACTGTAGAAAACTATACCAAGATAAAGTAAAAATAGAGAAGCAAAGTCCTTCATCTCATCATCATCATCATCAATTTATTTTATTTATTTTTAGGGGTTTATTTTTTATTTTTAATATAAATTTATTTATTTTAATTGGAGGCTAATTACTTTACAATATTGTATTGGTTTTGCCATACATCAACATGAATCAGCCACGGGTGTACACGTGTTCCCCATCCTGAACTCCCCTCCCACCTCCCTCCCCAGACCATCCCTCTGGGTCATCCCAGTGCTCCAGCCCCAAGCATCCTGTATCATGCATTGAACCTGGACTGGTGATTCATTTCACATGATATTATACATGTTTCAATGCCATTCTCCCAAATCATCCCACCTTCACCCTCTCCCACAGAGTCCAAAAGACTGTTCTATACATCTGTGTCTCTTTTACTGTCTCGCATACAGGGTTATGGTTATCATCTTTCTAGATTCCATATATATGTGTTAGTATACTGTATTGGTGTTTTTCTTTCTGGATTACTTCACTCTGTATAATAGGCTCCAGTTTCATCCACCTCATTAGAACTGATTCAAATGTGTTATTTTTAATGGCTGAGTAATACTCCATTGTGTATATGTACCACACCTTTCTTATCCATTTGTCTGCTGATGGACATCTAGGTTGCTTCCATGTCCTGGCTATTATAAACAGTGCTGTTTGAACATTGGGGTACACATGTCTCTTTCAATTCTGGTTTCCTCGGTGTGTATGCCTAGCAGTGGGATTGCTGGGTCATGAGGCAGTTCTATTTCCAGTTTTTTAAGGAATCTCCACACTGTTCTCCATGGTGGCTGTACTAGTTTGCATTCCCACCAACAGTGTAAGAGGGTTCCCTTTTCTCCACACCCTCTCCAGCATTTATTGCTTGTAGACTTTTGGATAACAGCCATTCTGACTGGTTTGAAATGGTACCTCATTGTGGTTTTGATTTGCATTTCTCTGATAATGAGTGATGTTGAACATCTTTTCATGTGTTTGTTAGCCATCTGTATGTCTTCTCTGGAGAAATATCTGTTTAGTTCTTTGGCCCATTTTTTGATTAGGTTGTTTATTTTTCTGGTATTGAGCTGCAAGAGTTGCTTGTATGTTTTTGAGATTAATTCTTTGTCAGTTACTTAATTTGTTATTATTTTCTTCCATTCTGAAGATTGTCTTTTCACCTTGTTATAGTTTCCTTCGTTGCATCACCATCAATTTAAATGACCCAGAGTAGCTCAGTTTACTTTCACTTACAAAGCCCAAAGCACCTTGCAAGCTCTGCCAAAACAGACAAGAAATTTATTCTTCTAATTCAATAGGTAGCTGGTGTTTCTGAATTCCCTCATAACCTTTGTATACCAATTATCACTCCCAAATTTCCAGTTTGAACCATCATTTTCTATCCCCCCCAGTCAGTCCTGTTATCTCTCCCCCTATCTTCTTCATAGTTCCCAGTTTCCTTTTATCAAGTAGTTCCTCCTAATTTCTCAGCTCCTTCTCAACAATAGCCAACAGCACCAGCATCTTAAGGCAGATAATAGAGAACTGGGAGGTTGCTTTCTGTGCTGCTGTGTGACAGAGCAATTGTTACATTTCACTTAGCTGACCAGTCCAGAGAATAGATTGGAGATTGGTTGTCATACCAAAGTTTAGGTTCTGAAGTATTTTCTCTTCTTGTATGAGTGTTTTACCTGAATTTCTCTATGATCCTTACCCCCCACACCCCCACCCATACAAGGCTGTGGAATGAAACAGTCCTACTGCATCTTTAAAATTTTTCTTCCTTTTCTGCTTCAGCAGTCCTGTTTCAACAAATTGAATTAGAGATGAATTGGTTGTGTTTGTCTATGGAAAAACACTCCTTTATATTAGTGATAACTATCAAGACAGGAGAAGAGAAAGGACTTTGTGAATATTTATTATACTTCAAAATGACTCATATGTTAATAAAGCTAATGCCTTAGGGCCAGCTGAGAACCTTATGCATAGATTAGCAGAGGATTAAGAGCAGCAATTAATTTAGTAACAAGGGTAAGTGAAATGGGAGTTTTTCTTGGGGGAACTCTTTTTAGAAAATGTATTCAATTTGTTTGCAGTTTCAAGTTTCTTTTTGTTTTATTATCAATATACATTGACTTAAAAAATTCAAAATAGAACAATTCTGCTTCCACATTCAATTTACTTTACCCCTATGCTGCATATGAACAGAGGAATTTTGTGGGCTGCAATCTATGGGGCCACAAAGAGCTGGACACAACTGAGCATGCACACACAAACAGTCTATGTATGACTCAGTTAAAGAAAGGCAATGTTCCTACTCTCAAGAACATTACAGTCTCGTGGGAGGGACATTACATCATATTGTAATTACCTGTTTATTTGTTGTTGGAGTGCAACAGGATACAGGATGTCACTGTAATGCTAGGAAGACCATATAAGGTGTCTTCTGTAAGCCAAGTTTCTTCTAGGCATCCTAGAGGAAGTGATTTCTAAGAGAAAACTTGAAGAATGACTTTGAGTTAGCAAGTAAAGAGAAGAGTCCCTTCACTGTTCACCTAAAACTATCATAACATTGTTAATCATCTATATGCTAATCAAAATAAAAAAATTTAAAGCTTGGGGGAAAAAAGAGAGAGAGAGAAGTACAGGACAATGTTTAAAAGTGCATAATTAGGAGAAAGGCAGAGAGGACCATAGTTAATAGATCCTTCCATGAAAGTAACAAAAATCCTGGAAATGGCCAAAATAAACTTTTTGAAAACTCTAGAAACTAGCCAAATGATTGCAATAATTCAATGAGTCTTTATTAAAGAAAAGCTGCTAAACTGTGGTAGGAACATCACAGTTTGTGGTATTATAAGTTAACCAACATCTACTTCTTTCCTTCTAGTTCTACAATAGCCTTGAAAACTAGTCACCTTGCAAACATGCTAGCTATGAGAACCACAAGGCATGCAATCACCAGAGGAGGTGGACTGCATTTGGAGCTTCTCAAGTCTCTTCTCTAAACTATTTTCACTATTTGACCTGGCTGGCAGTTCCTTGGGAAAACCTCATTCACAGGTGACATTATTACACTTGACATCCCAGTTTCAGCTCACTCCATAGGAAAAATTTTATGCCTAACCAACTGTTTAAAAATTCAAGCTGGCTAAAGTACAAATACAAATTGAGCAAAGAAGATGCTGGCCAGAAACTTAAAAAGAATATCTGAGAATGAAATGTCCATAGGAGGCTTTAAGCTCTGGCACCTGATTGGGGATTTAGAAGTGTATGTGCAATTACAGGGCTATGGCTATGCCTATGAAATAATTAAAAAGGCCTCACTCTCTTATCTTGGCCTGACCTTGAGGCCTTGTACAACTAGGAAGCAAAGATTGCACCAAAAGTGTGTAATCATTGAAACCATGCCCTAATAAACAAACACAAGACCCTTAAGAAAAATGCAAAATAATTATTGTTTCCTTAAGGCATTTAAGGATTTCTGTTCAACCATTAGCAGATCATGAAGCTAATCAAGCATAATTCAGTGGCTGGAAAATACAGACATTACCAAATTAGTCCATAAAAATCATACACACAAAAAAAAACAGCAACAAGAAAAACACCAAGAACAAACAGCAACAACAATAAACCCTAGGGAGAAGTAAATTTGATTTCCAGAGTTGCCTGGTAGTTTTCAACAACAAAAAATATTGCAAGATATAGAAAGAAATAAGAGAGTATGGTCCATGAACACATGGGAACTCAATAGAAATTGTTCCTGTGACAGTCAAGATATTTGGCTTACTAAAAATGACTTCTAATCAGCTATTATAAATATTCTGAGCTAAAAGAAACCACATTTACAAAGACTAAAAGAAAGTGTGACCACAATGCCCCACCAAATAACAATTAAAATGCAGAGAGTAAAAAAAAGAATCAAATTGAAATTTTAGAACTGAAATTGCAGTAATTGAAATGAAAAAAGTCTACCAGAGGAACTCAACAGCAAATATGAGCAGCCAAAAGAAAGAATCAGCACACCAGAAGACAGTTCAATTGAGATTATCTATTCTAAGCAACATAATGAAAAAAGACTAAGAAAAAATGAATGGAGTCTCAGGGACCTGTAGGATAGCTTCATGCATATTTTTACATAAGAAGAAGAGAAGGGGCAGAAAGAATATTTGAAGAAATCATGGCTGAAATGTTCCCAAATTTGATGGAAAACATTAATCTACACATCCAAACAACTCAATAAAGTAGGATGAGTTCTTTGAGTTCCACATGTACATGTATCATAGTCTAACTGTTGAAATCCAAACAAAAAAAGAGAATTACGAAAAGAGTGAGAGAATAGTCACCCATCATGTACAAAGAATCTTCACTTCAGTAAGAGCTGACTTCTCATCAGAATTCACGGGTCCAGAATGAAATGAACACAAAGTGCTGAAAGAAAGACTGTCCAAAAGAAAGCTTACACCCAGCAAAAGTAAATATTCAAAAACTAAGGAGAAATGAAAACATAAGCATAAAAACCAAGCATACTAGCAAAACTTCCCCAGAAGAAATACGAAAGGGAATACTACAGGTTGAGATGAAAGAGACTATACAGTCACTTGAAATCACATGAAATAATAATGAGTATTAGCAAAGGTAAATATAAAATATAGCATAAGTAAATATAAAATGGAGCAAAACATATTTTTGTTTGTAGCTTTTTTCTTCTATCAGACTTTATGAAACAATTGTGCAGTATATCTTTCCATCTGTTTTTGTCATCTACAATTTCTTAATCATTGTCATAGTTTTCCAAGTATAGGTCCTTTGACTTGTAACGTAGGTTTATTCCCAGTTATTTATTATTTTTTATGTGATGTTAAATGGGACTGTTACCCTAATTTCTCTTTCTGATACTTCATTGTTAGTGTATAGAAATGCAACAGATCTCAGTATATTAATTTTGTGTCCTGCAATTTTACTGAATTAACTGATGAGTTTTCTGGTGGTGTCTTTAGGATTTTCGATGTATAGTATCACATAATCTGCAAACCATGACAGTTTTACTTCTTCCTTTCCAACTTAGGTTCCTTTTCTTTTCTTTTCTTCTTTTTTCTTTTTCTTCTCTGATTGCTGAAGCTAGGGCTTCTAAAACTATGTTTAAAAAAGTGGGGAGCATGGGGGTACTTGTTTTGTTTCTGATCTTAGAGGAAATTCTTTCAGCTTTTCACTGTTGAGTATAATATTAACTGTGAGTTTGTCATATATGGTCTTTATTATGTCGAGGTATGATCCCTCTATGTCCCCTTCCTGGAGAGTTTTTATCATAAATGGAGTTGAATATTGTCAAAAGCATTTTCTGCATATACATCTACTGAGATCATCATATGGGTTTTATTCTTCAATTTGTTAATGTGGTGTATCACATTGATTTGTGGATAACAATAAATCTATGACAAAGGAGGCTAGAATATACAATGCAGAAACGACAGCCACTTCAATAAGTAGTGCCAGGGAAAATGGACAGCTACATGCAAAGAATGAAATAAGTACATTCTTTAACACCATATACAAAAATAATTGAGTATGCTAAAGCCTTTGATTGTGTGGATCACAATAAACTGTGGAAAATTCTTCAAGAGATGGGAATACAAGACCACCTGACCTGTCTCTTGAGAAATCTGTATGCAGGCCAGGAAGTAACAGTTAGAACTGGACATGGAACAACAGACTGGTTCCAAATAGGAAAAGGAGTGCATCAAGGCTGTATATTGTCACCTTGCTTATTTAACTTATATGCAGAGTACATCATGAGAAATACTGGACTGGAAGAAACACAAGCTGGAATCAAGATTGCCGGGAGAAATATCAATAACCTCAGATATGCATATGACACCACTCTCATGGCAGAAAATGAAGAGGAACTAAAAATCCTCTTGATGAACGTGAAAGAGGAGAGTGAAAAAGTTGGCTTAAAGCTCAAGATTCAGAAAATGAAGATCATGGCATCCGGTCCCATCACTTCATGGGAAATAGATGGAGAAACAGTGGAGATAGTGTCAGACTTTACTTTTAGGGGGCTCCAAAATCACTGCAGATGGTGACTGCAGCCATGAAATTAAAAGACGCTTACTCCTTGGAAGAAAAGTTATGACCAACCTAGATAGCATATTCAAAAGCAGAGATATTACTTTGCCGACTAAGGTCTGTCTAGTCAAGGCTATGGTTTTTCCTGCGGTCATGTATGGATGTGAGAGTTGGACTGTGAAGAAGGCTGAGCACCAAAAATTGCTGCTTTTGAACTGTGGTGTTGGAGAAGACTCTTGAGAGTCCCTTGGACTGCAAGGCGAGCCAACCAGGCCATTCTGAAGATCAGCCCTGGGATTTCTTTGGAAGGAATGATGCTAAAGCTGAAACTCCAGTACTTTGGCCACCTCATGCAAAGAGTTAACTCATTGGAAAAGACTCTGAAGCTGGGAGGGATTGGGGGCAGGAGGAGAAGGGGACGACAGATGATGAGATGGCTGGATGGCATCACTGACTCGATGGATGTGAGTCTGAGTGAACTCCAGGAGTTGGTGATGGACAGGGAGGCCTGGCGTGCTGCGATTCATGGGGTCACAAAGAGTTGGACATGACTGAGCGACTGAACTGGACTGACAAAAATAAACTCAAAATTAACTAAAAACTTATATGTAAGACCAGAAACTATAAAACACCTACAGGAAAACATAAGCAGAACACTTTTTGACATAAATTGCAGGAATTTTTTTTTTATTTGTCTCAATGAAATAAAAACAAAACTAAACAAATGGGACCTGATTAAAGTTAAAAGCTTTTGAACAAAAAAGGAAACCACTGTTAAATGAAAAGACAAACTACTGAATGGTAGAAAGTATTTCCAAATGGTATGGCTGAGAAATTGGTGATATTTGGCATATATGAACAAATTATACTACTCAAAATTAAAAAACAATCAGATTAAAAAATAGGCAGAAGACCTAATTAAACATTTTTCCAAAGAGGAAATGCAGATGGCAAACAGGCACATGAAAACATGTTCAACATTGCTATTCATTAGGAAATGCACATCAAAATCACACTGAGATCTGGCATCACACCTATCAGAATGACTAGCCTGAAAACAAAAACAAATATACTTATATCCCATAATTCTTGAGCCTCCAATTAAAAAAACAAATTAAAAAAAAGAACACAAATAATAAAAAGTTGGTGAGGATGTGAAGAGTGGACATTTGTACACTGTTGGTGGGAGTGCAAATTGGTAAAACCACTCTGGAAAATGGTAGGGGGTTTCTTAAAAAACTTAAAATAGAACTACCATATGACCCAGAAATTATACTCCTGGGTATATATCCAAAATAAATAAATAAATAAATAAATAAATAAAAACACGAATATGGGAAGATACATGCATCGCAATGTTCAGAGCATTGAGTATTTACAATACCCAATATATGGAAACAACCCAAAAAAGTGCCCATTAACGGATGAATATATTGAAAATAGGTAACATATGTATGTATGTATATATATATACATACATACATATGCAATGGAATACTACTTAGCATGCATATATGTATATATAAATGCAATGGAATACTAGCTTCTTTTTCTTAAAGGAACAATTAACAGAAATACAAAAGAAAGCCATGTACTGTATGATATCACTCATATATGGAATCAGAAAAAATGCAACAAACTAGTGAATATAGCAAAAAGGAACAAACTCACAAATGCAGGCAACAAACTACAGGTTATCAGTGCAGGAGAGAGGAACATCAGGGGGATATTGTACGTAAGATAGGCTCATGGATGTATTGAACAATGTCAAGAATATAGCCAATATTTTTTGTAATAACTGCAAAATGGGAAGTAACCATTAAGGAATATGTAAAACATTTTTAAAACTTTAAATGAAATAATAAAAAAAAAAAACCTCACTGGGGAAAAAGTGAAGAAATATATACCATGAAAACACTAATCAAAATAGGCAAATATTAAATCAGGAACTGCTATTTCCTTTTAGCATCACACACAAAAGTTCATATGAAAACCTTGTTTGTTTAGTTTTATTTTTGGTATTGATTTCTACTTTAATAAAAATATGTACAGAAAAGATGATATAATACAAATTCATTGAAATTTGTTAAAGACTGATGCTGAAGTTCTAATACTTTGGTCACCTTATGTGAAGAGCACTCATTGGAAAAGACTGGAAAACGCTGGGAAAGATTGAAGGCAGGAGAAGGGAAAAACAGAGGATGAGTTGGTTGGATGGCATCACAACTCAATGGACATGAGTCTGAGCAAACTCCAGGAGACAGTGAAGAACAGAGAAGCCTGGCATGCTGCAGTCCATGGGGTTGCAAAGAGTTGGTCAGACACGACTCAGCAACTGAACAGATTTACAGACGAATATGTGGTGAACAACTTTTAAATTTCTCTGTATACTTGAAAAAAATGCGTATGATTTTAAGTAGCAAGAATGGGATACAGGAAAGGCTTTGCTCATGAATTATCTTCCTTTATCAGAGGGAAAAAAAATGTGAATTTGAGATACTTATGGAATACTCAGAAATAACCTGAAGGAAAAGTCTTTGACTGTGCAGATCACAACACACTGTGGAAAATTCTTAAAAAGATGGGAAGACCAGACCACCTGACCTACCTCCTGAGAAATCTGTATGCAGGTCAAGAAGCAACGGTTAGAACCAGACATGGAACAACAAACTGGTTCCAAATTGGGAAAGGAGTACGTCAGGACTGTATATTGTCACCCTGCTTATTTAACTTCTATGCAGAGTACATCATGAGAAATTCTGGGCTGGATGAAGCACAAGCTGGAATCAAGATTGTGAGGAGAGATATCAATAACCTCAGATATGCAGATGACACCACCTTCATGGCAGAAAGGGAAGAAGAACTAAAGAACCTCTTGATGAAAGTGAAAGAGGAGAGTGAAAAATTTGGCTTAAAGCTCAACATTCAGAAAACTAAGATCATGGCATCTGGCACCATCAATTCATGGCAAACAGATGGGGAAACAAAGGAAACAGTGACAGACTTTATTTTGGGGGGCTCCAAAATTACTGCAGATTGTGACTGAAGCCATGAAATGAAAAGACACTTGCTCCTTGCAAGAAAAGCTATGACCAAAATATACAAGCAGCTTATACAACTCAATGCCAGAAAAACAAACCCAATCGAAAAGTGGGAAAAAGACCTAAACAGAAATTTATCTAAAGAAGACATACAGATGACTAACAAAGACATGAAAAGATGCTCAACATCGCTCATTATTGGAGAAATACAATGAGATATCACCTCACACCAGTCAGAATGGCCCTCATCAAAATGTCTACAAGCAATAAATGCTGGAGAGGATGTGGAGAAAAAGGAATGCTCTTGCACTGTTGGTGGGAATGTAAATTGATACAGCCACTATGGAAGACAGTATTGAGATTACTTAAAAAACTAGGAATAAAACCACCATTTGACACACCAGTGCCACTCCTATACATATAACCTGAGGAAAGCAAAATTGAAAAAGACACATGGATCCCACTGTTGATTGCAGCACTATTTGCAATAGCTAGAACATGTAAGCAACCTAGATGTCCATCAACAGATGAATGGATAAAGAAGTTGTAGCACATATACACAATGGAATATTACTCAGCCATAAAAAGTAACACATTTGAGTCAGTTCTGATGAGGTGGATGAACCTAGAGCCTATTATACAGAGTGAAGTAAGTCAGAAAGAGAAAGATAAATATCGTATACTAATGCATATATACGGAATCTAGGAAAATGGTACTAAAGAGTTTATTTACAGGGCAACAGTGGAGAAACAGACATAGAAAATAGACTTATGGACATGGGAAGAGGGGAGGAGAGGGTGAGTTGTATGGAAAGAGTAACATGGAAACTTGCATTACCTTATGTAAAATAGATACCCAATAGGAATTTGCTGTATGTCTCAGGAAACTCAAACAGGGGCTCTCTATCAACCTAGAGGGCTGGGATAGGAAGGGAGATGGGAGGTAGGTTTGAAAGGTATGGGATATATGTATACCTATGGGTGATTCATGTTGAGGTTTGAGAAAAAATAACAGAATTCTATAAAGCAATTATCCTTCAATTAAAAAATAAATTAAAAAAAATCCTCCTGCCAATACAGGTGACATAGGTTCAATCGCTGGTCTGGGAGAATCCTACATGCCAAAGAGCATCTATTGGGGATAGTGCCAAAACTATTGAGCCTGTGCTCTAGAGTCTATGTTCTACAATAAGAGAAGCCACTGCAGTGAGAAGCTGGTGCACTGCTGTTAGGGAATGTTTAACAGGAGGATTTCTACATGCTGTTTCTCATAAATTCTCTGTTCCTTGTCAGTTCCTATTCCAAGAATGAGTACAGCTGCACACAGCTCTCAGGACTGAGATCATGAGAAAGAGTATCTACTCGGATTCCTTTCAGTAACTCCCTTCAATGACTCTTTTCAGTGTCAGCGACCTTGTATGTATTAGACTGTCCATATTATGGCTATTGATAAAATTTCACCCTGTGTAATAGCTGAGTAATCATCTTATTAAAGATATATAAGCCTGCATTTCTGCTAATAAAATACCTTTGCTCCATCAGAGCTTGGTTCCCCTTGTCTGTCTGTCTGTCTGTCTGTCTCTCTCTCTCTCTTTCTCTCTTCCACTTTCTTATCATCGACTCTGGACCACCAGGTTCCAGTCCATTAAAGGACCCCAACACACTGCAATGAAGAGTAGCCTCTATTCATCACAGCTAGAGAAACACCACAGGCAACAACAGACCCAGTACAGCCAAATAAAATAAATTAATTAATTAATTAAAAAAGATTTTAGGGGATGAAATCTAAAGCCAAATAATTAAACTTATAACAGATATGGTAAATGAAATAATTTGAACAAGATTATAAATTCTAAGTATTATTTGATTATTTTAGTATAAGAAAAGCACAATGGAGAAAGTGACACAAAAAGAAACACAAATGGAAATAAATGAACCTAACTGTATTTCAAATAAATAATATCATCCCATTGAAGTGATGCTAACTCAAGGTGCCTTTGAAAAGAGTATTTTGATCAAGAATTTGTTAGTCACTCAGTCCTGTTCGACTCTTTGCAGTCCCATGGACTGTAGCCCACCAGGCTCTTCTGTTCATGGAATTCTCCAGGCAAGAATACTGGAGTGGGTAGCCATTCATTTCTCCAGATCTTCCCGACCTAGAGATCAAACCATGTGTCTCCCACATTGCAGACAGATTCTTTACCGTCTGAGCCACCAGGGAAGCCCATGTTGATCACATGCCCTCAGAATAGATAATTATAACTATAAACAAATAATAATGCATAACCTAGTTGCTTGATTTGTTTTCCCAGTGGATTGAGTTAGCAGTTTTGAAACTATGTATAGGTAACTCTGCTGATAAAGAACCCACCTGCCAATACAGAAAATGCAAGACTGGTGGGTTTGCTTCCTGGGTCAGAAAGATCCTCTGGAGAAGGAAATGGCAACCTGCTCCAGTATTCCTGCTGGAAAATTCCATGGACAAAGAGCTTGGTGGGCTACAATCCATGGGGTTGCAAAGAGTCAGACATAGCTGAGTACACAAATTTTCACTGTTGGAGAAGAGAGTTTAAAATATGGACAGAGGAAAGTAAGAATAAACCCTCTTTTATTTAGTAGATTTTAAAGTATCAGTGTTAATACATATAGATATATAATTCAGAATATACATATATATATATATATATATACACACACACACACACACACACACACATGCTGGGAGGGATTAGGGGAAGGAGAAAAGGGGGATGACAGAGGATGAGACAGCTGGATGGCATCACCAAATCGATGGACGTGAGTTTGAGTGAACTCCGGGAGATGGTGATGGACAGGGAGGCCTGGTGTGCTGCAATTCATGGGGTCACAAAGAGTCGGAGATGACTGAGCGACTGAACTGAACCTAAAATAGGACCTGTATAAATTGTTGTTGTTATTGTTTAATCACTAAATTGTATCCGATTCTTTTGTGACACCATGGACTGGAGTCCACCAGGCTCCTCTGTCCATGGGATTTCCCAAGTAAAAATACTGGGGTAACTTATTTCCTTCACCAGGGTTTCTTCCAGACCCAGGGATCAAACAAGTCTCCTATGATGGCAGGCCAATTCTTTACCACTGAGCCACCAAAGAAGCCCATATGTATAATACACATACATTTATATATGTAATACATATAAAGTGTGTATTTTAATGTGGTATATTATTTGTATTATATAATTTTATTTTAATGTTATACATTATTATACTTTAGTATGTTATTAATATATACTTAAAAATAGTATATATGGGACCCAGAAGCAATGATGCACTGTTAGTAATCAATAGTACTTTTAGCACACAGATCTTGGTTTCTACATAAAATTTTCTACTAATAAGAACCAGATTCCTTGGGAAGGTTTGGAACAGGCAATGTATAGAAAAAACTTGAAAGAACTTCTGTCAGAAAATGAGGAAATGCTCAAATAATGTTTCAGTTCAGTTCAGTTCAGTTCAGTCCAGTCACTCAGTCGTGTCTGACTCTTTGCAACCCCATGAATCACAGCATGCCAGGCCTCCCTGTCCATCACCATCTCCCGGAGTTCACTCACTCACGTTCATCGAGTCCGTGATGCCATCCATCCATCTGTTCCTCTTTTGGTATCCTATCATTTTGCCTTTTCATACTGTTCATGGGGTTCTCAAGGCAAAAATACTGAAGTGGCTTGCCATTCCCTTCTCCAGTGGACCACATTCTGTCAGACCTCTCCACCATGACCCACCCATCTTGGGTTGCCCTGCAGGCATGGCTTGGTTTCCTTGAGTAAGACAAGGCTGTGGTCCTAGTGTGATTAGATTGACATGTTAAAAGGACACAGAAGTCAGTTTGATGGGGCTAACAGTGGCCAAATCAGGAATAATTCAAGAATCACAATAAATGATGCAGGAATAGATAAGAAATCGTGGAGTGGGGAGCCTATCCCTTCTTCAACGGATCTTCCCAACCCAGGAATCGAACCGGGGTCTCCTGCATTGCAGGCAGATTCTTTCTCAGCTGAGCTATCAGGGAATCCCAAGAAATCATGACTTCATCTTAATAGATGTAAATAAAAGGAAATAATTAGGGGAGAGAAAACTCATCCTTACAACAGAATCCAAACTAGTGAAAAAGAATGAACTAACTAGAAAATCACCATTTGGCAACTACCATGACAATAATTGCTTTAGACAAGGATCATCATTGGGCACCAAAGCAAGTGAAAGATGAGAAAGAAATAAGATATTTAATTAGTCTCAAAGATACTTATTAATTTTTGCAAAGGGAAAACTAGTGGAGAAACCAGACAACCCTTTGAGCAAATGATCAAATTTAACATTACCAGTAATGGGATGAATTGCCATCATGGACCTCATGATATATGATGAGAAGAACCACTATTAATTCTGTGATAAACCTGTCAAAAATGTGTAAATTAAATCTAAAGGAACTTTCAAGTAAACCTAGACTGAGGGATATTTGACAAATATGTACTGTCCAAAAATGTCCAGAAAAAAAAAAATTTTTGGAAAGTTTCAGATTAAAGGAGACTAAAATGATGTGATACTGAAACACATCTGTGAAAAGGTCCTAAATCAAATATTTCTTCTTCTTTTCGTATGAAGGACACTAGTTTGAAAAATGGTGAAATGGAATATCAGGGCTAAAAATTACATAATATTACATTACTCATTTTGATAAGTTTACTCTGCTTATGTAATGTAAGACCTATGTTTAAAGGAAATACCTATTGAGATATTTAGAAATTGAGGCAACTATATCTCCAACCTTTTCTCAAATAGTGTTGAAAAAATCATAGATGCATATATGAGAGAGGAGAGACAAAGACAGAAAGAGAAACATCAAGTGTGCCAGGATAAAATTTTAAGATTTGGGACTCCTTTGTGAAGAGTATATAAAAATTATTTATGATTTTTATAGTGTTTCTATAATTCTGACATTATTTCCAAATAAAAAGTTCCAGAAAAAAAGATAATTTTAACTACCACTCAGTTTTTAAGATATAACTTTATGGATGTGAGAGTTGGACTGTGAAGAAAGCTGAGTGCCAAAGAATTGATTCTTTTGAACTGTAGTGTTGGAGAAGACTCTTGAGGGTCCCATGGACTGCAATTTGCAAGGAGATCCAAGCAGTCCATTCTAAAGATCAATCCTTGGTGTTCTTTGGAAGGGATGATGCTGAAGTTGAAACTCCAATACTTTGGCCACCTCATGCAAAGAGTTGACTCATTGGAAAAGACTCTGATGCTGGGAGGGATTGGGGGCCGGAGGAGAAGGGGACGACAGAGGATGAGATGGCTGGATGGCATCACTGACTCGATAGATGTGAGTCTGAGTGAACTTCGGGAGTTGGTGATGGACCGGGAGGCCTGGGGTGCTGCAATTCATGGGGTGGCAAAGAGTCGGACACGACTGAGCGATGGAACTGAACTGATGTGTGAATCAGTTAAAACATAAAAATTAATAGCTTTTTTAAATTTCTGAAGTGCAAATGTCTTCATGTAGACCATTTGTGGATATATTATCTAGCAGATATCACCAATAGAGAATTATGTATATTTTTAGTGTTCTACTTTCAAAAACTGAATCTTAAAAAAATTAACTTAAGAGGCTGAGTACTGTGAAATATTGGTCAGTCAGCTGTGTCCAACTGTTTGTGACCCCATGGTCTGTAGCCCACCAGGGTCCTCTGTCCATGGAATTTTTCAGGCAAGAATACTTGCCTACTACTCCTACTACTAAGCCATTCCCTACTCCAGGGGATTTATACGCAAGTGTTGAATTGCAGGCAAATTCTTTACCACTAGGAATGCTATAATGCTGTAAGTATTCATTGAAAGCATATAAATTTCAACAGGTCTTAAACAAAATTTCAGGTATCTTATTTTTCTTTTTCTGTATAACTTTAAACATGAGAATGAATGAATCAGCAAACATCTCTTTTGATATCACTAGGAATTATATCATCCAAGAACTGTACAGCTAGTTTTTTGCTTTAATAAAACGTTTAAGTATACTGAAAATACATTTACCAAATTTAAACCATTATGCAATAGAAAAACTGAATTTATACCATCACACAAGTAGAAAGTAAATTAAAGTAATATAGAATTCCCTTTTCAGAGAAGGCAATGGCACCCCACTCCAGTACTCTTTCCTCGAAAATCCCATGGACAGAGGAGCCTGGTGGGCTGCAGTCCATGGGGTCGCTAGGAGTCGGACGCGATTGAGCGACTTCACTTTCACTTTTCACTTTCATGCATTGGAGAAGGAAATGGCAACCAACTCCAGTGTTCTTGCCTGGAGAATCCCAGGGATGGGGGAGCCTGGTGGGCTGCCGTCTATGGGGTCACACAGAGTTGGACACGACTGAAGCAAATTAGCAGCAGCAGCAGCAGAACTCCGTTTTAGATATTCTTGGTTTTAATAGATATGTAGATTCAGGAATGGAAGTCAATTGTTTACTTTAAAAGTATTACCTGAAAATGTCATTATTTCAGTACTAATTTAACCCGATGAAGCTGTAGGAGGCTCTGTCCTATTTTACTGCATCTGGTATCTGAGCAAACAATGAGAAAAGCAAACAGAACTTATAATGCCACTTTCTTAGGAGGGATTCATCATACCCAACAGGGAACTTCAGCCCTGCTGCCCCTGCCAACCTATCCCCTGTCCCCTCCCAACAGCCTCCTCCCATCCCAACCCCCCCCACATACAAAACAAAAGCTTTAAGTCTCCCTGGGGCTGCAAAATTTTCCTTCTTTAAGAATGTCAGCAGCTATTGACTTTCCAGTCAATGCTAGAATGTAGATTGTAGTAAACATGTACCACTCTCTTTACCATTGGTGGGGCCATGTGGCATGTAGGATCTTAATAGTTATACAACTGACCAGGGATGGAAACAATGCTCCCTGCAGTGGTAGTGCAGTCTTTACCACTGGACTGCCAAGGAATTCCAACCATCGACTATTAAGATAATTGCCTACTAGAATCACTGGTCACAACCATGAGATATGATATTAGTTTGCTAGGGCTGCTATAATAGAGTACCACAAACTGGGTGGCTTAAGCAGCAGAAATCTATTGACTCAGAGTTTTGGGGACTAAAAGTCTTAGCAGCAGCAGCAGCAGCAGAGTTGGTTCACTCCAAAGATTGTGAGAAATAATCTGTTCTATACATCTCTCCTAGCTTCTGGTGGTTTGCTGGCAACCTGGGGCATTTCTTGACTTGTAGAAGTATCTTTACATGTTTTTCTCCCTATGTGTCTTTCTATGAGTTCAAATTTGCACTTTTCATAAGGACACCAGTCATTGGATCAGGGTAAGAAGTTACATCTAAAACAATAATATTTCCAAAAACTCACATTCTGATGTCCTGAGGGTTAGGATTTTGACATGAATTTTAGGGGGACAAAATCCAACCCATACTTGTATGAATTACTTCTTACTGAACATAGTGTCAGTTACAACAGGATTGATGAAAATCTTCTTTATTTTATTGCTTATTATTAATGACCAGAAATCTGGAAGGACTATAATAAATGCTAATTTTCTCAGTTCAGGTTATGTTATGCCTTTTGCATTGAATGTTCTGATAAGATGATCTCTATAAAATAACTTTAAAAGTTGAACACACCATATAATTGGCCTAATTTTAAATAAATTACCAGGTGGCTCACACATGGAAAATGCTCAAAAATGGTAACAATTGATATGAAATATAGCAGCTTTAAACCATTTTCTGATTACTTATTCATAGTAGTATCTCAGTGTACAATTTCTACATATTACACAGTAAAGAAGTACTTGATTTGGACAGGAAAATGAATGTTGCAAAGCAATTTGATATAACTCCCTCTGCTTATCCATCAGTTAAAAGTGACTGTCATCTGCAAACTGGACTATTGATAATATTTAAAATGAGCTAGGGGGTGTTCTGGTGGGTGTAATAGGTAGGAGATTTGAGCATATGATAAGCATACTTATAACAAACAAATTAAAATAGAAGAATCTTGATATTCCCCTTTAAATTCACTGTAACATGATGTGAAATATTAATTAAAAGAGCAATTATTTTTTAATGCAAATATATTCCAAATGTTGAATTGATACTTGGTATACAGTGGTGATTAAAACAGACAGGCTTAATTTCCCATTGGTCCATATGTCTTTCATCAATCATATTTCACTGCAATGGACCATAGAAAATGCAAACTGTTAATGGAGTAAAATCATTAATTTGTATAGTAAGTCTGTGTACATGCTTTTTAAAAAATGTATAAACTATTATGTAATAACTGAGAAAATTTACCCCAGCTTATGAGAGCATGATGCAATAGCTTTTTTTTTTTGATAGCATCTTCAAAGGCAACATTTAGCTTACAAATACTGAAAATTGAATTTAATTATTTGAAATCATAATTTGACTGAAATACAATACTGTAAATAATATTTGATTACTAAGAAATAATTTTTACTTAAAGATCAAATGGAAATTACTATGTTTCAAAAGCATGCATACCAAGGAAATATGCCTTCTAAAAATATTAAAACGAACAAAACAAAATATCAATATGGAATTTAGTTCCAATGGCATATACATTGCCAGCTTCATGCTTTGCCTGGTTCACGACCTTTGACAGATTTTCACTTAATAAAGCTTGAAATACAGGCTTCCTTTATAGTCTAAGGAAGAGAAAGTAGTCTTCAGCTTTACAAACAATTTTCCATGTGTATGTGTTCCAACTAAACTACCAGGTTTATGATCCACAATGGCACCCAGAATGTCAGAATTCACTTGATATCAACATGGTGACAAAACTATATTCAAATATTTTTGTACCATCAATTTGAAAAGCTGATTTGAAAAATCAAAACTAAAAATTATTCACTATTATTTTCACTTTATGAAATTATTATCACATGTGAGCAAAAAATATGTACAAGAATGCTATCTGTTAAGTTTTTATAATAACTTAAGATTGGAAACAAGTTAAATGCCTATCAGTAGAGAGGTGGTGAAATAAATTATGATACCTCTACCCAATGAAGAAATTTGCAATAATTCCAAAAGAAGAAGATTACTCTATATGTACATGTAGGGAAATATCTTCAAAATACATATTAAATGAAGAAAAGTAGCAAGACAGTATGTGTGATATTTTTTAATAATCAAAATTATGCTTGGAGAGTCACAAATATTTCAAGGAATATTTGTAAGAGACTGATAACATTGGTTATTTTAGAGGGTAAGAGAAACAGGTAGGAATAACTATGATTTTTAAGTTCAAGCAGGATTCCAGCTAGGTAAATCGCCTGATTATAGGAACTAGGCACATGCCTATACGTAGTTAATTGACATCCATCTCTCAACCACGTGATAGTCAACAGATACAGCGTGAATGCTAATCAGTCAGCAGAGATACCAGCAGTAAAAAAAAAAAAAAAATCAGCAGTACAGGTATTTGCCAAATACTAATTCAGGTTCTCAACTGATTTACTATGTCAGTTCGATTGGAAATATCCTTTGCTAATTAACTTGCTGAAATACTGAACTGATTAACCAAAGTCCTCTCTTGACATTTAAGGCATTATTCACAAGTCCACCTGTCATTCCAAACTCTGCCACAGGTTAACAGATTACAAAGTATAACATCCAAACAGTTCACTGGAAAAAACATCAACAAAAGATTCCTATCAGAGAAGAAACTGTGTTTTCTATCTTTATTTGACAGCAAGAGAGAGAGAATTCTAGAAAACCAGTTATTTGCTTCGAAGCCAAACAAACAAACAAAAATGCATTGACCACTAGATGGCCCCCATATATTTCCCCCACTACTATAACAACATGAAAGAAACAAAACAAGGGAAAGAGAAATATTTAATAAAATAATGTATGATTCACCATCTTTTGCCTAAATACTCACAAATAGAAATTATGACTCCTCACTTACCACTTGTTTAGCATATTTTCATAATGTAGAGCTAGCGAAACACTCCTACATTTCATCTGTAATTTCTTAAATGATGCCTATTATATTTAAAGAATTAAAAGTCTTCATGCTTAATTTCTGGACTACAGCAAAATTCTTCATCTACTATTGTCCATGATGGCTAGCAAGAGCATTTTTTCTTTCTGAGTTCTGAGTACCTGCTATGATTCCCACATACTCTAGTAGTTTGTCTTCATGAGTTTTACTTTTGAACATAAACAAGGCATTTACTTTCAGATACAGACAGCTTTCTCTCATTTATGATCATTCACTTCAGTTCAGTCCAGTCGCTCAGATATGTCCGACTCTTTGTGACCCCATGAATTGCAGCACGCCAGGCCTCCCCGTCCATCACCAACTCCCAGAGTTCACTCAAACTCACCGTCCATCGAGTCGGTGATGCCATCCAGCCATCTCATTTTCTGTCATCCCCTTCTCCTCCTGCCTCCAATCACTCCCAGATTCAGAGTCTTTTCCAATGAGTCAACTCTTCACATGAGGCGGCCAAAGTACTGGACTTTCAGCTTCAGTATCATTCCGTGCAAGGAACATCCAGGACTGGTCTCTTTTAGAAAAACTGGTGGGATCTCTTTGCAGTCCATGGGACTCTCAAGAGTCTCCTCCAACACCACGGTTCAAATGCATCAATTCTTCAGCGCTCAGCTTTCTTCACAGACCAAGTCTCACATCCATACATGACTACTGGAAAATCCATAGCCTTGACTAGAAGGACCTTTGTTGGCAAAGTAATGTCTCTGCTTTTGAATATGCTATCTAGATTGGTCTTAACTTTCCTTCCAAGGAGTAGGCGTCTTTTAATTTCATGGCTGCAATCACCATCTGCAGTGATTTTGGAGCCCCCAGAAATGCAGTCTGACACTGTTTCCACTATTTCCCCATCTATTTCCCATGAAGTGATGGGACCATATGCCATGATTTTTGTTTTCTGAATGTTGAGCTTTAAGCCAACTTTTTCGCTCTTCTCTTTCACTTTCATCAAGAGGCTTTTAAGTTCCTCTTCACTTTCTGCCATAAGGGTGGTGTCATCTGCATATCTGAGGTTATTGATATTTCTCCCGGCAATCTTGATTCCAGCTTCTGCTTCTTCCAGCCCAGCGTTTCTCATGATGTACTCTGCATAGAAGTTCAATAAGCAGGGTGACAATATACAGCCTTGACGTACTCCTTTTCCTATTTGGAACCAGTCTGTTGTTCCATGTCCAGTTCTAACTGTTGCTTCCTGACCTGCATACAGGTTTCTCAAGAGGGAGGTCAGGTCGTCAGGTATTCCCATCTCTTGAAGAATTTTCCACAGTTTACTGTGATCCACACAGTCAAAGGCTTTGGCATAGTCAATAAAGCAGAAACAGATGTTTTTCTGGAACTCTCTTGCTTTTTGCATGATCCAGCGGATGTTGGCAATTTGATCTCTGGTTCCTCTGCCTTTTCTAAAACCAGCTTGAACATCTGGAAGTTCACAGTTCAGGTATTGCTGAAGCCTGGCTTGGAGAATTTTGAGCATTACTTTACTAGCATGTGAGATGAGTGCAAGTGTGCGGTAGTTTGAGCATTCTTTGGCATTGCCTTTCTTTGGGATTGGAATGAAAACTGATCTTTTCCAGTCCTGTGGCCACTGCTGAGTTTTCCAAATTTGCTGGCATATTGAGTGCAGCACTTTCACAGCATCATCTTTCAGGATCTGAAATAGCTCAACTGGAATTCCATCACCTCCACTAGCTTTGTTCATAGTGATGCTTTCTAAGGCCCACTTGACTTCACATTCCAGAACGTCTGGCTCTAGGTGAGTGATCACACCATCGTTTTATCTTGGTCATGAAGATCTTTTTTGTACCATTCTTCTGTGCATTCTTGCCACCTCTTCTTAATATCTTCTGCTTCTGTTAGGTCCATATCATTTCTGTCCTTTATCAAGCCCATCTTTGCATGAAATATTCCCTTGGTATCTCTACTTTTCTTGAAGAGATCTCTAGTCTTTCCCATTCTGTTTTTTTCCTCTATTTCTTTGCATTTGTCACTGAGGAAGGCTTTCTTATCTCTCCTTGCTATTCTTTGGAACTCTGCATTCAGATGCTTGTGTCTTTCCTTTTCTCCTTCACTTTTCACTTCTCTTCTTTTCACAGCTATTTGTAAGGCCTCCCCAGACAGCCATTTTGCTTTTTTGCATTTCTTTTCCATGGGAATGGTCTTGATCCCTGTCTCCTGTACAATGTCACGAACCTCCAGCCATAGTTCATCAGGCACTCTATCTATCAGATCTAGGCCCTTAAATCTATTTCTCACTTCCACTGTATAATCATTAGAGATATGATTTAGGTCATACCTGAATGTTCCAGTGGTTTCCCAACTTTCTTCAATTTAAGATCCTGTGGCTTCAGAATCTGAGCCACAATCAGCTCCCAGTCTTGTTTTTGCTGACTGTATAGAGCTTCTCCATCTTTGGGTGCAAAGAATATAATCAATCTGATTTTGGTGTTGACCATCTGGTGATGTCCATGTGTAGAGTCTTGTCTTGTGTTGTTGGAAGTGGGTGTTTGCTATGACCAGTGTGTTCTCTTGGCAAAACTCTATTAGCCTCTGCCCTGCTTCATTCCATATTCCAAGGCCAAATTTGCCTGTTACCCCAGGTGTTTCTTGACTTCCTACTTTTGCATTCCAGTCCCCTATAATGAAAAGGACATCTTTTTGGAGTCTTAGTTCTAAAAGGCCTTGTAGGTCTTCATAGAACCGTTCAACTTCAGCTTTTTCAGCGTTACTTGTTGGGGCATAGACTTGGATTACTGTGATATTGAGTGGTTTGCCTTGGAAACGAAAAGAGATCATTCTGTTTTTTCTGAGATTGCGTCCAAGTACTGCATTTCGGACTCTTTTGTTGACTATGATGCCTACTCCATATCTTCTAAGGGATTCCTGCCCGTAGTAGTAGATATAATGGTCACCTGATTTAAATTCACCCATTCCAGTCCATTTTAGTTCGCTGATTCCTAGAATGTTGAAGTTCATTTGCCATAGTGTATATATCAAAAGCTAACACTTTTTTCTTGTAAAAGTGACAGTTAACCTAAAATGTCGGCTGATTTGTATTACATTTAGCTCCATAACCCATTTAACAATCAGCTGCTTCTGAAGAGGTGGTTTCATTATTGTGTATATATAATGGAACTATCTGAGAGTCCTAAAAATAGTCAAGAATAAGTGATTGCCTCAATGATTAATCAACTGTATTTCAGATGGTTACAGAATACCGATGTGTATCACATTTCATTAGTGATCATTACCTTAATTTTCTCATTTTCTGCTTTCCAGAAGGAAAGGGCTCATCAGTACCATGTCCTGTAAAATTTTAAATAGAAAACAAATTTAAGTTTCCCTTGAAAATTATATTTTCCCTATATGCTATCCAGTTTAAGAACTCAACTCTGTTTTTGGACATCCTAAAATCATGCCCCCGAAAATCATGTTTTCAGAAAATCTTCAACCTGACTTCACATTTTTACGGACAATTTCCTGTTAGATTCTGTTTCGTAAGAGTTCTGGGCCCTATTGTACAGACATGAGATGCTGCAGGCTACTATTACCACCTCTTTTCTACTTGTTAGTCAGGCTCACTTCCTTTGTTCAGCTCTTGTACTTATTTTTTTTTTTAATCAGACCTTGGAATCAGCTTAATTCTGAAGTTTCAGAGTGTGGGAATTAAAAACTATTGTATCGCATAACATTTGGCTTTTGGAAAAGAATAGGCTGGAAAAGTGACTGGAACAGTTCTTTGTCAACTATAAAAGATTTTCTCCCTACTAGACTACTAAAATGGCAAGGAGATTTCAAAACTGCATTGCAGCAACCAAATCAGCATGTTTTCAATGCACTTATATCTTATTCCTCAGGAACAAGTTACCACATGAAGACTAAAATAATTCCAATTTTGTCCCCTTGTTTGTTTTAAATGTTTTAAGAAGTTATTAAATACCATAAAACATGACTATGAAAAAATACTGTCTATATCTAGGTAAAGATGCTTTGTTCAAATTCTCCAGCTAATTGTAAAAAAAAAAAAAAACCCACACAAATGATAAAGCTCCTTAAGTCCAGTGGGGCACTGAGACACATTGCCCTCCTGTCAGTTCCCAGGGTGATTTCCAGGTCTTTTGCAAATAGTAGTCTATTTTTCTATTATTTTAATTCTTTTGTGCTTTTTTTTTTCCAGAGTCCTTCACTGAAAGGTTAAGAATAATATCAGCAAATAGGTGTTTCATCAGGGAAAAACTTTGTATAGTGAGTCATTTGAAGGACTCCTTCTTTTTTCTTTGAATGACTTATCAGAAACCATTTAGCAAACACATTCCCTCAGGCAATTTCAATCTATTCAAAATTCCCAGAGAATTTTAAAGGTGTTAGTTTCTAAATGGTCTGTTTTACTGTATAAGTCTTCTCAGATGGCCTTGGAAGAAAGGGATATTAAAGAGAAGAAAGGCTATAAGTTCATGACCCCTTCCTCAATTTACAAAGACACCAGCTGAGAAATGAACTTTCATCTACATAGGCTGTATTTACCTGAGAATTTGAATTACAAAATCAGAAACTCACAGGGTAAGGAAGAACAGTAAAATCATTCAGTGATGATTATTTTTAATAATATCCCTGTCAAATACTTCCTTGGCTTCTCTACATAATCTTCTTCAATTACTGGAAACTAACAGTGTGGGTGCAGGAGGGCCAAGAAGAGCTACTCCACTTTCAAGGTCAGGAGGGGTGGCCAGTGAGGAGATACCCCTCATTCAAGTTAAGGAGTAGTGGCTGCGCTTTGCTGGAGCAGCCTTGAAGAGATACCCCATGTCCAAGGTAAGAGAAACCCAAGTAAGATGGTAGGTGTTGTAGGATGGCATCATAGGACAGACACATTGAAACCATAATCACAAAAAAACAGTCAATCTAAACAAAGCGACCACAGCCTTGTCTAATTCAATGAAACTAAGCCATGCATTGTGGGGCCACCCAAGACTGGTGGGTCATGGTGGAGAGGTCTGACAGAATGTGGTCCACTGGAGAAGGGAATGGCAAAAAACTGCAGTATTCTTGACTTGAGAATCTCATGAACAGTATGAAAAGGCAAAATGGTAGGATACAGAAAGAGGAACTCCCCAGGTCGGTAGGTGCCCAATATGCTACAGGAGATCAGTGGAGAAATAACTTCAGAAAGAATGAAGGGATGGAGCCAAAGCAAAAACAACACCCACTGGTAGATGTAACTGATTGACAGAAGAAAGGTCCAATGCTGTAAAAGCAATATTGCATAGGAACCTGGAATATTAGGTCCATGAATCAAGGCAAATTGAAAATGGTCAAACAGGAGATAGCAATAGTGAATGTCGACATTCTAGGAATCAGCAAACTAAAATGGACTGGAATGGGTGAATTCAACTCAGATGACCATTACATCTACTACTGTGGGAAGGAATCCCTTAGAAGAAATGGAGTAGTTATCATGGTCAACAAAAGAATCCTAAATGGAGTACTTGGATGCAATCTCAAAAATTACAGAATGATCTCGGTTCATTTCCAAGGCAAACCACTCAATATCACAGTAATCCAAATCTATGCCCCAATCAGTAACGCTGAAAAAGCTGAAGTTGAACGGTTCTATGAAGACCTACAAGGCCTTTTAGAACTAAGACTCCAAAAAGATGTCCTTTTCATTATAGGGGACTGGAATGCAAAAGTAGGAAGTCAAGAAACACCTGGGGTAACAGGCAAATTTGGCCTTGGAATATGGAATGAAGCAGGGCAGAGGCTAATAGAGTTTTGCCAAGAGAACACACTGGTCATAGCAAACACCCACTTCCAACAACACAAGACAAGACTCTACACATGGACATCACCAGATGGTCAACACCAAAATCAGATTGATTATATTCTTTGCACCCAAAGATGGAGAAGCTCTATACAGTCAGCAAAAACAAGACTGGGAGCTGATTGTGGCTCAGATTCTGAAGCCACGGGATCTTAAATTGAAGAAAGATGGGAAACCACTAGAACATTCAGGTATGACCTAAATCATATCTCTAATGATTATACAGTGGAAGTGAGAAATAGATTTAAGGGCCTAGATCTGATAGATAGAGTGCCTGATGAACTATGGCTGGAGGTTCGTGACATTGTACAGGAGACAGGGATCAAGACCATTCCCATGGAAAAGAAATGCAAAAAAGCAAAATGGCTGTCTGGGGAGGCCTTACAAATAGCTGTGAAAAGAAAAGAAGTGAAAAGTGAAGGAGAAAAGGAAAGACACAAGCATCTGAATGCAGAGTTCCAAAGAATAGCAAGGAGAGATAAGAAAGCCTTCCTCAGTGACAAATGCAAAGAAATAGAGGAAAAAAACAGAATGGGAAAGACTAGAGATCTCTTCAAGAAAAGTAGAGATACCAAGGGAATATTTCATGCAAAGATGGGCTTGATAAAGGACAGAAATGATATGGACCTAACAGAAGCAGAAGATATTAAGAAGAGGTGGCAAGAATGCACAGAAGAATGGTACAAAAAGATCTTCAAGACCAAGATAATTACGATGGTGTGATCACTCACCTAGAGCTAGACATTCTGGAATGTGAAGTCAAGTGGGCCTTAGAAAGCATCACTATGAACAAAGCTAGTGGAGGTGATGGAATTCCAGTTGAGCTATTTCAGATCCTGAAAGATGATGCTGTGAAAGTGCTGCACTCAATATGCCAGCAAATTTGGAAAACTCAGCAGTGGCCACAGGACTGGAAAAGATCAGTTTTCATTCCAATCCCAAAGAAAGGCAATGCCAAAGAATGCTCAAACTACCGCACACTTGCACTCATCTCACATGCTAGCAAAGTAATGCTCAAAATTCTCCAAGCCAGGCTTCAGCAATACCTGAACTGTGAACTTCCAGATGTTCAAGCTGGTTTTAGAAAAGGCAGAGGAACCAGAGATCAAATTGCCAACATCCGCTGGATCATGCAAAAAGCAAGAGAGTTCCAGAAAAACATCTGTTTCTGCTTTATTGTCTATGCCAAAGCCTTTGACTGTGTGGATCACAGTAAACTGTGGAAAATTCTTCAAGAGATGGGAATACCTGACGACCTGACCTCCCTCTTGAGAAACCTGTATGCAGGTCAGGAAGCAACAGTTAGAACTGGACATGGAATAACAGACTGGTTCCAAATAGGAAAAGGAGTACGTCAAGGCTGTATATTGTCACCCTGCTTATTGAACTTCTATGCTGAGTTCATCATGAGAAACGCTGGGCTGGAAGAAGCAGAAGCTGGAATCAAGATTGCCGGGAGAAATATCAATAACCTCAGATATGCAGATGACACCACCCTTATGGCAGAAAGTGAAGAGGAACTTAAAAGCCTCTTGATGAAAGTGAAAGAGAAGAGCGAAAAAGTTGGCTTAAAGCTCAACATTCAGAAAACAAAAATCATGGCATATGGTCCCATCACTTCATGGGAAATAGATGGGGAAATAGTGGAAACAGTGTCAGACTGCATTTCTGGGGGCTCAAAAAATCACTGCAGATGGAGATTGCAGCCATGAAATTAAAAGATGCCTACTCCCTGGAAGGAAAGTTAAGACCAATCTAGATAGCATATTCAAAAGCAGAGACATTACTTTGCCAACAAAGGTCCTTCTAGTCAAGGCTATGGATTTTCCAGTAGTCATGTATGGACGTGAGAGTTGGACTGTGAAGAAAGCTGAGCACTGAAGAATTGATGCATTTGAACCGTGGTGTTGGAGAAGACTCTTGAGAGTCCGTTGGACTGCAAAGAGTTTCAACCAGTCCAGTCTAAAGGAGACCAGTTCTGGATGTTCTTTGCAAGGAATGATGCTGAAGCTGAAAGTCCAGTACTTTGGCCATCTCATGCAAAGAGTTGACTCATTGGAAAAGACTCTTAGTCTGGGTGTGATTGGGTGCAGGAGGAGAAAAGGATGACAGATGGCTGGATGGCATCACTGACTCGATGGATGTGGGTCTGAGTGAACTCCGGAAGTTGGTGATGGACAGGGAGGCCTGGTGTGCTGAAATTCATGGGGTCATAAAGAGTTGAACATGACTGAGTGAATGAACTGAAACTAACCACCTTGCAGGCAGAGACTTCAAAAGTTATCAGAACTTCAAAGATTAGACAGGAATTCCTTTATCCATACTGTATTCTCCATTCAATTTCAATCCTTTTTACAGTATTACATTATTTTTATTTTTCTTAGCTTTTTTCTATGCTTATCATCATATTTAAGGAATCATAAAACATACATTTTTTTGCTATTTTTATTAAACATTTTTGCTTATATTTTTTTCTATGTCATATAGTCATGGTTTATTCATTTTAGTTGCATAGTAATCCATTGCATGAAAGTTTATATACCCATTTTCCTTTTAGATTTTTCCCTTTTTTCACTACTATAAACAATGTTAGAAACATTTTTTCCCATGCCTTCTTCTGTGTATATTCAAGTGTTTCTCTGAGTAGATATGGAGATTTGATTATCAGCAAGGATTGGGAAAGGTAATTGAGGTTTACTTGAGCACTTTCATTCAATAAATCCACTCAAGAAATACTTATTGAGCACCTTCCAAGTTCAAGACACTGTTTTAGGTAACTAGCGTTATAACAAGAAATAAGACAGACTAGTACTCTCAACATAATTGACACTTAACCCCGGGAGGAGAGTACAGCAAGCCACTTCAGTATTCTTGCCTGGAGAATCCCATGGACAGAGGAGCCTGGTTGCAAAGAGTCAGCAGCATATCTCATTTAATTGACAGAATTACCTTATATGTTTGCCCATTTTACAGTGATGAAATCAAAGCTAAAAAAGCAACTTGCAAAGGACAGTTATACCTTGAACTCAACATCTATCTGAATGAAGAATATAGGTTCTTTACCTTCTGCTCACATTCTGCAAAGCTCTTACTATTTAATATTTAAGAGTTCTTTTGTCTGTCGAGATGCAGTTTCAACTCCTTGTATATATCTGCTATTTTCCTAGAATACTTTTTTGAAAGTGAACTCTAATTAAACTTTCACATACATATAAGAAATGAATCACCAGTCTAGGTTTGATGCAGGATGCAGGATGCTTGGGGCTGGTGCATTGGGGTGACCCAGAGAGATGGTGTGGGGAGGGAGGTGGGAGGGGGTTTCAGGATGGGGAACACGTGTACACCCATGGCAGATTCATGTTGATGTATGGCAAACCCAATACAGCATTGGAAAGTAAAATAAAGTAAAATAAAAAAAAATAATAAAAAAGAAAAAAAAAAACTTTCACATACAATCCTTGAAGATAAATGATACCACCTATCTTACTTTACTATCATATTTACTATCCACCATATATATGTACCAAGTCATTTAATTCTGAACAACAACAACAAAAAAACCTCTTTATATTTTATTTTACAAACACTTATGTCACAGTTGATATCTATTAGGCATTTTTTTGAGTGCTTTACAGATAATAATTCAGTAGATCCACATAACAGTTCTAGAAGATTGGTGCTATTATTATCCACATTTTACAGAGAGGAAAATGAGGTGTTAAATAAAGGTTAAGTAATTTGTTCAAGGCTAGTAATCTGTGTAGTGGCAGAGTTAAGAGGTAAACTTAAAAGTGTTTCTCTACAACTTACTGTCTTACTATACTATGTTACCTTTCTCTTAAATATCTCTAAAATATTTCAAAATGAGTGTCATGCAGTCCCCTGCTTTTTCCCTCTCCCAGTATTTCTTATGACAGGGATGATGTGGTGAATCCAAGTTCATGTTAGCGATGCCCAATGAGGCCAAACAAACAGAAATGTTGGAGTTTGCAGCAGAGAAAGATTTGTTGCAGAGTCCTGCAAGGAGACCAGGTGGCTGATGCCCTATAAGGCCTCTAGCTTCCAGAAGGGTTTCAGCAAAGCATTTTTAAAAGCTTGGTTGCGGGAGAGGGGGGTTTGCAGGGTCTGTGATCAGAACTGTGATCACAATTCTCTGTTTGACTGATGGGGAGGTAGCAGGGTGATATCACAGGGGTTAACATTATCAGTCCTTAGGCTCCAGGAGGCCTGGGAATATGTGTTCAAGGTCCTAAAGTAGTTAACATCTTCCATTTGTTGAGGAGGGGAAGGATTTTTACATTTTCTTTTTGCAACTCAGGAAATATGCATCAAATACTATTAGCTAGATACTTCAGAGAGAAGTTAAAGCAAAGGACAAGTGGGCAGGGCTGTCCCTGGAAGGCCCTATAGGGTCCTGCTCAGTTACAGTGTCTCCACCCTGGTCTCACCAACTGATACTAGATATCAGCTTAATCTTTCTATTTATTTGCCTCTCAGTGGAATAAAATTTATTCATTTCCTTGTAGAATGTGGTTCCCAGAACAGATGCAATATTCTAAATGATTATGGAACCATATAGAATTCTAGAAACTATCTCACTATTATTATTGCCTATGATCTCAATGTTTTCCCAGTTTTATTGAGAAATAATTGGTATATATTACTTTATACTTTTAAGAGTTACAGCATAATGGTTTGATTTAGATACATGGTGAAATATTTGTCACAATACTCTTAGTTAACATCCATCATTTCATATAGATACAGTAAAAAGAAAAAAAAATTTCCTTGTGATAAGTACCCTTAGGATCTATTCTCTTGATAAGTTTCCTATATATCATACAGCAGTGCTGTATATTGTAATAGGAAGTTTGCTGTCATTAAATTTTTTGGTCACGTCTACCTTTTGGTTTATACTGAATTTACCATTGCCATCCCCACCTTATTCTTGTAATATATCACCATGATAGATTCAATGTGTTGTTCTTTTTGGTAAGACATTTGAAAATCCTGACTCTGCTATTCAACATAGAGGCCTTTACTCCCAGTTATGTATTATCTGAATATTCTATGAGTGTGTTCTCCCTTTATCCAAATAAGCTGCTAATAAAAATACTTAAATATAAGTATCAAGAACAGAGCCTTGTGGCATACAACTAGAGACTTCACTCCAAATTGGCACTGATTATTTAAAAAAAAAAAGGCAGCTTTGGATATAGTTGTTGAGAGAATAATGAACCACTTAAATGTCTTTGCATTCAGCTCATTTTTTGTCCTATAGGAAGATAATTTTCAAGCATGTCAAATGCCTTACTTTCTTCAGCTATACTATGTCTTCTGAAATTTCCTAATCTAAAAAAAAATCAATAAATTCATTAAAGAAATGATTGAGTTACCATGATTTGTTTTTATAGAGGAGTTCCTCAGAAGTTACTTGGTTTATCTTCTTTAAAACCTATTTATTTTATATTGCTTAGTAACCATTCATTATGCTATAAAACAGTGAATGAAATATAAAAATTCTTAACATCACAGATGTCACATTCTATTATAAACAACCATTACCTTACAAAGGATAAAGAAGACCTATAGAATTATTTGTATTGGAGAGCTAAGTACAATTCTACTTCTGCTTCATTGATTATGCTAAAGTCTTTGTGTGGACAGCAACAAACTGGAAAATCCCTAAAGAGATGGGAATACCAGACCACCTTACCTGTCTCTTGAGAAAACTGTATGTAGATCAAGAAGGAACAGTTAGAACTGGACATGGAACAATGGACTAGTTCCAAATTGGGAAAGGAGTATGTCAAGGCTGTATATTGTCATCCTGCTTATTCAACTTATATGCAGAGTACATCATGTAAAATGCTGGGCTGGATGAACCACAAACTGGAATCGAGATTGCCAGGAGAAATATCAACAACCTCAGATATGCAGAAGACACCACTGTAATGGAAGAAAGTGAAGAGAAACTAAAGAGCCTCTTGATGGGGGTGAAAGAGGAGAGTGAAAAAGGTGGCTTAAAACTCAACATACAAAAAAAAAAAAAAAAGATCATGGCACTGCTCCTGCCTCTTCACGGCAAATACATCAGGAAAAAATGGAAATAGTTACAGATTTTATTTTCTTGGGCTCCAAAATCACTGCAGATGGTGACTGCATCAAAGAAGTTAAAGACACTTGCTCCTTGGAAGAAAAGCTATGACAAACCTAGATAGCATATTAAAAAGCAGAGACATCATTTTGCAGACCATGGTGCTTCTAGTCAAAGCTATGGTTTTTTCAGGAGTCATGCATGGATGGATGTGAGAGTTGGACCATAAAGAAGGTTGAACACTGAAGAATTGATGCTTCCAAACTGTCATGCTGTAGAAGAATCTTGAGAGTCCCTTGGACTGCAAGGAGATCAAACCAGTCATTCCTAAAGGAAATCTACCCTGAATATTCATTGGAAGGACTGATGTTGAAGCTGAAGCTCCAATACTCTGGCCACCTGATGCGAAGAGCTGACTCACTGGAAAAGACCCTGATTCTGGGAAAGATTGAGGGCAGGAGTCTAGAAGGGGGTGACAAAGGATGAGATGGTTGGATGGCATCACCGACTCAATAAACATGAGTATGAGCAAATTCCAAGAGATAGTGAAGGAAAATGAAGGTTTGAGTGCTTCAGTCCACGGGGTTGCAAAGAGTCAGACACAGCTTAGCAACTGAACAACAACTACTAGAATTCACTGTTGGTTCTCTCATATCATGATCGTGCATGAACTTCCAAAGCTAACGACTGAGGGCTATTCTGGAGCCAGGTGATTATTGCTGACCAAAAATTAAATAGGCCTTGGGGTCACCACATATAACATCCTAGACAGTATTGGAAATCCCTTTTACAGCACCTCCAAACCTATATGCTCAACAACTTTATAATTACTAATCATAAAACTCGATAGTGTTGTAGGGATATGGGACAGGATTTGAGCATGCTTGGTTTTGCCAGACCTAGCTGGGTGGTTGGGCTTTCCTGGTGGCAAGCTAGGTGGGTGGTGAGCTATCAGACTTTTTGAGTGATGGACTAAGGTATTTATGACACATAATCTTTACAATGAATTCATTTTCTTGCCCTCTTCAGCTTCTAGAGGCCACATATATCACATAGATCATGGTCTCTTCCTTTCTTTTCAACACCAGCAATAATGGGTCAAGTCTTTCTCTAATCACATCACTCTTGCCACTTCTGCCCCCCAGACACACTATTAATGACCCTGTGATCACACTGAACACACTTGCACAATGCATAATAATCTCCCTCTTTCAAGGTCCTTAATTAAATCACATCTTCTTTGCCATGTAAACTAACAAATTCACAGGTTTGAGAGATTAGGACATGAACATTTGTGGGGAGTCATTATACTACCTACCAGGCTGTCCTCGTTTGAGTTGTATTTTCTTTCTTTTTTGAGTTATTTAAAATCTTTGCTATTTCTATGACAAAAATAATTGCTTCCCCCTTTTTTTCTTTTATTCCTGTGTTGTTGACTCAGCATCATTCACGCTCCCTATTTCACCCTTATACTTGCTTCACTGAAGCTTTCCAAATTTTTTCTTGAGACAGAAGGTCTTTATCACAAATGGACAGGTAAGTGACACTATGAACAGTGTTATTCCAGCTTTTGATATTTTTGTTTCTGAATTATTCCCAACTGTCATTAGTCTTGCCCTGCTTGGCAAGTATGAGCATGAGAAATATGAGAATTCTGGTGACACTGTGTCTAGTGACTTCACATATCTTAGATAATCTGACTCTATCAGTATTCACGGTACTTTGGAGACATTAATGATTTTTCCAAAAGTGGTGTGTGTGTGCGTGTGTGTGTGTGTGTGTGTGTGTGTGTGTAAGAGAGAGAGAGACAAAGACAGACAGACTGATATGCAGACACACTTAGGAAATTTGCATCCCTCTTTACTACAAGGTATACATCAGTGTTTGTCTGTGGGAACAATCACATATTTTCCTCCCCTTTAAGTGCCTCTTTGCCACCCTACTCACTCCTTTCATGCTATCTTTCTGCTAGGTCCTGAGTTTTTATGACTGCCCATCTTTTCCTTAAACTTGCTCAGAACTATCCAGAGGCTTCTATGATGGATTGTTATTGTGGCAATGTCTGCTTTAATTTCTTGTATACCATTCCAATATTAGCTATATAATGGCTTTGTTATGAACATGGCATTTGTTCTTTGAGGTATTCTGTTCTGTTCAGTCTTTTTATTGCTTTCTTTTATATATACAATGTTTTGACTCAGCAGAATGTGATCTTGACTGGCACTGGGGAAGGCTGCCAAATTCCTTCCCTGCCCCTTGATGGTCTCTGTATCATTTTTTAATATTATCATGCTCAAAAGTAAATTTGTTTAGTTCCTATAGTTCTCTGCCACACATGGTACCTTTTGAGAAAATGATCTCTACTATCAAGATTATGTGATTAAAAAGAAGAAAGAATTAATGCTCAACTTTAATTTTTTATTTGCATATAGTTCTTTTTTTTCTCTTGTTATCATTTATTATTTTTTTCCTTTATTTTAATTTACAATACTGTATTGGTTTTGCCATACATTGACATGAATCCACCATGGGTGTACATGCATTCCCAAACATGAACCCCCCACCCACCTCCCTCCCCGTAACATCTCTCTGGGTCATCACCGTGCACCAGCCCCAAGCATGCTGTATCCTGCGTCGGAGAACAGTGTGGAGATTCCTTAAAAATTGCATATAGTTCTAATCTGTTCTATAAGTGGAGTTTCTTTCTTTGCATGCAAGTTCCTGTGTAGACAAGGGAATTAATATTATCATTTCTTATATACTAAGATAGGTGTTTTACATCTATTATTAGTAGATTCTTAATATACTAATTTGCTACAGACACATTTGCATAGCCTCCATGAAGGATAACTGACAATTATAAGTATAAAAAATTGTAAGAATGATTTACAAAAATCACTTGAAAGCTGAAGAAGTGCTCTTCCAAAAACATTCTCTTATATACGTATCTTAGTCTGGACTACTTTAACAAAATAGCATAGCTGGGTAGTTTAAATAACAGGTATTTATTCCTCACAGTTCTAGAGGCTGGGAACTCTAAAATCAATGTGCCAGAATATTCAGTTCTAGGTGAGGGCCCTCTTCCCAGCTTCCAGACTGCTGCTGTCTCATTGTGTGCTCACATGACCTCTTTTCTGTGATCATTTGGCAAGAGAGAGAGAAAGAGATTGAGAAACAGATGGAAAAAGAAAGAGAGAAAACTCATTATCGCTTCCTCTTCTTATAAGGACACCAACACCATCATTAGGGTGGGTGGGATCCTCATAACTTCATCAAACCCTAATTATCTCTCACAGGCACCATCTCCAAAGGCACCATCTATCACGTCAGGAGTTAGGACTTTAGCATAGGAATCGGGGGGGGGGGAGAGATACAAACATTTAGCCCATAACAATATGGAAATAACTTAATAATATTTGCATTCTTGGTATATATTACACATACCTTCTGAGTGTTTCAAATACAATATTCCATTTGACTAAATTTTTAGCCTTGGGCTAATACTAAACTGGCCTTCCCTTATAGCTCCATCCCCTCCTGCAATGCAGGAGACTCAGGTTTGATTCCTGGATCAGGAAGATCCTCTGGAGGAGGAAATGGCAACCCACTCCAGTATTCTTTCCTGGGGAATCCCATGGACAGAGGAACCTGGCAGGGCTCCACAGTCCATGGGGCCACAGGAATCAGACACAACTTAGCAACTAAACCACCACCACCAATACTCAAATGATTAAGAATAATGGATTTTAATTCCACAAAGCATTGAAATTATCTAGGGGTGCTCATTGTACCAAGGACAGATGTTTCATGTCCAGATGTCACCAAGCAGGACCCTATGGTGCCTCCCCTGGACAGTTTTCTCCCCCATGTCGTCCGCTTTAGCTCCTCTCTGAAATATATAGATGACAGTATCTGAAGCACACTACTTGAGTTGTTTTACAGGTGCTAAAACCCTCAGCAAATGGAAGAAATTAACTACTTGATAACCATGAGCACTTAGCCCCCAGACCTACTGGCAACAAAAGATTGATGATGTTAACCCCTGTGACACTGCCCTGTTACCTCACCATCAACCAATCAGAGAATTGTGCACAAGCTCTAGGATGCCACTCCCTCACACTGCCTTTAAAAATGCTTGGCTGAAACCCATCAGGGCACCAGCGTGTTTTTTTTTAATGTATAAATTTATTTATATTAATTGGAGGTTAATTACTTTACAAAACTGTGTTGGTTTTGCCATACGTTAACATGAATCTGCCACAGGTATACACGTGCTCCCCATCCTGAACCCCCCTCCCTCCTCTCTCCCCGTGGACTCTCTGTTTGATGCCATGCAATAAACATTTCACTTTCCTTCATCACAACCCACTGTCAGTAGATTAACTTTATTGAAAGCAGGAGGGCAGAACCAAGTTTGGTTTGATAACACAGAATCCATTCCCTTCATACATTCTTAAAAGAAACTAATATTTACTGAGAGCCAAATATACATTAAGTACATGGCTAGGCATTTTCCACGTATAATTTTATTAGTTTGGGTATCCAGATAAGCAATGTAGGGAAGAAAAATTTCTCCTTTATTCTCTTAGGGTTTCCATTGAGTCTAAAAATTAAGCTGATATAAGATCAACTAACAAGGAAAAGACATATAAGTTATATTGAATTTTAAATTTAAATGGGACTTTTCACAAGAAAATAAAGTTCTGAAGAAGTGACCACAGCAGAAAGTGTGTGTGTATGTATATATATGTGTGTATGTACATATATGTATATATATATATATATATATATGTTTAAACAAAAAGATGGTAAATTTATGAAGAAATGATAAGTCAAAGAGGTTTGGGCTAAGGGCAGTAAATTGTGGAGACGTGACTATGAGACATATAAGGGAAAAATTAGTGGAAGATGACTATGAGATATATATGGGGAAAATTAGTGGAAGATAACGTTTATTTTGGTGTTTGTTCAGAGTTGATTCCTAGTCTCTGGTGGTAAGGATATTCTCCTCTTGGTATAGGAAGGGCAAATTTCTCATAGGAACTTTTGTGCCCTGTTTTTAGGTTTTTAAAAAAGGAAGTCAGCATATTTTGGCATATCATGAACTCTTTCACTAGAATGTGGTTGGGAAAGGAGGATCATTAAAGGCAGAAAAAAAAACCAGAAAGTTCAAAGATAAGGTATGAATGAGATTGACTTTTTCAATAAAGATGACTGATTTGGGGAAGAGGTGATAATGTTATTGCATTTCTCTCTCCCCACATTTTCTAAGTACTTTATTATCTCTCAGTAGTACTCAGTACCTTCAGCCCCTCACTGCTTCCCTAACTTCTGGGTTACATGATAACAACATAAAAGATAAATGCCTCTTTAATATGACATAAAATGCAAATCTCACTTTTGAGCAGTCATCTCTAATCCCAATAATATTCTCAGGATACACAAGAGATTTCCTGATCACTGAGAAAGCAAATGTTTTTCTGACTGGGATCCAAAGCTGCCTCTTTGTTTACCCTCAAAACTAGATTTTTCTTAGAAAATGTTAGTCACACAGTTGTGTCCAATGTCCAGCTCTTTGTGACCCCATGGATTGTAGCCTGCCAGGCTCCTCTGTCCATGGGATTCTCCAGGCAAGAATACTGGAGTGGGTCGCCATTCTCTTTTCCAGGGAATCTTCCTGACCCAGGGATCAAACCCAGGTCTCCCACATTGCAGGCAGGTTCTTTACCACCTGAGCTACCAGGGAAGCTCCCTTTTCATGGAAGAACAACAGCAAAACCAAAACCAAACACTCAAAAACTTGTTTTGGTTGACTCTGGATCTCAGTACAAAGTCCACATAGAAAAGTAAGTTTATGAAAGCATATATTTCAGTTAATTCATAATGCCATTTAAATACACAGGAAATTGAACAGGACCATGTGAGGCTCCAGGGCATGAAGCCTTTCTGGCCCCCATTTCTTATAGGAGACAGACTCCATTCTGGCCTCCATGACCTTCCATGTGTTCTCAGGGGCAGATCTGAATGATTCCTAACTTGGGAAAGAGGGGATACAGTGGTGAGGGAGGGGTAACCAAGAAACAATAATGCAGCTTTGGGACAGGGTCCTGATTCAGCTCAGGGGATACACATAATCATGTCTTTAAGCTCTTTAACATGTCAGAATTCTTCATACCAATGAAAGACCACCTGAAGCTACATGAAAGGAAACCTGAGAAGCTCATTGGGAAGATTAACTGTAACCATATTAGAGGAGGGCAGTTCAGCTCAGTTCATTTCAGTTCAGTCCCTCAGTTGTGTCCGACTCTTTGCGACCCCATGAATCGCAGCATGCCAGGCCTCCCTATCCACCACCAACCCTCAGATTCACTCAGACTCACATCCATCGAGTCCATGATGCCATCCAGCCATCTCATCCTCGGTCGTCCCTTTCTCCTCCTGCCCCCAATCCCTCCCAGCATCAGAGTCTTTTCCAATGAATCAACTCTTCTCATGAGGTGGCCAAAGTATTGGAGTTTCAGCTTTAGCATCATTCCTTCCAAAGAAATCCCAGGGCTGATCTCTTCAGAATTGCCTGGTTGGATCTCCTTGCTGTCCAAGGGACTCTCAAGAGTCTTCTCCAACACCATGCTTCAAAAGCATCAATTCTTCGGCTCTCAGTCTTCTTCACAGTCCAACTCTCTCATCCATACATGAAAACAGGAAAAACCATAGCCTTGACTAGATGGACCTTAGTCGGCAAAGTAATGTCTCTGCTTTTGAATATGCCATCTAGGTTGGTAATAACTTTTCTTCCAAGGAGTAAGCGTCTTTTAATTTCATGGCTGCAGTCATCATCTGCAGTGATTTTGGAGCCCCCAAAATAAAGTCTGAAACTGTTTCCACTGTGTCCCCATCTATTTCCCATGAAGTGATGGGACCGGATGCCATGATCTTCATTTTCTGAATGTTGAGCTTTAAGCCAACTTTTTCACTCTCCACTTTCACTTTCATCAAGAGGCTTTTTTGTTCTTGTTCACTTTCTGCCATAAGGGTGGTCTCATCTGCATATATGAGGTTATTGATATTTCTCATGGCAATCTTGATTCCAGCTTGTGTTTCTTCCAGTCCAGCGTTTCTCATGATGTACTCTGCACAGAAGTTAAATAAGCAAGGTGACAATATACAGCCTTGATGCACTCCTTTTCATATTTGGAACCAGTCTGTTGTTATATGTCCAGTTCTAATTGTTGCTTCCTGACCTGCATACAGATTTCTCAAGAGGCAGGTCAGGTGGTCTGTTAGTCCCATCTCTTGAAGAATTTTCCACAGTTTACTGTGATCCACACAGTCAAAGGCTTTGGCATAGTCAATAAAGCAGAAATAGATGTTTTTCTGGAACTCTCTACTTTTTCCATGATGCAACGAATGTTGGCAATTTGATCTCTGGTTCCTATGCCTTTTCTAAAACCAGCTTGAATATCTGGAAGTTCATGGTTCATATATTGCTGAAGCCTGGCTTGGAGAATTTTGAGCATTACTTTACTAGCATGTGAGATGAGCGCAATTGTGTGGTAGTCTGAGCATTCTTTGGCATTGCCTTTCTTAGGGGTTGGAATGAAGACTGACCTTTTCCAGTCCTGTGGCCACTGCTGAGTTTTGCATATTTGCTGGCATATTGAGTGCAGCACTTTGACAGCATCATCTTTCAGGATTTGAAATAGCTCCATTGGAATTCCATCACCTCCACTAGCTTTGTTCATAGTGATGCTTTCTAAGGCCCACTTGACTTCACATTCCAGGAAGGCAGGTCCTGCAAACACCCTAATCTTATCAGCAACCCCACCCTTGAATCATTGCTATAAAACTATTCATCAAATCCTGCTGGATTGGAACACACAATTTTGAGAGGCACAAATCTGCTGTGTCCCCGTTTCTCTCACCAAACAATAAAGCTATTCTTTTCTACTTCTTCCAAAACTGTGTCTCCAAGAAGCAATTCAGCACTGCTGCACAGGGCTTGAGCTTTCATCATAACACACGCACACTTCTTTTACTTCAGTGTGCTCTAGTTCCTTTACCTTCCTCATATCACAGAAGCAACTCAATCTCCCTTAATATAACCTACCATATACTTTTGTCACTAATTTCCTCAAAAGCTCCAAGTTAGTAATGTCCCAATGCTGACATCTTAAAAGCTTAAAGACATTGTTATGGTGTATCCCCTGAGATGGAACCAGGATCCTGTACCAAAGCTGTACTATTTTTTCCTGGATGCACCTCCCTCATCACTGTGTCCCCTTTTTTCCCAAATTAGCAAAGGTTCAGATTTGCCCCTGGGAACCCATGGAAGGTCAGGGAGGCTGGAGTGGAGTCTGCCATTTATATTCTCTTAATTCTCCAAGCCAAGCTTCAGCAATACGTGAACCGTGAACTTCCAGATATTCAACGTTTTAGAAAAGGCAAAGGAATCAGAGATCTAATTACCAACATCTGCTGGATCATGGAAAAAGCAAGAGTTCAGAAAAACATCTATTTCTGCTTTATTAACTATGACATCTATTTCTGCTTTATTGACAAAGCCTTTGACTGTGTGGATCACAATAAACTGTGGAAAATTCTTCAAGAGATGGGAATACCAGACCACCTGACCTGCCTCTTGAGAAACCTATATACAGGTCAGGAAGCAACAGTTAGAACTGGACATGGAACAACAGACTGGTTCCAAATAGGAAAAGGAGTACATCAAGGCTATATATTGTCACCCTGCTTGTTTAACTTCTATGCAGAGTACATCATGAGAAATGCTGGGCTGGAAGGAGCAGAAGCTAGAATCAAGATTGCCAGGAGAAATATCAATAACCTCAGATATGCAGATGACACCACCTTTATGGCAGAAAGTGAAGAGGAACTAAAAAGCCTCTTGATGAAAGTGAAAGAGGAGAGTGAAAAGTTGGCTTAAAGCTCAACATTCAGAAAACGAAGTTCATGGCATCTGGTCCCATCACTTCATGGGAAATAGATGGGGAAACAGTGGAAACAGTGTCAGACTTTATTGTGGGGGGCTCCAAAATCACTGCAGATGGTGATTGCAGCCATGAAATTAAAAGACACTTACTCTTTGGAAGGAAAGTTATTACCAACCTAGATAGCATATCCAAAAGCAGAGACATTACTTTGCCAACAAAAGTCCATCTAGTCAAGGCTCTGGTTTTTCCAGTAGTCAGGTATGGATGTGAGAGTTGGACTGTGAAGAAGACTGAGAGCAGGAGAATTGATGCTTTTGAACTGTGGTGTTGGAGAAGACTCTTGAGGGTCCCTTGGACAGCAAGGAGATCCAACCAGTTCATTCTGAAGAGATCAACCCTGGGATTTCTTTGGAAGGAATGATGCTAAAGCTGAAACTCCAGTACTTTGGCCACCTCATGCGAAGAGTTGACTCATTGGAAAATACTCTGATTCTGGGAGGGATTGGGGGCAGGAGGAGAAGGGGATGACAGAGGATGAGATGGCTGGATGGCATCAGTGACTCAATGGACTTGGGTCTGAGTGAACTCCAGGAGTTGGTGAAGGATAGGGAGGCCTGGCGTGCTGTGATTCATGGGGTCGCAAAGAGTCGGACACGACTGAGCGACTGAACTGAACTGAACTGAATAGTAAAACTGGGGAAGTTTTAAGCTTAGGGTACACTCATATTCACGAAGGGACTTGGGTAGTCGACAGATTCCAAACTATAACTGATTGAAGTAACCATGGTCAGAAGAGTTCAACATCATGCTTTAGATTGCAACTGATCTGATGATTGAGCACATCAGGCTAATCTTTACCGATGAAATAGAGACAGGGAGTCTTTACAACAGATATGTTATCTTTGCTATTATTATTTCACTTGCTTGAAAGCAGTGGGTTTTTTCCTGCATTTTTTGGTCCCCTTAAGATCATTAATTAGTGAGATCTGTTCAAGGAGAAGCACTGTGGCCAGGCTTAGATCGCAAAATAGCTTGGGCCAAAAATGGCTTCTCTTATGTCAGAAGTCATGTCTGGTTCTCTTTCTCCAGGCATCCCCTATTCTAACTGGTTACAGTATTATTTCAGCATAACCCAGCTTATCTTAATTGATACATAAATTAGATACATAGCAAAGAGAATGAAATCCTGCCATTTACAATGACATGGATGAAATTATAAGAGAAATAAGCCAGACACAGAATGACAAATACTGCATGATCTCATTTATATGCGGTATGGCCCAATTCATAGAATCTAAGAGGAGAATGCTGGTTGCCAGCTATTTGTGGGGTGGTGGCTGAAATAAGGAGATATTGATCAAAAGGTGCAAAGTTTCAGTTGTACAGGCTAAGTCCTGGAGTTCTAATATACATCATGGTGACCATAGTAAATAATACTCTACTGCATAGTTGAAATATTCTAAGAGGGTATGGCTAAAGTGCTCCCACCACAGAAATGAAAAGAAAGAAAATGATAACCATGCAGGTTTATAGATAAGCTAATTATCTTGATTGCAGTGATCATTTTGCAACATATACATATATCAAAGCATCAAGCTGTACACCTTAAATATATACAAATTTTATTTGTCAATTATACTTCAAGAAAACTGAAACAAAAACTGTATACTTAGAAGTAGGATATTGCAAAAGCATAAACTAGGTGGCATTAACGCAATGGTTTGAAGGGATACAACTGGGAAACTGATATTAGAGACTATAAAAATTGCTGTCTAGATTATGGGAGTAGAACACTTATCCTGTAATAACTGGCAAGACAATCATGTACCTAACTCATTTGTATCTCTAGAAAAGGATGTTGGAAAACTAGAAGAAGTTATAACAAAGAGTTGAGCTCAAGAAAATTTGGTAAGTTTTAAAGCTGATATGAAGAAGGATTAGAGAGTTCAGATCCTTTTACAATCAAATAAATGAAATACAAGTAGTTCTCAATTTAAAATTCAGTTTCAAAAAAGATACGATTGAGGAATCCTTTGAATAATAACCATTCAGTAGATTCCTTCTCTAATATAAACTGCCTCAAGGCAAATAGATTATTTATTTGAATACCTAGTATATGTCTTCAGTTGTATGAAATGATGTAGAATAAGGGTGAGATTTTTTTTTCCCACTATAGCAGTAGGCTCAGGGTTCCAGTCATTAGGTGAAGACAGAGAATAAAAGAGAAACAAAGCAAGGAAATTTATCAGTACTGTGAATTACATTTTGAAAATAACTGTCTTTTCTTAGAACATGTTGTTGACTGCAATCAAATGGTTGAGATTCACAAATATTAAGTGAAAATTTTTATTAAAAAATTTTTATTGAAATATAGTTGACTGATAATGTATTAATTTCACTACAACATGATGATTCAATAATTTTATAGATTATACTCCATTTAAGGTTATAAAATATTGGCTAAATTCCCTCAATAATATATGCTTTTGGCTAAATTATTTAATTTTACATAGTAGCTTGTATTTCTTAATCCCCTACCATTTTTACCACCCCCTCCCTTCTCCCCACTTGTAGCCACAACTTTATTCTCTGTATCTGTGACTTTGTTTCTGTTTTGTTATATTAACTAGTTATAGTTTTTATATTCCATGTATATGTGATTAGCATACAATATTTGCCTTTCTCTTTTTTTCTAAGCACAATACCCTCCAGGTCCATTCATGTTGTTACATATTTCCCTCACTCCCACCTCCCACCCCTTCTCACCCCTCTAGGTCGTCATAGAGCACTGGATTTGGGTTTTCTGTTTCATACAGCAAATTCCACTATCTATTAACATATGGTAATGTATAGGTTTCAATGCTTCTCTCTCATATCATCTCACCATCTTCTTCCCCTATTGTGTCTAAAAGTCTGTTCTTTATATCTGTGTCTCCTTTGCTTCCCTGAAAATAGGATCATCAGTACCATTTTTCTAGATTCCATATGTATGCATTAGTATACGATATTTGTTTTTCTCTTTGACTTATTTCACTGTGTATAATAGGCTCTAGGTTCACCCACCTCATTAGAAATGACTCAAATACATTCCTTTTTATAGCTGAGTGATATTCCGTTGCACATATATACCACACCTTCTTTATCCATTCATCTGTGGATGGACACTGAGGTTGCTTCCATGTCCTAGTTATTGCAAATAGTGCTGTGATGAACAATGGGGTACATATGCCCTTTTCAATTATGGTTTCCTAGGAGTATACTCCCAGTTAGTGGAATTGTTGGGTCATATGTTAGTTTTATTCCTACTTTTTTAAGGAATCTCCACACTGTTCTCCATAGTGGTTCTATCAGTTTGCATTCCCATCAACAGCATATTTGTTTTGTTGTACTGTGGTGCTACAATGTATTTTTTAAAATATTTAAAATAGTCTTAGAATTGGACTTCAAATTTTGCTATATTTTTCTTAGTATTTTAGATTTACTTTTTGTTTGACATTTTAACTTTTGTGTTTTGAAATAGGCATCATTTAAAAATCACTTACTGTTGTTTTCAGTTCTTAATGCTTTAGTACTCTAGTATTTCTAAAGTTCTCTGAGTTCTTGTAAATTTTTATTAGTTGGTCTATTCTAGATATTGGGATTTATTCAGGTTGATTTTATTGTATATATTGATATTTCCTGATCAAACTTCTGATATTATTTTGAGTCATGTAATAATACTTCACACAGTTAAGCATTTTAAAACACAAGGTTTAGATCTTTTTATACCATATGTTGCCATTGACTTCCACTGAGTACAGATGCAGTTGAGAGTCAGAAAATAAACATCTGAATATCTATCAAAACAACTACCATCATCTAACCACAAACAACCTAACTGTAATAAAAGTATCAGTTCTATCATTCTTCAAAAAATAGTAAAATATTCATTGTATTATTTTCAAATACATTGGATGGTTTAAATATGATAAAATTTAATTTCCAGAAGAAAAAAACCAACCAAGAAGACACCACACCATTTCAACTAACAAGCTTTACCTACCATGTTTACATATTTAGTTCTAAATATTAAGGGGATTTAGTTCTAAATATTGAGAGGATTTTGGCAAAACTTTCATTTGAAATCTAAAATTTTTCAACCAAAATGAAATGCTTGTGAACTAATTAGATGCATTTATAGTCTTGGGCTATCTGTCTGTCTAGTTATCTATTATCAAAATAATATCACATAATTCCTGTTCTATTAATCAGTCCAACATCTATTTGGAAACTCAAGTGATAGACCCGGAGGTTCAGAAAAACAAAACAAAACAAAATCCTCACAATTAATCCTTATTTACTGCTTACAGTGGCAGATTGAAAATAAATGCCAATTTTTAAACATTCCTCTCATTGAAATTCAGGATGTAATTCCTCTTCCCTTGAAAACTGAGGTGGCTTTATGGATAGGACTTGGCAGAAGTAAAATTCTAGGACTTTTGAGATTAGGTCATAAGATATCTTGCAGCTTCCTCCTAGATCTTCTGGGGCCATTTACTCTTGAAGTCTTATGCTACAATGTAAGAAATCTGCTTTTCTGTGACTGCTTTACTGAAGACAGCATGTGAAAAAAAATCCCTGGAACTAGAGAAAAGGCAGTCCCAGAAGCATTTAGTCTTCTAAACACCATTGCCAAGGCATCCGGCAAGTGTATGAATGTCAGATCCTCTAGGCTGTTCTAGCCATCAGAATGCTACAGACTGACTCAAACTGACACCATGTGGAACAGCTGAATCACTCAGCCAAGTATTGCTATAATTCCTTACACAATAACCGTGAGCTATAACAAAGGGTTATTCTTTTTAGCCATGAGGTTTTGAGGTAGTTTGCATCAGAAACTATGCAGAGCCTGATTAATAGTATTGATTATTCCATGCATTTGATTAAAAAAGAGATTATTCTTTGAAATTTGTCCAAATTTTAAACATAAGGACTTACACTGCTTTGCATTGTTTTCTTTTCCAAAATAGCAGGCTACTTATATTATACTGGATAATTCACTTTGGAATTAGACACTGAAATGATTCATTATGATATATATTTGATACAAAAATAGGCATCTTAGGCTATTTGATGATAGTATGTTTGGGAGTTAGAGACATGTGAAAATTAAAGGAGCTTATTTCTATAGAGAACTTAGCAAAATGCCTGTTATATAGTGAAGTTTCCATAAATGCTGGCTACTATTATAATGATTAAGAAGCTTTCTACACAGGCTTTTAACTACTATCATCATGTCAAATTAACCTATAATAATAGAATGCTAATAGGAGAAAAGTGGAGTTGGACAATGATAATTGAAAATTATATTCACATGATTTCTGATTTTGAAAAGCACATCTTTCATGTTATTAAAACAATGTTGAATAGGTAAGATGGAAAGTACAGTAATTCTTCTCTAGATCACTGTCTGGACACAACAGTTTCATAGCTAATCAAATATCAGAGGGCATTGATAAACCCTTTTTCTGTGGCATGGTGTTAATTTTTTTGGTGTGATTTTCAAGAAGGTTAAAGTAGAAAATTCCTTTTATATTCCACCATTCAAAAATCAGATTTCCCAGTACACCAGCCCCAAGCATCCTGTATCCTGCATCGAACTTGGACTGGCGATTCATTGGATGACCCAGAGGGATGGTACGGGGAGGGAGGTGGGAGGGGGGTTCAGGATGGGGAACACGTGTACTCCCGTGGTGGATTAATGTTGATGTATGGCAAAACCAATACAATATTGTAAAGTTATTAGCCTCCAATTAAAATAAATAAATTTAAATTAAAAAAATCAGATTTCTCTATCAAATTTTTGCAAGAATAAATTTAGAGAAATTTCTTTCATACACACAAAGCTTCCATAATTTCTTTAGAAATTAAATTTTCATAGTTAATGCACATTATTTCAAAGGTCACTGGCATAATGATTTATTTAAGTATCCTGAGCATCAAGTAAAGTATGAGAATAACTACTCAATTAAAATACAAATCATAGAGATTATATTAGCATTTTGTTTTGTTTTGCAATAACTTATGATTTATAACTCTGTTTTTATTAACAAATTTCCACATTTACTTTTTTTTTAAATTTTAAAATCTTTAATTCTTACATGCGTTCCCAAACATGAACCCCCCTCCCACCTCCCTTCCCATAACATCTCTCTGGGTCATCCCCATGCACCAGCTCCAAGCATGCTGTATCCTGCATCAGACATAGACTGGCGATTCAATTCTTACATGATAGTATACATGTTAGAATGTCATTCTCCCAAATCATCCCACCCTCTCCCTCTCCCTCTGAGTCCAAAAGTCCATTATACACATGTGTGTCTCTTTCTCTGTCTTGCATAATTGGTCGTCATTGCCATCTTCCTAAATTCCATATATATGTGTTAGTATACTGTATTGGTGTTTTTCTTTCTGGCTTACTTCACTCTGTATAATCGGCTCCAGTTTCATCCATCTCATCAGAACTGATTCAAATGAATTCTTTTTAACGGCTGAGTAATACTCCATTGTGTATATGTACCACTGCTTTCTTATCCATTCATCTGCTGATGGACATCTAGGTTGTTTCCATGTCCTAGCTATTATAAACAGTGCTGCGATGAACATTGGGGTACATGTGTCTCTTTCAATTCTGGTTTCCTCAGTATGTATGCCCAGCAGTGGGATTGCTGGGTCATAAGGTAGTTCTATTTGCAATTTTTTAAGGAATCTCCACACTGTTCTCCATAGTGGCTGTACTAGTTTGCATTCCCACCAACAGTGTAGGAGGGTTCCCTTTTCTCCACACCCTCTCCAGCATTTATTGCTTGCAGATTTTTGGATCGCAGCCATTCTGACTGGTGTGAAGTGGTATGCAATCCCTATCAAGCTACCAGCCACATTTTTCACAGAACTAGAACAAAAGATTTGTATCGAAATACAAAAAACCTCGAATAGCCAAAGCAATCTTGAGAAAGAAGAATGGAACTGGAGGAATCAACTTGCCTGACCTCAGGCTCTACTACAAAGCCACAGTCATCAAGACAGTATGTTACTGGCACAAAGACAGACATATAGATCAATGGAACAAAATAGAAAGCCCAGAGATAAATCCACACACATATGGACACCTTATCTTTGACAAAGGAGGCAAGAATATACAATGGAGTAAAGACAATCTCTTTAACAAGTGGTGCTGGGAAAACTGGTCAACCACTTGTAAAAGAATGAAACTAGATCACTTTCTAACACCACACACAAAAATAAACTCAAAATGGATTAAAGATCTAAATGTAAGACCAGAAACTATAAAACTCCTTGAGGAGAACATAGGCAAAACACTCTTAGACATAAATCACAGCAGGATCCTCTATGATCCCCCTCCCAGAATTCTGGAAATAAAAGCAAAAATAAACAAATGGGATCTAATTAAAATTAAAAGCTTCTGCACAACAAAGGAAAACATAAGCAAGGTGAAAAGACAGCCTTCTGAATGGGAGAAAATAATAGCAAATGAAGCAACTGACAAACAACTTATCTCAAAAATATACAAACAACTTCTGCAGCTCAATTCCAGAAAAATAAACGACCCAATCAAAAAATGGGCCAAAGAACTAAATAGACATTTCTCCAAAGAAGACATACGGATGGCTAACAAACACATGAAAAGATGCTCAACATCACTCATTATTAGAGAAATGCAAATCAAAACCACATTTACTTTTGTTGTTATTTTACTTAATTCTGAAAAGCTTCTTTCATAAATTTTTATAGTAACGCAAGCCTGTTAGTGACAAATTTTTTTTACATTTTCTTATATCTAAAAATGTGTGTTTTGTCTTTATTAATGAAGGCTGGATATCAGACTTTTTTTTCCAGAACTGAAATGTGTTTTCCTACTACCTACTGATCTCCATTTTTTCTTTTGTAACATCATTATTTATTATATCATTGTCTTCAAATAATGCACTGTTTTTTCATGATTTCAAATTTTCTTTTTAGTTTTGGTTTAAAGTAACTAAACTGTGATATGTCCAGTTGTGGTTTTTCTTGAGCTTTAAGGAATTACATAAATCTGTCAATTTATATATTTGGTACATTTGTGAATTTTGTTTGCCATTATTTATTCAAATGTTTTCCCTTTATTTTCTCTTCTCTTTTTCTGGAACTCAAGTCACACAATGTTAGATATCTTCTCATTCTTTTTTTAATGATGGGATTTCTGTTAATCTGTCTTCAAATTTCCTGACTTTTTTCCCCCTTGACATTCTCATTGTGCTGCTAAGCTTTTCCAGTCATTTGTTTTAGTGTGGAAGAGGATGTTTGCTATGACTAGTCTCACATGCTAGGAAAGTAATGCTCAAAATTCTCCAAGCCAGGCTTCAGCAGTACGTGAACCGTGAACTTCCTCATGTTCAAGCTAGTTTTAGAAAAGGCAGAGGAACCAGAGATCAAATTGCCAACATCTGCTGGATCATGGAAAAAGCAAGAGAGTTCCAGAAAAAAACATGTTTCTGCTTTATTGACTATGCCAAAGCCTTTGACTCTGTGGATCACAATAAACTGTGGAAAACTCTGAAAGAGATGGGAATACCAGACCACCTGACCTGCCTCTTGAGAAACCTATATGCAGGTCAGGAAGCAACAGTTAGAACTGGACATGGAACAACAGACTGGTTCCAAATAGGAAAAGGAGTACATCAAGGCTGTATATTGTTACCCTGCTTTTTTAACTTCTATGCAGAGTACATCATGAGAAACACTGGACTGGAAGAAGTAGAAGCTGGAATCAAGATTGCCAGGAGAAATATCAATAACCTTAGATATGCAGATGACACCACCTTTATGGCAGAAAGTGAAGAGGAACTAAAAAGCCTCTTGATGAAAGTGAAAGAGGAGAGTGAAAAGTTGGCTTAAAGCTCAACATTCAGAAAATGAAGATCATGGCATCCAGTCCTTCATGGGAAATAGATGGAGAAACAGTGGAAACAGTGTCAGGCTTTACTTTTTTGGGCTCCAAAATCACTGCAGATGGTGACTGCAGCCATAAAATTTAGAGATGCTTACTCCTCGGAAGGAAAGTTATGACCATCCTAGATAGTATATTCAAAAGCAGAGACATTACTTTGCCAACAAAGGTCCATCTAGTCAAGGCTCTGGTTTTTCCAGTAATCATGTATGGATGTGAGAGTTGGACTGTGAAGAAAGCTGAGCACTGAAGAATTGATGCTTTTGAAATGTGGTGTTGGAAAAGACTCTTGAGAGTCCCTTGGACAGCAAGGAGATCCAACCAGTCCATTCTAAAGGTGACCAGTCCTGGGTGTTCTTTGGAACGAATGATGCTGAAGCTGAAACTCCAGTACTTTGGCCACCTTATGCGAAGAGTTGACTCATTGGAAAAGACTCTGATTCTGGGAGGGATTGGGGGCAGGAGGAAAAAGGGACAACAGAGGATGACATGGCTGGATGGCATCACCGACTCAATGGACGTGAGTTTGAGTGTACTCCAGAAGTTGATGATGGACAGGGAGGCCTGGTGTGCTGCAGTTCATGCGGTTGCAAAGACTCGGACACAACTGAGCGACTGAACTAAACTGAACTGAACTGAACATATTATATTTTTAATACTAGAATTTCCCCTCCCTTTTGATCATATATAAATTCTGTTTTCCTACTGAGATTTCTGTTCAGTCAAAACAAGCACATTTTCGTTGCATCTCTGATCATAGTTTCAAAACTGTGCTTTTAAAATCTTGAGTTTTAAAGTAATAAAATCGTTACAAAATCTTTTTTTAAATTTTATTATATATATATATTTTTTTCACTTTACAATATTGTATTCATCTTGCCATACATCAATATGAATCCGCCACAGATGTGCACGTGTTCCCAATCCTGAACCCCCCTCCCACCTCCCTCCCCATACCATCTCTTTGGGTCATCCCAGTGCACCAGCCCCAAGCATCCTGTATCCTGCATCGAACCTAGACTGGCAATTCGTTTCTTATATGATATTATACATGTTTCAATGCCATTCTCTCAAATCATCCCACCCTCTCCCTCTCCCACAGAGTCCAAAAGACTGTTCTATACATCTGTGTCTCTTTTGCTGTCTCGCATACAGGGTTATCATTACCATCTTTCTAAATTCCCTATATATGTGTTAGTATACTGTATTGGTGTTTTTCTTTTTGGCTTACTTCACTCTGTATAATCGGCTCCAGTTTCATCCACCTCATTAGAACTTACAAAATCTTGAAGTTGTTCTCCATTGATTTTTCTTTTAAAATCTGTCATTTCCTTGATTTTTCATATTTTGAGTAATTTTGATTATACATTGAAACTGTAAATCTTGTGTAGACTCTGTATTTCATTTTTAAAACGTTTTTCTAAAGATTGTTATTTTTCAAAAACAATTAGTTAATATGGTTGAAGAAAAATGTGAACAGTGTCTCCCCTGTGGTGGATGACAGCTCAGATTGCTGAGGATGGAAGGAGAGGAGAGAGAAAGAGAGAGAATGAAAAAGCACATATTTTTCACATTCCCAGACAATTAAAATGCATGGCAAACTCTAATCACAATTTAGTTGTTACTTATCTTTGAGCATATCTTACCACATCTTGATTTAGAAAAACGTGTACTTTGGCCTTAAAAATGATTTTAAAAATGAGGTTTGATCTACATGGATCACTAGGTAATTGACAGATTATAATTTAGAAAACAATAGTAATTATTACTTAATGTATTCTTATGTTTAAGTGTATGTGCTATAAATGAAGAACTACATGTGAAATACTATAATTTTTCTCTAAAATGCTAGTAATAATGGCAATCACAAAAGTGCAATTAGACAGTACTTTCTCCTCAATGAGTAAATTAATAATGGCTGTAAAGGACTAGTTTCACTGGGTTGTTTTTTTTTTTAATAGTAAAAGGTTTTCTTACACATTTATTCCTAAATGCAAGGGATTATTTCCTGTGGTTAGCATGAGTAGAGGTACAAGAATAGGCTCTAATTGTATTTCTTAGATTGCTAGAAAATTTAGAAAAATTGCAGGAACAAGTAATAGCTTTTTCTGGTATACTTTTATATAATCTTTTATGAGTACTGCCCCCATCAAGCTAGCTAATGGTGTTCTATAATAATCAGCAAACCCATTTTTGCCAATTACCTAGGTTAAAAATCGGTCATTCCTGACCATTCATTCTCACAGTCAGCACAGTCACTAAGTCCTATTTTTACTTACCTCATAATTACCTTTATATCTATTCTTCACTTTTGATCATATTGAAATCTGCCTAGTTCTGATGGTTAATTCCAATATATTTATCATACTTTCCTTTATTATCAGTACCCTCACATCCAGTCTATCTTGTACACTGCTACCACTAATAGTAGCACTAAATATTTCTAGTAATATAAATACTGCTAAAATCCCAAAATATTGTGTTTTTTTAACATCAATTGCTTAGTTATTCATACTTGCTACTTCATCATTCTACAAAAAGTTTAAATTCCTTAACTTGGGGGAAAACATCCTTCCATTTTGAACCATCTGTTTTACCAGTTTACTTTACTCATTACTTCCCTCAAGCATGGCATAAGTTACATGTTGCTGTAGGACAGGAGTAGCAGAGTTCTCTTCTAAATTTGAATGCTTTCAGACTCTATCTTGGGATTTTCCATAGTTCAGTGTGGTAAATAAAGTGTCACCTGTTATATTCCTAACCTCCACCCACAGAGATTCTGATTCAGTAAGTCTATAGCTGGGGCCTGAGAATTTTCAGTTTTAGCAGATACCTTAGTGGATTCTGATAAAGATATCCCATAGGACACAAGGGGAAATATTGTTATTTTCATTTATTAATTGTACTTATCCTCTAACGACATATATTCTATTTTGTTATATGAAGCATTCAGGATTACTCTAGTCAAGTGAACATCTCTCTGTTACTTTCATTCATTCAGGTCTTAGAGAAGGCTATCTTTTTTAAAAATAGACATTTTGCTCTTCTTTGTTCAGTTACCCTCCATAGCACTTAACACTATTTATTACTACAGTATATCTATTAGTCTATTTTCTTATTGTTTTCCCTACTTGAAAATCAGCTTCATAAAGGTAGAGGCATTGTGTTCACTCCTACAATGTCATGCAAAGCTACAACAAGCATAGTAGGTACTCAGTAAATATGGCTAAACAAATAAATTTGACAGCATATAGACCTTTTATTGATAATTGTGTTTTCATGAATGTTCCTGATGATCCAACAATAATATAGTATGCTCTTTAGAGGAGGGCCTCTTTCATATGTCTTTATATTTTACTTCATAGCACCTGATCCAGGGGTTTATACAATAAACATATAGCATAGATTTGATATTTATTGTTCTGTTGACATGAGTCAGAAAATGACACTCATGATAACTGATTTTAATTATGTTCTTTAAGTAACCATGTGGAAAGTGGAATAATACCCAACCACCAAGATATCAATATCCTAATCCCCAGAACCTGTTAATATATTACTATGCATGACAAAAATGACTTTACCGATGTGATTAAGGATAAGGACCTTGAGACAGAAGATTATTCTGTATTATTTAGGCAGGTCTAATCTCATGAATCCTTAATATTAGGGAATAATTTGAACTACAGAGAACCACAGAGATGGTAGTGTGAAAAGGGCTAAGCATGCTGCTGCTGGCTTTGGAGGTGGAGGAGCAGGCCCAGTAGTCAAGGAATGTGGGTGGCTTCTACAGGCTTGAAAAACCAAAGAAATGGATTATTTCCTAGTCTCCAAAAAGAAATGCAGCTCTGCTGATGTCCTGATTTTAGCTCAGTGAGATACACGTTGGCTAACATGTCAATTGTAATCATCACTGAAGTTTCTTCTTGAATGACCTAACACAGCTTTCCAGAGAACAACACGTTCACTTCCATCTAAAATGTTTTAGAAAAAAACTGCTTTTTGAATCTACATGTAATACTGACATTAGAAACACGTGTATACCTGTGGCGGATTCATGTTGATGTATGGCAAAACCAATACAATATTGTAAAGTAATTAGCCTCCAATTAAAATAAATTAATTAATATTAAAAAAGAAATATACTCTAAGTCAAAAATATATACTTTATTTCTATAACATAATCACACATATTTCTTTCAAAGTAGTCTTTAAAAGGCTTCTTTAAAATGGCATGTAAAATCTGCAGTTGTGAGGGCATCTCTCTGCTTCATTGACAATCATTCAAAATTTAGTATTAACTTTTTGTCTCCCTCTGATTCTCCCTCCCTCCATGATTATGACTGGTAATTTCTATAAACAACTAAAACTAGTATTAACTGAGGCTACTTTATACTGATATATTGTACTCAAGTAGTTGTTCACAATAAAGTAATTGAGAAAGATCTTATAATATGAAAGATAATTTATAGGGATCTCCTTTATCAGAGAAAACTTTGGAGCTAAAAATTCAGTTTATATTCAGGAAGATATGTAATTTCATTCCCTTTTTACTGGGTTTTCCTCCCTGGGATTCCTTTTTATGTTAAAACAAGTATTTCAAAAAAATCATATTTAATATCATATTTATTGGTATATAGATTTCCAGTCCCCTAATAATGAACTTTTAAACTGATTCTAGTTTCTAACAATGAAAAATGATGACACAATAAATATTACCTTGCATATACTGTTACATATTTACATGAATATTTCTACAGGAGCAATTCCTAGATATAGAATTGCTATGTGAAAGAGAACAAGCATTACAAATTTGAAAATTATTGCCAAATTGACATACAAATATATCAAGAAATTTATGTTGTCAGGCATAACGGCATGAAAATTGCTTCTTACTTCTCTGATGGTAGGGAGTTCAAGTGACCTGTGTCTCAGGTATAGCACTTTGAAATCCATCACTGTGCTTGTTATGTTCAGAGGGCATTCTTTTTGCTGGTTGCTCTCAGCCAGTAAATAATTGAGCACAACAGAGATACTAAGATAGGTCCATATCTGAGATATGTAGGATTACTCTCATTGGGGACTTTGGTCAAGGACTCTCCAATGACATTGCAGAAGTCTCTTACAACCACATTGCAGACTAAAATGATTGAATTCAACTTTTATTCTTCCTTCTTTACCATTCTCTTTTATTCAGAAGGCCACACGTATGTGTAGAATTGTCCACATACTAGGACTGTGCACTTGCTCAAAAATCATCTGAGAAGGCCCTAAGCTCTCACCTCCTATTAACTTTGAGACTGTAAGCAAACTGAAACTGAAAGCTAAGATGGAGTTGTAAACTGCCTGGCTAAGTGTTTGAGACATGCTCTAACAGACACACAGAGCTCATCTGAATTGATTAGATTTATTGGTTTGAGGGAGATAAAGAAATTTTCATATAACCATTAACTGTGCAACAGGCAGTATATTCTTTTCCAGATTGTTTCTATTATAGGCTATTACAAGCTATTGACTATAGTTTCCTATACTATAGAGTAGGTCCTTATTATTTATCTGTTTTATGTATAATAATGTACATATATGTTATCCCAAACTCCTAATTTATCTCCGTCCAACCATATCCTCTTCGGTAACCATAAGCTTGCTTTCTATATCAGCGAGTCTGTTTTCACTTTGTAAATTAGTTTCCATTTTGTAAATTTTGTAAATTAGTTCTTGTATCATTCAAGATTTCACAAATAAGTGAAATCATATCATTTGTCTTTCTCTGACTTACTTCAATTAATATGATAATCTCTAGGTCCATCCATGTTGCTGCAAATGACAATATTTTATTATTTTTTTATGGCTGAGTAACACTCTTTATATATTACACATACACAAACATATACCACATCATCTGCTAATGGATATTTAAGTTGCTTCCATATTATGGCTATTATAAATAGTGGTAGTATGAACATTGAGGTGCACATATCTTTTTGAATAATGTTTTTTCTGGATATATGCCCGGGAGTGGGATTACAGTATCATATAGAGTTTTTATATGACCATTTACCTTAAATATATCAGTAAAGAAAGAAGAGCAAACTAAATCCAAAGCAAAACGAAGAAATAAATAGTAATGACAAGAGTGCAAATATATAAAGAATAAAATAATGATAAACTTAACAAAAATATTTATTTTTCTTTGGAAAAAAAAATCAAAATTTACAAGCATCTAGCTGTACAGACCAAGTGAAACAGAGAGAAAACTCAAATTACTAAAATCAAGAATGAAAGAGGAAATATTACTACTGATTTTAGAAAAATAAAATGGATTGAAGGAAATATTAAGCTTAATTGTTTGTAAACAAAATAGATAATATAGACAAAATAGACAAATTCTGATACTTACAGACTATCAAAATAACTCAAGAAGAAAAAGAAAATCTGAATGGTACTATAACATAAATAAATTGAATAAATAATAATAAATTTACAAAAAACCTATGACCAGAGGGCTTTCTTGGTTAATTATACCAATCAGTCCTTCACTAACTCTTGCACATAACAGAAGAAGGTGAACAATTTCAAATCATTCTATGAAGTCAGCATTATCCTGACACCAAAACAAGACAAAGACATCATAATAAGAGAAAACTACAAATAAATTATTGCTTATGAATACAGAACCAAAATCTTTCACAAAATATTAGCAAATCAAATCGAACAGCAGATGCAAAGGATCATCTGGGAGTGAGGCCAGCAATTTGGTAGAGTTGCAGTGTGAAAACATCTATTCCTCCATAGAAACACTGAAAAACAGGCAAGAATTCTCAGAAGCATATGTCAGAATTCTGGAAAATGGTTAAAGGTTTATAGCAAAAAAATGAATACTAACTCAAGAAAAAAGCCACTTAAAAATGGTAGGAAAGCCTTAAGGCATTTTTATTACTTGCCCCAATCCCATCTTTCCCTGGTGTAGCAGTTTCACATCCTTTTATCTAGTCCTGGAAGGAGCAGAGTTGACCTTGTTTACAAAGTATATTGTTTATCTGTTCTAATTTGCCAGCACTGAAGAATTGATGCTTTTGAACTGTGGTGTTGGAGAAGACTCTTGAGAGTCCCTTGGACTGCAAGGAGATCCAACCAGTCCATTGTAAAGGAGATCAGTCCTGGGTGTACATTGGAAGGACTGATGCTAAAGCTGAAATTCCAGTACTTTGGCCACCTGATGCAAAGAGTTGACTCATTGGAAAAGACTCTGATGCTGGGAGAGATTGGGGGCAGGAGGAGAAGGGGGCGACAGAAGATGAGATGGCTGGATGGCATTACCGACTCAATGGACATAAGTTTGGGTAAACTCTGGCACTTGGTGATGGACAGGGAGGCCTGGTGTGCTGTGATTCATGGGGTCTCAAAGAGTCGGACACGACTGAGTGACTGAACTGAACTGAACTGAAAGAGTGACATAAGGTACCATCTCTTTATGCCTAACTGAAAACTCACTCAGGGCAGAAGAACTGACAGGTACTGCCTTAAAACATGATGAAGCAAAAGAGGAGCATACAACATACAGTGCTTACTAGGTGGTGCTAGTGGTAGAGAACTGGCCTGGCAATGCAAGAGACATAAGAGAAGTGGTTTCAATCCCTGTGATGGGCAGATGCCCTGGAGGAGGGCATGGCAACCAACTCCAATATTCTTGCCTGGAGAATGACGTGGACAGAGGAGCCTAGCAGGCTATAGTCCATAGGGTCATATAGAGTTGGACACAACTGAAGTGAGTTAGCACACACACATACAGCATACAGGGCTTTCCAGGTGGCTGAGAAACTAAAGAATCCACCTGCAATGCTACAGACCCAGTTGTGATCCCTGGAGATCCCCTGGAGAAAAGAATGGTTACCGGACATAGTACCCTTGTCTGCAGAATTCCATGGACAGAGGAGCCTGGTGGGCTACAGTCCATAGGGTCACAAAGAGTTGGACCTGACTTAAGCAACTTAGCACACATGCATACAGCATAAAATAGACTACCTACAACATGTTTGGGAAAATCTGGAGAGAGAGTAGGTTTGGGAAATAAGGAAATTCAAAAGCAAGGGACTGGCTGTCGAAGGGACTCTGAAGAGTCTTCTCCACCACCATAGTTTGAAAACACCAATTTGTTGGTGTTCAGGCTTTTTCTGATCAGCTCATCAATTGAGAATTAAAGCTAGTAACTCCCCCTACAAAACAATTATCTCTTCCTTTTTTTCTACTCTCTTCAGTTCTAGAAAGGAAAATTAAAATGTCACAAGTAACATGGTAGCAAAAGAAAATTGAAATAAAACTGTCCAATAATACTAAATATACTATGTATCTGGGCTTTCCTGGTGGCTCAGGCTGTAAAGACTCTGCCTGCAATTCAGGAGACCTGGGTTGAGAAGATCCCCTGGGCTATTTATAACACAGGGATATAAACAAAAAATAGTCCATTTACTGACTTTTGGAATTGAGCAAAAACTGGAAGATAAGACTAATCTGGCCTATTCTCTATTCTTAATTTATGTAACAGATTGACTTTCATCTGTTCCACAGACAGGAATGTTCAGAGTCATCTTCTCTGAGATAGAGGTGGGAGAATGGGATATATTTAGTGGGTTCCACTCCTTTCTAATTAATAGATACAGTTTCTCTTTTTTAGCATGCCTAACACTTGAATATACAGTTTAGGATAAACCATAAATGTGGACTACTGCTTTGGTTAAGCAGTAGGTCATCTTATTCTTGGAGTATTGAAAAAAGTATTCTAAGTGGTTCTTCATAACACTACTTTGTGTAAAATCTTTCAGTAGCTCCTAATGCCTATAGAATGATATATATATATATATATATATATATATATATATATATATATATATATATATATATATCTCTTAGAATGGAATGGAAGAGCACTGTATTCTAGACTACTTATTGAATGTGAAAGTGTTAGTCATTCAGTTGTGTCTGACTCTTTGTGACCCCATGGACTCTAGCCACCAGGCTCCTCTATCCATGTAATTCTCCAGGCAAGAACACTGGAGTAGGTTGCCATTTCCTTCTCCAGGGGATCTTCCCGACGCAGAGTTTGAACCTGGCTCTCCTGCATTGTGGGCAGACTCTTTCCTGACTGAGCCACCAAGGAAGACCTAGTAGGGATTGGCAAAGTAAGCAGTGACAGAATTGTCAGTCTCTCCAAGAGCCTCTGAATCTAAGGATAGAAGACTAGGCAGCTTTGACTAAACCAGAGGGGTGCTAGGGAGGAAAAAATGCACATTTTAAAACTTTCTTTCCAATTTACTCATGACCATAAGAGTTTGTGTTTTTCAATGATTATAGAATACTTTCAGGAATAAAGATGCTAAAATAGGGTCAAATTACACTTGTTTCAAAAATTCGGCAAGTGGTAAGTTCCGTTTCCCCCACCCCACCCCACTCCCACCCCCGCTCCCCCTTTCGAACGCCCTTCAGCTCAGTGGGACTTTCTCAGAAGTCACTGCTTTTCAGGTCTGTCTAGTCTCTCCTCACAGGGTGGCTTGAAATGCGCCATTTTCCATCATCCTTCTCTTGCACCTTAGCTCTTCTCAAAAAAAGGATCCTCAAACTATCTTTGATCCATCCTCGTGCTCTCCCAGTGCCCTGAGGCTGCTTTGCAGGTCTGTAGAATGGGAGAAACTCTCCTTCTGTCCATGGCACAGCTTTAGTCAGTGGCCCTTTTGCCTTTTTTGGTGGAGCCTGTCTCGAATGTTTCCCTTTCCCAGACAAGGAATGAAGATGAAGGCGGGAAAATTGGGCAGAGACAGGAGAAGTGGGCAGAGATCTTCCAAAAGAGAAAATGCAGGTTAGCCTCTGTGATGTATCTTCTGACAATTTTAAAACAACCTGGCTAACACTGAAAGAGCTCCATGACAGATAGCTACACTGCCTACAGGCGAAAATAACCAGTTTGATGAAAGAGCAATTGTCAGACAGGAGGTGGACAGGCTCCATAGACAGAATTAGAGTTGATGGAGCAAGAGAAAGTCCTTAATGGCATTATCCATGACCTGCGAAATCAATTAAAGGCCAAAGTATGACTATTGTACAGTAAATGAAATGTACAGGAATATGTTACAGCAAGAACTTTAGAATATCTAAGAACAAAATCTGAAGTTTATTGGTGAGTTCACAGCAGAAAGGAATAAATTGAGAGAAGAAAACACAGAGTTTTTCAGTTCAGTTCAGTTCAGTTGCTCAGTCGGCTCCAACACTTTGTGACACCATTAACCACAGCATTCCAGGCCTCCCTGTCCATCACCAACTCACGGAGTCCACCCAAACTCATGTTCACTGAGTCGGTGATGCCATCCAACATCTCATGCTCTGTTGTCCCCTTTTCCTCCCGCTCTCAGTCTTTCTTAGAATCAGGGACTTTTCAAATGAGGCAGCTCTTTGCATCAGGTGGCCAAAGTGTTTCAGTTCCAGCTTCAGCATCAGTCCTTCCAATGAACACCTAGGACTGATCTCCTTTAGGATGGACTGGTTGGATCTCCTTGCAGTCCAAGGGACTGTCAAGAGTCTTCTCCAACACCACAGTTCAAAAGCATCAATTCTTTGGCGCTCAGCTTTCTTTATAGTCCAAGTCTCACATCTATATATGACTACTGAAAAAAACATACCCTTGACTAAATGGACCTTTGTTGGCAAAGTAATGTCTGTGCTTTTTAATATGGTGTCTAGGTTGGTCATAGCTTTCCTTTCAAGGAGAAAGAGTCTTTTAATTTCATGGCTGCAATCACCATCTGCAGTGATTTTGGAGCTCCAAAAAATAAAACTAGCCAGTGTTTCCACTGTTTCCCCATCTATTTCCCATAAAGTGATGGGACCAGATGCCATGATCTTTGTTTTCTGAATGTTGAGCTTTAAGCCAACTTTTTCAGTCTTCTCTTTCACATTCACCAACAGGCTCTTTAGTTCTTCACTTTCTGCCATAAGGGTGGTATCATCTGCATACCTGAGGTTATTGATATTTCTCCCAGAAATCTTGATTCCAGCTTCTGCTTCTTCAAGCCCAGCGTTTCTCATGATGTGCTCTGCATAGAAATTAAATAAGCAGGGTGACAATATACAACCTTGATGTACTCCTTTTCCTGTTTGGAAACAGTCTGTTGTTCCATGTCCAGTTCTAATTGTTGCTTCCTGACCTGCATATAGGCTTCTCAAGAGGCAGGTCAGATGGTCTGTTATTCCCATCTCTTTCAGAATTTTCCACAGTTTATTGTGATCCACACAGTCAAAGGCTTTGGCATAGTCAATAAAGCAGAAACAGATGTTTTTTCTGGAACTCTCTTGCTTTTTCCATGATCCAGTGGATGTTGGCAATTTGATCTCTGGTTCCTATGCCTTTTCTAAAACAAGCTTGAACATCTGGAAGTTCATGGTTCATATATTGCTGAAGCCTGGCTTGGAGAACATTTTGAACATTACTTTACTAGCGTGTGGGATGAGTGCAATCGTGCGATAGTGTGAGCATTCTTTGTCATTGCCTTTCTTTGGAATTGGAATGAAAACTGACCTTTTCCAGTCCTGAGGCCACTGCTTTTGGTGCGCAGCAAATCGGGCGGGAAGCAGCAAAAAAGGATTAGGGCATGCACTGTGGAGGTTCCTAGTCTCATGGTCGCATGCCCGGGAACCGCTGTTGCATGAGGGGAAGGCGGGATGCCCAGGTCCATCTTTTAAGCATATAGCTGAACTTGGTTTATTCAATTTGAGAGTATCTTTTAAGAGCTTAAATGTCTGGAAGTTCAAGCTGTGTAGCGCAGGAGCCGGCAAGAGGAGATTCCCCATGTCCAAGGTCAGGAGCAGCGGCTGAGAGAAGATACCCCACATCCAAGGTAAGGAACTGTGGCTGCACTTTGCTGGAGCAGCCGTGAAGACACATCCCACGTACAAGGTAAGAAAAACCCAAGTAAGATGGTAGGTGCTAAGAGAGGGCATCAGAGGGCAGACAGACTGAAACCACAGTCACAGAAAACTAGCCAATCTGGTCACATGGACCACAGTCTTGTCTAACTCAATGAAACTAAGCCATGCCATGTGGGGCCACCCAAGACAGACGGGTCATGGTGGAGAGGTCTGACAGAATGTGGTACACTGGAGAAGAGAACGGCAAACTACTTCAGTATTCTTGCCTTAAGAACTCCATGAACAGTATGAAAAGGCAAAAAGATAGGACACTGGAAGATGAACTCCCCAGGTCAGTAGGATCAGTGGAGAAATAACTCCAGAAAGAATGAAGGGATGGAGCCAAAGCAAAAACAATACCCAGCTGTGGATGTGACTGGTGATAGAAGCAAGGTCCGATGCTGTAAAGAGCAATATTGCATAGGAACCTGGAATATTAGGTCCACGAATCAAGGCAAATTGGAAGTGGTCAAACAGGAGATGGTAAGAGTGAACATCGAAATTCTAGGAATCAGAGAATTAAAATGGACTGCAGTGGGTAAATTTAATTCAGATGATCATTATATCTACTACTGTGAGCAGGAATCCCTTAGAAGAAATGGAGTAGCCATCATAGACAACAAAAGAGTCCAAAATGCAGTACTTGGATGCGTCTCCGAAACTACAGAATGATCTCTGTTTGTTTCTTTTTTTTTTCCTTTTTTTTATATTTTTTAAATTTTAAAATCTTTAATTCTTACTTGCGTTCCCAAACATGAACCCCCCTCCCACCTCCCTCCCCATAACATCTCTCTGGGTCATCCCCATGCACCAGCTCCAAGCATGCTGTATCCTGCATCAGACATAGACTGGCGATTCAATTCTTACATGATAGTATACATGTTTAAGGCCAACTATTCAATATCACAGTAATCCAAGTCTATGCCCCAACCAGCAATGCTGAAGAAGCTGAAGTTGAACGGTTCTATGAAGACCTACAAGACCTTTTAGAACTAACACCCAAAAAAGATGCCCTTTTCATTATAGGGGACTGGAATACAAAAGTAGGAAGTCAAGAAACACCTGGAGTAACAGGCAAATTTGGCCTTGGAATACAGAATGAAGCAGGGCAGAGGCTAATAGAGTTTTGCCAAGAACATGCACTGGTCATAACAAACACCCTCTTCCAACAACACAAGTGAAGACTCTACACATGGCCATCACCAGATGGCCAACACCAAAATCAGATTGATTATATTCTTTGCAGCCAAAGATGGAGAAGCTCTATATGGTCAGCAAAAATAAGTCCAGGAGCTGATTGTGGCTCAGATCATGAACTCCTTATTGCCAAGTTCAGACTTGAATTGAAGAAAGTGGGGAAAACCACTAGACCATTCAGGTATGACCTAAATTAAATATCCCTTCTGATTATACAGTGGAAGTGAGAAATAGATTTAAGGGCCTAGATCTGATAGACAGAGTGCCTGATGAACTATGGACAGAGGTTTGTGACATTGTACAGGACACAGTGATCAAGACCATCTCAAGAAAAAGAAATGCAAAAAAGCAAAATGGCTATCTGAGGAGGCCTTACAAAGATGTGCGAAAAGAAGGGAAGCCAAAAGCAAAGGAGAAAAGGAAAGAGATACCCATTTGAATGCAGAGTTCCAAAAAAGAGCAAGAAGAGATGTCAGGGGATGTTTAACAGGAGGATTTTTGTGTGTTGTTTCTCATAAATCCTCTGTTCCTTATCTGCTTCTGCCAGAAGCGAGTAGAACTGCATGCAGCTCTCAGGACTGAGGTCGTAAGATGAGACAGGCCTGAATCTCCTTCAGGAAACATTCTCCTTATGACAAAACTACCCAGTCTCAATCCTCTTTCTTGAGATATGGATTGTCTCCTGAACTTGTGAGCATTATTATCCCTTGTTCCCTAGGTAATGGTTGCTGTACATTTGGTTTTCTGATCTTTATCATTGTCAAAAGAAATTTCTTGTACCACAGCCTATATATACTCACAGAAAGATCATTAGGCACCTTTGCTCCATCAGAGCTTGGGTCCCCATGTATTTCTTAATTTCACTCTCTCTTTCTCTCTGGCTAATTATCTGGAGCATAGAAACCCGTTATGATCACTCTCCTGCCTGGGCTTCCAAGACCCCCTCGAGAAGGCACCCTGTGCTTTCACCCCCTCAAGAGGGTGCCCTATGCCTTCATGAGTGATGCAAGCCCTGTGTCAAGAGCTTTATTGGTTCTCTGTGTAAACCAGGAAATATCAGCCTCTTTCTCTCTTTCACTTTCTTATTGTCAACCCGGACTGCTAGGTCCTGGTCCATTAAAGGACCTCAACAAGTGACGCGCGAACAGGGACACTGGTATACATGGCATTTCGGATGGAGTGACTCCAGGCTTATTGAGGTCAAGGCCTATTGAGGTTGGTAAGTAATGGGTCAAATGGCTGGAAAGCCCCGTCATTTCTCTATTTTACTTCATCATTTGTTTAAAGCTCAGGGACTTTTGGATTTGCACCAATGAATAGAGGCTTCATAGGTGCAGTAAAATAGATAAATTAAAATGCATTAAACTATGTGAAAGAAATCAGATTCAAAAGGCTGTAATACTGTTTGATTCTATTAATATGACATTCTTGAAACGGCCATACTATTGGAATAGGGAAGAGAGCTGTGGAGTGGGGAAGGATTGCCATCAAAGGGAAAGAGTCTACTTGGGAGGCGGTGATCAAACTGTTCTGTATCTTGATTGTGGTGGTAACTACATTTTATCAACATTCATAGAACTGTATACTTAGAGTAAATTTCACTGTATTTAAATTATATGTTAATGCTTTAAATGAAGAAAAGAAAAAAGAAATAAAAAAAAAAGAGGCTTACTTTCAGACAGTGATTAAATGCAATCCTTGGTTCCCTGATAAATACAGTTTTTTTTTAATACAGTTTTGATTTATAAATTTGGCACCGGGTCAAAGAAAATGTTGAATGAGCCGCCAAGCAAGAAAAAAATTTTGCAATTGATTTCTAGCCCCTATGGCCTCTCATTAAAGCTGTAATTCTGCAATTTCAAGGTAAATTCTAGCCCTCCCAATATTCGACAACAGACAGAACACTTTTGCATGAATATGAATTAGATGATGAAACTTTACAAAAGGCCCAATTAGAACAACATAAAATATTTCAAAATTTTCCTACTACCCCTGCCCCAGCTGCTCGAAATGCTCCTCCTCTGCCAGCCGACACAAATCCAAAAGTCTGAATTATCAGAAAAAATAAGAATCCCATTTACTATTACATCAAAAGGAATAAAGTACCTAGAAATGAGCCTACCTAAGGAGGTAAAAGACCAGTACTCAGAAAACTAAATTGATGAAAGAATTTGAAAGTGATACAAATAAATGGAAAGATACTCTGTGTTCATGGAATGGCAGTATTAACATAATGAAAATGACCATACTACCCAAGGCAATCTACAGATACAATGTAATCCTTAACAAAATGCCAATTCTATTTTTCGCAGAATTAGAATAATTTTAAAATTTGTATGGAAACACATAAAATCCTGAATCGCCAAAACAATCTTGGCAAAGAACAGAGCTTGAGGTATCACATTTCCTTACTTCAGTTATGTAGATGACACCACCCTAATGGCAGAAAGCAAAGAGGAAGTAAAGAGCCTCTTGAGGAAAGTGAAAGATGAGAGAGATAAAGCTGGCGTAAAACTCAACATTTAAGAAACTAAGATTCCTGCATCCGGTCCCATCACTTCATGGCAAATAGATGAGGAAACAATGGAAACAGTGACAGGTTTTATTTTCTTGAGCTCCAAAATCACTGTGGATGGACCCTGTCTACATGGTCGCAGAGAGTCAAACACGACTGAAGTGATTTAGCAGCAGGGAAGTTTTGGACTGTGTCTTTCAGCTTTATAGCTTTACCTCTATTTTCTAAAATACATAGAAAAAGTAAAGTTGGAATAATATATATTAAGTTGCCTTCAGAGGCACTGAGGAGTTTCTGGTCAGAGAATAACTCATTAAGAACAGTATAGACCTCATTGTTCAGAAAGCACCCTCTTTTTTGAAAATATAGCAATAAGACAAATGGCAACAGTTTGGGATCATATGACTAATTGGTTTTCAAATTTAAAATATTCACATTTTGGCATCAAAGATCTCTCATTCAGAATGCCAGTAATATTCAGTAAAATCTCTTAACAAAATATCACTTTGTAAATAAATATATTGCCAAGGATATTGCCAAGGATATTTCATTTGAATATTTGAGATATTTGAATAATAGAAAATCAGAGCTATTGTGAACAATAAAGATTATCTAGGTCATGCCCTTTAACTCGTAGGTAGACAAACTGAGGTCCAGAGAGGTGAGTGATTGGATTGAAATCACAGATAGTGGCACATTTAAAACAACATTAGCTAGACACTAAGCTTAGAATAGGAGTTTCCGAGTATCTGAGAGAGAGAGAGAGTTTTGCCTTTAATGGAATTAAAATCAAAATCACTGTATGGCTTTACTTTGAACTCATATTGTAAGAGAGACCAGCCAGATCAAACTCCTTTAACATATGTTAACAATCAAGCTGGAAAAATTAATTACATCCTGGCTGATCTCAGATAATTTTTGTAATCAGTATTTTGTAATTTCATAAAAACATTTTATTAAATGGAAATCGAATTCCCTTTACCTACTAACTTTATATAATTAAAAGAGTGAGATTTTGACTGAAAAATTATAATACATTATTTAGAAGTCACTGGTTTCTTGGAATTCTTTAAAAAACTTCATATATTTTTTTCTGTTTTCAGCAGCATTCTTATTCTCAAGATATATTTACTGTTCATTGTAGTTGTGGTGACTTACTGATCTTTGTGAACTAACCTGGAACATAAATGACACAGTAGCAAAGCTTAGTAGAAAGAGCTACGTACTAGGTGGTAAGAGCCCTTCAGTTTCAGTTCAGTCCCTCAGTTGTGTCCAACTCTTTGTGACCTCATGGACTACAGCATCCCAGGCTTCCCTGTCCATCATCAGTTCCCAGGGTTTGCTCAAACTCATGTCCATCGACTCAGTGATGCCATCCATCCATCTCATCCTCTGTTGGCCCCTTCTCCTCCTGCTTTCAATCTTTCCCAGCATCAGGGTCTCTTCCAATGAGTTAGTTCTTCACATCACAAGCCCAAAGTATTAGTTTCAGCTTCAGCATCAGTCATTCCAATGAATATTCAGGACTGATTTCCTTTAGGATTGACTGGTTGGTTCTCCTTGCGGTCCAAGGGACTCTCAAGAGTCTTCTCCCAACACCACAGTTCAAAATCATCAATTCTTCAGTGCTCGGCTTTCTTTATAGTCCAACTCTCACATCCATAATGACTAATGGAATATCCATAGCTTTGACTAGATGGACCTTTGTCAGTAAAGTAATAAATATCTTTTTAATATGCTGTCTAGGTTGGTCATAGCTTTCCTTCCAAGGAGCAAGCATCTTTCATGGCTGCAGTCACCATCTGCAGTGATTTTGGAGCCCAAGAAGATAAAGTCTCTCACTCTTTCCACTGTTTCCCTATCTGTTTGCCATGAAGTAATGGGACCATATACCATGATCTTCGTTTTCTGAATGTTGAATTTTATGCCAACTTTTTCACTTTCCTCTTTCACTTTCATCAATAGGCTCTTTAATTCTTGTTCACTTTCTGCCATAAGGGTGGTTTAATCTGCATTTCTGAAGTTATTGCTATCTCTCCTGGCAATCTTAATTCCAGCTTGTGTTTCATCCAGCCCAGCATTTCACATGATGCATTCAGCATAGAAGTTAAATAAACAAGGTGACAATTTGAAACCAGTCTGTTGTTTCATGGCCCATCCTAACTGTTGTTTTTTGACCTTCATACTGATTTCTCAGGAGCCAAGTAAGGTAGTCAGGCATTCCCATCTCTTGAAGAACTTTCCACAGTTTGTTGTGATCCACACAATCAAGGGCTTTGTTGAAGTCAATAAAGCAGAAGTAGATGCTCTTCTGGAACTCTCTTGCTTTTTTGATGATCCAGTGGAACTTGGCAATTTGATCACTGTTTCCTCTGCCTTTTCTAAATCCAACTGGAACATCTAGATTTTCAATGGTTCATGTACTGTTGAAGACTGGCATGGAGAATTTTGAGCATTAGTTTGCTAGCATGTGAGATGAGTGCAATTGTGCAGTAGTTTGAACATTATTTGGCATTGCCTTTCTTTGGGATTGGAATGAAAATTGACTTTTTTTCCGTCCTATGGCCACTGCTGAGTTTTCCAAATTTGCTGTCATATTCAGCACAGCACTTTACAGTATCGTCTTTTAGGATTTTAAATAGCTCAACTGGAATTCCATCACCTCCACTAACTTTGTTCATATGCTTCCTGAGGCCCACTTGACTTTGCATTGCAGGATGTCTGGCACTAGGTGAGTGATCACACCACTATGGTTATCTGGGTCATGTAGATCTTTTTTGCATAGTTCTTCTGTGTATTCTTGCTACCTGTTGTTAATATCTACTGCTTCTGTTAGGTCCATACAATTTCTCTCCTTTCCTGTGCCCATATTTGCATGAAATGTTCCCTTAGTATCTCTAATTTTCTTGAAGAAATCTCTAGTCTTTCCCATATTATTGTTTTTCTCTCTTTCTTTGCACTGATCACTGAGGAATGCTTTCTTATCTCTGCTTGCTGTTCTTTGGAATTCTTCATTCAAATGAGTAAGAGCCCTATATTTTAATAAACTACTACATATTTTATTAACTGTTTGATCTTGAGTAGGTTACAGTGGTAGACACTCTCTCCCCATGCCCCTGACCAAAGATGTCTGTGTTTTAATCCCAGGGTTTGCAGTTATATTACTTTTTGTGTGGGATAAGACAATTTGCAAGTGTAATTAACATTAGAGACTTTAACATAGCGAGATTATTTAGGATAATCTGAATGGGTCTAATCTAATCATGTGAGCCATAAAAGCATAGAATTTTTAAAACTGAAAATTGTAAAGATGAGGCAGAAGGAGCGTTCAGAGAGATTTGAAGCTTAAGAAAGACTCAGCCTAGATTACTTACTCTGAAAATGAAAATAGTAATGCCTGAAGGGAATGCAGGTGATCTCTAAAAGACCCCTGATTGACTTCACTCTCTCTGGCACTCTCTAGTTCCTTCTACGTCTATACAAATGAGCCAGTTTTGTTCCTCTTTATGGTTGAGTAATATTCCTTGGTATATATGTACCAGGGGAAAGTGGGGTTGGAAGGAATTGAGAGGTTGGAATTGATACATATATAGTATTGATCCATTGTATAAAATATGTAACTAATGAGAACACACTGTATAGTACAGTAAACTCTACTTAATGCACTGTGATGATCTGAATGGTAAAGAAATCCAAACCGGAGGGCATATGTGTAAATGTACAGATGATTCATTTTGCTGTAGGGTATAAACTACACCATAAAGCAACTATATGCCAATAAAAATTAATTTAAAAAAGTGTTCTTGAATAATAGCCAGCAAGGAAGTAGTGACCTCAGTTCTATTGTTGTTCACTCAGTCATGTACAACACTTTGCAACCCATGGACTGCAGCATGCCAGGCTTCCCTGTCCTTCTCAATTTCCCAGAGCTTGCTCAAACTCATGTCCATTGTGTTGGTGATGCCATCCAACCATCTCATCCTCTGTCATCACCTTCTGCTCCTGCCCTCAATCTTTCCCATTATCAGGGACTTGACTTTTCCAATGAGTTGGTTCTTTGCATCAAGTGGCTAAAGTATTGGATCTTCAGCTTTAGCATCAATACTTTCAATGAATATTCAGGGTTGATTTCCTTTAGGATTGACTCTTTGATCTCCTTGTTGTTCAATGGACTCTCGAGTGTCTTCCCCAGCACCACAATTTCAAACTGTCAATTCTTTGGTGCTCAGCCTTCTTTATGGTCCAACTCTCACATCTGTATATGGCTACTAGAAAGACCATAGCTTTGACTATATGGACCTTTGTCTGTTCTGTAGCTATGTGAAATTGAATCTGGCCAACAACTCAAGTGAATGTGGGAGAGGATTTTCTCCTAAAGCCTCCAGATAAGAGCACAGACCAGTTGAAACCTTGATTGTGGTCTGTGAAACTTGGAGCAGAGAAAGCAACCAAGCCCACTCAGACTTTGACTTACAGAACTGTGAAATGATATATTTATGTTGTATTAAGCCACTGCAGTTTTGGTAATTTATTACACAGCAATAGAAAACAAATACTGTTATTTATCTTTACTGCCTTGGTTATCTCTTTAGATCTATTTAATAGTTATGATACAGGTGGAATTTTGTTTAAAACAGAGTCCTGTGATATAACAGGAGAAGAAAAGAACTGTGTCTATAAGCAGCACATTTTCCATTTAACAAGAAAAGAACTATCTCAGATACCTCTGTAAACCATTCTTTCCTTCCCTAATCTTTAATTTCGTGTCCTGTTATCTAGGCAAAAGAAAAATACGATGAGAACTAGTTTGTATGAGAGAGATTTTTCTACTGATTCTAGAAGTTGCAAAATAAATTGTGTCATGACTATTGTCCAATTATACCTAAGGCTGAAAACTTATTATTCTCATTACATCAAATTAAATTATTTTCTTACATTTTTGAGTAGGATATAGCATGTTTTTTGAGTGTATTATATTAATTTCCTTTTACTTGTGGTATAAATTAATTGGGTGGTCATTGGGCTCCCCAGAGATGACGTATATAGCAGGAAAATGAGAAGTAAAAAGAAAAATGATTGTACCTTTTGCTTCCTGGGAATTGCAATAGCAAAATAAGCTTACAGAATAATAACAGTGAGAAAACATGACTGCTCAAAGCTTGTTTAGGTAAATCAGAAAACACAGATATCACCTTACTGTGGAGCTGCCTACATCTCCTGTTAATTTAAAGAGGAAAAAATTTCTCCTATTCCTAAATCTCTGTAGAATAAAACTGCCTTTCCTAACCATAAGCTCAAATTCTAATGAATCTTATTATATCTGTTACTTCTTGTAACATTATTATGCAGCTTTGTGTCTCTTTATTGGAACTTCCCTTTTATTACCTGTCACAGCTGTCACATAGATCACATATCCTAATTTCCAGCTCAAAATAATCAGGAGCTTCATTTTGGAGTTGTGGTTATTTGGATTACCTTCAGTGACCATTAGAGATATTTGGATTTACACATACAGTCTGGTCTATTTGGTTTTTAACCAATTAAATGTACCGTTTTTGGTGTGTGTGTGTGTGTATGTGTGTGTGTGTGTGTTTGCATTGTTATAATTCTGTCAGCTACATGAAATATTATTTTGTGTAATGGTTGATATTGTAAAAGAAGAATATTACTTCTCTGGTATGTGAGTGAATTTCATGACAAAATTGATTTTGTTATTTTTGTAATTGCCCAAGTTGCTTTCAGCAACTTCTGCCTTCAAAATTACAGTCTAGAAAAGAGCATTTTTCCATGATGGAAATTTGGCCAGGGTATTCTATATCAGGCAGTTTGATTATTTTCAAGTGTTATACTAAAATGCATTTGCATTATCTGTGCTATTGGTGAACTTCAGAATTTTTATAAAGTACTGTTTCAAGAGACCTGGACTGGTCCCAGTACCAGTGTTAATTGGCTTTGTGATTTTAAAGTATTCACTTAGACTCTCTATGTTTGTTTTCTCATCTAGAATACAGAAGTGAAAATAACTCCCACATGCATTGGCCTTAAAACTATAATTGATTTTCTCTGGCAGTGTAAAAGTGGTTCATGCAGTTTATTACCCTGAAAGAGAGAAATTGAGGGCAAAATTTGACTGATTTGTACCATGTTTGTCAAACTCGCCCCTTGTCTCTCAAGATCACAATGATGATCTACTGGTCATTCAGTTCAGTTCAGTTCAGTCACTCAGTCGTGTCCAACTATTTGCAACCCCATGAATTGCACCATGCCAGGCTTCCCTGTCCATCACCAACTTCCAGGGTTCACTCAGACTCACATCCATTGAGTCAGTGATGCCATCCAGCCATCTCATCCTCTGTTGTCCCCTTCTCGCCCTACCCCCAATCCCTCCCAGCATCAGAGTATTTTCCAATGAGTCACCTCTTCGCATGAGGTGGCCAAACTACTGGAGTTTCAGCTTTAGCATCATTCTTTACAAAGAAATCCCAGGGTTGATCTCCTTCAGAATGGACTAGTTGGATCTCCTTGCAGTCCAAGGGACTCTCCAACACCACACTTCAAAAGCATCAATTCTTCGATGCTCAGCCTTCTTCACAGTCCAACTCTCACATCCATACATGACCACAGGAAAAACCATAGTCTTGACTAGATGGACCTTAGTCGGCAGAGTAATGTCTCTGCTTTTGAATATACTATCTAGGTCGGTCATAACTTTTCTTCCAAGGAGTAAGCGTCTTTATTTCATGGTTGCAATCACCATCTGCAGTGATTTTGGAGCCCCCAAAAATAAAGTCTGACACTGTTTCCACTGTTTCCCCATCTATCTGACATGAAGTGATGGGACCAGATGCTATGATCTTCGTTTTCTGAATGTTGAGCTTTAAGCCAACTTTTTCGCTCTCCTCTTTCACTTACATCAAGAGGCTTTTTAGTTCCTCTTCACTTTCTGCCATAAGGGTGATATCATGTGCATATCTGAGATTATTGATATTTCTCCCGGCAATCTTGATTCCAGCTTTTGCTTCCACCAGCCCAGCGTTTCTCATGATGTACTCTGCATATGTTAAATAAGCAGGGTGACAATATACAGCCTTGACGTACTCCTCCTATTTGGAACCAGTCTGTTGTTCCATGTGCAGTTCTAACTGCTGCTTCCTGACCTGCATACAGATTTCTCAAGAAGCAGGTCAGGTGATCTGGTATTCATCTGGTATTCATCCATCTCTTGAAGAATTTTCCACAGTTTATTGTGATCCACACAGTCAAAGGCTTTGGCATAGTCAAGAAAGCAGAAATAGAAGTTTTTCTGGAACTCTCTTGCTTTTTCCATGATCCAGCGGATGTTGGCAATTTGATCTCTGGTTCCTCTGCCTTTTCTAAAACCAGCTTGAACATCAGAGAGTTCATGGTTCACGTATTGCTGAAGCCTGGCTTGGGGAATTTTGAGCATTACTTTACTAGCATGTGAGATTAGTGCAATTGTGCAGTAGTTTGAGCATTCTTTGGCATTGCCTTTCTTTGGAATTGGAATGAAAACTCACCTTTTCCAGTCCCATGGACACTGCTGAGTTTTCCAAATTTGCAGATGTGAATTGCAAAAGGAAAAGAACAGAGCCCATAATCCAATTTCATTCATAGCTCACTATAACCATAAGGCAAGCTGGGAAATCTCCATGATTGCAGTTTTTGGGCAAAGTTCCCTGGGACAACTAGCTTCTTCCTTATAGATTCAAAAAATATATATGCATGTCAATTCAAGGCCACTAGGCAAATGACCAAATGGTATTTTGTGCATAATATTGAGATAGGAAGGGGTAGGACACAATCTTTAAAAGAATGACATAGCTCTGAGGACATGACATATACTGATTAGAACCAACTAGGTCCAAGATGGTAGATGAGTCAATTTCCACTAGACCTTGAGCCTCAGTATGCCCTCATTGTAACACATCAGTTAGCTAAATGACATACCCACAAGTGTTACGACAGTTCCAAAGCTGACTATAAAGGTCAAAAAGTGGGTGGTGGCCCAATTCCTGGAAACCCCCACCTTTTCCCCAAAACAGCTGGAATACTCCTCCCACTCATTAGTCTATGAAATTACCCACCCCTGTAAAAACTGACAACCCCATACCCTAGTGCCTCTCTTGTCATCCAAGAGGAACCACACTCAGTCTATGGAGTGTGTATCATCCTGAATTAATGGCTTGTTGTTGAATTCTTTTCTGCACGGAACCAAGAATCCATACTTGGTAGTCATCCCAGGAACTCACCTGAGGCCTGGAACATGACCGTCCTCTCTAGCCCTACCTCCTGCTACATTATAATACTGAATAATAGTGAAATTTTCGGCTTTATGAGCGGCTCAGTGGTAAAGAATCTGCCTGCAATGAAGGAAATGCAAGTTTGATCCTTGGGTCAGGAAGATCCCCTAAAGAAGGTAGTGGAAACTCACTCCAGTATTCTTGCCTGGAAAATCCCATGGACAGGAAACCAGGTGGACTATGGGGGGTGTTTGCAAAAGTGTCTGACACGACTTAGTGATTAAACAACAAAATAGTGAAATTTAAGGAAAGAAATGCAACCGTATATCTAATGAACTTAGAAATGGAAATATCAGAATACTAATGTTCACTGATGTGATTCTTAAGAAACAAGGAATTTGTTTTCCAATCATTTTGTTTATAAAGGAACAAAGATGCATGGTATAAATAAATAAAGATACATTAAGCAAAAATTTTCAGGAACTGCTATGTAAGAAACCCAGTACTCTGATGTGCAATATTGGGACCCAGGAATGAAAGATTTAGCTGGCAATTGGATTGGAGGGCAAGATTTTTTAAGAGTACTTCATACCGAAAAACAAGTAGAAAACAATGTGAGATCATGCATAATGCTGTGCTTGATGACCTAGAATTTTAGCAAAGAGGTTACTTATAGCTTCCATAAGAAGCTGGCTTTAACTGACTCTCCTAATATTATCTACCTGTCCCTACTACATGCCCTACACACTCCAGTCACCATTCCCTACACGAGAATTTTATGGTTTTTTGAGTTTGTCATTACTATCTTTAAATGAAATACACGTCTCTGATTGGTAAAGTTCTACTTTCACTCAAGACTCATCTCTTTCATTTCTCTTCTCTGTTAATTATGCATCCATTTTGTGTTATTTTCTCCATTCTATTTTAGTACTTAGAATGCTCAGATTTATTTAAGTCAAGGACAGGTATAACAGCTTAATGCTCTCTATAGTGCCACACACCCAGCAGAATATTTGACTCATAGTTGATGTTTAATAACAGTTGTTCTTCCATTTGAATAAACATTTGTTCATCCATTCAACTTATATATACATAAGTTTAGAAAAATAAGGTAAGAATAAGTTGATGAAGGAAATGTGCATATCTACTTGAGGAGTTTGGGATTTCTGCTGCAGAAATGGGGATCCACAATAGGTTTTTGAGTAGACTAGAATAATGAAAGCATTTTTGTAGAGAGATCATTCTGGAGGTGATAAAAATCAACAGAAGGAAGGAGATGATCTATAAGGAGCTAAAGACACAACAGTAAGATAGATCATAATCTTCCTAGCAATTACCTAGCAATTTAATGGAATATATAATCACTCAGTTGTGTCCGACTCTTTGAGACCACATGGACTGCAGCCCACCAGTCTTCTCTGTCCATCGAATTCTCCAGGCAGGAATACTGGAGTAGGTTGCTATTTCCTTCTCCAGGCATTCTTGTACAGGTCTTACCCAATTTTCTCACTTATGAACATTTTATTTTCTTAATGTATTTGGCAAGCCTAAGAAACAAATATCAGTACACTGCTACTAACAAAATTTCATACTTAATTTGTATTTCACTTGTTTTTCCATTAACGTCGTCTTTCTTTTCAAGGATCCAAACCAGGGTGTTACTGTGCAGTTAAATATCATTACTTCTTGGTTTCCTTTGGTTTGTGACACCTTTCTGTATTTTTTTTTTTAATGATCTTGTTTATCTGTAATGGTAGTGGTCAAGTATCCTGTAGAATGTCCCTTCATCTGAATTTGTCTGGTGTTTTCCTCATGATTAGACTGAATTTATAGATTTCCAGGAAGAGTACCAGAGAGAGGAAGTTTCCCTTTTCATCACATCTATCAAAGCTTATAAGATATCCATACGATGTCACTGATGATGTTAACATGCATCACTTACTTAATGTAATGTTTGCCAGGTTTATTTATAAAGTTATTATTTTTCCTTTCCCCTTCCTATTCTTTAGAAGTAAGCCATTGATTTCAGTCTATCCTAAGGGGGTTGAGTGAGGAATAAGATATAGTTCCTTGAGAGGGAAGCATCTACATATATTATTTGAAATATTTTTATAAGAAACATTTTCTTCACTCCTCAATGTATTTATGTATTTAATAATGTGTTACTTTCACTATGTGTGCATGTGTATTTATTTCATACTTTGAATATAATCCAATCATACTTGATTTAGTTTGTTATTTAAATTGTTCCAGATTTGGCCATTGGGAGCTTTTTTAGTTGTTTTCAGTATCCTTTTGACATATCCTAATCATTGGGAATTTTTCTTGGAGAAGGGGAGCACTTTTGTAATTTCTGGCCCTATGAGAAGCTCAATTATTTTGTATATTCCTCACTCCAGCCCTAGTATCAGTCATTTCTCCAAGGAGCCCTGGTGCCTGGATCTACTTGTTGCTACTGGAATGTCATTCTTTTCTAGGCCCTTTCAGTGGACAAAGCAGGAAAATACACATGTGTATACAAAACTATGTGTATAAACATCATTAATACCATTAATGTACATAAATATCATTAAACATTTCTTTATGTACTGAGTTTAGACATCATGGAGATGTCTCCAACTCTAATCCAGTATCACATGGTTCATTCTAGTCTTCTTCTTTTGCTTATCTGTAACTCCAACACTAAGAAACCTGGTTGTCACCGTTTACCATACATTTAGTTACTTCCCTGATGGCTCAGATGGTAAAGTGTCTGCATGCAATGTGGGAGACCTGGGTTCGATCCCTGGGTTGGGAAGATCCCCTGGAGAAGGAAATGGCAACCCACTCCAGTACACTTGCCTGGAAAATTCCATGGATGCAGGAGCCTTGTAGGCTACAGACCATGGGGTCACAAAGAGTTGGACATGACTGAGTGACTTCACTTATTTACTTACTCCATAGCAATATACATGGAAAACAGTTTCAGAATTGTTAACATGTGTCCTCACGTGAAACAAATTTACCAACTAGAGTAGAGTTTATAAACATTTCCATTTGTCTTCAGTTTACAGGTTCCACTCAAAATATTCTTTTCAAAAATTATCTAAGTCAGTTCGTTTTCCCCACCTCTTTCATTGTCTTTATATTATATATTGACAGTAGAGATAGATTTGTTTGTCACAGTCTGCATTCTGTCCTGAGATACCGCCACATCCTGACTAATTTTTTTTAAATTTTTTAATTTTTTTTTTATTTTTTAAATTTTAAAATCTTTAATTCTTACATGCGTTCCCAAACATGAACCCCCCTCCCACCTCCCTCCCCACAACATCTCTCTGGGTCATCCCCATGCACCAGCCCCAAGCATGCTGCACCCTACGTCAGACATGGACTGGCGATTCAATTCTTACATGACAGTATACATGTTAGAATTCCCATTCTCCCAAATCATCCCACCCTCTCCCTCTCCCTCTGAGTCCAAAAGTCCGTTATACACATCTGTGTCTTTTTTCCTGTCTTGCATACAGGGTCGTCATTGCCATCTTCCTAAATTCCATATATATGTGTTAGTATACTGTATTGGTGTTTTTCTTTCTGGCTTACTTCACTCTGTATAATTGGCTCCAGTTTCATCCATCTCATCAGAACTGATTCAAATGAATTCTTTTTAACGGCTGAGTAATACTCCATTGTGTATATGTACCACAGCTTTCTTATCCATTCATCTGCTGATGGACATCTAGGTTGTTTCCATGTCCTGGCTATTATAAACAGTGCTGCGATGAACATTGGGGTACATGTGTCTCTTTCAATTCTGGTTCCCTCGGTGTGTATGCCCAGCAGTGGGATTGCTGGGTGATAAGGCAGTTCTATTTGCAATTTTTGAAGGAATCTCCACACTGTTCTCCATAGTGGCTATACTAGTTTGCATTCCCACCAACAGTGTAGGAGGGTTCCCTTTTCTCCACACCCCCTCCAGCATTTATTGCTTGCAGATTTTTGGATCGCAGCCATTCTGACTGGTGTGAAGTGGTACCTCATTGTGGTTTTGATTTGCATTTCTCTAATAATGAGTGATGTTGAGCATCTTTTCATGTGTTTGTTAGCCATCCGTATGTCTTCTTTGGAGAAATGTCTATTTAGTTCTTTGGCCCCTTTTTTGATTGGGTCGTTTATTTTTCTGGAATTGAGTTGCAGAAGTTGCTTGTATATTTTTGAGATTAGTTGTTTGTCAGTTGCTTCATTTGCTATTATTTTGTCCCATTCAGAAGGCTGTCTTTTCACCTTGCTTATATTTTCCTTTGTTGTGCAGAAGCTTTTAATTTTAATTAGATCCCATTTGTTTATTTTTGCTTTTATTTCCAGAATTCTGGGAGGTGGATCATAGAGGATCCTGCTGTGATTTATGTCTGAGAGTGTTTTGCCTATGTTCTCCTCAAGGAGTTGTATAGTTTCTGATCTTACATTTAGATCTTTAATCCATTTTGAGTTTATTTTTGTGTGCGGTGTTAGAAAGTGATCTAGTTTCATTCTTTTACAAGTGGTTGACCAGTTTTCCCAGCACCACTTGTTAAAGAGATTGTCTTTACTCCATTGTATATTCTTGCCTCCTTTGTCAAAGATAAGGTGTCCATATGTGTGTGGATTTATCTCTGGGCTTTCTATTTTGTTCCATTGATCTATATGTCTGTCTTTGTGCCAGTACCATACTGTCTTGATGACTGTGGCTTTGTAGTAGAGCCTGAAGTCAGGCAAGTTGATTCCTCCAGTTCCATTCTTCTTTCTCAAGATTGCTTTGGCTATTCGAGTTTTTTTGTATTTCCATACAAATCTTGAAATTATTTTTTCTAATTCTGTGAAAAATATGGCTGGTAGCTTGACAGGGATTGCATTGAATTTGTAAATTGCTTTGGGTAGTATACTCATTTTCACTATATTGATTCTTCTGATCCATGAACATGGTATATTTCTCCATCTATTAGTGTCCTCTTTGATTTCTTTCATCAGTAATTTTGTTTTTATTTTAGTTTACATACATTAAAGTTGACTCTGTGTAATATAGTGTCCAATCAGTTCAGTTCATTTGCTCAGGCATATCTGACTCTGCATGTCTGACTGTATGTCTTTGAATATTTCATGACTAAGTAAGTGAGTATAAGCATAGGAATAACTGAGATCCACATGATGAAGACCTGGTGATTATTAACCAATCTGTAAAATACAGATAGCTGTACTATTCAGATGGCAGAGCTGTAGTCATTAGTTTGGTTGTGTGAATTCTAAGATTATGGTTTTAATATAATTTTTAACATATTATTACAATCATTAGCAAAAATTAAAATGAGGCTTTAAAAGCCTGAGCTTCAAGAATTACTTTTCTAGTTTTTTCTTGGGGTCATATACATTTCTGGTTGCCTATGATGTTCACATAAAGTACACAATTTTTTCCCCAAAATGTCAGAAAGTCTAGCACACATAAGAAGCATAAAAATTGATAGAGGTCAACACAAATATAGCTTTAAAAAAGTAAATATCAAGTATTAAAATATCTATGATAAAGAGCTTTATAATACCATAAGTAAAGTTATATTCCCCAAAGCAATGAATCTGTAACAACAAATTAGTTTAGATATTATTATATTTTTGGTAATTAAACAGCAGAATTTTCCTGAGCCTTTATATATGTGTGATATTTTAAAGCTTCCTAATAAATTATATCAAAATACCATTAGATTTAAAAATCATGTGTTAACAGTGAGATATGAGAAGTAATATATCTTCTCCTTCTTGGTAGTACTGATAAAATCTTTCCAGTTTAAAAGACCATGGTAGGTACACGTACAACTGCACAGAAGGTGTGCATATCAAAATTTATATTGTTCAAAGTGAAGTAATATACATAATTCAATTACTACAATAATAGCTAAACCTTACTGAACACTTCCTTAAGAAGTGCTTTAAGTAGTCTACCAGACAATGCTTTAAGTAGTCTACATCCATTATTTAATTCCATCTTTATAATCTTATGAAGAATGTATTTATAGCCATTTTTCAGATGAGAAATGACCAAGAAATTAAAAGCCTTACTCAAGTTCACACAGTAAACTGGAAAGATAAGATCTGAATCCACAGAGTCTGACTATAGAACCTGTGCCTTTTACCATGTGTGAGGCAACAGAGCTCAGATTCCAAAGGCTCATGTTTTCCAGTTTGAAGATGCTGAATTAAGTTCACATATGTAAAAGTCATCTGCCACAAATTTCAATATACACACTGTGTTTAATTAAATATTTGGCATTCCATGAAGCATTATAGGTAAAATAGTGAATAAAAATTTATGTTACCTGCCAGTGAAAATACAATTATAATAGCTGGAAAAGTATGGTAACAATGAGGAGGGAGGGAAATGAATGGAGTTGAGAAATATTTGGGAGGTAGCACAGCTGGAAATTGATGAAGAAATGGATAGCTGTGTTAAAGGAGAAGTTACTCTGAGAACAAAGAATAAATTCATTGATGAAGTTGGGGATAAATCAATCGATCTGATTTTGATGTGGATGTGGGGTATCAAAATGGATAACTAGTACAGGACTGGAAATTCAAGTCTAGATCTTAGGAGAAAGTCCTGGAGGAAAGATACTAGAAGAAGGGGGTATAAAAATCGTATATGAAGCCCTGGAAGTTTATGAGGCCACTTAAGGACAGGGAGATGAAAAGAGACTGAGGAACATAAACATTTAAGCGGTAGGCAGAGGAAATGATCCAGATCTTTAGGTATAACTGTCCTAAAGACATTTCCTGTTTAGATATTTTATAGATATCTCAAAAAGAATATGTAGTTTCCACTCACAGTATAGGATACTAGTTTATTTTGCACCAAACCTCTTGCTGAGAACAAAAGGAAAAGCTAGATAAATGCATTTGAAGATCTTGGAAATCTATAGACACAGGATGGACTTGTGGGACCAGTATCCCAGAGAAAAGATATCAAGAGAAGACCTAAAATTTGGTGCAACTTTTCCCTGAGAAATCCACATGTAGAGTTTTCAAGTAGTCTCATGTGGCTGAGGAAATTTTTGAAGTTCAAGGCCCCAAGAGGAGGATGAGCTCTGATGAGCACTCCAAGCTTTAATTTAGTACATCTTAAGGCACACTGGTCAAATAAAAATAGATTAGCTCTTACAAGGACTAAAGCATAGCTTTGAATCAGTACAGTTCATGATTGGATTAAGATAATCTGTCCCTAACATAAATAACTTGTAAAATGAACACTAAATTTTCTCTGAAGGAAGGTAATGTTGTTCAGATTCTAAATCTCTATTTTTTTTTCCATTCACAATGACTGACATTCAATCAAATCTAGTCAGTTAAGAATTAAGCAGATATTGGTATGCCATATGGCAAGCTATGAAAATGCCTTGCCATGAAAAACATTAAAAAAATAACATGAATCAAAGCAAATTTGGATCCAGCTATTAATTAAAAGCAAGGATCTGAAAAAAAAAATTGGTCAAAATTGGCCCAAGGACTGTAATTTACCTACCTATGATACACACGAAATATAGAGGACAGGGGAAAATAGTAACTCTATACTACATGGAAGCAATCTGCAAAAGCTAGCCTGTGAAAAACTATCCAAAACAAATAACCAAGTTTCTTTATTTTTGAAATAAATAAGTTGCATGGAAAAATACTGAAACTATATTAAAACAATACATATGTCTATCAGTGGCGTTAATTTTAGATTTAATGGTAAAATTATATATTTATCAGTACCATTTTACACTAGTCAGAATGGCTGCAATCCAAAAGTCTACAAGCAATAAATGCTGGAGAGGGTTTGGAGAAAAGGGAACCCTCTTACACTGTTGGTGGGAATGCAAACTAGTACAGCCACTATGGAGAACAGTGTGGAGATTCCTTAAAAAAACTGGAAATAGAACTGCCTTATGACCTAGCAATCCCACTGCTGGGCATACACACTGAGGAAACCAGAATTGAAAGAGACACACATACCCCAATGTTCATCACAGCACTGTTTCTAATAGCCAGGACATGGAAGCAACCTAGATGTCCATCAGCAGATGAATGGACAAGAAAGTGGTGGTACATATACACAATGGAGTGTTACTCAGGCATTAAAAAGAATACATTTGAATCAGTTCTAATGAGGTGGATGAAACTGGAGCTGATTATACAGAGTGAAGTAAGCCAGAAAGAAAAACACCAATACAGTATACTAACACATATATAGGGAATTTAGAAAGATGGTAACGATAACCCTGTATGCAAGACAGCAAAAGAGACCCATATGTATAGAACAGTCTTTTGGACTCTGTGGGAGAGGGAGAGGGTGGGATGATTTGAGAGAATGGCATTGAAACATGTATAATATCATATAAGAAACGAATTGCCAGTCTAGGTTCGATGCAGGACACAGGATGCTTGGGGCTGGTGCACTGGGATGATCCAGAGAGATGGTATGGGGAGGGAGGTGGGAGGGGGGTTCAGGATTGGGAACACATGTACACCTGTGACAGATTCATGTTGATGTATGGCAAAACCAATACAGTATTGTAAAATAAAATTTTTTAATAAAAGTTTTTGAATACTGACCAGATATTTTATGATATAAACTAATTACAGTTTATACTTAGATATAATAATCATACTCTCATTGCTTTCTACAGTATCTTAATATTTATAAATATGTATTAAAAATAATGTAATATCTGTGATTTGCTTCACAATAATATAAGGGAAGTGGGTGAGCCAGATGGGCTATGTGATAATGATCACTGGGGACTGTTGATGAATATATTAGGTTAATTATATTTTTCTCTCTGTCTTACATATATTTAAATTTTTCATAATCTGAATGGAGTTAATCTAAAATATATACATATACATATATATATATAGACAGTAGAAAGAGACCAACAAAGAGACTAAGATTTTGGTATAATTAAATGGAGACATTTCCATGACTCTCATGAAAATTTTCAGAATAAGAATTAAAAATATAAAATATTACCAGGGATAATACTATCCATACTATAGGATAGTATCTATAAAAATTAATAGAATGATTTTAGACTTGAAAAACAACTAAAGTTGGAAGTCAAAAGATTAGATTTCTGCTTCTTTCCAAGAGTGAATTTCAGAAACTAGATTTACCCTATTCTTTTAAAAAATTTTAAAACACACAGAATATATAAAATAATGTTTTTTAGACATTGGATATCTGGTAGGACAAGATAGTGCTCCCAGGGAAATGGAAGACAAATAAGTGAGCCTTGAGCCTGTGCCAGTTTAAGTGAAGGAAAGAGTTTTCAGGCTATAGTACATGGAGAGGAAAACTCAGAATGAGGATAAATTGATCCCCACAACAATATGGATGAATCATAAAATAATGCTGGGTCAAAGAATATAAAAAACCAAAATACATAATTGATTATTCTCTTTATAATATATAAGCATAATGGAAATCATATCAGTGATTGAAAATAGGTAGAGATAGGATTTGAAGTAGGAATTATGGAGGAGTATAAGAAAACTTGGAAAAGTTAATATGTCCATTATTGTGGTTGTGGTGATTAATTCTTGAGTGTACACTTAATAGGTAATCAGAAGTAACAAACTATATAGTTTAAATACATGTAAGTCAGTTGTGTTAATGATAAATCATAACAGCTGTTAAAAAGAGGGCTAGATATACCTAGGGCATATTAGATATAGTGGAAGAAGGAATATGTGAACTAGCAGGTAGATCAGAATAAAATACCCAAACTGAAGTATAGGGGGAAAAGAGTTTAAATAATACAAAACAATATTCAAGTCATATGGTACATCAGTCTTGTTGTTCAGTTGCTAAGTCGTGTCCAACTCCTTGTGACCCCATGGATGGCAGCACACTCATGGATTTAGTGATTCTATCTAACCATCTTATCCTCTGTCATCCCCTTCTCCTTTTGCCTTCAATCTTTCCCAGCATCAGAATCTTTTCCAATGAGCTGGCTCTTTGCATCAGGTGGCCAAAGATTCGGAGCTTCAGCATCAGTCCTTCCAATGAATATTCAGGACTGATTTCCTTTAGGACTAGTCAATCCAATTAGTTTGATCTCTTTGCAGTCCAAGGGACTCTCAAGAGTCTTCTCCAGCACCACAACTGAAATGTATAAATTCTTCAGCACTCAGCCTTATTCATGGTCCAACTCTCACATCCATATATGACTACTGGAAAAAACCATAGCTTTGTTGGCATGGTGATGTATTTGGTTTTTAATATGCTGTCTAGGTTTGTCACAGCTTTCCTACCAAGGAGTGTCTTTTAATTTCATGGCTGTAGCCACTGTCTGCAGTGATTTTGGAGCCCAAGAAAATAAAATCTGTCACTGTTTCCAGTTTTCCCCCATGTATCTGCCATGAAATGATGAAAATAGATGCCATGATCTTAGATTTCTGATTGTTGAGTTTTAAGCTAGCTTTTTCACTCTCCTCTTTCACCTTTATCAAGAGGCTCTTTCATTCCTCTTCACTTTCTGCTATTAGAGTGGTCTAATATATTACACACATACACACACACACACACGTCTAATGTTTAATATGGTGGGCCAGAAGCACAAGAAAGAATGACACAAAAGAAATATTTGAAGTATAATAATCGATGGTGACTGCAGCCATGTGATTAAAAGACGCTTACTCCTTGGAAGGAAAGTTATGACCAACCTAGATAGCATATTCAAAAACAGAGACATTACTTTGCCAACAAAGGTCCGTCTAGTCAAGGCTATGGTTTTTCCAGTGGTCATGTATGGATTTGAGAGTTGGACTGTGAAGAAAGCTGAGTGCTGAAGAATTGATGCTTCTGAACTGTGGTGTTGGAGAAGACTCTTGAGAGTCCCTTGGACTGCAAGGAAAGCCAACCAGTCCATTCTAAAGGAGATCAGTCCTGGGTGTTCTTTGGAAGGAATGATGCTAAAGCTGAAACTCCAGTACTTTGGCCACCTCATGAGAAGAGTTGAGTCATTGGAAAAGACTCTGATGATGGGTGGGATTGGGGGCAGGAGGAAAAAGGGACAACAGAGGATGAGATGGCTGGATGGCATCACCGACTTGATGGATGTGAGTTTGAGTGAACTCCATGAGTTGGTGATGGACAGGGAGGCCTGGCATGCTGCAATTCATGGGGTCGCAAAGAGTCAGACATGACTGAGCGACTGAACTGAACTGAATCAAAAATTTTCCCAAAACTCTCAAAAGTTATAATTTCAAGAAACTCTATATCCTTTAATGAGGATAAATTCAATTAGAATCACATTAAGGAATATCATAGTAATAATATAAATAAATAGCTATAGTAATAATACTAAAAAGTAAAAATGAAGAGAAAATCTTTAATGAAACCATATGAAAAGTTAAACTTATTATCATAAAAGGATCAACACTAAGTTAAAAGCTGAATCTTGAACAGAAGATTGAGGTCAGGAGAAGGGGGTGACAGAGGATGAGATGGTTGAATAGCTTCACCAACTCAATGGACGTGAGTTTGAGCAAAGTATGGGGGATAGTGAAGGCTAGGGAAGCCTGGTGTGCTGCAGCTGAACAACAACAGCAGTGTTGTAGCCACACATTCTGGGAAACAAACTCACTCAGAAGGACAATGAAGATAATGGAGTGCAGTTTATTACACCGGCGGGCCCAAGGCAGAGTCTTCTCTTAGCCAAGGACCCTGACCAGCATTTGTTAAAATCTTTTATACCCCATGTGTACGTGTCCAAACCCACCACTCCAAATTCCTTGAGACTTACATAAACCAAGGAAAATACAATCCCAATAACCCCATCATTTGTGTGCTATGTGCTCATGTGCTCAAACAGTCAATTAGCCAATAATCAATAAACCTGAGGTTACACTCCAATTGATACATAAAAATTTATGGCCTGTCTGGAGGAAGGGGTGATTAGTGTATGTTTTCTCTTAGGCAATAAGTAACCTAGATACAATCTTCAAAGTTCCCCTGTCTGGAGGAGGTCTTATCCCTCTGTTGTTGTTTTCATAGGCACTAAAAACAGAGTTCAGAGTCCATTGGAAAGGTAGCCGAGCATGATCACCATGAACAGGCCTAAGATGGAGTCCAGGACCTATGAATTCCATCTTCACTATGTGCTCATGTGCTCAAACAGTCAAACAATTAGCCGATAATCAATAAACCTGAGGTTACACTCCAATAGATACAAAAAACTTATGGCCTGTCTGGAGGAAGGGGTGATTAGTGTATGTTTTCTCTTAGGCGATGAGTAACCTAGATACAGTCTTCAAGGTTCCCCTGTCTGGAGGGGGTCTTTTCCTTCTATTGTTGTTTTCATAGGCACTAAACACAGAGTTCAGAGTCCATTGGAAAGGTGGCCGAGCATGATCAGAATGAACAAGCCTAAAATGGAGTCTAGGTCCTATGAGTTCCTTCTTCAGTAGCAAATCATCATCCCAACTCATCCCCTTGCCTTCATTGTTTGCTGTCCCCAAAAATTTTTCTAGGGTGTAGTCAGAATTGACTATCTAAAGCACCGTCACAAAACTGGTCCTATAACTTCCCTGCTGAAAAACCATTTATTCTATTCCCCTCCTTTTTCAAGATAAAGCCCATTGCTATAATGTAACTCATAAAATGTTTAGTAATCAGGCTCCTGATTACTTCTCCTGACTCTTCTCTTTGCTTTGTTATTTATCCCCTCTTACCACACAGCGCTTGCAAAATACACTCCATCTCTACTAAGTAATTTACACTACCAAAATATGCCATGCTCTTTCTTTCCATTACTAAAATATGCTTTTGGCTAGTCAAGACTCCAGAGTTCTGTGGCAGAAAGCCTTCAGGGGCAGCAATGTTGTTGGAAGATGATGCTAAAAAATATTAAAGCTACATTTCCATAACAAATGAACCATTTTGCCTGTGTGCTTTGAAGCTTGGTGGTGATGCTAATAGATATTATGAGGGGCTAATGATTACCTCCCCTTGTCCTCAATTTCCCCTTGACCTTTGTACTTTATGTAATTTATGCATTCTAAAACATCTCTCTTCCTCTCTTCTCACCCAATCATCAGATCATTCTTCTAGTTAAGGTATTACTTCCTCTTTAGTGTAAATCTAGCACCCTTGACTTGGTTCTATCACAGCGCATATTAGGATTGTCAGAGGATAGACTCTAACAGTCATTATCTTGCTTTTCTCCCATTGTGAGAGTTGTAGGTTAATTATAGAATTCATAAACCTAGTAGCTGAGAACACAGAGGACGGCTTGGAGTCTCAGATTGTGTATATCAGTAATAGTAAGTGAACATAGAAAGAGATAAATGGAGGAAGAGTGTGGGTAAGTACAGAGAGAAAAAAAGGTGAAATCTGGAACATGAGGCTGGAAAAGTAGACAGTTCCAAGAATCTACTTGTCCAAGTAGACAATTGAAGTTCTACAGTCCAAGACAGCCTTACTGGCTTTCATAGGGAGTTTAGTCTTTACTTTTAGTACAGTGAAATGTTGATGAAGGATTCTCTTTAATCATGACAAAACTTTTAAGATATATTACATTAAAAAAAAATCAAAGTGCAGAACACAGTATACAGAGGCTAATATTTATTTTTAAATGAGATATAAATATTTATAAATAGAAATCTTTTCAAAAATATATAATAAAGTGATAGTGTGTATTTCCTTGGACAATAAGGACTTATAGCCTGGAATGGTAGCTATATACTTTTATATTAATTGTGTTTTTGTTCAAGTACATGATTACTTTAGGAAATAAACTTAATTCATCATGAATTTTGTTATCAGACAAAAATAAGTTATAATCTTGGCCTGCTTAATCACTGTGTGACATTGGACAAGTGACTTTATCTCTCTGAAACTCAGTTTCCCCTGTGTTATTGAGGATGACAACCATGAATGCATATGGTTGTAAGGGTCAAATACATTAATGAGAAGTTCTTAAGACAGAGCCTGACACATAATAAGCATTCACTATATTTTACCTATTTCTATTACCGTTGCCTCCATATCAAAGTGAATTTGAACCACACAGATCAGCAGAGCACAGTAAAGAACTTGAACTGGTATAATTCAGAACTGAGTTCAAAATCTGTTTCAGTTACATTGTGTGACATTTATCAGGTCACTTCCCCTTTCCACGCCTCTACTTCCTTACCGTAAATGTGGATAGCTAGAGTGGATAGCCAGGGTGGTTTTGAGACGTGTGCCACTCAGTAATGATAACAGCTCCCACTCTGTGTGTACTTTCTATCTGCCAAGTTATATTAAGTGCTTACAGATACTGGTTAATACTATAACTCCTATTAGTGTTGTTATTATTGATGGAAATGTGGGAAGGGAGAGAACATCAATAGCAATAATTTAGATGATTACTGATTAGATGATAATAATAATCTAGATGATCACTAATTTTCTTTAGATTACCAAGTTTTCAATAATTTAAATGATTACCAATTTCTTTCCACAAAGGAAAGCACAAAGACATAATAGTTTATTTTTAATATTTCAATATATTTTAACTCTGCTCTCCAAGTCTCCCTATTACCAAGCCGTAGCCATTGCAAGGTCAGCCAGGCTACATGGTCCAGTGTGCCACCCACAAATATCAAGGTGCTTGTGGTCCAGATAAAAGGACAGAAGGCAGGTTCTCTGTATTCTGTGCTGGCACCAAATCAGGAAAGTGCTTCCTCATGATGCTTATCCACATGGCGTTCATCATCTATACCTGATACCAACATGAATAATGAAATGCTATAACACTGACATCTTGTTACTGCACAAAGAGACATATAGGAAAGGTCTGCCAGTGATTTTGCAGATGACACAGATACACTCTAGATTAATGAGGCAAATATCCATTCGAATTTGCTTTTTCTTTTGGCTAGAGTTTTACTTGTGGGGACCAGAGAGAAGTCAAAATATATAGTGCTCTTGAGGAAAGATATGTATACCACTCCAATGAGGTGCAATTGCTGGTCCTTCAACAACTTGATTACTAGTTCAGTTAAATTGCTCAGTCGTGTCTGAATTTTGCGCAGGCCAGGCCTCCGTGTCCATCACCAACTCCTGGATTTCACTCAGACTCCTCCCATCAAGTCAGGTGATGCCATCCAGCCATCTCATCTTCTGTCGTCCCCTCTCCTCCTGCCCCCAATCCCTACCCAGCTCAGAGTATTTTCCAATGAGTCAGATCTTTGCATGAAGGTGGCCAATGTACTGGAGTTTCAGCTTTAGCATCTTTCCGTTCAGGGCTGATCTCCTTCAGAATGGACTGGTTGTATCTCCTTGCAGTCCAAGGGACTCTCAAGAGTCTTCTCCAACACCCATGCTTCAAAAGCATCAATTCTTCGGCGCTCAGCCTTCTTCACAGTCCAACACTCACATCCATACATGACCACAGGAAAAACCATAGCCTTGACTAGACGGACCTTTAGTCGGCAAAGTAATGTCTCTACTTTTGAATATGCTATCTAAGTTGGTCATAACTTTTCTTCCAAAGAGTAAGCATCTTTTAATTTCATGGCTGCAGTCACCATCTGCAAGGATTTTGGAGCACCCCAAAATAAAGTCTGACACTGTTTCCACTATTTCTCCATCTATTTCCCATGAAATGGATGCCATGATCTTCGTTTTCTGAATGCTGGGATTAAGCCAACTTTTTCACTCTCCTCTTTCACTTTCATCAAGAGGCTTTTTAGTTCCTCTTCACTTTCTGCCTTTAAGGGTGGTGCCATCTGCATATCATGAGGTTTTTGATATTTTCTCCCAGCAATCCTTGATTCCAGCTTGTGTTTCTTCCAGTCCAGATTTCTCATGATATACTCTGCATAGAAGTTAAATAAGCAGGGTGACAATACACAGCCTTGACGTACTCCTTTTCCTATTTGGAACCAGTCTGTTGTTCCATGTCCAGTTCTAACTGTTGGTTCCTGACCTGCATACAGATTTCTCAAGAGGCAGGTCAAGTGGTCTGGTATTCACATCTCTTTCAGAATTTTCCACAGTTTACTGTGATCCACACAGTCAAAGGCTTTGGCATAGTCAATAAAGCAGAAATAGATGTTCTTTCTGGAACTCTCCTGCTTTTTCCATGATCCAGCGGATGTTGGTAATTTGATCTCTGGTTCCTCTGTCTTTTCTAAAACCAGCTTGAATGTCAGGAAGTGCACAGTTACGTATTGCTGAAGCCTGGCTTGGAGAATTTTGAGCATTACTTTACTAGCATTTGAGATGAGTGCAATTGTGTGGTAGTTTGAGCATTCTTTGGCATTACCTTTCTTTGGAATGCAATGAAAACTGAACTTTTCCAGTCCTGTTGCACTGCTGAGTTTTCCAAATTTGCTGGCATATTGAGTGCAGCACTTTGACAGCATCATCTTTCAGGAATTGAAACAGCTCAACTGGAATTCCATCACCTCCACCAGCTTTGTTCGTAGTGATGCTTTTTAAGGCCTACTTGACTTCACATTCCAGGATGTCTGGCTCTAGATGAGTGATCACACCATCGTGATTATCTGGGTTGTGAAGATCTTTTTTGTACACGTTCTTCTGTGTATTCTTGCCACCTCTTCTTAATATCTTGTGCTTCTGTTCAGTCCAGACCATTTCTGTCCTTTATTAAGCCCATCTTGCATGAAATGTTCCCTTGGTATCTCTAATTTTCTTGAAGAGATCTCTAGTCTTTCCCATTCTGTTGTTTCCTCTATGTCTTTGCATTGATCGCTGAAGAAGGCTTTCTTATCTCTTCTTGCTATTCTTTGGAACTCTGCATTCAGATGCTTATATTTTTCCTTTTCTCCTTTGTTTTTCACCTCTCTTCTTTTCACAGCTTGTTTTGTAAGGCCTCCCCTAGACAGCCATTTTGCTTTTTTACATATCTTTTCCTTGGGGATGGTCTGATCCTTGTCTCCTGTACAATGTCACGAACCTCAGTCCATAGTTCTTCAGGCACTCTATCTATTCCGATCTAAGCTCTTAAATCTATTTCTCACTTCCACTGTATAATCAGAAGGGATTTGATTTAGGTCATACCTGAATGGTCTAGTGGTTTTCCCTACTTTCTTCAATTTAAGTCTGAATTTGGCAACAAGGAGTTCATGGTCTAAGCCACAGACAGCTCTTGGTCTTGTTTTTGTTGACTGTATAGAGCTTTTTCATCTTTGGCTGCAAAGAATATAATCAGTCTGATTTTGGTGTTGACCATCTGGTGATGTCCATGGTGTAGAGTCTTCTCTTATGTTGTTGGAAGAGGGTGTTTGCTATGAACCAGTGCATTTTCTTGGCAAAACTCTATTAGTCTTTGCCCTGCTTCATTCTGCATTCCAACGCCAAAATTTGCCTGTTACTCCAGGTGGTTTCTTGACTTCCTACTTTGCATTCCAGTCCCTATAACGAAAAGGACATCTTTTTTTGCGGTGTTAGTTCTAAAAAGGTTCATGTAGGTCTTCATAGAACCTTTCAACTTTCACTTGAACATGCCTTGACAGTGTTATCTTCTAGAAGTAGTCCTTGATCTTGCCTCTGCTCAGGTCTCCAATGATGAAAAGCTAACATCTTTCCTGCTCACTGTTTTTTCAGACTAGAGTCTAGAGAAATTTCCCTGTTTCCCCTAGATTATAGCAGCACTATCCTTTGTATGGGTGACAGATGTCTGCATTGATACCAGCTAGCCAGTGGTTTGAACTGCACATGGCCTCCTAAAATGGCAGGTCTCAATAGCATGCCCTGGTTGCCATGTTCATCCAGATAATATAAAGATAGATTAGACCAATATATTATGAATTTCCACTGATTTCTCTGAACATAAAGAGGGACGCTGATACCAACATAGTTGCTAGAATCTACTGCTCTTTTTCAGGCAGGTTGTGGGGACGCTAATTCAAAGCCATGAAAATGTGGCTTTTTGATCAGTTCTTGGAAGCAGTAGGGAAAGGGAACCCAGGAGAAGGCTCTGCCACATTCAGGCTTTAGGTCAACACTGAAATCAGATTGATGATATTCTTTGCAGCCAAAGATGGAGAAGCTCTATACAGTCAACAAAAACAAGACCAGGAGCTGACTGTGGCTCAGATCATGAACTCCTTATTGCCAAATTCAGACTTAAATTGAAGAAAGTAGGGAAAACCACTAGACCATTCAGGTATGACCTAAATCAAATCCCTTATGATTATACAGGGAAAGTGAGAAATAGATTTAAGGGCTAGATCTGATAGATAGAGTGCCTGATGAACTATGGAATGAGGTTCGTGACATTGTACAGGAGACCATCCCCATGGAAAAGAAATGCAAAAAAGCAAAATGGCTGTCTGAGGAGGCCTTACAAATAGCTGTGAAAAGAAGAGAGGGAAAAGCAAAGGAAAAAAGGAAAGATATAAGCATCTGAATGCAGAGTTCCAAAGAATAGCAAAGAGATAAGAAAGCCTTCCCAGCGATCAATGCAAAGAAATAGAGGAAAAGAACAGAATGGGAAAGACTAGAGATCTCTTCAAGAAAATTAGAGATACCAAGGGAACATTTCATGCAAAGATGGGCTCGATAAAGGACAGAAATGGTATGGACCTAACAGAAGCAGAAGATATTAAGAAGAGGTGGCAAGAATACACAGAAGAACTGTACAAAAAAAGATCTTCAACCCAGATAATCATGATGGTGATCACTCATCTAGAGCCAGACATCTTGGAATGTGAAGTCAAGTGGGCCTTAGAAAGCATCACTACGAACAAAGCTAGTGGAGGTGATGGAATTCCAGTTGAGCTGTTTCAAATCCTGAAAGATGATGCTGTGAAAGTGCTGCACTCAATATGCCAGCAAATTTGGAAAACTCAGCAGTGGCCACAGGACTGGAAAAGGTCAGTTTTCATTCCAATTCAAAGAAAAGGCAATGCCAAAGAATGCTCAAACTTACCACACATTGCACTCATCTCACATGCTAGTAAAGTAATGCTCAAAATTCTCCAAGCCAGGCTTCAGCAATAGCACGTGAACCTGATGAACTTCCTGATGTTCAAGCTGGTTTTAGAAAAGGCAGAGGAACCAGAGATCAAATTGCCAACATCTGCTGGATCATGGAAAAAGCAAGAGAGTTCCAGAAAAACATCTATTTCTGCTTTATTGACTATGCCAAAGCCTTTGACGGTGTGGATCACAATAAACTGTGGAAAATTCTGAAAGAGATGGGAATACCAGACCACCTGACCTGCCTCTTGAGAAATCTGTATGCAGGTCAGGAAGCAACAGTTAGAACTGGACATGGAACAACAGACTGGTTCCAAATAGGAAAAGGAGTACGTCAAGGCTGTATATTGTCACCCTGCTTATTTAACTTCTATGCAGAGTACATCATGAGAAACGCTGGACTGGAAGAAACACAAGCTGGAATCAAGATTGCCAGGAGAAATATCAATAACCTCAGATATGCAGATGACACCACCCTTATGGCAGAAAGTGAAGAGGAACTAAAAAGCCTCTTGATGAAAGTGAAAGAGGAGAGTGAAAAAGTTGGCTTAAAGCTCAACATTCAGAAAATGAAGATCATGGCATCTGGTCCCATCACTTCATGGGAAATAGATGGGGAAACAGTGGAAACAGTGTCAGACTTTATTTTTTGGGCTCCAAAATCACTGCAGATGGTGACTGCAGCCATGAAATTAAAAGACGCTTACTCCTTGGAAGAAAAGTTATGACCAACCTAGATAGCATATTCAAAAGCAGAGACATTACTTTGCCACTAAGGTCCATCTAGTCAAGGCTATGGTTTTTCCTGTGGTCATGTATGGATGTGAGAGTTGGACTGTGAAGAAGGCTGAGGCCGAAGAATTGATGCTTTTGAACTGTGGTGTTGGAGAAGACTCTTGATGCAAGCTAGAAATAGAATGTTTGCTGCTATTGTGACATACTATCTGAGGCTTTCAGGCATTTTTAATATATATCCCCTGCATATATTTCTTTAACACCATTATGAGTACTCTGAAATTTAAAGCCTAGAGTACCTACACATTCCCACTGCCTTGGTTCATTTAACCTGGGTTTGTCATTTTACCCCTGTCTGATTCCTACTTTGGCATGGACTTTTCCTCCTTTCCTGTCACTTAACTCTTAGTCCAATGCTTTCTATGAATTTTGTTGTTAGAGGTCCAAGATACCTTTCAGTTCAGTTCAGTCACTCAGTCGTGTACAACTCTTTGCGACCCCATGAATCGCAGCATGACAGGCTTCCCTGTCCATCACCAACTCCTGGAATTCACTCAGACTCGTGTCCATCGAGTCAGTGATGCCATCCAGCCATCTCGTCCTCTGTCGTCCCCTTCTCCTCCTGCCCCCAATCCCTCCCAGCATCAAAGTCTTTTCCAATGAGTCAACTCTTCTCATGAGGTGGCCAAAGTACTGGAGTTTCAGCTTTAGCATCATTCCTTCCAAAGAAATCCCAGGGTGCACTGGTTGGATCTCCTTGCAGTCCAAGGGACTCTCAAGAGTCTTCCTCAACACCACAGTTCAAAAGCATCAATTCTATGGTGCTCAGCCTTCTTCACAATCCAAGTCTCACATTCATACATGACCACAGGAAAAACCATAGCCTTGACTAGATGGACCTTAGTCTGCAAAGTAATGTCTCTGCTTTTTAATATGCTATCTAGGTTGATCATAACTTTTCTTCTAAGGAGTAAGAGTCTTTTAATTTTATGGCTGCAATTAACATCTGCAGTGATTTTGGAGCCCCCCAAAATAAAGTCTGACACTGTTTCCACTGTTTCCCCATCTATTTCCCATGAAGTGATGGGACCGGATACCATGATCTTCGTTTTCTGAATGTTGAGCTTTAAGCCAACTTTTTCACTCTCCTCTTTCACTTTCATCAAGAGGCTTTTTAGCTCCTCTTCACTTTCTGCCATAAGGGTGGTGTCATCTGCATATCTGAGGTTATTGATATTTCTCCTGGCAACCTTGATTCCAGCTGTGTTTCTTCCAGTCCAGCGTTTCTCATGATGTACTCTGCATATAAGTTAAATAAGCAAGGTGACAATATACAGCCTTGACGTACTCCTTTTCCTATTTAGAACGAGTCTGTTGTTCTATGTCAGTTAAGCAAGGTGACAATATACAGCCTTGAAGTACTCCTTTTCCTATTTGGAAGGAGTTTGTTGTTCTGTGTCAGTTCTAACTGTTTCTTCCTGACCTGCATACAGATTTCTCAAGAGGCAGGTCAGGTGGTCTGGTATTCCCATCTCTTGAAGAATTTTCCACAGTTTACTGTGATCCACACAGTCAAAGGCTTTGGCATAGTCAATAAAGCAGTAACGTATGTTTTCCTGGAACTCTCTTGCTTTTCCCATGATCCAGTGAATGTTGGCAATTTGATCTTTGGTTCCTCTGCCTTTTCTCAAACCAGCTTGAACATCAGGAAGTTCACGGTTCATGTATTGCTGAAGCCTGGCTTGGAGAATTTTGAGCATTACTTTACTAGCATGTGAGATAAGATGCCTTTATATAACTTTATTTTAATAAATTCTTCTCCTACTTAGCATTCTTCACACATGAGGTGTCTAAGTTGCTTAGATCTACTTCCCAGTATCCTCTGTCAATCTCAACATTGTGTACAAGGTTTCCCTCTTCAAACATTTCCTATTATCTGCCTTCATCAAAACTTACCTATATCCAGATCTATTTTTTTAGGGCCCAATCCCTAGTAACCCAATAAATAAAATCCAGTTTATGTATTAATGATTGATTGTAAGTTGAGGGACAATTCCCAGCAAGAAATAAAATTTTATTTTTCCTTAGCTTTTCATGCTTTAACTCCAAATAAGTACGACTGGTGAGGGAGCTATATTGTGGGTTGGGATTGTCTTTGGAACATCCTTCAAATCATGCAGTTGATATTGCAGCCACTAAATTTCTATATTGTTTTTGAAGAATTATCTTCTGAGAATGTATATTTTATACAGAGTTAAAGACTTCAGCACACATTTACACTTTATCTTGAAATGTGTTTGACATTGAATGTATATTGGGTATAATTTTCTCTGTATAGTTCAGTTACATTTCCCAAATGCAATTATCATGTTTGAATGGAGTTTGTTCCCCAAAGATGAAAACTTCATATTGTGAAAGGAAATCATTGCAACATAAAGTCAAGGAAACAGATAAAGAGGATTGAGGCCCCTGTTACAGAGAGAGAATGTAAAAAGAAAGAGTCTTCATCAAGGCTTAGTAGACCTTAGTGCAAACTTGTAAATTAGAAAAAAAAAAAATCTTGGAACTATCAGTTTTAGCATCTTAAAGACATACAGAAACATGGCCAAATCTTCAACCCATACCCTCTGCTTCCATGTCAGAATCCAAGCCCTCTCAACATTCCCCATAAAGATGATGGAATCAGGGTTCTATGTGCAGTGAATACACCTTAGTAACACATTCTCATAAAACCCCAAAAATATTATAATAGAACCCTTTTAAATGAACTCATTTCTTATGTTCTCTGGATTAGCAGTAAAGAACCCAGCTGCAGTGCAGGAGACCTGGGTTCAATCCCTGGGTCAGAAAGATCCCCTGGAGAAGGAAATGGCAACACATACCAGTATATTTTTTTCATTAATTTATTTTAACTGGAGGCTAATTACTTTACAATATTGTAATGGGTTTTGCCATACATTGACATGAATCAACCATGGGTGAACATGTGTTGCCCATCCTGAATGCCCCTCCCCATCCCATCCCTCAGGGTCATTCTAATGTACCAGCCCTGAGCACCTTGTCTCATGCATCGAACCTGGACTGGCAATCTATTTCACATATGATAATATACATGTTATTATATGTGGTACACTGGAGAATGTGGTCCACTGACAGAATGTGGTCCACTGGAGAAGGGAATGGCAAACCACTTCAGTATTCTTGCCTTGAGAACCCCATGAACATTATGCAAAGACAAAATGATAGGATACCAAAAGAGGAACTCCTCAGGTCATTAGGTGCCCAATATGCTACTGGAGATCAGTGGAGAAATAACTCTAGAAAGAATGAAGGGATGGAGCCAAAGTAAAAACAATACCCAGCTGTGGATGTGACTAGTGATAGAAGCAAGGTCTGATGCCGTAAAAAGCAATGTTGCATAGGAATCTGCAATGTCAGGTCCATGAATCAATGCAAATTGGAAGTGGTCAAACAAGAGATGGTAAGGGTGAACGTCGACATTCTAGGAATTAGCAAACTAAAATGGACTGGAATGGGTGAATTTAACACAGATGACCATTACATCTACTACTGTGGCAGGAATCCCTCAGAAGAAATGGAGTAGCCATCATGGTCAACAAAAGAGTCTGAAATGCAGTACTTGGATGCAATCTCCAAAACGACAGAATGATCTCTGTTCGTCTCCAAGGCAAAGCATTCAATATTACAGTTATCCAAGTCTATGCCCCAACCAGTAACACTGAAGAAACTGAAGTTGAACAGTTTTATGAAGACCTACAAGATCTTTAAGAACTAACGCCCCAAAAAGATGTCCTTTTCATTATAGGGGACTGGAATGAAAAAATAGGAAGTCAAGAAACACCTGGAGTAACAGGCAAATTTGGCCTTGGAATGCGGAATGAAGCAGGCCAAAGACTAACAGAGTTTTGCCAAGAAAATGTACTGGTCATAGCAAACACCCTCTTCCAACAACACAAGAGAAGACTCTACACATGGACATCACCAGATGGTCAACAACGAAATCAGATTGATTATATTCTTTGCAGCCAAAGATGGAGAAGCTCTATACAATTACAAAAACAAGACCGGGAGCTAACTGTGGCTCAGATCATGAACTTCTTACTGGCAGAATTCAGATTTAAACTGAAGAAAGAAGGGAAAACTGCTAGACCATTCAGGTATGACCTAAATCAAATCCCTTATGATTATACAGTGGAAGTGAGAAATAGATTTAAGGGCCTAGATGTGATAGAGTGCCTGATGAACTATGGAATGACAGTCGTGCCATTGTACAGGAGACAGGGATCAAGACCATCACCATGGAAAAGATATGCAAAAAAGCAAAATGGCTGTCTGGGGAGGCCTTACAAATAGCTGTGAAAAGAAGAGAGGCGAAAAGCAAAGGAGAAAAGGAAAGATATAAGCATCTGAATGCAGAGTTCCAAATAAGAGCAACAAGAGATAAGAAAGCCTTCCTCAGCTATCAATGCAAAGAAATAGAGGAAAACAACAGAATGGGAAAGGCTAGAGATCTCTTCAAGAAAATTAGAGATACCAAGGGAACATTTCATGCAAAGATGGGCTTGATAAAGGACAGAAATGGTCTGGACCTAGCAGAAGCAGAAGATATTACAAAGAGGTGGCAAGAATACACAGAAGAACTGTACAAAAAAGATCTTCATGACCAAGATAGTCATGATGATGTGATCACTAATCTAGAGCCAGACATCTTGGAATGTGAAGTCAAGTGGGCCTTAGAAAGCATCACTATGAACAAAGCTGGGGGAGGTGATGGAATTCCAGTTGAGCTGTTTCAAATCGTGACAGATGATGCTGTGAAAGTGCTGCACTCAATATGCCAGCAAATTTGGAAAACTCAGCAGTGGCCACAGGACTGGAAAATGTCAGTTTCATTCCAATCCCAAAGAAAGGTAATGCCAAAGAATGCTCAAAATACAACACAATTGCACTTATCTCACATGCTAGTAAAGTAATGCTCAAAATTCTCCAAGCCAGGCTTCAGCAATACGTGAACCGTGAACTTCCTGATGTTCAAGCTGGTTTTAGAAAAGGCAGAGGAACCAGAGATCAAATTGCGAACATCTGCTGGATCATGGAAAAAGCAAGAGAGTTCCAGAAAAACATCTGTTTCTGCTTTATTGACTATGCCAAAGCCTTTGACTGTGTAAATCACAATAAACTGTGGAAAATTCTTCAAGAGATGGGAATACCAGACAACCTGACCTGCCTCTTGAGAAATCTGTATGCAGGTCAGGAAGCAACAGTTAGAACTGGACATGGAACAACAGACTGGTTCCAAACAGGAAAAGGAGTATGTCAAGGCTGTATATTGTCACCCTGCTTATTTAACTTCTATGCAGAGTACATCATGAGAAACGCTGGGCTGGAAGAAGCACAAACTGGAATCAAGATTGTCAGGAGAAATATCAATAACCTCAGATATGCAGATGACACCACCCTTGTGGCAGAAAGTGAAGAGGAACTAAAAAGCCTCTTGATGAAAGTGAAAGAGGAGAGTGAAAAAGTTGGCTTAAAGCTCAACATTCAGAAAACGAAGATCATGGTATCCGGTCCCATCACTTCATGGGAAATAGATGGGGAAACAGTGGAAACAGTGTCAGACTTTATTTTGGGGGGGGCTCCAGAATCACTGCAGATGGTGACTGCAGCCATGAAATTAAAAGACGCTTACTCCTTGGAAGAAAAGTTATGACCAACGTAGTTAGCATATTCAAAAACAGAGACATTACTTTGCAGACTAAGGTCCGTCTAGTCAAGGCTATGGTTTTTCCTGTGGTCATGTATGGATGTGAGAGTTGGACTGTGAAGAAGGCTGAGCGCCAAAGAATTGATGCTTTTGAACTGTGGTGTTGGAGAAGACTCTTGAGGGTCCCTTGGACTGCAAGGAGATCCAACCAGTGCATTCTGAAGGAGATCAACCCTGGGATTTCTTTGGAAGGAATGATGCTAAAGCAGAAACTCCAGTACTTTGGCCACCTCATGTGAAGAGTTGACTCATTGGAAAATACGCTGATGCTGGGAGGGATTGGGGGCAGGAGTAGAAGGGAACAACAGAAGATGACATGGCTGGATGGCATCACGGACTCGATGGACATGAGTCTGAGTGAACTCCAGGAGATGGTGATGAACAGGGAGGCCTGGCGTGTTGCAGTTCATGGGGTTGCAAAGAGTCGGACACAACTGAGTGACTGAACTGAACTGATATATAAGTCTTTTGTTTATTTAGGTACATTTATTCCTAGGTATTTTATTCTTTTCATTGCAATGGTGATTGGAATTGTTTCCTTAATTTTTCTTTCTGTTTTCTCATTGTTAGTATATAGGAATGCAAGGGATTTCTATGTGTTAACCTTATATCTTGTAACTGTTCTATATTCATTGATTAGCTCTAGTAATTTTCTGGTGGAGACTTTCGGGTTTACTTTGTAGAGTACCATGTCATCTGCAAATAGTGAGAGCTTTACTTCTTCTTTTCCAATCTGGATTCCTTTTATTTCTTTGCCTTCTCTGACTGCTGTGGGTAAAACTTCCAAAACTTTGTTAAATAGTAGTGGTGAGAGTGGACACGCTTGTCTTGTTCATGACTTTAGGGAAAATGCTTTCAATTTTATATCATTGAGGATAATGTTTGCTGTGGGTTGATTATATATGGCTTTTTTATATTGAAATATATTCTTTCTATGCCTGCTTTCTAGATTTTTTTTATCATAAATGGATGTTGAATTTTCTCAAAAGCTTTCTCAGCATCTATTGAGATAATCATATGGTTTTTATCTTTCAATTTGTTAATATGGTGTATCAGAATGATTTATTTGCAAATATTGAAGAATCTTTGTATCCCTGGGATTAAAGACAACTTGGTCATGATGTATGATCATTTTAACATGTTGTTGGATTATGTTTGCTAGAATTTTGTTCATCAGTGTTATTGGCCTGTAGCTTTCTGTTTTTGTGTTTGGCATCTTTGTCTGGTTTAGGTATTAGTGTGATAGTGGCCTCACAGAATGAGTTTAGAAGTTTACGCTCCTTCGCAATTTTCTGGAAGTGTTTGAGTAGGATAGGTGTTTTCTCTTCTCTAAATTTGTGGTAGAATTCAGCTGTGATGCCATCTTGGTCCTGGGCTTTTGTTTGCTGGAAGATTTCTGATTACAGTTTCGATTTCCTTGCTTGTGATGGGTCTGTTAAGATTTTCTATTTCTTTCTGGTTCACTTTTGGAAAGTTATACTTTTCTAAGAATTTGTCCATTTCTTCCAAGTTGTCCATTTTATTGGCATATAGTTGTGATAGTAGTCTTTTACAATCCTTTGTATTTCTGTGTTGTTTGTTGTGATTTCTCCATTTTCATTTCTAATCTTGTTGATTTGATTCTTCTCCCTTTTTTCTTGATGAGTCTGGCTAATGGTTCGTCTATTTTATTTATCTTCTCAAAGAACCAGCTTTTAGCTTTGTGGATTTTTGCTATGGTCCCCTTTGTTTCATTTTCATTTATTTCTGCACTAATTTTTATGATTTCTTTCCTTCTACTAACCCTGGGGTTCTTCATTTCTTCTTTTCCTAGTAGCTTTAGGTATAAAGTTAGGTTATTTATTTGATTTTTCTCTTGTTTCTTGAGGTAAGCTTATATTGCTATGAACTTTCCCCTTAGCAATGCTTTAACTGAATTCCATAGATTTGGGGTTGTCATGTTTTCATTTTCATTTATCTCTATGCATATTTTAATTTCTTTTTTGATTTCCTCTGTGATATGTTGATTATTCAGAAGCGTGTTGTTTAGCCTCCATATGTATGTATTTGTAATAGTTTTTTTTTTTTTTTTTTTTACTGTAGTTGGCACCTAATCTTGGCACATTGTGATCAGAAAAGATGCTTGGAATGATTTCAATCTTTTTGTATTTACCAAGGATCACCCAGGATGTGATCTACCCTGGAGAAGGTTCCATGTGCACTTGAGAAAAAGGTGAAATTCATTGTTTTCGGGTGAAATGTCTTATGGATATCAATTAGGTCTAACTAGTCCATTGTATCATTTAAAGTTTATGTTCCCTTGCCAATTTCCTGTTTAGTTGATCTATCCATAGGTGTGAGTATAGTATTAAAATTTTCCACTATTATTGTGTTACTGTTAATTTCCCCTTTCATACTGGTTAGCATTTCCTTACATATTGTGGTGCTCCTATGTTGGGTACATATATATTTATAATTGTCATGTCTTCTTCTTGGATTGATCCTTTGATCATTATGTAGTGTCCTTCTTTGTCTCTTTCCACAGCCTTTTTCAAAGTCTATTTTATCTAATATGAGTATTATTACTCCTGCTTTTTTTTTTTTTTTGGTCTCCATTTGCATGAAATATCTTTTTCCAACCCTTCACTTTCAATTTGTATGTGTCCCTTGTTTTGAGGTGGGTCTCTTGTAGACAGCATATATAGGCGTCTTGTTTTTATATCCATTCAGCCAGACTTTGTCTTTTGGTTGGGGCATTCAACCCATTTACATTTAATATAATTATTGATAAGTATGATCCAGTTGCCATTTACTTTGTTGCTCTGGGTTCGAGTTTATACACGTTTTCTGTGTTTCATGTCTAGAGAAGATCCTTTAGTATTTGTTGAAGAGCTGTTTTGGTGGTGCTGAATTCTCTCAGCTTTTACTTGTCTGTAGAGTTTTTTATTTCTCCTTCATATTTGAATGAGATCCTTGTGGGTTATAATAATCTGGGTTATAGGTTTTCCTTTTTCATCACTTTAAGTCTGTCCTGCCATTCCTTTCTGGCCTGAAGAGTTTCTATTGAAAGATCAGCTGTTATCCTTATGGGAATCCCCTTGTGTGTTATTTGTTGTTTTTCCCTTGCTGCTTTTAATATTTGTTTTGTGTGTTTGATCTTTGTTAATTTGATTAATATGTATCTTGGGGTGTTTCACCTTGGGTTTACCCTGTTTGGGACTCTCTGTATTTCTTGGACTTAGGTGGCTATATCTTTCCCTATTTTAGGGAAGTTTTCAAGTATTATCTCCTCAAGTATTTTCTCATGGTCTTTCTTTTTGTCTTCTTCTGGGACTCCTATGATTCGAATATTGGGGCATTTGACATTGTCCCAGAGGTCCCTGAGGTTGTCCTCATTTCTTTTAATTCTTTTTTTCTTTTTTCCTCTCTGCTTCATTTATTTCCTCTATGCTTCATTAAGATGTAAAAAGTGGAAGGAAAACAAATCAACCATTGCCACATGTTGGAGTAGTAATTGACTGCAAAGAGGATGCAGTAGAGAATTTTGGGGTGAAAAAAAACTGTTTGTTTTTTTTTTTTAATTTCAGAATATATGAATCACAACTTTACCTTTTCTAAGATAAAATTATATATGGCTATTATAGTTATAATAAATGTAGATATAGGCACTGCCTAAATTTTTTGAGAAATAAGACAGCAATGTGAAATACTGCATCCTAAGCACTTAAAAACTGAACATATTAATCAACTGTAGGGGGGAAAAACAATCTAGCTGTTCACTGAAGACTGACCTAGAAATGGATGAGAGAGTTACATTGGAATATCAATGTCTAGCTTAACACTGCAGCCTTTCAAGAATAAATGGGAAGAGGGTTGTAAAGCTGAGCTATTGGAAGTTGGGGAAACTGACTCTTCTGATGATCAGGTGGTTTATTAGTGTTATTCAAATTATTTTTTCCTGTTGTTATTTCCTCTCCCTAGTTTGGTGTGAGTGTAATAGTGATGGAATAATACACAGGGTGGAAACCACTGACTGAGAGCATCTGGAATGTAAGTGAAGTTGGTAACATGAGTTGGGAGAGGCTTGAACATTAATGTGCTAGGGTATATCCATCACCTCAAAAATAGTGACATTATTTACATAAGAAAGAAAACTGTAGGAAGTAGTTTGACCAAAGTATGGAAAATGTAGAACTCACTGGGGAGATGGCTGATGGGGAGCTTTTTGAAGGTGCACACTTTGTCTTATTTAAATGTGTGTCTTTAGTGCTTAGTGCTTAGACTGTTTGTTGAATAAAATATAAATGCACCACAAATTTAGAGAAGTTTCATGTTAATATGACTACTTGAATCCTTAGAGTCTCAGGAATTTGAAATTTCAAACAAGCAAGGGGGTGGAAATTTGAGGTATTGACACTTATAAGGAGATTAGATCTGGATGCATTAGTGAGGAGACGTGGCTAGCTAAAAAGAAGAAAAACAGCTTTGAGTGCTTGGAGAAAGAGGAATGAAGGTTCAAGAAATAAAATAGGTAGCATCAACAAGGTTAGAATGTCTTCAATTCCAACTGAAACTTTGTCCAGACTCTGAGGACAATGAACTATCACCATAATATCACTGAGAATTAGCAAAGTCTATTTAGTCTACCAATTAAACATCTTCCCAGTCTAGTCCTCCCTTATCATTCACACTGCTAAAAATCTAGCAAAATTTCTAATGATCTCTTACTTGGAATTTGCAACAATCCTCAATGAGAATAGAAGTAAGGGTTTTTTGCTCACTGTTGAACCCTTAGTACTTAGAAGAATGCCAGACATATACAATGATTTCAAGGCAAAAAATGTTAAAGCCTGTGGTCTGAAATAGCTTTGTTGAATAAATGCTTGAGTATGTGAGTTTGATCCCTAGGTTAGGAAGGTCTCTTGGAGGAGGAAATGGCAACCCATTCCAGTATTCTTACCTGGAGAATCCCATGGACAGAAGAGCCTGGTGGGCTACAGTCTGTGGGGATGCAAAGAATTGGGACATGACTTTGCAACTAAACAACAATAACAGGCACATTAGCAGCTTATTTAACACAGCCCTCTCTATCATGGTCACACAGTTGCCAGATGTTAACTTAGGTGAAGGTGCTGAAATTCATTATAGGAAAGCATGTTTTGTGGTAATTTAATCATACTAGCAAATATATATAGCCTCTGTTCTTGCTAAGCAGTACCAAATAAATCAATCTGTATATTTCTGGACCTCTCTTTGCTGACTTAAGCCAAAAAAAAAAAAAAAAAAAGAGTTGTCAAGCGCAGATTAGCCAGGGCCCCTAAAAGGGCCCCCTGAAATATTGTACAGTCCAGCTAAAGCACCAAAGAAGAGGCCACAGAACTAGCAAAGAAATTGAAGTGCAACCTTAGGGGTAAGAAAGACATGAACAATTGTCCTTGTTTGTTACATCTTTTCCTTTAACTTACAAAGGCTACAAAGAGTGCTGGTAAGGCCTGTGTGACAAAAGCAGCAATTGGGGTCATAGATAATTTTGCTTCTTCTGTCAGCTAATACTGAGCTGGACATCGAGGTAAATGGTAAAGTTCATTAAACTCCAAGGTTAAAGTAGATACTTAAAATTAGCTAGAAGTTTAACTAATATTCTCTGGAAACCAGTAAGCTTACAGAAACAAGTGCAATTCACAAGATATGATTCTATTCAGAATCTTGTAAATGAAAGCAAGAACTGTGTTTTCATGTAGGAAGTAATCAATGTTCCATATTCTGTGATCACTGAAGCAAAACGCTTATTTTCAGGGGAAATTAAGTATATATATTTGAGAGAAGAATGTAGATTTCCACTGTAGAATCAGTTTTAATACATGACAAAATAATATTGCACTTAACCTCTCAGATTAGAACTTACTTATTAAAAATAATAACAAAGTATTTAAATTTTAAAAGCATCCCACCTCCATCAACTCCACCCCCAAAAGTTGAGAGAAACATTTAAAAATTCAGAAAATCCATATTGAAAGAAGGGCAGTCCTGCTAACATTAAAGTTTTATCCAACTGATTAAAACTAACATTAAAAAGGCCTTTTTGAAGGAAAGTTTTGACTCAAATCTATGCTTTTTTTAATTCAAGGAGAGTATCTCTCCTTAAATTCATTTAGTTGGAAGGGTTCAATAAGCATAGGAAAAAGCAGTCCTTTTGTTTTTCAGTCATAGACAATGAAATTTACCATCATCATTAGCAATTTCAGTGTCATCAAGGTTAATCAATTATTTAATACATCAAACTGTATAACTGTGATGTGTTATCCATAGATCAAATTGGGAAGCACTGTTTGGTAATCCAGATTTTTTACAGGGCTTTGTGAGATTACATCCATCACTTGATCAAATATATATGCCTCTGCTGTGTGCCAAGCATACTGTGTGTATGTATATATTTTTGTATAGATATACATTTTTATTATTGTTGTTTCTATGGTTGTTTGTTAGTTTATCTCAGGAAGCTCTCCTTGTTCTGATTCTAGATGTTTAAGATCTGGTACATAATAGTTGCTAAATATTGTGAGAAATGTGAGAATTAAATATAAAAATGCATGTAAATGTTTTGTCCAGGGGCTGGTTTGTACTATGCTTGAATTAGATGGTAATAACATCATTACGTTCAGTCTGACTATAACTACTGGACTGTCTTTCTTTCTTCCAACTTTTAACTTTAGCACATGCCATCACTCTACTTTGTTTACTTGGTAACCTAAGTTTTTGCTTAACCGTTACTATATAAAAGAAATATGATGCCACTTACTAGCTATGTGACACGATCACTTAACTTTGAGGCTTTAGTTCCCTTGTTGTTGTGAGCTTCTTGGAAGCTGATACCTGAAGTCCTGCCCTAGCCTCTAATTTTATGATTCCAACATTTGCCAAGCTCAACCATTATACTTTTGTACTTTAAAAGTGGAAACTATGTTTCCGCATTGACTTTGAAAACTGCCTCCCTGTAAACATCAGGCAGTGCACCCCCCATCACCACTCAAGAAACTCCTTTTGTTGTTGCGATAACAAATTACTTTTAATAGAGAGATTCGATTTCTGAAATCAACCTTAGTGGAACCTTGCTTATCCACTTCTAATCTTTTATGGAAGAGAGTGGCATATAAATAATACATAAATAATATGAAAATCAAATAACCATATTTAAAATTCCATTTAAACAAAACTTAACAGGATTTTTAAGCACACAAAGCAGAGACATCAAAACCTCTCATCCCGGGGAGTTCATTTAGTGGGCTGGGGCAAAGGGTATTCCAAGAATAAACATTACCAAAAAAAAAAACAAAAAAAACCTGAAGGTGAGAAGACTTGTACCCAGAGATATCTTCAGCTTGACCAGAATAGTCAGGATGTTTAGGATCGCAGAAACTCAACAAGAAATAATACAATTTAGGCTACCAAGTAAAAAAATAGAGTGATGGCATGTGCTTCAGGTAAGGTAATGACGTTATTACCATTTAATTCAAGCGTAGTACAAACCAGGCCACGGACAAAGCATTTACATGTATTTTTATTTTTATTTCTCACATAATTCTATGCAGTTAGTAGTTTTATCCTCATTTAAAGATTGAGGAAACTGAAGCTTATAAAGTTAATTAAATGTTTCAGAATCACAGTCTGTATACTTCAGAGCCTATCTAAAAGATTTTCCTCGCCCCACAGTTAAGGTTTTCATTACCATATGGAGTGTCTGTACTTCACTGTGGCCCTGATTATTCCAGAGGTTTGGTCTGATGAATAAGTGTATAGTTTTCATTGTTACTGCTTTATTTGAACTTGGTGTTCCCACCTCCTTCTATTTTGCCAGCATGACTTGTGACATTTTATAATTAATTAACTGAAGACCATCTTACAGTTGTTCCACTTCGTTTTCTTAATGGAGTGAGAGATTCTGTTCCTTTGATGAGATTTAGCTCAGAAAACTGCTTAGGTTGTCAGTTAATGCTTCTTAGTTTGTATCCCTTTAAAAAATCTGATCAGAGTCCATTTCAAAAAGATAACAGTGTTCCCATCTTAACACCAACAAAGGTTAACAATAGCACTCTTGATATTAAAATGAGTTTTAGCCATTTGGCTGTAAAACCAGGCTTGTTTACAAAATAACAATGCAAATAGGTGTTTTGAAGGAAAAAAATCCAAATTTCTTACTATTTTGTTAAAATAGTCTAGTGTTATTTTATGGACTTATGATTAAAATTTTCTTCTAGGGCTTCTTTTGGGAGAATACCTACTTCTCCACTTTCAATTTGGCTTTTAACCATTTGGTACACAGAAAGATATAGATCTGACTCTCTGAACTTAAGTTACATAATTAAGAATATATGAACCAGAATGAATTTATACATTGTGCTAGGAAGTAGGGATGCATGACTGAATTAGAAATTCTTCTTACCTTCAAAGAAGCTTACTGTCTACCCTAGCTTTACCTAAAATATGTTTCTTGAAATTTTGACATCGACTGTGACATTAGATTTTTGAAATCTTGAATATTCCCAGTATAATTAATATAAAGCATTAAAAGATTTTAAATTTATTGAATGAGGAGGAGATTGTTTAATTTTCTTTAACCAAATTTACTTGATAACAGGTATTTTTCATCTTTCTGTCTAACAGGTATTTTTCATCTTTCTGTCACAGACACACACAGTTTTATTAACATTTATGGGATGTGTATTCTGAAAAAAATAGGTTGGAAATACCAATCTACTCCATTGGAGGAAGAAAGGAGGTAAAATGAATAGACCACATCTGTAACCACATTCTTATCTGGCATCATACCTAGGGAAAAGTTTAACTTACATGTGCGTTCTTCTTAGAGGACTGCTGGGGACAGGCATGAAGTGTCTATTGTTTATGAGACAATGGTTTATGCAGTAATTCTGTTTTTCAACCTGTTTAAGAAATGTTTACATTTAAAAGTAAACTTACTATAACTCATTCTATTATCAAAATTACAGTCTAGACCTCTTTCATCTATCTACTGTATCAGTCAGTTCAGTCACTCAATAGAGTCCAACTCTTTGCGATCCCATGGACTGTAGCACACCAGGCCTCCCTGTCCATCACCAACTTGCCGGAGCTTGCTCAAACTCATGTCCATCGAGTCAGTGATGCCATCCAACCATCTCATCCTCTGTCGTTCCCTTCTCCTGCCTTCAGTCCTTCCCAGCATCAGGGTCTTTTCCAGTGAGTCAGTTCTTCACATCAGGTGACCAAAGTATTGGAGCTTCACCTTCAGCATCGGTCCCTCCAATACATATTCAGGACTGATTTCCTTTAGGATGGACTAGTTTGATCTCCTTGCTGTCCAATGAACTCTCAAGAGTCTTCTCCAGCACCACAGTTCAAAGGCATCATTTCTTTGGTGCTCAGTTTTCCTTATGGTCCAACTCTCACACCCATACCTGACTACTGGAAAACCATAGCTTTGACTATACAGACCTTTGTTGGTAAAGTAATGTCTCTGCTTTTGAATATGCTGTCTAGGTTTGTTATAGCTTTTCTTGCAAGGAGCAAACATCTTATAATTTCATGGCTGCAGTCACCATCTGCAGTGATTTTTGAGCCCAAGAAAAGAAAGTGTCACTGTTTCTATTCTTTCCCCTCTATTTGCCATGAAGTGATGGGACCAGACGCCATAATCTTAGTTTTCTGAACGTTGAGTTTAAGCCAGCTTTTTCACTCTCCTTTTTCTCTTTATTTAATTTCTCTTCACTTTCTGCCATAAGGGTGGTGTCACCTGCATATCTGAGGTTATTGATATTCCTACCTGCAATCTTGATTCCAGCTTGTGCTTCATCTTGTCTGGCATTTCACATGATGTACTCTGCATAGAAGTTAAATAAGCAAGATGACAATATACAGCCTTGACATAAACCTTTCTCTGTGTGGAACCAGTCCATTGTTCCATGTCTGTTTTTAACTGTGGCTTTTTGATCTGCATATGGATTTCTCAGGAGGCAGGTAAGGTGGTTTGGTATTCCCACCTCTTTTAGAATTTTCCACAGTTTGTTGAGATCCACACAGTCAAAGCCTTTAGCATAGTCAATGAAGCAGAAGTAGATATTTTTCTGGAATACTCTTGCTTTTTTTATTACCCAACAGATGTTGACAATTTGATCTCTGGTTCCTCTTCCTTTTCTAAATCCAGCTTGAACATCTGGAAGTTCTCCATTCATGTACTATTGCAGCCTAGCATGGAGAATTTTGAGCATTACTTTGCTAACATGTGAGATGAGTTCAATTATGCAGTAGTTTGAACATTTTTTGGCATTGGAATGAAAACTGACCTTTTATATTAGGGCTTCCCTCATGGCTCAGTTGGTAAAGAATCCTCCTGCAAGGCAGAAGACCCTGGTTCAATTCATGGGTCGGAAAGATCCACTGGAGAAGGGATAGGCTACCCACTCCAGTATTCTTGGGCTTCCCTTGTGGCTCAGCTGATAAAGAATCCACCTGCAATACTGGAGACCTGGGTTTGACCCCTGGGTTGGGAAGATCCCCTGGAGAAGGGAAAGGCTATCCACTCCAGTATTCTGGCCAGGAGAATTCCATGGACTGTATAGTTCATGGGGTTGCAAAGAGTTGTACATGACTGAGCGATTTTAAGCAAGAGGTAGTTCTAGTTCAAAACTCATGAATCGTATTTATGCTAATCCAGAATGCCTAAGGGCTTTCCTGGTGGTTCAGTGTTAAGGAATCTGCCTGTTATGTAGAAGACACAGATTTGATCCTTGGGTCAGGAAGATCCCCTGGAGAATGAAATGGCAACCCACTCCATTATTCTTTCCTGGGAAGTCCCACGGACAGAAAGAGGAGGCTGGCAGGCTACAGTCCCTGGGATCACAAAAGAGTTCACACAACTTAGCAACTAAACAACAAACAGCAACAGAATCCCTAAACTCAATTACTGGTCAATTTTAATGCAGCCCCTGGAATGTAGCCTGCCATGCTGCTCTGTCCATGAAATTCTCCAGGCCAGAATATTGGAGTGGATAGCTGTTCCCTTCTCCAGGGGATCTTCCAAACCCAGGAATCGAATCCAGGTCTCCCGCATTGTGGACAGATTTTTTTACCATATGAGCCACCTGGGAAGCCCATGAATACTGGATATACATCTTAAAGGATTTTGTCAACCCTATTATGTCACTTTGAGATACAGTTTTTTTTTCTTTAGTTTGGCAAGAAGCAGGGTATTTGCACTGTTCTAAATAGTTAACCAGTATTTTTTGTGTTGGTAGTTTAAATGTAATTTCTAATTTCAGGTGAATTCTCTAAACAGATGGTTCCATGGTGCTTTTCCAATTATGATCTTATCAACCCAAGTTACCAAAATGAGTTAACTATTTTGTATAAATCAACAGTCTCTCAGAGGAATGTAATTTCTAGTATCAGAACCTCAAAAAAAAAAAAGAAAGAAAGAAAATATTACAATCCATTTCATATTCAGAGGTATACCATTATAACTTGATATCACAGTCTGCTTTTTTATTGGTGTTGTTCATAGTTGTGTGGGTCAATAATAACTTAGCATGAAATAGCAAGTCTAATCATATCAATAGGCATGTCCTCAAGGTCAGTTTAAATAACTTATGACTGAGAAAATTAGTATATATTTTATGATTTGTTTATCTTGTCTTCAATGTACATGTCTTCAATGTACCGAGACTAAGAATTCCTTAGGTTTTCCAGGGTACTCAATTTTCTAATTGCCAGAAATATTACACCTTGGAAATGATTTACCATAACAGGAAAAGTTGCAGTGACATATATTATGTTTTTATGTATACATTTGTTCATTTATTAATTTTGTCAACATATACTGAGTTCCTATTTGGTACCAAGCACTGAAATGGGTAAGGGGATATAGAGCCAAATAAAACACAGAGCCTGATCTCATGTTTAGTGGATAAGAAAGACTTACAATATATAAAAATGATGAAATGTCTTAAAAACTTTGATAGAGATGAAAAAGTGCTATACAAACACAGAGACAGGAGCAAAAAGGAACATGTATCAAAGTAAAGATAATTCTAGAAACCAGGAATCAGCAAAATTGAAGTAGAACTAGTATTCTTTGGGAGCTGTACAGAACATAGTAATCCTTTATTACCATCCTTACATAAAAGTCATTTTATCAATCATACATATTAAGACTATGCTCTAAAAATTGAAGTATTAAATGTTACTGAATTTCTCAGTATCACAATTATTCTCAGGGCCTCAGTCCCTACACTTTAACAAAGTAAGATTATATCAAACCAATATGAAGACTGACTCAATAATGTTAGTTTTAATATCTCAGGTGTATTCAGAGTTTATAACTATTAAAAGAGTTGAAATTTGCCCTATACAAAATAAAAGACAAGAATTCATTTAAATTGAGTTCAGAACAATGTAGCTTAACTTTAATTTAATTTCCCATCTATATACCCAACTATAATCTACAAGAGAACCAAATTTCCACTGGGTCAGGAATAACAGATGGAATGAAATATGTAATACTCATTCTGAAAATAGTGTTTAAACTCACTTAAGAAGAATCTGTCATCATAAAATTTTATTTGCTTGAATAGCAATGTATAAAAAACATTATAAACCCTTGGTTCTTTACTGCTAAGTTATAGATAGACTTCAGATTTTTAAATCCACATGTATTTTTGTAGTTTTCAGTTCTTTAAAACTAAAATTTTATCACAACTTGAAAAGGTCATTCAAATTAATTACTACTATAGTTCCCTTATAGAACCCTAAATCTTCAGTGCAAATGCTTTTGATATTACACTTGATTGAAACAAGTGTGCTGTGTGCATGTATGTGATAGCTGAATCAACAGAATGACTAAATAAGATACTTAATCCACTCCAGTACTCTTGTCTGGAAAATCCCATGGACAGAGGAGCCTGGTAGGCTGCAGTCCATGGGGTCGCTAGGAGTTGGACACGACTAACTGACTTCACTTTCACTTTCATGCATTGGAGAAAGAAATGGCAACCCACTCCAGTGTTCTTGCCTGGAGAATCCCAGGGACGGGGGAGCCTGGTGGGCTGCTGTCTCTGGGGTCACATAGAGTCAGACACGACTGAAGCGTCTTAGCAGTAGCAGCAGCAGCAGTGGAAAGAATGCTGTTTCACACAAAATAGAGGTGGTGGCCCTGGAATCAGGATCAATGGAAAGGAGGATAAAACACTGGAAAAGAAGTTGAAAAGAAGAGTAACATTGTATGCCTAGGTCTTTTTTTCGTGGAACATAAACTTTTGAGCCCAAGTATTAAAAGCTAAACCAATTAATGTGAAAGGAGCTGAGATGTGGCAAGACTCACTCTGTCAATCTTCACAATCTTTATTGATTAAAAGTGATTGTCATGGACAGTCAAGACAATGCGTCTTTATACATTGGAGCAGAACAAAATGGCTTTGACCAGTCAGTTTAAAATCCCTCAGGCCCTTTGGGGAGAAAATAGAATGTTTCATTGAACATTCTAGCTATTTGAAGAATAGTAGGGATTAGATGCAAATTTCATCTATACCCAGCAGGTGCAGGGAGGAAGCTTTCAAAAGAAATTAAATGTTGCTCCTACTATGATCTTTACAAACCACCCTTTTGTGGAGCCTCCAGAGCATTACGGTTACAAGGGATATTCATAAAAACTGAAGTTTACACAGGTCTTGTTATGGTCCTTAGAAGATGCCAAGGATCTAACACAATCGATTACTAATATTCAATCAGTTTGTTCCTTCTCCCTGGAACTCTCTTGTCTCCCATGACTTCTTTCCTCACACCATTTAGGTCTCTACTCAAATATCAACTCAGAGAGACACTTCCGTGATATCATCTTCTATATGGAAATCATCTTCTACTCCTTTATCTTTCTATATTTTTCTCCATAGGGATTTTACTAATTGACCTTATATTATGTTTGTTTTTCTGCCTCCTGCCATTAAGATGTAAGATCTTTGAAGGCATGGAACATATCTGTTTTGTTCATTGCCTAGAATATATCATATGCAAGATAAGTCCTCAGTAACTATTGTTGCCAAAAATTAACTTAGAATTTAGTATATTAGTTGACCTGATTCTTTTAGTGTGACATTCTTTGGTTTTCACCTGGTTGAGACGCAGGATGGTTAAATTTTGATGGGTGAAGAATGGAGAGAAAGGATCTAACCATCAGATTAATGTCAAGATCAGAATAATCAGAGTGGAAAACCACAGTATGAAGTCTTAGATATCTAAGGCCTATGAAGACACTTTGGACTATTCCCCCTAAATGGAGAATGACAATCAGGAGATGGGTCATAGTGGAGATAGTGGTAAGGACATATTTTGAAGGAACCAGTTTAGATGCAGAGGATCATAAATGAATAGAGATAAGTGAGACAAGGAGGAGAAGACAGCAGAATCAAGCACAGGTAAAAAGAGCACCCCAGATTTATATTTTGTCCTCACAAGGATCTAGCCTACTGAGTACCCAGCACTGTCATAGATTGGGAAATGCTATTCATTATAGTTTATTGAAAAAATTGTACTTTCCTGTGCTATATAGAAAAATCTTATTGTTTAACCATTTCATACATGGCAATGTGTATCTGTTAAACCCATACTCCAAATTTATCCCTCCCTATGCCCTTCCTCTTTGGTAACCAAAAGTTTGTTTTCTGTGTCTCTGCATCTGTTTCTGTTTTGTAAATGAGTTTTTTGGTACTATTTTTTTTTAATTCCATATATTAGTGATATCATATAATGTTTTTTTTGACTTACTTCACTTAGTATGATAATCTTCATGTCCATCCATGTTGCTGCAAATGGCACTATTTCATTCTTTTTTATGACTAATATTTCATTGAGTACACTACACGCACGCACACACACACACACACACACCACATCTTCTTTATTCATTCATCTGTTGATGGACACTTAGGTTGTTTCCATGTCTTGGCTGTTGTAAATAGCACTGCAATGAACATAGGAGTACATGTTCCTTTTCGGGTGTTCTCCAGATATATCCTCAGGAGTGGGACTGCTGGATCATATTGCAGCTCTATAGGTGCCATATTCATTGGAAAGACTAATGCTGAAGCTGAAACTGCAATATTTTGGCCACCTGATGTGAAGAACTGACTCATTGGAAAAGACCCTGATGCTGGGAAAGATTGAAGGTGGGAGACAAAAGGGATGACAGAGGATAACATGGTTTGATGGCCTCACCAACTCGATGAACATGAGTTTGAGCAAGCTCTAGGAGTTGGTGATGGACAGGGAAGCCTGGTGTGCTATAGTCTATGGGGTTGCAAAGAGTAGGACATGACAGAGCTGTTGCAGAAACCAGTACTTGAGAGATCAAGCACCACAGTCAGAGAGTTGGAGAACTCAGGTTTATTACACTGGTGGATATGGCACATATATCCAGTGGATTATTACTCATCCATAATAAGAAGGAATAAATTTGAATCAGTCATAGTGAGGTGGATGAAGCTAGAGCCTCTTATACAGAGTGAAGTAAACCAGAAAGAGAAAAATATTGTATATTAACATGTATATATGGAAATCTAGAAAAATGGTATTGGTGAACCTATTTGCAGAGAAGGAATGAAGATGCAGACATAGAGAACTGACCTGTGGACACTAGGGCAAGGAGAGAGTGGGACAAATGGAGAAAGTAGCATATATATATGCACATACACTATCATGTATAAAACAGTGGAAAGCTGTTATATAACACAGCCTGTCTTTCTCCAACAACCTAGAGGGGTGGATATATAATTATTACTGATTTGTGTTGTTGTATGGCAGGAACCAATACAACACGGTAAAACAATTACGTTCCACTCAAAAAATAAATTAAAAAAATTAAAATGTTTTAAAAAGGGATTTCATGAGGAGCTCTACCAATTCACAGTAACAATAGATTGTGCTATCCATTGCTTTTGCTGGGGCTGGTCTGTGTCTACTGACTTGAGTACATGCAGTCTGGTATCCACCTTGTCCTAGCTTCCAGGAGCCTCCTTATTTTGGTGTTGTTTTACATTATATGAGTTTCAGAATGTAACGTAGATGCCTCCTTTTTTTTTTGTCACATTCAGTTCTTTAAATATTAAATTCCAATCTCAGTTTAATAAAACCTAATACAACTGCTTTTAAATTAAAAAAAATGAATTAGGTACCAAATAGAATAGGATTGTGGTTGTAATGCTATCATTTTAACTTTTTATTCTTGAGATAATTATTTACATGAAGTCTCAAAAAAAAATGTACAGGGTTGTCCCATGCATCATTTACCAAGTTTTCTTCAATGGTTACAACTAATCTATCTGTGATACAATAGCAAAAAATAGGAAAATGTACAATAATATTTTCTGATTATTTTGTTTCCCTACCCCTACTGTTTTAGTGTAAGAAACTGTGACAAGTTTAGGTCTTTGATGTGGGAATCTCAGTATTATTTAGAAACCTGATCTAAAAAAGTCAACCATAACACCCTCATTCCTACCCCTAGATTGCAATTTAACATGATCCATCTAGCATGGGATAACCTGGGATTCAGCCACGTTATACATACTTGGTGGGCCACTGGCAGTAGGGTCCTTAAATCTCCCAAGTTCAAAACATTGAGTTAGATTTGGGATTTTCAGAGCTCTCTCTTTGAATTGCAACAACCAGCCCAGTTTTAGCTGATTAGCCCCCATAATTTGGGTGAGTCACTTAACCTCTTTACTCCTCAATTTTCTCATAATTTAGCAATTTGCCTCAGAATTTTTGTAAAACGTAGAAAAAGGAAATCTAAAAAAAAGTTATTCTGAGATGTATAAAAGTATTTTATTTATATCATTTATATATTATTTTGAGTACTGAATCAACCACTTTCTGAAGTTTCCAGTATGTGTTTCATGATACCTGCCTGCACTCATTGTTGTCCTGCAGGTTCGAAATACTAACTTAGAAGGCAGACTGTTTAGGTCACACTGCATGAGTGCTTAGCATATACCAGGAAATTTCTTGGATGTTTTAGTATATACCATCTCATTCAATCTGCACAGTCACAGTGTGAGTTAAGTAGTTAAATTCCCCAGTCTTGTTTGATAAGGAAGCTGAAATTCATAGGCTTTCTTGTCACTTGTCACTTCTCAAAGGTCGCTTTGGTATTAAGAATTAAACTCAGTTCAAACTAAGTTTGACCTCTTTCAGATCTCATTTTATCTTCTTTCAGAACCATGCTGCTTTGTGAGGAGCAACTAAGGTCTCTCTAGGAACTAAATTATTCAAACATCTCAAAGGACACAAATATAGTTTGACTGGAGTAGGCAGTTACTAAATTTTGTAACTGGATTGAATTTGAAATATTTGTTTTATAAATTGACATGTATGCAAATACAGACAGCATGTATAGATACAGATGGTTGGTGTTCACAGCTGTGTTTTCTTTATAAGGCCTCTCTGTTTCCTAAGAGCCTGAAAAACAATGCATTAGAACATACAGTTCTGTTCTCAGAATCCTGTCTTTTAAAATATTTATTTTATGTCAAGGAGAGAGACTTTTCATATGACTTAAATACTTGGGGCTTTCTAGGTGGCTTGTGTGTACATGCTAAGTCACTTCAGTTGTGTCCGATTCTTTGTGAACCCATGGACTATAGCCCGCCAGACTCCTTTGTCTATGGGATTCTCCAGGCAAGAATACTGGAGTGGCTTGCTGGGCTTCCCAGGTGGCTCAGTGGTAAAGAATCCACCTGCCAGTGCAGGAGATGCAGATTCCATCCCCGGGTTGGGAAGATCCCCTGGAGTAGGAAGTGGCAACCTTCTCCAGTCTTCTTGCCTGGTAAAGTCCATGGACAGAAGAGCCTAGGGGGCTACAGTCCATGGGACCACAAAGAGACATGACTGAGCACAAACAAATATTTTGGAAGAAAAACCCATTCATTTAATAAACTAATACGATAACCTAGCTTAATTTAACATTCAGACACCCTTTGGTCACTAGATCTATCTTTTCATAAACCCATGTTACAGAGAGTGCTTTAAACAGAAGTAAAGCCTGGTGAGCCATGTGCTAAGGAGTAAAGAGGGAGTAAATGTTGATGTGAAGAAAAACAGAAGCCATAAATGTGCTATAATAAATGAAGAATTTCAAATCACTGTCAGGGTCAGATCTTAGAAACACTGTCTTATTTTCTTATTCCATTCAGGCTTCTATAACAAAATACCACAGACTAAGAAACAGAAATTTATCTCTTACAAGTCTAGAGGCTGGAAAGTCCAAGATCATGGCAACAGCATAGCTATGTTCTGGTGATGGCCTTCTCCCAGATTGAAAACTGCTGGCTTCTAGCTGTGTCCTCACATGGTGGAAGTGGGATAGAGACGTTTTGGGAGCCTCTTTTATAAGGGCACTAATTCTGTTTGTGAGGGCTCCACCCTCATGGCCTAATGACCTCTCAAACATCTTACCTCCTAATACAATAGCTTAGGCATTAGATTTTCAACCTATGGAATTCTGAGGCAATGCAAATATGCAGACCATTTCATTTATGAAACAGCAGAAGCATCAATAGGTTCAAAGTCTAAATCTAAAGTCATTTTGTATGTGGGTTGTGGAATATGGTAGAGGAATATGTGTTAAAGCAATTATCCAAATTTTGATATGAGGACATATTACAAGTGTTGGATTAAAACATGCAAGAACTAGTATAGGACAGAACTTTAAGCACTTGAGAACAGAGATATAAAAGTATGTTAGGTAGAGGATTGAAGAGGTAGGAGGATAGGTTTTTCAATTCAAACAGACTGGTGTAAGTTCTGATCCTCCAACTTAGTGGCTGTGAGAATTTGAAAATTTACTTAATGTTGTACCTAAAATTTCTTCAGCCTCAAATGAGCATAATATCAACTTTACAAGATTGTTGTGAAGATTAAATGAGACAGGCAATATTAAGGATGTAACTCGGTGCCTAGTTGTAATAAGCAGTGATAAGTATTAGATAGTTTCATTGTCTTCTGGTATTTAATGACTAACTCTGAGACTTGCCTTTAAGGTAATCTCTTTGGGAGCAGGAGGGCTGGATTCTTCTAGAATGCTTTCTTTCTTCATAAAATTTAAAACTTTCAAAAAAAAATACATTTTAATCTATTTTCATTTTTCTATTCTCTGATAAATTCTTTAACTTGTCTATTTAGTTCTCCATTCAACTTATTAATCTTATGTTTCAGTTCAGTTCAGTCACTCAGTCGTGTCCAACTCTTTGCAACCCCATGGACTACAGCATGCCAGGCCTCCCTGTCTATCACCAACTCCCGGAGTTCACCAAACTCATGTCCATTGAGTCAGTGATGCCATCCAACCATCTCATCCTCTGTCGTCCCCTTCTCCTCCTCCCTTCAATCTTTCACAGAATCAGGGTCTTTTCAAATGAGTCAGCTCTTCACCCTCAGGTGGCCAAAGTATTGGAGTTTCAGCTTCAACATCAGTCCTTCCAATGAATCTTATGTTTTGTCCATTATTATTTTCCATGTGTTCTGATCTATTTTGACCAGCTGTATGATATGAGCAAGGTACTTAACCTGTGTGAACTTCGTTTACTTATCAACAAAGTTGATATATTGGTAATACTTGCCTCAGAGTGTTGTCCTGAGAGGTCAGTTTAAAAAAACAATACATGTAAAGTACTTACTACAGTGCTTGATATATCAATATATTGTTGTTTATATTGTTATTGGCATAATAGCTTTCTCATATCTGCTATGAAGATTATTGTTATAATGTATAAAATTCCTAGCATATGATTGACATTCAATGAGCAGGTGAGCAAATGGCTAAAGTTATTACAATGGTTAACTGCAATTGTAATAAAAAACACAGGATAATCTCTCAGTAGACCACAAACTTCCTCTACTCTGACCAAATAAAGGGTTTAGCCTCTTGTGTTCAGTCATGCCACCAAAACATACGAGATAGAACAAGAACTGGTATTTGACAAAATATGTTAGCAGAAAGCAATGATAAGTGAGAGGGAAATCATAGCTATTTCAAGATACCAAGTACTGCTATGTGCTCGGTGTCACCCAAATCATATCACTCAATATAAACCACCTTTCACTTTATTAAATTCTTTCTGTATTCACAACTTTGTGGTATATACTGAGAAATGACTAGGATGCGGCCCCTACCCTTTAGTAAATCACAGAGATATGGACATTCAGTTAGCAAAATACTTAGAAATGAAAATAATGCAAAGCAGGATGTGGTTAGTGCTAAAGTGGAAGGGCAGATAAAGATGTCTGGAAGTATAAAAGAATGAGATAAAAGCAACTTGTTTGTCTCTGCAGTGGCAGTGGGAAAAACAAAGATATAAATCTAGTTACAAGGAGCTGGCATTAACTAACAAGTAATAATTAAGGATAATAATTTCACACAAGTTAGGTCAAAACAAGTTATATAAAATATAAAAGCATCAACATGTTTAAATTGATTTATTTCACGGAAGAGATAAAGATCAAGAAGGTGAAAGTGTGTAGATCAGACTTAGAAAGGGGACATGTTTTGTCAAAGCCCACAGAGATGTTGTCTGGAGTGATTTGAGTCTAAGTCTGAGAGATGTCCAATTTAGCAAACTTTATTGGTTTTCTGCAAACAAGGGCAAAAAAATGGACTGGATCCTGCGTCAGACATAGACTGGGGCTGGTGCATGGGGATGACACAGAGAGATGTTATGGAGAGGGAGGTGGGAGGGGGGTTCATGTTTGGGAACGCATGTAAGAATTAAAGATTTTAAAATTTAAAAAATAAAAAACTAAAAAAAAAAAAAAACCTAAAAAAAAAATGGACTGGAACCCAAATAAAGCACTGAAATTGGGGAACAAGAATAATAACTTAGTAATAAGCAATCAGTGAGAGAACAAATACGAGTGTACCATCAAAGAATAATTATTCAGAAGCATCTGGATGTGAGGAAGCAGAGTCTTCTTTGACATAGTAAAATATTTTATACTTACGGTTTCAATCTTTGATAATGAACATGGGGATGAGTAATATCTTTGGCTGGCCTCGAAATATTCAAGTAATTGATATTAAGTAAAATCTGTTGTGGGGAATGTTATTTAGGGGATGTCTACAGTATGCTGACAGTTGAAGAAAGGGATTTGTGCTCCCAAACCCCCTTTTTTTTCACATTAAGAAGTAGGGCCATTTTGCAAGTGTGCTTTCTGACAAAGATAGAAGAGACAATTACAGCATTATAAAAGACTGAGTGCACTGGCACTTGGCTATACATAGATGAGTCTGCAAAGAGAGTGAACATCCTTTGGCAGGAAATTATTCTGAAAGAGATAATAACCACATGGGGAGGGAGGAGGGAGGGGGGTTCATGTGTGGATACATGTTGATGTACGGCAAAACCAATACAATATTCTAAAGTAATTAACCTTCAATTAAAAAAAATAAATTTATTTTTTTAAAAAAAAGAGATAATAACCGTCAGCTAACTGAAGGATTTAAGCCTACTTGAAGGATATGATTACTACTTTAAACTGGGATGTAAGAGCCAAGGTTCCTGCAATTATCCAGTGAAGTGGGAAATGAAAAGAAAGTTACTGAACTATATTAGTGATCTGAAGTATAAGATGAATGCCTTATATCCATGACCTCTGTAATATGCCAATGTCATACTTTCCAAAATAGACTGTATATTGTTCTCCTGCTGATCTATTTAGAATCTTTTGTGTAAGCATGATGTTTAAGACTGAGTTGTATAAGATCTGAGACTTTGAAATACTAATAATGGTACTAATTCAGAGGAATGGTGTAATGCCCGAGTAGATATAAACATAAGTGCTTAGAACAATGTCTGGTACAATAAGGGCTCAAGTATAGTAACATGTGGCCATGAGATCCAGGGCTACTTTATCCAGGTCACAATTCTAATGGATAAGGTCTGTATTCAGAGCCCTCAGCTGTATTCTACAACTCTTCAGAGGAAACAACAACTTCTGTTATCTTTCACAACACAGGGAAACTCTCAGGGAGTCACTGGTGAAGGAATAACCTCTGAGGCTTTCTCCTTTCAGAAACTTCCAGAATTCTAAAGAAGATGTGAGATAAACAGGTATGTATCTGCTTGCTTCACTGGGGCTGGTAGAATCAGTTCAGTTCAGTTCAGTCACTCAGTCGTGTCCTACTCTTTGCAACCCCATGGACTGCAGCACGCCAGGCCTCCCTGTCCATCACCAACTCCCGGACTTTACTCAAACTCATGTCCATTAAGTTGGTGATGCCATCCAACCATCTCATCCTCTGTCAGCCCCTTCTCCCCCTGCCTTCAATCTTTCCCAGCACCAGGGTCTTTTCAAATGAGTTAGTTCTTTACGTCAGGTGGCCAAAATATTGGAGTTTCAGCCTCAGCATCAGTCCTTCCAATGAATATTGAGGACTGATTTCCTTTAAGACGGACTGGTTGGATCACTTTCCCTTTTTATCTGCCTTTGTATAAAACTCCAGATCAAGTGCCTTTGCTTCTTGCTGTTAGTTGTAAATAAAAAAGAATTTAGGAAACCAGTATCCCACTCACCTTGTTTCCATCTCAAGATTGCCAGTTTCTCCATGTACTTGCCAATATTTGCTACTTTCTGTTTTTTCTTTTTCTTTTTTGTTAAATTTAGTAGCCATCCTAATGGGAGTGAAGTCATATCTTATTGTGGTTTTGATTTTCACTCCCCTAACAGTAATGTTAAACTCCATTTCATGTGCTTATTAGCCATCTAAATATCTTCCTTGGAGAAATAACTATTCAAGTTCTTGGCCCATTTTTTTTTTTAATTGAGTGGTTTTTGTTGTTGATGGGTTGTTGGTGTTCTTTTTGTATTATGGATATTACTCCCTTATCAGTTATATGAGCTGCAAATACTTTCTTCCACTCCACAGATTACCCTTTCACTCTGTTGGTAATATCCTTTGATGTAGAGTTCTTAATTTTGTTGGAATTTAATGTATCTATTTTTTTTTAATTGTGCTTTTGGTGTCATGTACAAGAAACCATTGCTGAATCCAATGTCAGGAAGCTTATCCTATTTGTTTTCCTTTCTTTTTTCAAACTGGAGGTATTACTGACATATAATTGTGTAAGTTTAATATACAGGTGATGATTTGATACATGTATATATTGCAATGGGTTTCCCAGGTGGTGCTAGTGGTAAAGAAGTTACCTGCCAATAGAGGAGATGTAAGAGACGTGGGTTCAATCCCTGGGTCAAGAAGATCCCCTGGAGGACATCATGACAACCTGCTACAGTATTCTTGCCTTGAGAATTCCATGGACAGAAGAGCCTATTGGGATATAGTCCATAGGATTGCAAAGAGTCAGACACGACTGAAGCGACTTAGCATGCACATGTATATATTGCAATATAATTAACACCATAGCATTAGCTAACACATCTATCATGTTACATGATTATAACTTTATGGTGAGAACATTTAAGATCTGATTTCTTAGCAACTTTGAAGTATCTATACAACATTTTTTTTTTTTTTACTGTAATCACAATGCTATGCATTAGAGCTTTAGAACTTACTCATCTTCTGATTGGAAGTTTGTACCATTTGACCAAAAGCTTTCCAATTCTACTGCCCTACAGTCCCTGGTAATCACCATTCTATTCTCTGTTTCTAGTTTGGCTTTTAAAAATTTTATATATAAATGAGACCATACAGTATTTCTCTTTCTCTATCTGACTTATCTTATGTAATAGAATGTCCTCTAGGTCCATCCATGTTACTGGAAATTCCTTCTTTCTCATGGCTGAATAATATGGTTCATTTTGTGTGTGTTTGTGTGTGTGGCACATCTTATTTAACCATTCACCCATTGAGGGACACTTAAGTCATGTCCATATCTTAATTTGAATAATGCTGCAATAAGCAAGGGAGTGCAGATATCTTTTCAATGTCCTGTTTTCACTTCCTTTGGATGTATACCCACCCAGAAGTGGAATTGCTGGATGGTACAGTAGTCTTACATTTAATTTTTTGAGGCACATCCATACTACTTTCCAAAGTGGCTGCACCAATTTATATTCCCACCAGTAGTGCTCAAGGGTTCCCCTTTCTCCACGTCCTCACCAACACTTGTTATCTTTTGTCATTCTTATTATAGCCATTCTAACAGTTATGAGGGGATACCATATTCTGGGTTTCAATTGAGTTTCCTTGATAATCAGCGATGTTGAGCATCTCTTCATGTACTTGTTGGACATTTGGATGTCTTATTTAGATAATGTCTATTCAGTTCCTTTGCCGATTTTAAAAAGTCAGATTGTTGTGTGAATTCTGTATATATTTTTGTATTAACCCTTTATTCAACATATGACTTGCAAAAATTTTTTCCCATTCTGTAAGTTGCCTTTTCATTTTTTCACTTTGTTTCTTTTTCCATCCAGAAGATTTTTAGTTTTAGGGAGTCCCAGTTACTGATTTTTCTTTTGTTGCTTGTGTGTCCATATGTTTTCTTCTAAGTTTATAGTTTTAGCTCTTACATTTATGTCTTTGAGTTATTTTGAGTTAATTTTTGTATAAAATGAAAGGTAAGGATCCAACTTCATTCTTATACATATGGATATCTTATTTTCTCAGCATCATTTGTTTATAAGAATGTCCTTTCTCCACTAAATGGTCTTGGCACACATTTTGAAAATCTTTTGACCATATATATATACGGGTTTATTTCCAAGATCTCAATTTTTAGCTCCACTAGCTCTACCATTTGGCAATTATTGATAACATTGATAAGTTTGTTTCTTCAACCTTTGGCTCAGAGGTTAAAGTGTCTGCCCACAATGCGGGAGACCCAGGTTCAATCCCTGGGTAGGGAAGATCCCCTGGAGAAGGAAATGGCAACCCACTCCAGTACTCTTGCCTGGAGAATCCCATGGACGTAGGAGCCTGGTAGGCTACAGTCCACAGGGTCGCAAAGAGTTGGGCATGACTGAGCAGCTTCACTTTCACTTTCTTCTTCAACCTAGGCTTACAGATTTGGAAATGGTTCTATTAATATTGGGATTTCTGTTAGGAGTTTACTTCGCTCAACTGTCATACAAATACTAGCTCTTCTTGCCTTCCATTTCTACCCCAATGTCCAAGTTAATGGCCATTAGAGAAAGCATTCTTGAATGAGAGAGAAGTGACTGACTCTGCCATGGATAGTGATTTGAAAGGCATGTGAAGAGGCAAAACATTTTTGACAAGGTTAAAAGATCTCTCATGCCCCAACTTAAAAAAAATAAAAGGTTCCACATGCTGCAACTAAAGATCCCACATGCCACAACTATGACCTGACACAGCCAAATATATTTAAAAAAAATTAAGAAAAAGTGTTGAATTGCCTACTGAGTATAATATATCAGATTAGGAGATATACAGATGCCCAGTGTTCCATTAAAATTGCCCAAAACTCAAACCAAGTATACATACATGTCCTATATTCAGTAGAGGCTCTTGAGGCATTAACTTATGAAATAAAAACGACCTTTCCCAATGACATATTGCTCTTATATGAGATATTCTCACATGAGAAGATTTGAGGACAGTAGCATGGCCAGTACTGCTGAATGTCAATAAATGGAGAGACAGCTGAAAGTATGAAAAAGGGTACAAAACCAGGAATAGTAGACAACAAAGAATGAATTTGCCAATTGGATAGCACTGCCAAGCACTGGCCTTTCATGTGGCTCATCAAAGAAACTATTGCTGAATGTTGAAAAGCACCTCTTAGACAAATCCACACATGGGGTCATTGCCATCTGTTTCACTGGCATTTGTTATTCCACAGAGTTTACCCAGGTTTGCATAGAATGTATAAGTTTGGACTTCATAAAATTCTACTCATTGAGTTTTGAAAATCAAAGCCAAAAGTTTTCTTACTGCTTTAACTTAAAACATGCACTTCATCCAAAATTTAGTCCCTCTGATTTTGTGACAGCAAAGAATATGTAGATGCATATTTTCATTTTAAATATTTTCCTCATTTATTATAGTATGAAATTATTGAGATGAGGAAGAATATAGTTTATTAAATACTGCCAAACATCTTAAGGAAATTATGTGATAATGGAAGTAAAGTAATGTAGTTACTGTTTTATTTTTCATAATATCTGGCAGAATTCTGGATTCATAAAAGATTTTAACAGGGCTACAATAAAATGGCCTGCAATGTATTTCAGTCAAATTTAATAAGATAGTCAGTTACTCGCTTCATTAAAACACAGTGAGTTCATTATAACCCAATCTGGCAGGAAATTTCATTGCACTGAGTTTGTGTTACTTTATGTGATACTGCTTTTTCCCCCTCCTTCAAACCCCATCACACCTTTGGTGCTACATTACAGTCAATTAACACATTTTAACTGCTTATTTTCAATACATCACTTTTAAATTACTATTCTAAGGGAGTTTACTTTTTCTTCGTTTTCTTCATCAGATCATTGAAGTAAGTCTCCAAGGCTTACATGTTATATTTGATTATACTCAGTGTCTTGAAGAAATGCTATGCTAACACTATGAAATACTACCCTTCTGAATCATTATTTCTTCCCTGTCATAAAAATATAGTTCCATGTTATTTTCTTCTTTTAATTGATAAAAAAAAAAGATATGGGAAGCTCATAGACAAAAAAATCTGTAATAGACTGTAAGCTTCTTTAGAGAATGATTAAGATTTTTATGTTCACATAGCATGACAGCTGAATGGTGTATGTATTATACTATTCAATTATCCCCATCTTACAAGTGGAAAATAATGAAGCTCTGAGGGCTTAACCATTAGCCCAAGGTTACAAACCTAGTAGATGTGGAACAAGAGATCATCTCTGGCTCTACTCAGAAATCAACACTTTATCCATCTTCCAGGCTGCTTCTCAGGGTCTTTGTATCCTTAGACCCCAGGACAGTGATTATCACTGAGTTGGCACTCAAATATTTGTTGACACCAGTATTGATGAAGCTAACAAATCACCAACAATTAGTTGCAATTTACCGCTGCTTTGTTTCTATGATATCCTTTTTAATAGCCATTTTTGGATGGATTCAACTATTGTTTTATTTTTTTTATTGTCAAAATGATTTATGAGCACACATAGTTCAAAGAGAGCTGAAAAATAAATGTTTGTCATAGCTACAGGGAAGTCTGTAGAGGGGTCAGGGTGTTAAAAAGGAATTTGGCAATCAAAGGAAGCTGACAGAAGGAAGCGAGAGAGAGAAAACAACAACAAAAAAAAAATTTCAAGAAACAAAACACAAATGCTTTTACCTCCTCTTGTATTCTCTACTTCGTTTGGTGCCACCCTTCTTCCCCTAGTTATACATGCTAGAAACTTAGGATGCATTTATGGTTCTCCCTTCTTCTTTACCTCCCTTATTCTACTTAATAACATGCCTATTTTAATTACTACATATGTTTTTGTAATCTGTCCTCTCCTCTTCTCCCCTAAAATCACTCTCTTTTATGTCTCACCAGAATTAAAATCTTTCAAATTAATCTCCCTACTTTCATATTTTTCTTCATTTTAGGTTTTGTCCACAATTGTAAGGCTGACATCAAAATTTTAAATCTTATCAGTTAACTTACCTCTTTGAACCTTTTTGGGCTTCCCTGGTGGCTCAGAGGTTAAAGCATCTGCCTGCAATGTGGGAGACCTGGGTTTGATCCCTGGGTCGGGAAGATCCCCTGGAGAAGGAAATGGCAACCCACTCCAGTATTCTTGCCTGGAGAATCCCATGGACGGAAGAGCCTGGTAGGCTACCATCCATGGGGTCGCAAAGAGTCAGACACGACTGAGAGACTTCACTTTCTTTCACTTTCACTTTGGACCTTTTTAGTGGCCTCGTTCCATTCTCCTTTCTCCAGTAGTTTACTCAGAGTAAGCCTATCCTACCTTTCTTTTTAAGTCCATGTTATGTATTGCAAATGAGTGAAACCAATTTGGATGGTGCAACAAATGCTGGGGTTTTTTTATTTTGTTTTGCTTTTTACTATGATGTCATTTTGTAAATATTGGTAGCCTCTCGTAGTGACAGGTAGCTGGTGACTATGTTCTCTCTCCCACAGACTGACTGTTAGATGGTATGTTACAATAATAGAGTCTCAAGTTCAATTTCATCCAGTGTACAAACATGAGATCCCACTCTCTGATCTAAAGCCAAAGACTGGTATGTGCTTAGTTGCTCAGTCATGTTCCACTCTTTGTGCCACTCTACCCCATGGACAGAGGAGCCTGACAGTCCATGGGGATTCTCCAGGCAAGAATACTGGAATGGGTTGCCAGCCTCCTCCAGGAGAACTTCCCAACCCAGGGTCAAACCCAGGTCTCCTGCATTGCATGTAGATTCTTTACCCTTGTATTGTACTTTACCTTAAAATCTCATTCTGAGGAAGATGTAATGAAGTAGCAATGATAGAACTAGAGAGCTTTGCAGTGGATTACGGAGCAGAAAACTGAGAAACAGAAGTATTGGGTTGACCAAAAATTTCATTCAGGTTTTTCCATACAAAATTACAGAAAAACCCAAATGAAATTTTTGACCAACCCAATACATGAGACCAAAGTAGCTCTAGACTTCCAGCTCTTTGTTGCCTTCTAAAACCTCCTTTGTGCAAGATTAAGTGGGTATGTCACTTCTAACAATAACCTATCTTAAACACTACTCATTTTAGCAATTAAAATGTATTTTTATATTTCTGAAAATGAGTAGACCCTATCATATAGCTCTTGTTAAAGAGGATCAGCATTAAGTAACTAGTCTTGAAGGTAATAATTCCTGATTACTATATTTTCATGTGTTATTTGACAACCCGTAGGAGAAGGCAATGGCAACTCACTCCAGTACTCTTGCCTGGAAAATCCGATGGGCAGAGGAGCCTGGTAGGCTGCAATACATGGGGTCACTGCGAGTCGGACGCAACTAAGCAGCTTCGCTTTCACTTTTCACTTTCATGCATTGGAGAAGGAAATGGCAACCCACTCCAGTGTTCTTGCATGGAGAATACCAGGAACAGGGGAGCCTGGTGGGCTGCTATCTATGGGGTCGCACAGAGTTGGACATGACTGAAGCGACTTAGCAGCAGTAGCAGTAGCAGTGACTATTTTAATTCAAGCACTTTTGACACTATTAACTGCTCTTATAACACACCATGCCCACTTTCATATACTTTTAGCTCTAGTGACATGTAAATACTTGTAGTTTCTTCACTGGTTCATCCATAAATATTTATTTAATACTCCTTTATTCCAATCACTGTTCTAGAGCCTGAATATATAGTAGGGAACATGGCAAATTCCCTGTTCTCATCACACTTTTGTTTTAGTGGGGCACAGAAAAAATGTATGCATAGATATATATGTATATATGGTTTTATATATGTACAAAAACATATATAACAATAACATATGCAATAATACAACTATAATATCAACATATTTGATGAGTACTTACTATGTGCCAAGAAATATTCTGCTTTACATGTATTAACATATTAATCCTTACAGTGGTATTGTGTACATACAACTCTCCATTTTACAAAGGAGGAGACTAAGATACAGACAGGTTGGGCAGTTTATCGTCACAATGATAATAAGTGGTGAAACTTACATTTGAACCCAGCCAGCCTCATACTAGAGTATATTGTCCTAGCTTTCATGACACATCTTTTTTCATTTGATACATTGGTATGTTAAAACCCTAGGAAAAGTGTCTCATCTGGATTGGTAATATGCTATCCCTTGTAGAAACTGTTATACCCAGGGGAATGGAATATCATCACTAGCTGTATCCGGGTCATATGTCTACCCTGTAGCAATGGTGGCAGTGTAATATGCTTAACAGTCTCATCGTATAGTTGGAGTGAAAAACACTAATGACTAAAACAATAAAGGGGAAAGAGTACAGAACCAATGAAAAAGCTAGAAACAACCTTTTTCATAATGCTGTTTCTCACCTCTGCTCATGAGCTCATATTGCTTTGACTGGCATGTTTTGCCCAACATTCTCCCACAAATAGACACTTCAGTTTAAAGAATGATATAAGGTTAAATCTCTACCTAGAAACTGCCATTATCAACTCTTTAAAAAATTGTTTTCATAACTTTTGCATATTTTAAATTTTTGGCTTTGCAGCATGTGGGATTTTAGCTTCCCAACCAAGGACTGAACACATGCCTCTGCAGTGGAAGCACAGAGTCTTAATCACTGGACTGCCATGGAAGTCCCCATTATCACCTCTCTTAAACTGAGTTATATACTTCTTTGCTCTTTGTCCATAATATCCTACATGTATCTTCATCATGATAGTGTCCTCATGGCATACATTTCTACTTCCCCCAGTATACTGTGGCCTTTAAAACCATGATGCTTTTTTATTCATCTTTTTCTTCCTAAGGCTTAGTTCAATGTCCACACATATTCACCGGAAATCAGTAAATGCGGGATGACTCAATGGCAGATTTGGAAGCCCCTTGGGAAAGATCAAAAGCAAAGGTCCTATGATTTGAGTTCCTACAATAATATGTCAAGGGAAAAAAAAATCACAGTGACATGGTCTGTCTGGGAATAATTCAATTCTTTTCAACTAAACAGTTTGTCAGAAACAAGGCTTTTATATTGGTTATTGTATGAGTTTCAGAGAAGTTAGAATTTGATGGTCAACACCGAAATCAGATTGATTATATTCTTTGCAGCCAAAGATGGAGAAGCTCTATAGAGTCAACAAAAACAAGACCAGGAGCTGACTGTGGCTCAGATCATGAACTCCTTATTACCAAATTCAGACTTAAATTGAAGTAAGTAGGGAAAACCGCTAGACCATTCAAGTATGACCTAAATCAAATCCCTTATGATTATGCAGTGGAAGTGATAAATAGATTTAATGGCCTAGATCTGATAAACAGAGTGCCTGATGAACTATGGAATGAGGTTCGTGACATTGTACAGGAGACAAGGATCAAGACCATCCCCAAAGAAAAGAAATGCAAAAAAGCAAAATGGCTGTCTGGGGAGGCCTTACAAATAGCTGTGAAAAGAAGAGAGGTGAAAAGCAAAGGAGAAAAGGAAAGATATAAGCATCTGAATGCAGAGTTCCAAAGAAGAGCAAGAAGAGATAAGAAAGCCTTCTTCAGCCATCAGTGCACAGAAATAGAGGAAAACAACAGAATGGGAAAGACTAGAGATCTCTTCAAGAAAATTAGAGACACCAAGAGAACATTTCATGCAAAGATGGGCTCAATAAAGGACAGAAATGGTCTGGACTGAACAGAAGCAGAAGATATTGTGAAGAGGTGGCAAGAATACACAGAAGAACTGTACAAAAAAAGATCTTCATGACCCAGATAATCATGATGATGTGATCACTAATCTAGAGCCATACATTCTGGAATGTGAAGTCAAGTGGGTCTTAGAAAGCATCACTACGAACAAAGCTAGTGGAGGTGATGAAATTCCAGTTGAGCTGTTTCAAATCCTGAAAGATGATGCTGTGAAAGTGCTGCACTCAATATGCCAGCAAATTTGGAAAACTCAGCAGTGGTCACAGCACTGGAAAAGGTCAGTTTTCATTCTAATTCCAAAGAAAAACAATGAAAAAGAATGCTCAAACTACAGCACAATTGCATTCATCTCACATGCTAGTAAAGTAATGCTCAAAATTCTCCAAGCCAGGCTTCAGCAATACGTGAACTATGAACTCCCTGATGTTCAAGCTGGTTTTAGAAAAGGCAGAGGAACCAGAGATCAAATTGCGAACATCCGCTGGATCATGGAAAAAGCAAGAGAGTTCCAGAAAAACATCTATTTCTGCTTTATTGACTATGCCAAAGCCTTTGACTGTGTGGATCACAATAAAATGTGGAAAATTCTTCAAGAGATGGGAATACCAGACCACCTAACTTGCCTCTTGAGAAATCTGTATGCAGGTCAGGAAGAAACAGTTAGAACTGGACATGGAACAACGGACTGGTTCCAAATAGGAAAAAGAGTACATCAAGGCTGTATATTGTCACCCTGCTTATTTAACTTATATGCAGAGTACATCATGAGAAATGCTGGACTGGAAGAAACACAAGCTGGAATCAAGATTGTTGGAAGAAATATCAATAACCTCAGATATGCAAATGACACCACCATTATGGCAGAAAGTGAAGAGGAGCTAAAGAGCCTCTTGATGAAAGTGAAAGAGGAGAGTGAAAAAGTTGGCTTAAAGCTCAACATTCAGAAAACGAAGATCATGGCATCTGGTCCCATCACTTCATGGGAAATAGATGGGGAAGCAGTGGAAACCGTGTCAGACTTTATTTTTTTGGGCTCCAAAATCACTGCAGATGGTGACTGCAGCCATGAAATTAGAAGACGCTTATTCCTTGGAAGAAAAGTTATGACCAACCTAGATATTATATTCAAAAGTAGACATTACTTTGTTGACTAAGGTCCATCTAGTCAAGGCTATGGTTTTTCCTGTGGTCATGTATGGATGTGAGAGTTGGACTGTGAAGAAAGCTGAGCGCCAAAGAAATGATGCTTTTGAAATGTGGTGTTGGAAAAGACTCTTGAGAGTCCCTTGGACTGCAAGGAGATCCCACCAGTTCGTTCTGAAGATCAACCCTGGGATTTCTTTGGAAGGAATGATGCTGAAGCTGAAACTCCAGTACTTTGGCCACCTCATGCGAAGAGTTGACTCATTGGAAAAGACTCTGATGCTGAGAGGGATTGGGGGCAGGAGGAGAAGGGGACGACGGAGGATAGGATCACTGGATGCCATCACTGACTCGATGGACGTGGGTCTGAGTGAACTCCAGGAGTTGCTGATGGACATGGAGGCCTGGCGTGCTGTGATTCATAGGGTTGCAAAGAGTCGGACACGACTGAGCGACTGAACTGAACTGATGCATCATAGAATCATGGAAAGACGGAACTGAAAGTGTCTTTAGAGGTTATTTAGTACAGTATTTTTTATTTAATAGGTAAGAATTTTGAAGTGAGTTATTTTGTAATAAAGCATGCAGATTAACGATGCTTGCAGAAGAGCCAGGAATAATATTCAGATCTCCCTATCTCTTGTGTTTTAACTTCCTTGACTGATTTTACCTCTGGCACTCAGCTACACAGTGTTCTCTGATATTATCTGACTGCCTAGGTTCCTCCAGCATCTTGTTAGCATTTTAGGATCTCCAGACATGCATCTTGACTTGATCTTCTGTTTTTCCTTTCCCTTCTCCCTCTCTAAAAACCCAGACATCAAAATGTACTTGTCCTAAGAACCTGAATCTCTCTTTTCCCAAGTCATGGCTTCTTACTAATTCTGCGTCAATGGTCATTAGCAGATTCCATTACTCTGTGTTCCCCTGTTATCTGTTGGTCATTCCAAGTATTGTCTCTAACTTTATTAATTCTCTTATAGAGAAATTCTGAGAAATCAGCTACAGTGGTGTTCACATCAGAAAGCTAACAGATTAGTATCAAATTCTCATTTGATACTAGGTTCAAGTTTTAAGGAATCAAGTTTGTATATCATAATTGAGATTGCCTATTGTGTGATTCTATACACTTAATACCTCCAAGTAGGAGACAAATCCAGTAAGAATTAAGATTAGGTATGCCTATTGTGCTGGTCATTGTTTCCCTTTCCTGAATCAATGTGAGAAAAGGTAAAAGCTATAAAATTAATAAGAATTTGGCCTGTGGTCATTCGTGGTTGAACATCTGAGCTTTTTTCCATTGGAGAGTATGAGGTAATCCAGCATTAGTGATAAACCACATATAATCTGGAGCTAGACTGCCTCAATTCAAATTCTGGCTCTACATGTAATGTCTGTGAGGTCTTGCCAAAATTAGTTAAATTTGTTGTGTCTCAGTTGCTCTGTATATAAAATAGAGATAATGATACTAACTATCTCATAATGTTGATCTGGAGATGAAATTTTTTAATGCCTTTAAGTGCTTATAAGGATCCCCTGCACAGAATAAATGCTACATTTTTATCATTGTCTGTCTTGGAGTTCAGTGGTAGAAATCATGTAATCAATTAGCAATGTTTGCTGTGGTTTCAGGAGAAAGGTGACTATGCATGTCATAAATGTGTCATTCCTGGTAGAGACAAAAGGAATGTTTATGCTCAAAGAGGCTACTTTTGGATGAATTACTTAGCTGTAGTCACATAAAGAGTAGACAATTCAAGGTTAATTGAAATAGCTAAAACATTTTAATCAGGAAAGAAGAGGCAAGGACCCAATTATTTCAAAGGTGAGAAAGAGTAATCATAGGAGAACAAATTCTATAATTTACAATCTACAATACAATCTAAATTCTAGAATGGTCACTTGAGAAGGCTTAAAACTCATGAAAACACCATGAAAAAATGAAGACTTTCGAAGTTTAGAGTGCTAGTGACAAAACTGGACAGGGTTAATATCCAAAACCTAAACATTTACCTGTCCTTCAATTTGTGTGATCTAAAGAGAATTATAATGTCTGTCAATTAATATCTGCTGGTAAAGTTAGGATAATTCAAGTACAACTTAGAACATTACCTCTGCTTGATATTGTGAATTCAGCTTGCTTCTAATCAGAGTCCTCTCCAAAAATCTGAATTCTTTTTCTGCTTCCACATGCTTCTGTCAATGAAACCTGAATTTTCATTTGGTCCATAGGAATGGATTTTCAGCATATCTATAAATGCTTCTACTCCCACAGTTGTTGGCCTTTCTTGGTCTCTATATGTTTTAAGGTCCACAAGTAACATTTTTTTTTTTTTAAGCTACAGGGAGGCTTAGCATGCTGTGATTCATGGGTTTGCAAAGAGTCAGACACGACTGAGTGACTGAACTGAACTGAACTGACTGATTCTCCCCACTTAGCCTCATTTCTGGGTCTGGCTATTTACCCATCACTGTGGGGACTTATTGATTTTTCTAGGCCCAGAGACCATGTATCTATTAACAGTTAGCTTTATTATTTAACATACATAAGCACAGTCCCACACAGCATTCAACATATGTACAAAAAAAAAAACAAAAACAGGCCATTCTTTCTAGTCAAAGATACCAATCTTATTTTGAATGTAACATTGGGCAATTTCCCTATACTCCCTGGGGTTCATTTTATTTTATTTTTGAAATATTACATGTGGAGAAAATGTATGGAATTTTAAACAGTTTGGTTTTTTTGAAGAAAGTAGTTATATATAAAGCCTAAAGAAACTTCTTTCTTGATCAGTACCATGAATAAATGTGTTGGAATATATTTTTGGAACAGACCTTAGTTCACAGAAAGAAAAATAATAAGTAAAGTTATATGATTTAGTTGGAAATATCTGGAGTTAAACATCAGTTTATAATCCTTACACATCCTTATATAATCTTTATAATCTTGTGGTCTTTAAGTAGCTATGTGATTTTAGGCATGTCACATAATTTGCCAATCAGGGAAAATACCACATTCTGCCAATATCTCAGAGTTGTTTTCCTTGTAAAGATAAAGAAAACTACTACACAAATCTCTAAATTGCTTCTTCCCTTTTATAAAGAAAAATTCACAAAATTTCTTATACAAAAAATATAATTGTATAATAATTAAATACTTATTTACTAGTAACAACATGAATACTAATTTAATAATTTATAAAAATTTAATTCTAAACTTATTAGGATAAATATTTATTAACATTAAGGAATATATTATTACTTTTAATAACAGGATAGATGTGAATTTTGCTGATGAATCAGAAACCTAAGAACGGTCTCATGAGCCTCTGATGAGAATTATTTTTTGTAATATTTAGTCATTGTGTATGAAATAATATTAATATTTTTTAACTTTTTATTTTATATTAGAGTATAGCCAATTAAGAATGTTGTGATAGTTCCAGGTAAACAGCGAAGGGACTCAGCCACACATATACATATATCCATTCTCCTCAAACTCCTCTCCCATCCAGGCTGCCACATAAATTTGAACAGAGTTCCTGGTGCTGTACTGTAGGTCCTTGTTGGTTATCCATTTTAAATATAGCAGTGGGTACAGTCGATCCCAAACTCCCTCTCTGTTCTCCCTATTCTTCCCCTCAGCAACCATAAGTTCATTGTCTAAGTCTGTTAGTCTGTATCTGCTAATAATCATATTAATCTTGTATAATGGAAAACCATTGATCTTATTATCTTGTATCTTATAATGAAGCAGAAATTATTGCTGTGGATTCCATGTGTGTTTGCATAAATGGTCAGTGGACACTGCTTTCTAATCAGATGCATCAAAAGGAGAACGAGCTGCAAGTTTTGGATGATGCTGCTTACTTCATGTCTCAACCATTTTCCTTTTTTTTTGCCAAAGGATTGTGAATACTCAAGGGTGACCCAAAGAGTTGAGTAGTAGAGGCTCCAAACCAAGCTTTAGGCACAAGATGTTATTCTTTACCTTTTTTGCCCCTCAGAGCTTCTGCAATTCTCCTTCTCAAAAAACTAGCTCCCCTATCTAGTTCCCTCATCCCAGGCATCGCTTCATACCCTAAATTTTGCCCTTTTCTTTTGTCTTTATAAAAATTTACCTATCTCTTACCCCACTGTGTCAGGAACATTTGCTGCTTTACAAGTTAGCATGTATTGAATTTTATAAAGAATCACAGGAAATGTGCTAGGGGCAGAACTTTCTTGACTGTGATCTATGAAAAACTTATTGGGAAAAAAAATCCACGGTTAAATAAAATTGGGAACTGCTGTATACTACATCACCCTCTTGGTAATTCAAAGTGTACATTAGCATACTTAAAGGTCCTGAGAAGTGCAGCTGTCAAAAATCTGGTTTCATTCTCTTTAACACCATGTTTCCCACACGTATTTGAACATATGACCTATTTTCAAGTCACATTTACTAATATCTCTCTGGACACTGATCTTCCAGAGAACACTCTTTCTGTATTAGAATACACACTGTACTAGAAAATGTTAACAACATGATATGTCACTCTTTTTTCATAGTATGTTTATTTATATTTAACAACAATTTATAGAGAAATTTTAACTCAGAGATTGCCATATTTTCAGAGAAAATAGTTCTTTTATACTTTCACAGAGATTACTTTTTCAGCTGTTCATGAGTTATTGCATCCGAGATTTCTTATGATTATTTTTATACCTGGATCATTTTTAAGCTGCCTAAAATTCATTCTTTAGAATTTCTTTCAGTGAAGGTCTATTTGTCTTAGAATGTTATTATTTCACACTAATCATTGGAAAATGAGCATGTTTCAGTGGGTGTGGAATTCTAGGTCTGCAATTGTTTTGGTAGAAGTTTTAAAATATTATCCCACTCTACTGTGACTTCCATTATAGCTCTTGAGATGTCAACTATTATTTTAACTGCAATTGTTTTTAAAAAATCTTCTCTTTACATTTGATCTAGAGTTTCACTGTGATGGGTCTTAATGTGGATTTACTTATAAATATATTTTATATACCCCACCTAGACTTCACTGACTTTGAATCATTAGATTTTTTTTAATCACTTCTGGAAAGTACACCACCATGGAAGAGATTCTTTATTTCTCATATATTTAGAGAGCATCAAATAATCTGGTTGTGTATATACTGAGTGTGGGGTTGGAGTGTGGTGTTGTGTGGTAGAGAAAGTTGCTAATGATCGGACAGAATTGATCCTCTGAAGGCCCAAAGAGGTTGTGTGGTATGGCTTTTCACAAAGGCCCTATTCTCAATAAATATCCTACCACAAGGAAGAGCACAGGTAGTTCATGTCACCCTCTGAATTAATTGGTTGAGGATTCCCATGTTAATGCCCAAAATACTCTAATGATGAGAACTGGTATGCTGTAGAGGATGGGTATATGGTAGGGAAACTTGTTACTTGTTTGCTTGTTTGTGAATCGGAGTGGTTTCACAATTCATAAAATTCTTGATAGAGGGCTGCCTATTCTACTTAGATTGAGATCTTACCATATAGCAGGACTTGAGTAGTAAATAGCTTTTACATCCTCTCCATATTGATTCTAGAGAAGGAAATGGCAACCCACTGCAGTATTCTTGCCTAGAGAATCACATGTATAAAAAAGTCTGGCAGGCTACAATTCATAGGGCTGAAGAGTCAGATATGACTGAAGTGACTTAGCATGAACACAGCATTGATTGCCAAAGTTCACCCAATTTCTGAATTTCTTAAATGTTACTTGGTGGTTGCAAGCTTTTCAAATATTAAAGCAGAAAATGCTTGGAAAATTAGCCAAACTTCTTGGAAATTATATTTGGTCACACCTTCCCAAGTCACTTAGTGGTAAAGAATCCGCTTGCTAAGGCAGGAGAGGCAAGAGACATGAGTAAGATCCCTGGGTCAGGAAGACAACCTGGAGAAAGAAATGGCAACCCATTCTTGCCTAGAAAACCCCATGGACAGAGGAGATTGGCAGGCTACAGTCCATAGTGTTGCATAGAGTCAGATACAACTGAGTAAGTATGAGTATCATACTTTGCTTAAGTATGGATCACTTCCTCTCAGCCACTAACTCTGGCTGACAGGGTATTAAAAGATAGTGCTATTCAAACTCAGCCTTTAAAATTGTTTTCAGAGGAACCAGTTGGATGCGTTTCAAAATATTGTGGCCCATTAGGTACCTAAGATCTAAATGTTAGAAAAAATTTCCAGTAAATATGTTTATGGTGAAATCGGACATTGTGAGAAAAAGAGAAAAAGAGAAAATCACATTATCAGAATATGCCTGTCACATCTCCTTTGAGACAGATGGTTCCAAGCAAAGAATAAAAAAATCATTATGAAAAAAGACAAGACATAAGCAAAGACTGAATTTTGATACTTTACATTAGATGATCATAGTGGTCATTTATTCAACATAACTTTTCAAATTTATACCAGGCACTGTGCCACAGTCTTGGAATGGTCCCTTGAAAGATATGTGTGTTTGGGAGATGTGTTTTTCCACTGTAAAGGCTCAGTTCAACTAACAAAGACAAAGGTGAGAGAGAGATTAGGAAAATCATGACAGAGGAACAGGTGAAAAATAGTTACTAGAATGGAAGGCTGCTGCTGCTGCTGCTAAGTCGCTTCAGTCGTGTCCGACTCTGTGCGACCCCATAGACGGCAGCCCACTAGGCTCCCCCATCCCTGGGATTCTCCAGGCAAGAACACTGGAGTGGGTTGCCATTTCCTTCTCCAATGCATGAAAGTGAAAAGTGAAAGTGAAATCGCTCAGTCGTGTCCGACTCTCAGCGACCCCATGGACGGCAGCCTACCAGGCTCCTCCATCCATGGGATTTTCCAGGCAAGAGTACTGGAGTGGGGTGCCATTGCCTTCTCCAAAGAATGGAAGGCTAGCAGCTCCTTAATTGACAAGACCTACTAATTGTCTAGATCAAAAATAAATATATAATTAATAAATAACTCATATTAAGGCAGCTTCCAAAGATAAACAAGTTACATTCAAGGGATCATGAAGCAGAGTTACTTCTCCCTGCTTAACATTAATACCAGAAGCTAGAAAGCAATGTTCAAGATCCTCAGATAAAATTATTTCAGTCTAAAATTCTGTGTGCCATCAAACTATCAGTCAGGGTGTATTTTCACATATTTTTTTACACAGGGATATATTCAAAAATTTAAATATTCTACTAAAACAACAAAAAAATAAGCCTAAGAAGTAGGATCCAAGAAGCAAGTGATTCCATGCATGAGAGCACAACAGAGAAATGAAGAGAATTCCACTAATGATGGCCAAAGCAAGTATCAGGATAGCTGTTATTCAGCAGAGATATAGTACAAGTCCAGACTAGACTACAAGGATGGAAAGCTCCAGAAAAACATGGGACCTAACGGATTGCATGGGATCTAATCAGATGACTGATTTAAGCATTGGTGAGACCATATGGAAACTTAGATGAAATTCAAAGAAAGTTTAACAAATAAATGTTTAGACAATTACTAAGTCTAAGGATAATATGCTGTATGTGAAAGGAAATGTTATTGGGAATTCCAAGTTTGGACAATTAATTTTATGGTCACTCTAATGAAAACTTCATGGTCAAAGAGCAGGGTCTTTCTCTGGAACCCTGAAGTCATTCATCTAAATTGAGAGTTGGCACAGCTCTCTAGACTGCAAGGACATCAAACCAGTCAATTCTAAAGGAAATCAGTCCTGAATATTCATTGGAAGGACTGATGCTAAAGCTGAAGCTCAAATACTTTGGCCACCTGATGCAAAGAACTGACTCATTGGAAAAGACCCTGATGTTGGGAAAGATTGAAGGGAAGAGGAGAAGGGGACAACAGAGGATGAGATTGTTGGATGGCATCACCGACTTGATGGACATGAGTTTGACCAAGCTCCAGGAGTTGGTGATGGACAAGGAAGCCTGGCGTGCTGCAGTCCATGGAGTCACAAAGAATAGGACAAGACTAAGCGACTGAACTGAACTGAACTGCTCTGACCATGAAGTTTTCAATAGAGTGACCATAAAATGAACTGCCCAAATTTGGAAACTTTTGACAGTGAAAAGGATGTGCTCTTAATAGTTAATATGGGACAAAAGTCTTAAGTTAAACCTCTCCTAGGCAACCTGGGACATATGGTGTTCCTAGCTGTCATGGAAATACCTTTTCCACCTGGTGGCAGCTTACTTTTAATTTGCAGTCAAAGTACTCTGGAGAGAATAAACTGCTAATCTTGAAATCTCCTTTGTAAAATGTGATTAAAAATGTTACAATCTACTTCTGAAATGAATCAGGTGCTTTATTTGCAGGTGTTCAGGAATACAGAGCTCACTGTATAAAAGCGAGTGAAGAAAAGAATTCTTATTCATGAAAAGTAATTTGAAAATCACATTCTTATAATAGACATTTCTTGTAGTTTATAGTAAACAGATATTTCATAAATTACTGATGTTTGCAAACATGGATTTTAAGACAGTTTCTCAATAAGGCTCCAAATTTATTTATCCAATTATGGCTAATCTTAAGGCTCTAACAACTTGATTTCACTAATGAGTAAGTCTCATCTTTCTACTTTTTTTTAGAGTAGAGTCCATTTGGATTCTTTAGCTAGGCTTATTCATTAATTATTGTACTTACATAGTAAATTCTCCATCCAACCCCACTTTTCACTCAAAATCCCTATTGTGCATACCCAGTGTGTTTTTTTAAAAACATGTACCAACCATTCTCAAAGGGGCCAAAATCAAAATATTGCATAGTTCAACAACATACCAATGCTCTGTGATAACTCTTCAATATTAAAGCTAGATTTTTTTTTCTAAGCAGCATTGTGAATATATTCATAAGGATTTGAATTACGATTCCCTGACAAGGAATCAACACGCTACTATTCTTGTCATTCAAAGCTTTTCCCATCAAGCGTAACATAAGCAGAGGATGGGCTATTACCTTCATGCTCAAGACATTTCCATTTGATAAGTTCACATGTGACCATTTTGATGTGTTTTATGCTATACATAAAGAAGACTCAGTAAAGAAGATTCATGGCTTCAAAGGTTTATAAGGATTCTGAGATGTTTAATTATGAATGAATTTGTGTAGATGAATGAACCTAACCTAAATAAAACCACATATATAGTGCTACTAATAGAAAATATTCCTTCAAACTTAAGTAGATTTTCACATTATTAGAAAACTGCTTACCTCAAGGGAAGGTTTTCACTGGTTTTAAGCTTATTATTCTTTTATTTCCATTTTAAAAATTTAGAATTTTTTAACTTTTAAATTTATTTGTCATCATTTTTATAGAATGAGCTAAAAAGGGGAAGACATTAGTGTTAATGTTTTTGAAATCTAAATTTTTGGAAGAGCATATAATGGCTTGGGCATTTTAATAATATTATCTGTGAAAACACATGGATGTTGCTTTAGCTAGTGTTTATAAACTTAAAGCAATTTTGAACATTTCTCCATACTCTTTAACAATTCTAGGAATTTTCCTTCCCCAAAAAACTTTATTTTTCTTGATTAAGATAACAGAATCATTTATATTCTCCTTCTTTTAACTTTTCTTCCTATGCATTCATACATGTTGCCAACTCTGCCCGTATCCAAGCCTGCATAAATCAGAGTGGTCAGCATCTTGAGAAAGAATGAGCAAGCTTGAAGAGAAGTTTCTTAGGAGTAGAGAATAACAAAAAATAAAATAAATTGGATCAACCAAAATTCAACTAAATATCAAGGCTATTTTTTGAAGTAAGAAACTTTTCACTGTTTGTGTGTGTGTCAGTGTGCATGCACACGGGCACACACAAGCATGCTTTTGTATACATGTGACTGTTTGTTGTGTAATGAAAAGTTTCTGGAAACCAATTCCAGTTTATGAGTTTTAATTCCAGCTAAACTCAGGATCACCTTAGGGGGGATCACTACTTTGAGTAATAGCCAATTTGTTTACATAATTCCAGAAATCCTTATGCCCATTTGTGTACACAGGAGTACTAATCAATGTAATAGTGAAGTAAAAACCCTGTTTTTGTCTTTTAAAAGCTTGAACTATTTTCTGCATCCTAAATAAAAACTATTAAATACAACAGCCTCCCCCCCCCCCCACTTCCCCACCTCCAGTGACTGAAATGTCACCATGCATTTAATGCCCATTTCAAAAATGGCTATACTCAGCCTCAACTCTATAATATAAAACTGGGATTATACAGACAAAGTCTAAGTCACTAGAAAGACAGAATCAGCTTGAGATTTCTTTCCATTTGGGTACTTGAATATGTCAAAGTTGACTTGAAATTTTAACTAACTTTTGTAAACCCATTGGGCTTAAAAACCAATTAGCCTCCAAGGAAACAAAATTGTGAGGTTTTACAAGGTGCTGCTTCCAAAGAGCAAAGACTTTTCAAGGATGCTTGAAGAGGCTTGTTTCCCTGAACAATGGCCAGCCAGACTTGGTAAGGAAATCTGTCATGTGCTTGGGTTGCATAGGGTTAGGAGGCAGGTAACTCTTCTAAAGGCTCTGCAAAACAGTCCCCTGAAACAATCATTCAGTAATCCACCATCTAGCCTTTCCCAAGCTGCTGATCTGTGTTAGGCTCTAACAGTTAAACAGTGAGTAAAAATTTGGAAGTTAGATATCGGATAGTGTTTATTCAAACTCAAACAGCTTTGGAAAGATTACTTAGACATGGCCTGTTCCCATTTATGTTAACTTTGCTCCAAGACCCTCTGCTGGAACACACTCCATCCTGTTGTTAGCCATACTGATCATAGTGGTGTCACCAATAAAATAATTTTTGGTGAAACTGAATCAAGGCCCTAAACCTTGAAAGATTATGGTGACCAATACATTGATATGTAATTAAAAATAAAATTCTACTTTTCAAAATGGCACAAAACTTGAATACAGGCCGTAACTAAATATTTTAGTTTTTTCAAGATAGTTTTCTTTTTGCTAGACATTTGACATTTTTACTCCAAAATCTAGATAGGTTAATCAAAACTGAACTTTTCTGGTGCTCTAAACATAAGCTTAGTCTGAATTTTGGGTAACTCATCACTAGGTCTTGGATAAGATTTCTGTTTTCAATAAGAGACTTCCTCTCTGGTCACTCTTCCAATTAGGCTTACTAGACGGCACAGCACAAACAAATTTGGGGAAACTAACTCAATGGTTATAAAACTCCTAAAATCTTTTGGGAACCCCCACAGTTCCTTGCCTGTAATGGAACCTGCATAATGATCTCCTTTATCTTGATTTTTAATTCCTGAAAATATAATGTTTGTTGGTTTATAGTTGAAATGCCAAGAAAACATGTTCAGACAAAGTGGTCAGTGTAACAGAGGTTTAGAATTTAATAATTTATCCACTCTTGACATTTGTTTTTAATCTCCAGAAGTGGACACTAATCATATTTTACCTTTTAACAATGATAATTTAGCCTATGTCAAGAGATGGCTATACATTCATTGCCAAGCTCAGTTGCACAGTCGCGTATGAATCTTTGAGATCCCATGGACTACATGTAGCCCTCCAGGCTCCTCTGTCCATGGGATTATCCCAGCAAAAATACTGGAATGGGTTGCTATTTTCTCCTCCAGGGGATCTTCCCGACCCTGGGATGGAATCTGAGTTTCTTTACCATTGAGCCATCTGGTGAAGCCCCAGTTTAGCCTATACACAAGATGAAATCTAGCATCCTCTTAAGAAATTTTAGTCTAAAATCAAATAAGTCAAGATGGAAAAAATGGTTAATTAATAGCTCCTTCAAGTCAATCAATCAATCATTTGGTTGACAGATTTTAGTTTTGTCATCTCACCCAGGTAACTTTTAGATGGTATAAATGCAATTCTTTGGGCAATAGGAGGCATAGATGAGACAGTGTTACAAATACAAGCCTATGATAACCTCCAAATTTAGAAACAGAATTATCACAGGCAGTACTTACATTGTCATTCAGAGGAAAAATTAACATTTATCAACAACTAATTTTTAACCATCTTGCTATGTTTTATTAAATTTGTTATTTTATTTCTCATTTGTATTAACCTTATAAGGTTGATATTCTACCATAATATTACAGATGTGAAAGCTGAGGCCTAGAAATACTTCTATGACTAGTATAGGATAGATCCAAGATTGGAGCCTGGATAGTTAGATTCTAGAAGCTTCTCTTTTTTTTCAGGCAGTATTCATTAATGGTTAACAGACTTCTCTGGTGGCTCAGATGGTAAAGAATCTGTCTGCAATGCAGGAGACCTGCTATTGTTATCATTTTTATTTTATCATCCAGTTGATAATTTTCAGTAATGAGAAGCTGTTTGTATCTCAAATAGTAACTCATTAAAAAAAGTTCTTGTTCACAAGAGTTTACAAATGAATGGGATAAAGAGTAAAACTAGAATTTCCTTGCCAATTTTATATAACAGTAATTTCCCCCTGAGAATTTTTAGTATCACAACTTATCAGAATATTTAGCATAGGGTCTTCCTTGGTGATCTAGTGGTCAAGACTTTGCCTTCCAATGCGGGCAGTGCGAGTTCAATCCTTGGTCAGGGAGCTAAGAACCCACATGCCTTATGGCCAAAAAACCAAAACATAAAACGGAAGCAATATTGTAACAAATTCAATAAAGACTTTAAAAAATTATCTACATAAAAAAAAAACTTTAAAAAATAATATTTAGGATATTATTTCCCTACCTTTTATAAAACATGACCCACTGGTACATAATTTAAAAGTTAAATTAGTAAAATTAATAACTTGGGCTTCCCTGGTAGCTCAGACAGTAAAGAATCTGCCTGCAATGCAGGAGACCCCGGTTCAATACCTAGGTTGGGAAGATCCCCTGGAGAAGGGAATGGAATAAATTAATTGAAAATTTTTAAATTATCCTTACCATTATAATTTCAAGATCAACTAAATATAAAGATTAAAAGCAGATTAAAGTTAATGCAACAAAGGGCAGTTTTATCTCCAAAACACACTTTTCATCTATTCTTCCAACATTTGAAAAATAATATGGCAATATGTGCTGAGTGTCAGACAAGAAATCGAGTTTCTGAGGACCTCAGTCACCTGCTGTAAAACAGGAATACACAGGTTTTATCCTCTTGCCAGGATATACTGGGAATCGAATGAAACACTGGATATAAAGGCATTTTCTATTCCAGAATAGTCTAATCCAAAAAAGATTCATTATTGTGGATGGTAACACACTTGCTATCTTGCTGTTAGTAGCTCATTCATCTTAAGCTAAAAGCATCCAAATGTATTTCATTGTTCTCAAAGTCAAAGAAACACAATTTTTTTTGGTCATAGCTGTTAAATAATATTTCCATTTTAGGAAGGAAAGCTATGAAGAAAAACAGAGCCAGGTTATTCATGAACAATAATGTTAGCTTTCCAAATGCTTTCTAATCCAGGACCACTTAGTCAATTTATAATTTAATGGTATGACAGTCAAGCATATTCAATGCAGATACAGTTTTTATAAATCATGATAGCGTATGGAAAATATCCTGAGTTGCTGCCACTTAAAGTGATACACACGTCTTAGGACACATTTTATGGTAGTAATTAGAATGAATCTAGGAAACATTTGGAATGAATATATTCTTGGTCACTGATTGCAGGAGGATTGGCTAATATGCCATGTTCATTATTTGTGCAGTTTTTCCTTACTGCTGTATTTGCATGCAAATAACTTAGTTTTTGTCTCTAAGTAGAATTTTCCATTACAAACAAAGAACTAATTGTAAAACCATAAAAGAAAATTTGTGCACTCCCTTTATTAAAAGTGGTCCTGAAAAATAGAAGGAGACAGCTGCTGGCAGATTAATCTCATTTCCACATTCTCACTGGAATTTTAACAAGTTTTAAGCAAAACAGGCATTATTTCATCTCATCTACACTTGCTTTTTTTTTTTTTTTCCAGTAGTGATGGATTTAAGAAGTTATGGGGTAAGTCAACTTTGGGGTCTCAGAGGGAGAGTTTGGGGAAGCAAGGGATAAAGGAAGAAACTTGGGTGGGGAAGACAAGGAAGGAGGTCTGAAAAAGTTCCCAACCACACAGGTGCAGACCAGTAGGCTGTAACTCACACACATAACAAAAAAGCTTTGAGCCTCATTTTGATGGGTTTACTCCCCTCCTTCCCCTGTTCCCTGGCCTCCCTGCACACATATTTCAGACAAGATCCATGTTGTCATTCAGTTTAATGCACCCAGCAGATTTTGACTGACAGTGAAATGAGTACATTGCATCACTTTTATATAAAGAACAATTTTAATGTTTTGCCAGATAGAAAGCAAGTTGAAATACTTTGTCTTCTTTTGTGTTTCCTATTAGAATGTTTATTTTTTTAATTATTTCAATTGGCATTAATCTGTGAATGCAGTAAGCTCCCAGAATACCATAATAAAAATAATCTCAAATTAAAAACAAAGACAAAAAGCCTTGCCACAGACTGGCATACTTTTTAACTATGTCTAGAAAATGGGATTGCTAAACAAATTAATATTTTCAAGAGGATTATAGGAGGAATGTCTAAATCACTAATTCAAGTTCTTAGTTCTAAAACCACTTTAGCAACCTCTATTTACTGGTAAATAAATACTTAAAGCATTGTAGAGCTTCAAAAGTCTCAGATATTATCTATTTTAATCCTTTCATTTTATAGATGAGGAAGTCCAGTGTTTTCAGTAGCAGGTCTAGTAGCTGCATATATATGACTCTAGTCCATTGGATAGTTCCACTCTTTTTCATACTATCCATTTAGAGCCTAATCACAATCATAATTTTACTAGAAGTCCCATCCATTGCCAAAAATTCGTTAGCTTTAAAAAATTTATCTTATTACACTGGCTCAATGTAACCCAACCATATTTTTTTTAAAACTTATTTGATTCAGGCTTTTCACTAAATCAGGATTGCCTTCTTCCCAGTTACTCTTAATTACTGAAGTCTTGTCTATAGTTGCATCTTGAAGCTTTGCTACTTTTCAAAGTAGGAATTTAATATTAATAAACAGTAGTAAAATTTTGTTTATATTTGCTATCCTTGTATTTTTATCACCTCAAGATAGTATAGTAAATCAGTGTCCCTATCATGAATATAAAGGGAAAGGAAATTAACTATAAAAAATGATTTTTAGAAAAGTGCGAGCCTAGTTTGTGGTTATAAAAATGGAAAACTTCCTTGAATATTTATTGAAGGGTTCTTCTTTTGAATGAGTGTGGGATTATTTACCTTTTGGACAATGGTTATGCCAATCATCTCAACCCTCATTTCAGTGTGTTATTACACAGTCATGTAGTGTCCTCATGCCTCTTTTTCACTATTCAACATGGACTATGCCCATGTTCTGGTTCTACTTTTCCTGTCAAAGCTTATCTTGCATTTGCTCCATTCTTTAAGAGACCTGTCCGATGAGTAACTGGCAGATCTGTTGATACTGCTTTGCATATGATATATGTCCTTGATTCTAAAACACATACTGTTTTTCTACATTCAACATCTTTGATATAGGGATGTATTCTAAAAATTTATCGTATTCTACCATCAACAAGGGGTAAGTTAGTTGTCATGAAATTCAATCATTATTGTTCATATGGTCATCACTGCAATGTGTTGTATACTTTCTTGGTACTATATACATTTTTTTCTCTTTCAATTAATTAATCTTTTTTGGTTATGCTAGGTCTTCATTACTGCACAGGCGTCATTGCTCTAGTTGTGGTGAGCAGTGGGTGGTGTATTCTCAAGTTGTGGTGCATGGGCTTCTTATTGCAATGCCTTTTCTTGCGGAGCACAGGCTCTAGGGCACATGGGCTTAGTATTTGTGGCACTGTTTCTTAATTGCCCCATGGCATGAGGGACCGTCCTGGACCAAGGATCAAACTGCTGTCTCCTGCATTGTCTTAACCAATGGACAACCAAGAGAGTCCCATATTAGCATTGTTTTTAAAATGTCTCCAAAATAACTAAAATGTGATTTCTCATTGAGGCAAAAGTTACTGAGTATACAAGAAGAGATAGAAAAAAGCAGGAGGCCTGCATTTCATACTAGTGATTGTGGTACACAGAAAAATGCCTCACCCAAGAAAGACATGCACATCTTAATTTCAGGAATCTATGAATATGTTATCTTATATAGTCAATGGGAATTACAGTTCCTAAGAAGAAGACCTTAAAATAGGAAGATTATCCTGGATTAACAAGGTAAACTCAGTGTAATCACAAGGAAACTTAAAAGTGGGAAACAGGCAGGAGATAAATCAGTCAACAGGAAATGTGTTTACAAAGGAGAGATTCAGATGGCAGTGTGAGAATTTGGCCCAGGATGGCCACTTTTGAATGGAAAAATGAACCAAGGAGTGTGGGCAGCCTCTCGAAGCTGTGAAAAAAGCAAAAGACAAAAAAAAAAAAAAAGGCTTTATTAAGGGCTGCATTCCCCTTGGATGCAAAAGCAGTGCAAACCTGCCAACAGCTTAATTTTAGTCCATTGAGACCCATAAGACATCTGTCCTCCATAACTGTAAGATAAAGATTGTGTATTGCTTTTAACTATCGCTTTGGTAGCAATTTGTTACAGCTGCAATAGGAAGACAGTTAGATTAGTGATGAGTGGAGAAATGACACATTTCTAATTTTATTTGAAGGAACAAGCAAAAAATTTTATGAAACTTAAGAAATAAAAGTGCTTATGTGTATTAAACCACATTGTATTCTTTTTGCTATGTGTGAAAAATGAATATTTACCACACAACTAGTAACACAACTGAAGGCAGATGACAGAAGTGGCCAAATATTGTGGAGCTGATAAAAGAAATTGGAAAGCAACAAGAGACGGATACAACCAATTCAAATAATATATAGAAGTATCATTAAAACATTAAGTTACAGTTTAATTTTAACTTTTTTTCTTTATGAGGGGTGCATAATAATGGAATTTCTTAAAGTGATGTCACTTTTCATTCGATGAAATAAATTAATAGTAATGAATTTTTATATCAAAGTTAACTCAAGTTCATTGTGTTTATTTTGGAAAATACAGAAATGTATAATAAAGAAAAATGACATTTTCCATAATCCCTTGGTTTTGGTCAGGATAATCCAGTTCATGTGATAAAAAGCAATCCCCAAATCTCAGTTGCTGAAGAAATAAAGATGAATTGCTTGCTCATTCTACCTGTCAATTGTGATTTGGCAAGAAGAGGCTCTATTTATAATAGCTACTCAAGGGCCAAGGTTGGTGAAACAGTGATTGTGTTGAACATTAATTACTGTTTGTCATGTCAGCAACAGAGGGGTTTTGAAAACTCTAACAGTGCAAACTAACTGCTTCATTCCAGAAGCAACATATTATTATTTCTGCTCACAACCCACTGGCAAGAAGTAGTTATATGGTTCCATCAAACCAGAAGGAGGCCAGGAAATACAATTATATCATATGTTGGGAAGGCTGAAATTTTAACAAACAATGATTAATGACTACAGTATCTAACACTGATATAACCACCATTATTATTAAGAAATGAATGCATTTTCATCTGATTTTTGAATGTATATGTATTATTAAAGAGATTGACATTCAAATGTATGTACAATTTTACTTAATATTTACATAGTAACATTTTCCAATGTAATTATTGTTATAAAACCATTTTATGTAATAGCTAATATTCCACCTCATGTATTTATATTAACATTCCCTTTTTAGATATTTGCAGTGTATTTTGTTATTTATGCAATTATAAATAATGCTGTGGTGAATATTCATAAAATTCATGATGATAATATCAAGTACTGGCATTTAGTATTTTAAGGTAGAGAATGAGCAAAATGAGAATTTGAGTAGCTATAGTATGCCAAGTAAAGGCTAAAATATTCTATTAGTCTATTAGATACCATCTAAATGACACAAAATAGAGCTATAATTTCTGAGTAACTGATAGACACCTCAAAAAGAAGGATATTTTCTTACAGTTATATGTAAGGTTAAACTGGTGGAGAATGCCACTTCGAGCAAAAAAAAAAAAAAAAAATAGGAATCATAGGGACCAGAATTAATCTCTTTCCTAAAATAAACATACAGACAATAGGAAATAAAGGAGAGGAACCTTGAAAATGTACTTAAATGAAGTAAGAAGTATGATTTCCCTACTTTATTACTTTGAGAGAGTTTCTAGGCTATGGTGCAGATAGGGGAAAGCCATGCCGAACCCTATGGAGTCACTATGTTGAGGAACTGGGAGTCTGGAGAAATCGAGCTAACTACAATACATAGGGCAATGTGTTGAAGATGAGAGAGTGTTCAAAAATTCTAAGTGAATGAAAGGAATATGAGACCTTTGAAGTGACAAGGAAACACGAGTACTAAAAATATTTACAAGTGCCAAAGGAAGCCAAGCCTGTATAAGCCAACCCTCAGGCATGACTAATTTTCTTCACTGAAAAGAATATTGAAACGAATACAGAAGTACCCCCTTATCCACAGAGGATGTTTTCCAAGACTCCCAGTAAATGCCTGAAACCATGCATAGTACCAAACTTTATATACACTGTTTTGCTTATACATGCATACCCTATGATAAAATTTATGAATTAGGCAAAGTGACTAGTAATAATAATAAATTAGAATAGAATGATTATAGCAATATACTGTAATAAGTTATGTGAATGTGGTCTTTTCCTCTCAAAATATCTTATTGTACTATACTCACTCTTTTAGTCATGATGATATGAAATAATAAAAATTCTTGCATAATGAGATGAAGTGAGGTGAATGAATAGGTATTGTGACATAGCATTGGACTACTATTGACCTTCTGATGAATCATGAAGATCATATGCTTTGGGTGATCCTGGACCATCTAGCTATGATGATGTCAATGGCTGGATATTATAAGGAGCAGCTGATACTGATGGTTGGAGACCTCCAGCAGGATAAAGCAGGATGGTGTGAGATTTTATCACACTACTTGGAACAGTGTACAATTTAAAACTTATGAATTGTTTATTTCTGGAATTTTCCATTCAATATTTTTGGACCTTGGTTGAATGCGGGTAACTCAAACTACTTAACTGACTATATTTTTTGATCATGTCTGTGAATAAACTACCTGTGTCAGGGTGAAGAAGCCCTCAGGGAAGTTTTGAGAATGGTACCTGGGACATACATGGGACCAAGAATAGTGCCTTTTCCCAGAAGTCAGACTGTGAAACCTCATTGCTCACAGGGCATTGGGCAGATTACTCAGAAGGTTCTTGATACATTATTGGGGAATAAATAGTGTAAACTAATCCTTAGCTTAATGAAATTAAAACATGCTTACTCCTTGGAAGAAAAGCTATGACCAACCTAGACAGCATATTCAAAAGCAGAGACATTACTTTGCCAACAAAGGTCCATCTAGGCAAAGCTATGGCTTTTCCAGTAGTCATGTATGGATGTGAGAGTTGGAGTAGAAAGAAGCCTGAGCATTGAAGAATTGATGCTTTTAAACTGTGGTGTTGGAGAAGACTCTTGAGAGTCCCTTGGAGAGCAAGGAGATCAAAATGAGTCAATCCTAAAGGAAATCAGTCCTGAATATTCACTGGAAAGACTGATGCTGAGCCTGAAACTCCATTACTTTGGCTAACTGATGTGAAGAATTGACTCACTGGAAAAGACCCTGATGTTGGGAAAGATTGAAGGTAGGAGGAGAAGGGGATGACAGAGGATGAGATGCTTGGATGGGATCACTAACTCGATGAGCATGAGTTTGAGCAAACTCTGGGAGTTGATGATGGACAGGGAAGCCTGGCATGCTGCAGTCCATGAGATCACAAAGAGTTGGACAGACTGAGTAACTGAACTGAGCTATCCAAGCTCTGGTTGTGCTTAACACTTCTTAAAAGCATGACTTGAAAAGATAAAACCATTTCCAAGTAATTTTGTAGGTCTATCTCTATATAGTTTTTTCCTAAAGCTTTGTTCTGGGATATATAAAATCACTTGGAAGTCCCTTGGACAGCAAGATGATCAAACCAGTCAATTCTAAAGGAAATCAGTCCTGAATATTCATTGGAAAGACTGATGCTGAAGCTCTAATATTTTGGCTACCTGATACGAAGAGCTGTCTCATTGGAAAAGACCCTAATGCAGGGAAGGATTGAGGGCAGGAGGAGAAGGGGATGACAGAGGATGAGATGGTTGGATGGCATCACTGACTCAATGGACATGAGTCTGAGCAAACTCTGAGTGATAGTGAAGGACAGGGAAGCCTGTTGTGCTGCTGTCCATGGGGTTGCAAAGTCAGACACAGCTTAGTGACTGAACAACAATAATATAAATATATATATAAGTGTGTGTGTATGCATATTAATTCAATAGTGGCAAACATAAATTCAGGTAAGGGAAGAATTAGGAAAATACAACTCATAATGAAGAGAAGAATTAAACAATTGAAATTTACTTAGATATTAAATGGTAGCAGATAATGACATTAGACTAGTTGTTATAACTGTATTATATATGTACATAAAGATAATCAGAGACATGACAGATATTTGACCAGATTTAAATAAAACATCTAGAGATGAAAACTATAATGTGTGTAATGAAAAATTCACTAGTTGGGATTAATGGCAGACTGGGTATTGGAGATGAAAAGATTAATAAACGCAAAGACATAGCAATAGATACTTTCCTAAGTTAAACAAGGGGAGAAAAAATAATTCAGATTATGAGAAGCATTTCTGAGTCCTGGAATAATTTGATATATGTAGAATTCATATCCTTAGATGAGAGGAAAGAGAGAGAAAGTCAGACAAGATATTTCAAGAAATAGTGGACAATTTTTTTCCAAAACTGATAAAAACTGTAAACCTTGTGATCCCCAAAGTTCAGGGAACCTCAACCACAAAAACTCAAGAAAAGTACAAGGCATATCAGTATTAAATTAACTAAAACCAGCAGTGAAGGTTAATCCTAAAAACACCCAGAGAATAATGAACAAACTTAAAGGGCTAACACTATCTGATTTCAAAATTTATTATGTAGTTAGAAAACATATATAGCAGTGTGATTTTAGCCTTCATGATTGTCGAATCAATGGGGCAGAGAAAAGGGCTGGCAAAGAGATTTGCAAATATATGGACAACTGATTTTGACCAAGGTGCAAAGACAGAAGATAGTCTTTTTAGCAAATATTATTGGCCAATTAGATATTCATATATAAGAAAATGAATTTTCTTAAATGATCAGTATCTTACTATTATACAAAAATTAACTCAAAATAAATCATAGACCTAAATGTAAAACCTAAAGTTGTATCTCTTGTAAAGGAGTAAGCAATTTATTACCTATTTTTGTCAACAAAGTTTTATGGGAAAGTCCAGGAGAACAGAGTTGAGCTGCTGTATTTTTAAGACAATTTAAAGAGAGAGAGAGAGAAGTTGACACAAAGAGACTGACATACGCACAGAGACTGATTAAGAGATTATGTGTTTGAGTAACTGGCATCTGTGTAGCCTTCAGAGAGGGTCTTTATTGACTTTGCAGGTTGTAGCATAGTGAAATGGAGAAGGCAATGGCAACCCACTCCAGTACACTTGCCTGGAAAATCCCATGGACGGAGAAGCCTGGTAGGCTGCAGTCCATGGGGTTGTGAAGAGTCGGACACGACTGAGCGACTTCACTTTCACTTTTCATTTTCATGCATTAGAGAAGGAAATGGCAACCCACTCCAGTGTTCTTTCCTGGAGAATCCCTGGGACGGGAGAGCATGGTGGGCTGCCATCTCTGGGGTTGCACAGAGTCGGACACGACTGAAGCGACTTAGCAGCAGCAGCATAGTGAAAAGTATTTTGCTTGCTGATATTTTCAAAGAGATAATCTTTGTTTCCCCATTCTTTTCAGTTATGTAATTAATGACGAATCAGTCATTGATTTTACCACTGTGTTTTTCCTGCACAGAGGTTTCAACACTTGTAAGCCTGGAAGTCATATAATTCAGTGGCTTTTTAGAGGGACTGTAAGGGCTTCAGAAGTCTACAAGTTCACAAACTGGCCACCCGTGACAGGTGCTTGAAATACTACCATTGGTCTGTACCTCAGTTACTTAAAATTTTGACCCTTTTAAAATTGTTCATTGAATGAGTTGCTTTTAAAAGCCTGCTGTGAATGGGGGATTTATAAAGCATGAAGTCACCTTCTGTTAGGTCCATACCATTTCTGTCCTTTATCGAGCCCATCTTTGCATGAAATGTTCCCTTCATATCTCTAATTTTCTTGAAGAGATCTCTAGTCTTTCCCATTCTAGTGTTTTGCTCTATGTCTTTGCATTGATCGCTGAAGAAGGCTTTCTTATCTCTTCTTGCTCTTCTTTGGAACTCTGCATTCAGATGCTTATATCTTTCCTTTTCTCCTTTGCTTTTTGCCTCTCTTCTTTTCACAGCTGTTTGTAAGGCCTCCCCAGACAGCCTTTTTGCTTTTTTGCATTTCTTTTCCATGGGGATGGTCTTGATCCCTGTCTCCTGTACAATGTCATGAACCTCATTCCATAGTTCATCAGGCACTCTATCTATCAGATCTAGGCTCTTAAATCTATTTCTCACTTCCACTGTATAATCATAAGGGATTTGATTTAGGTGATACCTGAATGGTCTAGCAGTTTTCCCTACTTTCTTCAATTTGAGTCTGAATTTGGTAATAAGGAGTTCATGATCTGAGCCACAGTCAGCTCCTGGACTTGTTTTTGAACAGAAGCAGAAGATATTAAGAAGAGGTGGCAAGAATATATGGAAGAAATGTGCAAAAAAGATCTTCATGACCCAGATAGTCATGATGATGTGATCACTAATCTAGAGCCAGATATCGTGGAATGTGAAGTCAAATGGGCCTTAAGAAAGCATCACTATGAACAAAGCTAGTGGAGGTGATGGAATTCCAGTTGAGCTGTTTCAAATCCTGACAGATGATGCTATGAAAGTGCTGCACTCAATATGCCAGCAAATTTGGAAAACTCTGCAGTGGCCACAGGACTGGAAAAGGTCAGTTTTCATTCCAATCCCAAAGAAAGACAATGCCAAAGAATGCTCAAACTACCGCACAATTGCACTCATCTCACATGCTAGTAAAGTAATGCTCAAAATTCTCCAAGCCAGGCTTCAGCAATACGTGAACCATGAACTCCCTGATGTTCAAGCTGGTTTTATAAAAGGCAGAGGAACCAGAGATCATACTGCCAACATCCGCTAGATCATGGAAAAAAGCAAGAGAGTTCCAGAAAAACATCTATTTCTTTTTTATTGACTATGCCAAAGCCTTTGACTGTGTGGATCACAATAAACTGTGGAAAATTCTGAAAGAGATGGGAAAATCAGACCACCTAACCTGCCTCCTGAGAAATCTGTATGCAGGTCAGGAAGCAACAGTTAGAACTGGACATGGAAGAACAGACTGGTTCCAAATAAGAAAAGGAGTACATCAAGGCTGTATATTGTCACCCTGCTTATTTAATTTATATGCAGAGTACATCATGAGAAATGCTGGACTGGAAGAAACACAAGCTGGAATCAAGATTTCCGGGAGAAACATCAGTAACCTCAGATATGCAGATGACATCACCCTTATGGCAGAAAGTGAAGAGGAGCTAAAAAGCCTCTTGATGAAAGTGAAAGAGGAGAGTGAAAAAGTTGGCCTAAAGCTCAACATTCAGAAAACAAAGATCATGGCATCCGGTCCCATCACTTCATGGGAAATAGATGGGGAAACAGTGGAAACCGTGTCAGACTTTATTTTGGGGGGCTCCAAAATCACTGCAGATGGTGACTGCAGCCATGAAGTTTAAAGACGTTTACTCCTTGGAAGAAAAGTTATGACCTACCTAGATAGCATATCCTAAAGCAGAAACATTTCTTTTCTGACTAAGGTCCATCTAGTCAAGGCTATGGTTTTTCCTGTGGTCATGTATGGATGTGAGAGTTGGACTGTGAAGAAGGCTGACCACTGAAGAATTGATGCATTTGCACTGTGGTGTTGGAGAAGACTCTTGAGAGTCCCTTGGACTGCAAGGAGATCCAACCAGTCCATTCTGAAGGAGATCAACCCTGGGATTTCTTTGGAAGGAATGATGCTAAAGCTGAAACTCCAGTACTTTGGCCACCTCATGCGAAGAGTTGACTCATTGGAAAAGACTCTGATGCTGGGAGAGGTTGGGGACAGGAGGAGAAGGGGACGACTGAGGATGAGATGGCTGGATAGCATCACGGACTCGATGGACGTGAGTCTGAGTGAATTCCGGGAGATGGTGATGGACAGGGAGGCCTGGCATGCTGCGATTCATGGGGTCACAAAGAGTCGGACACGACTGAGCGACTGAAATGAACTGAACTGAACTGAAGTCTCCTTTAATCTGGTTAAGTCAAAAAGGGCACCCAAGATGAATCTAATGTTGGCAGTTTCACTGAAGCTGCCCTTGGTGACATTGCACTGAAATATCTCAAAGGAATCAGTTCAAATTGTATCACATTTCAGCCTAACATAGCTATGGAATGAACACTAGCATTTGCTTTTTCTCCTTCTGCTTACTGAGTGCTTATATTACCACAAATGGTAAACAACTAAATAGAAGTCACTTCCCTTTCTTCCTCTAATATCAGAACACCCAGATGCAAAATAAAATGTTCAGTCTTCAATCTGGATATTTTGTCTTCATGATGCCAAACATACAACTGCTTGCGAAGTGCTGAACTGTTGATGACATTTTTCTTGTGCCTTTACAGTGTTTTGCCACTGGTAATGTAAGCACCGTATCCAATTAGAAGCTTGACTCCTCAGCAAATTGCTCAATTACATCACTTGCCACCTCCACTTCTTTGAGCCCTGTTCATCTGGTGACAACTTAGTATAATGGTAAAAAGCGTGGACAATGTAGATATATTGCTAGGGTCCAAATCCTTTTTCAGCTGCATGCTAGCTATGTCACTAAGTGAATTAGTCTTTCCTTGCCCATTTCTGCAGCTGCAAGATGAAGATAATAAGCATACCTAATAGAATTGTTGCCACAGTTAAGTCCAATACATGTAAAGGGCCAGGAATATGATGAATGTTCAATAAATGTTATATTTTTGTTCTTCCTTGTAGTAAAGCATCTAATGATGCTGTGGATCTAGCTTAGAACTGGGGAGAGGATGATCATGGGGACTTCTAGGTGCCAAAATTATTTTCCTCCGTTTGTGAAAACAGATCTACAGTGACTTGAATGGTATCAACGCCAAGCTAGTTGAGAAGTGGAAGTGCAGGACCTTGAAATGTCCTTCAGGCACATGCAAGCCTGCTTGGGCATGTGATTTCATTCTTTTCCATGGGTTTACAATGTAAACAAGCCAGGGGGGTCTTCTTAAGTAGCTACATGATTATAAAAAGGGCTAATAGCTACTTCTAATCTTACCTACTCAATGCTGGAGGAATTTCCTCTTATTAAGGACTTTGTCTTGGATTTTGGATTTAAGTTTTTATAACCTAAATGGAGCAAAAGAGGGAAAATAAGCTATTTAGTTTCATACATTCCAACCAGAAACTTTCAGAAGTGTACCCTATGGACACAGCTGCTCATTAGAGAGGTTATTATTATTATTATTATTTTATTTAAGGGTCAGCCCTTAGCAAAACTGTGAAGGAGCCAATGTTGATCCTAAGATATGTTCTGATACCCTTTTGAGTTCTCTTTGGCTCCTCAACCCCAGGTGTCTGGTGCCTTCCTAATGGCTTGGATCTTCCAAGTTATGAAGGAAAGAGATCTGGTAAATTAAAATAGAGTGTCAAGATACTTAATCTATTACCTCTGTTAGAAATTTTGAAAGAGACTGCTCATAAAGGGTAAATCCTTTGGTGGGAGTTGAACTATAAATGGTCTCAATGAAAGAAGTACACAGTGCATACAGAGATTAGGAGATTCTAATCTTTATATCTCAACTGCCTATTATGCTGCAGTATAAAGCCAACCCTACCTTGAGCTCTTATCAAGTGGTAATGGTCAGAAAGCTAAACTATTCAAAATTAAATAATTATAACTACCATTCCCCAAGTGTCAGTAAGCCTCTGGGGTTGAAATAACCTCGGAAGAGAAATAATGTAAGGTTAAAAGAAAAACAACTTTGATCTACAAACCTATCAATCAATTTGAGAACTGTTTAGAAAAATCACACTGTGGTTAAGACACCCAAAGCTTATAAAGATCAAGGGAATTATTTTCAGTTCAAATATCAATACTCTTTTGGAACATACAGCTCTAGGAATTCAAAACTGTTTTGTGTGTGTGTGTGTAGATTAGAACTCTGTCTCCTAGTTTGAATATGTCATTGCCCTTTATTTTCCATATAAATAAAATGAACCATGTTTTTATGAGAATTTTGATATAAAGCCAAACAGAAGGTTCAACATATATATAATATTATGTGTAATTTTAGTGTATTTTATATTTAAAAAACCTTAGAAAACAATTGCTTACAAATGAATTTCTAGCAAAGAGCAAAACATTGTGAATTAGGAATTCATTATATTTCCTATTTTTCCCCTTGCTTACAGAATTCTGAATGCATGTCTGTCAAAATAGCCATGAGATGATTTAAAATTTTCATTATTTGAACTAAATAAACATAAATTGGAATGAAAGCACTATACTATGTTATAAGCAGCAGGACTGAACATGAACCATAGAGCAGAGGTTTTGTTTAAAGAGAAAAAATTGCTACAGATCCTTGTGAAAAGAAGTTATGTTATTCTTAAAACAAGTTAATTTTCTTTTATTGTGGGTTTTCACAAAGTAATTATAGACAAAGCTGTGTAAAAATTCAATTTTGTTACAAAACTATGAATAGGTTGAGAGAGGAAAATGAAGCCTGTATAAAAATAAATGTATCCATCAAATAAGAAAAGAAAGTAACTGATACTTAGTATCATTCATTTTCTTTTTTGTATTGCTTATTTGAGGAACAGATGTAATTACAGCTTTACTCTCTTTGTGTGTAATTAATTTTGAGACTGTGAACAAAAAAATGAACAGAATATAGCTCATTATCCAGTTATACAAGAGTCAAGTTGTAACCCACTGCAGTCAGCTATCAACTGTGCCCTGAGGGGAATTCAGGATGAAAAAACAGGATGAGGTACCCTGTGCTTTGGATAAGCAAGCCCTTAGATAGTAAGATGCATATCTCAAGAAGAATTTCAGTGACCCCAGATACCTGTAACTTCCCAAACATAGAAAAACACTAAAATCATTAACTTGAGAGATCTGTTCTTTATGATTGGCAATAATATTTTACCTAGATGTTTGACTACAAGTATTCCCAAGTATTTCAATATATATATACGTATGTGTGTATATACATAGATATATACATATGTGTGTGTACACATACACACACACATGCACACACATATAAGTATATATAGAGGCTCCTCCTCTATCTCTTCTGGGGCAGTTTACTCGTGGTACTGAGTGGTTGCCTCTCAAACTATAGTCCTCAGTAAGATCTTGTTGTTGTTCAGTCACTAAGTCATTTGGGACTCTTTGCAACCCCTTGGAATGCAGCATGCCAGGCTTCCCTGTCCTTCACTATCTCCTGGAGTTTGCTCAAACTCATGTCCATTGAGTCAATGATGCCATCCAGCCATCTCATTCTTCGTCACTCTTTCTCTTCCTGCTCTGTCTTTCCCAGTGGTAGCTTATGGTGAACAATGTTGGATTCATGATCTCCAAAGAAGATTTTATTTTCGGGGCCAGGGCCCAGGCTTGATCACTCAGGAGCTTTGGTGCAGCAGAGTTTTATTAAAGTATAAAAAGGGACAGAGAAAGTTTCTGACATAGATATCAGAAGGGGGAAGGAGAGTGCCCCTCTTGCTAGTGTTAGCAAGGGAGCTATACACTTTCTCAATTGGTTATTACAGTAATGTCTCAAGGTTGTAAGGGTCTTACCAGACTCACTCTCACAGTTTACATTTTAAGATATCATGTTTAGAACTAATAATTGAAAGATCTTACCAGGCCACTCCCACAACACACACTTTAAGATGACAGGATTAGGCAGAAGATTCTTAAGAAGGAGAAACATTTCCTCAGCAGGAAACATTGTTGTTATAAAATCCTTAGTACAGAGTTTAAGATGAGTTGTTTTATTGTGTAATCATTAGCTCTGGGCTTAAAGAAAAAAACATTTTATATGCCTAAGACTAAGGAATGTAGGGAGAAAAAAAAAAGTTTGTCTTCTTCTCCTCCTGGAGAGCCCCAGACCCCTTTCTCCTTCTCAGGGACCCCAGACTTCTTATCAACCTACCTAAGAATTAACTCTCTCACCAGCATCAGGGTCTTTTCTAGTAAGTTGGCTCTTTCCATCTAGTGGCCAAAGTATTGACCCTGAATTAACCTAAACTCAGAACTCTCATGTTATACGTTTTTCTTTACTCTTGCCTGGAAAATCCCATGGACGGAGGAGCATGGTAGGCTACAGTCCATGGGGTCCCAAAGAATCAGACATAATTGAGTGACTTCACTTAAAGTTGACATTGCAATAGCAGCAGAAAGTAACATTAGAATGGTATTTTCAAAGATATGCTTATTTGTCCAGTCATAAGAACCTCAAACATGCAGGTCTCCAGATAGCAATAATGCAAGAAAATATAGGACAGTTGATAAATCAAATTTTTTCTAATATTGACAGATGTTCAGACATCCCATCAGACAGGAAGGATATTAAACATTATCAAAACACTGGTCAATCTCCTGGCCTCTATGTTTTTTATGAGAATTCCAACTGTTATTTTTATTGAGTCCTTTGTATTAGATTGGACAAAAAGTTCATTCAGGTTTTCCAGTACATTTTATGGAAAAATCTGAATGAACTTTTTGACCAACCCAATCTATAAGTTACATTTCACTCATTGTTTTCGAGATTCTTTGGCTTTGGCAGTTTGTCTATGATGTGTGTAAGTTTAGATACTTTTAACTTTATCCTACTATTTAGTTGGTTGTTGAACAGTTGTACTGTGAAAAACATGAATATGTTTTATTTTAGTAGTTTTTAACAGATATTTTCTCAAATATTTTTTCTGGCCTTTCTTTCTTTTCCTTCTGGAACTCTCATATATATGTTGTCTATTTGGTGATGTCTAACAGACCTCTGAGATAATTATTCTTCCTTATTTCTGTTGGTTAGTACAACTTGACCTGTCTTCAAGTTTTATGAATTCTTCTTCTACGTGTTCAAATCTGCTATAGAATTCTATTAATGAATTTTTAAATTATTGTGATTTTAAGCTATAGAATTTGTGTTAGGTTCTTTTTTTTAATAAACTCTGTCTCTACTGACATTTTCTTCTAGTTAGATATCATAGCCATACATTCCATCAATTCTTTATACACATGCACACGCACACACACATATATTTGGTTTTCTAAACATTTTTATAATACTTAATTTAACATCTTCATCAAGTAAGTCAAACATCTTCCATAGGGGCACTTATGTTGATTGTCTTTTTTTTTTCAAGTGGGCTATCTATTCATGTTTCTTTCCATGTCTTAATTTTTTTTTTTAAGTAACTGATATTTTAATATAATGTAGTGACTCTGGGAATAAGAATTTCATTCTTCACATAGTTTGTTGTTGTTCCTCTTAGCTAGTTTTGTTGTTGTTTATCTTCATTTGTTTAATGACTTCCTTGGACTGATTCTGTGAAGTGTTTTCTTGACATATGTAGCCAGCAAAATGTCTGCTTGGTTAGTTCAGGTATCAGCTAATAATTAGACAGAAATTTAGTTAAATTCCACAAACCATTAATTCTCCTGGCCTTCACCAAAGAATTTTGCAAGTTCCTTGACACATGCCTTCAGTATTCTGCAGTTTGCAACTCTGCCTTAGCCATACTTCCTGCTTATTCAGAGCCTTACAGTCACTTAGAAGTGAGAGATTACAGCTTTCTAAGGTCTCTTGGGCAGGCCTACAGCCCTTAACTCCATGTGGTCTTCTAGAGTATCCAAAATATGGTGAGCTTTAAAGCCTACTACAAACATCTCATTTACCAGTTTTTCCTTTTAAGTTTTTCAGTCAGCCTGTTGGTAATTCCAACTGGTATCACTGTCCAGGTAGCTGCAGGGTTAAATAATTACCACTACATTTTTTTAAAATCAAATTCCCTGAGGGAATTTGCACACAGGGAGCTCTGATTCAGGTCAGTTAAAGACAGGTCTGAGAAAGGAGATATACAAGGAGCTCCTAGACATGTCAAGAAGAGAGGCGAAAAGCAAAGGAGAAAAGGAAAGATATAAGCATCTGAATGCAGAGTTCCAAAGAAGAGCAAAAAGAGATAAGAAAGCCTTCTTCAGCCATCAATGCAAAGAAATAGAGGAAAAGAACAGAATGGGAAAGACTAGAGATCTCTCAAGAAAATTAGAGATACTAAGGGAACATTTCATGCAAAGATGGGCTCGATAAAGGACAGAAATGGTCTGGACCTAACAGAAGCAGAAGATATTACAAAGAGGTGGCAAGAATACATGGAAGAACTGTACAAAAAAGATCTTCACGACCCAGATAATCATGATGATGTGATCACTAATCTAGAGCCAGACATCTTGGAATGTGAAGTCAAGTGGGCCTCAGAAAGCATCACTATGAACAACGCTAGTGGAGGTGATGGAATTTCAGTTGAGCTGTTTCAAATCCTGAAAGATGATGCTGTTTAAGTGCTGCACTCAATATGCCAGCAAATTTGGAAAACTCTGCAGTGGCCACAAGACTGGAAAAGGTCAGTTTTCATTCCAATTCCAAAGAAAGGCAATGGCAAAGAATGTTCAAACTACCGCACAATTACACTCAACTCACATGCTAGTAAAGTAATGCTCAAAATTCTCCAAGCCAGGCTTCAGCAATACATGAACCATGAACTCCCTAATGTTCAAGCTGGTTTTAAGAAAAGGCAGAGGAACCAGAGATCAAATTGCCAACATCCACTAGATCATCAAAAAAGCAAGACAGTTCCAGAAAAAACATCTATTTCTTTTTTATTGACTATGCCAAAGCCTTTGACTGTGTGGATCACAATAAATTGTGGAAAATTCTGAAAGAGATGGGAATACCAGACCACCTAACCTGCCTCTTGAGAAATATGTATGCAGGTCAGGAAGCAACTGTTAGAACTGGACATGGAACAACAGACTGGTTCCAAATAGGAAAAGGAGTACATCAAGGCTGTATATTGTCAAGCTGCTTATTTAACTTCTATGCAGAGTACACCATGAGAAACGCTGGGTTGGAAGAAACACAAGCTGGAATCAAGATTGTTGGGAGAAATATCAATAACCTCAGATATGCAGATGACACCACGCTTATGGCAGAAAGGGAAGAGGAGCTAAAAAGCCTCTTGATGAAAGTGAGAGAAGAGAGTGAAAAAGTTGGCTTAAAGCTCAACATTCAGAAAATGAAGATCATGGCATCTCCTCTCATCACTTCATGGGAAATAGATGGGGAAACAGTAGAAACAGTGTCAGACTTTATTTTTTTGGGCTCCAAAATCACTGCAGGTGGTGACTGCAGCCATGAAATTAAAAGACGCTTACTCCTTGGAAGAAAAGTTATGACCAACCTAGATAATATATTCAAAAGCAGAGACATGGCTTTGCCGACTAAGGTCCGTCTAGTCAAGGCTATGGTTTTTCCTGTGGTCATGTATGGATGTGAGAGTTGGACTGTGAGGAAGTCTGATCGCCGAAGAATTGATGTGTTTGCACTGCGGTGTTGGAGAAGACTCTTGAGGGTCCCTTGGGCTGCAAGGAGATCCAACCAGTCCATTCTGAAGGAGATCAACCCTGGGATTTCTTTGGAAGGAATGATGCTAAAGCTGAAGCTCCAGTACTTTGGACACCTCATGCGAAGAGTTGACTCATTGGAAAAGGCTCTGATCCTGGGAGGGATTGGGGGCAGGAGGAGAAGGGGACGACCCAGGATGAGATGGCTGGATGGCATCACGGACTCGATGGATGTGAGTCTGAGTGAACTCCGGGAGATGGTGATGGACAGGGAGGCCTGGCGTGCTGCGATTCATGGGATCGCAAAAAGTCGGACACGACTGAGCGACTGAACTGAACTGAACTGAATTTTTTAGAAATCCAAACCTGTTTTTGTTCCCTCCATTAGTTGCCAGAGTGCTGGTTTTCATATTGCTGTGGCTACTATATTTGTGAATCTGTCAGCGTTCAAGGTTTCCGTATATCTGGGGAGTGGAGGATAGAAGTAGGGATAGCTAAAGTAACACAAAGTTTTCTGTTTTTACCCAGATTCAACTATTCTTCTTTAAGAAATACTTTTTGGATTACTGTAAGCCTTTATTTATCATTCAGATTTTTTAAAAAAGTTTGATTTGGGCCATTTTTTCCAGTGTCCTCATTGCTTTCATGGAGGAGAGGACTTTTGGAGAGCTTCTTTATTAGGTCCTTTGACACCTGTTTTTGACTTTTGCTCAGGTCAACAGAATATTGGCTTTTCTTACATAGTAATAAACTTTAATAGATCTTCCTTGTACAATGTAGAGAAAGGATATTTCAACAGTTAAAGTGAAATATTTTGGTATAGAAATAAAGCCATCTGTTCCATTTAAAATATAGTTTCATGTAATTTTTATTTTTAAGAAAAATATTGCAACCTTTATAGATAGTATATTTCATTACTGAAGTAGGGGAATATAATTCTGTAAGAATTTTAGCAATGATAGTTTTTATTTTACAGCATCCCTGTCATCCCATACACATTCATCCCCTCTTGACATCAGTCAATGAGAATAATTTCATTGCAAGGCCCTGAAACATGCCATTTGTTTCAAATTATATAGATAGATTCAAAATGTTTATCATGGTCTCCTGAAATCTGAATGACACATATTGCAAATACAATGTACAGTCATTCAGCATTCTTCATACCAGAAGAGGCTCATATGGAAGGTACTAGAAGGTTAAAAGTGTAAGGTATAGTTCGGGCCAAGGCAGAAAAGAAGGAGAGACGACCTCAACGGAGGTAGGTACTTTTATTCAGGCAAGGAGGGGCGACAGTCAGCCTAACGACTAGGCTGAGAGTGTGAGGGATCAGGGAGGCTTCTTACGTAAAGGGTGGTTTATGGAAGCTATAAGGGAAACCTTAGGCAGGATGTTTTGGGTATTCTTTAGTTGAGATGGCATTTGTAGTTGAACAGGGGGTGGAAGGTTTCTGAACAGGGGCTGATAAGTACCAGGTAGATGCAACAGGCCTGGAGCATTAGGGTGGGACTTAGAGTTCGGTTTTGTTTTCCCTGAAGTTAGATGATTTAGCAAGGACCTTTGAGACTGTTGTTTTTTTTGCGAGGCCCAAAGACTCCTTCAAAAAGGAACGCTATTCTCAGATTTGTTTGTATCTTTTCCAACGGGATTTTAATTTACCATCTTTGAATGTAACCCAAGAGTAACAGGTTTGGTCTCCAAGGTTTGATGTATTCCAACTCCACATTGTGTAAAGCAAATTCCTTATATAATAATGACCAATGGAAATGACCATTACATTTTGAAATAAGGCTGCAGATCTTCAAAAATCTAATTTCTATTTCACAGAATCTTGATACTTTGGCATGTGTACAACATGGGCAAAAAAAAACAACAACACTATCCTGTAAATAGATAGTAATAGTAAATAGATTTTTGAGCTTAGATTTTGTATCTCATACTCTTTAGGTACTTCACTGAGCTGTTCCAAGTTTACTATCAGTTCTTCCCTTGTGGCTCAGCTGGTAAAGAATCTATCTGCAATGTGGGATACCTTGGTATGATCCCTGGGTTAGGAAGATCCCCTGGAGAAGGAAAAGGCTACCTATTCCAGTATTCTGGCCTGGAGAATTCCTTGGACTCTATGGTCCATGGGGTCACAAAGAATCTGACACAACTGAGTGAGGAACAATGAAATCACAGTCGTTATAGCTTGCTTAATCCAAGTAAATCTGACTTGAGAATGATGATTAATAGAGCCACTACAGTCCTTCAAATACATTTAAGTTACTCTAAAAGTAATACACAAATGTAAAGTATAAAAAGTAAAAGTGTCAAGGATACACTACAATGATTGTATACTTCCTTCACAATTAGAGGCCCATCAAAATCCATTTCAGTATGTCAGAATTCATTGTGAGTGCTGCATTATGAATCACTCCATGTTTAAGAATGTTAGGACTTCAGAGCTGAATGAATTATAAATTCTTAATAAAGAACAATTGTATCATGTAATTTTCTCCTTTGTTGTTGTACAGTTGCTCAGTTGGATCCAACTCTTTGAGACCATGTACTACAGCATGCTAGGCTTCCCTGTCCTTCACATCTCCCTGAGTTTGCTCAAACTCATGTCCATTGAGTTGATGATACCATCCAACAATCTCATCCTCAGTGACCCCTTCTCCTCCTGCCCTCAATCTTTCCCAGAATTAGTGTCTTTTCCAGTGAGTTGGCTCTTCACATCAGGTAGCCAGAATATTGGAGTTTCAGCTTCAGCATCAGTCCTTCCAAAGAATATTCAGGGTTGACTACCTTTAGGTTTGATCTCCTTGCAGTCCACAGGATTCTCAAGAGTCTTCTCTAACACCACAGTTCGAAAACATAAATTCTTCCATGCTCAGCCTTCTTTATGGTCCAACTTTCACATCCATACATACCTGACTCCTGGAAAAAACATAGCTTTGACTATATGAACCTTTGTGGGCAAAGTAATGTATCTGCTTTTTAATACTGTCTAGGTCTATCACAGTTTTTCTTCCAAGGAGCAAGCGTCTTTTAATTTTGTGGCTGCAGTCATGATCCACAGTGATTTTGGAGCCCAAGAAAATAAATTCAGTCATTGTTTCCATTTTTTACCCCATGTATTTGCCATGAAGTGATGGGCCCAGATGCTATGATCTTAAGTTTTTGAATGTTGAGTTTTAAGCCAGCTTTTTCTCTCCTCTTGCACTTAATTCAAGAGGCTCTTTAGTTCCTCTTTGCTTTCTGCCTTTAGGGTTGTGTCATCTACATATCTGAGATTACTGATGTTTGTAGGTTATTGATATCTGCTTTTTAGCTATACCTTATAAACTATTGATTGCCTTTGTAGAAATTTACTACTTGTAGATACAAAGAATTTTCTACTGTAAGATTAAAAATAGAGTTGGAGATGGGACTAGAGAATTTCAGTAATTGCAATGGTGGGCTGAGTTCTACATCTATGTTGCCGAGAGGGAAAAATAGAACCTGATCACAGGAACAAGGGATCAGGAGAATGGAACTAATAATATACACACAATATAGAAAGAGCAATAAGTTATGCAGTGATTCTCACTGGATGGGTATTATAGTACCGTTGTCCAAAAAGTGGATTCAGGTTGGGTTGGAAAGCCATGAGCAAACAAACAAAAAAAAAAAATAATGATAATAACAGTATGATAATAAAGCATGTATAATGGTCTAATAAATTATTCAGTGTAGTGTTGGTAGGACTAAGTACTTGAGGTACTTAGAGGTAAGAATATACCTTTAGGCTGTTTCAGTTAAGAATGACTGTATGATAACAAAACCTTGCTGAGTCTTGAGTGCTGATCCATAGCAGATTACTAAGTCAAATAACCCATCATTGACTTACTAAAAATTACATCTTTGGTGAATCCAAGACTGTATATAAGTGCTGGTAAAGGCACCAAAACTACTACATGCTACTCCAGGATTCACCTGATTGCACAGAGGTAGCCTGTAGCTCAAACTTCTCTAGACTTTGCCAGCAAGTAATACTGTTGAATTCATAACTACAATCCACATTATATGCTTATGACTTCAAATACTGACTGCACCCAAATCTCTTAAAAATCTTCCTCAAACTGATGTGTCACACATGTTCACAAGCAATATTTTTGTGTTATACTTCCATGTTTGTTTTTGAACCATGTCCAATAAAAAAAAAAAAACTTAACAATAATATCGTCATAGTCTCTGCTATGGACTAAATGTTTATGTCCTCCCAAAATTTATAACAGTTCAGTTCAGTTGCTCAGTCGTGTCCGACTCTTTGCGAAACCATGAATCGCAGCAAGCCAGGCCTCCCTGTCCATCACCATCTCCCGAAGTTCACTCAGACTCACATCCATCGAGTCCGTGATGCCATCCAGCCATCTCATCCTCGGTTGTCCCCTTCTCCTCCTGCCCCCAATCCCTCCCAGCATCAGAGTCTTTTCCAATGAGTCAACTCTTCCCATGAGGTGTCCAAAGTACTGGAGCTTCAGCTTTAGCATCATTCCTTCCAAAGAAATCCCAGGGTTGATCTCCTTCAGAATGGACTGGTTGGATCTCCTTGCAGCCCAAGGGACTCTCAAGAGTCTTCTCCAACATCACAGTTCAAACACATCAATTCTTCGGCGCTCAGCCTTCTTCACAGTCCAACTCTCACATCCATACATGACCACAGGAAAAACCATAGCCTTGACTAGACGGACCTTAGTCGGCAAAGTAATGTCTCTGCTTTTGAATATACTATCTAGGTTGGTTATAACTTTTCTTACAAGGAGTAAGCTTCTTTTAATTTCATGGCTGTAGTCACCATCCGCAGTGATTTTGGAGCCCCAAAAAATAAAGTCTGACACTGTTTCCCCATCTATTTCCCATGAAGTGATGAGACGAGATGCCATGATCTTCATTTTCTGAATGTTGAGCTTTAAGCCAACTTTTTCACTCTCCTCTTTCACTTTCATCAAGAGGCTCTTTAGCTCCTCTTCCCTTTCTGCCATAAGCGTGGTGTCATCTGCATATCTGAGGTTATTGATATTTCTCCCGGCAACCTTGATTCCAGCTTGTGTTTCTTCCAGCCCAGTGTTTCTCATGGTGTACTCTGCATAGAAGTTAAATAAGCAGGGTGACAATATACAGCCTTGATGTACTCCTTTTCCTATTTGGAACCAGTCTGTTGTTCCATGTCCAGTTCTAACTGTTGCTTCCTGACCTGCATACAGATTTCTCAAGAGGCAGGTTTGCTGAAATTGTAATCACCCATTTGATAACATTTGATGATGAGACTTTAGGAAGATGATTAGGTCATTAAGGTAGAGCCCTCTTGATGGGATAGAAAGTAAAATTTGCTCAGTTGTGTCTGAGTCTTTGCGACCTATAGACTATACATATTCAGTCCATGGAATTGTTCACACCAGAATACTGGAGTGGATAGCCTTTCCCTTCTCCAGGGCATCTTCCCAACCCAGGGATCGAACCCAGGTCTCCTGCACTGCAGACAGATTCTTTACCAGCTGAGCCACAAGGGAAACCCAAGAATACTGGAGTGGGTAGCCTATCCCTTCTCCAGTGGATCTTCCTGACCCAGGAATCGAACTGGGGTCTCCTGCATTACAGGTGGATTCCTTATCAGCTGAGCTATGAGGGAAGCCCTAGTGAAGCGATAGTGCCCTCATAAGAAGAGAAATGGAAGAGCTTGCTTCTTTTCTCTCTCTACCTTCTGCCATAGTTAAGATACAATAAGAAGACTGCCATCTGCAAACCAGGAAAGGACTTCTCAGCAGAGGCCTAACATCTCAGCAGTTCAATTTAGACTTTTCCAGTCTCCAGAAGTGTGAGAAAGAAATGTCTATTGTTTAAGCCGCTTAGCTTATGGTTATTTGTTATTGTAGCCTGAACTGACAGGGTCTTTTTCCCAAATCCATTCACAATGACAGGAAAGTATCTCCAATTTTTTTCCCAGCTACAAATCTGTGAGGTGTAAAGGTGATACATTGTCCTTTGGAATTCTGAATGAGTCAAAGCTATGTAATGCTCCTTGCAGAAGTTGGAAAATGTCATCCAGGCCCTGAAATAGTATTACTGATTCCCTCATATGTTCACATTGCCTCCCCAGTAAGCATCTACTTGAACTGTTGTATAAAGCCCATATTTTACAAGTCTGAAATGCTAATTCGTATCGCACAGTCAAGGGACCAAACGATATTCTTACCTCTATCCCTCTTTCCTTTCATTCACACACACATACATACACACAGTCACTCAAAACAAAACCCCTCATAACTCTGTGTAAATTATGTCTCCTTAAAGTTACTCACCAGGATGCTAAAATATATCTGAATCCTAGGCTAATTGAAAGCTGTTCTTCTACTCTAGCTGCATAAGGATATGAGTGTAGTTGTTTATACCTCACATTCCTTATGCATATGCTATCTACGTGAATATATTTTAGTCCCATCTTTTCACTTACTTGCTGTGGCTTTTGAACATGACTAATTGTCCCAATCTGAGTTTCCTTATGTGAAAAGTGAGAGTGGGACCAAAATTATATAATATTAAGGTGCTTTTTATTTCTGCTTTTACGTTGTTCTATGATTCTACAGGAAGAATCAAATAACATGTATTATTAGCCTAAATTAAAATTTCTGCTTTCATTACTTGGTAATAATTCACACATCATACTCATCAGTCAACCAATAAGATCTTACGGAGTATTTACTATGCAATTAATAGACACTCGACTAAGAAACTACAAATTCAGAAAAAGGGATTCAAGTGAGGGTAGTTTTTTGTGTGGAAGTTCATAGCAAAAGCTTTCTGAAAGAGAGGATACCTGAGCTGAGTCTCAGAATGAATAGGAATGTACAGATTTCAAAATATCAGGGAGATGTGAGACAGTGCTGTGAATTCTGTAACTTCACAGAGTTCTATTATTGCTATTGGAAAATTACTGGAATATTAAGAGGCAAAACGGGAGATGTTGGCAGATACTTGGTAAAAAGGAGCCTCCCATTATCACAGTACAAAGTTTGTATTTTATCCAAAAGGTAATGGGAAACAATGAAGGATTTTGACCAGGAAATAAGGTGATCACATCACAAATTATAAGAGAAAAAAAAAAAAGAAAGAAATTTTGGTACTGATACAAACAGATTAGTGAAAAATAAGACTAGCAGCAGGTATATTGGGTAACCAGTTATTGGAATAAATCGAGGATGAAATTATAAGTACATGAAGTAAAACACTGCCAAGGGAAAAGGAGAAGATCTCGAGAACACAATAAGAAAATAGAATAAGCACACTTTGTGATTTGTTGATATGAGGAGTTATAGCAAAACAAAAGAATTCTCACTTGACCTATCTAAAAATGATACTTCTACTCATCAATTTTAGGAATTTAGGGGGGAATAGCAACCATAGAATATAGGGAGTAGAAGGAATGGATCTGAGCAGCCTGGGAAACATTAATGAGGTGATGCTAAATCTAGATGAGAAAAATACTTATGTGGGAGTTTCATCATATAAGAGGTAGTTTAAACCCATATGACTAGAAAAGAGTTTCATCATATAAGAGGTAGTTTAAACCCATCAGTTCAGTCGCTTAGTCATGTCTGACTCATTGTGATCCCATGAAATGCAGCACACCAGGCCTCCCTGTTCATCACCATTTCCTGGAATTCACTCAGACTCACGTCCATTGAGTCAGTGATGCCATCCAGCCATCTCATTTTCTGTTGTCCCTTTCTCCTTCTGCCCCCAATCCCTTCCAGCATCAGAGTCTTTTTCAGTCAACTCTTCGCATGAGGTGGCCAAAGTACTGGAGTTTCACTTTTAGCATCGTTCTGTCCAAAGAAATCACAGGGCTGATCTCCTTCATAATGGACTATTTGGATCTCCTTGCAGTCCAAGGGAATCTCAAGAGTCTTCTCCAACACCATGGTTCAAAAGCATCAATTCTTCAGTGCTGAGCTTTCTTCACAGTCCAACTCTCGCATCCACACATGACCACTGGGAAAACCATAGCCTTGACTAAATGGACCTTTGTTGGGAAAGTAATGTCTCTGCTTTTCAATATGCTATCAAAGTTGGTCATAACTTCTCTTCCAAGGAGTAAGGGTCTCTTAATTTCATGGCTGTAGTCAATATCTGCAGTGATTTTGGAGTCCCCAAAGATGAAGTCTGACACTTTTTCTATTGTTTCCCCATCTATTTCCCATGAAGTGATGGGACCAGATGCCGTGATCTTCGTTTTCTGAATGTTGAGCTTTAAGCCACCTTTTTCACTCTCCACTTTCACTTTCATCGAGAAGCTTTTCAATTCCTCTTCACTTTCTACCATAAGGGTGGTGTCATCTGTATATCTGAGTATTTATATTTCTCCTTGCAATCTTGATTCCAGCTTGTGCTTCTTCCAGCCCAGCATTTCTCATGATGTACTCTGCATAGAAGTTAAATAAGCAGGGTGACAATATACAGCCTTGAAGTACTCCTTTTCCTATTTGGAACCAGTCTGTTCTTCCATGTCCAGTTCTAACTTGCTTCTTGACCTGCATACAGATTTCTCAAGAGGCAGGTTAGGTGGTCAGGTATTCCCATCTCTTTCAGAATTTTCCACAGTTTATTGTGATCCACACAGTCAAAGGCTTTGGCATAGTTAAGCAAGCAGAGGTAGATTTTTTTTTCTGGAACTCTCTTGCTTTTTCAATGATCCAGCAGATGTTGGCAATATGATCTCTGGTTCATCTGCCTTTTCTAAAACCAGCTTGAACTTCTGGAATTTCATGGTTCACGTATTGCTGAAGCCTGGCTTGGAGAATTTTGAGCATTACTTTACTAGCATGTGAGATGAGTGCAATTGTGCTGTAGTTTGAGCATTCTTTGGCATTGCCTTTCTTTGGAATTGGAATGAAAACTGACCTTTTCCAGTCCCGTGGCCACCGCTGAGTTTTCCAAATTTGCTGGCATATTGAGTGCAGCACTTAAACAGCATCATCTTTCAGGATTTGAAACAGATCAACTGGAATTCCATCCACTAGCTTTGTTTATAGTGATGCTTTCTAAGGCCCACTTGACTTCACATTCCAGGATGTCTTGTTCGAGGTGAGTGATCATACCATCTTGATTATCTTGGTCATGAAGATCTTTTTTGTACATTTCTTCTGTGTTTTCTTGCCACCTCTTCTTAATATCTTCTACTTCTGTTAGGTCCAGACCATTTCTGTCCTTTATCGAGCCCATCTTTGCATGAAATGTTCCCTTGGTATCTCTACTTTTCTTGAAGAGATCTCTTGTCTTTCCCTTTCTGTTGTGTTCATCTATTTCTTTGCACTGATTGCTGAGGAAGGCTTTCTTATCTCTTCTTGCTATTCTCTGGAACTTCACATTCAGATGCTTATATCTTTCCTTTCCTCCTTTGCTTTTTGCTTCTCTTCTTTTCACAGCTATTTGTAAGGCCTCCCCAGACAGCCATTTTGCTTTTTTGCATTTCTTTTCCATGGGGATGGTCTTGATCCCTGTCTCCTGTACAATGTCACAAACCTCATTCCATAGTTCATCAGGCACTTTATCTATCAGATCTAGTCTTTTTAATATATTTCTCACTTCCACTGAATAATCATAAGGGATATGATTTAGGCCATACCTGAATGGTCTAGTGGTTTTCCCTACTTTCTTCAATTGAAGTCTGAATTTGGCAATAAGGAGTTCATGATCTGAGCCACAGTCAGCTCCCAGTCTTGTTTTTGCTTACTGTATATAGCTTCTCCATCTTTGGCTGCAAAGAGTATATTCAATCTGATTTCGGTGTTGACCATCTAGTGATGTCCATGTGTAGAGTCTTCTCTCACGTGTGAGGTCAGGGGTGGTGGCTGGGAAGAGGTACCCCCTGCCTGAGGCCAGGGGCAGTGGCCAAGAGTGCCAGGATGTGACAGCACAGGAACAGTGGAGAGGAGTTACCCCATGCCGGAGGCCAGGGACAGCAGCCAGGAGGAGCTATCCCATGCCCGAGGTCGGGGCTGTGGCCAAGATGAGCAACCCCACATCCAAGGAGCAGTGGCTGCTCAGGCGCAGGAGAGCCTAGAGGAGCTACTCCACGTTCAAGTTCAGGGAGGGCGGCGGTGAGCTACCCCTCGTCCAAGGTAAGGAGCATTGACTGCGCTTTGCTGGAACAGCTGTGAAGAGATACCCCACATCCAAGGTAAGAGGAAACCCAAGTAAGACGGTAGGTGTTGCAAGAGCGCATCAGAGGGCAGACACACTAAAACTGTACTCACAGAAAACTAGTCAATCTAATCACACTAGGACCACAGCCTTGTCTAACTCAATGAAACTAAGCCAAGCCCTGTGGGGCCGTCCAAGAGGGACAGGTCTTGTTGGAGAGGTCTGATAGAATGTGGTCCACTGGATAAGGGAATGGCAAACCACTTCCATATTCTTGCTTTGAGAACCCCATGAACAGTAGGAAAAGGCAAAATGATAGGATACTGAAAGATGAACTCCCCAGGTCAGTAGGTGCCCAATATGCTACTGGAGATCAGTGGAGAAATAACTCCAGAAAGAATGAAGGGATGGAGTCAAAGCAAAAAAAAATACCCAGTTGCAGATGTGACTGGTGATAGAAGCAAGGTCCAATGCTGTAAAGAGCAATGTTGCATAGGAACCTGGAATGTCAGGTCCATGAATCAAGGTAAATTGAAAGTGGTCAAACAGGAGATGGCAAGAGTGAACGTCGACATTCTAGGAATCAGTGAACTAAAATGGACTGGAATAGGTGAATTTAACTCAGATGACCATTATATCTACTACTGCAGGCAGGAATCCTAGAAGAAATGGAGTAGCCATCATAGACAACAAAAGAGTCTGAAATCCAGTACTTGGATGCAATCTCAAAAACAACAGGATGATCTCTGTTCATTTCCAAGGCAAATCATTCAATATCACAGTAATCCAAGTCTATGCCCCAACCAGTAATGCTGAAGAAACTGAAGTTGAACGGTTTTATGAAGACCAACAAGACCTTTTAGAACTAACACCCAAAAAAGATGTCCTTTTCATTCTAGGGGACTGAAATGCAAAAGTAGGAAGTCAAGAAACACCTGGAGTAACAGGCAAATTTGGCCTTGGAATACAGAATGAAACAGGGCAAACGTTAATAGAATTTTGCCAAGAGAACACACTGGTTTAAACCCATAGGAATAGACATAAAAAGTTGAGACCATGTTCTGAATATTCTCTTCAATTTGTGGTCATTACATTCCTGGTAGCTCAGAGGTTAAAGCGTCTGCCTGGAATGCGGGAGACCCAGGTTCGATCCCTGAGTAGGGAAGATCCCCTGGAGAAGGAAATGGCAACCCACTCCAGTACTCTTGCCTGGAGAATCCCATGGAGGGAGGAGCCTGGTAGGCTACTAGTCCATGGGGTCGCAAAGAGTCGGACACGACTGAGCGACTTCACTTTCACTTTTCACTTTCTCATTGCCTACATCAGAAATAGAACAGGTGCTTCATAAAAATGTTGTACCCTAACATACTGAAAATTCCTTAGGAATTGGCCTTGAAATTTTATATTTTAAAAATTATTTAGCACCCTACAGTTTAAAACTACTGATTGTCTTTTTCTGACTTTTCTTAACATAATACCCTCTGCATCCATCCATGTTGGTTCAGATGACAAAATTTCATCCTTTTCTATGTCTGAGTAATGTTCCATCGTGTTCCATTAAATATCTTTTCAAATTAATATTTTCATTTTCTTTGGCTATATGCCCAGGAGTAGAATTGTTAGATCATATGGGTGGTATTTGTGGTAAAGTATCTCCCTGCCAATGCAGGAGACATAACATATTCAGGGTCAATACCTGGGTAGGGAAGATACTGTGGAGGCGGGCATGACAACCCACTCGAGTATTCTTGCCTGGAGAATCCCATGGACAGAGGAGCCTAGTGGGCTACGGTCCATAGGGTCACAAAGAGTTGGATACAACTGAAGCAAATTAGCATGCACATGGTAGTTATACTTTCAGTTTTTTTGAGGAAATTCCATACTGTTTTCCACAATGGTTGCACTAATTTACATTCCCGCCAACAGTGCAGGAGAGCTCTCTTTTCTCCTCATCCTCACCAACATTTGTTATTTGTCAGCTTCTTAATGATAGCCATTCTGACAGGTATGAGGTGATATCTGTTTGTGGTCTTGATTTGCATTTCGTGGGTGGCTGCGACCCGGTGCACTAAGTGTGGCTGAGAGGAGTTACCCCACATCCAAGGTCAGGGGCAGCAGCCAAGAGTGCCAGGCTGCGACAGCACAGGAACAGCCGAGAGGAGCTACCCCGCGTCCGAGGCCAGAGGCGGCCAGCAGAAGCCACCTCATGCCCGAGGCCAGGGGCAGTGGCCCTGAGGAGCCACCCTGCACCCGAGGCAAGGGGCAGAGGCTGGGAGGAGCAACCTGAGGAGCAGTGGCTGTGCAGGGCACAGGAGGGCCTAGAGGAGCCATCCTACGTTAAAGGTCAGGAAGGGTGGTGGTCACATGCCAGGGTCCAGCCCCGGTGGTTCCAGGGTGATTCGAAGGTGGGGGGATGGTGTCGGCGTCTTTGGAAAAATACATATTTAATTACAGATATATGGAGAGATTAGAAACGGATAGTGTAGTAGGAGATAGTGTAGAAAAAGAGGCTGAATAACTTGGATTACATGGAATAGCATCCATGCTCCAGATGGGAATTCAGCCAGAAAAATGAGGAGCAAGAAAGAACGACATGGGGGAATCAGTCTTTCTGGAAACTGATCCAATTTCTTTATTTTGGGGTTTGCTTATATACCTTTTGTTACATATAGGGATGAATACAGAGTCACGTGGGGGTCAGCAGTCCTGACCTTTATCAAAATCAGGTGCTTCACATAAAAAGGTCTTAGGGATTTTGTGATCCTTTCTTTCTGGTAACCAAAAACTTATTTTTTCCAAGGGTGTTTTTTCTTAAATCAGGCACCACCCTCCAAATAAAGTTACATTCCTATAGGGTGTGGGTGTAGTGAGTTACAATCAAGAAAGGAATTTATTTAATCCAAGGTTAACATGATTAATCTTAAAGGTTAATACTTATTTATCCTATATGCTTAAAGATTATTACTTATTTCTCCTATATGTTAGTTATATTCATTACAAGGGCAGGGAACATGGAGATTTAGCAGCAAACATCAGCCCAACAAATGAAAACCTTTTCACCAATGCTCGCCTTAAGATATATTTAGTCTTAAGACAGTGATAAAGTTACATTTTTACATAGCAAGGACACAGTGATAAATAACAAAGCGCAGTGATCTAATACAAAAGAGAAAATCCATTAACTCAAAAAGTGTAGTATTGCTAACATCAAAAACTGCTATATTTCCTTTTCTATATTCCAAATACATTGATTAATATATTCCCAGGTGCCTAAGGATATGGAGGCCTGGTGGCAATCATTAACTCAACAAGAAGAAAAAGCCCTATGCTAATTAAGACTTTCAAAATACTCCAAAACTCTCTGTGCTGTTTATAGTTGAGAGGTAGTAAACAATCATGTGTATGGATAATCCTGTCACACAAGCTAGTCTTTCAGCAGAGAGGTTTGACCTGAGACATCCTTGTCCCACCCAGAGCAGGGAATTAGCAGCAATTATTGACACCACAAATGAAAAACCCTTCACCAATATAATTCCTAACCAACACACTATACTAATAATTTCCAACTCCCCAAGAGAATTTGCCTTTAGTAAGTCTAAACCATCTCGTGCCTCTCAGATGTGGAGGCTGTAAACAATCACATGTGGCTGGACGAACCTATACAGGCGGGCTAGATAACCTTCAGAGCAGTCCGTAAGCTGAAACACTCTTGTCACGCCCAGGAACTTTTATTGCCTTGGAGCTGCACATTTACTCCTTCTCCAAGAGAAACAGTTATGGGGGAGAGCCCCCCGTAAAGTCAGAGGTGTAGGTGAGAGCATAAAACAGACTGGTTTTGGGGTTAGATGCTCGGGAACAGGGGGTTTCCTGAAGCTTGATCACGCCTTTGCGTATGCCAAGCCTCCTTCCTCATGACCATTGCCATGGGCGGAGTTCCTCATGCTGGCCCCCGGCAGTAAGGAGATACCCCTCATCCAAGGTAAGAAGCAGCAGTTGTGCTTTGCTGGAACAGCCGTGAAGAGATACCCCACGCCCAAGGTAAGAGAAACCCAAGTAAGATGGTAGGTGCTGCAAGAGGGCATCAGAGGGCAGACACACTGCAACCATACTCACAGAAAACTAGTCAATCTAATCACACTAGGACCACAGCCTTGTCTAACTCAATGAAACCAAGCCATGACCGTGGAGCAACCCAAGATGGGAAGGTCATGGTGGAGAGGTCTGACAGAATGTGGTCCACTGGAGAAGGAAATGGCAAACAACTTCTGTATGCTTGCTTGAGAACTGGAGAAGGGAATGGCAAGCCACTTCAGTATTCTTGCCTTGAGAACCCCATGAACAGTAGGAAAAGGCAAAATGATAGGATACCAAAAGAGGAACTCCCCAGGTCAGTAGGTGCCCAATATGCTACTGGAGATCAGTGGAGAAATAACTCTAGAAAGAATGAAGGGATGGAGTCAAAGCAAAAACAATACCCAGTTGTGAATGTGACTGGTGATAGAAGCAAGATCCGATGCTGTAAAGAGCAATATTGCATAGGAACCTGGAATGTCAGGTCCATGAATCAAGGCAAATTGGAAGTGGTTAAACAAGAGACGGCAAGTGTGAACATTGACATTCTAGGAATCAACGAACTAAAATGGACTGGAATGGGTGAATTTAACTCAGATGACCATTATATCTACTACTGTGGGCAGGTATTCCTCAGAAGAAACGGAGTAGACATCTGGGTCAACAAAAGAGTCTGAAAAGCAGTACTTGGATGCAATCTCAAAAACGACAGAATGATCTCTGTTTGTCTCCAAGGCAAACCATTCAATATCACAGTTATCCAAGTCTATGCCCCAACCAGTAAGGCTGAAGAAACTGAAGCCCAACGGTTTTATGAAGACCCACAAGACCTTTTAGAACTAACACTCAAAAAAGATGTCCTTTTCATTCTAGGGGACTGGAATGCAAAAGTAGGAAGTCAAGAAACACCTGGAGTAACAGGCAAATTTGGCCTTGGAATGCAGAATGAAGCAGGGCAAAGACTAATAGAGTTTTGCCAGGAAAATGCACTGTCATAGCAAACACCCTCTTCCAACAACACAAGAGAAGACTCTACACATGGATATCACCAGATGGTCAACACCAAAATCAGATTGATTATATTCTTTGCAGCCAAAGATGGAGAAGCTCTATACAGTCAACAGAAACAAGACCAGGAGCTGACTGTGGGTCCGATCATGAACTCCTTATTACCCAATTCAGACTCAAATTGAGGAAAGTAGGAAAAATCGCTAGACCATTCAGGTATGACCGAAATCAAAACCCTTATGATAATACAGTGGAAGTTTGAAGTAGATTTAAGGGCCGAGATCTGATAGATACAATGCCTAATGAACTATGGAATGAGGTTTGTGACATTGTAGAGGAGACAGGGATCAAGACCATCCCCATGGAAAAGAAATGCAAAAAAAGCAAAATGGCTGTCTGGGGAGGCCTTACAAATAGCTGTGAAAAGAAGAGAGGCAAAAAGCAAAGGAGAAAAGGAAAGATATAAGCATCTGAATGCAGAGTTCCAGAAAATAGCAAGAAGAGATAAGAAAGCCTTCTTCAGTGATCAATGCAAAGAAATAGAGGAAAAGAGAACAGGAAAGACTAGAGATCTCTTCAAGAAAATTAGAGATACCAAGGGAGCATTTCATGCAAAGATGGGCTCGATAAAGGACAGAAATGGTCTGGATTTAACAGAAGTAGAAGATATTAAGAAGAGGTGGCAAGAATACACAGAAGAACTGTTCAGGAAAGATCTTCATAACCCAGATAATCATGATGGTGTGATCACTAACCTAGAGCCAGACATCCTGGAATGTGAAGTCAAGTGGGCCTTAGAAAGCATCACTATAAACAAAGCTAGTGGAGGTGACGGAATTCCAGTTGAGCTGTTTCAATTCCTGAAAGGTGATGCTGTTTAAGTGCTGCACTCAATATGCCAGCAAATTTGGAAAACTCAGCAGTGGCCACAGGACTGGAAAAGGTCAGTTTTCATTCCAATTCCAAAGAAAGGCAATGCCAAAGAATGCTCAAACTACTGCACAATTGCACTCATCTCACATGCTATTAAAGTAATGCTAAAAATTCTCCAAGCCAGGCTTCAGCAATACATGAACCGTGAACTTCCTGATGTTCAAGCTGGTTTTAGAAAAGGCAGAGGAACCAGAGATCAAATTGCCAACATTCACTGGATCATGCAAAAAGCAAGAGAGTTCCAGAAAAATATCTATTTCTGCTTTATTGACTATGCCAAAGCCTTTGACTGTGTGGATCACAATTAACTGTGGAAAATTATGAAAGAGATGTGAATACCAGACCACCTAACCTGCCTCTTGAAAAATCTGTATGCAGGTCAGGAAGCAACAGTTAGAACTGGACATGGTTCCAAATAGGAAAAAGAGCACGTCAAGGCTGTATATTGTCACCCTTCTTATATAACTTCTATGCAGAGCACATCATGAGAAACGCTGGACTGGAAGAAACACAAGCTGGAATCAAGATTGCCGGGAGAAATATCAATAACCTCAGATAGTCTGATGACACCACCCTTATGGCAGAAAGTGAAGAGGAGCTAAAAACCCTCTTGATGAAAGTGAAAGAGGAGAGTGACAAAGTTGGCCTAAAGCTCAACATTCAGAAAACCTAGATCATGGCATCCGGTCCCATCACTTCATGGGAATGGATGGGGAAACAGTGGAAACCGTGTTAGACTTTATTTTTTGGGGCTCCAAAATCACTGAAGATGGTGATTACAGCCATGACATTAAAAGACGCTTACTCCTTGGAAGCAAAGTTATGACCAACCTAGACAGTATATTCAAAAGCAGAGACATGGCTTTGCCAACTAAGGTCCATCTAGTCAAGGCTATGGTTTTTCCTGTGGTCATGTATGGATGTGAGAGTTGGACTGTGAAGAAGGCTGAGCGCCGAAGAATTGATGCGTTTGCACTGTGGTGTTGGAGAAGACTCTTGAGAGTCCCTTGGACTGCAAGGAGATCCAACCAGTCCATTCTGGAGGAGATCAGCCCTGGGATTTCTTTGGAAGGAATGATGCTAAAGCTGAAACTCCAGTACTTTGGCCACCTCATGCGAAGAGTTGACTCATTGGAAAAAACTGATGCTGGGATGGTTGGGGGCAGGAGGAGAAGGGACCAACAGAGGATGAGATGGCTGAATGGCATCACTGACTAAATGAACATGAGTCTGAGTGACCTCCAGAAGTTGGTGTGGACAGGGAGGCCTGACGTTCTGTGATTCATGGGATCGCAAAGAGTCGGACACGACTGAGTGACTGAACTGAACTGATGATTAATAGTGTTGAGCATCTTTTTATGTGCCTGTTGGCCATCTGTATGTCTTCTCAGGAAAAATGTCTATTCAGGTCTTCTGCCCATTTTTTAAATCAAGTGTTTGTGTGTGTGTGTGTGTGTGTGTGTGTGTGTGTGTGTTTGTAATTGACTTCCATGTGCTGTTTATATATTTTTTATATTAATCTAGTCAGTCATATTGTTTGCAAATCTTTTCCTCCACCTAGTGTGGTGTCTTTTTGTATTATTAATGACTTCCTTTGCTGTGCAAAATCTTTAGGTCTAATTAGATCCCATTAATTTGTTTTTGCTTAACTTTCCTTTGCCTTAGGTTACAAACTAAAAAAAAAAAATCTATTGTATATTCTTGCCTCTATTGTCTTATATTAAGTGACTCTAAGTGTGTGTTTATTCCCCCAGGCTGTCTATCCTGCTCCATTGAACTATGTATCTGTTTTTGTGCCAGGATCAGACTGTTTTGATTACAGGTTTTTAGTATAGTCTGAAGTAATGAAATATAATACCTCCAGCTCTGTTCTCCTTTTACAAGATTGTTTTGGCTATTCAGGGTTTGTGTGTTTCCATACAAATTTTAAAACTATTCTAATTCTGTGAATAATGGCATTGATATTTTGATTAGGATTACATTGGATTGTTAGATTCCCTTGGGCAGCATGGTCATTTTCATAATGTTAATTCTCTCATTCCATAAACACAGTGTATCTTTCCATCTATTTATGTCATTTTCAATATCTTTCATCAGTTTCTTAGTTTTCTGAGTATTGGTCTTCAACCAGTAGGTTGCAACTGCTGCTAAGCTGCTTCAGTCGTGACCGACTCTTTAGTCGTGACCGACTCTGTGCAACCCCATAGACGGCAGCCCACCAGGCTCCATCCCTGGGATTCTTCAGGCAAGAACACTGGAGTGGGTTGCCATTTCCTTCTCCAATGCATGAAAGTGAAAAGTGAAAGTGATGTCACTCAGTTGTGCCAGACTCTTAGCAACCCCATGGACTGCAGCCTACCAGGTTCCTCTGTTCATGGGATTTTCCAGGCCAGAGTACTGGAGTCGGGTGCCATTAGGTAGACTCATTTCTAGGTACTTTATTCCTTTTGATGTAATAGTAAATGGGATTCTTAATTTTTCTGATAATTCAATGTTCATGTATAGAAATGAAATAGATTTCTATATGTTAATTTTGTATCCTGCAATTTTACCAAATTCATTGACGAGCTAGTAGTTTTTTGGTAAGGTTGATCCTTAATACGGTTATCCACGTTGATCACAAAGGGTATTGTAGGCCATGGTAATATTTTATTTTATTCTACCTATGATTAAAAGTCTTTGAAGGGTTCAAAAGCAGAAGAATGGAATAATTTGATTTATACTTTTAAAAAGATTATTCTAGGTGCTCTGTGATAACAGATTATCATGGGACCAAAGTGTCAATTAGCTGGAGCATTGTACTAGACACTAGGTAGGATTTGCAAGTAAAGAAAGACAATATACTTGGATCACAAAATCAGTTAACATAAAATATTTTGTTATTAATAGAACATAAATATGCAACTTTGCTACATTAGTGGTGAAGATTATAAATGTTATGGAATTTAAAATGAGAAAGGTATTTATAATTTAGTTTTAGGGAAGGCTTCAATGTGAAAGGTAGGAATTGAGTTGATGCAAGATACATAAGTAGTGATGGGGTGGCATTCCTGGAAAAAGATAAAACGTTACAGATGGTATAATGGTAATATGTTTGTGGTAGAGGGGAGAGTGAACTGAGTAAGTTTGAGGATTCTTTTTAATGAGCAGTATGCCGGGACTAGTTCACATTAGGATTACATTGACCATTCAGGGGTTTGGGGTGGAGAAATCAAGTTGCTACTCTCTGTTTCTCTTATTGATATAATAGGGTATGCCTAAATTAAACACTATATAGAGTTGAAAATACCAAAGAAAGGAGAAAACTTAAATCTTCTTCCCTCTTTTTACTGATATTGTGATACTTATCAAACTCACTTATCCTCTTTAGCAAATCTAAATGGGTAAGATCTGGCTACAGGCAACAGTAAGTTAATTGAGACACTCAAGAGTTCTTCTACCAGAATAATGACCAGAGGAGGGAGATTTCAGCTATGCGCAACCCCATGGGAAGAACTAGATTGAATGCTGAAGAGCCAATAGGCTCTGACATCTCTAGCATGATATCTGTGGCTTGTTATTCCACTTAAAATGAACAGTAAAAATCTGAGCTTGCCAGCTGTCTATTATTTACCATCTCATAATGAGGCTTTAATGCTAAATTTAGGTGAAAGAACACAGTGGACAATATCATATTTTGAAAATTCACCAGCAGGATGATCCTATTTAGTATGGAAATGTCTATATCCTTTAAAGGAGACTAGCGATTGTATTATGAGCATTATTTGATTTTTTAGTAACTCGCCAGTGGGGGAAAATTATTTGTGATCTATCCCTTTACTAATATACTGATTCATGACCAAGGTCAGATCAATTTTACTGTAACTGAAAATATGATCACTTTACTCTTCAATTCAGAATGAAAATCAGGAACATTTGTTTTGTAAAATGAATTCATCTTTTTTACTTTTTTGGGGTGCTACTGAATCATCATTTTAATTTGCTTGTGGTCTTCTCACATTGTTACTCCAGTTCTTTTTAAAAATCTTTTGAATTTGACTAAAATATCTTTCCTTTTTTTTTTTTCCATTTGAAAAATAACTTTTTTTTTCAACCCTATTCTTTATTTATTTTTTTTAAATTCTCTTTTTTTTTAATTTTTTATTTTTTTTAAATTTTAAAATCTTTAATTCTTACATGCGTTCCCAAACATGAAGCCCCCTCCCACCTCCCTCCCCACAACATCTCTCTGGGTCATCCCCATGCACCAGCCCCAAGCAAGCTGCACCCTACGTCAGACATGGACTGGCGATTCAATTCTTACATGACAGTATACATGTTAGAATTCCCATTCTCCCAAATCATCCCACCCTCTCCCTCTCCCTCTGAGTCCAAAAGTCCATTATACACATCTGTGTCTCTTTACCTGTCTTGCATACAAGGTCGTCATTGCCATCTTCCTAAATTCCATATATATGTGTTAGTATACTGTATTGGTGTTTTTCTTTCTGGCTTACTTCACTCTGTATAATTGGCTCCAGTTTCACCCATCTCATCAGAACTGATTCAAATGAATTCTTTTTAATGGCTGAGTAATACTCCATTGTGTATATGTACCACAGCTTTCTTATCCATTCATCTGCTGATGGACATCTAGGTTGTTTCCATGTCCTGGCTATTATAAACAGTGCTGCGATGAACATTGGGGTACATGTGTCTCTTTCAATTCTGGTTTCCTCGGTGTGTATGCCCAGAAGTGGGATTGCTGGGTCATAAGGTAGTTCTATTTGCAATTTTTTTAAGGAATCTCCACACTGTTCTCCATAGTGGCTGTACTAGTTTGCATTCCCACCAACAGTGTAGGAGGGTTCCCTTTTCTCCACACCCTCTCCAGCATTTATTGCTTGCAGATTTTTGGATCGCAGCCATTCTGCCTGGTGTGAAGTGGTACCTCATTGTGGTTTTGATTTGCATTTCTCTAATAATGAGTGATGTTGAGCATCTTTTCATGTGTTTGTTAGCCATCCGTATGTCTTCTTTGGAGAAATGTCTATTTAGTTCTTTGGCCCATTTTTTGATTGGGTCGTTTATTTTTCTGGAATTGAGCTGCAGAAGTTGCTTGTATATTTTTGAGATTAGTTGTTTGTCAGTTGTTTCATTTGCTATTATTTTCTCCCATTCAGAAGGCTGTCTTTTCACCTTGCTTATATTTTCCTTTGTTGTACAGAAGCTTTTAATTTTAATTAGATCCCATTTGTTTATTTTTGCTTTTATTTCCAGAATTCTGGGAGGTGGATCATAGAGGATCCTGCTGTGATTTATGTCTGAGAGTGTTTTGCCTATGTTCTCCTCTAGGAGTTTTATAGTTTCTGATCTTACATTTAGATCTTTAATCCATTTTGAGTTTATTTTTGTGTACAGTGATAGAAAGTGATCTAGTTTCATTCTTTTACAAGTGGTTGACCAGTTTTCCCAGCACCACTTGTTAAAGAGATTGTCTTTACTCCATTGTATATTCTTGCCTCCTTTGTCAAAGATAAGGTGTCCATATGTGTGTGGATTTATCTCTGGGCTTTCTATTTTGTTCCATTGATCTATATGTCTGTCTTTGTGCCAGTACCAACACAAGGTATTACCAAGCAGTGTCTAGCAAACATTTCTCTTTTTTTCAATATTTAATTGCCATCATATTTTTACTTTTTAAATTTCTCTCTTGGCTTGTCTGTAAAGCTTGTGAGGTGTTTAAATTACCTCCTGGAAGATTGAATATTACTCTTAAATACATAAAAAAATTGAATCAACCAACAACTGATAACTTTCAATCTGAGCACATGCGAGTGACAAGGATTAGTGAGTATGTATGTATAAAGTTTAGATATCCGTTACTTGATGACAGATGGGAGTTGGAACCTGTAATTCCATAGCCTGGACTGCTTTTTCTGATTTTCCATCTAATCAAATATTCTTGTCATATTCCTTATTATGTGGGGCCTATGAACCCCAACTGTTGTATTTGAAAGTAAAACCAAGATTAATTCATTAAGTTCATTTCAGGCTGTAATTGGATGAGAATGGTTTAATGTGTTAACTTGCATTTAACTAGGACCTCTTAGAGACCCTAATTGATAAAAAGGATATTATGCCAACGGAAAACAACAGATTGTGGCAAGAGAATGGGAATATATTGATACTCCTGGTCATACTGCTAAATGTATTTTTATGGAAGCTGGACCCACAACAAAGATCTGGTAAAGAATGGCAAACATACAAAAACATCTATGCCAATTAAAAACTAGAAATAAGATTTGAATGTAATAAAATTTAGCATAAAATATGGTTTTAAATATTTGCCTGTCCCCACATGATGGGTTAATATTAGTGTATCACTGTTCATTCATTCAAAAATATATTGTGAGCCAAACACAAATAAATACAGAAGAATATCAGAAAATAATTTATTCATTAATTTCAGGTTATACTACTCTAATGAAGACATCTACAATCACAGTAGACTTCAGAATACCAAACATATGTTTTTTTTTTTCTCAGTTCTAGAGTGGGTAGACAGAAGAACAACATTTTTTCCTTCCATCTTACTGCTTTACACTGTACTAGGTTGTTGATCTTGACCATAAATTCAATCCAGCCTTTGAGAGGGATTAAAAAAAAAAAAACAACACCTAAATCCACAGGAATAAACTTGTCTTCCAGGTAGAAATGATTTAGATCTTACATACATTACATACATTCACACTCTGTTGACTTGAACTAGTATTAGGTTACAGCAGCTGAATAGGAGGATGAGAAATGTAAATTCTAGCTGAGCATGTGTCTATTTGGCCAAGAAGAAGGGGAGAACAAATTTGGGGGCATAAGTTTCTTTTTCTGTAACTGAATTTTATCAACTGGCAATAATTCACTGCTTCAAAGTCTTAGTCTTTTGCCCAACTTTTTGTTGCCTGTATATTATATTCTGAGAAGTAGAATCAAAGCGAGGAATTATCAGTTAGATAGTCTGAGTTGATAGGAAGACAGACCTCTTGGAAAAGAAAAGTATTCTCCTCAAGAGAGAAGGGAAGAGAAAGCTACTTTTCCCTTTTTTCTAACTGTATCTCAGGGTTTTCTCTTTATTGAAGACCGCAAAATGCAAGTCTTGAGTCTCGCCTTTTGGCTTATCAGCAACATGCACTGCACCTGTAGCTCCATTAGTATTCTTGCTCACTGTGGATTGTTAGTGAACAAGGTGTCTAGCAACAGCTCTCTCTCTCTCACCGAATACCCAAGAACACCAATTGATGATCTTCTTTTTGCCTTAGATCTTGAAGTATAGTCTAAAGGAAATACATTTCAAGTGGCCTTTTCCTTTCTCTGTGTAAAAGGAGAAAATACGCTTCTACTATAATCAGGAATATTTTCTTCTGAAATTTCAGATACTACTTGTGTAGGTCAGCTTTCTCCTGGAGAAAAACTAGAAAGGCTCCAAGGGAGATTGACCTGAGATCCATGCTTTGGTGTGGAGGTCCTCTGTGGGGAGGTCCTCTGTGTGAAACTTGATTTCCTTTGTGGATGGCCAAGCCTGGCATCAGGAAAGCTGGAGTCACCCTGAAATCCATACCCTCTTTGAGGGGCAAGTGTAGATGCTAGAGGAACAGTGGTAGATGACTTCTGATTGCCACTGCTTATTGTGGTAGGCTTACTACTGTTAGAGGAGGGGTGCTGGTACCTCAAAGAGGTCCTGACTGCAAAGTGGAACCAGAAACTTGGAACTCTGTAGCTGTTCCTTTTTTCTCTCCAGATTGCATCTGTTTGGTATTCAATTGCTTTATCCGTTGTGTGGGCAGAGGCATCTGAGATCTGGGTGGAGGATCCCTGACAAAAAATATTGGCTCACTCTTGAGTCCCAGGGACGAAGTCATCATTGCTATCAGAAAAAGAAGGATGAAACTGTTGCTAGTTCATTTATATCCTACCCAAACAGGATGTCTGGCTCTAGGTGAGTGATCAAACCATCGTGATTATCTGGGTCGTGAAGATCTTTTTTGTACAGTTCTTCTGTGTATTCTTGCCACCTCTTCTTAATATCTTCTGCTTCTGTTAGGTCCATAACATTTCTATATTTTATTGAGCCCATCTTTACCTGAAATGTTCCCTTGGTATTTCTAATTTTCTTGAAGAGATCTCTAGTCTTTCCCATTCTATTGTTTTCCTCTATTTCTTTACACTGATAACTGAGGAAGGCTTTCTTATTTCTCCTTGCTATTCTTTGGAACTTTGCATTGAAATGGGTATATCTTTCCTTTTCTCCTTTGCTGTTCACTTCTTTTCTTTTAACAGCTATTTGTAAGGCCTCCTCAGACAGCCATTTTTCTTTTTTTTCTTTTTTTTCCATTTAGATTTTGTGCATTTTTTCCCCCTTGGGGATGACCTTGATCCCTATCTCCCGAACCTTGGTCCATAGTTCATCAGGCACTCTGTCTATCAGATCTAGGCCCTTAAATCTATTTCTCACTTCCACTGTATAATCAGAAGGGATTTAATTTAGGTCATATCTGAATGGTCTAGTGGTTTTCTCCATTTTCTTCAATTTAAGTCTGAATTTGGCAATAAGGAGTTCATGGTCTGAGCCACAGTCAGCTCCCAGTCGTGTTTTTGCTGACTGTATAGAGCTTCTCCATCTTTGGCTGCAAAGCATATAATCAATTTGATTTTGGTGTTGACCATCTGGTGATGTCCATGTGTAGAGTCTTCTCCTGTGTTGTTGGAAGAGGGTGTTTGCTATGACCAGTGCATTCTCTTGGCAAAACTCTTTTAGCCTTTGCCATGCTTCATTCTGCATTCCAAGGCCAAATGTGCCTGTTACTCCAGGTGTTTCTTGACTTCCTACTTTTGCATTCCAGTCCCCTAGAATGAAAAGGACATCTTTTTCGGGTGTTAGTTCTAAAAGGTCTTGTATGCCTTCATAGAATCGTTCAACTTCAGCTTCTTCAGCATTGCTGGTCAGGGCATGGACTTTGATTACAGTGATATTGAATAGTTTGCCTTGGAAATGAACAGAGATCATTCTGTCTTTTAGGAAACTGCATCCAAGCACTGCACTTTGGACTTTTTTGTTGACTATGGTGGCTACTCCATTTCTTCTAAGGAATTCCTGCTCACAGTAGTAGATATAATGGTCATCTGAGTTAAATTCACCCATTGCAGTCCATTTTAATTCACTGATTCCTAGAATGTTGACATTCACACTTGTCATCTCCTGTTTGACCACTTCCAATTTGACTTGATTCATGGAGCTAACATTCCAGGTTCCTATGCAATATTGCTCTTTACAGCATTGGACTTTGCTTCTATCACCAGTCACATCCACAACTGGGTGTTGTTTTTGCTTTGGGTCCATCCCTTCATTCTTTCTAGAGTTATTTCTCCACTGATCCTACTGACCTGGGGAGTTCATCTTCTAGTGTCCTATCTTTTTGCCTTTTCATGCTGTTCATGGGGTTCTCAAGGCAAGAATAATGAAGTGATTTGCCATTCCCTTCTCCAGTGGATCACATTCTGTCAGACCTTTCCACCAAGACCTGCCCATCTTGGGTGGCCCAAAAATGGCATGGCTCAGTTTCATTGAGTTAGATAAGGCTGTTGTCCACGTGATCAGACTGGCTAGTTTTCTGTGACTGTGGTTTCAGTCTGTTTGCCCTCTGATGCCCTCTTGTAGCACCTACCATTTTACTTGGGTTGCTCTTACCTTGTACGTGGGATATCTATTCACGGCTGCTCCAGCAAAGCCCAGCCATAGCTCCTTACCTTGGATGTGGGGTACCTCCTCACAGCCACTCCTGACCTCAGTCAGACATGGGGTATCACCTCTCAGCCGCTGCTCCTGACCTTTGACATGGGGAATCTCCTCTCAGGGGCTCCTGTGCCATGCAGCTTGAATTTCCAGATGTTCAAGCTCTTAGAAGATACTCTCGAATTGAATAAAGTTCAGCTATATTTTTAAAAGATGGACCTGGGCATCCCGCCTTCCCCTCATGCAACAGTGGTTCCCGGGTGTGCAACCATATGACCAGGAACCACCACAGCACATGCCCTAATCCTTTTTTGCTATTTCCCGCCTGATTTGCTACACACCAAAAGCAGTGGCCACAGGACTGGAAAAGGTCAGTTTTCATTCCAATCCCAAAGAAAGGCAATGCCAAATAATGCTCACACTATCACACAATTGCACTCATCTCACATGCTAGTGAAGTAATGCTCAAAATTCTCCAAGCCAGGCTTCAGCAATACATGAACGGTGAACTTTCTGATGTTCAAGATGGTTGTAGAAAAGGCAGAGGAACCAGAGATCAAATTGTCAACATCTGGTGGATCATCAAAAAAGCAAGAGAGTTCCATAAAAAGGTCTACTTCTGCTTTATTGACTATGCCAAAGCCTTTGACTGTGGATCACAATAAACGGTGGAAAATTCTGAAAGAGATGGGAGGGAATACCAGACCACCTGACCTGCCTCTTGAGAAACCTATATGCAGGTCAGGAAGCAACAGTTAGAACTGGACATGGAACAACAGACTGGTTCCAAAAGGAAAAGAAGTACGTCACGGCTGTATATTATCACCCTGCTTATTTAACTTCTATGGAGAATACATCATGAGAAACGCTGGGCTGGAAGAAGCACAAGTTGGGATCAAGATTGCCGGGAGAAATATCAATAACCTCAAATATGCAGATGACACCACCCTTATGACAGAAAATGAAGAAGAACAAAAGAGCCTCTTGATGAAAGTGAAAGAGGAGAGTGAAAAAGTTGGCTTAAAGCTCAACATTCAGAAAAATAAGATCATGGCATCCAGTCCCACCACTTCATGGTAAATAGATGGGGGAACAGTGGAAACAGTGACTGGTTTTATTTTTTGGGGGCTCCAGAATCACTACAGATGGTGATTGCAGCCATGAGATTAAAAGATGCTTACTCCTTGAAAGGAAAGTTATGACCAACCTAGAAAGCATATTAAAATGCAGAGACATTACTTTGCCAACAAAGGTCCGTCTAGTCAAGGTTATGGTTTTTCCATTAGTCATGTATGTGACTCACATGGATGTCAGAGTTGGACTCTAAAGAAAGCTGAGCACCAAAGAATTGATGCGTTTGAACTGTGGTGTTGGAGAAGATTCTTGAGAGTCCCTTGGACTGCAAGGAGATCCAACCATTCCATCATAAAGGAGATCATTCCTGTGTGTTCATTGGAAGGACTGATGTAGAAGCTGAAACTCCAACACTGTGGCCATCTGATGTGAAGAGGTGACTCATTTGAAAAGTCCTTGATGCTAGGAAAGATTGAGGGCAGGAGCAGAAGGAGACGACAGATGATGAGATGGTTGGATGGTATCACCAACTCAATGGACATGTGTTTGGGTGGACTCCGGGAGTTAGTGATGGACAGGGAGGCCTGGCGTGCTGCAGTTCATGGTGTCGCAAAGAGTTGGAGACGACTGAGTGACTGAACTGAACTGAACTGGACTGAAAAGCTCCTTGTTTTCTTTTTTTAATTTATTCCTTTCTGCTGTGAACTCACCAATAAACTTCAGATTTTGTTGTTAGGTATCATAAAGTTCTTGCTATAGCATATTTCTGTACATTTCCTTTACTGTACAGCGGTCACATACTTTGGCATTTAATTGATCTCGCAAGTCATGTAAAGTGTCATTCAGGACTTTCTGTTGCTCCATCAACTCTGTAATTCTGGCTATGGAGCCTGTCCCCCTCCCGTCTGACAATCGCTCTTTCATCAAACTTGTTATTTTCCCTTGTATGTAGTGTAGCTCTCTGTCGTGGAGCTCTTTCAGTGTTAGCCAGGTTGTTTTAAAATCGTCCGAAGATATATCACACAGGCTTATCTGCATTTTGTCTCTTTTGGAAGATCTCTGCCCACTTCCCCTGTCTCCTCTACTCATGCTTCCCGCCTTCATCTTCATTCCTTGTCTGGGAAAGGGAAACAGTAGAGACAGGCTCCACCAAAAAAGGTGGAAGGGCCACTGACTAGAGCTTGGCCGCGGACAGAACGAGAGTTTCCCCCATTCTACAGACCTGCGAAGTAGCCTCAGGGCAGTGGGAGAGCACGAGGATGGATCAAAAATGGTTTGGGGGTCCTTTTCTCGAGAACAGCTAAGGTGCAAGAGAAGGATGATGGAAAAAGTCACATTTCAAGCCACCCTTTGAGGAGAGACTAGAGAGACCTGAAAAGCAGTGACTTCTGAGAAAGTCTCACTGAGCTGAATGGCATGCCAAAGGGGGAGTGGGGTGGGAGTGGGGTGGGGTGGGGGAAACGGAACTTACCCTTTGCTGAATTTTTGAAACAAGTGTAATTTGACCCTATTTTATTTTATTTATTTTTATTTTTACTTTATTTTACTTTACAATACTGTATTGGTTTTGCCATACATTGACATGAATCCACCACGGGTGTATACACGCTCCCAATCCTGAATCCCCCTCCCACCTCCCACCCCATATCATCTCTCTGGATCATCCCCATGCACCAGTCCCACGCACCCTGTATCCTGTATCGAACATAGACTGGCACTTCGTTTCTTACATGATAGTATACATGTTTCAATGCCATTCTCCCAAATCATCCCACCCTCTCCCTCTCCCACAGAGTCCAAAAGTCCTTTCTATACATCTGTGTCTCTTTTGCTGTCTCGCATACAGGGTCACCATTACCATCTTTCTCAATTCCGTATATATGTGTCAGTATACTGTATTGGTGTTTTTCTTTCTGGCTTACTTCACTCTGTATAATCAGCTCCAGGTTCACCCGTCTCATTAGAACTGATTCAAATGTATTCTTTTTAATGGCTGAGTAATACTCCATTGTGTATATGTACCACAGCTTTCTTATCCATTCACCTGCTGATGGACATCTAGGTTGTTTCCATGTCCTGGCTATTATAAACAGTGCCGCAATGAACATTGGGATACATGTGTCTCTTTCAATTCTGGTTTCCTTGGTGTGTATGCCCAGCAGTGGGATTGCTGGGTCATAAGACAGCTCTATTTGCAATTTTTTAAGGGGTCTCCACACTCTTTTCCATAGTGGCTGTACTAGTTTGCATTCCCACCAAGAGTGAAAGAGGGTTCCCTTTTCTCCACATCCTCTCCACCATTTATTGCTTATAGACTTTTGGATCACAGCCATTCTGACTGGTGTGAAATGGTACCTCATTGTGGTCCTGATTTGCATTTCTCTGATAATGAGTGATGTTGAGCATCTTTTCATGTGTTTGTTAGCCATCCATATGTCTTCTTTGGAGAAACGCCTATTTAGTTCTGTGGCCCATTTTTTGATTGGGTCGTTTATTTTTCTGGAGTTGAGCTGCATAAGTTGCTTGTATATTTTTGAGATTAGTTGTTTGTCAGTTGCTTCATTTGCCATTGTTTTCTCCCATTCAGAAGGCTGTCTTTTCACCTTACTTATAGTTTCATTTGTTGTGCAGAAGCTTTTAATTTTATTTTTATTTTTTTTTAATTTTAATTTTTATTTTTTTAATTTATTTTTTAAATTTTAAAATCTTTAATTCTTACATGCGTTCCCAAACATGAACCCCCCTCCCACCTCCCTCCCAACAACATCTCTCTGGGTCATCCCCATGCACCAGCCCCAAGCAAGATGCACCCTACGTCAGACATGGACTGGCGATTCAATTCTTACATGACAGTATACATGTTAGAATTCCCATTCTCCCAAATCATCCCAGCCTCTCCCTCTCCCTCTGAGTCCAAAAGTCCGTTATACACATCTGTGTCTTTTTTCCTGTCTTGCATACAGGGTCGTCATTGCCATCTTCCTAAATTCCATATATATGTGTTAGTATACTGTATTGGTGTTTTTCTTTCTGGCTTACTTCACTCTGTATAATTGGCTCCAGTTTCATCCATCTCATCAGAACTGATTCAAATGAATTCTTTTTAATGGCTGAGTAATACTCCATTGTGTATATGTACCACAGCTTTCTTATCCATTCATCTGCTGATGGACATCTAGGTTGTTTCCATGTCCTGGCTATTATAAACAGTGCTGCGATGAACATTGGGGTACATGTGTCTCTTTCAATTCTGGTTTCCTCGGTGTGTATGCCCAGAAGTGGGATTGCTGGGTCATAAGGTAGTTCTATTTGCAATTTTTTAAGGAATCTCCACACTGTTCTCCATAGTGGCTGTACTAGTTTGCATTCCCACCAACAGTGTAGGAGGGTTCCCTTTTCTCCACACCCTCTCCAGCATTTATTGCTTGTAGATTTTTGGATCGCAGCCATTCTGCCTGGTGTGAAGTGGTACCTCATTGTGGTTTTGATTTGCATTTCTCTAATAATGAGTGATGTTGAGCATCTTTTCATGTGTTTGTTAGCCATCCGTATGTCTTCATTGGAGAAATGTCTATTTAGTTCTTTGGCCCATTTTTTGATTGGGTCGTTTATTTTTCTGGAATTGAGCTGCAGAAGTTGCTTGTATATTTTTGAGATTAGTTGTTTGTCAGTTGTTTCATTTGCTATTATTTTCTCCCATTCAGAAGGCTGTCTTTTCACCTTGCTTATATTTTCCTTTGTTGTACAGAAGCTTTTAATTTTAATTAGATCCCATTTGTTTATTTTTGCTTTTATTTCCAGAATTCTGGGAGGTGGATCATAGAGGATCCTGCTGTGATTTATGTCTGAGAGTGTTTTGCCTATGTTCTCCTCTAGGAGTTTTATAGTTTCTGGTCTTACATTTAGATCTTTAATCCATTTTGAGTTTATTTTTGTGTACGGTGTTAGAAAGTGATCTAGTTTCATTCTTTTACAAGTGGTTTACCAGTTTTCCCAGCACCACTTGTTAAAGAGATTGTCTTTACTCCATTGTATATTCTTGCCTCCTTTGTCAAAGATAAGGTGTCCATATGTGTGTGGATTTATCTCTGGGCTTTCTATTTTGTTCCATTGATCTATATGTCTGTCTTTGTGCCAGTACCATACTGTCTTGATGACTGTGGCTTTGTAGTAGAGCCTGAAGTCAGGCAAGTTGATTCCTCCAGTTCCATTCTTCTTTCTCAAGATTGCTTTGGCTATTCGAGGTTTTTTGTATTTCCATGCAAATCTTGAAATTATTTGTTCTAGTTCTGTGAAAAATGTGGCTGGTAGCTTGACAGGGATTGCATTGAATTTGTAAATTGCTTTGGGTAGTATACTCATTTTCACTATATTGATTCTTCCGATCCATGAACATGGTATATTTCTCCATCTATTAGTGTCCTCTTTGATTTCTTTCATCAGTGTTTTATAGTTTTCTATATATAGGTCTTTAGTTTCTTTAGGTAGATATATTCCTAAGTATTTTATTCTTTTTGTTGCAATGGTGAATGGAATTGTTTCCTTAATTTCTTTTTCTACTTTCTCATTATTCGTGTATAGGAATGCAAGGGATTTCTGTGTGTTGATTTTATATCCTGCAACTTTACTATATTCATTGATTAGCTCTAGTAATTTTCTGGTGGAGTCTTTAGGGTTTTCCATGTAGAGGATCATGTCATCTGCAAACAGTGAGAGTTTTACTTCTTCTTTTCCAATTTGGATTCCTTTTGTTTCTTTTTCTGCTCTGATTGCTGTGGCCAAAACTTCCAGAACTATGTTGAATAGTAGCGGTGAAAGTGGACACCCTTGTCTTGTTCCTGACTTTAGGGGAAATGCTTTCAATTTTTCACCATTGAGGATAATGTTTGCTGTGGGTTTGTCATATATAGCTTTTATTACGTTGAGGTATGTTCCTTCTATTGCTGCTTTCTGGAGAGTTTTTATCATAAATGGATGTTGAATTTTGTCAAAGGCCTTCTCTGCTTCTATTGAGATAATCATATGGTTTTTATTTTCAATTTGTTAATGTGGTGAATTACATTGATTGATTTGCGGATATTGAAGAATCCTTGCATCCCTGGGATAAAGCCCACTTGGTCATGGTGTATGATCTTTTTAATGTGTTGTTGGATTCTGATTGCTAGAATTTTGTTGAGGATTTTTGCATCTATGTTCATCAGTGATATTGGCCTGTAGTTTTCCTTTTTTGTGACATCTTTGTCAGGTTTTGGTATTAGGGTGATGGTGGCCTCATAGAATGAGTTTGGAAGTTTACCTTCCTCTGCAATTTTCTGGAAGAGTTTGAGGAGGATAGGTGTTAGCTCTTCTCGAAATTTTTGGTAGAATTCAGCTGTGAAGCCGTCTGGACCTGGGCTTTTGTTTGCTGGAAGATTTCTGATTACCATTTCAATTTCCGTGCTTGTGATGGGTCTGTTAAGATTTTCTATTTCTTCCTGGTTCAGTTTTGGAAAGTTGTACTTTTCTAAGAATTTGTCCATTTCTTCCACGTTGTCCATTTTATTGGCATACAACTGCTGATAGTAGTCTCTTATGATCCTTTGTATTTCTGTGTTGTCTATTGTGATCTCTCCATTTTCATTTCTAATTTTATTGATTTGATTTTTCTCTCTTTGTTTCTTGATGAGTCTGGCTAATGGTTTGTCAATTTTATTTATCCTTTCAAAGAACCAGCTTTTGGCTTTGTTGATTTTTGCTATGGTCTCTTTTGTTTCTTTTGCATTTATTTCTGCCCTAATTTTTAAGATTTCTTTCCTTCTACTAACTCTGGGGTTCTCCAACTCTTCCTTTTCTAGTTGCTTTAGTTGCAGAGTTAGGTTATTTATTTGACTTTTTTCTTGTTTCTTGAGATATGCCTGTATTGCTATGAACTTTCCTCTTAGCACTGTTTTTATAGTGTCCCACAGGTTTTGGGTTGTTGTGTTTTCATTTTCATTAGTTTCTATGCATATTTTGATTTCTTTTTTGATTTCTTCTGTGATTTGTTGGTTATTCAGAAGTGTGTTGTTCAACCTCCATATGTTGGAATTTTTAATAGTTTTTCTCCTGTAATTGAGATCTAATCTTAATGCATTATGGTCAGAAAAGATGCTTGGAATGATTTCGATTTTTTTGAATTTATCAAGTTTAGATTTATGGCCCAGGATGTGATCTATCCTGGAGAAGGTTCCATGAGCACTTGAAAAAAAAGTGAAATTCATTGTTTTGGGGTGGAATGTCCTATAGATATCAATTAGGTCTAACTGATCTAATGTATCATTTAAAGTTTGCGTTTCTTTGTTAATTTTCTGTTTAGTTGATCTGTCCATAGGTGTGAGTGGGGTATTAAAGTCTCCCACTATTATTGTGTTATTGTTGATTTCCCCTTTCATACTTGTTAGCATTTGTCTTACATATTGCGGGGCTCCTATATTGGGGGCATATATATTTATAATTGTTATATCTTCTTCTTGGATTGTTCCTTTGATCATTATGTAGTGGCCTTCTTTGTCTCTTCTCACAGCCTTTGTTTTAAAGTCTATTTTATCGGATATGAGTATTGCCACTCCTGCTTTCTTTTGGTCTCTATTTGCGTGGTATATCTTTTTCCAGCCCTTCACTTTCAGTCTGTATGTGTCCCTTGTTTTGAGGTGGGTCTCTTGTAAGCAGCATATAGAGGGGTCTTGTTTTTGTATCCATTCGGCCAGTCTTTGTCTTTTGGTTGGGGCGTTCAACCCATTTACGTTTAAGGTAATTATTGATAAGTGTGATCCCGTTACCATTTACTTTATTGTTTTGGGTTTGAGTTTATACACCCTTTTCGTGTTTCCTGTCTAGACAATATCCTTTAGAATTTGTTGGAGAGCTGGTTTGGTGGTGCTGAATTCTCTCAGCTTTTGCTTGTCTGTAAGCTTTTGATTTCTCCTTCGTATTTGAATGAGATCCTTGCTGGGTACAGTATTCTGGGCTGTAGGTTATTGTCTTTCATCACTTTAAGTATGTCTTGCCATTCCCTCCTGGCCTGAAGAGTTTCTATTGAAAGATCAGCTGTTATCCTAATGGGAATCCCCTTGTGTGTTATTTGTTGTTTTTCCCTTGCTGCTTTTAATATTTGTTCTTTGTGTTTGATCTTTGTTACTTTGATTTATATGTGTCTTGGGGTGTTTCGCCTTGGGTTTATCCTATTTGGAACTCTCTGTGTTTCTTGGACTTGGGTGATTATTTCCTTCCCCATTTTAGGGAAGTTTTCAACTATTATCTCCTCAAGGATTTTCTCATGATCTTTCTTTCTGTCTTCTTCTTCTGGGACTCCTATAATTCGAATGTTGGAGCGTTTCATATTGTCCTGGAGGTCTCTGAGATTGTCCTCATTTCTTTTAATTTGTTGTTCTTGTTTCCTCTCTGATTCATTTATTTCTACCATTCTATCTTCTATTTCACTAATCCTATCTTCTGCCTCCGTTATTCTACTAATTGTTGCCTCCAGAGTGTTTCTGATCTCATTTATTGCATTATTCATTATATTTTGACTCTTTTTTATTTCTTCTAGGTCCTTGTTAAACCTTTCTTGCATCTTCTCAATCCTTGTCTCTAGCCTATTTATCTGTGATTCCATTTTGATTTCAAGATTTTGGATCATTTTCACTATCAATATTTGGAATTCCTTCTCCGGTAGATTCCCTACTTCTTCCACTTTTGTTTGGTTTGGTGGGCAACTCTCCTGTTCCTTTACCTGCTGTGTATTCCTCTGTCTCTTCATCTTGGTTATATTGCTGCGTTTGGGGTGGCCTTTTTATATTCTGGGAATTTGTGGAGTTCTCTTTATTATGGAGCTTCCTCACTTTGGCTGGGGTTCTATCAGTGGCTTGTCAAGGTTTCCTGGTTAGGGAGGCTTGTGTTGGAGTTTTGGTGGGTGGAGCTGGGTTTCTTCTCTCTGGAGTGCAATGGAGTGACCCGTAATGGGTTACGAGACATCAAAGGTTTTGGGATAATTTTGAGCTGCCTGTATATTGAAGCTCAGGGGAGTGTTCCTGTGTTGCTGGAGAATTTGCGTGGTATGTCTTGTTTTGGAATTTGTTGGCCCTTGGCTGGAACTTGGTTTCGGTGTAGGTATGAAGGCATTAGATGGGCTCCTATTGCTTAATGTTCCCTGAATTCAAGAGTTCTCTAATGTTTTCAGGCTTTGGATTTAAGCCTCCTGCTTCTGGTTTTCAGTTTTATTTTTACAGTAGCCTCTAGACTTCTCCATCTATACAGCACCGATGATAAAACATCTAGGTTAAAGATGAAAAGTTTCTCCACATTGAGGGACACTCAGAGAGGTTCACTGAGTTATAAGGAGAAGAGAAGATGGAGGGGGTAGTTAGAGGTAACTGGAATGAGATGCGGTGAGATCAAAAGAGAAGAGAGCAAGCTAGCCAGTAGTCACTTCCTTATGTGCGCTCTATAGTCTGGACCGCTCAGAGGTATTTACAGAGTTATACGGGGAAGAGGAGAGGGAGGAAGTAGACAGAGGTGACCAGGAGGATCAGAGAGAGGAATGAGTAGGAGAGAGACAAATCCTGCCAGTAACCTGTTCCTTAGGTGTTCTCCACCGTCTGGAACACACAGAGATTCACAGAGTTGGATAGAGGAGAGATGGGGGAGAAAAGAGACAGAGGCCACCTGGTGGAGAAAAAGGAGAGTCCAGAGGAGGAGAGAGTGGTCAAGCCAGTAATCTCACTCTCAGGTAAACTGGGATAGTGAAGTTTGGGTTTTTAAATGTACAAAATTGACCACAAAAACCTAAGAGCAAAGATTAAAAATCTAGAGTAGAGGTTGGATTTTCAAAGATACAATATTAGAGAGAAGCAGAAGGAAAAAGGAAGAAAGAAAGAAAAAAAAAAGAAAGAAAGAAAAAGAATTATTAAAAAACAAACAAACAAACAAACAATCAAAAAAAAAAAAGCCATCAACAACCATCCAAAGACTGTATATGGTGTTTGCCTTAAAAAAAAAAAAAAAAAAAAGTCTTTTTAAAAAACAAACAAAAAAAAATATAGTAATAATAGGTTATAGAAATAAAAATTAGAGGAGAAATAGAAGACCTAACAATTAAAAAAAAGTTAGAAAAAAAAAAGCAAAAAAAAAAAAAAGGAATGATTTTAAACATATTAAAAATATCTGGCCCTTTCTGGTGTAATGGGCCGTGTGGGATCACTTCCAAGGTTCCCTCTGTTTAACTTCTTCTGTTTGCTGGCTTTTTAGGCTCACTAGTTCAGTTGCGCTGTGGGGAGGGGGGCTGCTGCTAACAAATAGCACTGTCGTGTGCACGCAGTATCTCTGCCCGGCTTGACCTGTCCTTTCTCGCGGCGCACAAACCGCTCCGGCTCTAGGATGCTCAGCCGGGAACCGTCTGGGGCCGGCCCTAGGCTGCGTGCACTTCCCCGGTCCAAGCCGCTCAGGTTCGGCGCTCAGGCAGCCCTCAGAGGCACAGATTCGGCTGGAACTGCGCTTTGTGCCCTTCCCAGGTCCGAGTAGCTCAGGAGTTTGGCGAGCGCGATCGCCGCGGCTTGTCACCTTTTCTGCCGCTGCTGCTCAGCTTTCTGGGCGGACCACTGGAGCACCCCGTGCGGTAGATTGTGACTGTCCAGCACCCCCAGAAGTCTTAGCAAAGGAGCTTGCTTGCAGTTAGGTAAGTAAAGTCTCTCCGAGTCTGCAATTGCCCCTTTCCAGTCCTTACGACTCTGGCTGCCTGTCCCCGGCGGGGGATGGTCTGCAGCCGGCTTTTTCCGTTCCGTCCTTTGTTCTGTGCTCGGTCCTGGCGGTGTCTTATGTTCGAGCTTTTTGCGTGGTAGCTATCCCACAGTCTGGTTTGCTAGCCCAAGTTAGATCGTTCTGGTTGTGCGTGGGGCGTTCCTGCCCAATTCTTACAAAGCTCTGCAGCCCGCGCCTCCCGCGCGTCCCTGCCCTGTCCCCACTTCCCAGTGGCGGATGCAGGCGTCTGTGCTGCTTTTCCGCTGGGGGAGTTACTGTTGGGCTTGTAATCTGTTGGTTTTAATTATTTATCTATTTTTCCTTCCTGTTATGTTGCCCTCTGTGTTTCCAAGGCTCGCCACAGACTCGGCAGGGAGAGTGTTTCCTGGTGTTTGGAAACCTCTCTTCTTAAAATTCCCTTCCCGGGACGGGCTTCCCTTCCTGGGACGGAGCTCCCTCCCCACCTCCTTTGTCTCCTTTTTCGTCTTTTATATTTTTTCCTACCTGTTTTTGAAGACAATGATCTGCTTTTCTGGTTGCCTGATGTCCTCTGCCAGCCTACAGAAGTTGTTTTGTGAAGTTTGCTCGGCGTTTAAATGTTCTTTTGAGGAATTTGTGAGGGAGAAAGTGGTCTTCCCATCCTATTCCTCCGCCATCTTTCCCTCTCCCTAGCTTTTAATTTTAATTAGATCCCATTTGTTTATTTTTGCTTTTATTTCCAGTATTCTGGGAGGTGGATCATGGAGGATCCTGCTGTGATTTATGTCGGGGAGTGTTTTGCCTATGTTCTCCTCTAGGAATTTTATAGTTTCTGGTATTACATTTAGATCTTTAATCCATTTTGAGTTTATTTTTGTGTGTGGTGTTAGAAAGTGATCTAGTTTTATTCTTTTACAAGTGGTTGACCAGTTTTCCCAGCACCACTTGTTAAAGAGATCGTCTATTCTCCATTGTATATTTTTGTCTCCTTTGTCAAAGGTAAGGTGTCCATAGGTGTGTGGATTTATCTCTGGGCTTTCTATTTTGTTCCATTGATCTATATGTCTGTCTTTGTGCCAGTACCATACTGTCTTAATGACTGCGGCTTTGTAGTAGAGCCTGAAGTTAGGCAAGTTGATTCCTCCAGTTCCATTCTTCTTTCTCAAGATTGCTTTGGCTATTCGAGGTTTTTTGTATTTCCATACAAATCTTGAAATTATTTGTTCTAGTTCCGTAAAAAATACCGCTGGTAGCTTGATAGGGATTGCACTGAATCTGTAGATTGCTTTGGGTAGTATTCTCATTTTCACTATATTGATTCTTCCAATCCATGAACATGGTATATTTCTCCATCTATTAGTGTCCTCTTTGATTTCTTTCATCAGTGTTTTATAGTTTTCGATAGATAGGTCTTTAGTTGCTTTAGGTAGGTATATTCCTAAGTATTTTATTCTTTTCGTTGCAATGGTGAATGGAATTGTTTCTTTAATTTCTTTTTCTGCTTTCTCATTATTAGTATATGGGAATGCAAGGGATTTCTGAGTGTTGATTTTATATCCTGCAACTTTACTCTATTCATTGATTAGCTCTAGTAATTTTCTGGTGGAGTCTTTAGGATTTTCTATATGGAGGATCATGTCATCTGCAAACAGTGAGAGTTTTACTTCTTCTTTTCCAATTTGGTTTCCATTTATTTCTTTTTCTTCTCTGATTGCTGTGGCCAAAACTTCCAGAACTATGTTGAATAGTAGCGGTGAAAGTGGGCACCCTTGTCTTGTTCCTGACTTTAGGGGAAATGCTTTCAGTTTTTCACCATTGAGGATAATGTTTGCTGTGGGTTTGTCATATATAGCTTTTATTATGTTGAGGTATGTTCCTTCTATTCCTGCTTTCTGAAGAGTTTTTATCATAAATGGATGTTTAATTTTGTCAAAGGCCTTCTCTGCATCTATTCAGATAATCATATGGCTTTTATTTTTCAATTTGTTACTGTGGTGAGTTACATTGACTGATTTGCGGATATTGAAGAATCCTTGCATCCCTGGGATAAAGCCCACTTGGTCATGGTGTATGATCTTTTTAATGTGTTGTTGGATTCTGATTGCCAGAATTTTGTTGAGGATTTTTATATCTATGTTCATCAGTGATATTGGCCTGTAGTTTTCTTTTTTTTGTGGCATCTTTGTCAGGTTTTGGTATTAGGGTGATGGTGGCCTCATAGAATGAGCTTGGAAGTTTACCTTCCTCTGCAATTTTCTGGAAGAGTTTCAGTAGGATAGGTGTTAGGTCTTCTTGAAATTTTTGGTAGAATTCAGCTGTGAAGCCGTCTGGACCTGGGCTTTTGTTTGCTGGAATATTTCTGATTACAGTTTCAATTTCCATGCTTGTGATGGGTCTGTTAAGATTTTCCATTTCTTCCTGGTTCAGTTTTGGAAAGTTGTACTTTTCTAAGAATTTGTCCATTTCTTCCACGTTGTCCATTTTATTGGCATATAATTGCTGATAGTAGTCTCTTATGATCCTTTGTATTTCTGTGTTGTCTATTGTGATCTCTCCGTTTTCATTTCTAATTTTGTTGATTTGATTTTTCTCTCTTTGTTTCTTGATGAGTCTAGCTAATGGTTTGTCAATTTTATTTATCCTTTCAAAGAACCAGCTTTTTGCTTTGTTGATTTTTGCTATGGTCTCTTTTCTTTCTTTTGCATTTATTTCTGCCCTAATTTTTAAGATTTATTTCCATCTACTAACTCTGGGGTTCTCCATTTCTTCCTTTTCTAGTTGCTTTAGGTGTAGAGTTAGGTTATTTACTTGCCTTTTTTTTTGTTTCTTGAGGTATGCCTGTACTGCTATGAACTTTCCTCTTAGCACTGCTTTTATAGTGTCCCACAGGTTTTGGGTTGTTGTGTTTTCATTTTCATTCTTTTCTATGCATATTTTGATTTCTTTTTTGATTTCTTCTGTGATTTCTTGGTTCTTCAGAAGCGTGTTGTTCAGCCTCCATATGTGGGGATTTTTAATAGTTTTTTCTCCTGTAATTGAGATCTAATCTTAGTGCATTATGGTCAGAAAAGATGCTTGGAATGATTTCGATTTTTTTGAATTTATCAAGGTTAGATTTATGGCCCAGGATGTGATCTATCCTGGAAAAGGTTCCGTGAGCACGTGAGAAAAAGGTGAAATTCATTGTTTTGGGGTTAAATGTCCTATAGATATCAATTAGGTCTAACTGGTCTATTGTATCATTTAAAGTTTGCATTTCTTTGTTAATTTTCTGTTTAGTTGATCTGTCCATAGGTGTGAGTGGGGTATTAAAGTCTCCCACTATTATTGTGTTATTGTTAATTTCCCCTTTCATGCTTGTTAGCATTTGTCTTACATATTGCAGTGCTCCTATGTTGGGTGCATATATATTTATAGTTGTTGTATCTTCTTCTTGGATTGATCCTTTGATCATTATGTAGTGGCCTTCTTTGTCTCTTCTCACAGCCTTTGTTTTAAAGTCTATTTTATCGGAGATGAGTATTGCTACTCCTGCTTTCTTTTGGTCTCTATTTGCGTGGAATATCTTTTTCCAGCCCTTCACTTTCAGTCTGTATGTGTCCATTGTTTTAGGTTGGTCTCTTGTAGGCAGCATATATAGGGATCTTGTTTTTGTATCCATTCAGCCAGTCTTTGCCTTTTGGTTGGGGCATTCAACCCATTTATGTTTAAGGTAATTATTGATAAGTGTGATTCCCGTTGCCATTTAATTTATTGTTTTGCTTTTGGGTGTATATGCCCTTTTTGTGTTTCCTGTCTGGAGAATATCCTTTAGTATTTGTTGGAGAGCTGGTTTGGTGATGCTGAATTCTCTCAGCTTTTGCTTGTCTGTAAAGCTTTTGATTTCTCCTTCGTATTTGAATAAGATCCTTGCTGGGTACAGTAATCTGGGCTGCAGGTTATTTTCTTTCATCACTTTAAGTATGTCTTGCCATTCCCTCCTGGCCTGAAGAGTTTCTATTGAAAGATCTGCAGTTATCCTTATGGGAATCCCCTTGTGTGTTATTTGTTGTTTTTCCCTTGCTGCTTTTAATATTTGTTCGTTGTGTTTGGTCTTTGTTAATTTGATTAATATGTCTTGGGGTGTTTCACCTTGGATTTTTCCTGTTTGGAACTCTCTGGGTTTCTTGGACTTGGGTGATTATTTCCTTCCCCATTTTAGGGAAGTTTTCAACTATTATCTCCTCAAGAATTTTCTCATGGTCTTTCTGTCTTCTTCTTCTGGGACTCCTATGATTCAAATGTTGGAGCGTTTCATATTGTCCTGGAATTCTCTGAGGTTGTCCTCATTTCTTTTAATTCGTTGTTCTTGTTTCCTCTCTGATTCATTTATTTCTACCATTCTATCTTCTATTTCACTAATCCTATCTTCTGCCTCCGTTATTCTACTATTTGTTGCCTCCAGAGTGTTTCTGATCTCATTTATTGCATTATTCATTTTATATTGACTCTTTTTTACTTCTTCTAGGTCCTTGTTAAACCTTTCTTGCATCTTCTCAATTCTTGTCTCCAGGCTATTTATCTATGATTCCATTTTGATTTAAATATTTTGGATCATTTTCACTATCAATATTTGGAATTCTTTCTCAGGTAGATTCCCTATCTCCTCCTCTTTGGTTTGGTTTGGTAGGCATTTCTCCTGTTCCTTTATCTGCTGGGTATTCCTCTGTCTTTTCATCTTGGTTATATTGCTGCGTTTGGGGTGGCCTTTCTATATTCTGGCAATTAGTGGAGTTCTCTTTATTATGGAGTTTCCTCACTGTGGGTGGGGTTGTATCAGTGACTTGTCAAAGTTTCTTGGTTAGGGAGGCTTGTGTTGGAGTTCTGGTGGGTGGAGCTGGATTTCTTCTCTCTGGAGTGCTATGAATTGTCCAGTAATGGGTTGTGAGACATTAATGGTTTTGGAGTAGTTTTGAGCTGCCTGTATATTGAAGCTCAGGGGTGTGTTCCTGTGTTGCTGGAGAATTTGCATGGTATGTTTTGCTCTGGAACTTGTTGGCCCTTGGGTGGTGCTCGGTTTCAGTGTAGGTATGGAGGCGTTTGATGAGCTCCTATTGATTAATGTTCCCTGGATTCAGGATTTCTCTGATGTTCTTAGGATTTGGACTTAAGCCTCCGGTTTCTGGTTTTCAGTTTTATTTTTACCCTAGCCTCAGGACTTCTCCATCTATACAGCACTGATGATAAAGCATCTAGGTTAAAGATGAAAGGTTTCTCCACATTGAGGGTCACCCATAGAGGTTCACTGAGTTACACGGAGAAGAAAAGAGGGAGGGGGTAGTTAGAGGTGACTGGAATGAGATGAGGTGGGATCAAAAGAGGAGAGAGCAAGCTAGCCAGTAATCATGTCCTTATGTACGCTCCACAGTCTGGACCACTCAGAGGTGTTCACGGAGTTATACAGCGAAGAGGAGAGGGAGGAAGTAGACAGAGGTGGCCAGGAGGATAAAAGAGGGAAATGAAAGGGAGAGAGAGAGATCCGGCCAGTAACCAGTTCCCTGAGTGTTCTCTACTGTCTGGAACGCACAGAGATTCATAGGGTTGGGTAGAGAAGAGAAGGGGGAGGGAGGAGACAGAGGACACCTGGTGGAGAAAAAGGAGAGTCCAAAGGAGGGGAGAGTGGTCAAGCCAGTAATCTCGCTCTCAGGTAAAATTGGGTACTGAAGATTGGGTTTTTACATGTACAAAATTGACAACAAATACCAAAAAGCAAAGATTAAAAATCTGTTTTTGAAGCCAATGATCTGCTTTGCTGGGTTCCTGATGTCCTCTGCCAGCATTCAAAAGTTGTTTTGTGGAATTTACTCAGCGTTGAAATGTTCTTTTGATGAATTTTTGAGGGAGAAAGTGGTCTCCCCATCCTATTCCTTTGCCATCTTAGGACCACCTCGACCCTATTTTATCATCTTTATTCCTGACAGCATTCTTTAATCATTGAAAACACAAATTCTTATGGTCATGAGTAAATTGGAAATAAAAAAACGTGCTTTTTTTCTTCCCTATCACCCCTCCAGTTTAGCCAACATTGCCTAGTCTTCTATCCCTAGCTTCAGAGGCTCTTGGAGAGACTGGCAATTCTGTCACTGCTTACTTTGCCAAGCCCTACTAGGTCTTCCTTGGTGGCTCAGTCAGGAAAGAGTCTGCCCACAATGCAGGAGAACCAGGTTCAAACTCTGCATTTGGAGGATCCCTTGGAGAGGGAAATGTCAACCTACTCTAGTATTCTTGCTGGGAGAATTACATGGTTAGAGGAATCTGGTGGCTAGGGTCCATGGGGTCTCAAAGAGTCAGACACAGCTGAGTGACTAACACTTTCATATCCAATGAGTAGTCTAGAACACAGTGCTCTTCCATTCTATTCAATTTTTTTCATCATTCTATAGGCATTAGGAGCTACTGAAGGATTTTACACAAAGTAGTGTTATGAAGGACCACTTAGAATTCTTTTTCAATAATCCAAGGATGAGGTGATGTACTCCTTAACCAAGGCAGTAGTCTACATTTATGGTTTATCCTAAACTGTATACTTAAGTGCTAGGCATGCTAAAAAAAAGAGGAATTATATATATTAATTATAAAGGAGTAGAACCCACTAAATATATCCCATTCTCCCACCTCTATCTCAGAGTAGATGACTCTGAACATTCTTGTCTGTGGAACAGATAAAACTCAATCTATCACATAAATGAAGAATAGAGAATAGGCCTGATTAGTCTTATCTTCCAGTTTTTGCTCAATTTCAAAAGTCAGTAAATGGACTATTTTTTTGTTTATATCTGTGTTATAAGTATTCCAGGGGATCTTTCCAACCCAGGTCTCCTGCATTGCAGGTGGATTCTTTATAGCCTGAGCCACTATGGAAGCCCAGTTGCATAGCAACATTTAGTATTATTGGACAGTTTTATTTCAATTTTCTTTTACTACCATGTTACTTGTGACATTCTTATTTTCCTTTCCGGAATTGAAGAGAGAGAAAAAAAGAACAGATAATTGTCTTGTAGGGGGAGTAACTAGTTTTTATTCTCAATTGATGAGCTGATCATAAAGAAGCCTGAACACCAAAGAATTGGTGTTTTCAAACTATGGTGCCAGAGAAGACTCTTCAGAGTCCCTTGGACAGCAAGGAGATCAAACCAGTCAATCCTTAAGGAAATCTACCCTGCATATTCATTGGAAGAACTGATGCTGAATCTGAAGCTCCAATACTTTGGCCACCTGATGCAGAGTGCAATTCATTAGAAAAGACCGCTCATCCTGGAAAAGATTCAAGGAAGGAGAAGAAGAGGTTAGCGGCATCACTGATTCAATTGACATGAACCTGGCCAAATGCTGAGAGATGGTGAGGGACAGGGAGGCCTGGCATGCTACAGTCCATGGAGTCACAAAGGTTCAGACATGACTGAACAACAACATGAGCTGACCAAGGTCACACGAAATATGTCACCAGTTCTCCTTACCCCCAGTATATTTTTTAATAGTTACTTGGAACACATTCCCTTTCCTAGGTTAAGGAAGCATAACATCACTGTATCTTTTTGGTTTAATAAAGTTAACTTATTAGCTGTCCAATGACCCAGTGGAATCAGTCACATAGATGTTTGGGAAGCAGAAGCATTGTTTTTAAAAACAATGCTTCTGGTGACTCTTGCTACATTATAATTCTTACTGTTTCCAACTTAAGTAGATTAGCAGTGATATATTGGTAATTTAAAAATCCCATGGATTTGACCCTGAAAAGAACATTTTTAATATTTCTTAATTTTTTTTAATCTCAATAACCCTGAACATAGTTAGCCTTTACCCATTTGCAAATGACTTATCTATATCTCTTCCATATGAATTAGCTTACAGTTCAAATTTGATTCATTTTTTTAATGATGTTTCAAAAGTTAGTTTTATCTTCTATAAGCTAAAAAATCTTAAGTAATACAACTATGGTAAACACAAAAGAAAATAAGAAAAAAAAAAGGAAATGAAAAAGATTCAAAGCAAAACTTTAGCATGAAAAACTTCAAATATATCTACTAATAGATTATTCTTCATTTCAATGATATGGTACTTCTGAGAATTCAGGCAAAATTTCCTGTTCTTGAGAATAGTGACTTCCTATTTTATATTTATTCTAATAAATCACTGTAGGATTTCTACCTGTTTTATATTTCTTATAATAAATCACTGAAGGATTTCTACAAAAATTAAGCTAGGAACTCACAGTAATGAAATAAATGGCCTCTGTATTTGAGATCATTAGGAAATTTTAATAATTTTACTACATAACATACAGGGTATTAGTAATCATACTAGAATACTTGCAAAGAAAAACTCTAACAGGCTTTGGAGACATGTCCTAATATTAAAATTTTTATCATATTTCAAATAGTACTGCAATAGTACTTACCAACAATACTGCATAATTTCATATATTTTCCTCATACTTGGCATATCAATAACATTTTATAAACTTAGTGACTTAGCAAAGAATGGTTTAGATGCAGGGAATTACATGCAGGATTCACAGACATAAAAATAACATGACTTACAGATGAGAAATGGATGCTAAGAAAGATTTTACTACATTAATATCAATTATAGTTTTAGAATATTTGTGTATTTTCTAATGATTAGTTTTATCTGTCAACTTGCATGGGTCAAAAGGTGTACAGATAGTTAAATTTTATTTCTGAGTATGTCTGTGAGGTATTTCTTGATGAGATTAGCATCTGAACTGATAGACTGAGTAAAGCCGATTGCCCTCCCTAGTGTGGGTCAATTCAGTTCAGGTCAGTTCTGTCGCTCAGTCGTGTCCGACTCTTTGTGATCCTATGAATCGCAGCACATCAGGCCTCCATGTCCATCAGCAACTCCAGGAGTTCACTCAGACTCAGGTCCATTGAGTCAGTGATGCCAGCTAGGCATCTCATCTTCTGTCGTCCCCTTCTCCTCCTGCCCCCAATCCCTCCCAGCATCAAAGTCTTTTCCAATAAATCAACTCTTTGCATGAGGTGGTCAAAGCACTGGAGTTTCAGCTTCAGCATCATTCCTTCCAAAGAAATCCCAGGGCTGATCTCCTTCAGAATGGACTGGATGAACCTCCTTGCAGTCCAAGGAACTCTCAAGAGTCTTCTCCAACACCACAGTTCAAAAGCATCAAGTCTTCGGCACTCAGCCTTCTTCACAGTCCAAATCTTACATCCGTACATGACCACAGGAAATACCACAGCCTTGATTAGATGGACCTTTGTTGGCAAAGCAATGTCTCTGCTTTTCAACAAGCTATCTAGGTTGGTCACACAAGGAGTAAAATGTCTTTTAATTTCATGGCTGTAGTAAACATCTGCAGTGATTTTGGAGCCCCGCCCCCCTGAAAAAATAAACTCTGACACTGTTTCCACTGTTTCCCCATCTATTTCCCATGAAGTGATGGGACCAGATGCCATGATCTTCGTTTTCTGAATGTTGAGCTTTAAGCCAACTTTTTCACTCTCCTCATTCACTTTAATCAAGAGGCTCTTTAGTTCCTCTTCACTTTCTGCCATAAGGGTGTTGTCATCTGCATATCTGAGGTTATTGATATTTCTCCTGGCAATCTTGATTCCAGCTTCTGCTTCTTCCAGCCCAGCGTTTCTCATGATGTTCTCTGCATAGAAGTTAAATAACCAGGGTGACAATATACAGTCTTGATGCACTCTTTTTCCTGTTTGGAACCAGTCTATTGTTCCATGTCCAGTTCTAACTGTTGCTTCCTGACCTGCATACAGGTTTCTCAAGAAGCAAGCCAGGTGGTCTGGTATTCCCATCTACTGAACAATTTTCCGCAGTTTATTGTGATCCACACAGTCAATGGCTTTGGCATAGTCAATAAAACATAAATACATTTTTTTTCTGGAACTGTCTTGCTTTTTTGATGATACAGCGGATGTTGGCAATTTGATCTCTGGTTCCTCTGCCTTTTCTAAAACCAACTTGAACATCAGGAAATTCACAGTTCACATATTGCTGAAGCCTGGCTTGATCAATTTTGAACGTTACTTTACTAGCATGTGAGATGAGTGCTATTGGGAGGTAGTTTGAGCATTTTTTGGCATTGCCTTTCTTTGGGATTGGAATGAAAACTGACCTTTTCCAGTCCTGTGGCCACTGCTGAGTTTTCCAAATTTGCTGGCATATTGAGTGCAGCACTTAAACAGCATCATCTTTCAGGATTTGTAATAGCTCAACTGGAATTCCATCACCTCCACTAACTTTGTTCATAGTGATGCTTTCTAAGGCCCACTTGACTTCACATTCCAGGATGTCTGGCTCTAGGTGAGTGATCACACCATCGTGATTATCTGGGTCATGAAGCTCTTTTTTGTACAGTTCTTCTGTGTATTCTTGCCACCTCTTCTTAATATCTTCTGCTTCTGTTAGGTCAATACCATTTCTATCCTTTATCGAGCCCATCTTTAAATGAAATGTTCCCTTGGTATCTCTAATTTTCTTGAAGAGATCTCTAGTATTTCCCATTCTGTTGTTTGCCTCTGTTTCTTAGCATTGATCACTGAGGAAGGCTTTCTTATCTCTTCTTGCTCTTCTTTGGAACTCTGCATTCAGATGCTTATATCTTTCCTTTTCTCCTTTGCTTCTCTTCTCTTCACAGCTATTTGTAAAGCCTCCCCAGACAGCCATTTTGCTATTTTGCACATCTTTTCCATGGGGATGGTCTTGATCCCTGTCTCCTGTACAATGTCAAGAACTTCCGTCCATAGTTCATCAGGCACTCTATCTATCAGATCTAGGCCCTTAAATCTATTTCTCACTTCTACTGTATAATCATAAGGGATTTGATTTAGTTCATACCTGAATGGTCTAGTGGTTTTCCCAACTTTCTTCAATTTAAATCTGAATTTGGCAATAAGGAGTTCATGATCTGAGCCACAGTCAGCTCCAGTCATGTTTTTGCTGACTGTATGGAGCTTCTCCATCTTTGGCTGCAAAGAATATAATCAATCTGATTTCGGTGTGGCCATCTGTTGATGTCCATGTGTACTGTCTTCTCTCATGTTGTTGGAAGGGGGTGTTTGCTATGACCAGTGCATGTTCTTGGCAAAACTCTATTAGTCTTTGCCCTGCTTCATTCTGCATTCCAAGGCCAAATTTGCCTGTTACTCCAGGTGTTTCTTGACTTCCTACTTTTGCATTCCAGTCCCGTATAACGAAAAGGGCATCTTTTTGGGTGTTAGTTCTAAAAGGTGTTATAGGTCTTCATCAGTTCAGTTGCTCAGTCATGTCCAACTCTTTACAACCCCATGAATCACAGCATGCCAGGCCTTCCTGTCCATCACCATCTCCCGGAGTTCACTCAGACTCACGTCCATCGAGTCCATGATGCCATCCAGCCATCTCATCCTCGGTAGTTCCCTTCTCCTCCTGCTCCCAATCCCTCCCAACATCAGAGTTTTGTTTTTTCAATGAATCAACTCTTCATATGAGGTGGCCAAAATACTGGAGCTTCAGCTTTAGCATCATTCCTTCCAAAGAAATCCCAGGGCTGATCTCCTTCAGAATGGACTGGTTGGATCTCCTTGCAGTCCAAGGGACTCTCAAGAGTCTTCTCCAACACCACAGTTCAAAAGCATCCATTCTTCGGTGCTCAGCCTTCTTCACAGTCCAACTCTCACATCCATACATGACCACAGGAAAAACCATAGCCTTGACTAAACGGACCTTAGTTGGCAAAGTAATGTCTCTGCTTTTGAATATGCTATCTAGGTTGGTCATAACTTTTCTTCCAAGGAGTAAGTGTCTTTTAAATTCCTGGCTGCAGTCACCATCTGCAGTGATTTTGGAGCCCCCAAAAATAAAGTCTGACACTGTTTCCACTGTTTCCCCATCTATTTCCCGTGAAGTGATGGGACTGGATGCCATGATCTTCGTTTTCTGAATGTTGAGCTTTAAGCCAACTTTTTCACTCTCCTCTTTCACTTTTATCAAAGGCTTTTTATTTCCTCTTCACTTTCTGCCATAAGGGTGGTGTCATAAAACCGTCCAACTTTAGCTTCTTCAGTGTTACTGGTTGGGGCATAGACTTGGATTACTGTGATATTGAATGATTTGCCTTGGAGACGAACTGAGTTCATTCTGTAGTTTCTGAGATTGCATCCAAGTACTGCATTTCTGACTCTTTTGTTGACCATGATGGCTACTCCATTTGTTCTGAGGGATTCCTGCCCTCAGTAGTAGATATAATGGTCATCTGAGTTAAATTCACCCATTCCAGTCCATTTTAGTTCGCTGATTCCTAGAATGTCAATGTTCACTCTTGCCGTCTCTTGTTTGACCACTTGCAATTTGCCTTGATGCATGAATCTGACATTCCAGGTTCCTATGCAATATTGCTCTTTACAGCATCGAACCTTGCTTCTATCACCAGTCACATCCACAGCTGGGTATTGTTTTTGCTTTGGCTCCATCCCTTCATTCTTTCTGCAGTTATTTCTCCACTGATATCCAGTAGCATTTTGGACACCTACTGGCCTGTATATTTACTGCTGTGGGAAAGAATCCCTTGGAAGAAATGGCGTAGCCCTCATAGTTAACAGAGTCTGAAATGCAGTACTTGGATGCAAAACGACAGAATGATCTCTATTCATTTCCAAGGCAAACTATTCGATATCACAGTAATCCAAGTCTATGCCCCAACCAGTAATACTGAAGAAGATGAAGTTTAATGGTTCTATGAAAACCTAAAAGACCTTCTAGGAATAACACCCAAAGAAGATGCCCTTTTCATTACAGGGGACTGGAATGCAAAAGTAGGAAATCAAGAGATACCTAGAGTAACTGGCAAATCTGGCCTTGGAGTACAAAATGAAGCAGGGTGAAGTTTAACAGAATTTTGCTATGAGAATCCACTGGTCATAGCTAATACCCTCTTCCGACAACACAAGAGAAGACTCTACACATGGACATCACCGGATGGTCAATACTGAAATCAGATTGATTATATTCTTTGCAGCCAAAGATTGAGAAGCTGTATACAGTCAGCAAAAACAAGACTGGGAATTGACTGTAACTCAGATCATGAACTCCTTAATGCAAAATCAGACAGAGAAAGTAAAATTCTGTATGATCTCACTAATATGTGGAATCTAAAAAAGTGAAGTTCATAGAAACAAAGTATAGAGTGGTACTTGCCAGAGACTAGGTGATAAGGGAAATGGGGAGATGTTGGTCAAGTGTACAAACCTCTAGTTATAAGGTGAATAGTTCTGGGTATATAATATACTGCATGGTGACTGTAATTAGCAAAACCATTATATGCTCGAAAGTTGCTAAGGAAGTACCTCTTAAATTTTCTCATCATAGGGAAAAATGGCAATTATATGTGGTCATGAAGATGTTAACTAATACTATTGTGGTAATTACTGAATATGTAATTCTATACAAGGTGTACAACATCACCACATTGTACATCTTAAACTTAGCATGTTATACATCAATTAAATCTCAGTAAAGATGGGTCATAAAGAAAACAACATGTGATTATTATCCTTCATTAATTCATATAATGGCAAAAAGAAACATGTATGAAAGTATACTGAATTACAAAAAGCAGTATAACAGAAGTCTTTACATTATATTAAGAGAATGACAGATAGGAAGGTTTTGAAAAAATTTAGGTATTATTTGGGGTACAAGGGTATTGTTAGTGAGAATGGACACTAAGAGATACAGTTGGCTCTACTGCTCACAAAGAAACCACAGTTCTTAACTGATCATTCACAGGAAACAATGAAGGAAAGAGAAAAATAGATATTCTAAAATATTGAGCATGAGAAAACCATTAAGAATTGTGTTGAAATTGAAGCTGTGATCAAAAATCTCCAAAACAAAAGTCCATGACCAAATGGCTATACAGGAGAATTCTATCAAACATTTAGAGAAGAGCTAATGCCTATCCTTCTAAAACTCTTTTAAAAAATTGCAGAGAACGGAACACTTCCAGACTGATTCCACAAGGCCATCAGCCTGATACCAAAACCAGAAAAAGACAACACAAAAAAAGAAAATGACAGGCCAATATCACTGATGAACATAGATTTAAAAATCCTCAACAAAATTTTAGCAAACAGAATTCAACAACACATTAAAAAGTTCATACACATGATCAAGTTGGATTTATTTCAGGGATGCAAGAATTCTTCAATATATGCAAAACAATCAATGTGGTATACCATATTAACAAATTGAAAGATAAAAACCATATGATCATCTCAATAGATGCAGAAAAAGCCTTTGACAAAATTCAGCACCCATTTATGATTAAAACTCTTCAAAAAATGGGCATAGAAGGAACTTACCTCAACATAGTAAAGGCCATATATGATAAGTCTACAGCAAACATTATTATCAATGGTGAAAAAGAGAAAGCATTCCCCTAAGATCAGAAACAAGGCAGGGTGTCCACTTTCACCACTATTATTCAACATAGTTCTGGAAGTACTAGCTACAGCAATCAGAGAAGAAAAAGAAATAAAAGGAATCCATATTGGAAAAGAAGAAGTAAAGTTCTCACTATTTGCAGATGACATGATACTGTACATAGAAAACCCTAAAGATAGTATCAGAAAATTATTAAAGCTAATGAGTGAATTTAGCAAAGTTGCAGAATATAAAATCAGCACACAGAAATCACTTGCATTTCTATAGACTAACAATGAAATATCAGAAAAATTAAGGAATCAGTCCTAGAAACTATTATACAAAGTGAAGTCAGTCAGAAAGAGAAAGATAAATATCATATACTAATGTATATATACAGAATCTAGAAAAATGGTACTGAAGGATTTGCTGTATGTCTCAGGAAACTCAAAAAAGGGCTTTGTATCAACCTAGAGAGGCGGGATGGGGAGGGAGATGGGAGGGAGGTTCAAGAGGGAAGTATACCTATGGCTGATTCATGTTGAGGTTTGACAGAAAACACGAAATTTCAGTAATTTCCCATTGGCTGTCTATTTTAAATATGGTATTGTAAGTTTCCATGTTACTCTCTCCATACATCTCACTCTCTCCTCCCCTCTCCCCATGTCCATAAGTCTATCCTCTATATCTGTTTCTCCACTGCTGCCCTGAAAATAAATTATTCTGTACCATTTTTCAACAATCAAGCTTTAATGGTCCATTTTCTCTCTTCATCCTGGTGATGTGCCAGAGAATATGTTTTATATGTTTATCCTTTTATGTCTTGGAGAAATATGGTATGACCTCCATATTTATCAGTTTTGTGCAAAGATTCAAGAAAAATATTTTATATCAAAACAAACTATGAAGTAGAATATACAATTGCATGGAAATAACTAGTATAACAAATTTCAAAGAACTAGCATAATAGGAGACGGCTGCTCTAAATCATGCTTATTAATGCTCTCATATTGACTTCTATTTTTGCTGCATTCTCCTGGTCACTTTCCTATCTCTGAGTGCCTCTTCTCAGTTCCTCTTCCTAGCTTAATTTACTCCTTACATGTGGCTTTTCCAAGGGTTATGTCCTTGTCCATTGGCTTTTTTTTAATGCTGATGGTACAACATTAGCTGGAATCTCTAGTCAAAGACAAAGGAGGACAACAACACTGCCTACCTCTGTTCCATATTTACTATTGAGTGGCTTGGTAGAAACCTAAGGAAATGGAATTGAACACTGTTCACCTGGTGAATCAACAACTGAAGTATCAGTTGTAAGATATAGTGGTTCACATTCACTTCTGTGAAAATATTAATAGCACCTAACAGGAAGCCAATAGCCCATGACATTGTGAGACATGCAACTTGGCAGAAAGATGCAAGGAGAGTTGACTTTGTTTGCAAAGAAAATAAAGTATAAGACTTCAGTGTCTTGTATAGGGTGGGGTTAATTCCTCCAAAAATTGAAAAGTTATATAAGAAGGAAGTATTATGAGTTATGCTGCCTCATTTCTCTTTGTTCTTTCTGTTACCAAATACACTGAAATAATGAAGTATGTCTTGAGTCTTCTGGCAATTACATCTCTGCTAAGCCCATGATCAGGACAGTATTGAAATGCGTCATCAAAGAAAGAAGCAGCATCTCCTGGAAGCAACAGAGATACCAAATGAAAACCATTATTTAGAATACCCTCAACAATTAATTATCATCACTGTGGCATCTGAAACTACATTTTCAATTGTCAGTCTTACAAGAATCCCTTCCCATCAAAAGCACCAAGAATTCATCTCATTGGCAGCACTGCTTTTTACTTGCGTTATTCACAAAGTACTCATATTTTCCTTAGTGTGAGACTTTCATCTTTAATACCTGATGGGATTTAGTATACTCCAGTAGCTCAGTGAATATATGGAAGAAGTTTAGAGGCACCTCAGTTTACCAGGTGTTCAAGTTCTCCCTCCCAATCTTGACCCATCCCTCCAACATGAGACAAAAATATATATTCCTAAATTTCAAGATAAAAATCACATCAGCTTCTCTTTATAATCTCTTATTTTCCTGGAACATACCCTGGGGAATCTGCTAACAAATCTTTTTTATAAACAGTCATATGTTTTAATTTTAATTCCTGATGTATTTGAATTCTTTCTTTTACAAAATGCTTTTAAGTCTTGCCTTTGCAGCCAAGGAATGGATATATCTCTGTGAGATAACCATACTGTAATTTAGCAACAAAAGCATTAGTGATTTTGAAAACCTTGTGATCTTCATATTTTTGGCAAAAGTGATTTTAAAAATTATTTTGTGGAGTGACTTTTATCAATCTTTGATACACTGAGTCAACTTTCATATGACACTGTTGGCTATTAGGGCAATATCTGGAAATAAGATGCCTTGTACTCTTAGAACAGGATACATCTCATATTCTTCACTGTCCAAAGAGTAATTTAGATACCAGACAATGAGATGTGTTCTGACAGTTTCTTGATTTCATTTAAATGGATTTCAAAACTCATTTCTCTTAAGATGGCTTTCCATTTTGCATTTTACTACACATGCTTGGATCTGTAAGTAGAGAAGTACTGCAACCTTTTGCACCTCAATCAGAGCTTTTTAACACCTGAATTCATTGTTGAATGTTTTGCAACATGCATTTTCTGTGCACTGCTGACCTTACTGTCAAAACTGTGTTATGAATGGCATTTATATTTCTCCAAATCTGTAATGCTGCTGCTTTAAACAGGCATGCTGACTACCTTTAAAAAAAGTATAAGTGAGTTATATTGATGGTACAAAAACGCTGTTACTTCAGAGCTCATTATATTTTCTTCATGTCCATTAGATCTATTTTTATGTATGGTCTCTCAAACCAATCAGTATCATAATAAAAATTAATTTCACTCCTGCCATTTTGAATGAAAATTAATTACTAATTTAGCATGAACTAATGGATAACATTTGGTAGATAATTGAGAGATTTGGGTTTTAATCCTGATTTAGACACTAAGAAGCTTGCAACCTTGGGTAAGTCTTTTTCATCCTCTAAGCTAGGTTTTCCTCATCTCAGACTATAGTGTAGCTTACTGCGAGGCATGGGCTATGAAACCATATCCATGGATTGAAATTTTGACCTTGCTATTTATCACATGTGTGACCATGGGTAAGATAATTTATGTGTGACACTTACAAAGTGTTAACCAAATACTAGAAAAGCTAAAGTATAAAGTTAGTTAGGATATTGGACCAGATAAAATTTATAAGATTTTCCAATTCCTCAATTCTCTTTCTGTGATTGTGAATTATAAGCTCCTTAAGAACAGTATGTGTTAGTCACGCAGCCGTGCCTGACTCTTTGGGATCCTAGGGACTGTAGCCTGCCAGGCTACTATGTCCATGGGATTCTCAAGGCAAGAATACTGGAGTGGATTGTACTTCCCTTATCCAGAGTCTTTTCCTGACCCAGGGATCGAACCCTGGTCTTCTGCATTGCAGGCAGATTCTTTACCATTTGAGCTACAGGGACATCAGTCTACATGAAATTATTCTTCCAGGGTGTTAACAACTGCATTTTCCACATAATGCAGGCTCAAAATTGCCTGGTGAAGTAAACAAAGTGAAAAACTTATATTAAAGCAAAAGGACAAACATTTGTTATCTACTATTGCCAGGTAATTTTTACTTATTAGTCATTGAAAAAATATATAGAATTTTCAAAAAGTTTTTAAAAGCATCACTACCAATTAATAGAAACTGCTTTAGTTTGTTGACTGATCTTCAAATTCCATATTCCAAGATGGAAACTGATATTCTGTAATGAGTGGAAATTAGATTATCTGACAAACAGGACACTTTTAAAATCTAGTGATAAGCACATTTCCTAACCTAATTAAACAGTTCAAAATTAAAACCAAACTGCATCTAGAAAACAGCATACAGTGTCAATAGATGTTGAGTCTGACATTTAAAACTTACTTTATGATTCACAGCCTTCTACTATGGATATGAAATTCCTTTGCATTCTTTTAAAAATGTAAAGCTTCAGTTCTTATAAGTGAACTTAATCTGAATGCTATGCAAAAGGAGAGTGAAAAGAAGGAAGTTGATAAGATGAAAAGTGTTGAAAAAAGTTGGATACTAAACCTATTTTTCTCTGTTCTCCACTCATAAATAACATATCCCTCTCAGGGTAATTACTACATATATTAAAATTACTTTTATGTATAATTTTCTTTCTAATGGTAGAGGTTTTTGAGAGCAGAGACTGTGTTATTGATCTATGTATCCCCAGTGTTTATTTCATTTCCTGATAGAAGTAGGTGCTCAATGTCTGCAGAATAAATAATTAAACTGAAACACAGAAGAAAAACAGAATAAAAAAAATCATTATCGTTTGTATCTCTGAGAGTTAAGAAATCTCAACTAAAAAGCTTATTTTTATGTATCTGTTCTATTGTTTCTTACTTAATAATTATTTAAATATAAACAGAAAGCAAATGGATGGGAATTTAGTATGGGTTCACCAGATTGGAAAAGAACTATTGATGATAACACATTAGCAGACTGTCTGAATTCTTGACTTAACACCAGAATTGGAGTTGGAGAATAGAGTACCCGGTCATCCAGGTCAAGAATGAATGGCTGGCAACTTGTTTCTGATGCTTCCTGAGTTAAATATAATGAAATTATATCTTGAATTATAAGAGGTTTTATTCCTTTATGCTGATATTTTTAGTCTTTCAAATATTATTTCTGACTGGATACATGTACTTTCCTTAAGAAACTCACAAATCAACAAAAGAACCAAGTCAGATAACCAATTGTATTCTCCAAAATGAGATTAGAGCCTTAGAAAAAATATATCATTTAAAACATATTGTGAAACAATGACATACCAATTAAAATTAAGGGAGCATTACCATGGTTCAATTCAGTTCAGTCGCTCAGTCATGTCCGACTCTTTGCGACCCCATAAACTGCAGCACACCAAGCCTCCCTGTCCATCATGAACAGCCGGAGTCTGCCCAAACCCATGTCCATTGAGTCGATGATGCCATCTAACGAGCTCATCCTTTGTCGTCCCTTTCTCCTCCTGCCCTCAATCTTTCCAAGCATCAGGGTCTTTTCAAATGATCAGCCCTTCCCATCAGGTGACCAAAGTAATGGAGTTTCAGCTTCAACATCAGACTTTGCGATGAACACCCAGGACTGATCCCCTTTAGGATGGACTGGTTGGATCTCCTTGCAGTCCAAGGGACTCTCAAGAGTCTTCTCCAATAACACAGTTCAAATGCATCAATCTTTGGTGCTTAGCTTTCTTTATAGTCAAACTCTCACATCCATAAATAACTACTGGAAAAACCAGAATCTTGACTAGATGGACCTTTGTTGGCAAAGTAATATCTCTGCATTTTAATATGATATCTAGGTTGGTCATAACTTTCCTTCCAAGGAGTAAGTGTCTTTTAATTTCATGGCTGAAATACCATATACAGTAACTTTCAGTTCAGTTCACTCGCTTAGTCATGTCCGACTCTTTGTGACCCCATGAATCGCAGCACGCCAGGCCTCCCTGCCCATCACCAACTCCAGGAGTTCACTCAAACTCACGTCCATCGAGTCAGTGATGACATCCAGCTATCTCATCCTCTGTCGTCCCCTTTTCCTCCTGCCCCCAATCCCTCCCAGCATCAAAGTCTTTTCCAATGAGTCAACACTTCGCATGAGGTGGCCAAAGTATTGGATTTTCAGCTTTAGCATCATTCCTTCCAAAGAAATCCCACGGCTGATCTCCTTCAGAATGGACTGGTTGGATCTCCTTGCAGTCCAAGGGAGGCTCAAGAGTCTTCTCCAACACCACAGTGCAAACGCATCAATTCTTCAGCGCTCAGCTTTCTTCACAGTCCAACTCTCACATCCATACATGACTACTGGAAAAATCATACCCTTGACTAGACAGACCTTAGTCAGCAGAGTAATGTCTCTGCTTTTGTATATGCTATCTAGGTTGGTCATAACTTTTCTTCCAAGGAGTAAGCGTCTTTTAATTTCATGGCTGCAGTCACCATCCGCAGTGATTTTGGAGCCCCAAAAAATAAAGTCTGACACTGTTTCCCCATCTATTTCCCATGAAATAATGGGACCAGATGCCATGATCTTCGTTTTCTGAAAGTTGAGCTTTAGGCCAACTTTTCCTCTCTCCTCTTTCACTTTCATCAAGAGGCTTTTTAGCTCCTCTTCACTTTCTGCCATAAGGGTGGTGTCATCTGCATATCTGAGGTTATTGATATTTCTCCCGGCAATCTTGATTCCAGCTTGTGTATCTTCCAGCCCAGTGTTTCTCTTGATGTACTCTGCATATCAGTAAAAGAAGCACGGTGACAATATACAGCCTTGACACAATCCTTTTCCTATTTGGAACCAGTCTGTTGTTCCATGTCCAGTTCTAACTGTTGCTTCCTGACCTGCATACATATTTCTCAAGTGGCAGGTCAGATGTACTCTGAATATGAGTTAAATAAGCAGGGTGACAATATACAGCCTTGACGTATGCCTTTTCCTGTTTGGAACCAGTCTATTGTTCCAGGTCCAGTTCTAACTGTTGCTTCCTGACCATGATACTTCTTATTTAAAGATATTAACTTCCTTCATTAATGTCATTGCTTAGTCACTCGATTGTGTCCTACTCTTTGTGACCCCTTTGACTGTAGCCTCCCAGGCTCTTCTGTCATGAGATTTTTCAGGCAAGAATAATAGTCCTTCTGTAACTGACATTGCCATTTTGTAACATTTAAAGGGACTTCCCTGGTGGCTCAGTTCAGTTCAGTTCAGTCACTCAGTTGTGTCCGACTCTTTGCAACCCCATGAATCGCAGCACGCCAGGCCTCCCTGTCCATCACCATCTCCCGGAGTTCACTCAGACTCACGTCCATCGAGTCCGTGATGCCATCCAGCCATCTCATCCTCGGTCGTTCCCTTCTCCTCCTGCCCTCAATCCCTCTCAGCATCAGAGTCTTTTCCAATGAGTCAACTCTTCACATGAGGTGGCCAAAGTACTGGAGTTTCAGCTTTAGCATCATTCCTTCCAAAGAAATCCCAGGGTTGATCTTCAGAATGGACTGGTTGGATCTCCTTGCAGTCCAAGGGACTCTCAAGAGTCTTCTCCAACACCATAGTTAAAACACATCAATTCTTCAGTGCTCAGCCTTCTTCACAGTTCAACTCTCCCATCCATACATGACCACAGGAAAAACCATAGCCTTGACTAGACGGACCTTAGTCAGCAAAGCCATGTCTCTGCTATTCACTATACTATCTAGGTTGGTCATAACTTTTCTTCCAAGGAGTAAGCGTCTTTAAACTTCATGGCTGCAGTCACCATCTGCAGTGATTTTGGAGCCCAGAAAAATAAAGTCTGACACTGTTTCTACTGTTCCCGATCTATTTCCCATGAAGTGATGGGACCGGATACCATGATCTTGGTTTTCTGAATGTTGAGCTTTAGGCCAAATTTTTCGCTCTCCTCTTTCACTTTCATCAAGAGGCTTTTTAGCTCCTCTTCACTTTCTGCCTTAAGGGTGGTGTCATCTGCATATCTGAGGTTATTGATATTTCTCCCAGCAATCTTGATTCCAGCTTGTGTTTCTTCCAGTCCAGCCTTTCTCATGATGTACTGCACATAAGTTAAATAAGCAGGATGACAATATACAGCCTTGACTTACTCCTTTTCCTATTAGGAATCAGTCTGTTGTTCCATGTCCAGTTCTAACTGTTTCTTACTGACCTGAATACCGATTTCTCAAGAGGCAGGTCAGGTAGTCTTGTATTCCCATCTCTTGAAGAATTTTCCATAGTTTATTGTGATCCACACAGTCAAAGTCTTTGGCATAGTCAATAAAGCAGAAATAGATGTTTTTCTGGAACTCTTTTGCTTCTTCCATGATCCAGCTGATGTTGGCAATTTGATCTCTGGTTCCTCTGCCTTTTCTAAAGCCAGCTTGAACACCAGGGAGTTCACAGTTCACGTATTGCTGAAGCCTGGCTTGGAAAATTTGAGCATTACTTTACTAGCATGTGAGATGAATGCAATTGTGAGGTAGTTTGAGCATTCTTTGGCATAGCCTTTCTTGGAATTAGAATGAAAACTGACCTTTTCCAGTCCTGTGGCCACTGCTGAGTTTTCCAAATTTGCTGGCAAATTGAGTGCAGCACTTTCACAGCATCATCTTTCAGGATTTGAAACAGCTCAACTGGAATTCCATCACCTCCACTAGGTTTGTTTGCAGTGATGCTTTCTAAGGCCCACTTGACTTCACATTCCAAGATGTCTGGTTCTAGCTTAGTGATCACATCATCATGACTATCTGGGTCATGAAGATCTTTTTTGTACAGTTCTTCTGTGTATTCTTGCCACCTCTTCTTAATATCTTCTGCTTCTGTTAGGTCCAGACAATTTCTGTCCTTTATCGAGCCCATCTTTGCATGAAATGTTCCCTTGGTATCTCTAATTTTCTTGAAGAGATCTCTAGTCTTTCCCATTCTGTTCTTTTCCTCTATTTCTTTGCATTGATCGCTGAAGAAGGCTTTCTTATCTCTTCTTGCTATTCTTTGGAACTCTGCATTTAGATGCCTATATCTTTCCTTTTCTCCTTTCCTTTTTGCCTCTCTTCTGTTTACAGCTATTTGTAAGGCCTCCCCAGACAGCCATTTTGCTTTTTTGCATTTCTTTTCCATGGTGATGGTCTTGATCCCTGTCTCCTGCACAATGTCACAAACTTCATTCCATAGTTCATCAGGCACTCTATCTATCAGATCTAGGCCCTTAAATCTATTTCTCACTTCCACTGTATAATCATAAGGGATTTGATTTAGGTCATACTTGAATGTCTAGCGGTTTTCCCTATTTTCTTTAATTGAAGTCTGAATTTGGCAATAAGGAGTTCATGATCTGAGCCACAATCAGCTCCTGGTCTTGTTTCTGTTGACTGTATATAGTTTCTCCATCTTTGGCTGCATAGAATATAATCAATCTGATATCAGTGTTGATCTGGTGGCTCAGTGGTAAAGAATCTTCCTTCAATGCAGGAAAGCCTAGTTTAATTCCTCGGTTGGGAAGATCCCCTGGAGAAGGAAATGGCTGGGAAATCCCATGATCAGAGAAGCCTGGTGGACTACAGTCCATCATGTCACAAGAGTTGGACAGGACTTAGTGACTCAACCACCACCACTACCAATATCTAAAGATATAATTCAGTTCACTTCTTTTCTGAGGGTCAAATTTACAGAGAGGACCCTACCTTTGGCTTCCTGCAGTTTTGTTTATTTTCCATACTCCGCAGCTGTATTGGCAAACTAGGTCCCATTATTTTTTGTTGCCTGTCAGCACTGTCTAGAGAGAACACTATCTCAATAATCAGTTACCTCTAGGAAGCTGAGTAACGTACTTCATTAGGAAAAACACATGCCAAAACTTCCTTCAATGTATAAAGTACATTTTAACCAAGTAACTGCAAGATTTATTTAGGCCAAGTCAACTGAAGTTGAATCCCCAGGGACAAATATCAAATATACAGTCCTCATAGAGAGTTTCCCAGTATATTAAAAGAAGGACATATAGGTGCAAAAAAAGAAAATTTTAGCATTAAAATAGTGGTAACAGGGCAATGATAGACATACATATAAGTTGATATGGTGAGCTTGGCATCTCTAGAATCAATAACACTTTAGGGGTAAAGCAGGAAGTATACAGGATATACAGAGTCAGAAGTGAGTTCCTGTACCAACTTCAGACCTTTCTTCTGTTGGTGGTGGAAGTAGATGTGAATCTCCATTTTGCTATCTATAAATCAGGGAAAATTATTTTAATTGCCTATTGTTGGGGTGTTTTCCAAGACACTGTGGGAGAGTTGTCTACCAAGGAAACTCATTATAGATTCAGCATCCAAAGTTTCACTTGGAGGCTGGTCACATAGGTACACTGGACTTGCTTTTAATTATGCCCTCCACTGTCCTAAATTTAGGCAGTTAAAGCAAATCCAGTTAACCATAAAGGTCTTCTGCTAAGCTGCTAAATCACATCAGTCGTGTTCGACTCTGTGCGACTTCATAGACAGCAGTCCACAAGGCTCCCCTGTCCCTGGGATTCTCCAGGAAACAATAATGGGTTGCCATTTTTCTCCAGTGCATGAAAGTGAAAAGTGAAAGTAAAGTCTCTCAGTCAAGTTTGACTCTTTGCGACCCCATGGACTATAGCCTACCAGGCTCCTCCATCCATGGGATTTCTCAGGCAAGAGTACTGGAGTGGGTTGCCATTGCCTTCTCCCCATGAAAGGTCTATAAATTTGGTGGCTTCCTCCTTAAGTTTCTATATTATCCTTTCTTACTTGGTCTGAGGTACGCATTCAGGCACAGTACAAACGTACTTAGTCTGTGTTAAAAATATACAACCTATGTACAGCTCCATTTCAGATGGTTCCATCAGAAAACTGGCTGTTTCTCATGGGCATCTGTGAGTCTCCCCGACAGTCCTGCCAGCATCCGTAGCGTTGTCATCAATTATGGGCTCACAGAGGCACATCTTAAATCTGAAAACGTCCATGGGTCTCGGTTCTATTCACTTAGCACATGTCTGCTTTCATTTGAGCACAGATCTTACTGAAATGAAAACAGCTAATAAGCAGACAGTAGAAGGTTTCAGTTTAGAGTCAGATCTAAAAAGTTAAGATGTGAGAATACAGGATTCCAAAAAGCTAGTGGGTTTGCTTTGGGTACCCCGGAATCTAAATACAGGAGGGCCAGACTCTGTGTTGCAAATTCAAGAACTGAAATAAGGCTTCCCTCAGCCCATTTTATCTTGTTAATCTTAGAGTCCAAATGGACTTTCTTTAAACAGCGCACTTCAGGCAGGAAAATCATCAGTTTCTAGGGGTCAGAACGGAGAAGGCAATGTCAACCCACTCCAGAACTCTTGCCTGGAAACTCCCGTGGATAGAGGAGCCTGGTAGGCTACAGTCCATGGGGTCGCAAAGAGTCAGACTTGACTAAGCGACTTGACTTTCACTTTTCATTTTTATGCTTTGGAGAAGGAAATAGCAACTGACTCCAGTGTTCTTGCCTGGAGAATCCCAGGGACAGGGCAGCCTGGTGGGCTGCCGTCTATGGGGTCACAAAGAGTCAGACACGACTGAAATGACTTAACAGTATCAGCAGCAGCAGGGGTCAGACATCTAATTTTTAAAAAATTTACTATTAATAAACCAATAATACTTTTCCACGTGATGACTGCCTCTCTTTTTGTCTCATTTCTCTTATTCCAAGAGGCTCCAATAGGCAAAAAAAAAAAAAAAGTAAAGAAGGAGGAAAAAAAAATCATTTATAAAGAAATTGTTTTATTTCCAAAACTCAAAGGATTTAAATTTCAGTGCAACCACCAGCAAGGAAGTTGTATCCTACTAAATTGTGTAAGAGTGTGCACATCTTTCACTTTAAAATTTATGAAACTGCAAACATATCACATTTTACATTCATTTTTTCCTGCACTCAGATGCCATAGCTACAAAACACAAAACCATTTGCTTTGATCTCACTGCAAGTCTATTTAAACACCTAGCAGTAAATTTAGCAATTAAAGGATTAACATGGGGATAGGGTGGCTGCTGCAGTACTGACAGCAGCAAGGATGGAGTGTTTCTTGTTTTGTTTTGTTTTTTCCTCTCCTTTGGTTTATCTAAAGCTTTGCTCCCAGCCTGGTGAAATCATTTAAGTTTTTCTCATTCTACTTGGAGGAGAGAGCAATGTAGATCTTTAACATTGTTGTTCTACTCAAAGCTCTGCTTTACATTTTGGGGGATTATGTTACCTGTCACCTGGAAAGGAGAACAGTTAGAAACTACATTTTATTGACTTTTCCCATTCCAAAGGCCATTTTGGGGAAGTTTTGGGTCCCTTCTACTACCATCTAAAGGGAAAAACAAAAAACAAAAAACAACAACAAAAAAACAAAACAAAGGCATCACCTGGGCTGACTCCTGCCCGCATCCCACCCCACTTTAGCTAGCAAAGCCAAAAGCATCTGGGGGACCCAAGAGGACAACCCTCCCAGGATTGGTTTTATCATTTTGAACTCTGTAGGTAACTTTCATCTTTCACTTTTTCATATCGTGTATGACTCTATAACCACCCAGAGACCAGGGTGCTGCCATCCTTCACCCTTCTCATTTTCTTTTCCCCAAATAGCACTGTTTTTTCTGTTTAGTCACTAAATCAAGTCTGACTCTTTGAGGCCCCATGGACTGTAGCCCACCAAGTGCCCTTGTCCATGGGATGCTCCAGGAAAGAATACTGGAGTGGGTTGCCATTTCCCCCTCCAGGGGATCTTCCCAACCCAGGGACTAAAACTGCATTGCTGGCAGATTCTATACTACTGAGCCACCTGGGAAGCTCAAATATCACTGAAGTCATATTTCAATGAGCTAAAATCACTCTAGTGAATTCCACCTCAGTCAATGATGTGTCAGGGGTCCCCAAGACAATTCTCACATACCCAGATACACTAAAATGCATGGGGCTCCGTATATAGATTTTCTAATATCTAACTGGGCTCCAAAATCACTGCAGATGGTGACTGAAGCCATGAAATTAAAAGATGCTTGCTCCTTGAAAGAAAAGCTATGACAAAACTAGGTAGCATACTAAAAAAAGCAGAGACATCACTTTACCGACAAAGGTCCATATAGTCAAAGCTATGGTTTTTCCAGTAGTATGTATGGATGTAAGAGTCAGACCATAAATAATGCTGAGCGTGAAGAATTGATGCTTTTCAACTGTGGTGTTGGAGAAGACTCTTGAGAGTTCCTTGACAGCAAGGTGATTAAACCAGTCAATCCTAAAGGAAATCAGTCCTGAATACTCATTGGAAGGAGTGATGCTGAAGCTCAAGATCCAATAACTTGGCCACCTGATGTGAAGAACTAACTCACTGGAAAAGAGCCTGATGCTGGGCAAGATTGAGGGCAGGAGAAAAAGGGGCTGACAGAAGATGAGATGGTTGGATGGCATCACTGACTTGATGGACGTGAGTTTGAGCAAGTTCCATGTGTTGGTGATGGACAGGGAAGCCTGGAGTGCTGCAGCCCATGGGGTCTCAAAGAGTCAGACACGACTGAGCAATTGACCAGAACTGAATTGAAGGCACATTAAAGTGATCACAGCCAGATGATAAATAAAAAAGGCAAAAGAGGAGTCTGAAGGAAGTCAAGTATATGCTTCCTTATTCTTTCTCCCTGCTGACTAGCCACACAGAGTGCTACCCCCAGCAATGAAAAGTCAGCAATACGTATGTGAAGTTTCTGTCCAGGTAAACAAACCCAGTGCCCTGCCTAGCACATAGTAAAATTCCAGATTCCTAGAAAGAATTATAATTTGCACAGTCTATGTATAGTGAACCATACTTATTTAGGGAACTACTTTTATCAGTATAAGGAAATGTTTACCAATCAAGTCTCAGACACCAGCCAAGGGTCAACTTTATGTTAACTAATTCCTTCCCTTGCTTCCTCTCCCTTCCTGTCTTGATTTATAGTTCACACACCATAAAATTCACACATTTAATGTATACAATACAATGGTATATTCACAGAGTACTACAGCCATCATTTAAGTCAACTTTAGAATATTTTCATAGCCCCGTAAAGAAACCTATACCCATTAAGCAGTCACTCCCTCCCCCTCCCAACCTCTAGCCCTTGGCAAGCACTAATCTAGTTTCTATATTTACAGATTGGCCTATTCTTGACATTTCATGTAAAGTAAGCCATACAATACACAGTCTTCTGTGCCTGGCTTCTTTAAATGAGCACAATGTTTTCAAGTTATCAGAATTTAATTATTTTTGATGGTCAAATAATATTCCATTGTATATAGTTACCACACTTTAAAGTTCTGTTCATTAGTTGATTGACATTTGGGTTGTTTCCAGTTTTTGGCTATTGTGAATAGTGCTACTAAGAACCAGGGCTTCCCTGGTGGCTCAGAGTTTAAAGCATCTGCCTCCAATGCGAGAGACCTGGGTTTGATCCCTGGGTCAGGAAGATCCCCTGGAGAAGGAAATGGTAACCAACTCTAGTATTCTTGCCTGGAGAATCCCATGGATGGAGAAGCCTGGTAGGCTACAGTCCACGGGGTCACAAAGAGTTGGACATGACTGAGCGACTTCACCTTCACCTTCACTAAGAACATACCTGTAAATAAATTTTTTTTGAACACCTGTTTACAGTTCATTTGAGTATAAATCTAAGAATGGAATTTCCGGATCATATGGTAATTTTAGGTTTAATATTTTGAGAAACCACCCAACTGCTTTTCACAACAGCTTTAGCATTTTACATTCTCACCAGCAAAGCATGAAGGTTCAGATACCCCCACATCCTTACCAACCCTGGCTTTTTTCCTTTTTTTTTTTAATTGCCATTCTAATTGCAATTAAGGAGTATCTCTTATGGTTTTGATTTGCCTTTTACTAATGACTACTGATGCTGAGCATCTTTCTATGTATTTACTATAGGTCAGTTTTATATCTTCTTTGGTGAACTATTAAAATCTTTTGTCCTTTTATAAATCACAGCAGGATCCTCTATGATCCACCTCCCAGAATTCTGGAAATAAAAGCAAAAATAAACAAATGGGATCTAATTAAAATTAAAAGCTTCTGCACAACAAAGGAAAATATAAGCAAGGTGAAAAGACAGCCTTCTGAATGGGAGAAAATAATAGCAAATGAAACAACTGACAAACAACTAATCTCAAAAATATACAAGCAACTTCTGCAGCTCAATTCCAGAAAAATAAACGACCCAATCAAAAAATGGGCCAAAGAACTAAATAGACATTTCTCCAAAGAAGACATACGGATGGCTAACAAACACATGAAAAGATGCTCAACATCACTCATTATTAGAGAAATGCAAATCAAAACCACAAAAGAGGTACCACTTCACACCAGTCAGAATGGCTGCGATCCAAAAATCTGCAAGCAATAAATGCTGGAGAGGGTGTGGAGAAAAGGGAACCCTCCTACACTGTTGGTGGGAATGCAAACTAGTACAGCCACTATGGAGAACAGTGTGGAGATTCCTTAAAAAAATTGCAAATAGAACTACCTTATGACCCAGCAATCCCACTTCTGGGCATACACACCGAGGAAACCAGAATTGAAAGAGACACATGTACCCCAATGTTCATCGCAGCACTGTTTATAATAGCCAGGACATGGAAACAACCTAGATGTCCATCAGCAGATGAATGGATAAGAAAGCTGTGGTACATATACACAATGGAGTATTACTCAGCCATTAAAAAGAATTCATTTGAATCAGTTCTGATGAGATGGATGAAACTGGAGCCAATTATACAGAGTGAAGTAAGCCAGAAAGAAAAACACCAATACAGTATACTAACACATATATATGGAATTTAGGAAGACGGCAATGACGACCCTGTATGTAAGACAGGAAAAAAGACACAGATGTGTATAACGGACTTTTGGACTCAGAGGGAGAGGGAGAGGATGGGATGATTTGGGAGAATGGCATTCTAAGATGTATACTATCATGTAAGAATTGAATCGCCAGTCTATGTCTGACGCAGGATACAGCATGCTTGGGGCTGGTGCATGGGGATGATCCAGAGAGATGTTATGGGGAGGGAGGTGGGAGGGGGGTTCATGTTTGGGAACGCATGTAAGAATTAAAGATTTTAAAATTTAAAAAATAAAAAACTAATAAAAAATAAAATAAAATAAAAGTTGGGGTTGTCTTTTTAATATTGAGTTATAGCTGTTTTAAAAATATATATGATTTACCCATTCAATAAATCTTCAATGGGAAGATTGTCTTTTCATTTTATGCTATCCTTTGCATCACAAAAAAGTTTTTAACTATGACAAAGTTCATTTTATCTATTTTTTTTTGATAAACTGTGCTTTTAGTGTCATGTCTAAGATGTCACTTATGCTTTACCTAACCCGAAGTCATAAATATTTACTCCCATGTTTTCTTTTTTATTAATTTAAATTTATTTATTTTAATTGAAAGCTAATTACTTTATAATATTATATTGGTTTTGCCATACATTAACATGAATCTGCCACCGGTCCATATTTTCTAATTTTAAAAAATCGCTCCTACATTTAGATCAGTGATTAATTTTGAGTTAATTTTTGTATATAGTCTGAGGAAAGCGTTCAACTTTATTCTTTTGTAAGTGAATATTCAGTTGTACCAGTACTAACTGCTGAAAAGAGTATTCTTTCTACATTGACTTTTTGTGGCACTCTTGTCAAACATCAGTTGTCCATAAATGTAAGTATTTATTTCTGGACTCTCAATTCTACGCCATTGATCTACATGTCTATACTCATTTCAATACTGCATTCTCTTTATTACAGAAACTTAGGTCAAATTTTGAAATTGCCAAGTAAGAACCCTCAACTCTGTTCTTCCTCTCCAGTAGCAGTTTGATTGCTCTAGATTCCTTAATTTTCCATGTGAGTTCTAGGATCATCTTGTTAATTTCTGTGCAATAAGCCAGCAAGGATTTTTATGTAGATTCTGTTGAATCTGTGTATTGATTTAGGGAGTCTTGCTGTCTGGACAGTATTAAATACACCAATCAATGAAAAAGGAATCTTTCTACTTAAAGTTCTTTCAGCAATACTGTAGTTTTCAAATTTAATATAAATTTTATTTTATAATTGGTTAAATTTATCCCTAAGTATTTTGAATTTTTGGATGCTATTGTAAATAGAATTATTTTCTTCTTTTTTATTTTGGATTCCTTAAGTATATAGAAACACAATTGTGTTTTATATAGTGAGCTTATATCTTACAATCTTGCTGTAATTGTTCATTAGTTCTAACAGTTTTTTAGTGGATTCCTTGGGATCTACTATATACAAGATATTGGCATTGGCAAATATAGTTTTATTTCTTCTTTCCCAATTTCAATTCAGTTCAGTTGCTCAGTCATGTCCGACTCTTTGCTACCACATGAACCACAGCATGCCAGGCCTCCCTGTCCATCACCAACTCCCAGAGTCCACCCAAACCCATGGCCATCGAGTCGGTGATGCCATCCAACCATCTCATCCTCTGTCGTCCCTTTCTCCTCCTGCCCTCAATCTTTTCCAGCATCAGGGTCTTTTCAAATGAGTCAGCTCTTCACATCAGGTAGCCAAAGTATTGGAGTTTCAGTATACCAGGCTCCTCTATCCATGGGGTTTCCCAGGCAAGAATACAGGGGTGGGTTGCCATTTCCTTCTCTAAGGGATCTTCCCAATCCAAGGCTTGAACACATGTATCTCTGGCATCTCTTACATTGCAGGCAGATTATTTTTACCACTGAGCCATTGCTGAGTCTGGCTAGATTAACTTTTTTCTGTACTTATGCTCGCATGTTATACTATTGAGCATCAGAGGGAATGAGAACTGTAAAATTTCTTTATAAAATGTAAATCCTATCCAGATAAATATGTTTATTATTACTTATAAATTTGAGTCACTATTAGGTATTTGGATGAACAATGTAGCCCATAACAAATCCATATCAATTGTTTAGTATTAACTGCCAATGACTGTCTAGGTTTCTACCTCTCTTTGTTTAGGAAAAGCTGCATTTTTCACATTTGTTCAGGGGCTTCTTTCTTCACTTCCATATATCAGAGAAACATCTGTCTTGTGTTTAAATCTTTGCAAACTCAACAGGATTGGTACAGTGATTTGGTACAAGCCAAATACAGGAACAGAGTTCCTAGAATATACAACAGGTCTAGGAAGTAAGGGTAAGTACTCACTTGCCATAGGTAAGATCTTTTTTTTTTTTTTTTACTTTAGTAGTTTTTTATATTTTTTTAATTTTAAAATCTTTAATTCTTACATGCCTTCCCAAACATGAACCCCCCTCCCACCTCCCTCCCCACAACATCTCTCTGGGTCATCCCCATGCACCAGCCCCAAGCATGCTGTATCCTGCGTCAGACATAGACTGGCGATTCAATTCTTACATGACAGTATACATGTTAGAATGCCATTCTCCCAAATCTCCCCACCCTCTCCCTCTCCCTCTGAGTCCAAAAGTCCGTTATACACATCTGTGTCTTTTTTCCTGTCTTACATACAGGGTCATCATTGCCATCTTCCTAAATTCCATATATATGTGTTAGTATACTGTATCGGTGATTTTCTTTCTGGCTTACTTCACTCTGTATAATCGGCTCCAGTTTCATCCATCTCATCAGAACTGATTCAAATGAATTCTTTTTAACGGCTGAGTAATACTCCATTGTGTATATGTACCACAGCTTTCTTATCCATTCATCTGCTGATGGACATCTAGGTTGTTTCCATGTCCTGGCTATTATAAACAGTGCTGCGATGAACATTGGGGTACATGTGTCTCTTTCAATTCTGGTTTCCTCGGTGTGTATGCCCAGCAGTGGGATTGCTGGGTCATAAGGTAGTTCTATTTGCAATTTTTTTAAGGAATCTCCACACTGTTCTCCATAGTGGCTGTACTAGTTTGCATTCCCACCAACAGTGTAGGAGGGTTCCCTTTTCTCCACACACTCTCCAGCATTTATTGCTTGCAGAAATCAAAGAGGACACTAATAGATGGAGAAATATACCATGTTCATGGATCAGAAGAATCAATATAGTGAACATGAGTATACTACCCAAAGCAATTTACAAATTCAATGCAATCCCTATCAAGCTACCAGCCATATTTTTCACAGAACTAGAACAAATAATTTCAAGATTTGTATGGAAATACAAAAAACCTCGAATTGCCAAAGCAATCTTCAGAAATAAGAATGGAACTGGAGGAATCAACTTGCCTGACTTCAGGCTCTACTACAAAGCCACAGTCATCAAGACAGTATGGTACTGGCACAAAGATAGACATATAGATCAATGGAACAAAATAGAAAGCCCAGAGATAAATCCACACACATATGGACACCTTATCTTTGACAAAGGAGGCAAGAATATACAGTGGAGTAAAGTCAATCTCTTTAACAACTGGTGCTGGGAAAACTGGTCAACTACTTGTAAAAGAATGAAACTAGATCACTTTCTAACACCGCACACAAAAATAAACTCCAAATGGATTAAAGATCTAAATGTAAGACCAGAAACCATAGGTAAGGTCTTGAATGAGAGATTACAAAGACTTTCACTTTTCACTTTCATGCATTGGAGAAGGAAATGGCAACCCATTCCAGTGTTCTTGGTGGGCTGCCGTCTGTGGGGTCGCAAAGAGTTGGACACGACTGAAGCAACACAGCAGCAGCAGCAGCAGAGTGGGTCTAGGAAATGTCCACATTAAAGAAACAATATATATTTTTTGTACTTATTTAACTGCATAGAAATCTATAAAATACCAGCTTTCAGCCCTTCTTTTCCTATCCCCAACTGAAATTTAAACCTCAGCAAATAAGATCTTGAAAACACAAGGAGAAAAATGGACTTCATCTTGCAAAATAAATACATCTTTAATATTTAAAAATGAATTATACTGAACAGATGCTTTTAATATCATGCCGATCTACCCTCCTCACGAAAGCACTATGACTCCAAATGTGATTACAAGTCTAATTGGAATTAAATTGAAATCAAATACAAATTTTGCTTGATTGATCTCAACCAGATTAGAGGAAAACAGCCAAATCCGTCCATTAAACTTTACTTGATCTTTGGTAGCATAAAGTTTTTTGTAGGTCTCATTCAGTCAGCAGTTTTTAAATTTTATCTTCATGACCTATAAAATGAATATATGTTGAATTGTGGGTCACTTAAGTGAAACACACTGGATAATACATTACATGACCTCAAGGTAATGGGATTCAGAAAAAAAATTGCAAGTAAATGGTGAGAATAAAAATGAAGTATGAAAACTTGGCTCAGTGAAGTGAATACTGTTTTTCACAAAAAGTGTCAAAATTTAAGGTTTGAAAAGTAAGTAAAAATCAAAGGTAATGCAAGGGGCTATAAGCTATAGTGTGTGTTTGTGTGTGTGTGTGTGTGTGTGTGTGATGCCAAAGAATCCTTCACCTACATGAATATCACAAAGTTTTTCTCCTATATTTTTCTCTAGACATTTAATAGTTTTAGGCATTACATCTAGATATGATTGTTGCATGTGGTATAAGGTAAAGGTCTGTGTTCATTTACTTGCATATGGATGTCTAGTTGAATCAGTACCATTTGTTGAAAGATTTCCTTTAACCATTGAATTGCCTTGGCAGCTTTGTCAAAATTGATAATATATGTGTGGATTTATTTCTGGACTTTCTGTTCTGTACCACTGAACTATATGTCTCTATGTCTGTCATTTCATTAATGCCAAAATGTCTGGATTAATATAGATTTATAGTCTTATAATCAAATATCATAAGTATTCCCACTTTCCTCTTCTTTAAAACAATTTATGTGCTTATCCTAGGAGCTTTGCATTTCCATATAAATTTTAGAATCAGTTTTTTAAAAGCCTACTGGAGTTGTTTTTGTGATTGCACTTAATCTATAGATCAATTCAGGGAAAAAATGCCATCTTACAGTATTGTTTCTGATTCATAAACATGTTGCATTTCTCCATTTGTTTAGGTTAAATTTCATAGTAATGTTTTATAGTTTATTGAGGGGGAAATGTTTTGCTAATTTGTAAAAATTGTATATTTGGATGCTATTGTAAATAGACATTTTATTACTGCTAGAATATAGGAATAAAATGGATTTTTATATTTGTTGTTCTGGTTCACTCACAATGTCATGTCATTATGCTAAGTAAAATAAAATCAGACAGTCAGTTCAGTCACTCAGTCATGTCCGACTCTTTGTGACCCCATGGACTACAGCATGCCAGGCTTCCCTGTCCTTCACCAACTCCCAGAGCTTGCTCAAACTCATGTCCATTGAGTCGTTGATGCCATCCAACTATCTCATCCTCTGTCGGCCCCTTCTCCTCCTGCCTTCAATCTTTACCAACATCAGGGTCTTTCCCAGAGAGTCAGTTCTTCACATCAGGTAGCCAAATTATTGGAGTTTCAGCTTCAGCATCAGTCCTTCCAATAAATATTCAGAGTTGATTTCCTTTCAACTGGTTTGATCTCCCTGCCATCCAGGGGACTCTCAAGAGTCTTCTCCTGCCAAAATTTGAAAGCATCAACTCTTCGGCACTCAGCCTTTTTTATGGTCCAACTCTCACATCTACACATGACTACTGAAAAGACCATAGGTTTGACTACACAGACCTTGGCGGCAAAAATGATGTTTCTGATTTTTAATATGCTGCCTAGGTTTGTCATAGCTTTCCTTCCAAGGAGCAAGTGTCTTTTAATTTCATGGCTGCAGTTACTGTCCGCAGTGATTTTGCAGCCCAAGAAAACAAAATCGATCACTACTTCTACTGTTTCTCCATTTGTCATGAAGTGATGGGACCAGATGCCATGATCTTCGTTTTTTGAATGTCGAGTTTTGAGCCAGCTTTTCACTCTCCTCTTTTACCTTTGAAGAGACTGTTCAATTCTTGTGGATTTTTTTTATACAGTAGTATACTTATTCAGATCTAATTTGCAACACATTGCTAAATTCACATATTAACTTTATTCTAATATGTCTTTCTAGTTTTAAGATTAAAAATATCTTTTAATCTGTTTCCTTTACCTACCTGTTTTGTCTCTTTCATCATCAAAGTTCTTTTAAAAATTGAAAGTTTCTTATTTCCGCATCACCTCACATTCATCTCTCAATGAATTCTAAACTGGTTTACTTCTACAACAATCTGCTGAGATTCCCACATCTCTTCACTGCAATTTCTAACATCATGTCTCTCAACGTTCTTACATTTTGAATTATAACATAATCCCTTTTATTTTTGTTTGACCTCACTTCCACTTTTAACACTGATGATATTCAATGCACCATTTTTCTGGTTTAATAACTACTTCTCTAACAACTTCTTTTTATCAATTCTGTTAGCATCTTCCTTTGCTCAGTCTTTTAAGTTAGGAATCTTGTGTTTGGCCCTCTTTCCACATCACACACTTCTCGGGTGATTTCACACAATTTTTGACTCCAATTAACACTGATATATTGATGACTTTGACATTTCTACAACCAAAACCAAATAATATTTCTTAGTCTGGCAAATTACTTGTCAGAGGACATGGACTAACCCAGAAAAAGAAACCTGAGATTCATCCTTGATTACCATCATTCAGTCAGCTGTCAAATTGTTTCATTTTATCTCCTGATATTTCATAAACTGTCTATTTTATCCCCATTCCTACTGAAACTTAGCTTAGGCAAATAACATCTCTTCCTAGAACCCAGTCCTGACTACTGTCCTGGCCCCCATTTTTGTAATATTTATTTGCAATATTTACACTGTGGCCAGAATTATATTTTTTAACACAAATCTCATCATGAATTATCAGCTGAAAAATGGAAAGTGAAAGTTTTCGTTGCTCAGTCATGTCCAACCCTTTGTTATCCCATAGACTGTAGGCCACCAGGCTACTCTGTCCATGGAAGTTTCCAGGCAAGAATACTGGAGTGGGTAGCCAGTATTTTGAGGGGATCTTCTTGAGGGGATCTTCTCGACTCAGGAATCAAACCTGGGTCTGCTGCATTGCAAGAAGATTCTTTAATATCTGAGCCACCAGGGAAACCCAAATTAACAATTGTTCAATCAGAACAAATAAATACTTTGTTCAAATAATTTAAGATATATTAATGAAAATTATCCAGAAGAAGAACAGAACCTCAGTGAACTGTGAGATACTATCAAGTATTGTAAGAAACCTAAAAATTACGTAAGAAATCTAAAAATTATGAACTGTTAATAGACACAACATCATGGATCAATTCTAACAGCATTATTCTGAGAGGAAAAAAAAGAAAAAAGAAGATGCTGTATGATTCCATTTCTGTGAAGTTTCACAATAAGTAAAACACATGTAATATGGAAAAAATAAGATAAATGCATTAATTAATTTTATCTTGATAACATTTAAATCTAGAAAGTGATATTCATGCAAAAATTCTGAATCATACTAGATAGCAATGAGAATGATTCACACCTGCACATATAACAAATACTGAGTTAAAGAGATCAGACACTAAATCATAAATCATAAATAATTCTATTTATATAAATTTCAAAAGTAGGTAAAATTTAACCATAACACTTAGAAATACAAAACGAGATCAAAGTATAAAGAAAGACAAGACAGCAATTTCTATAAAAATCAACTTTATGGGTATTTTGAAGGATACAGATAGAAAGGATTATAACTGAGTAGGCTCTGAGTGTTTTGGTGATATTTAATTTGATTTGAGCAGTAGTGACATGAGTTTTCACTTTATAACAATGAAGGTAAAAATATATAACAATGAAGGTAAAAATACTGGTTCAATCAATAAGTATGTAATTGCTAAATACAAGTTCTGTGAAAATATGGACTGAATAAAAATGTTTATCTTTTTTAGTGTTTTATCTCTAGCATCTAACACGTAATAAATACTCAATAAATATTTTAGGGAAGAAATGAATGAATGAAAGAACTGAGCACTCACTCTGTTTAGCATCCAGCTAGTGGATGCTGCTATGGGTACACTCAAGTTACCAATAATCTTGTTTGTGAGAAAGAGGAATACTTGCAACATGCACTGAACAAATAGTAAATTCCCAAATTAACTTTTGATTTATTTTTTGCTTTCCAAGGTCATTATTTCATTGTTCTAGTTTATTAGTCTCCATCATAAAAACATATGTAAAATTTTCCTACTTTATAAGTGGTGGCAGATCTGGTATTCCACTTTTGCAAGCATGAATTTCCTAGGAAGTATGTTATTTTATTGTGAAATAAGAGTTGTGAAGTTGCACATTTGGGAAAAGTTACCAATTTTTTTATTAATATTTATCAGACATCTTAAAAATGTTAGCAAATGTATAACCTGATACCTAGATAATCAACTTGTTTACTTGAACTATAAACTGATTATAATTCATGTTTCTACTAGTTCTTATCTTCTATTTTGCCAAAATTGTCTCCATAGCTGTAACCCAGCCCTCTGCTTGTTTTGCAATATCCAGATGTTTGCTCTGCTATGAGAAACCATATCCAAAGTAAATAAATGAATAGGTTACTGCCAATAGAATAGTACCTATAAATTACATTATATTTCTTATTCCATTTGACTTTTACTTTGTTTACAATGGAATTTCAAAAGTAAATAGTACCATCAAGCTCAAACATGCTAAATGTCAATGCAGTGAATAGAAAATGAACACATGGCATTTCAGTTCATAAACAACTAAAATGGACTGGAATGGGTGAATTTAACTCAGATGTCCATTATATCTATTACTGCGGGCAGGAATCCCTCAGAAGAAATGGAGTAGCCATCATGGTCAACAAAAGAGTCCAAAATGCAGTACTTGGATCCAATCTCAAAAATGACAGAATGATCTCTGTTCATTTCCAAGGGAAAACCAGTCAATATCACAGTTATCCAAGTCTATGCCCCAACCAGTAATGCTGAAGAAACTGAAGTTGAATGGTTTTATGAAGACCTACAAGACCTTTTAGAACTAACACCCCAAAAAGATGTCTTTTTCATTATAGGGGACTGGAATGCAAAAGTGGGAAGTCAAGAAACACCTGGAGTAACAGGCAAATTTGGCCTTGGAATACAGAATGAAGCAGGGCAAAGACTAATAGAGTTTTGCCAGGAAAATACACTGGTCATACCAAACACCCTCTTCCAACAACACAAGAGAAGACTCTACACATGGACATCACCAGATGGTCAACACTGAAATCAGACTGATCATATTCTTTGCAGCCAAAGATGGAGAAACTCTATACAGTCAACAGAAACAAGACCAGGAGCTGACTGTGGCTCAGATCATGAACTCCTTATTACCAAATTCAGACTCAAATTAAAGAAAGTAGGGAAAACCACTAGACCATTTAGGTATTACCTAAATCAAATCCCTTATGATTACACAGTGGAAGTGAGAAATAGATTTAAGGGCCTAGATCTGATAGAGTGTCTGATGAATTATGGAATGAAGTTCGTGACATTGTGCAGGAGACAGGGATCAAGACCATCCCCATGGAAAAGAAATGCAAAAAAGCAAAATGGCTGTCTGGGGAAGCCTTACAAATATCTGTAAACAGAAGAGAGGTGAAAAGCAAAGGAGGAAAGGAAAGATATAAGCATCTGAATGCAGAGTTCCAAAGAATAGCAAGAAGAGATAAGAAAGCCTTCTTCAGCGATCAATGCAAAGAAATAGAGGAAAACAACAGAATGGAAAAGACTAGAGATCTCTTCAAGAAAATTAGAGACACCAAGGGAACATTTCATGCAAAGATGGGCTCGATAAAGGACAGAAATTGTCTGGACCTAACAGAAGCAGAAGATATTAAGAAGAGGTGGCAAGAATACACGGAAGAACTGTACAAAAAAGATCTTCACGACCCAGATAATCAAGATGATGTGATCACTAATCTAGAACTAGACATCTTGGAATGTGAAGTCAAGTGGGCCTTAGAAAGCATCGCTATGAACAAAGCTAGTGGAGGAATTCCAGTTGAGCTGATTCAAATCCTGAAAGATGATGCTGTGAAAGTGCTTAACTCAATATGCCAGCAAATTTGGAAAACTCAGCAGTGGCCACAGGACTGGAAAAGCTCAGTTTTCATTCCAATCCCAAAGAAAGGCAATGCCAAAGAATGCTCAAACTACCACACAATTGCACTCATCATACATGCTAGTAAAGTAATGCTTAAAATTCTCCAAACCAGGCTTCAGTAGTATGTGAACTGTGAACTCCCTGATGTTCAAGCTGGTTTTAGAAAAGGCAGAGGAACCAGAGATCAAATTGCCAACATCTGCTGGATCATTGAAAAAGCAAGAGAGTTCCAGAAAAACACCTATTTCTGCTTTAATGACTATGCCAAAGCTGTGTGGATCACAATAAACTGTGGAAAATTCTGAAAGAAATGGGAAAACCAGACCATCTGACCTGCCTCTTGAGAAATCTGTATGCAGGTCAGGAAGCAACAGTTAGAACTGGACATGGAACAACAGACTGATTCCAAATAGGAAAAGGAGTATGTTAAGGCTGTATGTTGTCACCCTGCTTATTTAACTTATATGCAGAGTACATCATGAGAAATGTTGGACTGGAAGAAACACAAGCTGGAATCAAGATTGCCGGGAGAAATATTAATAACCTCAGATATGCAGATGACACCACCCTTATGGCAGAAAGTGAAGAGGAGCTAAAAAGCCTCTTGATGAAAGTGAAAGAGGAGAGTGAAAAAGTTGGCTTAAAGCTCAACATTCAGAAAACGAAGATCATGGCATCCAGTCCCATCACTTCATGGGAAATAGATGGGGAAACAGTGGAAACAATGTCAGACTTTATTTTTTGGGGCTCCAAAATCACTGCGGATGGTGACTGCAGCCAGGAATTTAAAAGACGTTTACTCCTTGGAAGAAAAGTTATGACCAACCTAGATAGCATATTCAAAAGCAGAGACATTACTTTGCCAACTAAGGTCCGTCTACTCAAGGTTATGGTTTTTCCTGTGGTCATGTATGCATGTGAGAGTTGGACTGTGAAGAAGGCTGAGCGCCGAAGAATTGATGCTTTTGAACTGTGGTGTTGGAGAAGACTCTTGAGAGTCCCTTGGACTGCAAGGAGATCCAACCAGTCCATTCTGAAGGAGATCAACCCTGGGATTTCTTTGGAAGGAATGATGCTAAAGGTGAAGCTCCAGTACTTTGGCCACCTGATGCAAAGAGTTGACTCATTGGAAAAGACTCTGATGCTGGGAGGGATTGGGGGCAGGAGGAGAAGGGGACAACCGAGGATGAGATGGCTGGATGGCATCGCGGACCCGGTGGACGTGAGTCTGAGTGAACTCCAGGAGATGGTGATGGACAGGGAGGCCTGGCGTGCTGTGATTCATGGGATCGCAAAGAGTCGTACACGACTCAGCGACTGATCTGAATAAGATTTTAATGGTTTTTAAGAACAGCTTTTACACATATTGCTTTTTTTTTTTCATAAGAAGGAATAAGCTACAAGTGTCTTCCCATTTATTGTAAATTGTGAAATTTATGTACATCAGAGAAAGGAGACCCAAATGATTGACATTTTATTAAGCTGCACACATCTCAAACACAGTATTTTTTGCTTAACTTCTGCCTTCCTTCTCAAAGACAGTAAAATTTTTACTTAAGTCATGTGTATTGAGACATAATTTACATAAAGCAAAATTCAGCCTTTTTAGGTACATGGCTCTGTAAATTGTGAAAAATGAATAATCAAGATAAAGGGTATTTCCACCACTTTGAAAGACTCCCTTTTCCATATTTATAGTGAAAATATACATCCCTTCCAAAGCCCTTAGTAGCCACTGCTCTGTTCTCCATCCCATAGTTTCATTTTTATTCAGATAATCATAAAAATGGAATCACAGAATTTATAGCCCTTTTGAGTATGGTTTCTTTCACTTAGCATAATGCTTGTGGGATTGATCTATGTTATTGCTTATTTCCATAGGTTTCTTCCTTTTTATTGCTGAGTAGTATTCCTTAGATGTATATTTACATACATATAAATTTAGTTAATATATATTTTGGGTTATATTGTATATATATTGCATATACAATTATGTATATATTGTATACAATGTATATTTCTAGTTTTTTTGGTAATCATGAATTAACCTGCTATGTATAGTCATGTACAAGTTTATATGAGGACATATGTTTCAATTTCTATTGGGTAAATATTTTGGAGTGGCATTGCTGAGTCATATGGTAAGTCTGTGTTTATCAGAAACTACCAAACTGTTTTCCAAGGTGATTTTATCATTTTGCATTCAGTTCTAGTCGCTCAATATTATTGTTGTCATGTTATCCCCCATTCTAATAGGTATCAGTATATGGTTTTAATTTCCATTTCTCTAATCACCGAGGATGTTGATCATCTTTTCAAGTGCTTCTTTGCTATCTGTATCTCTGCTATGATGAAATGTCTTATCAAGGAAAATACTCTCTAAATGCAAAAGAAAAAATGAATTTGATACATGTTGAGATTCCTATGCAGTCTATTTTCCTCTTCTCTGAGAACTACTCTTCTCCCAAGACGGCTTCTGGCAGCCATGTTTGTATTATGTGCCCTCACTCTTCTTTTATGACATCACGGGACCAAACTCAAGGAAAATCAGTCTAACGACTGTGCTGGATAATATGAGCAAGCTGTAGTACCTGGAAATTGTAGCTATATATGCTGAATTTGAAAGGGTATTAAATACATTATTTTTAACCCTGTATCATCACCGGGTCCATATTTAAATGAAGACAGTCTGAAGAGAGAGAAAGAGAATAAAATAACAGATGCACATATCTGAAACTATATAGCCCCAGAAAGAGAGTAAGAGAGAGTTACAGTTTGTGGCAGCTTTACAGTTTTGGAATGTCTCTCATGGGGCCTAGATGCACTTCCTATCACTGACTCTTCATAAAGTAACCCTATATCCTTCACATAAATTTCCTCTTAGTTATTGCATTTCTTTTCCTTGCCACCAAATATCCTTTTACTAAAATAATAAACATATATTTCTGAATTAATAAAAAAGGAGAATACTTAAAATTTAAAAGGTTTCAAGTTTTACATGTGATGAATTGTTTATTAGACAAAAATGTATCAGAATATTGAAGGCTTCCAGGTCCACAGATCCCTTCTGAGCATTCCTTGCTACAGTATCTTGCCCCATGGGCATGCAGCACTGAACCATAGCTGGTTTGATATGATACTGATCTCTGAAACAATGACAGCAACCCAAAAACTATATATCAATCTATAGGGTACCTTGGATTACAGCAACAATAAAGATTCTTTATATTACACGATAATTGGCAAAATCAATAATACCATCGTGTGGAAGAGTTTAAAGGTGAGAACAGAGGGGAAGCAAGTTAGGAGCTGTAGGATCAGTGGAAGCAGAGACATAACAGTTAAGTCAGCATTATACTGAAACACTCACGTAGAGAGCATCTCACTTCTGAGGAGTTGTCCATTGACCTTCGGGTACTAATGCCACTGCAACAACTAGACAGTTTTCTTTTCCCTCACTAACTCATGGAAACTTACAAAACACCACCAGTAGTGAAGGTAACATACATAGGTCTTTATTACTTCAGTTGACTGTATCCTTATATCTGTAAAGTCTGTAACTAACACTTTCTGAAATCAACACTATGATAACTGTGAGATCCTGCCTTAGTTTTAAATAATGAAATATATAAGGTATGCTATTTTCCCAACTATGTGTGTAAAAGATTGGACACTGAAATAACTCTAAGTACATATAAAATGGCAGTAGGAAGTGGCATGCAATAAATAATTGTTATGTAAGGCTGCATCAATGGAAAGATGATGTCCAGAACCATGAAAGCAATGAGACTTCTTTACCTGGTCAGAATGGGTCAGAATGCATGGTTTAAAGTTCTGAGTTATATATTTTTAAAAATCCTCTTGACGTACTAGAACTATACTCAGAGAAGAATAAATAAAATGCTAAATGATAAATAAATATTGCCACTAGAGAAAAATTGAGGGAGATTAGCTTTGGAAAAAAGAAGCTTAGAAGAGTACATGACTGGAGTCTTCATAGATATGAATAAAAATAGAAGATGGTTTTGTGTACAGGAATAGATTAAAATTATAAATAGATTTCACTTAATAACTAGAACTGCTCAAAAATGGAACCAGGATGGCTTGTGATATCCCAAGTCAGATAAGAATGAGTCTGAGGTAGTTGGAAAAGAAACTCATTTCTAGGCCTGAAATTCTTATTTAAGTAAATACTATTCTTGGAAACAATTTTATCTTCTAGATGCTTAGCTCATTGAGGGCAATAACTTGGCCTTTACTGTGTTTTATATCTGACTCTGAATGTAATCCTCTCAAAAATATTCATTAATGTTTTAAAATGACCTTTCATATTTGTGTCCTCTTCCCTCTGCCAAAGAAATATCTCATATAAAAATACCAATGAACAGCAAATACAGATATCCATTCTTCTGAATGAATAGATTGTTTCTGTCATACTTTCCTTGAGGGCTTCTTAACATTCTTGCTTCATATGCAGAGAGGTCCAGTGAGAGCCTGCTGCCCAATCAATAGAATGTCACTCCCATAATACATCATAAGACATTCCTATAGCAGAAGAAGGAGGTCAGGAACTGCCCTTTTAAAAAACTTTAATGAAAAATACTCTGCCGATCAACTTTATGTTAAACAGACTCAGATGGCAAGCAAGGCAACAAGCTTGGATGAAAAGTTAGGTCCCTGCCTATGAATGAAAGATAGATTTCTTTTTAATATCTCTAGAGAACAATGGAGGGATGGGAAGAAATCATGTGCCAAAATAAATACAGGAATTGTAGAAAAGAGACTCTGGATTTAATCTCAGCAATAAGTCTAAACTCAAGGTGTCATCTCAGACAAATTGCTTCATTTCTCTGTGCCTCAGTTTCTTGATCACCTGCATATGTGCTCAGTCACTTCAGTCCTATCTGACTCTTTGTGATCCTATAGATCATAGCTCACCAGGCTCCTCTGTCAATGGGATTCTCTAGGCAAGAAGACTGGAGTGGTTTGCCATGCTCTCTTGTCCAGGGGATCTTCATGACACAGGGATCGAACTTGCATCTGCTTGTGTCTCCTGCATTGCAGGCAGATTCTTTACCAACTGAGACAGCTGGGAAGCCCCTCTTGATCACTTAATGGCCCTCTAATAACTGATCTCAGGCACTGGTAGATTTCTCAGTGTCACAACTTCGTAAGTGTAAAAAGAAAAGAAGCTTTCCCAATAAAGAGATCTGGTTCCACTTATAGGCACTCACTAATTCTTTTATCTCCTTGAGCAGTATCTGATTTCTAAACTCTTCTTATATATTAAAATGTACTATACTATCATATACAAAGATCGGACAAAAAATGTGGCTTAATTAAAACCTAGAGAAACATCAGCAACCAAAAGGCTAAAGGCTTATGCTAAACCATTAAATGAATACATTATATGAAGCAATATAATACTATATTTAGTGATCAGAATAAGCATCATTAAACACTTTTGCTCAGAACTACTTGTCAACACTCCTAGAGTCCCAGGGACTTTCACTGCCTTATTACAAGACCCTCTTAATTTCATACAGATCTGACTTTTAGTCTTGGACAATGACACGTAAGATTTACAAGATCTGGTAATTTTTTTCACTTTTCCAGCTCTCAAGTTCTTAAGTATAAAATGGGTACACTAAGACCCAACTCAGAGGAATGTAAACTACTTAGCACAGACTTTGGTACTTGATAGAACCTCCCCATGGGGACGTAGGCAACCACATGTCCAAGGAGCAAGGCTACATGGGTGCAAGAGGGCCGAGAGGAGCTACTCCACATTCAAGGTCAGGAGGGGCAGCAGTGAGGAGATACCCCTCGTCCAAGGTAAGGAGCAGCGGCTGCACTTCACTTGAGCAGCCACAAAGAGATACCACACGTCCAAGGTAAGAGAATCTCAGGTAAGATGGTAGGTGTTGCGAAAGACATCAGAGGGCAGACACACAAACCATAATCACAGAAAACAAGTCAATCTAATCACACTAGGACCACAGCCTTGCCTAACTCAGTGAAACTAAGCCATGCCGTGAGGGGCCACCCAAGATGGGCAGGTCATGGTGGAGAGGTCTGACAGAATGTGGTCCATTGGAGAAGGGAATGGCAAACCGCTTCAGTATTCTTGCCTTGAGAACCCCATGAAGAGTATGAAAAGGCAAAATGATAGGATACTGAAAGAGGTAATCCTCAGGTCAGTAGGTGCCCAATATGCTATGGAGAACAGTGGAGAAATAACTCCATAAAGAATGAAGGGATGGAGCCAAAGCAAAAACAATACCTAATTGTGGATGTGATTAGTGAGAGAAGCAAGGTCCGATGCTATAAAGAGCAATATTGCATAGGAACCTAGAATGTCAGGTCCATGCATCAAGGCAAATTGGAAGTGGTCAAACAGGAGATGGCAAGAGTGAACGTCGACATTCTAAGAATCAGCGAACTAAAATGGACTGGAATGGGTGAATTTAACTCAGATGACCATTATATCTACTACTGTGGGCAGGAATCCCTTAGAAGAAATGGAGTAGCCATTATGGTCAACAAAAGAGTCTGCAATGCAGTACTTGGATGCAATCTCCAAAATGACAGAGTGATCTCTGTTTGTTTCCAAGGCAAACCATTCAATATCACAGTAATCCAAGTCTACGCCCCAACCAGTAACGCTGAAGAAGCTGAAGTTGAATGGTTCTATGAAAACTTACAAGACCTTTTAGAACGAACACCCAAAAGATGTCCTTTTCATTATAGGGAAATGGAATGCAAAAGTAGGAAGTCAAGAAACACGTGGGATAACGGAAATTTGGCCTTGGAATGCGGAATGAAGCAGGGCAAAGGCTAATAGAGTTTTGCCAAGAAAATGCACTGGTCATAGCAAAAACCTTCTTCCAACAACACAGGAAAAGACTCTACACATGGACATAACCAGATGGTCAACACCAAAATAAGACTGATTAAGCTCTTTGCAGCCAAAGATGGAGAAGCTCTATACAGTCAGCAAAAACAAGACCAGGAGCTGACTGTGGCTCAGATCATGAACTCCTTATTGCCAAATTCAGACTTTAATGGAAGAAAGTCAGGAAAACACCAGACCATTCAGGTATGACCTAAATCAAATCCCTTATGATTACACAGTTGAAGTGAGATATAGATTTAAGGGACTAGATCTGACAGATAGAATGCCTGATGAACTAAGGACTGAGGTTCGTGACATTGTACAGAAGACACGGATCAAGACAATCTCCATGGAAAAGAAATGCAAAATAGCAAAATGGCTGTCTGAGGAGGCCTTACAAATAGCTGTGAAAAGAACAGAAGTGAAAAGCAAAGGAGAAAAGGAAAGATATAAGCATCTGAATGCAACATTCTAAAGATTAGCAAGGATAGATAAGAAAGCCTTCCTCAGTGATCAATTAAAAGAAATAGAGGAAAACAACAGAATGGGAGGGACTAGAGATCTCCTCAAGAAAATTAGAGATGCCAAGGGAACATTTCATGCAAAGATTTGCTCGATAAAGACAGAAATGGTAGGGACCTAACAGAAGCAGAAGATATTAAGAAGAGGAGGCAAGAATACACAGAACTGTACAAAAAAGATCTTCACGACCAAGATAATCATGATGGTGTGATCACTCACCTAGAGCCAGATATCCTGGAATGTGAAGTAGGTGGGCCTTAGAAAGCATCACTATGAACAAAGCTAGTGGAGGTGATGGAATTCCAGTTGAGGTGTTTCAAATCCTGAAAGATGATGCTGTGAAAGTGCTGCACTCAATAGGCCCGCAAATTTGGAAAACTCAGCGGTGGCCACAGGACTGGAAAAGGTCAGTTTTCATTCCAATCCCAAAGAAAGGCAATGCCAAAGAATGCTCAAACTACCACACAATTGCACTCATCTCACATGCTAGTAAAGTAATGCTCAAAATTCTCCAAGCCAGGCTTCAGGAATATGTGAACTGTGAACTTCCAGATGTTCAAGCTGGTTTTAGAAAAGGCAAAGGAACCAGACATTAAATTGCCAACATCCGCTGGATCATGGAAAAATGAAGAGAGTTCCAGAAAAACATCTATTTCTGCTTTATTGACTATACCAAAGCCTTTGACTGTGTGGATCACAATAAACTGTGGAAAATTCTGAAAGAGATGGGAATACCAGACCACCTCACCTGCCTCTTGAGAAACCTATTTGCAGATCAGGAAGCAACAGTTTGAACTGGACATGGAACAACACACTGGTTCCAAATAGGAAAAGGAGTACTTCAAGGCTGTATATTATCACCCTACTTATTCACTTCTATGCAGTGTACATCATGAGAAACGCTGGGCTGAAGAAGCACAAGCTGGAATCAAGATTGCCCGGGGAAATATCAATAATCTCCGATATGCAGATGACACCACCCTTATGGCAGAAAGTGAAGAGGAACTAAAGTCTCTTGATGAAAGTGAAAGAGGAAATTGAAAAAGTTGGCTTAAAGCTCAACATTCAGAAAACTAAGATCATGGCATCTGGTCCCTTCACTTCCTGGGAAATAGATGGGGAAACAGTGGAAACATTGTCAGACTTTATTTTTGGGGGCTCCAAAATCACTGCAGATGGTGATTGTAGCCATGAAATTAAAAAACGCTTACTCCTTAGAAGGAAAGTTATGACCAACCTAGAGAGCATATTGAAAAGCATAGACATTTTTTTGCCAACACAGTTCCATCTAGTCAAAGCTATGATTTTTCCAGTGGTCATGTATGGATGTGAGAGTTGGACTGTGAAGAAAGCTGAATGCTGAAGAATTGATGCTTTTGAACTGTGGTGTTGGAGAAGACTCTTGAGAGTCCCTTGGACTGCAAGGAGATCCAACCAGTCCATTCTAAAGGAGATCAGTCCTGGGTGTTATTTGGAAGGGATGATGCTAAAGCTGAAACTCCAATACTTTGGCCACGCCATGCGAAGAGTTGACTCATTGGAAAAGACTCGGATGCTGGGAGGGAATGAGAGCAGGAGGAGAAGGGGACGACAGAGGATGAGTTGGCTGGATGGCATCACCGACTCGATGGACATGAGTTTGGGTGAAGTCCGGGAGTTGGTGGACAGGGAGGCCTGGCGTGCTGCGATTCATGGGGCCACAAAATGTCAGACACAACTGAGCGACTGAACAGAATTGAGGCCCTCCCTGAGTGCTATTTCCATTTCTCTTCTTTTAGGTGCTTGGATTCTCAATTTAGACCTATTACTATTTGCCTCCTCCAAGGCTTTCTCTTCTATCTAGGGCTTCTCTTAAATACATTTCCAGCTTTACCATGTCTCCTTTAGACAGCTTTAACCTGCGCTATCTATCACTTTAATACACACAACCATTTTGAAAAGCAGTCCTGTGGATTTCTATTTTATTTTTAAAATCCTTGAGGGCTGTTTTAAAACTGTGAAATAAGAGAAACATTCCAAAAACTCTCTACAAAGATTCAACATTAGTCCTTCTGGGAAAAGAAACATGTTTATCCAAGTAATAATGCTACCTATTCCTCCTACCTTACAACGAAGCTGTAAGAGAAGAAAAAAAAAAAAAAGAAGAAGTTAAGTTTCTAATAACTCCCAGGCCTAGAGAATATTTAAATGGAAGGATCTGCTCTTCAATCAACTGGGAAACTTTATTTTTCTGACAATAAATGGGAAACCTCATAGCAATTAAAGTTATCTTTCTATTTTGCCACATCAATGTCCCTTCTATTGTGTTTCTGTATAGCCCATTTTGGTTGTATTCACTATCAGCAGCTAGTGATTACTGAAGCAGTCATTGCAGTAAGAAACAATTCCACAACTTTGCAGGAATTTAATAGCATGCTCCTCATTACACAGAGCAAATTTTGATTCTGGGTGAGATGAAACTGTAGCGAAAATATATTTAATGAGGGAAAAAACCACTGTGTGTTTGCTTTGTCCCTTCATTCTCTGCATATGCTGTTGTGACAGGACTATACCAAGAAGACAGTAGATGTTTGGTTCTCATTCCAGTGAGGTATTCAAATAGGAACAATTTTCATATCCATGAAAAAGAGCTTTAATGTTGAGAACTGCCATATGAAGCACCAGGGGATCGCTTCACCCAATTTTCACTATGAGGTCCATATATGGAGAGGTTCTAACCCAGTAATAGTAGGATATACAGTTTGAGCTCTATCTTTAGTTATGACATGGGATTGTTAAGCCATCTACCTGCTCTGTCTCCAACTTTATTCCTTATTTTAATGAATTTGCCAGATCCTGGAATGAGAGGTGACAGCAATGGCAGAGAACAAAGTGACAACCTCTGAGAAATAAAATGACTTTGATTCTATTCATTCATTCATTATCAAACATTCATACATGCTCAGTCACTTCAGTTGTGTCTGACTCTTTGAGACCCTATGGTCTGTAGCCAGCCAGGTTCCTCAGTCCATGGCAAGAAAACTGGAGTGGGTTGCCATGCCCGTCTCCAAGGGATCTTCCCAACCCAGGGATCTAACTCATGTCCCTTTCACCACTAGGCAGATTCTTTACCAATTAAACCAACAGGGAAGACTTCATCAAACATATTAAATATTTATTATATTCTATGCTTTCTCAGGTAGTGCTAGTAGTAAAGAAACTGCCTGCCAATGCAGGAGACATGAGATGTATGTTCTCTGGGTCAGAAAGATCCCCTGGAAAGGAGGGCATGGCAACCCACCCAGTATTCTTGCCAAGAGAATCCCATGGACAGAAGAGCCTGGTGGGCTACAGCCTATAGGGTCACAGAGTTGGACATGACTGAAGTGACTTCAGACTCATGTATGCATTCTACCAGGTGCTAGCATGCAAAGATGACTTAGCATTTCAAGAGATCATTTCTTAAGGAGGATACAGAAATTGAATCAGTTTATTATGCAGTCTACAAGGTCTAAACACAATATTAATATACCTAAATATACAGAAAGTGCAATGAACGTTCAGAAGGAACAGAATCTAAGTTGGCCTGAAATAAGCAGATGGGGCTTAAAGGAATAGATAATTGTCAGATGAATAGTTGGGACATGTTGGAGGATAGATCATTTTAATAGAGGTAAAACAGACTGTGCAGAGGCAGGGAAGCCCAGGGAAACAGTGTATTTATAAAGCGTCATTTAGTTTGCATCACTAGTCCATGCTCTCATTAGATAAGTCAAATTAAACTCTCACATACATATGCACAGTCAGTCATGTGGAGTAACTCTGACATGGTTCTTAGTTTTATAAAATTAGGTTCAGTTCAAATGAAATCCAACCGCAGATGAAGGGGAATGGGTTATTGATGTTTACTTTCCACAGGGGCACTCACACTGCCATATTTCTCAAAATGGAAACAAGTGGGTAAAACTGTTCAAAGATGGATAGTGTATAAAAACACTTCAGGCTTCTTTCAGCCCTGAGCTTCTGCGTGTTATGAAATGGAATTTTTTGAACTTAAAAAATAATAGTAATGGTTAAGAGATATGAGAATTAAGTTGCAAAAGATATTACAATTGAAAATGGCATTTCTCCTTCTCCAATGGTATAAGGCTACCCTTTAGAAGCAAAGATAATGACTACTGAATCCCTGTTATATAAAATTAGGTATTTTGAGTTTTTTTCCTTGTGATGAGATACATTTTATAAATCTATTATCTCTACTGTTAGCAGCCAATGGCAAGTATTTACAGAGAAAGATGTATCAAATTAAGATCATAATACAGTAGGTATGGTATCTATGTATATATCATTTAACCTCAGAATAGCTCCAAGTGATAGGTGTTATTATTTGCTTGTTGTTGTTGTCAGTGTGTGTGTGTGTTGTTTCAGAAAATAGAGGCAGAGAAAGTTTGGGTCACTCATCTAGTAATTGAAGAACCAGAACTTACTGTTACTGCTTATGCTTTTATCTGATACTTCATGCTATCAACCTCTAATGATATGAAGTTGATCAAGAGTGCAGGAGTAGACAATAGTACGGCCATATAAAAGTTAACATTTTTACCTCCTCTCCAACAATTCTGTTATATTAATGTTTCTCTTTAGGTGTATTGGTTCAAAACATGTCTTTCATTGTCCTTATTCTCTCTACTGCTCTGATCTGTCATACATCCTACTTATCATCAACTTTTCTAAGTAACATAGGTTCTTTAAATATGCCCTAACTATTCCCAGAAATATTGAGTGAACCCAATAAACTCTATGACCTCAGAATTCTAGTAACATTTATTTTCTGTACTGCTAACTTGACACTCGCTATACACAGATATTTATTGGATCACTTGAAATGATTGTACTTATATATCTTGTAATACTCTGTATTCCCTATGCCTAGTTCAGTAATTTACAGAGGTAAATATTCAATATCTTTGCTTATGATGATGTCAGTCACAGAATACTTAATTGGACCTTGGCTTCCTTAGCACCTTAGGTACTAACTTATCTAGGAAAACACTTCTTCTACTTCAGTATTCATTTCTTTATAGATATTGTTCTGGAAAATGATACATCATATAAGATTAGTGTATAAGAAATCAACTTGGAGTATCAATGCTAAAAAGTAAATAGAACTGGCCCAAAGGAAATAGTTGCAATTATGTCAGAATTACATTGAATTGTTATCTTACCAGAGGATTTACTTGCTTTTTCCAGTTTATTTGCACATTTTCTTTGTTACTTTTTTTGACAATGTCACAAAGGGGTTGAGGTCCAAATGAGACAGATGTGATGTGTCTGATTAGTTCATTAGATGAGGACAGGTATACAGGCTGTGTCTACAGATAGTACATGAACCAGACCATTGCTGGTATGTTCATTTGAGTGCTCACATGATGGATGCTGATGGCCATGGCCAAATCCATTGGGGGAACTGTCAAACTGAAGCTATCATCAGAATTTGGGCCATTTGGAGGTCATGAATGTTCACTTTTCCCAGTAGATTTAGAGAATTTAGCTCTTCTTTTAGCTCTGACATCTTAATGTGTCTGATTTGGGACCACTGTATAAAACTCTAGGTAAATAACCATAGAATAATTGATATGAAGAGCAATAGAAAAACATATAATTTTATATGTAGAAGTTGCTTTTCCTGAAAACTTTTATCAAAAATGATAATTGCCAGTTAATTAAGTTTATGTCTACAGGAAAAGTTTCTCGAATACATGGTTTGACCAAAACGATTCCTCTCTTACTACCTCTTGTCTTGTTTTATATTGAACAATGTTCTTAAAGGAAAGGCCAGGTGAGAATTTGGCTTGCTGATAGACAATCAATAGATTTTTCTTCTGGAAAACTGTCTTTATACAACAAAAGGAAAAAGGAAAAGCATCTGATGTATAACATTGCTTTCTCCAAATTTATGACTCAAGTAGAAATAATAGCAAGTCTTCATATAAAATAGAAGATTAAATAGAAAATTGGAACTTTTACTTAAAAGGATATCCCATTCAGTTGAGAAACGACAAGGGTAATCAACCTTTGTGCTTGACATAACTTTAGGCTGTTGTGACAAGTACATCTAGTCTCTAAACTTATGTGAACTTTGCACACTTGAACTTCTTTGATCCATCTCAGGCTCAGATTTCTGTCCCATGTGCAAACATTTCTTGCTTCTATTTTCCTGTTATTGCAACATTTCATGCAATTTATTAAGCTTCAAGATTCCTCTAGCTAGTTTTAGAAACCCCCATTCCTCTTTCCCAGCCATGTATCCAACAGTCTCTACTTATACACTTCCCTTGGCTTGGTCTTTGAGTGTCTCCCCATTGCAATAACCATCCCCACTAGATAAAGCCTTTCCTTTCAAAAGACTGAACTTGCATATGTTGGGAGGTTGGGGAGCTTAACTAAGGGGGCAGGACTTAAACAAGAAAAGCTATCATATTCTATAATTTTTCCACAAATAAACCAGGCCTCAGTTTCTCATCTCTGAAGTGATAATGATCTCTTCTGGTTTCTACGACACAGATATATTCAAGGGGACACATGAAAAGACATACTGGGCCATGAGCCACTTGAAAGTATGGTGCTATGTTAGATAATTACTTACCATTACTATACCCATTAGTATAAATGATGTTTTCTTTTAATCCAGTAATTTTCCAAGTGTGGTCCTTGGAGGACCTTGGTCCAGCAGCCACAGAGTCACTTGAGAACTTACTAGAAATGCAAACACATGGGTCCTCTTTAGATCCATTAAACCAAAAACTCTGAAGCTTGAGGCCTAGTAATCTGTGTTAAGCCATCCAGTTAATTTTGATGCATACTTAAGTTTGAGAACTTAATAATTAAAGTATAACAGTGAGTTTGCAAAAAAAAAAAATGTTTTTTACAACAGCTTTGAAACATTTAAGACAACAGTCGCATTTACCCATACCTAAAAATAATGCCTAAATGCCTGGAAAGTCATTCATAGATATTTATTCTGATAGATGATACAGATGTTTGATTCATTTCTTATTCTTTACTTATTTCCTGGCATATTGAAGAGATGTGAATGAACACAAGAGGCACAGTTTAAAAAACAGAGCCCTGGAATTCTTCTCACATGCTACTCTCATCATGATAAAAAGTTCACTATTGATGAATGACTTCTGTACTCTGTAAGATATCAAGCCCTATTAGTCACTCACTTATGCAATTTAAATGCTGGATTTTGTTTTTCAGTACTGCAGACCCATTACCAAAGAGGGCCCAGCTGTCACTTTTTTGCTTCAGGGACATTCTCTGCGAATTCAATGGGTTTTGCTTCAATTCAGAAAATGGAAAGCATTGGGTTTGTGACAATAATTATATATCTCTCCAGGGCTCTAATACTATCAAGTCAGAGAGGAGAGTAGTAGTAATTGGCTAGATTCATCAAAAGAGCATATTTATTCTTAAAATATCTTTTTGAAGTGGGTAAGTGTCCATTGAACTGATAGGCTAACAGGCACAGTGCCAGTATTATATGAATACCTAACATTTCGGTGGCACTGTTGAAAATATATTCAATAACTATCTTTTCCATATTTATGTTCACCAAAACTCTTAGGTAAGACTGGGGACACAGAGTTTAGGCAAATAATGTCTCTTTCTTTTGACTCAATATTTTCTTCCCTGGAGTGCTGCGATTCATGAGGTCGTAAAGAGTCGGACACGACTGAGCGACTGAACTGAACTGAAAGTGGAGGTAGTGTAATTGATGATGGGGAATAAATTCTTAAAGAGAAGAAAGGTACCATTACTACTTTGGCACACTTAACTCCTTCTAACACATCTCTAAGCATTCTTTCATTTATAGCAAATGATAATTTTCATCCCTCTTCAGCTGTTCCAAAGGTACAGGATGGCTAGACACTAACTCCTATCAACAACTAAAAGTAGCCTACCATGAGGTCAAAGTGAGAAAGCATATGGAGCAATAGCTCACATATTAGGAGTAGATGGAGGATACCTAGGGGCTAAGAATACACAAATCAAAATATTGACAGGAAAGACAAGAGCTCAAGGCTCCTGGCTCTTTTTATGTTTTTTTATATGTTAAGATTTCTCACTTTCAATCAAGAAATCCTTTGACTGTTTAGAAGTCATACTTAAAACTAAAGGGTAGCATTCCCCTATTTCTGAGGAGGCAGGGGGTATTGTGGCAGAAGTTGCTTTTCCTGAAGGCTTTAAGATCAGCAGGGATTTGGTGTGTGTGTGTGGCTAGGGCAGGGTACAGTGGGAGGAGGGGACACACAACACCAACACCTGTGGCTAAAAATAAAATCACTGAAATCATGGGATGTGGATGTTGTTAATGATATGTTCCTTTTGGAAGCTGCGAAAGTGGAGTAAGGGTTGGAAGCAACTTAAAGATATAGAAAGGATCTATTACATTATTTAACACAGATATATTAGCAATTTCAACAAAAAGGTAGAGCCTATTGTTAAAAGGCAGCATGCTGGAGAAGGAAATAGCAACCCACTCCAGTATTCTTGCTGGGAAAAGTCCATGGACAGAGGAGCCTGGTGGGCTGCAGTCCATGGGGTTACATGACTGAGCATGCATGCATGAGGGTGGAGGGAGACGGGTTAGTAGCAAAAAAAATGTTAGAACTAAAAAAAAAAAAAAAAAACAAAACAGCATATTTCTCTAAAGAATTTAAACCTTTCAATAATGGATTCCATTAAGATATGGTGTCCATAACTTAATTGCCTGGATGAATCCACTGGACATGACTTAGGAAACTCGTGACGTTTGAGCAAGGGTGAAACCAATGCAACAATCTACCTGCTTTTCTCTAGGTAACTACTGGGATTTTCTTTCAACCTACAAAACTGCCTGACATTTCCAAAGGTTAAATTGTCACTTAAAAAGAGAAAGCATTAATTTCAGTTAAATGACTGAAGTTTGATGCCAATTTCTCAAAGTAGTAGCAAGCACTTAGTGATGAATAATGTGTACCTAAAGATAATACTTCATCTAGTAAGTTTTACTTTATTCTCACCTATTACTTTTTGGTAAAATAATAAGGCACAATTCTTACAGGGATGAAAACCTGGCTTTACCACTACTATTTGATTCCATCATTGATTTTTATCCCATACTTGTCTCCTATGACACTCTGATAATCATTTTATACTAGTAGGGAAAAGAGTTGAAAGACTATTGCTTATTCATCATGATAAAGTTATGTAAAATCTGAGCCTCAGTTTCTTCCTTTGAAATAAGTGAATAAGAAAGGTTTTGGAGTCAGATTGACCTGAATTCAAATTTTGACTCTGCTTTTTCAGGTGAATCTCAAAACTTCTATGAACATCACATTGTGATAATACTTAATGCCTGTGCAGATTTTGTAAGATTACATGAGATACTGTATTGACACATGTAGCACTTCAGTTCAGTTCAGTTCAGTTCAGTTGCTCAGTCATGTCTGACTCTTTGCGACCCCATGAATCGCAGCACACCAGGTCTCCCTGTCCATCACCAACTCCTGAAGTTCACCCAGACTCATGTCCATCGAGTCAGTGATGCCATCCAGCCATCCCATCCTCCGTCGTCCCCTTCTCCTCCTGCCCCTAATCCTTCCCAGCATCAGAGTCTTTTCCACTGAGTCAACAATTCGCATGAGGTGGCCAAAGTACTGGAGTTTCTTAGCATATTGTAAATGTCCCCTTAATGTTAGCTGCTTCTATGATGGTGATTGATGATGATGAAAAAAGAAGATGAAATTATATTTATGAAGACAGTGTTAATACTTATCACGCTTACCCCACTAGAAAGACAGCACTATGCAAAATAATAAAGAATGACCAGTAATGATTTGTCAAATACATCTTCCAAGGCAAAGAGGTACATCTTGTACTGGGGTAAAGATATTCTCACAGTTTCTATCACCAAATTGGACACAAGTTATATACTCAATGTATAATAATTATGTATGTTGATGAAGGTAACCCATTAGAGAAGGAAACACTGATGTGAAGGTGACAAAGGTTGGATTTATCTCTTTAAACAGGGAAGAAGGAATGAAATTTAGTATGTAAATTAAGGAGCTGAGCTATCTAGATGCACTGACACTTTATGCTAAAAGAAGGAAAAATGGAGTATATGGGCACAAATATGTAGATGTGACAGAAGGAGCTTATAGATATTCTTTTCTGGTGGCTTCATAGGGAAATCTGAAGATGATGGAGGAAGTATTATAGATTCAAAAAGAGAGGCAAAATGTGAAATAATCACCAAGTAGGAATGAACCAACAACTAGAACTGAATATCAAGTTCTGGGAAAAATCCTGTTTTAAGATATACCTCATTTGTTGACCCTCCAGTTGGAACTAAAGAATGAATATTCAGTGAGAACCAAATAAATGGCTTGTATATTGTACCAGTTGTATATTGAGTGAAATCCTATCTAATGTTCCTCGTTAGAGAAGTGAGAAAAAACATAAAGCCAAAATGAGACATTTTGTAAGTATTAATTTTACATAAAATATTTTTTCTAATAGTTTCTCAGTGACATGCTTTTGAAGAGGTCTTGGAGATTTCAGCGTATTCATTTCATCTATTTTTTTTCTTAATAGAGGTGAGAATGATGAACACAATGTGTTAAAGTTTAAAAGTAGCTAAAACAAATTTAATTCCATGAAACTTAAGCAATAGAGGTGACATGAGGGCTGCTGTCTACTTGCAACGGTGTGTCTTGTGTTGGAAATTGGATTTTTGTTTCTGAAACGAAAAGCTATGCTACACTTTCACACTACCTAAAAAGGAAAACGGCCACCTAAGGTCAGGACATCAGACTGACTGATGATAGGAATGGAAAAAAAAAAGTATGTTTCAAGTGGAACAGTACATATACTGACAAAGAATTTATAAATGTCATTCATGGCTTGAAAATATTCCATCCATTATAAATTTTGGTAACATTGAAGAGGTGAACAGTTTTATTAAATGAATATTTCCTTACACCATCATATTTACTCTTCATAAGTATACTTTGGCATTGTTTACCTTTTTTTCACTATTTAATATTATCATATATTTGATTTCACAATTTATCTTTCTCTTAATTTTTTATTTCATTTTATTACTCTTTCACTAGATTTTGAAGATCAATACTTAGTTCATAGTATTCAACGTCTGGTGTAAATAATTAAAAGGGTAAGAAAATACTATTCTGTGATTTCAACTGACATATTAATATAAATCATCCCTACCTTTATCATTATAGAAATGATTTATCATTTATGTTTTCTTTGTCACCTTGATTCAGGGCTTATTTAACAAGGTTTTTGTAAGTGTTTAAGTTTGAGGGTGTGTCTTCTTGTGTTGATTTCTGGATTTATTAAATTGCGGTCAAGAGAATGAACAATACAACCTCTAGACTGTGGAATACAATCATACCTAGGAGATATTGCAGGTTCCATTCCAGATCACTACAATGCAGTGACTATTTCCATAAAGTGAGTAATATGAATTTTTTGGTTTCCCAGGGCATATAAGAATTATATTGATACTACTCTGCAGTCTAGTAAGTGTTCTATGGCATTATATCCTAAAAAAAAAAAAAGTACATATCTTGATTTAAAATTTCTTTACTATTGAACAATATATAACCACCACCTGAGGCAATGCTAAAGAACATTCAAACTACAACACAATTACATTCATCTCACACACTAGCAAAATAATGCTCAAAATTCTCAAAGCTAGGCTTCAACAGTACATAAGCCATGAACTTCCAGATGTTCCAGCTGGATTTAGAAAAGGCAGAGGAACCAGAGGTCAAATTGCAACATCCGTTGAATCATAAAAAAAAGCTAGAGAATACAAGAAAAACATCTACTTCTGCTTCATTGACTATCCTAAAGCCTTTGACTCTGTGGATCACAACAAACTGTGGAAAATTCTTAAAGAGATGGGAATACCAGACCACCTTACCTGCCTCCTGAGAAATCTGTATGCTAGTCAAGAAGCAACAGTTAGAACTAGACATGGAACAATGGACTGATTCCAAATTGAGAAAGGAATACATCAAGGCTGTGTATTGTCACCCTGCTTATTTAACTTATATGCAGAGTACATCATGAGAAATGCTGGACTGGATGAAGCACACACTGGAATAAAGACTGCTGGGAGAAATATCAATAACCTTAGGTATGCAGGTGACACCACCCTTATGGCAGAAAGTGAAAAAGAACTAAAGAGCCTTTTAATGAAGATGAAAGAGGAGAGTGAAAACCTTGCTTAAAACTCAGCGTTGAAAAAATGAAGATCATCGCATTCAGTCCCTTCACTTCACAGCAAATAGATGGGGAAATAATGGAATCAGTATTTTCTTGGGCTCCAAAATCTCTGCATATGGTGACTGCAGCCATGAAATTGAAATGTCTTTGTTCCTTGGAAGAAACGCTATGACAAGCCTAAACAGCATATTAAAAAGCAGAGCCATTACTTTACCAGCAAATTTCCGTGTAGTCAAAGATATGGTTTTTCCAGTAGTCATGTATGGATGTGAGAGTATGACCATAAAGAAAGCTGAGCACCAAAGAATGGATGCCTTTGAATTGTGGAGCTGGAAAAGACTCTTGAGAGTCCCTTGGACAGCAAGGAGATCAAACTAGTCAATCCTAAAAGAAATCAGTCCTGAATATGCACCGGAGGGACTGATGCTGAAGGTGAAGCTCCAATACTCTGGCCACCTTATGTGAAGAACTGACTCATTGGAAAAGACCCCGATGCTGGGAAAAATTAAAAGCAGGAGGAAAAGGGGACAAAAGAGGATGAGATGGTTGGATGGCATCACTGACATGATGTGGACATGAGTTTGAGTAAGCTCCTGGAGTTGATGATGGACAGGGAAGCCTGATGTGCTGCTATCCATTGGGTCACAAATAGTCAGACAGGACTGAGCGACTGAACTGAACTCAACTGAACTAGCATCATCTGAGCCTTCAGCTAGTCATAATCACTTTGCTGGTAGATCTTGCCTAATATTGATGCCTGCTGCCTGATACTGCTAAAGTATAGGATGGCTGTGGCAATTTATCTTGCCATTTTTCTGCTTTATTGAGGTATAATTCATTAAAACTATATATTTGGTTTTGGTTTATCTAAGGTTTTGACATGTTTTCTTCTAAGGGCTTAACCAAAATTTCTAGCTTTTGAATTAAAGTGTGAGACATGCACTTCTTCTTTCTCATGAACACTTAAACACCATTGTAAGGTCTTTAATTGACCAAATTTCAATGGGGTTACAAAGGGTCGGACACGACTGAGCAACTGAACTGTACTGAAGGAAAGGAAGAAAGATAGGGTAACACCAATCAGTGGAACAGTTAGAATACATATAACATTTATCAATTAAGTGTGCTATCTTATATGGGTACAGTTTGTGGGGACCAAAATCAATTGCAATAATGACATCAAAGATCACTGACCATAGATTATCATAATAAGTAATAATAAAAATGAAATCTTTGAAATATTGTGATAACTACCAAAATGTGATACAGAGATATGAAGTGAGCAAATGATGGAAAAATGGCACCAATAGATATTTGCTCAAAGCAGAGTTGCCACAGATGTTCAATTGGTAAAACAAAACACAATGTCTACAAAGCTCAATAAAATGAGGTATGCCTGTAGCTGTTAGAAATAATTTATTATATTTATTATTTATCATTATTATAAACATCTTTTTGGTCAAATGCATGTTCAATAGCTTTTTTAAATTTTATTTTAATTGGAGGCTAATTACTTTACAATATTGTGGTGGTTTTTGACATACATTGAGATGAATCAGCCATGGGTGTACATGTGTCCCCCATCCTGAATCCCTCTCCCCATCCCATCCCTCAGGGTCATACCAGTGCACCAGCCCCGAGCACCTTGTCTCATGCACCAAACCTGGACTGGCGGTCTATTTCACATATGATAATATACATGTTTCAATGCGATTTTCTCAAATCATCCCACCCTCACCTTTTCCCACAGAGTCTAAAAGTCTGTTCTTTATATCTCTGTCTCTTTTGCTGTCTCGCATATAGGGTCATCATTATCATCTTTCTAAATTCCATATATATGCATTAATATACTATAATGGTGCTTTTCTTTATGACTTACTTCCCTTTGTATAATATGATCCAGTTTAATCCATGTCATTAGAACTGATTCAAATGCATTCTTTTTAATAGTTGAGTAATATTCCATTGTGTATATGTATCACAGCTTTCTTATCAATTCATCTGCAAATGGGCATCTAGATTGCTTCCATGTCCTGGCTATTATAAACAGTGCTGTGATGAACATTGGGGTACATGTGTCTTTCAATTCTGGTTTCCTTGGTGTGTTATATTCTTTGCAGTCAGAGATGGAGAAGCTCTATACAGTCAACAAAAACAAGACCAGGAGCTGACTGTGGCTCAGACCATGAACTCCTTATTACCAAATTCAGACTTAAATTGAAGAAAGTAGGGAAGGCCGCTAGACCAATCAGGTATGACCTAAATCAAATCCCTAATGATTATATAGTGGAAGTGAGAAACAGATTCAGGGCCTAGATCTGATAGATAGAGTGCCTGATGAACTATGGAATGAGGTTTGTGACATTGTACAGGAGACAGGGATCAAGACCATCCCCATGGAAAAGAAATGCAAAAAAAGCAAAATGGCTGCCTGGGGAGGCCTTACAAATAGCTGTGAAAAGAAGAGAGGCAAAAAGCAAAGGAGAAAAGGAAAGATATAAGCATCTGAATGCAGATTTCCAGAGAATAGCAAGAAGATATGAGAAAGCCTTTCTCAGCAATCAATGCAAATAAATAGAGGAAAAGAACAGAATGGGAGAGACTAGAGATCTCTTTAAGAAAATTAGAGATACCAGGGGAGCATTTCATGCAAAGATGGGCTCGATAAAGGACAGAAATGGTCTGGACCTAACAGAAGCAGAAGATATTAAGAAGAGGTGGCAAGAATGCACAAAAGAATTGTACAAAAATGATCTTCATGACCCAGATAATCACGATGGTGTGATCACTCATCTAGAGCCAGACATCCTGGAATGTGGGCCTTAGAAAGCATCACTACAAACAAAGCTAGTGGAGGTGATGGAATTCCTATTGAGCTATTTCAAAACCTGAAAGGTGATTCTCTGAAAGTGCTGCACTCAGTATGTCAGCAAATTTGGAAAACTCAGCAGTGGCCACAAGACTGGAAAAGGTCAGTTTTCATTCCAATCCCAAAGAAAGGCAATGGCAAAGAACGTCCAAACTACCAAACAATTGCACTCATCTCACATGCTAGTAAAGTAATGCTCAAAATTCTCCAAGTCAGACTTCAACAGTAGGTGAACCATGAACTCCCTGATGTTCAAGCTGGTTTTAGAAAAGGCAGAGGAACCAGAGATCAAATTGCCAACATCTGCTGGATCATGGAAAAAGCAAGAGAGTTCCAAAAAAAAAACATCTATTTCTGCTTTATTGACTATGCCAAAGCCTTTGACTGTGTGGATCACAATATACTGTGGAAAATTCTGAAAGAGATGGGAATACCAGACCACCTGACCTGCCTCTTGAGAAATCTGTATGTAGGTCTGGAAGCAACAGTTAGAACTGGACATGGAACAACAGACTGATTCCAAATAGGAAATGGAGTACATCAAGGCTGTGTATTGTCACCCTGCTTATTTAACTTCTATGCAGAGTACATCATGAGAAATGCTGGGCTGGAAGAAACACAAGCTGGAATCAAGATTGCCGCGAGAAGTATCAATAACCTCAGATACGCAGATGACACCAACCCTTATGGCAGAAAGTGAAGAGGAGCTAAAAATCCTCTTGATGAAAGTGAAAGAGGAGAGTGAAAAAGTTGGCTTAAAGCTCAACATTCAGGAAATGATCATGGCATCTGGTCCCATCACTTCATGGGAAATAGATGGGGACACAGTGGAAACAGTGTCATACTTTATTTTGGGGGTCTCCAAAATCACTGCAGATGGTGACTGCAGCCATGAAGTTAAAAGACGCTTACTCCTTGGAAGAAAAGTTATGACCAACCTAGATACCTAATTCAAAAGCAGAGACATGACTTTGCCGACTAAGGTCCATCTAGTCAAAGCTATGATTTTTCCAGTGGTCATGTATGGATGTGAGAGTTGGACTGTGAAGAAAGCTGAGTACTGAAGAATTGATGCTTTTGAACTGTGGTGTTGGAGAAGACTCTTGAGAGTCCCTTGGACTGCAAGGAGATCCAACCAGTCCATTCTGAAGGAGGTCAGCCCTGGGATTTCTTTGGAAGGAATGATGCTAAAGCATCAAAGTATTCCAGTACTTTGGCCACCTCATGCAAAGAATTGACTCATTGGAAAAGACTTTGATGCTGGGAGGGATTGTGGGCAGGAGAAGGGGACGACCGAGGATGAGATGGCTGGATGGCATCACTGACTCGATGGACGTGAGCCTGAGTGAGCTCCTGGAGATGGTGATGGACAGAGAGGCCTGGCGTGCTGTGATTCATGGTGTCGCAAAGAGTCGGACATGACTGAGAGACTGAACTGAACTGAATTGGTGTGTATGCCCAGAAGTGGCATGCTGGGTTGTATGGTAGATATATTTCCTGTTTTTAAAGGACTCTCCACACTCTTCTCCATAGTGACTCTACTAGTTTGCATTCCCACCAACAGTGTAAGAAGGTTTCTTTTTCTCCATGCCCTCTCCAGCATTTATTGTTTGTAGAGTTTTTGATGGCAGCCATTCTGACTGGTGTGAAATGGTACCTCATTGTGGTTTTGATTTGCATTTCTCTGATAATGAGTGATGTTGAACATCTTTTAATGTGTTTGTTAACCATCTATATGCCTTCTTTGGAGAAATGTCTGTTTAGTTCTTTGGCCCATTTTTTGATTGGGTCACTTATTTTTATGTAATTGAGTGCAGGAGTTGCTTGTATATTTTTGAGATTGATTCTTTGTCAGTTGCTTCATTTGGTATTATTTTATCTGATTCTGAAGGCTGTCTTTTCACTTTGCTTATAGTTTCCTTCGTTGTGCAAAAGCTTTTAAGTTTAATTAGGTCCCATTTGTTTATTTTTGCTTTTATTTCCATTACTCTGGGAAGTGTGTCATAGAGGATCCTGTGATGATATACTTCAGAGAGTGTTTTGCCTATGTTTTCCTCTAGGAGTTTTATAGTTTCTGGTCTTACATTTAGATCTTTAATGTATTTTGAGTTTATTTATGTGGATGGTGTTAGAAAGTGCTCTAGTTTCATTATTTTACAAGTGGTTGACCAGTTTTCCCAGCAATACTTTTTAAAGAGGTTGTCTTTTCTCCACTGTATATTCTTTGTGCCTCCTTTGTCAAAGATAAGGTGTCGATAGGTGCATGGATTTATCTTGGGATTTCTATTTAGTTCCACTGATCTATGTTTCTGTCCTTGTGCCAGTACCATACTCTCTTGATGACTGTTGCTTTGTAGTATAGTCTGAAGTCAGGCAGGTTGATTCCTCCAGTTCCATTCCTCTTTCTCAAGATTGCTTTGGCTATTTGAGGTGTTTTGTATTTCCATACAAATTGTGAAATTATTCAGCACAAGCAAGAGTCGCACCTGCACAGGGAGAGAACGGAGCGTCCCCGCTAAGAAAAATAAGAGAGAGACAAAAGATGGGGTTGAGAGGATCAGACCAAAATGGCTGATGCCTTCCTTTATTGTGCTGCAGTATATATAGGATAAAGTACGTGACTTCTGACAATTATTTGTGCTAGTTCTCTGAAAAATACCATTGGTAGCTTGATAGGGATTGCATTGAATCTATAGATTGCTTTGGGTAGTATACTAATTTTCACTATATTGATTCTTCTGATCCATGAACATGGTATATTTCTCCATCTATTTGCGTTCTCTTTGATTTCTTTCATCAGTGTTTTATAGTTATCTATACATAGGTCTTTTGTTTCTTTAGGTAGATTTATTCTAAGTATTTTATTCATTTCATTCAATGGTGAATGGAATTGTTTCCTTAATTTTTCCTTCTGTTTTCTCATTGTTAGTGTATAGGAATGCAAGGGATTTGTGTGTGTTAATTTTATATCCTGCAACTTTACTATATTCATTGGTTAGTTCCAGTAATTTTCTGGTGGAGTCTTAAGGATTTTCTATGTAGAGGATCATGTCATCTGCAAACAGTCAAGAGTTTTACTTCTTTTCCAACCTGGATTCCCTTTATTTCTTGTTCTTCTCTGATTGCTGGGGCTAAAACTTCCAAAACTATGTTGAATAGTAGTGGTAAGAGTGGGCATCCTTGTCTTGTTACTGACTTTAGGGAGAATGCTTTCAATTTTCACCAGATCAATAACTTTTTAGATATCATGACTTTTTGAATTCTCTATTTGTAGAGTTTTAAGTTTTATATAAATCTTATTGGGGCCATTATACAAATTCTATTTCTCTTTTAAAAAGTTTTTAAATTAAAAAATCCTTTTTTTTTTAAATTTTGGCCACATCATGTGGAATATAGAATCTTAGTTCCCAACCATGGATTGAACCCACATCCCCTACATTGGAAGTGTGGAGTCTTAACTACTGGGACACCAGGGATGTCCCTAAATCTTTTTTTTTTTTTTAATTTCTACCACAGACAGGTGCCTTCAGTCCCAGGCTGGCACTGGTCCTCTTGGGCAGCAGCATGGACTGGATTTTGGGCCAGAGGCCTCTCCAGGTTACCACAGGCCATTCAGCAATTTTCGTGAGCCCCACATTACAAATGGCTAAATGGAGGTGGCAGAGGTGATCCAAGTCTTCTTGTTACCTGGGTGGCATTGCCTGTCAGCTGTCGGATCTCGTACTTAGGTACTTGAGCAATGCAACCAACAATAAGGTGCCCACTTGCTAGGCATAGTTGTCAGTGCAAGCAGCCCACCATGAACTGGAGTCCTGTGTGTGACTAGCACTGCATTGGACCTGGCTTTGCTACCTGTCTTTCCAGAGCTGAACATGATGTCCGAGGTAGGGGAGCAATATGGAAGATGCACTATAAGGCCAAGGAACAGTCTCCTGCCACATCCCAACTCCTCTACTTTTCTTTAATCTTTGCAGTATATTAGATATTAAAATATATATACAAACATCTGTGAAAACTGTGGTTATATCCTTTTCTCCTTACATATTATGGTTTTCTACTATTTTGCATCTGTTGCTACTTTTTTCCTGTTAAAATGTTTGTAACTGTTAAATTCTTTTTATTACTCTTGTCCCAGAGTTATTAATGATACTTCATGAAAGTTTTCCATTTGAATGTAAATCAATACAGTCATGTTAATTATATTATAATCATTCCATTCTTCATCTTATTTGCAGCATTTGATCTTAAATTCTATCTCTGATACTAATTCTGCCACTCTTACTCTTTTTGTTTGCATTTGCCTATATCATTGCTTGCTCATTTTCAAACTTTTTTGGTCACTTTATGACCAAAAGTACATTTTACATAATCAGGATTTTTGTTTTCTTTGGTCATGGCAATAGAGCATATTAAAGTTTAAGTTAATAAGTGAGATTATTTCTTATACATAACTTTTAGCATTTATTATGTTTTATAGATTATTTTCCATTCTCTTTTAGATTCTTTACTTTGGCTGGATTGATCTTTTTTTTTTTTTTTTTTTTTTTTTTTTTTAGTGCCACCCATAATCATTTGGGCATTCGTCTGTGAATCTTAAATGCTTACTTTCCAGTTTAGAGGGGATCTATGCCTGCTTGCTGACTGCCTACAAATCCTTATGGCATAAGAAGAAGTTGTCAAGTCCCAAATTCTGGGTCTGTAACTGGCCCTGTAGTTAAAGACGTCATCAAATCTGTACATTCTTCTGGGTGACTCACAGTCTCAGCTGTATCTGAGCTCATCTGCCAGTCTCAACAATCAGACAGGGTCATTTTAGTGGTTAGTTGTCTAAGCAGTCAGATAGGAGGGAAAGAGCACCAGAAGCACATACTCAAGCCTCTATTTTCTTTGTTTGTTTTAATATATGTTGGATTGTCATGTTCTTAGATCTCCAGCACTAAAGTTGTACATTTCAACTTCCCAAGGACCCAATTTCACAGAATAAAACAGTGATTTCTTCTCAGTTCTACACGCCATGGAACGAAAGAATGTGGAATAAATTCTTTCATTTGTCTTTGCTTTTTCAAAATCGAATAAAAGAACATGGTCATTCCTATCAAGAAAGAAATTTTTATTCAGAAATCTAATAATTTAAAGTCCCTACATTTATATAATGCTATAAAAGCAAGCTTTATATACTTGCATTATTTGAATTGTATTCTCATAGTAACTCCTCATAGTAACTTCTCATAGTGAGAAGAGAGAGTTAATTGATAAAACTAGGGCTGAGTGATGTTAAATGATTGTTCAAGTTCATTGCTAGAAATAAGTAGGTACTATTATGAGAAGCAGCAACTTCTCATAGTGAGAAGAGGGAGTCATTATTTCTACTTTACAGTTGATAAAATTCAGGCTGATTGATGTTAAATGACTTGTTTAAGTCTATCCAGCTAAGAATAAGTAGGTAATATTCACATGTTGTTAGGCTAAACTTAAATGCTCTTTTCTCTATACATACTGTACCCTCAAATGTAAAGCCACTGACATGTGATATAAATCTTTACCATTCATCACTCTTCTCCCTCTCTGACCTCAGTTTTGAGCGTTTGGAAAGAGAAACATAATAAAGATAAAGCCCAAAACAGTAATACTAGGATGGTTAAAGAAGAAGCACTCTGCCTTGTAATGTCCCCTAAACATGAGTGCTTAAAATCGTCTTTTGATGGAACTTTCTGTAGGACAAATATGATTTCATTACTAAGACAGTAGCACACACACATACACACATACATTTATATGTTCCTATATATAGCACATATCTGTATGTGTGTGTGTGTGTATACACACACATACACTCATTTTCCAATTATTTGTTTGTAATATAGACATAGCCTGAATATAAGATGACTATTAAAAATGCTCCTGCAGCCTCACAAGACCCTTTGTTTTCAGTTGATAGAAATTGTTTCTCCACAATGCATTGCCCCTGAGAATATTACATATATAGAAAGAATAAAGAAATACAGGCTCACTGGAATAAAAACATAATGGAGAATTTTACTCATCTCACATGCTAGTAAAGTAATGCTCAAAATTCTCGAGGCCAGGCTTCAGAAATACATGAACCGTGAACTCCCTGATGTTCAAGCTGGTTTTAAAAAAGGCAGAGGAACCAGAGATCAAATTGCCAACATCTGCTGGATCATGGAAAAAGCAAGAGAGTTCCAGAAAAACCTCTATTTCTGCTTTACTGACTATGCCAAAGCCTTTGACTGTGTGGATCACAATAAACTGGAAAATTCTGAAAGAGATGGGAATACCAGACCACCTGACCCGCCTCTTGAGAAATCTGTATGCAGGTCAGGAAGCAACAGTTAGCACTGGACATGGAATAACAGACTGGTTCCAAATAGGAAAAGGAGTACATCAAGGCTATATATTGTCACTCTGCTTATTTAACTTATATGCAGAGTACATGATGAGAAATGCTGGACTGGAAGAAACACAAGCTGGAATCAAGATTGCCAGGAGAAATATCAATAACCTCAGATATGCAGATGACACCACCCTTAAGGCAGAAAGTAAAGAGGAGCTAAAAAGCCTCTTGATGAAAGTGAAAGAGGAGAGTGAAAAAGTTGGCTTAAAGCTCAACATTCAGAAAACAAAGATCATGGCATCCGGTCCCATCACTTCAAGGGAAATAGATGGGGAAACAGTGGAAATGGCATCAGACTTTATTTTTTTGTGCTCCAAAATCACTGCAGGTGGTGATTGCAGCCATGAAATTAAAAGACGCTTACTCCTTGGAAGAAAAGTTATGACCAACCTAGATAGCATATTCAAATCAGAGACATGGGTTTGCCGACTAAGGTCTGTCTAGTCAAGGCTATGGTTTTTCCTGTGGTCATGTATGAATGTTAGAGTTGGACTATGAAGAAGGCTGAGAGCTGAAGAATTGATGCTTTTGAACTGTGGTGTTGGAGAAGACTCTTGAGAGTCCCTTGGACTGCAAGGAGATCCAACCAGTCCATTCTGAAGGAGATCAACTCTGGGATTTATTTGGAAGGAATGATGCTAAAGCTGAAGCTCTAGTACTTTGGCCACCTCATGCGAAGAGTTGACTCATTGGAAAAGACTCGACTCATTGGAAAAGACTTTGATGCTGGGAGGGATTGGGGGCAGGAGGAGAAGGGGACGACCGAGGATGAGATGGCTGGATGGCATCATGGACTCGATGGACGTGAGCCTGAGTGAACTCCGGGAGATGGTGATGTACAGGGAGGCCTGGTGTACTGCGATTCATGGGGTCGCAAAGAGTCGGACACGACTGAGCCATTGAACTGAACTGAAGAGAATTTCAGAGCAAAGTAAAATTTCCCAAAGAGAGTGTCAGAAACCAAAGTGAGGTTTGATAGGCTTAGGGAAATGACTAATTGAAAAGCATTTGCTATATACGGTAAGTCCTGTCCTACATTTCAAGGTCAGACTCAGGTGACAGCTGGCACTACGTCTAATTATTACCTATTATTAGTAGAACTTACTCCTTGCATTATATGGTAATGGAACTCTTCATAGCACATCCCCTTATGCTAACTTGAGACTCCCAACAACTCCATGCATAGGCTGAGTAATTTTATGCTAATTTTACAGAGGCACAAAGAGGTAAACTGATTTTTCCAAAATTACACAGCTGCATTGAAGGCCAAATGTAAGTGTTCAAAGATAGTTTTCACTATGCTTCTATTTGTGATTATAAAAACTTTATAATCAGTAAGTGTACCCTTTTAATGCAGTTATTCAATATGTATGAAAATAGACAAATGAAAATTTATATTGGTTTGTGGCCATTATTGAAAAAGAAAACATTTTTGACATGTAATTGACATGTAGAAAGTTTACATAGTTAATATATACAACTTCATGTGTTTAGAGATAAATGCATACCCCTGAAATCACCACAATGAATGCCATAAGCATGTTGTGCCAGGCCATGCTCAGTCATATTTGACTCTGTGACCCCATGGACTATAGCCTGCCAGGATCCTCTGTCCATGGGATTTCCCAGGCAAAAATACTGGAGTGTGTTGCCATTTCCTCCTCCAGGGGATCTTCCTGACCCAAGGATCAAACCCACGCCTCTTACATCTCCTGCATTGGCAGGGGGGTTCTTTACCAATGCATCACCTGAGAAGAACCATAATCAATGTCATAAACATATTCATTATCTTCAAAATGTTTTGTGGACATTTTTGTTTTAGAAGTAGGTGGTGTCTGAAATACTCTTTTGGAATTCTGCAGCTCAAATCCAGCCCTCTCTCAATATTTAACCCTATTTATTAAATGACTTTAGAATGTAAGTTTACAGATTATAGAAGTCTATATGTCATTACTGTAGATAGGAAAGTACTCTCAGTTCTTCTCCAAAATTCTACTTTCCCCACATATCACCAAAATATTTTAAATTCCTAAGTTACCATCCACCAAGGATTTCTAGATAACACACACCAATTAATGTACCAAACAGATAATCACTGAATACTGGATAAACTCATTAGTGGACATGTTTTAGGCAATATCCCATGATACAGAGCAATACTCAGCACTAATCACCTTTCCTTCTACACTGCAAATAGCAGGTACGTGGAACAATGGTCAAGGAAACACTTGGACTAATAAAGGATTAAACTCTAAGAACAGGTGGGGGAAACTGACAATGGTAATACACAACAAGTTAAAACAAGTAGAACAGAGGACACAATAATAGCAGAACAATTATAAATAATGTTATAGTATTGGATTGGCCAAAAAGTTCATACTGTATTTTCTGTAAGATAGTATAGAAAAACCTGATTAAACTTTGGCCAACCCAATATATTCTGTATCCTCTGGACAGGGCTCCTGTACAAGGTAATCTTTTTTGTTTAAGTATCTTGAGGTTCTTATAGTAAGTTTACAATTTAGATAGCAAATTTTGAGTAAACATTTTGGCAAATGGCTATAGAAATATTTATATAGTAGGACTTCAAATACTGATTTCTATCTATATTGTAAATAAGATGGAACTGATTTGTTTTCCCTATCTGACAGTGAAACTCCCAAGGTAAGGGCATCATCTTACTCATCTTTATGTCCCCCCAAACGAGCACAGTTTCTGGCACAATTTATAATCGGTGCATGATGAACAGATAAATCAGGGAAGAATGCAGTGATTTGACCAAGGTTTTGCAGTTAGTTTTGCACATGGCATAGTTTCTTTGTCTTTTGTGAAACTATTATGCTCACTTATTTGAACATGAGAATATGAACATCTAAAAGGAGAGTTACTTAGTCATTCCTAAGGATAATTACCCATAATTGTCAGGTTTTTTCAGAACTCTAGATTAGAGCCATTAGCAATTTGACTTAGAGGTCCTTTTGGGAAACCACCATTAACCAAAAAACAATATTTAGCATTTTTGGATTTAATCATCTACACAAATTTGATACTATATGGTAGCAAATATGAGCTTTCTAGAATAAACTTGGTAATAATTAGTGGTGCCATTTTCTAAGACTCCCAGAGAAAACTTTTTCTTTTCAGTAACAAATTTGTCCTGATGGAAATGGCAGCAGATTTTGTTTTGATATACCAAGTATGTTTACAAATACTTATAAGTGTTCTTGTTATTTAGTCTCTCAGTTTTGTCTGCAAGCCCAGAGACTGTAGCCTGCCAGGCTCTGCTGTCCAAGGGATTTCTCAGGCAAGAATACTGGAGTGGGTTGCTATTTCCTCCTCTAGAGGATCTTCATGACCCAGGGATTGAAGCCACGTCTATGGCATCTCTTGCATTGGCAGGCAGATTCTTTACCACTGAGCCACCAGGGAAGCCCTCCCATTTCTAAGGGAAGGTTTGCAATACAAAAAAAATTTTTTTTTTGAATGAACCATTTTCCAATTGTATATCCTGAAACTATTCAATTTCCAATTTGATTGCAAAGACTCTAGTTTAAAGCAGAGAAAGACATAACTGTGGCCATGTTTCATTATTTCTGGTAACTGCTATGTTGGTCTGATGTTGCAGTCAATGTTCTGACATGAAGAACTGTGGAAAGAAAGACCATGATAAAAATGCAATTATTAATGTAAATAAATAAAATATTTAAAATAAAGGTATGAGTGCTAATAAGGTTGAAGTAAATAATTATGATTGGGTAAATGGGTATGGCTGTAATTTACCAAATCATGGAGTGTGAAACCATCCCAACTCTGGCTAAGCATTCAACTAAAAGAAGGGTGTAATTTGATTTCTGGGTTAAATATCAGGCCCTGCCTACCTATCCTTGTTTATCAGCTGATTCTCTATATGCTTAAATTATTTTAAACATTTTTATTAATGTATGCTAAGAGTATAATAATATAAGTTTTGTGAGGGTAGGGTCTGTTTATATTTTGCTTTTTCTCCAGTGGCTAGCACAATACCAGGGGCACAGTCAGTCAGTTCAGTCTCTCAGTCGTGTCCGACTCTTTGCGACACCATGAATCGCAGCACACCAGGCCTCCCTGTCCATTACCAACTCCCGGAGTTCACTCAGACTCATGTCCATTGAGTCCGTGATGCCATCCAGCCATCTCATCCTCAGTTGTCCCCTTCTCCTCCTGCCCCCAATCCCTCCCAGCATCAGATTCTTTTCCAATGAGTCAACTCTTCGCATGAGATGGCCAAAGTACTAGAGTTTCAGCTTTAGCATCATTTCATCCAAAGAAATCCCAGGGCTGATCTCCTTCAGAATGGATTGGTCGGATCTCCTCACAGTCCAAGGGACTCTCAAGAGTCTTCAACACCACAGTTCAAAAGCATCAATTCTTTGGCACTCAGCCTGTGCATATTTATTGACCCAATGAAAGAGATTCTTCCAAATAATTAAGTACTGAAGACAGATTATCTTTACTTGTGCTCTCTTCTTTTTATGAGTCTGTATTATGAAATAAAAACTAACTTCCATTCTGAGGAACCTAACATTATGAGTTTTTCACACATTCTCCCTCGCTCCTTCTTCCTCTGCCTCCTTATCTCTCTCCCTCTCTCACACACACAGACACACACACACACGAATCCAGCTTTTGCTTTACTAGTTCATCATATAATTACCATCTTATCTTGATATAACAATGGGAAAAATTCAAAATCTCTTTCAGGTGATTACAGTCCTTACTGCCTGTTGAAGTTTAGTAAGCACTCAGATGGTAGCTCAATACGACCAGAAGCCTCCTCACTTGCTCAGTGACATTTTCTTCCATGAGCTTGGTGACTCCCTAGCGGATAACCAGTTGCCTATCATCAGTTAGATCACTCATCTCACCTCCTATTATATTGACCCAGTAGTCTAACCAGTTGATGACTTGGTTTCTTGATTGTTTGACTAAAACCAAAGCTTTACTCATTATCCCATCATCCTTAACTCTAATCCAAGCAGTGAGGTCAAGTCTTCCTTTACATGCACCACTTAGCATGTTTAATATTCTTGCTCTACCACAACATTTAGTAAAGCCAGCAACTTTCAACCCTGGTTGTATAGTCTTGGTTAGAGCAGTGCTTTGGACACCTTAGCTTCAGCCCAGACCAATTGAATAAAAATCTCTGGATGTGGTGTTTAGCATCATCTTTCAAAGCTCTGCAGAGGATATTCATGTGCATCCAAAGGTTGAGGAACACTGGGTGGGATATCCATGCTGCTTCACTCCACTAACCCATATTGGAATACTTGCATGGTGAGGCCAGTCAAGATGGTTACTAGAGCTCACCATGTTACTCTGGCACTGTACTTTGGACTGAGGCACCCTTACAAGTCACATCATAGCTTCCTAGAGGCCACATAAGTTATGCAAAAATATACAGTTTTACTAATTAAATACTTTTATTGTTTCCCTTTAATAACAAGCTTGTGTATTTTCTCAAACTATTTCAAATGCACTCTTTTTTCTTACCACATAGCTTAAAAATAAGTCATAAACAGAAAATTAAGCTGAGAATAAACCAGATTAATGGTAACAGCATAATGTATAGCTATGGGAGGTAGTTTGGAAAGAGAAAAATATTGCCAAAGCAACTTGTATAACTGAGATATTTATCAAATATAGTCCCCCAAACTATTTATAAAAAGAATTGAAGGTAAAATGAAAATTGTCATTTGAAACTTTCCCAAATATAACTGCAGTATTTGAGTTAAAATACAGAGGTGATAAACCTTATGCTGAAAACAGCCAGCTGATAGACATGCACAACATGAAAATAAAATAAGAGATACTAATACTTTACAGTTTGTTTACTCTGCTTTTACTCCTCTGGACAAAAGTTTTTTGGAAGAATAATATGATTATACCAAGTTTACTGTCAAACATTCTCAGTTCCAATATCTAGCAATAAGACACCTTGGCAATTTAAAACAACAAAAACTCAAACAATAATATGCTGCCCTTTGGAAAGCTTTTGACAGTAAGTTTCAACATTAGGAAAACAAAACAAAACAAAAGATACACATCAGCCTACTTGTGTGCTTAGTCGTGTCTGACTCTGCAACCCCATGGACTGTAGCCTGCCAGGCTCCTCTGCCCATGGGATTATCTGGGCAAGAATACTGGGGTGGGTTGCCATTTCCTTCTCCAGAGGATCTTCCTGACCCAAGGCTCAAACCCTCATCTCCTGCATTGGCAGGTGGATTCTTTACCACTAGCCACCTGGGAAGCAAAGATACACATAGAACAATGGAAAAGACTAGAGTTCAGAAATAACCCCCGCACAACCAATATTTGACAAGTGTGCCAAGAAGACACAATGAGGAAAGGATGGTCTCTTCAATAAATGGTTTTGGGAAAACCAGATAACCCACATATATAAAAGAATGAAATTGGACCCTTATCTCTCGCCATACACAAAAATTAACCCCAAACTGATTGAAGACTTAAATATAACCAGAACCTGTAAAACCAGTGGGGGGGGGGGGGGAAACCCACAGGAAAATTCTTTCTGACATTGCTCTTGGCAATGGTTTTTTGGGTGTGATACCAAAAGCACAGGTAAGAAAAGCGAAAAACAGAAAAGTGAGATGGAAGCAAACATGAAAACAAACTAAGCGTCCATCAACAGAAAAATGGATGAAGATAATGGAACATTTTTTGGCCACAAAAAGAAGAAATCCTGACATTTTGACAACATGGATGGACCTGAAGGATATGCTACATGAAAAAAGTCAGGCAGAGAAAAGCAAATACTATATGATCTCACCCACATGTTAAATCTAAAAATGTTGAACTCATAGAAGCAGAGAATAGAGTGGCGGTTGTCAGAGGCTGGAGGTGGTTGGAATGAGATATATGCCAAACAGTACAAATTTTCACTTATAAAATAAATACCTTGAAGAGATCAAAGGATGGTGACTATAATTAATAGTATTATGTCACACACCTGACATTTGCTAAGAGAATAGATCTAAAATGTTCTCGCCACACGCACACACACACACACACAGACAAAAAGTATCTACGTGAGGATGTGAAGTTATGAATGTGTTGCCTTAACTGAGGTAACCATTTCACAACAAATATCAAATCTTCACGTTGTACATTTAAAAATTTTCTTTGTCAATTTTATCACAAAAAGCTCAAAAGAACCAATTATTTATGTTAAATCTTGAAAAAATTCTTCTTGACATGGGGAAAGAACACTACACTCGAGACTCTACATGTCACTCACATTCCTAAGCAAAGGAGCACACTTTGATGTGGATGTTTTAGACATTAAGCAGGGTCCAAAGAAATCATCAGATCCAATGATTTCTTAAGGTCTTTTCAAATTCCAGCATTCTAAACTTCTGTTATATAACCATGTACTAGTTTGCTATGTCTTCCATAATAAAGTACCACTGACTGAGTGGCTTAAGCCATAGAAATGTATTCTACTCTAGGCATTATGATGATATTCACTAAGGGACATAGTTTGTATTTATAAGAAACTTACATTAATAGAAAAGATAAACATGTACACAGCTGACTTGAATGCAAAGCAACATGAAATAAATGCTTTCGTAGAGACAGAAACAAAGCTGCGGGGCCCAGTTGAGAGAAGGATTAAATCATGTCTGGAATTGTTCTCAGCGGTGTACGTTGACACTAATTTTTGTTCTTTTGCTTTCACTTAAAAATCTACAAGGTGAACTTGGGAAAACTTTGCAGCCCCATTTTGAAAACATCTCTGAAACAAGAATGTTAAAGCTTGGATACTTCAGCTGATAAACACAGAGAGCTATATGTCTGTGTTAAATGAAACTGCGGCTGCGTTAGTTCAGCAGTTTAATCAAATGTACCTAATCTTACATCAATCTAAATAGAATACAGCCATGCTTTTTTCCAGTCTAACTATCAAAAAAAAAAAAAAAAAAACACCTGCCAAGAGAATGGAAATGAAGCTGAAATTACTGCTGTTTCATGAAATTTATGATGCCAAAAATGCCATTTAACTTAAGCTGCTAGGGAAAAGAAACATATTTAATTAAATGCATGGCAGACTATTCCTAGTTTCTGTTGTAGGGTGGAGAGGGGTTTGCTCTATGCTACCCCTTATGGTTGGCAACATTTCCTCTTAATGAATGAACCATTTAAAAATAAATAAGACCATGATGGTTTTCCTCACTGAAAAAGAGAAAAAAATGATTTAAAAGTTGAGGATTCTAAAAGAAACTTCAATGTGTTCTTATGGTAATCAAGATTAGAAGCATGTACCTATTATAACATTTATTCCAGCTCAAATAAACTTATACCTACCCTTGAAATTCTATAGCTGCTAATGAGAGAGGATTAGAATAATTTTTATCCAAATCATGTGAAGCATTTCCAGAGTAAATACATATTTAAATTGTGAGTAACATTTAATGAATTCTTATGATGTTTTATGGAACAAGAATTGAAAAGAATCTTAAAATTATTTAGCTCAAATCTGCCCAATTGATAGATTAGAAAAATGAAGTCCAGAGAACAGAAAATTAACTATTCAAGTATCCTGCAGGTAATAGAATTCACACTAGAACACAACTCTCCTGCTTCCTACTCTGCTTATTTTTCCAATAACATGAGTTCTTTATCCCTCAAGAATACAAAATTAAATGTTAATTCCTGTTTGGGGTATAAAAACAAGGCTGACTGTTAGTCTGAGTTTAAATATATGTATTCTGGAACCAGACTGCTTAGATTTAAATTCTGGCATATCCACTCATTAGTTGTGTGTTTAGTCAAGTACCAAATTGCACTGTGCCTTGTTTCCTCATCTGTAAAATGAAGATGATAGCATATCATATATATTAGTTTTATGAGCAATAAATGAATTAACAAGTGTAAAGTGATTAGATAGTTGCTTGAAACCTAATGTATTTTATTATTATGTAAATAATCTAAATCAATGATTTGAATATTTTTCCATGTTGAGAGCATTTCCATCTATGCATGCCTAATAGCAAAATTCAGAACACACTAAGTTTATCTTTTCTGTGCTCATTCTCCCTTCCTGAGCCCTCCTTCCTTTATCTTTGGGTATCTATTGTCCTGACCTCCTTGCCTATATCCCATCATTGCAATGTCCTGCTTAGTTCTGTCAACCTCTGGAAGCAATTTGTGTTTGAACTTGCCAACCATTTCTTTCCCACCAAAACTATCTGGCTCCAATCCCTTGGGGGCCCATGAAGTAATAACTGAAATATTAAAATATACTTGTTTAACATATAGTTCTTTCTAAGAACACTGTGCTATTAAGAGAGATTGTCAACTCAACAATAAGATGAATATCTAATCAGGGAATTTTAGATACCAATGGCAGGAGAGTAGGAAGGAGAAAGGGAATCAATGACTTTCAAGTATGTGTTGTCATCTCAGTTAATTTACAAGCAAGAAATATATTCTTGTCTTACATTTCTGAGATAAAGAGACTAAGACTCAGAGAGAGAAGGTGACTTGTTTGAAATCACACAACTAATAAGTACAAATAATAGATTGCAAACTCTTTCCTATCTGGCTTCAAAGTCTGTTCTCAGTATTTTTGATAAAGAATTCTGTAATCAGTGCTTCTCAGATCATAGCATGCGTGCAAATTGCTCTTTAGAATTTCTTAAGACAGGCTGTTTTTCTCTAGGAACTGATGACTTGCCCTCAGAGTGGCATCACAATTCATAATATATCAAGAATACTTGCTATACCTATGGAACTCTGCTCAATGTTGTATAGCAGCCTGGATGGGAGGGGAGTATTGGAGAGAACAGATGCATGTATATGTATGGCTGAGTCCCTTCACTATTCACCTGAAATGATCACAACGATGTCAATCAGCTGTATTCCAACATAAAAGTTTTAAAAAATAATACTTGGTACACTACATTATAATATACAGAAAACTGAGGTATCAGCTAAAAGCATAATGTATCTCACATGGAAATTTATTTAATATATTATAAATCAAACACATCTGTTAAACATGTGAGATTTCTGTTGGCTAACCATAAAACGAAAAGATAAAGCAGAAATAAAATAAGTACTGCTGCTGCTGCTGCTTCAGTTGTGTCCGACTCTGTGCAACCCCATAGACGGCAGCTAACCAGGCTCCCCCGTCCCTGGGATTCTCCAAGCAAGAACACTGGAGTGGGTTGCCATTTCCTTCTCCAATGTGTGAAAGTGAAAAGTGAAAGTCAAGTCGTTCAGTCATGTCCGACTCTTCACGACCCCATGGACTGCCACCTACCAGGCTCCTCCCTCCATGGGATTTTCCAGGCAAGAGTACTGGAGTGGGGTGCCATTGCCTTCTCTGTAAAATAAATACAATGAGCATGTTTTCAATAAGTTAGTGGATCCCCGTGAATAGTTATTCTATAGTAGAAGGAAGTGGAAGATGGTGCTTGCATTAGACCAACAAAGTACATACTACAATAGAAACTGTTGGTAGGAAAAGAAAAAACGTTACATGAAAACATAAATACACAATGATTTTACATTAAGTCTGGGAGATATTGGTTGCTATGGTATGAGAGAATAGCACACGTGAGCTAATCTGCAAGCACATGAATTAGCATAAATACGTCATAAAGCTGTCAGACTCTATTCCAAAAGGCTTGAGGTTTCATATTTGGAAAATAAATATTTTTATCATGACCTTATTCTTTGCAGAATCACCTAATTTTATAGTTCTAAGAGAGGAAAAGCCAGCTAGAGTGTTTACATTGATATTTTAACTTCTCTAGAGTGTTTCTGGGATAATAGAGATCCTGAGAATAACTTCCAAAAAAGAAACACAAAAACTTTTCTTTTATTTAAATGTTTCATTGCATATTATCAGTTACTAAACAGTACTTATCATACACAAAGCACAATGATAAATGTCAGAAATACAAAATAGGATGGAGCTTAGTTGGTGCATGGAGGGAAAAGTCATCAATGTAAAGAATTAGTAGCAAAATAAAAAACATGAATGCTAAGTGGTATAAAAAATGAATACTCTAGATGCCTTGAATGTTTCTTCCAGCTAGGGAATCAGAATTGAAATGGGAGGGAAGAGGAGAGGGCACAGTCTTTAAAAGAGTGACATAGTCCTTGAGGGTAGACAATACACTAGCTAGAACTGACTAGGTCCAAGATACCCAAGGTTCAACCTTGAGCCTCAATATATGCTCATTATAACATATCAGGAATCTAAATGACAAACCCACCAGCATCATCACAGTTTCAAAGTTTAGTTCAGTTCAGTCACACAGTCGTGTCTGACTCTTTGCAACCCCATGGACTGCAGCACACCAGGCTTCTCTGTCCATCATCAACTCCCAGAGCTTACTCAAACTCATGTCCATTGAGTCGGTGATGCCATCAAACCATCTCATCCTCTGTCATCCCCTTCTCCTCCTGCCTTCAAACTTTCCCAGCATTCATTTCATTCATTTCCCTTCCAATGAATATTCAGGACTAATTTCCTTTAGGATGGACTGATTTGATCTCTTTTCTGTCCAAGGGACTCTCAAGGGTCTTCTCCAAAACCACAGTTCAAACATATTTCTGCAGCACTCAGCTTTTTTTATGGTCCAACTCTCACATCCATACATGACTACTGGAAAAATCATAGCTTTGACTAGATGGACTTTTGTCAGTAAAGTACTGTCTCTGCTTTTTAATATGCTGTCAATGTTGGTCATAGCTTTTCTTCCAAGGAGCAAGCATCTTTGAATTTTATGGCTGCAGTCACCATCTGCAGTGATTTTGGAGCCCGAGACAATAAAGTCTGTCACTGTTTCAATTGTTTCCCCATCTATTTGCCATGACGTGATGGGACCAGATGACATGATCTTAGTTTTTTGAATGTTGAGTTTTAAGCCAGCTTTTTCACTCTCCTCTTTCACCTTCATTAAGAGGCTCTTCAGTTCCTCTTCAATTTCTGACATGAGGGTTGTGTCATCTACATATCTGAGGTTATTGAATTTTCTCCTGGAAATCTTGAGTCCACCTTGTGCTTCATCCAGACCGGCATTTTGCATGATGCACTCTACAGATAAGTTAAATAAGCAGGGTGACAGTATACAGCCATGATGTACTCCTTCCCCAAGTTGGAACCGGTCCGTTGTTCCATGTCCCATTCTAACTGTTGTTTCTTTACCTGCATACAGATTTCTCAGGAGGCAGATCAGGCGGTCTGGTATCCCATCTGTTGAAGAATTTTCCATAGTTTGTCGTGAAACACACAGTGAAAGGCTTTGGTGTAGTCAATAAAGCAGAAGTTTTTCTGGAATTCTCTTGCTTTTTATATGATCCAACAGATGTTGGCAATTTGATTTCTGGTTCCTCTGCATTTTCTAAGTCCAGCTTGAACATCTGGAAAAACTTGGTTCACATACTTTTGAAGACTAGCTGGGAGCATTTTGAGCACTACTTTGCTAGCATGTGAGATAAGTGCAATTGTGCAGTACTTTGAACATTCTTTGGCATTGCCTTTCTTTGGGATTGGAGTGAAAACTGACCTTTTTCCAGTCCTGTGGCCACTGCTGAATTTTCTGAATTTGCTGGCATATTGAGAGCAGCACTTTCATAGCATCATCTTTTAGAACTTAAAATAGCTCAACTGGAATTCCATCACCTCCACTAGATTTGTTTGTAGTGATGCTTCCTAAGGCCCACTTGACTTCACATTCCAGGGTGTCTGGCTCTAGGTGAGTGATCACACCATCATGGTTATCTGAGTCATGGATATCTTTTTGTGTAGTTCTTCTGTGTATTCTTGCCACCTCTTAATATCTTCTGCTTCTGTTTGGTCCATGCAATTTCTGTCCTTTATTGTGCCCATCTTTTCATGAAATGTTCCCTTGGTATCTCTAATTTTCTTAAAGATATTTCTAGTCTTTCCCATTCTACTGCTTTCCTCTATTTCTTTGCATTGATCACTTGGAAAGGTTTTCTAATCTCTCCTTGCTCTTCTTTGGAACTCTGCATTCAGATGGGTATATCTTTCCTTTTCTCCTTTGACTTTAACTTTTCTTCTATTCTCAGTATTTGTAAGGGTTTCTCAGACAACCATTTTACCTTTATCCAGTTCCTTTTTGGATGGATGGTCTTGATCACCACCTCCTGTACAATGTCACGAACCTCCATCTGTAGTTCTTTAGGTTACTCTGTCTATTAGATCTAATCCCTTGAATCTATTTGTCACTTCCATTATACAATCATAAGGTGTTTGATTTAGGTCATACATGAAGATCTAGTGGTTTTCCCTACTTTCTTCAATTTAAGTCTGAATTTTGCAATGAGGAGTTCATGATCTGAGCCACAATCAGCTCCTGGTCTTGTTTTTGCTGACTGTATAGAGCTTCTCCATCTTCGGCTGCAAAGAATATAATCAATCTGATTTCAGTATTGACCATCTCTTGATGGCCATGTGTAGTCTTCTCTTATGTTGTTGGGAGAGGGTGTTTGCTATTATCATTGTGTTCTCTTGGCAAAACTCTGTTGGCTACTGCCCTGCTTCATTTTGAACTCTAAGGCCAAATTTGCCTATTATTCCATGTGTTTCTTGACTTCCTAGTTTTGCATTCCAGTCCCCTATAATGAAAATGACATGTTGTTTTTTTTGTGTGTGTTAGTTCTAGAAAGTCTTGTAGATCATCATAGAACTGTTCAGCTTCTTCACCTTCAGTGATTGGGGCACAGACTGGATTACTGTGATATTGAATGGTTTCTTTTGGAAAAGAACAGAAATCATTCTGTTGTTTTTGAGATTGATCCCAAGTACTGCATTTCAGACTCTCTTGTTGACTGTGAGGGCTACTCCAGTTCTTCTAAGTGATCCTTGCCCACAGTAGTAGATATAATGGTCATCTGAATTAAATTCACCCATTCTAGTCCATTTTATTTCACTGATACCTAAAATGCCGATGATCACTCTTGCCATCTCCTGTTTGACCACTTCCAATCTACCTTGATTCATGGACCTAACATTCCAGGTTCCTATGCAATATTGTTCTTACACCATTGGACTTCACTTCTATCACCAGTCACATCCACAACTGGACATTGTTATCAATTTAGCCCCATCTCTAAATTAAACCCTAAAAGTCCCAAAAAGTGGGTAGTGGCCCAATTCCTGGAAATTTCTGCCCTTTCCCCGCAAACTTGGAATAATCCTCCCATTCGTTAGTGTATGAAATTACCCAGACCATAAAAGCTAAACACTCCATATTTCAGGCTTTCTCACCTTCTTAGATGGCACATTCTGTCTGTGGAGTGTGTTTCTCTCATAGTTGCTCTCACATTCCTTTTGAGGTGACCAGGTGCCCTGTGGCAATTCTGGTCTTTTGAAACAGACTTCATTCTGTCTATGGAATGTGTATCTCTCTAAATAAATCTATTTCTTAAACTATAGCTTTGTCTCTCACTGAATTCTTTCCAGGCTGAAATATAAAGAACCCAAATTTCAGTAGGTTCTGAGACCAGGTGTGCCATTTTAATTAAGACAGTGGTTTGAGTCACAGCCTGTGGGTTCAAGACCCAGTCTGAGTTGTGTGGTTTGAGAATGAAAATGGATTTGTAGTTGAGTTTATTATGCATAGTTTAAGTCTTACTGCACTTATCTTCTGATTGTCTACATGAATATATATTAAGAAAGCTAAATGTATTTAAGAAATAAGTAACAAAGTTTAACTAAAAAATTGCTCTATACACTACAAATGGTAAATTTTGTGAATGTCATAACTTATAGTTTTAAAGCTGACATTATAAAATATTTTATTGGATGTTAAGATACAATGGACACAAACCAAAAATGTCCAAAACCAACTGAAAATGATAACCATTGACACAGACTTTCCTCCCGCTTACTACAGCAGGATGGAGTATAGAATGGTACCAGAATACTCCATTCTTCAGATATAGTGCAAGGTCATAGACAACAAAAAATAAGAAATAAGGCCTATGAGTTAGCATCAGAAATGTCAAGACAAAAGTATAGAAGAAAAGGGAAAGAATATATAAAAATAATAGTCCAGCCACAAGAAAAGAAAGTGATGTAAGAAAATTTGAACCAGTAGTTTAGGGCCAGGGGTCATCTAGAAAACATGTAAAAAGAGAGAGCAATGAATCTAAACAAAAAAAGCAATAAGAACAACATAGGTTAAATACAATGTTCAGAAAAGAAGAAGACCAGATTACTTAATAAAAGCCTAGATGGCCGGCTTTGTAAGGTTTGGCTATCCCTAAGCATAATTCCTGTAAAGCTGCTTCTATCTTAAAACTTTACACACGTGGAAGACACTGCCCCTCATTCTTTCAAGGGGGACTTTCAGATAAGAATGCTTTGGAGACTTTAGAATCTTCCTTTTATTGTTTAAAAAGTTAGTTTGCTTCTGAATTGTTAAGTGAAAATAATGGAAAGAATAGTCTTTTGGGTCAGACCTTTGCTCCAGTTTAGATATAAATGTTAGGAAAAAAAAAAAACATTTTATTTCTAATTAAGGTTCTTGTGAAAATCCACCTGGTAAGGTATATAAGCCCTAGACACAACTACAAGGATTTTAAATGCCTTCTATATTTATAAAGAAGAATAAGGGTGGGTACTAAAAAGGCTTCAATCTTTGAAGGCTTCAAACCACAAGCAAACGGACCTTGCTTGTGGTTTAAGCCAATACTTCTAGAAATTATCTCTATGGAGGAGGAAATGGCAACCCACTCCAGTATCCTTGCCTGGAGAATCCTACAGACAGAGGAGCCTGGCTGCTACAGTCCCTGGGATCACAAAGAGTCAGATGCAACTTAGAGACTAAATAACAACCTATAATTAAGATTAGGTTTTCATCATTGGGGAAATGATGTTTTAACAATCAGTTATCCACTCTTCAAAACAACATACCTAGACCTCACAAAGAAATATGAGACAATTGTATTTAGCAGCTCTAATTGTAACATAAATGGCAGGCAACTCACTCTAGTTTTCTTGCCTGGAGAATCCTATGGACAGAGGAGCCTAGTGGGCTACAGTCCATGGGGTCACAAGAGTCGGACACGACTTAGCGACTAAACCACCACCACCAAACGCAGAAAGGAGAAAGGCTTTACTGAGTATGATATAGAGCCCTGGAAGACATGAAGACATGAAGACAGTAAGCCAGCCCATACAAATATTTAAATCAACTTTGTCATGGCAGAAGGTGCCAAAAAGACGTAACAGACAACTGGCAGAAAATAACAATGAATACGAATAAAATGTGTCATTTAAGAACAGAGTGCTGTAACACATACAAAGCAAGGAAATAGATGGTGCATGCCAACAGATGCATCATGCTCAAAAAATTTGAATAAAGAACACGTGTTTGGTTCTTAACCCCATTGGTCAGAAAATTACAAATTTAGTACAATTCTTGACTCTCAGATGGGTTAAAATCTAACCTGGTTAATATGCTGTACCTATATCAGTGTGGAAAACAGGCTGGTCATCATTACCTGTGTCGATGTGCCTGCTCTGGTTTGGGGTAGCAACGTGGCATGACCTGTCCATTTTATAAACGTGCATTCCTTTTGAAACAGTAACTCTAGATCTAGGAGTCTCATCCCACTGGAATAAATATATAAGTATAAATAATGTTCATTGCAAAGTTTTAATTATGACACAGATTGATGAAATTTTGATTACTCAATACAGTCCACTTAGTAGAAAGATGAAATTCTATGTTTACTCCTATGGAGTATTGTCGTACACAATATAGTAAATGAAATATGTGATTTGCAGGGGAAAAAAATATGATCTCTATTTTACTCTTTCTCCAACTCAAGTATGGTTTAGTTAATTTATCACCTAATTGATTGTCATGCTGCTACTGTCATGTTTAGAAACGGTCCCAACGAAAATACAGCGTTAAAATGTTCCTAACACATCAGATGGCTTTGTCATTATAGTAATTTTGTTCCTTTATGAAGAGAGCATTTCGAGTAATAATTTCAAAACAGAGCAGCTGAACTGTATTTGTAGGAAGATAGCAGAGATATCACTTTGCCAAAAAAGGTTCATATAGTCAAAGCTATGGTTTCTCCAGTAGTAATGTACAGATGTAAGATTTGAATCATAAAGATGGCTGAGCACTGACGAATTGAACTATGGTGCTGGAGAAGACTCTTGAGAGTGCCTTGAAAACCAAGGAGATCAAACCGGTCCATCCTAAAGGAAATCAACCCTGAATATTCATTGGAAAGACTGATGCTGAGGCTCCCATACTTTGGCCAACGGATGCAAAGAGTTGACATATTGGAAAAGACCCTAATGCTGGGAAAGATTGAGGTCAGGAGGAGAAGGAAGTGACAGAAGATGAGATGTTTGGATGGCACCACTGACTCAATGGGCATGAGTTTGAACAAGCTTTGGGAGATAGTGAAGGACAGGGAAGGCTGGCATGCTGCAGTCCACAGGGTCACAAAGGGTCAGATACAACTTAGCAACTGAGCAATCATGTGAGTTTTTCTTAAGGAAAGTGGCAGCAATTTGGGAACCTTCATTTATCTTTAGTATAATCCTTCTTCATCTTTCTGATGCATGAAGAAACATAACAAAGCAAAACACAAAACATTCCTAAGCGGATAGTATAAAAAAAGAGTATAATCCTATACCTACCTTTTAGGAGCTTACCATGCTAGAAGTATTTACTTTGCTTTCCCAAACCCAATTAGATTTATTTCAATGTAAGTTAAAAGAGTAACAAGGTATTCTTTCATTCACTCTGCTACTGTTTTAGAAGCACAAAATAATTTAAATAACTATAACTAATTAAAATAAACTATAATTTAAATAACTATAACTAATTTAAATAAACATGATTTAGCTATATATTCTCTTCATTTCACCTCAGCATGGGGTTCAGATTTAATCAAGGGATTTCAAACCACTCATAAGGAAGCACTCCCAAGTTCAAGTCCTTGACTCCTTCATGGGACTGGAAAGAAATATTACTTGGTGTACAGGTTCTGTGATTTTGCTTAGAAAGAGGAGGTATATGTAGTTAAGGATCAATTTTTTCTCACTACTGCCTCAGAAACTGGTGGGTCCAATCCCACCATTAGGTAAAGAAAATAAAATAGAATTTCTCCTGAAATGGTATTTATTTTCCAGGAAACCAATTTACTTCAGTAAGATGAGCTCTTGGCACTGAAAAGAGAGCATATTTCACTCTTTTACCACTGAATAAACCTGGGCTCATAAATTTTAGTTTGGGAAGCACACAGGTATAATTTAATGTGGAGAAAATTGCATAGGTGGTGTCTATGTATAGTGTAAAGTTTGTAATAGCTCAAAAAGGCATCTACAACGACCTAAAATATCATTTAGTCTAGTAGCTTCCTCAAGTGAGTAACCCAGTTGATTATTTATATTTGTTTTACACTTTAGAAAATCAGATCTCCCCCAAGTAACATATTCTAAGCAAACTACAGACTTAGAAGCAACACTTATTTTTATGACTACTCCTTTGTGCCTCCAGAATATTCCTATTAGGAGATGGATAAGTTGTCTCAACGGAATAACATATTCATCCTTGTAGACTGAAGTGCATGCCTGCCAAGTCAGTTCAGTCGTGTCCAACTCTTTGCGACCCTATGGACTGTGGCCTGCCAGTCTCGTCTGTCCAAGGGGATTCTCCAGGCAATAATACTGGAGTGGGTTGCCATGCCCTCCTCCAAGGGATCTTCCTGACCCAGGCATCATACTCATGTCTCTTGTCTCCTGCACTGGCAGGTGGGTTCTTTATCATTGGTGCCACCTGGGAAGTCCCCTGAACAGTATTTTTTAAGATATTGTCATTAAAAAAAAAAAAAAACAGTTTCCCTCCACTCACACTTTGCTATAAAGTTTTCAAAATGCTTACTCTCAAGTTCTGTACTTATCTGGTCTGGTTATGGACCACTACCAGTCTGCAGACTATATCTTGAGTAGCACTGGTTTAAAGGAAGAAACCTAACCAGAATGTACACATTTTGGAAAGACAAGGGGAAAGAAAAGTTCACAATAGAGCATCAGTTTCTGTCTGATGGAAGGAGGCAGATCCCAGGAGGATGCCACTGTGGAACTGTATCCTGGGGAGGACATTAGGAATACATTGTTTGACTCACAGTCTAGTAGAAAGGCAGCTCCTAAAATGAGGCAGTGTGACATGGAAGATTAGTAACTGAGAAACAAAGTGAATCTCAGAAAGAAAATTCTCTCAGTATTTTTAGAATTCTGCAAGTCTGAGATGGGAAAATTTAGAAACTTTCTATGTAGCCATAAGTATCCATTGTAACTGTTCCAGAGTGATTAGTGGGAAGCAGAAATACTTAGTTATTCAATTATACAACTTCTTCTTTAAACTCTTGAGCAGCTGTTACGGAATTTAAAAATTTCTTAACACCTTTGGGCTATAATCTTGCTAAGGTTTCAGAAACTGAGAAGAATTGAGCTTAGGCCGAAACGAAATTAAAACAACAGAGAGAAATCCTCACATGCTGGAGTATAAGTATTTTGGGGATATTCAATTACTGACTTTCTTTTTTCTGAGGTAAAACATAAACCAGCTCTAAGGAGACAATGTTCTCTGATAAGAAGGAAATGCTTTGCTTTGAAAGAAAGGATGGTTTCAAATTTTAATGACTGCACAATATCTTTAGAGGGGTAGCATATTAGCCTGATGATTCTAGAAAATCATCCAGAAGGCAAATCTATTTAACTTTCTATTGAGATTCCCAAAATAGCATGATTCTACTGGTGGTATTAAATAAACCATCCAAATCTAAAGCATGATGAGAAATCAGAAAGAATACAAAATGAAAAGTCAGATTATTGGTTAGGGTGGTCAACCCCAGATGCAATATTTCCATAGGGATATTGCTGAGGCTAGGGCTAGAAAGGTCAAAGGCAGAGAGGACCTAGACAGAAGTAGGGGCTACCAGTCACCATCTGCAGAGATTTTGGAATCCAAGAAAATAAAGCATCTCACTGTTTCCATTGTTTCCCCATCTATTTGGCATGAAGTGATGGGGCTGGTTGCCATGATTTTAGTTTTTAGAATGTTGAGTTTTAAGCCAGCTTTTTCACTAGCAGAAACTAAAGTGTTTCTTTCTTTTCATAGCTTAATAGTTGGACTGAAGGCTGTTTTACTTAAGTTCCCAAATGAAAATGAGATAGGGCCCAATGTATAATATTGGACCCTAATATACATGCATTTCAAATCTTTTTCTCTTCATAGACATTATCTATCTTAGCTAGTACCAGGCAGAATAAATGCCTTTATAGGGTTCCACAAGATACCTACAATATACTGTGGCCTAATAAGTTTCTTAGAGTGAAAAAAATTCCTGTGGAATTAGGGTCAACTAAAACTGACTCATTGGAAAAGACCATGATGCTGGGAAAGACTGAAGGCAGGAGGAGAAGGGGATGACAAAGGGTGAGATGGATAGATGGTATCATTGACTCAATGGACATGAATTTGAGCAAGCTCTAGGATGGACAGGGAAGCCTGGCATGCTGCAGTCCATAGGGTCACAAAGAGTTGGACATGACTGAGCAATTGAACTGAACTGGAAACAGCAGATAGCCTAAGGTTTATGTTATTCCCACTTAGCCCCTTGATGATGCTCTGACTGGCAATATAAGGAACTCCCTCCCCCTCACCCCACATCAAACACACCCCAAACTCTATCTTTGAAATGCTCCAAACAAGTCAAACATACTTGTGGAAAATGGATGTAGATTGAGATATGAAATTACTTTTCACATTTAGACCTTAGTTATTATTAAACTCATTGAAGGAGGAAAAGGCAACCCACTCCAGTGTTCTTGCCTGGAGAATCCCAGGGACGGGGGAGCCTGGTGGGCTGCTGTCTATAGGGTCACACAGAGGTGGACACGACTGAAGTGACTTAGCAGTAGCAGTATTATTAAACTAAACTCTGTTGTTTAACCTCATCTCACTTTTGACATACATGGTTCTCCTGATATCATTTAAAGGTGAATTACCACTCCTCCTCAAATGCCTATAATGTCTCATTCATTAATTCCTTCTATGGCATCCTGTTTCAAATTCAACAAACAATAGGGGTAAATTGCCCAGATTCATAGTCACAGTTCTCAAATATTATTAGAAATATCTTCTTCTAGAAGTAGCAATGTCTCACATTCATGTATAAGTACAGATGAGGCAGATCCTACTTATATTTATATACTATTTTCAAAGTTAATACATGCAAATTATGTTATTTGATTTTCATACCCGCTTGTGAGGTGGTCAGAGCAGCTAGTACTGGTCTCATTTTTTTCTAGTTGTAGTTGGTCATTAACTCAACTATTCTTCAATCACTATTAAACTAACACTTGGATGTTCTTTTCCAACCAAGAAACAAAGTAAAGCAAAGCAATAAAAATGATGTAACTTTATCTTACCAAAGAGGTTCTAGGCAATGAAAATTTTTATGCCCTTTTGCCTGTCCAGAGTCTTCAGCAAGTCCCTCACAATCTCCACAATAAACATTACAGTACATTCTCCTTCCACTTGCAATTATTGAGGGTAATTAATGGCAGAACTCAGCCTAGACAACAGTCTGTTATTAAAATAGCTGATTCCTGTCCTGGATGAGAACACCCTTGCTAATCTCCATGAAAATCACAAATTGCCTTTTCTCTCTACCTATTAATTCATTTTGAAAACAGGAAATGAAAAAGGAAAAGATCATGGTGCTTCTCTCCCCTTTCCTCATCCCCAGTCTGTGTTTAAAAACTGCTCTTGACCCCACTATGATTTCTATCCAATGAGGAAAGAGGTTGCCATAGCAACCAACTTACTAACTCTGTCAATTGACTTTGCTCAGCTTTTTCTGAATGCTTAAGCAACATAGATTGTTTCATTTATCCAGAAAATTGTGTTTGAGTTCCTACTGTATGCAAGGAACCTGATCCAATGTCTTGTCAGAAATCAAGGTTTGTAGAACCTGAAGAGGGAATTTCTAGTCTGACATTAAAGAATGAATGGTGTGAAATCACATACACATAATTTATATTGTATAATTTACAAAATTTGTATTTGTATGTTATATATCCTTACAAAATACCTGCATTTTTTAAATCATATATAGTTATTTAAAGTTTTGAGAGCCCTTTGATTTTGGGTATTGTGTACTGGTGATTTGAATCTATGGACTTAGGGTGGGATTTTGTTTTCTTCTTTGGAAAGTCAGGAATAGGAAAGGAGGCTAGCTCACAGAATTCAAAAGTAATTGCTTCCTGAATACATAATAAAAGAATTGTTAATAATTTAGTTACACTCAGTTTCTTTTCAGTGAACAATATGGTTTAGTTCATTCACTATAGACAGCAATTGTTACAGGGAAAGAAACCAGAGAAAGCCCTTGTACAGGTGTATTCATTGTGCAGAATGCACAGATAGACAAAATTTTGTTTGAGAAAACTAGTAATTATGATTTTGGAATCCCTTTCATTGGCATGACACTTCATACTTTGTGAAGTGCCCTCAAGGATCTTGTAATCTCATATAACTATTCCAAATCTTATAGATCAACGTAATGAGCTCCTGCAAGACCTCATTACCCAGGAGCTTATTTGGGGCTCTGAGGGAACATTTATGTTCCTCCCCTGAAAGTAGGCTGTTATTTATTCCATTGCTAAAGGACAGAATACTCAAGTCTCAATACTTTTTGTGGGTGAGGGGTGGTGAAGACACTGGGGAAGGGACTGAGACAGAAAGAGTTGTTAGGGATTAGGTCGAACATATCAACATACAGTGCTCTGAAAGATAGCAATGTGGATTGTAGCACTCCTCTCTTGAGACAGAGTAAAGGACTGGGGTAGGATACTACCTTTTTTATCTCCTTCCTGGCCAAGCATCTGGTTTACATTCTATCATCAGATTTTTGTATTTCTGCATCTGATTTCTCTATAAATTTCAATATACTTCCAAAAGTTTTCAAGATTCTTGAGGGCAGATACTAAATGTTCATCATATTTTTGTGTACTCTGCAGAGTGGATCACATAAAGGATGGGGGTACACAAAAAATGTTTGTGGTCTTTTTTTTCATTAAGTGCCACAGAAGTTTACACATATAAATTTATTTATTTACACAAAATTTCCCTGGTATCCTAGCATTAGCATTTGTGGATCTATAACCTAGATCTTTGAATTTCTACTACCCTATAAGATTGTCAGAAGACAACAGCAAAAGATGGTGGAGTAGAAGAGCATGCATTCATCTCCTGTGAGGACACCAAAATCAGAACTAGCTGCTAAACAATCATCAACAGGAGAATGTTGGATCCCACCAAAAAAGATACCCCATGTCCAAAGGCAAAGGAAAAGCCCAAAAAGACAGTAGGAGGGGCACAATCGTGTTTAAAATCAAATCTCAGAACCGCCAGAAATGCTTGGAAGGACAAAAACAAAACCTTGTGCACACCAGGACCAAGGGAAAGGAACAGCGGCCTCCACAAGAGACTGAGCCAGTTCTGCCTTTGAGTGTTTGAGTTTCTCCTGTGGAGGCATGGGTCAGCAGTGGTCTGCCGCAGGGACAGAGCCTCTGGTTACAGCATATCTGGGAGGCGTGGATTGTGCATTAGTCCTCTTGGAGGAGGTTGCCATTAGCCCCACCATAAAGCCGCCAAGCAGATGACCCATAAATTGGAGAAAACTTATAGCAAAGAAGTTCTAGCACTGTTGCAAAAGTTGTAGGGCCCACAAAAGATTTCCCAACCTGGGGATCCAGAAAAACGACTGAGAACCCCCAGGGAAACAGACACTTGGATCCAGACATTTTGGAGTACATAGTCAAGAGGGCCTTAGGAAGCATCACTATGAAAAAAGCTACTGGAGGTGATGGAATTCCAGCTGAGCTATTTCAAATCCTAAAAGATGGTGCTGTGAAAGTGCTACACTCAATATGCCAGCAAATTTGGAAAACTCAGCAGTGGCCACAGGACTGGAAAAGGTCAGTTTTCATTCCAATCCCAAAGAAAGGCAATGCCAAAGAATGTTCAGACTACTACACAATTGCACTCATTTCACATGCTAGCAAAGTAATGATCAAAATTCTCCAGGCCAGGCGTTCAACAGTACATGAACCAAGAACTTCCAGATGTACAAGCTGGATTTAGAAAAGGCAAAGAACCAGAGATCAAATTACCAACATCCCTTGGATCATAGAAAAAGCAAATGAATTCCAAATATATGTGTATATATATGCTTCATTGACTACACTAAAGCATTTGACTGTGTGGACCACAACAAACTGTGGGAAATTCTTCAAGAAATGGGAATACCAGACCACGTTACCTGCCTCCTGCAAAACCTGAATGTAGATCAAGAAGCAGCAGTTAGCATTGGACATGGAACAGCGGACTGGATCCGAATCAGGAAATGATTACATCAAGACTGTATATTGCCACCCTGCTTATTTAACGTATATGCAGAGTACATCATGTGAAATGCCAGGCTGGATGAAGCACAAGCTAGAATCAAGATTGCCAGGAGAAATATCAATAACTTCAGATATGCAGATGACACAACCCTCATGTCAAAAAGCGAAAAGGAAATAAAGAGCCTCTTGATGAAGGTGACAGAGGAGTGTTAAAAAACTGACTTAAAACTCAACATTCAAAATACGATCATCATGGCATCTGGTGCCATCACTTCATGGCAAATAGATGTGGTAACAAGGGAAACAGTGACAGACTATTTTCTTGGGCTCCAAAATCACTGCAGATGGTGACTGCAGCCATGAAATTCAAAGATGCTTGCTCCTTGGAAGAAAAGCTATGACAAACATAGGCAGCACATTAAGAAGCAGAGACACTACTTTGCCTACAAACGTCCATCTAGTCAAAGCTATGGTTTTTCCAGTAGTCATATGGAGTTGGACCATAAAGAATGCTGAGCACTGAAGAATTGATGCTTTTGAACTGTGGTGTTGCAGAAGACTCTTGAGAGTCACTTGGACAGCAAGGAAGTCAAACCAGTCAATCTAAAATGAAATCAATCCTGAATATTCATTGGAGGTGCTGATGCTGAAACTGAAGCTCCAATACTTTGTCCAACTGATACAAAGAGTCAACCCGTTAGAACAGACTCTGATGCTGGGAAAGACAGAAGGCAGGAGAAGGGAACGACAGAGGACAAGATGGTTGTATGACATCACTGACTCAATAAACATGAGTTTGAGCAAGCTCCGGGAGATGGTGAAGGACAGGTAAACCTTGCATGTTGCAGTCCACGGGGTCACAAAGAGTCGGACATGACTGAGTGACTGAACAACAATAAGACTGTCAAGATCCTTTAGAGCAGGCTTAATCTCCTGGGTTGCAAACAAAATTTGTACCCTTCATTCCCTCTGTTAGCCAAGATTGTCTTTGCCATATTCTGCTACCTTAATTAGTTGATACAGCCCAATTTCCAGTTCCAAACTCATTCTGAATTAGTTTTGCAACCTTAGGGAAATCACTTAGACTACCTAGGCCTCAGTATCTTCAATGGTTAAATAAGGTTAATTAGGCATGCCTCACCTGTATTATTGGTTTGTAGCAGTTATCAAATTAATGAAGATCATCAAATGATGTCACTGCTGAAAGAGACCTTTGTTGTTATTGTTTAGTCACTAAGTCACGGCCAACTCTTTGCAACTCCATGGATTGAAGCCCACCACATTCCTCTGTCCATGGGATTCCTCAGGCAAGAATATTGGAGTGAGCTGCTATTTCCTTCTCCAGTGGATCTTCATATTGGCAGGCAGATTCTCTACCACTGATCCTCCAGGGAAGCCTAAAAGAGACCTTACAAATAATCTAAAGTGGCTGTACATTTTGGAGGGTCAGTGTTATTAATGCTTGCTCAGACTCACACAATGAGAGAGCTCAGCTTATATTTCAGGTTTATATTCCAGAACTACTTACACTGCTTTCTGTTAAGATTCTGAAAGTACTTGGAGAAGAATAAATGCAAATTGTTATGATTAGTATTCATTATGAAACTCCTTAAAGCCCCATAAGGACTGCTGAGGATGGTGATGTGCAAGACAGCAATGCCTTTATCAGTGGTCCTGATAAGAAACAAATTCTGCAGCTGTCAAGGGCAATAATAAATCAGCCAATGTCATTTATAACATAAAATCTAGGTCTCTAAGATGATAATGAGTGCTTGCATATAGAAAAAGTGGTTAGACCTATCGACCTAGCTTTTGTTTCCCTAGACTCAGCTTCTTCTTGGAGGTGTTACTAATCCATCTTCCTATGACTGTGCAGGCCACAAGGCTGTGATGGTTAGTGGGGGAGAGATTATTTCCCCTCGATCTACATGAACAAATTATAGATAGAGAAATATTCTTTTCTATTACACAGCTGAAACCAGGCTTTTATTTTATAAAAGATGAATAAACACCTGAGAACAGTAGGAAGGAAGATTTTGTTTCTAAAATCTAAGATACCCATCTCCCAAAGGGTATGCTCAGATCAAGCTTTCAGAATACCTTTATGTGGCCATGGCAATCACTGTTAACTAGAAAAGTCCTCAATTATATAGGAGTTCCTTTAAGTATAGAACAAGAAAAAAAGAAGGTGCCGAAAAGGACTATGTTTTTCCACTGCTGTTGCTTAAGACTCACCATAAAAATTCTACTTCCCTACCTGAGAATTTGCTTCTTCCTCCAAATGACTGGAAAAAACATTTCCCTTTAAGGGAGACCTATTTTCTACTCAGTTCCATCTTTCTCAGTGAGATCAACAAAAGGCTTGGCTGAAACTGCCTCATACATCACTCCTTCCCTCTGTACAATTCCTTCCTCACTTCCCACAGGTGTTGATCCCAAGATCACTCCCCAGTAAACTTCCTGAATGCAAATCTCCACCTCAGGGTCTATTTCCTAGGTAACACTATCAAAGAAGGATGGATCCAGAAATAGTCAAAGGATGTAGAATCTAAAATGGGTTCATCGCAGCACTGTTTATAATAGCCAGGACATGGAGACAACCTAGATGTCCATCAGCAGATGAATGGATAAGAAAGCTGTGGTATATATACACAATGGAGTATTACTCAGCCATTGAAAAGAATACATTTGAATCAGTTCTAATGAGATGGATGAAACTGGAGCCGACTATACACAGTGAAGTAAGCTAGAAAGAAAAACACCAATACAGTATACTAACACATATATATGGAATTTAGAAAGATGGTAATGATGACCCTGTATGTGAGACAGCAAAAGAGACACAGATGTGAGAGCAGACTTTTGGACTCAGAGGGAGAGGGAGAGGGTGGAATGATTTGGGAGAATGGCATTGAAACATGTATACTATCATGTAAGAAATTAATCGCCAGTCTATGTTCAATGCATGATACAAGATGCTTGGGGCTGGTGCACGGGGATGATCCAGAGAGATGATATGGGGTGGGAGGTGGGAGGGGGGTTCATGTTTGGGAACTCATGTACACCTGTGGCAGATTCATGTCAATGTATAGCAAAACCAATACAGTATTGTAAAGTAAAATAAAGTAAAAATAAAAAAATTAAAAATAAATAAATAAAAATAAAAAATAAAATGGGATTTTGCACTTAAATATCATGCTGATCAGCTAGCTTCTAGGGTCCTCACCAGTGGTGTAGGTGAAGCACTGATAATCCTTGGCATGTGTGTTTTTTGAAACTTTAACAGGTGGTAAAGTAAGATGGGATATGGATAGGAGGGTTAGATGGTGTAATATATCAGGTTTTTGAAAAGTTTGGTTAGAGTAGTAGTAATAATAAGACTGCAGTCAAATCTTTTTCACTGAGTACCATTCATACATGGAAGGGAAACAGGAGAGACTAAGGGTAAATCAACACTGATGGAAGGTGAAGTGTGAATATCACAGTGACACTCTGGAAATGTCCAAACAAAATGTTATCTCCTGAGGTTAAAAGCCAGAAAAAGCTATGTATTATATCCAGTACTTAATTTAAAAGTAACAGAGGAGATAAGAAGATGGAATACTTGTTCCTGGAATGTTGGCTTGCCAAAGTCAGAGCCCTGGTGAGGAAAGATGGGACACTGATACAAAGGGATGGTGTCAGTTGTATTTACTGATCCACTAAAAAGTTTGAAATCCAAGATTTCCCTAAAGTAGGCCATTCCCTCCATCTTAGAGGTTATCATTCATCTTTGCTTTTGCACAGGCCTCTGCCTTGAAAGTTAATTTGTGACTGTATCAGGATCTATTTCCATCTCCCCTCTTGGCCATTAGACCAAAACCTAATGTCAGTTTACAAAAATAAATAAATAAATAAGGGTGGGGAAGTTACATGCCTATTAAGGAAGAAAAAGTACTATAGTCCCAAAGGAGCTGAAGGACCAAGCCAACATGTACTAGAAGCTGGGAGAATATATATGCCACTAGATCATGATGGTACTAGGATCAAGGGGAGGCAGAAGATAAGGTTGGGAAAAAATGAGTTTACTGATATGAGAGCATTCTTTCATGGTATAGGATTTAATGCCCAGACATGAATTACTGTTTCATTCATCTTTCACTCATACTTCACTATCAATGATAGTGGGGCTTTTCTTTTAGCTCTCTGTACACATCTTCCCTGGTGGCTCAGATGGTAAAGCATCTGTCTACAATGCAGGAGACCTGGGTTCAGTCCCTGGGTCGGGAAGATCCCCTGGAGGAGGAAATGGCAACCCACTCCACTATTCTTGCCTGGAAAATCCCATGGATGGAGGAACCTGGTTAGGCTACTGTCCATGGGGTCACAAAGAGTTGGACACGTCTGAGCGACTTCATTCACTCATTCACACACTTATGTGCTGTGCTTAGTTGCTCAGTCATGTCTGACTGTGACCACAAAGATTGTAACCTGCCAGGCTCCTCTGTCCATGGGGATCCTCCAGGCAAGAATACTAGAGTGGTTTGCCATGCTCTCCTCCAAGGGATCTTCCAAACCCAGGGATTGTACCCAGGTCTCCTGCATTGCAGGCAGATTCTTTACCATCTGAGACACCAGGGAAGCCCATACAATTTTACATTCTTCTCCAAACTACTAAACTGTTGCTCATGTTGCACCTAGTCTCTGCCTGGAGTTCCATTACCATCTTTCTTCACTTGATTATCCCCAGCTCATCCTTCATGAGTCAGCTTACCTCTAAATCCCCAGCTTGGACTACCTGTCTCTTCTTCCATGCCTCATAGCCGCCTTTGCAAATTTCTTATAGGGTGAACTTATTTATTTCTTGGACTCTTTCCCTCACCTCCTTCTCAAGACCAAGAAGTATTATTTATCTTTGTATTCTTTATATCCATCATGGCTCCTTTCATATAGAGGCACACAACAAATATTTGCTGAACTGAATATAACAATTATCATCTATATGGGAGAATCCTTGTCTCATCATAAGCAAAATTCTGCTCACAGCTATAGTCACTATTACTGCTTTTGGAGTGGTAAATGAATGAGCGTTAACATTTTTGTATGAATACAGTTTGATATGTGGCATATAGTCTGTGAGAATAACTAATTTCTGATCAGCATATGAAAGGCTTATTTTGAGATGGTGTTACATGGCACAGTGAGTAAACTGGGGAAATTCCTTCCTAATTTTGCTATATCTTGTTCACTAACTCCCCTATTTTCATACAACACATTGAAAGTGACCCAATTCTATCTTCCTTGAGTATTCTAGCTAAAGAGAGATCAATTGCCTTTCAAGCAAAAAGGGTCTTGGTGGAATCAAGAAAAATTGCTTCAAAACTCATTATTTCAAAGGATGAAGCCTAAAGTTTTGTATTTAGAAAATAAATGTAGCAGTATTGAAGCATTTTTCTCCTCCTAATATTGGTTTAAAACTTTGGAATATTGTGTTCTATTTAAATTTTCAAAATTAACTACATTGGCTCATTTGAAATCATATATTTCTCAGCTTCATAGACAAAGATCTGGGAATAAGGATCATCATGCATAAATGCAGAGGTGACCCCCCCACACCATGAATTTATTGTCCCAAGAAGGCCACTGACACCAAAACATTGTCACTCACTGAAGCTTAAAATTCGAATTCTAGCAGGCATGACATAGTTATCTATCTGCAAATTCTATTTATGCCTGTCATGAGCATATATGTGCCAGTCACAAGGTACCTTTCCCTATAAGACATGACACTTTTGCATGAATGAGCTTATCATGTCAATTGAAAGAAGAGAGGAAGTGGCACTTGTGGAGAAGACAGTGACTGCAAAAAAAAAAGAAAAATTATGAAAAGTGAAGCTTTGATGCTTTAGAGAGTACCTTTGCTACCTCATAATTAAGCTGAAATATTTTCTTGAGAAGGACAGTCTTAAACACACACACACATGGATTAAAAAAAAACATGATAGAACATTGTCATTGTTAGAAACTTATGGTGTTATTGTTCATGAACTCTAGGGAACTGGAAAAACATTCCTTAGAAGCATGTCACTCATATTATTAGGAGGAGGGTCAGAAGATTGAATGTTAGGATAATCAAGGGACTTTCAAACAGCAGGTAGTGAACATAATCATATAGTAGTTGGTAACCTTTTAGAAGGTTAAAGCAAGGCATGTATAGAAATAGCAAAAAAACTTATTAGAATTACAATGTACAATTTCGATTTGGGAGATTAGAATCACTCTGGTGAGATAAGACTTGCATATCTTGTTAACAAGTTTATCATTTATCTAATGATTTTTGAGCAGAGACATGACATCATATCCATATTTTATAAAAATAATTTCCAAATGGTATGTACAAAGGGATGGAGAGAGAAGAACATGGAAATCCAAGCAAGAGTTGTGATTCAAGTATCATCTACACCAGAATTACCTGGGGAAAGGGGAAAATGCTTGCTAAAAATCCAATTATCAGGTTCTATACCAGATGACAGAATTAGAATTCCTAAGAGCAAGGCCCTCATAACCTACTTTTTCAAAGATATCCCAGCAAGATGATAGACCTGCTAAATGCTGTTCTAAAGAGCTAGGTCTTCACACCTAAGTATCAATCAATATTACCTGTGTATGACAATGTAGTTTCCCAACTCCCACCCATAGAGATTTTGATTTTATACATCTGGAGCCCAGGAATCTTTGAAAAAGCTTCTCCAGTTATTCTATAATTTATCAAGTTTGATAAGTACAGAGGTAATGAAGTAATATTAAGCTTGGAAGAAAAGAGAAATTTTTTAGAAGGTGTTATCCTGATATAGTAGATAAAACATTATACCTGGGTTTTATGTTGAAAGTGAGGAAAGCATCAGAGACACTATGATATAATGGAAAGAACATTGTACTAGGCTTCTGGAGACCTTACTTCACATCTTGACTCTGTTCCTATTAGCCATGTGACCTCGGACACATTATTTCCTCCCCCCTGAATTCTTTAAAATGTAAAATAAATGGGTTAAACTTGATATGAATTCTCAAATATGTTCCACAGGTATTTAATGTGTGTGTGTGTGTGAGAGAGAGAGAGAGAAAGAGAGATACATGTATAATGGTTTGACGGCTAACTGTGTTGGAAAAGAATGACTTAACAAATGGAACTGTTTACAGGGTAACATTTCAAAACACTTACTGTGTTTATGTGTACTATGAACCTATAAAAAGAGTTGAAAATGCAGTGTTTCTCAAACGTCTTTGACCATGAAACACTTTTTTAAGAGTGTTTGACTGACAATGTTTTGCAGAACACACTTTAAATAATACCAAGCTAAATCACAATACCTTTTACATTAGCAGTAAGTATAGAAATACTTAGGAATAAATCTAACAAAATATGTACAAGACGTATGTGAGGAAACCTGTAAAATTTTGATCAGCAAAATTTAAGAAGAATTAAATAAATGGAGAGAGATTCCGTGTTAACAGATGAGAAAACTCAAGATCATCAACATACCAATTTTCCCCAACCTGATCTATATATTCAAAGCAATCTCAATCAAAATTTCAGCAAGTTATTTTGTGGTTATTGACAAACTGATTTTAAAGTTTATATGCAGAAGCAAAAGACTCGGAACAGCCAACATAATAGTGAAAGAGGAGAACAAAACTAGAGGACTGACACTATTAAACTTCAAAATTTAATATAAAGGTCCAGCAATCAAGACAATGTGGTATTGGTGAAAGAAGAGACAAAGAAAACTACAGAACAGAACAGAGAGCTCCCAAAATACAACCACATAAACACAGTCAACTGATACATAACAGAGGAGTAAAGGCACACAGTAGAGCACAGATATTGTTTTCAACAAATAGTGCTAGAAAAACTAGACATTCACATGCCAAATGAAAAAGAAGAATCTGGCATGGACCTTATGCCCTCTACAAAAATTAAGTAAAAATGAAGTAACTTAAATGTAAAACACAAAATTATAAGACTCCTAGAAGACAACATAAAAAATCTAGATGAACTTGGATAAGGTATTAACTTTTCAGATACACACCAGAGGAACAATCCATGACAAAAATTAAGCTAGGCTGTATTAAAGTTTAAAAGCTTTTTTTTTTAACTCTACAAAAGATAATGCCAAGAAAATGAGGAGACAGGCCACATACTGAGAGAAAATATTTGTAAAACATACATCGGACAAAAGATTATTACCCAAAATACACAAAGAACTCATAAAACTAAACAATAAGCAAACAACTTAAAAATGAGCCAAAGACCTTAACAGACATCTCACCAAAGAAGATATATGGATGACAAGTAAGCATATGAAAATATGCTTCATACCATATGTCATCAGGGGAATGCAAATTTAAGAAAACCAAAGAGATACTACTACACACCTATTCAGTTCAGTTCAGTTCAGTCGCTCAGTCGTGTCGGACTCCTTGCAACCCCATGAATCGCAGGACGCCAGGCCTCCCTGTCCATCACCATCTCCTGGAGTTCACTCAGATTCACATCCATCGAGTCAGTGATGCCATCCAGCCATCTCATCCTCTGTCGTCCCCTTCTCTTCCTGCCCTCAATCCCTCTCAGCATCAGAGTCTTTTCCAATGAGTCAACTCTTCACATGAGGTGGCCAAAGGACTGGAATTTCAGCTTTAGCATCATTACTTCCAAAGAAATCCCAGGGCTGATCTCCTTCAGAATGGACTGGATGGGTCTCCTTGCAGTCCAAGGGACTCTCAAGAGTATTCTCCAACACCACAGTTCAAAAGCATCAATTCTTCGGTGCTCAGGCTTCTTCACAGTCCAACTCTCACATCCATACATGACTACTGGAAAAACCACAGATTTGACTAGACGGACCTTAGTCGGCAAAGTAACGTCTCTGCTTTTGAATATGCTATCTAGGTTGGTCATAACATCTTAGAATGGCCAAAATCCAAAACAATGACAACACCAAATGGTAGTGAGGATGCGGAGCAACAGGAACTCTTGTTCATTGCTGGTGGTATAACTGTTTTGGAAAACACTTTGGCAATTTCTTACAAAACTAAACATGTATCTTGGCATTTACCCAAAAGAGCTGAAAATGTATGCCTACCAAAAAAAAAACAAAAACAAAAACAAAAACTATGCATAGATGTTTATACCAGTTTAATTCCTAACTGTCAAACTTGGAAGCAACCAAGATGTCTTTCATTAGTGAAGTGAAGTCGTTCAGTCATGTCTGACTCTTTGCGACCCCATGGACTGTAGCCTATCAGGCTCCTCCCTCCATGGGATTCTCCAGGCAAGAGTACTGGAGTGGGTTGCCATTTCCTTCTCCAGGGGATCTTCCCGACCCAGGGATCGAACCCAGGTCTCCAGCATTCCAGGCAGATGATTTAACCTCTGAGCCACCAGGGATGTGCATCTAGACATTCTAACAGCTTCCCAGGTGGCTCAGTGGTAATGAATCCACCTGCCAAGCAGAAGGTTCTGGTTTAATCTGTGGTTTGGGAAGATTCCTTGGAGGAGAAAATGGCAACCAATTCCAGTATTCTTGCCTGGGAAATCCCATGGACAATGGAGCCTGGCAGGCTACAGTCCATGGGGTCACAAAAAGTCAGATATGACTTAGCAACTGAGCAGACATACAAACAATGGAATATCATTCAGCCTAGAAAGAAACAAGCTTCAAGCCATGAAAATACATGAAGGAAGCTTAAATGCATATTATTAAGTCAAAGAAGCTAACTTGAAGAGGCTGCATACTGTGTTGTTCTAACTATATGATCTTCTGGAAAAGACAAAATTGTGGAGACAGTAAAATGATCAGTAGTTGCAAAGGGACAGGTGGGAGAAAGGAATAGGCAGAGCACAGACTATTTTTAGGGCAGTGAATATACTCTGTGTGATAATATAATGATGAACACATGTCATTATACATTTGCCAAACTCATAAAATGTACACCAATAGTGAACTTTAATGTAAACTATAGATTTGAGGTGATTATGATGTGCTGATGTAGATGGTAACAAAGGTTACCATTCCAGGAGGAGATGGTCATAATGTGAGATGATATGCATGTCTGCAGGAAGGAGTTATATGGAAAGTCTCTGTACCTTGTCCACAATTTTACTATGAACCTAAAAATGCTCTAAAAATAAATTATTATTTAAAAAAGAATCAGAGGACTAATTTTAAGCTGTTGTTTCTAACTCCAAAGTGCTATAAGTCCTGTGTTGTCTACCTAAGGTGACTAGGACAAGAGTGAAGCCATTAAGTAGGGTAGGGAATGCAAGAAAAAGCATCTGGAAACATACACTTTGGGGCCTTTAGGGTTTGAAGTACCGTGTTTCATCTATGAGAGTATGTTTTCTACATGACAATGGAGTAACAAACCACTTTAGAATATTTAGCCATTTTTTCAAGAGACATCAAAGATGAAGCATTAGGAATATGTATTTGCAGATTAGAGCTGTCCAGAAGCTTATTGCCTTCATATATATCGTGGTGAGAAATTGTTGTCTTCAGTTCTGAATATTCATTAATCTTGAGACCATGCTCTTTTACTCCGCTTCTCAATCAAATGTTGCGTTTTCCTCTTTCTGCACTTTGGATGGCATTTAGAACACCAATTGAGCATAATGGGTAGACTAGCATACCAGATCCTCTACTTTACTTTTTGTTTCCCATCCACGCTTTTTTCCGTCACACCAGGTTTCTTTGCCTCACCCCACTTCTGACTCACTGTCTGATTGCAAACAAATCACTTAATCTTTTGGCAGATCAATTTCCCTGTTTACGAACAAGGATGATTTTCATACCTTCTGCTGAATTTGGATGAATGCTGTGAGGATTAATGGAGTGAAGCAATGAAAAAACAGTTGAATCCTTAAGGGAGAGGAATCCTAGAAGTATAATCAATTTGTCCTCGTTATTATATTTTGGTTTGATTGTAAAATAAGCCAGAATTCATGCTCACACAACCACATAGCCAAGCACACAGGTGGCAACTTGATCGTTTTAAAAGTGCATATGTTTGAAATGTAGTTTATCTTTTTCTGCAAACAAAAAAATATAGTTCCAAAAAATGTCTTTATAAGTATTTGCTTCTTTTATAGAGTTCCTAAATGTGTTCATGAACTGTATTTTTGAAGCTATTTCTCTATACTTTGTTGAAATAATGAAGAGGCTATTTTACAATTATGTTAGGTTTTCGGGTCTTAGTGTTAAGCAAATCAATACCAACCAGCATTGATCTTTCTACTCTAAGATGGGAAAAAATGTTATATTCAACTAAAGTTTGGGGGAGCACTTCTGAATTTGGGCTGTTTGTGTTGTTTTGGCATAATGTATAAATCAAGTAACATTTTTGACCTTTCTGATGACTGCCTTCCTAAAGAGAGAATAGAAAGCTGTTTTGGGTTTTCATATGACTCTTTATAGGGCTTCCCCAGTGGCTCAGATGGTAAAGAATCTGCCCACAAAGAGGGAGACCTGTGTTCGATCCCTGGGTTGGGGAGATCTCCTGGAGAAGGGCATGTCAACCCACTCTAGTATTGTTGCCTAGAGAATGCCCATGGACAGAGGAGCCTGGCAGGCTATAGTCTATGGGGTCGCAAAGAATTGAACATGACGACTCTTCATGAATCTCAGTAGAGAAATAGACCAAAAGAAAAGAAAAAAAAAAAAGAGAGACATCGATAGAGCCATGGATACAGAAGGGCAGATTTAGAATTTGTAAAGAGTTGTTTTAATTGTGAAAGTCTTAATAACAAATTCACTCATTTCAAATTATTTACTAAATGCTTATTGTGTGTCACCATCTAAACCTACTGTGCTTATTTAAATGAATTTTGTATAGGACCATTGCTATTTCAGCACCTAGCACCAATTTGCTTGGACTACTGAAAGAATGTATGAGTATCAACCTAATTTAAATTGCTAATGAGCATAAACAGACTGTGCAATAGAAGACATCTAGCTCAATTTCCATGTTTTAGATCTGTTTTATTTGGAAACAGAAGAAAGGAAGCAAACGATGTTAAATGTTAAAATGAAAATAAATGACATTTAGTTCAGTTTCAGTTCAGTTGCTCAGTCCTGTCCACCTTTTTGCAACCCCGTGATTTGCAGCATGCCAGGCCTCCCTGTCCATCACCAACTCCCGGAGTTCACTCAGATTCACGTCCATCGAGTCAGTGATGCCATCCAGCCATCTCATCCTCGGTCGTCCCCTTCTCCTCCTGCCCCCAATCCCTCCCAGAATCAGAGTCTTTTCCAATGACTCAATTCTTCGCATGAGGTGGCCAAAGTACTGGAATTTCAGCTTAGCATCATTTCTTCCAAAGAAATCCCAGGGCTGATCTCATTTAGGATGGACTGGTTGGATCTCCTTGCAGTCCAAGGGACTCTCAAGAGTCTTCTCCAAAACCACACTTCAAAAGCATCAATTCTTCGGCTCTCAGCTTTCTTCACAGTCCAACTCTCACATCCGTACATGACCACAGGAAAAACCATAGCCTTGACTAGATGGACCTTAGTTGGCAAAGTAATGTCTCTGCTTTTCAATATGCTATCTAGGTTGGTCATAACTTTTCTTCCAAGGAGTAAGTGTCTTTTAATTTCATGGTTGCAATCACCATCTTCAGTGATTGTGGAGCCCCCAAAATAAAGTCTGACACTGTTTCCACTGTTTCCCCATCTATTTCCCATGAAGTGATGGGACCAGATGACATGATCTTCATTTTCTGAATGTTGAGCTTTAAGCCAACTTTTTCACTCTCCTCTTTCACTTTCATTATGAGGCTTTTTAGTTCCTTTTCACTTTCTATCATAAGGGTGGTGTCATCTGCATATCTGAAGTTATTGATATTTCTCCCGGCAATCTTGATTTCAGCTTGTGCTTCTTCCAGTCCAGCGTTTCTCATGATGTACTCTGCATAGAATTTAAATAACCAGGGTGACAATACACATCCTTGATGTACTCCTTTTTCTATTTGGAACCAGTCTTTTGTTCCATGTCCAGTTCTAACTATTGCTTCCTGACCTGCATACAGGTTTCTCAAGAGGCAGGTCAGGTGGTCTGGTATTCCCATCTCTTTCAGAATTTTCCACAGTTTATTGTGATCCACACAGTCAAAGGCTTTGGCATACTCAATAAAACAGAAATAGATGTTTTTCTGGAACTCTCTTGCTTTGGCACATGCAAATCACAAAAACTCTATCACTTTCTATAGGCGATACACTTGTATTGACAGGGCAGAATATTTTTGTCAAGAAATCTCAGCTGGAAAAAACATTTCCATTAATAGCACTTCTGAACTTTTGTATTTGCTGCCATTCTCCTCCCAACTTTGCATACTATTTTGTTCCCAGAATACTGGCTACAAAATATTTTTAGGCATATAAGATTCAAAACATTTGTTTTTCTTAATTAAATTTATTGAACAAACGAAAGAGCTTTCTGACAAACAAATGAGCAATACCACGAAGAGGTGGCTTTTATACAACACCTTGGTTTGCCTTCATGGTTTCCTTGACAATAGTATGGCTACCCCACTCCAGTATTCTTGCCTGGGGAATTCCATGGACAGAGGAGCCTGGCGGGCACAGTCCACGGGGTTGTAAAGAGTTGGACACAACTGAAGCCACTAACACATACACACACACCCTTAAGTGTAATCATGGAGTTATTATGTTTGCCTTCAAATCATTTCTTTATTCTAAAGAGGACAGCTCGGATTTAAAGCAAGTGTCCTCTCTGCTTGTCATTAAGCACACCAATAATTATTAGTCTGATTTTTAGTTGCACAATTCCACCTATCTCTGTATAACTTTGTGAATGAAAGTTAAGGACGAGAGAAAGTTGAATGATCATGATTCGTCTTTGGGAATTTCAATCTCTGCATGTGACTTAGAAAACATATTTTAAGATATTTCTCTAAACTGGGGGTCCCCAAACTCTGAGATCTAATGCTTGATGATCTGAGGTGGAGTAATGTAACAATAATAGAAACAAAGTGCAATAAATGTAATCTGAAAGACTAGAGATCTCTTCAAGAAAATAAGAGATACCAGGGTAACATTTCCTGCAAGTTTAGTTCAGTTCAGTTCAGTCGCTCAGTCGTGTCCGAATCCCAGAGTCTACTCAAACTCATGTCCATCGAGTCAGTGATGCCATCCAGCCATCTCATCCTCTGTCATCCCCTTCTCCTCCCGCCTTCAATCTTTCCCAGCATCAGGGTCTTTTCAAATAAGTCACTTCTTCGCATCAGGTGGCCAAAGTATTGGAGTTTCACCTTCAGCATCAGTCCTTCCAATGAATATTCAGGACTGATCTCATTTAGGATGGACTGGTTGGATCTCCTTGCAGTCCAAGGGACTCTCAAGAGTCTTCTCCAGCACCACAGTTCATGCAAAGGTGGGCACAAAAAAGGACATAAATGGTATGGACCTAACAGAAGCAGAAAATATTAAGAGGTGGCAACAATATACAGAAGAACTATACAAAAATGATCTTCATGACCCAGATAACCACAATGGTGTGATCACTCAACTAGAGCCAGACATTCTGGAATGCAAAGTCAAGTGGGCATTAGGAAGCATTGCTATGAACAAAGCTAGTGGACATGATGGAATTCCAGTTGAGCTATTTCGAGTCCTAAAAGATGATGCTGTGAAAGTGCTGCACTCAATATGCCAGCAAATTTGGAAAACTCAGCAGTGGCCACAGGACTGGAAAAAGTCAGTTTTCATTCCAATCCCAAAGAAAGGCAATGCCAAAGAATGCTCAGACTACTGCACAATTGCACTCATCTCACATGCTAGCAAAATAATGCTCAAAAGTCTCCAAGCCAGGCTTCAGCAGTATGTGAACTGAGAACTTCCATATGTTCAAGCTGGATTTAGAAAAGGCAGAGGAACCAGAGATGAAATTGCCAACATCCGCTGGATCATCAAAAGAGCAAGAGAGTTTCAGAAAAACATCTACTTCTGCTTTATTGACTATACAAAGCCTTTGACTGTGTGGATCACAACAAACTGGGAAAATTCTTCAAGAGATGGGAATACCAGACCACCTTACCTGCCTCCTGAGAAATCTATATGCTGGTCAAGAAGCAACAGTTAGAATCGGACATGGAACAACAGACTCATTCCAGACTAGGAAAGGAGTACATCAAGGCTGTATATTGTCACCCTGCTTATTTGACTTACATGCAGAGTACATCACGCAAAATGCCAGGCTGGATGAATCGCAAGCTGGAATCAAGATTGCTGGGAGAAATATCAATAGCTTCAGATATGTAGATGACACCACCCTTATGGCAAAATTGAGGAAAAACTAGAGGCCTCTTGATGAAAATGAAAGAAGAGAGTGAAAAACCTGGCTTAAAACTCAGCATTCAGAAAACTAAGATCATGGCATCCAGTCCCATCACCTCATGGCAAATAGATGAGGAAACAATGGAAACAGTGAGAGACTTTATCTTCTTGGGCTCCAAAATCACTGCAGATTGTGACTGAAGCCATGAAATTAAAAGACGCTTGCTCCTTGGAAGAAAAGCTATGATCAACCTAGAGAGCATACTAAAAAGCAGAGACATTACTTTGCCAGCAAATGTCTGTCTAGTCAAAACTATGGTTTTTCCAGTAGTCATGTATGGATGAGAAAGTTGGACTATAAAGAAAGCTTAGCACCGAAGAACTGATGCTTTTAAACTGTAGTGTTGGAAAAATTCTTGAGAGTCCCTTGGACAGTAAGGAGATCCAACCAGTCCACCCAAAAGGAAATCAGTCCTCAATATTCGTTGGAAGGACTGATGCTGAAACTCCAACACTTTGCCCACCTGATGGGAAGAACTGACTCATTTGAAAAGACCTTGAAGCTGGGAAAGACTGAAGGCAGGAGAAGAAGGGGACGACAGAGGATGAGATGGTTGGATGGAATCACCAATTCAATGCACATGAGTTTGATTAAGCTCCAAAAATTGGTGATGGACAGGGATGCCTGGCATCCTGCAGTCCATGGGGTCGCAAAGAGTGGTACATGACTGACCAACTGAAATGAACTGAAATGTAATGTGCTTTAATCTTCCTAAAACCCTCCCACCCCAACCCAGGTTCATGGAAAAAATTGTCTTCCATGAAACCAGTCCCTGATGCTGAAAATGTTGGGGATCATTTCTCTAAAGAATGCCCCCTTTGGGGGGATCTAATTTTTATTTCTTCTTACATAGGGATAGAGCTTAGCAGGAGATAATTGTGTCATTTTCCATTTTCCCAAATTCATCTTAGCCAAATGTTTTATTTCCTGTAGCTATTTTGTAGTTTGAATTGCCTTCATCTATAATTAGCTTTCACATATCCTGTCTCTCTAATCAGGTTCTTTATGGGCCCTGAAACACAGCTGGTATCCCCTAAGGGCTGGTACTGGCAATGAGATCATTAAAAAGTTAAAAAGGGAATAACCAGATAAGTACAACTTTCTGACCATATTAAGTACGATTGGATTTCAAAAACATGGATCATTATTTCCCTCAAAATAATAAGTATAGGAAAGCAGTAATTAGGAGTTTCCTTGAAAGTTCTTATGTAAGAATTTCTTGTAGAATTTTAGTGGTGTTCTGATTACCCATCTCTTACAGTAACTTATTAAGCTATGATCTAAAGATTCATTTGATGTTTTGTCCCTCATTTAATACTTATTTTGGAATTTTCATAGGTGTGACTGCTTTCCTATTTGTATTGGATTATTGACAGAAATATGGCATTAACTGACTGGCTCATATGTATTGCAGTTTGAAATAGAAAAATGAGAATCAACTTGAAGTCTGAAGTTCCTATATGCCTTGACAGAATCATATACTATGAATTTGGTCATTTCTGTTCATCTTTATATGAAGGAATCAGAGGTATGTTACTTGGTGATACTTTTAGTAAAGTTTCTGATTACTGTCTATGCCATTGATGTCCCAGTGGTCAAAACAAATGTATGATGTGCTTATTTGAAATGACTCAGCAGGTGTTTTATTGGTCCTGACAGATGGAGTCTATCTGGTACACCAAATACCAATTTCTATACCCATATATTCTAATAATTTGTTTAGTAATACAAGGCAACTTTTACCCCTTTGTAGCCAAAAGGACTGAGACATGATGACTTGGCACCATTATATCACAAGAGGGTAGAGACACCCCCGAGTCAGTCCATTTGCTTCTGTAATTCCACTAAATGTCACATTTTTTATGCAAAGTAGTCTCCAAAAAATTTAAAAAGTAGTCTTAATAAATATTAAAGACAGTCATTTAAGAATAGTAATATCTTTGGAAGTGAGCATTGCCAATATTTCAGCCAAGTCTCAGGTATAATTTTGACCAATCATGTCTCTTCAAGTATGACATATACTGGAGAGTATCAGAAGGCAAGTGGACATTTCAGCAAAGTTTTGATTGATCAATTATGTATTAAAGACCTTAAAAAAAGATGTTAAGATTAATTAAGTCTTCAAAACAATCCTTTCAAAGCCTATCTCTGAGACAGGCATGAGAGAAGAGATATAAAAATTAAGCTTTTATGAAGAAAAGTTCTTGAGACATGTATTTTAACAACAATTTATTTTGCTAGTAATTCTGGAACTCACAACTTCCTCTTCAGAATTTCCAATTTCTGAAAATAGTAAAAGCAAATGGATAACCTGCATGCTATTGAACCTACTCTGCATCTGAGGTTCTACCTAGAGAAAAGGACATGGGAGAGGTTAGTACTAAATGCTCCACTGGAAAATACAAAGTCCTGTGGATGCCAAACCACCTGAATACAGAGGAATAAATGCAATGCTTCGATCTCTTCTTGCCTAAGTTTCTACAAAAGACAAGAGTTTCAACCTCCACTGGGACTATGAACACTTTTGGAGGAGATTCTCTTCATCTCAAGGAGGGAGAGACTGGAAGTCAGAGATTCTTAAGAAGCAAGTTTCTTCAGACCTCATGTCTGCCCAATTGTCTGCCTGCAGAGGCTTCCAGTGAGTAATGACCTCTCATTCTCTTCTGCTTTCCAAAACTTATATTTCTGGCATTAATACATTTTAAACAGAAACAAATGGAAAGAGAATTCTGGGAAATGTGGTTCTCAGCTCCTCCTTTGTATAGCATAGGAGACTTCATGAGGGTGGTAGATTCAGAATTAAAAATAAACAATATACCACACCTACTGAGATGCAGGTAATAATGATTTTTGTTTCCTATCAGTATAAGAGACAGCAGTGATAATAGTCACCAAGGCTCAGAATAAGAGGATAGGGATGTCTGGGAGCAGAGAGATCACCATCATGAAACAATGTGGCCACTCGAGGGGCATCATTCAATTAAGTGAGGAATGGATCCTTGTGCTACTTATTACCAAAAAAAGATTCCTTTTGTCATTGGTGACATCCTAGTACTCTATCATGCCAAGGTGTGTTTAACTTAGGATACAGAGGCAACTTTGAATAACAGAAAAGACTTAAGGTCAAGAAAAAAAAAGGAAAGAAGGCAGTAAACCCAAAGCTTTAGAAGAAATCCTATATGTCTGGGTGAGGTTTCTATGTCCTTTGTATCTCAACCAACAAATTGTAACCAGAATAGAAATTTAGTTGTTCTGTTAGGTTGAAAAAGACTTTCCCTGCTCAAGGGTTTGACTTTCTAAGATTAGAATTGAAAGCATTCATTCCATTTTTCTTCTCATTCATAAACTAAAAGCAACCTGCTGACATATTGAGAGGGGCAGGTTTTCATCACTTCTGGCTCCACTCTTTCTGGAGTAGGTCTCTTCCCTTTAAACACACAGAGGAGAAAAGTAATGTTGTTGACAGGGAAATGGCTTGGAGAATGTGTATAACAGTTGTTGAGACTAAAAGGAAATGTTTTGGTTTTTCTATACTGCAGCTGGCAATTCCAGGGCATCTCCCCAAATGTTGATCTTAGTACTATTAGAAGTTGTATTGCTACAATATAACATTTGGAAAAATTAACCAATTTGTTTTCTAACTTTCTAGAATATTCTCTTACCTTGAGGTTATCTCCATTTCAAATAAGAACTTAACATTCATTGCCAGGGGAGAGGGAAAGATGGCGGAGGAATAGGACGGGAAGACCACTTTTTCCCTCACAAATTCCTCAAAAGAACATTTCAACGCCGAGCAAACTTCACAAAACAACTTCTGTAGGCTGGCAGAGGACATCAGGCAACCAGAAAAGCAGATCATTGTCTTCAAAAACAGGTTTTTGTGGTCAATTTTGTACATTTAAAAACCCAAACTTCACTATCCCAGTTTACCTGAGAGCGAGATTACTGGCTTGACCACTCTCTCCTCCTCTGGACTCTCCTTTTTCTCCACCAGGTGGCCTCTGTCTCTTTTCTCCCCCATCTCTCCTCTATCCAACTCTGTGAATCTCTGTGTGTTCCAGACGGTGGAGAACACCTAAGGAACAGGTTACTGGCAGGATTTGTCTCTCTCCTACTCATTCCTCTCTCTGATCCTCCTGGTCACCTCTGTCTACTTCCTCCCTCTCCTCTTCCCCGTATAACTCTGTAAATACCTCTGAGCGGTCCAGACTATAGAGCGCACATAAGGAAGTGACTACTGGCTAGCTTGCTCTCTTCTCTTTTGATCTCACCACATCTCACTCCAGTTACCTCTAACTACCCCCTCCATCTTCTCTTCTCCTTATAACTCAGTGAACCTCTCTGAGTGTCCCTCAATGTGGAGAAACTTTTCATCTTTAACCTAGATGTTTTATCATCGGTGCTGTATAGATGGAGAAGTCTAGAGGCTACTGTAAAAATAAAACTGAAAACCAGAAGCAGGAGGCTTAAATCCAAAGCCTGAAAACATTAGAGAACTCTTGAATTCAGGGAACATTAAGCAATAGGAGCCCATCTAATGCCTTCATACCTACACCGAAACCAAGTTCCACCCAAGGGCCAACAAATTCCAAAACAAGACATACCACGCAAATTCTCCAGCAACACAGGAACACTCCCCTGAGCTTCAATATACAGGCAGCTCAAAATTATCCCAAAACCTTTGATGTCTCGTAACCCATTACGGGTCACTCCATTGCACTCCAGAGAGAAGAAACCCAGCTCCACCCACCAGAACTCCAACACAAGCCTCCCTAACCAGGAAACCTTGACAAGCCACTGATAGAACCCCAGCCAAAGTGAGGAAGCTCCATAATAAAGAGAACTCCACAAATTCCCAGAATATAAAAAGGCCACCCCAAACGCAGCAATATAACCAAGATGAAGAGACAGAGGAATACACAGCAGGTAAAGGAACAGGAGAGTTGCCCACCAAACCAAACAAAAGTGGAAGAAGTAGGGAATCTACCGGAGAAGGAATTCCGAATATTGATTGTGAAAATGATCCAAAATCTTGAAATCAAAATGGAATCACAGATAAATAGGCTAGAGACAAGGATTGAGAAGATGCAAGAAAGGTTTAACAAGGACCTAGAAGAAATAAAAAAGAGTCAAAATATAATGAATAATGCAATAAATGAGATCAGAAACACTCTGGAGGCAACAATTAGTAGAATAATGGAGGCAGAAGATAGGATTAGTGAAATAGAAGATAGAATGGTAGAAATAAATGAATCAGAGAGGAAACAAGAACAACGAATTAAAAGAAATGAGGACAATCTCAGAGACCTCCAGGACAATATGAAACGCTCCAACATTCGAATTATAGGAGTCCCAGAAGAAGAAGACAGAAAGAAAGATCATGAGAAAATCCTTGAGGAGATAATAGTTGAAAACTTCCCTAAAATGGGGAAGGAAATAATCACCCAAGTCCAAGAAACACAGAGAGTTCCAAATAGGATAAACCCAAGGCGAAACACCCCAAGACACATATTAATCAAATTAACAAAGGTCAAACACAAAGAACAAATATTAAAAGCAGCAAGGGAAAAACAACAAATAACACACAAGGGGATTCCCATTAGGATAACAGCTGATCTTTCAATAGAAACTCTTCAGGCCAGGAGGGAATGGCAAGACATACTTAAAGTGATGAAAGACAATAACCTACAGCCCAGAATACTATACCCAGCAAGGATCTCATTCAAATATGAAGGAGAAATCAAAAGCTTTACAGACAAGCAAAAGCTGAGAGAATTCAGCACCACCAAACCAGCTCTCCAACAAATTCTAAAGGATATTCTCTAGACAGGAAACACGAAAAGGGTGTATAAACTCGAACCCAAAACAATAAAGTAAATGGTAATGGGATCACACTTATCAATAATTACCTTAAACGTAAATGGGTTGAAATCCCCAACCAAAAGACAAAGACTGGCCGAATGGATACAAAAACAAGACCCCTCTATATGCTGCTTACAAGAGACCCACCTCAAAACAAGGGACACATACAGACTGAAAGTGAAGGGCTGGAAAAAGATATACCACGCAAATAGAGACCAAAAGAAAGCAGGAGTGGCAATACTCATATCCGATAAAATAGACTTTAAAACAAAGGCTGTGAAAAGAGACAAAGAAGGCCAGTACATAATGATCAAAGGAACAATCCAAGAAGAAGATATAACAATTAGAAACATATATGCCCCAATATAGGAGCCCCGCAATATGTAAGACAAATGCTAACAAGTATGAAAGGGGAAATCAACAGTAACACAATAATAGTGGGAGACTTTAATACCCCACTCACACCTATGGACAGATCAACTAAACAGAAAATTAACAAAGAAACGCAAACTTTAAATGATACATTAGATCAGTTAGACCTAATTGATATCTATAGGACATTTCACCCCAAAACAATGAATTTCACTTTTTTTTCAAGTGCTCATGGAACCTTCTCCAGGATAGATCACATCCTGGGCCATAAATCTAAACTTGATAAATTCAAAAAAATCGAAATCATTCCAAGCATCTTTTCTGACCATAATGCATTAAGATTAGATCTCAATTACAGGAGAAAAACTATTAAAAATTCCAACATATGGAGGTTGAACAACACACTTCTGAATAACCAACAAATCACAGAAGAAATCAAAAAAGAAATCAAAATATGCATAGAAACTAATGAAAATGAAAACACAACAACCCAAAACCTGTGGGACACTATAAAAGCAGTGCTAAGAGGAAAGTTCATAGCAATACAGGCATACCTCAAGAAACAAGAAAAAAGTCAAATAAATAACCTAACTCTGCAACTAAAGCAACTAGAAAAGGAAGAGTTGGAGAACCCCAGAGTTAGTAGAAGGAAAGAAATCTTAAAAATTAGGGCAGAAATAAATGCAAAAGAAACAAAAGAGACCATAGCAAAAATCAACAAAGCCAAAAGCTGGTTCTTTGAAAGGATAAATAAAATTGACAAACCATTAGCCAGACTCATCAAGAAGCAAAGAGAGAAAAATCAAATCAATAAAATTAGAAATGAAAATGGAGAGATCACAACAGACAACACAGAAATACAAAGGATCATAAGAGACTACTATCAGCAGTTGTATGCCAATAAAATGGACAACGTGGAAGAAATGGACAAATTCTTAGAAAACTACAATTTTCCAAAACTGAACCAGGAAGGAATAGAAAATCTTAACCGACCCATCACAAGCACGGAAATTGAAATGGTAATCAGAAATCTTCCAGCAAACAAAAGCCCAGGTCCAGACGGCTTCACAGCTGAATTCTACCAAAAATTTCGAGAAGAGCTAACACCTATCCTCCTCAAACTCTTCCAGAAAATTGCAGAGGAAGGTAAACTTCCAAACTCATTCTATGAGGCCACCATCACCCTAATACCAAAACCTGACAAAGATGTCACAAAAAAGGAAAACTACAGGCCAATATCACTGATGAACATAGATGCAAAAATCCTCAACAAAATTCTAGCAATCAGAATCCAACAACACATTAAAAAGATCATACACCATGACCAAGTGGGCTTTATCCCAGGGATGCAAGGATTCTTCAATATCCGCAAATCAATCAATGTAATTCACCACATTAACAAATTGAAAAATAAAAACCATATGATTATCTCAATAGAAGCAGAGAAGGCCTTTGACAAAATTCAACATCCATTTATGATAAAAACTCTCCAGAAAGCAGGAATAGAAGGAACATACCTCAACATAATAAAAGCTATCTATGACAAACACACAGCAAACATTATCCTCAATGGTGAAAAATTGAAAGCATTTCCCCTAAAGTCAGGAACAAGACAACGGTGTCCACTTTCACCGCTACTATTCAACATAGTTCTGGAAGTTTTGGCCACAGCAATCAGAGCAGAAAAAGAAATAAAAGGAATCCAAATTGGAAAAGAAGAAGTAAAACTCTCACTGTTTGCAGATGACATGATCCTCTACATGGAAAACCCTAAAGACTCCACCAGAAAATTACTAGAGCTAATCAATGAATATAGTAAAGTTGCAGGATATAAAATCAACACACAGAAATCCCTTGCATTCCTATACACGAATAATGAGAAAGTAGAAAAAGAAATTAAGGAAACAATTCCATTCACCATTGCAACGAAAAGAATAAAATACTTAGGAATATATCTACCTAAAGAAACTAAAGACCTATATATAGAAAACTATAAAACACTGATGAAAGAAATCAAAGAGGACACTAATAGATGGAGAAATATACCATGTTCATGGATCGGAAGAATCAATATAGTGAAAATGAGTATACTACCCAAAGCAATTTACAAATTCAATGCAATCCCTATCAAGCTACCAGCCACATTTTTCACAGAACTAGAACAAATAATTTCAAGATTTGTATGGAAATACAAAAAACCTCGAATTGCCAAAGCAATCTTGAGAAAGAAGAATGGAACTGGAGGAATCAACTTGCCTGACTTCAGGCTCTACTACAAAGCCACAGTCATCAAGACAGTATGGTACTGGCACAAAGACAGACATATAGATCAATGGAACAAAATAGAAAGCCCAGAGATAAATCCACACACATATGGACACCTTATCTTTGACAAAGGAGGCAAGAATATACAATGGAGTAAAGACAATCTCTTTAACAAGTGGTGCTGGGAAAACTGGTCAACCACTTGTAAAAGAATGAAACTAGATCACTTTCTATCACCGTACACAAAAATAAACTCAAAATGAATTAAAGATCTAAATGTAAGATCAGAAACTATAAAACTCCTAGAGGAGAACATAGGCAAAACACTCTCAGACATAAATCACAGCAGGATCCTCTATGATCCACCTCCCAGAATTCTGGAAATAAAAGCAAAAATAAACAAATGGGATCTAATTAAAATTAAAAGCTTTTGTACAACAAAGGAAAATATAAGCAAGGTGAAAAGACAGCCTTCTGAATGGGAGAAAATAATAGCAAATGAAACAACTGACAAACAACTAATCTCAAAAATATACAAGCAACTTCTGCAGCTCAAGTCCAGAAAAATAAATGACCCAATCAAAAAATGGGCCAAAGAACTAAATAGACATTTCTCCAAAGAAGACATACGGATGGCTAACAAACACATGAAAAGATGCTCAACATCACTCATTATTAGAGAAATGCAAATCAAAACCACAATGAGGTACCACTTCACACCAGTCAGAATGGCTGCGATCCAAAAATCTGCAAGCAATAAATGCTGGAGAGGGTGTGGAGAAAAGGGAACCCTCCTACACTGTTGGTGGGAATGCAAACTAGTACAGCCACTATGGAGAACAGTGTGGAGATTCCTTAAAAAATTGCAAATAGAACTACCTTATGACCCAGCAATCCCACTGCTGGGCATACACACCGAGGAAACCAGAATTGAAAGAGACACATGTACCCCAATGTTCATCGCAGCACTGTTTATAATAGCCAGGACATGGAAACAACCTAGATGTCCATCAGCAGATGAATGGATAAGAAAGCTGTGGTACATATACACAATGGAGTATTACTCAGCCATTAGAAAGAATTCATTTGAATCGGTTCTGATGAGATGGGTGAAACTGGAGCCAATTATACAGAGTGAAGTAAGCCAGAAAGAAAAACACCAATACAGTATACTAACACATATATATGGAATTTAGGAAGATGGCAATGACGACCCTGTATGCAAGACAGGAAAAAAGACACAGATGTGTATACCAGACTTTTGGACTCAGAGGGAGAGGGAGAGGGTGGGATGATTTGGGAGAATGGGAATTCTAACATGTATACTGTCATGTAAGAATTGAATCGCCAGTCCATGTCTGACGTAGGGTGCAGCTTGCTTGGGGCTGGTGCATGGGGATGACCCAGAGAGATGTTGTGGGGAGGGAGGTGGGAGGGGGCTTCATGTTTGGGAACGCATGTAAGAATTAAAGATTTTAAAATTAAAAAAAAATTAAGAAAAAGAAAGAAAAACACAGATATAAAAAAAAAACATTCATTGCCTTGGGACATAAAGGTTATGGAAGAAGTGCAGGAGGAAAAATTAATTTAAAATTTATTTTGGAATGATTGGCAGAGAAATTTGTTAGAGAGGACGTTATTTTTGACTTCCAAAAGCTCAGGCACTGAGTATCAGAAGTCAAAGTCATAAAAAATTGATTTGAAAGAATGCATAATGATACACAAGCAAATTCTCTCATACCAAAGGAAATAAAAGAGCCTCTGAACTAGAAGAGGATACAAAATATATGAAGAGAAACAAGATAATGAAACTTTATAGTACCTCTGAAAAGTGATTCTGAAAATTCTTTTCCCCAAGAAAAGAACGGTGTCCTTAGGGTGGGGAGAATAGAAATTGCAGATAGTTTCAGGGATCTGCGAGAAGAGAGTTTTGATGTTTTACACTACAGATGAAACCCAAGCAGGTCACAGATCTTGAAGAATTCTGTAGTGTCACCATGCTTCAACAGCAGTACCTTAGAAATAGTGATATGGTGCATTTAGGATTATTGTAGTTGTATAGTTGCTAAGTTGCATCCAACTATTTGTTACTTCATGGACTGTAGCACACCAGGCTCTTCTGCCTCTAGTATCTCTGGAGTTTGCTCAAATTCATATCTTTTGAATCGGTGTTGCTCTAACAATCTCATCCCCTGCCACTCTCTTTTCCTTTTTCCTTCAATCTTTCCCAGCATTAGGGTCTTCTCCAATGAGTCAAATCTTCACATCAGGTGGCCAAAGTATTGGAGCTTGAGCTTCAGCTTCAGGATCAGTCTTCCCAATGAATATTTAGGGTTGATTTCCTTTAGGACTGACTGGTTTGATCTCCTTGCAGTCCAAGGGACTGTCAAGAGTCTTCTCCAGCACATTTCGAAAGCATTATTACTTTGGCACTCAGCCTCCTTTTATGGTCCAACTCTCACATCCATACATGACTACTGGAAAAATCATAGATTGACTATACAGACCTTTGTTGGCAAAGCGATGTCTCTGCTTGTTAATACAGTGTGTGTCATAGCTTTTGTTTAGAACAGAAGGCCTGAAATTGTTCCAGTGATTTCCAGAGGCCCAAGAGAGGGATGGGAGACTATACACGTATTTCCTATTCCCCATGGGTATAGAGTGTGGTAGTAAAGGGATGACAAATCTAAGGCTGACAGAATTAGAAGGATATAGTGTCAAGGAGAAGGCACTGGCACCCCACTGCAGTACTCTTGCCTGGAAAATCCCATGGATGGAGGAGCCTGGTAGTTCAACTGCAGCCTGGCTGCAGTTCATGGGGTCGCTAAGAGTCGGACACGACTGAGCAACTTCACTTTCACTTTTCACTTTCATGCTTTGGAGAAGGAAATGGCAACCCACTCCAGTGTTCTTGCCTGGAGAATCCCAGGGACGGGGGAGCCTGGTGGGCTGCCATCTATGGGGTCGCACAGAGTCAGACATGACTGAAGCAACTTAGCAGCAGCAGCAGCAATGTCAAGAATGGACAATTAACTGAATATTATATAGATGTCAACAGATGCTAGAAGGAATATTTGGCAAGAACCAAGAAACAGATACTCATTTCCCAACATGCTGTGGCATTACCTGAACTCTTGGAGCTTTCATTTAACACTGTGAAAAAAAAAGGAGAGAACATAGCGTGACTGAATAAAGCTTATATTCACTGACTTTAATTTGAATCATGAGATGAATTTGAGCAAATTCTGGGAGATGGTTAAGGACAGAGAAGCCTGGTGTGTTGCAGTCCTTAGGGTCGCAAAGAGTTGGACATGACTGAGCAACTAAACAACAACGATTTGAATCATCAGAGATGAAGTGTTCAACCTAGGAGAGAATGAGGCCTCAAGAAACAAATTCTGTTTTAGGGAAAAAAATCATCTTGCACATTTTAGTTTGTGTTTCATAAACTTTATACTGACTGTACCATATTCTATTCTATGAACAGAGGGCATGTCTGACACACAAAATGTGAGAGAGCATCAAATGATTCCATCTAAAACTATCAAGTATTATGGAATTAACAAAAATAGTATCAATGTGATCCAAGTAAACAGTGAGAGAAATGAACTACATTTTCTATTTCAAAAGACAGAACTCTTGCCACAATAATGGACATCTAACAGGCTCTTTTTTGCCCAATGTCTCAGAAATTAGGTTATAATATGATCTGAATAACTCTATTTCTCAGCATGGATTTTCTTTTTAAAATGTGGCAGAATGTGATTTAGTGTTTTTAAGACAATTTGCATGAATATTGAAGATTTTAAATTAAAATGGAACCTTTCAGAATATTTCCCTGATACACCTATATGTAGCTATTATTTAATAAAACTTATATAGTTATATGTAACTATATATATGCTATATATATATATATATTCTTTGTCATTATAACTTGTACAACAACTTACATTTCCCACCATACTGGCCAATGGGCTTAAGAGCTCTTTTACAGGCACATCCAGAGACCAGGGAGTTGCCCTGCTGAATCCAAGGAACAGGGGATATTAAGCTGTGAGCTTTGGCCCAGGTTGGCCTAGGCATGGGGCTTCCCTGGTGGCTCAGGGGGTAAAGAATCTGTGTCTTGGAATGGAAATATTTTATTTCATCATATTTGCATACTATGTATAATTTTTAAGCTTTGAAAGTGATTAATGATTTTTTTTTTTTTTTGGTGTCTATGCCATGTGGTCTGGAGGATCCTAGTTTCCCAACCAGGGACTGAACCTGGGCCCCTGCAGTGAAAGTGCTGAGTCCCAACCACTGGGCTGCCAGGGAATTCCCCAGTTAATGAATTTCTTAAAAACTTTCGTGCATATACATTAAGCCTTGGCTATGCAGATTGGTAAGAAGGGACATTTTATATTTTTGATTGATATAACAAGATATAAGCCTTTCTATCTGTAGATATCTCAAGAATTCTGAGATATTCATGCATTTCATCAGGAGTCTCTTTTGCAAGAGTCCCCCACATTCACAGGAAGAAAATGTGATGGGCATTTTAGCAGTTTATTTATCATGTCTCTGAACCTTCCAAATTAAGAAAGTTGCACAAGAGAAAGTAGAAGGTTTCCAGAACCTTGAGCCACACTATAGACATAGGTCTTCAAAATTCAGGGAATTACCTTCTATAAATACACACACACACAAACAAAACAAAAACAGCAGCAGTAGCAGCAACAAGAGAACTTCTGGGTATTACAATTTCAGGACTGGCTGAAAAAGGTCAGTGCTATTGCAGTCTCTGGATTTGGCAGACACTTTCCAACAGAGGGTGCTGTAAACCTAAAATAGGAAGGTGAGCTACCAGGGTGCCAGAGAACCGTGGGCTCTTATAAGCTAGGTCCTCTATGGTTGACTGGAAAAGTTTCTTCTCCCTTACACAGATAACACCATGAATCTTGCTTTAGCAGTTTGGGTATGGTGGCCGACTCAGAAGCTGCTATATGACACAACTAAGGCCATAGCACTAGCAGGGAGAAATGGCCCCACTAGGATCCAGTTCCTGTAGGATAACAGAGAACTATCTCCATTCTGATCAATCCTCAGAGGGAAGCAAAAGGTAGGAACCCAGGAGAGAGAATTTTCCCAGTAAGAATATAAGTAAAATTTAAAGTAAGTATCATTTAGGACCAAAGAATTCCGTGACCATAATTCAAATCCTGACCTTTTTCAGTAATACACCCTTGGAAATCAGTCTGTATTTTTTAAAATAGTAAAGGTAATTAGTTTCATCATATGAAAAAAAAATCTGTGCAAATTGTATGCTTTGGAGATGGTGAAGGTAGGGTTGGAGACTGCCAGCAATTTGCTCAGCAAGTTCTTTCATGTGCTCATAGTTTAAATCAAGAAATAAAATGCAAATTAACCCATCAGTATCATTTCCTCATTCAGTCAAGTAATGAGAAATTTTGGTGCATATGTACCATGCTAGGTATCAGGAATACAAAAATAACTTAGATGCTTTTCCACTTCCTCTTAAAAAACTAAATCTTGTTACTATTAACTCTTATCCTTGTAGCCATTACTTTAAGTCTGATCTATAGTTAAGACATAGAAATATAAATAAATATGCACACAAGAGTTTCCTAATTGTTTGTATTTGCATTGTTAAGAGGTGACAGACACCAAGGAAACCTTGCAACCAGAGACTTTTTCTGGTGTTTTAGAAAATTCTGTGTCAACATTCATGTACAATACCACAGAAAGTTTAGGGAATTTTTGCTAAAGACTCACACATGGTAGAAATGAACTTCAGCTTTTCAAGCTTACATATCCTCCCATCTTGATTACTGGTAATGAGTGAAATAGTCGTGTAAAGCAGATAACTGTTTGTGTGTGTTTGAGGGAGGAGGTACCCCATTACTTGCCTGGCTACTAACAAATATTTACCTGGTAATGAGTAAAATTTTATTATTTGCAATGTATTCACCTCGTGTGACAAAGTACAATATAAAAAATATTTTCCAACATAAACACATAGTATGGCATAAGTTATTTAAAGAACAACTTTTTCAGAGCTACTTTAAAACCCTATGTTAGGAGTAAAGGCTACAGAAGGAGACGCAGAAGCCTGAAGAGAGGAGCGGAGCAGTGGACCACACAGAGAGCTGAAGCCACTGTCCTCAGTTAGGAGACATTCCTGCCACTTGCATAGTGAGTGAGATTGTTACCACTGACCCCACAGTAACATAATCCTGTGAAGGAACCTTGAACAGTCATCAGCCCAGTCACCATTGCACCTAAAGCGGGGAAAAATGGTTTTCTCTCCTGTTGGAAACATATTCAGTAGAGGTTTCAAGGACCCATGTCAGGTGTGCAGGATGGAATTCACTTACCATTCCTTGTTGTTTGTTGTTGTTCAGTTGCTAAGTCTTGTCTGACTCTTTGCGACCCCATGGACTGCAGCACATCAGGCTTCCCTGTCCATCACTATCTCCCTGAGTTTGCTCAAAATCGTGCATTGAGTTAGTGATGCCATCCAACCATTTCATCCTCTGTCACCCTCTTCTCTTCTTGCCCTCAATCTTTCTACCATTCTTTGCCATGTCTAATTCAGGCCACTCTGGTTGTACTTAAATGTGTTCAATTCACATTGGAGCCTCCAGTAAGAATACCTAATCAAGGCCTTAAAAAAAAACGTATTTATAAACAATTTTGAAGAATATCCCAGTTACTGTTTGGTATTCTTTTTTTCTTTAGGTAAAATTTTCTCAATTTATCTTTCCCCCTAAAATGTATCTGTTGACTCTCAGGTCATTTCTACTTAGACCAAGATTTCTTTAATTGTTTTTGTGCCAAGTTGGTGCAAGAGATAGAGTTCTGGAGGTTGGCTGTGACTCCAGCCTTCTATACAATCTTGAACAGAGCTGTTTTCTTCTCTGTCTTTGTCAGCGTCCTCATTTATTACATGAAAGGGTTGTCTTAGATGATCTCCAGGATCTTTATAAGCCCCAGCATTTATATTCCACTCTATGAAACTTTTGACTGAACGTATAACTTCTACCCAGAGCTGTGTGGGGTACAGTGAGGCCCACACATTTATAATATAAATGAATATTTAAACCTTTTCTCTTTTGTTTCCCTGGTCCTTCTTCCAAACCAAAAAACTACTAGTATCTCATGGTGCTATGGAATCTGACCAAGTGGCAAGTGCAGAAAGCAGCAATAATCTATATGAGGACAGACACCCATTCTGCTGTGCTTGAAGATGGAGGCCCATGGTCCAGCATCTCATTCAGCATCAAGAAGTTACTCATTACAAGTTTTGTGAAAAAACAAATGAATGAATAAGTGATGTGACTCACTGAGAGAAAGGTCAACCTGATTACAGAAAAGACTGAGCTGCCTGAAATGGACCTTGAAGGCCAGCCGGAAGACTCTCCTGGAGCCCATAGCACTCTAACAGCCTTGAATTGCCTTCTCTTCCTGGGAAGGTCTCCCAGCTTGACTGAGTTTCCTGAGGTGCAGGAAGTGGGGAAGAGAAGACCTGTTACACCTTGAGACTGGCTATACCCATCCACAGAATATTCTTCTAGAAAGGCAGTTTTAATCTATTGCCAAATTGAGCCCCTTATTTTTCAATAAAAATCAGGGGTTGAACTAACACTACCAGAAATATGCCAATAAAGGTTTTCTGGTTCTGTTTTAGCAAGTAGATATTACTCACAGGTGGCACATTGTATTAAAAAATAATAAAAGCTTGAACAATTAAAGAAAAAAAGCAAAAAGGCTAACTGGTAATAACATATCTCAAGTGATGGGTTAATTCTAGAGATAATTTCCAACCTGTACAACAAATCTGTGTTACTCTTTTTAGGTATTTAGGTGAATGGAAATTCATAAACTGCTGATTGAATTGGAATGTTAATCTCCTGTCACCCTAATCCATCTTAAGTAAACTAACCTCAAGAATAAAAAGCACTCAGCCCTGTCCTTCTGATATTTTAACTTCTAGAGAAATTGCAAGGGCATAAAACAAGAATGACAGAAAAATTTATAATAGATTTTCCTTATCGTTTTAACTTATACTTTTTTTAGTCTGCCAAATCTGTCCAAAAGGGGAATGTTCTGTAATCTGTCAGAATTGATGAATCTCGATGAAGCTTGATGAATCTCTTATCCTATATGCAGTTATATCTTGAGTAAATACTCACCAGGTACCACGTCCCTCAAAAATTCCATGACCTTTGTGGAGAAAACTCTTTCACATAGTAACAGAAGTACAACATCTAGAGAGTAGTGAAGCTAATGCAGAGTATTTTCATCTAATTTTCTGGTTTCTGTTTCATAGACTGTTTCAGAGTGTGTATAAACAACAGGAGTAAGATGCAAAAAAAAAAGGAAGCTCTAAGATAACTGCCATATCTTTAAAAATCTCACCCTTTTGTTTCAGTAGAGTCTTACTAGTGTCCAGAACAAAGATGGTGTGGCAGTGATTAAAACCAAACAAAGGCAGATTAGGGAAAGTTTGGAGATAGGCTGTTTTAAGTCCCCTTTGCTAGTCCTTCCCCCTCTTCCTGACCACTGAAGGTTGGAGTGTTATAGTGCTCAGTTCTGGCATCTCTGTACTCTTTCTCTGGGAGCTCTCAGTCAACCTTATGGCCACAAGTCATCATATTCATCTCTGCCCTATCCTTACAATTTCCAGGTTTATATTCATTCTGCTTACTTGACATCTCTGCTTGGATTTTTCATGGGCATCTTCACCTACATTTTCTGTTTCAGTCTTTCCCATGTCAATAAATGCCAGTGAAATCTACTTGTTTTTCAAGTGAGAACTCTTAAGAGTCATGCTGGATATTTTCCTCTCCACTACTTCACATATATAATCCATTAGTAAGCACTATTAGTTATAATTTCTAAACATATATCAGACATAGCTATTTTTCTTTACCTCTACTTTCACCAATATTATTTTGGTCACCATCATGTGTCTCAGAGGCCACTGCTAGAGTCTCCTAAATGGTCTTTGTATTTCTCTTGACCCCTTTAATCATCACTGCATGTGAAAGCCAGAGAGGTCATTCAAAAATGTAAATTGTATTATACTTCTTTATTTATTAAACCCTTTCATGGCTTTTCTTCACCCTTAGGATAAAATCCAAATTAAAACCCAAGGCCAATAAGGCCTTAAATAGTCTCTACCTACCTTAACTCCTTCTACAATGCAATGTGGGCCACTGTCCCCACCTTTCACTTCTCTGTAGCCATACAGGCCTCCTTTCAGGTCATTGAGAACAATAGGCTTTTCCCAACTTCAAAACTTTCATACATGCTCATGCTCATCTTCCCTTCTAGAATATGCTTCCCTCTGTTGCTTGTATGAGTGGGTCATTATCTCCTTCACCTTAAATGCTAACACCTCAGACCTATTTTCGCACATGTCATATCTAATGTAGGGTCCTCACTGTACTCCATCACTTGTGTGGGTTGGCCAACTCACTATATATTAATTTCCTTTATAGAACTTATCAGTTTTAATTATGCAATTATTTGATTATTTATTTTTTGTCTCTCTTACCAGAATATAAGCTCCATAAACTCAGGTGCCATGGGTGTTTTATTCATCAATATACACTCATAACCTAATAGACTCTCAATAACTCAATAAATAAATAAATTAGGACCAGAATTTAATGCAGTATTCTTTGCATCTCATTTTATATATATATATATATGTGTGTGTGTGTGTGTGTGTGTGTGTGTGTGTGTGTGTGTAAGTGCAATCTGGATCCACAACCTGGTCACTTAACTACCACACAATACTCTCTAAATGTAGATTTTATAATAGTTATAGAGCTTGGAGTTATTGCTATAGTCCAGAATACTTAAGGTTAATTTACTTGAAGTTTGGAGTTTCTCTATCTGGTCCTCTTGTGATGAACCTCATTTCACTCTGACTATGTCATATGTCTTAACGTTTCATTTGTCCTCCTCACTATAAATCTCTTGTTGGTAGGGTGCCATGGCTCTGTGCTCATATGCAAAATAAAATATAGGTGTTCATTATTTTTATTCTGTGAAAGAGTGAAGTAAAGGCCCAATGAAACTTTCTTGATAACTAACAATATGACTAGTTACTCTCCCAACTGAGTTGCTTAATTGTCTCCTTTGAAGAGACATATAGAAGTTTTTATGGATATCAGAAACAAGCATCAGTGCAGCACACTGACTCCAAGGAGACTGAACATTTTTAAATGAGTATTTAATAGCTGACAGATAGAAGTGTTGAACTGGAAAACTTATCACTGCTCACCAAACTCTTCTGTTAAGGAAGGGTAAGATTTCAAAACTATTATTATTCCTTCATTAGAAACAGATATGTTGGAGGACAAGGAAGGTAATGGCTTTGGCAAAGGCCACAAGTAGAATGAAAATTAGAAACCAAGAAAGATATCACACAATTTTCAGAAGACCTAAGCACAACTGCTAAATAGGTGGTATGTCTGGCCAGTAGTTGATTTAGACTGAACTACATTCAGAGGAGAAGGAAAATTGTTCAGATAAAAATCTATAAAGATCTCAGAGCACCACAACATAAAATCCACTTCACGGCAGTTTAAAAAACCTATCCAATATGACTGGATTCAAAGGGTAGCCAAGTGATCTGATTAAAACATGGGCTATACCATGACTTCTCACCTAAGTTCCACATCCATTTTCCTAAGACATTTTCACTTAGTAGCTGCATAGGCACTTCACACCAAAAATATCTAAAACCAAAGTCAATAGCTTTTGTTACCTATTACTCCCAAATATGTTCCTCATCCTCCGTTTCCTATACTGGAGTATGGAAATCTTTTTCAGTTTAAAACTTGAAATGTCCTTTGTCTCCATACTGAAGATGTATCACAACCATTACCTTCAATGAATCCTTTAGTCCTCCTCTCTCAATCTAAGATTCAATCAATAAGTACCTCTGACTCTACCTCCTTAATACCTATGTATTCCTTCCACTTATCTCCATCCCATTACCACCGCAATAGCCACTTAACAATTCTGCTTATTCTCAATATCTTAACCATATGGAAGTCAAATAATCATTTTAAAGTGAGAATATGATCCAGTCATTCTACTTAAAACCCATCAAAATTTCCCACTGCATTCCTGATAAAGTCTAAATTAGGAGGTTGGAATTAACATATACACACTACTATATATAAAATAGATAGATAACCAACAAGGACATATTGTATAACACAGGGAACTGTATTCAATACTCTATAAGGTAAGACAATTTGAAGAATATACATATATATTTATATATGTGTATATATTTACATATATAAGTGAATCACTTTCTGTACACTTGAAACTAATACAAGACTGTAAATCAGCTTTACTTCAATAAAAATTTGAAAAAACAATTTCTTGATATTTATTACAAGGGCCTATGTGATTTTCCATATTGAACTTCTCTCAGTTCTTTGAATTTACCATATGCTGTCTTCTCTCACGGCTGTTCTCTCCTTTTAGGAACACTGTTACTCCCGTAAGATGCCTTCACACTTTGCCTGGCTCACTCCTACTCATTTTCCATATCTAGTTTTAGAATAATACCTCCAATGAAACCTTCCTTGATTCCCCTGAGAGCTGGCAAGTTACCTCACTGATCACATGATATGATAACTGCCTCCACTACTTCAAAATATTTTCAACTCTGTACTTTCAGCTCCTAGAAAAGGGCTTGACACCTAGAGTAAAATTAAAAACCATAGTAATAATAAATAACATCGATAATTTGAGTTGTAAGTATGTTATATGTATTGTTTAACTCACAAAAATCACATGAAAGAGGTACTTTTACTATCTCAGTTTTCCAAATAAGGAAACAAAGACATAGAGTTGTTAAATTAAAAGTACCACATGGTCAATCTGCAAGAAGTGGAACAAATATCTGAAACAGGCAGTCTGGCTCTACTGTCTGGGCACTTGACTACCACATGACACTCTTTAAATCATAAAATAGACTTTTATAACAGTCCTTACCTGGGTGAGAGATCCTCAACTCCTCTCAAGTTTTAGACACAAGACTTCCAGAACAGGGAAACCCCTATTGGTATGTATAGATAATTTGTATAAAATAACTAATGATCAAATGTATTAAATGATTAAATGTTAGATTTCCTTAGTTCCCAACAAATATTTATTGAAAAAGTGGGATGATTGGGTTTAGCCCACAGCCTGGAGCCAAAAAATTTCACAAGAGAAAGGAGGCATTGTTTTTACATTCCAGGATTGCAACAGACAGTTGACCACTTTGATATGGGAAACATTCTCATGAGAACAAGTACCTCAGTTTCTCATCACAGTGGTGTGACAGTATGTCAAGTTCTGGATTATAGTCAAAATCTGAGCTGAAGACATAGCAGGTGAAGGAAAGGTGAAACATATAGAAAATAAAGGAAAAACGCACAAGATATTATTGACTTTAGGTCACTTTGATTTTTTTGAAGCTGTCAATTCAAAGAGTTGTCCAGCGTGTAGCCAGATTTAGCATAATTTGTAGTAAGATTACATTTGAAAGCCTCAGGGTACTGTATTATGGGAGAATGATATAATAGACTTTCAGTGGGTTGAAACCTCCTCTTTATGTTGCACCATTAGTTTCTCAATGATGTGCAACTACTTGCCCCAAAGAATAATAAACCAGGAGAATTGGTCCTAGTTAAGAACTCTGAATATTAGATCTTTCATTTTCTTTATTTCTGAGCTTGAACAGACTTTGGTACCTTTATAAACAGAAACTACAGGGCATGTTTGAAGAGAGAGAGAAACTATCTTTGAAGACTGGAGTTATTATATGTAGGAAATCACTTTAGTTGAGAAGTTGTGAAATTCTTTATCCTTAAAATTCGAGAAACTTGTTTACCTGCAAGTATCAAACACTGTGATAAAGCTGGCACCCCATGGGGCCTAGCACAGAGCCCTTCAAAAAGAAAACACCTAATAAATGCCAGCCAGCCTCAGCTTGCACCACTGTTTTCTTTCCATCCAGAACTTTTAACAAAATCATGGCCTGTTCTTAGCAAAATGTGAAGAGTTTTCAGTGCATTTTTTGCACTTCCATACCCAAATTATGCAGCCCTATAGCTGTCCAATTGTAACCCTGAATTCCCTAACACAGTGCCTCATGTTCTACTCACTGTTTCATTTCTCCATACAACTTTACTTCACTGGTTGTCTAAGCCTCTGGGACCTGCTATCAACTAATTAGACCACTGGGAAGTAATTTGACAAATTAATATTTTTAAAAAAGGAACGGTTTCTTAAACTCAGAACTTCTGGAGATACAAAGAAATAATCTTTTCTGATAGTGGCATTTCAAATATAATGGGAGAAACTGAGGTGGAATGATATTAGCAAGATAGCAAAATATTTTTCTATATTGAGTTCCCACAGAAAATCAATTTTGACAATCGCCCATAGATGAGAGTGTCTTAGTGGGAGTCCCAGAACCCAATGCCGAGGTCTTAGCACACTGTTAAATAAAAAAACCTGAGACTGGATACACTGAAGAGGGTAAGAGGAACAGTTTCATTTTGTTTGTGTCACCCTTACCCCAACATAGAAGATAAAGAACATATAATGGAATATTATTCATTCATATAAAAGGATATCCTGCTGTTTAGGACAACATGGATGAAACTGAAAGACATTATACTAAGTGAAGTTAGCCAGATGAAGAAAGATAAATACTGTATGAGCTCACTTATATGTGGAATCTTAAAAAAAAAAAAAAAGTTAATTGAACTCACAGAAACAGAGAAGAACAGTGATTGCCAGGAGCTGAGGGAGTGCAAGAAATGGACATACGTTTGTGAAAGGGTACAAACTTTCATTTATAATATAGGTAAGTTCTGAGTATCCATGGTCACTATAGTTAATAATAGTGTAATACTTAGTCGAAATTGGCTAAAAGATGAGATCTTAAATGGTCTGACCATACACAAAAAAAGGTAAGAATGTGAGGTGATGTGTTAATTAACTTGACTGTGGTAATCATTTTATAAACATCTTTCAGATCATGTCATATACTTTAAATATATACAATTTTACTTTTCAATTGTACTGCAAGAATTCTTGGGGGAAATGGGAAACACTAATGAATGAGATATTGCAAGAAAACTTTTACCGCACCTGTGTCTGACACCTAACATTTTGCATTGAACACTATTTTTGAGTGTAAATGACTTTTCAATGTGTATTAACAGTAAAGCATTTATTTTATTTCTACTTGTGTAATAAAGTGTGTATCTTGTCTGACTACTCCTGTCTATTCAGTGCTTTTAGAAGTCTAGAAGACCAGGTTTATGTCAGAGCATATGTCTTACGTTATCAAGAAGAAGGGCCGTATACTTTCCTGTCATATTAGCAAGTTTGTATCAACATTATTCTATAGCAAAATAATAAGACAAGTGCTGGGGTACAGCCCTGGTGGATCCAGGGTAATTCGAAGTGGAGACAGAGTCGGCATCTAGGAAAGGACTGTTTAATTAGAAATATAAAGAGAGATAAGGAAAGAATAGTGTAGTAGGAAAATTAGTGGAGAAAAGAGGCTGAATAACTTGCTTTACGTGGAGAACCAATAAAACTCCTAGACAAGGAGTTTGCACCACCTACGTAGGCCACAGGCATCTTCCTGGTCTCCCGAAGGAGCAGAGACACAAAGTGCCTCCCCATTCAGATCTTAGAAGCCCTGGCAAAATTAGTAGGCTTGGTGAGCTTCCACACTCCAGATGGGAATTCAGCCAGAAAAGAAGAGAACGAGAAAAGACCACATGGGGGAAACCAGTCTTTCCAGAAACTGGTCCGTTTCTTTATTTTTCAGGTCTACTTTTATACTTTTAGTTATACATAGAGATAAATGTAAGGAACAGAGTCACACAGGGTCAGCTGCTCCGACCCTTATCTAAAGACAGTGTTCTCAGCAGATCTTTGTTCTTACAAGGGTCTTACATTGGTTTTACAATATCTTCTGGTCTGGAGATCGATTAACATTTTATGGCCCCACCTTTCTTTCTATGGATAAAGGTTAATCGATCAGAAAACTTGTTTCCCCTTAAGATCTATTTAGTCTTAAGATAGTGATAAAGCTACATTTTTACATAGCAAGGACACAATGATTTATAACAAAGAAAGAGGAGTACAGTGATCTATAACAAAAGAGAAAATTCATTAACTCAAAAGTCTAGTATTTCTAACATCAAAACTACTATATTTCTTTTTCTACATTCCAATTACATTGATTAACATACTCCCAGGTGCCTAAGAATATGGAGGCTTGGCAGCAATGAAACTCGGCAATGAAACCCTTCACCAACATGATTTTTATCTTTAGAAAAACCCTATTCTAAGACTTTCAAAATACTCCAAACTCTCTGTTCTGTTTATGGTTGAGAGGTTGTAAACAATCATGTACATAGTAGCAAGAGTGTGGATAATCCTGTCACACAAGCTAGTGTGCCAGCAGAGGGGTTTTTGGACTGAAATACCCTTGCCACGCCAAGGAGATTTATTAACTGGAGTCCTAAGTTAACTCCTTTTCAGAGAGAGGTGGTGGGGGATAGCCCCCCATATAATGTCAGAAGAGTAGGCGAAAAGCACAATGCTGTAAGGCAGGCAGACTCTGGTTTTGGGGCAGATGCATGAGCAGATCCAGTGAGGCTCCCTTAAGGAGTCTCAACTTTGCCTGTCGGGCCCCTTAACCTCATGACCTTTGCCATGGGCGGGACTCCTCGTGCTGGCTCCCGGCAGACAAGTTTGATATAGAGGAAGAAACACTGAGCTGGGACACAAACCACTCCCTTAGTTCCTCCTCTATAATGTGAAGGATTTGCATTGGGGAATCTTTAAAGCTTCTTCTACATGCAATATGCCAGCAAATTTAGAAAACTCATCAGTGGCCACAGGACTGGAAAAGGTCAGTTTTCATTCCAACCCAAAGAAAGGCAATGGCAAAGAATGTTCAAACTACATCACAACTGCACTCATCTCACATGCTAGCCAAGTAATGCTCAAAATTTGCCAAGAAAGGCTTCAACAGTATGTGAACTGAGAACTTCCAGATGTTCAAGCTGAATTTAGAAAAGGCAGAGGAACCAGAGATCAAATTGCCAACATCCATTGGATCACAGAAAAAGCAAGAGAATTCCAGAAATAAAAAAAAACATCTATTTCTGCTTTATTAAATATGCGAAAGCCTTTGACTGTGTGGATCACAACAAACTATGGAAAATTCTTCAAGAAATGGGAATACCACACCTTCTTACCATACTTCTGAGAAATATGTATGCAGGTCAAGAAGCAACAGTTAGAACTGGACAGGGAAAAATGGACTAGTTCAAATTGGGAAAAGAGTATGTCAAGGCTGCATGTTGTCGCTCGGCTTGTTTAACTTATATGCAGAATACTTCATGAGAAATGCTGGGCTGGATGAAGCACAAGCTGGAATCAAGACTGCCTGGAGAAATATCAATAAGCTCTGATATGCAGATGACACCACCCTTATGGCAGAAAGCAAAGGGGAACTAAAGAGTCTCTTCATGAAAGTGAATGAGTAGAGTAAAAATCTGGCTTAAAACTCAACATTCAAAAAACTAAGATCATGGCATTTGGTCCCATCACTTCGTGACAAATAGAGGGGGAAACAATGGGAAGAGTAAGAGACTTTACTTTCTAGGACTCCAAAATCACTGCACATGGTGACTGCAGCCATGAAATTAAAAGACGCTTGCTCTTTGGAAGAAAACCTATGACCAACCTAGACAGCATATTAAAAAGTAAAGATGTTACTTTGCCAACAAAGGTTCGTCTAGTCAAAGCTATGGTTTTTCCAGGAATCACATATGGATGGACCATAAAGAAAGCTGAGCATCAAAGAATTGATGCCTTTGTACTGCAGTGTTGGAGAAGACACTTGAGAGTTCCTTGGACGGTAGGGAGATCAAACTAGTCAATCCTACCTAAAGGAAATCAGTCCTGGATATTCATTGGAAGAAGTGATGCTGAAGCTGAAGCTCAAGTACTTTGGCCAACTGATGTGAAGAACTGTCTCAATGGAAAAGACCTTGATGCTGGGAAAGATTGAAGACAGGAGGAGAAGGGGACGACAGAGGATAAGATGGCTGGATGGCATCACCAACTCGATGGACATGAGTTTGAGCAAGCTCCAGGAGTTGGTGATGGACAGGGAAGCCTGGCGTGCTGCAGTCCATGAGGATGCAGAGAGTTGGACGTGATTGAGTGACTGAACTGACCAAAAGCTTCTTCTTGCTCCAATATTTTATTGAATGGCTAAGGCTTACTCCAATATTTCATTGAACAAATGTGTTCACATATATGGTTACATTAAGCTTTGAAAACAAGTTATAAATGAGAGATGTTGGAGTTCAAGTTCCTTTAACCAGACGTATTTGTATTTAAATAAAAAAAACTAAAAGACAGAAATGTGTTTATGTTAAGCATTGTAACAAATGTGTGTGCGTACATTCTGAAGAAACTCTTGCTGCTGCTAAGTCACCTCAGTTGTGTCCGAATCTGTGCAACCCCATACACGGCAGCCCACGAGGCTCCCCCGTCCCTGGGATTCTCCAGGCAAGAACACTGGAGTGCGTTGCCATTTCCTTCTCCAAAGCATGAAAGTGAAAAGTGAAAGTGAAGTCTCTCAGTCGTGTTCGACTCTTAGCGACCCCATGGACTGCAGCCCACCAGGGTCCTCCGTCCACGGGATTTTCCAGGCAAGAGTACTGGAGTGGGGTGCCACTGCCTTCTCTGCTGAAGAAACTGAGTCCCTCAAATTTGACCACACTGTAGCTTTTGTCCATTTGTAAAGACAACTTCATACAGATCAAGTTCTACAAAATACATAATGTGCATTTTGAGTAATTTTTTGACAGAAAATATTGCACATGTATTTTTGTTATTTAAATTGTATCTATGTGGTTTTGGAGAATAAAATATTTCAGGTAGAATTTTTATTCTTGCTACTGAAAATCTCTACACTATTAGAAAACAAAGAAACAGGCAAGTACCCACACATGGACCATAAAATAATGTTCAGAGAGTCAGGAAAGACCTTTTCTTTGGATTACCTTTTGTTTTCATCTTTGTAACATGTATCTAGAGATTCATTGGATACAGTATAAGTTAATAAGCAGAAGTGATGGCAGATCATATTTCTTTCTATGAGGAAAAAAATGAGGTTTAAGCAAGAAAGAGAATACATGAACACAAGAAAGGAACATTTCTATAAAAGATGTTTTTTTAAAAAAAATCAATAGCAAATATTTTCTTTTCATGTGCCTTTTCAAAGCATTGTTTGAAAACTGGGATGAAAATGAAAAACTCTATAGCTACCTGAGATAAAACTATCCAAGAATACTATTATTGAAACTGTTTTACATGAATATGTAAACTGGTAGAGAGGACTATTGAAATCTCTTTCCTTTGTCTCATCTACCAAAACCTTAAAATGGAATTGGTACATTTAAGAAAAGATAATGCAGACATGAATTTCCTAGTAATCACTGTTGTCTATGGTATATTCTTCTTTTGTCATCAAGTACACAAGTAAATGGGAGGTCTTTTAATGAGTGGAAGAGGTGAAGAATCTCTTTGGATAGTTAATTCATATTATGGAAAGCCCAGAAAATGTCCCCTATTTCACTAAAAGGAACACTTTCTGTGGGCTTGTGAAGAGAAAAATCACATCTGCTAAATATAGCCTCTCATTCCCCTGGATAAAACTGAATAGACACTAATTCAATCCACTCTGGAATTTCTTTTCCTAAGCTGTGCAGATAGTTCCACCCAGAAAGTTTTATAGTACTATCTAGCTTGATGGACATTTACATGTTACTCCTCTTAGTGAAACAGAGGGATAGTGTCTAAGATCAAGTTCTGGGAGAAACTCTAGTCAAAATAACACTTACAATTCATCTGTTAGAGGACTTCTGCATATGACCAGTCTAATCTATTTCATATTGATTTCAATCGGTGAAAGGTTTGAAAGATCATGTTTATCTGACCTTCTCTCATAATTTCGGAGATACACCCTAATTACAGTCTGTAGCCCTTATCGATAGTAATTAATCAGCCAGTCAACACTTAAGCAGGTATAAAGAGCTATGGATTCAATGATGAGGACTGATTTTTACTCAGAATCTGCTGTAGCCTTGGGCTTCTCAAATTCCTGTGAATAGTTAGCTTTGGTTATAGTGAAATAGTGGCCCTATAAGAGAGTGCAGTTAGCCTTCTGTTACGGCATTCATGCATGCATGATAAATTACTTCAGTCATGTCCAACTCCTTGCAACCCCATGGACTACAGCCTGCCAGTATCCTCTGTCCATGGGATTCTTCAGGCAAGAACAGTGGAGTGGGTTGCCAGGCCCTCCTACAGGGCATCTTCCCTCTGTTTTGGCAGGTTACTAAAACTCACTAATCATCAGAAAATTTAATCAGATGACAACTAAATTGTTGACTTATATTTCACAAATAATTAGACCTTAAATTTATAATGCCTGAATACTGAATGAACATCTGAACAACTGGCAGGGCAATGAGTCAGACACGACTGAAGCAATTTAGCAGCAGCTACAGAAGAAACAGAATAGATTATTCATTTATTAGGAAATCAGTATCAATTAAGTCCTATAACCACTGTTGAGAGAGGTTAGACATATAAATTCTTCAGAAGCATCCAACTTAATACCATTATTGAAAGCTAATTAGATTTATTTATTCATTAAGCACAGATTTTAAAATACAGCATCTGCTATGTACCAGGAATAACATCAGGTATTAGAGCTATGGGATGAACAAGCGAAACAAAAGGTGCCTATGTTATGGTTGGACAAACAGCAAATATTAGATGCCAATTACAAATACCAGGAAATAATTAAAGGTAAGTTAGAGTACCTTTAAAGGTAAGTTAGAATTGATGCTTTTGAACTGTAGTGTTGGAGAAAACCTAGTGTTGGAGAAGACTTGAGAGTACCTTGGACTGCAAGATCAAATCAGTCCATCCTAAAGAATTCAGTCCTGAATATTCATGGGAAGGACTGATGCTGAAGCTGAAACTCCAATACTTTGACCACCTGATGTGAAGAATTGATTCATTGGGAAAGACCCTGATGCTGGGAAAGATTGGAGGCAGAAGGAGAAGGGGATGACAGGGGATAAGATGGCTGGATGGCATCACAGACTCAATGGACATAAGTTTGACCAAGCTCTGGGAGTTGGTGATGGACAGGGAAGCCTGCAGTGATGTAGTTCATGGAGTCACAAAAAATTGGACACGACTGAGCAACTAAACTAACTAAATTAGAGTACATAAAGTGTGATGTGTGACCATGAAGGATGGCCATTCAAGCCAGTTTTGCAGGATATGATATGACTTAGAGGGAATAAGAGTCTGTAGCCTCACATAGATGTAGTCACAGAAATTATTTAGATTCTTTCGAGCAGATGTTTTTAGAGAAACAAGAATTCTAGAAACAAGAAACAAGAACCACTAACAATTCTTAGTGGTTAAATGAAAGAGAATGGGACTTGAGACAAAAGACTTGGGTTAAAATGCTGCTGCTGCTGCTAAGTCACGTCAGTCATGTCCAACTCTGTGCGACCCCATAGATGGCGGCCCACCAGGCTCCTGTCCCTGGGATTCTCCAGGCAAGCATACTGGAATAGGTTTCCATTTCCTTCTCCAAAACATGAAAGTGAAAAGTGAAAGTGAAGTTGCTCAGTCCTGTCCAAGTCTTCGCTACCCCATGGACTGTAGCCTACCAGGCTCCTCCATCCATGGGATTTCCCAGGCAAGAGTACTGGAGTGGGTTGCCAGTGCCTTCTCCATTAAAATGCTAGACACTTTAAATAGATTATATTCTTTACAGCTCAAAACTAGGTACCAGCATGCATGCATGTATACATACATATGTAAATATATACACACATACCATACACATATCTATAGATAATATATATATTTCTGCTATTAGTTGGGTAAGGCACAAATTACTGACCCTCTTTTCTATAAACTGGGAATAATATTAATATTGTTAGTAATCACTTTGTAAAATTTAAATTGCTGCTCAAGTTCTAGGTATTATTATTTACTTGTGAGGGGCTTCCCTGGTAGCTCAGATGGTAAAGAAGCTGCCTGCAATGCAGGAGATCTGGGTTTGATCACTGGGTCATGAAGATCACGGAAAAGGAAATGGCTACCAACTTCAGTATTCCTGCCTGGAGAATTCCATGGACAGAAGAGCCTGGTGGGCTACAGTCTGTGGGGGTCACAGAGTCAGACATGACTTAATGACAAAAAAGAACCAAATAATGATTGTTTTTGTTTGCCTTGAGGTAATCTCTTTTTTTAAATCTGGTATTTTAGAATTATCTCTAGAGGGAAACAAAAATGTCCACTTCTAGGAGACTAAAAACAAGTTTAGGGACAGATTAAGGTGACTGAGGCTTAGTTCAAGGCTAGGGAATGAATATAAATTACCTTTCAAAATCCTTTCCAACAAAATAATATCATATTATCCTTTCAGTTATGATTTGAAATTTCTAACATAATTTATCACCATCATCAAGAAATTCTAAACAGTTATTTGCTGATATAGTAATATTGACACCTGTCAGGCAAGGAGAGTGGCAAAATATCTACAATCTGGTTTTCACAAAATGAAACTATGTTGAATGCCAAAACACTAAACTAAAACAAATGGCAGCTTTCTAAATTCTAATTCTAATATGTCCTTTGAAAATTTATCTTATGTCAGGATTATACACCATCTGGTAGACTAGTGCCCCAAATGATGATTGAGTGGTTATCTATCAACAGATGTGCAAATAACCTGTTACTAGAGAGTATCCAGTGGGAATAAATCGGCAATTTAAATGTGACAATCATAAGTCAGTTCTCTTGTTGACAGCATCTACCAGCCAATATATTTGAATTATATGTTCTGATTTTAAAAATTACTTTCAGAGTTTTCATAGTGGAGAATGAGTCCGAAAACTGACAGTTAATTTCTTTGCGCTTGCAATTGAATAATCATTTGCTTTTTCATATTTATGGAAATTATCAATACTTATAAGCATAAACACATTTGAGAAGTTAGATTAAATCTACATTCACCTCAAAAGTATAATCACCTTTTAATTTTATATTATAATACAGTAATAATTAATTCTCCACATGTAAAATATAATTGACTGCCATTTACTTTGCCTCCTGACAAATGCAAATCTTAGTGCAATCATATAGAATTGTTTGTTTTAAAGGTGAAATCAGTGGTAAATAGGTTGTGAGAAGATTAAATTTCTATTGAATTTTGGATGGCTGCTGTTACTAAGTCGCTTCAGTCGTGTCCAACTCTGTGCAACCCCATAGACGGCAGCCCACCAGGCTCCTCCATCCATGAGATTTTCCAGGCAAGAATACTGGAGTGGGTTGCCATTTTCTTCTCCAATGCATGAAAGTGAAAAGTGAATGTGAAGTTCCTCAGTCATGTCCGACTCTCAGCAAATCCATGGACTGCAACCTACCAGGCTCCTCCATCCATGGGATTTTCCAGGCAAGAGTACTGAAGTGGGTTGCCATGCCCTCCTCCAGGAGTTCTTCCCAATCCAGGGATCGAACCCAGGTCTCCCGTATTGTAGGTGGAGGGGAGGGCACCAAATGTAGCTGAAAGAGTCACAAGCTCAGTATGAGGCAGACCAACATCTGGTTCAGATGACTGGTAACACATGCTTGACCTGGCTTTATTCATCAGTTAAATGAGAAATTTAGATTAGATTTCTAATATAATTTCAGCAATTATCTTCTATATTTCTATTGCTATTGATTGAAACTTTTTTGTGATTGCCCATGTTTCCAATAATGAGATCTAGAAAATCAAACACATAGTATTTTAACACTCTATGAACTGATAGAGCCACCTCAAGGGGTAAACTGATTCTGTCTTAGATAGGAAAATGACCAATATATGGAGGTATTAACAGAAACTAAAATTTATAAAATAGGAACAACTACAGATCTCAAAAAAGAGGGGCACATGATTTTGTACTCAAATATACTCTGGGGCAGGGCGAGGAGAGAGAGAGGCAGGTATTGAAAGTTGTTGTGTTTTTTGTTTTGCATGATGGAAATCACTTCCAATTTGGAAATAAGAATCTAGCTCTTACTCCTAGTTACATTACACATCAGGCAAGCAAACAGTTCTTCATTTTTCTTTTTATGGTATAAAAGGGGAACCTCAAACTCTACAAGTTGTATAAATATTGCACATTCCAACATGTAAGATATTAGACTCAAAGATTTATTCTACATTGAACTTTAACCTCTGTTTCAATCCTCCTTGAATTAGTACATAATAAAGATCTGATGATGAAAGATATTCTCTTGTACTATGAAGTCAAAATAAAACAACCAAATATAAATTTCTCCCACTTGGAGGAGAAACTACTGAGAGTATAATGTAGCATTAGTATGAACAGGTCATTGAAACTTCAGGGAAAAGTAAACTGAAGTTGAAATCAATATGGGGGAAAGGAGCAGATAAGGTGTAATCCTAGTGTGTGAGTCCATTCAGCCTGCTACTTAAAATTAAAAAAAAAAAAAAAAACTAACAACAACAACAAAAACCCACAACAGAAGTCATTTTTTCACAGTTCTGGAGGCTGCAGACTTCTGTTATATCCTCAAATGGCAGAAGTGGCTAGGGAACTTAGTTGATCCTCTATAAGGGTACCGGTTCCATTCATGAGGATTCTGCTCTCATACACTAATCACCACACAAGCAATCCACCTAACTAATGCCATCAACCCTGAGGTTAGGATTTCAAACATGTGAACTGGGAAGAGGCACAAATATTCAGACGTTAGAAGTGAAAAAAAGCCACATTATTGTAGCACTTCATGAAGACAACAAAGAAGGGAATCTTAGAATTTGAGAAACTAGGAAAGTATATATCTTCCTTTTTGTAAGATTACAGGAAAATGATCTCACTTGAGAGAAATATACAATGGCAGCAAACTTCTCTTTGGGAAAGGGAAAAGTAGAAGGTTATAGAGCATTATGTTTAATGCACTAAAATATTTTTTAAAGTCCTGAAAAACTGGAATTTATCACGAGTGAAAATATCTTTCAAAAATTATAATGAAAAATTTTTGTCAGACATACAAAAGTTGGAAGATTTCATCACCAGCAGATCTAAATTATAGGAAACAATAAAAAGAGGTCCTTAAGGCAAAAGGAAACTGAAACCAGATAGAAATCCGAATCTACAAATAGTATTGGATTGGCCAAAACGTTCGTTTTGGTTTTTCTGTTACATCATACAAAAACATGAACGAACATTTAGCCAACCCAATAGAAGTAATGAAAAGCATGAAAATAATAAATATGTGAGTATATATAAAAAAATGTTTAGCTTTAAATATCTAACTCATTATTTTAGGCAAAACAATTATAATATATTATGGGGGTTATAAGAAACGAAGATGTAAAATGTATGACAATTGCTCAAAAGCCACAAGGAGAAAATGGAAATCTGCTACTGTAAGGTTCTTATACTAAACATGAAATAATAAAATATGACTTGAAGATCATAATAAGTTAAAGAAGGTCACTGTAAACTCTCAAATGACCAAAAAATAACAACAGAACAAATAATTGGAAACTCTTCAACCTACCATTTTTACCACATATCACATAAAATTTTGTTTGAATTGCATCATAGATATAAATATGGGACATCTTAAGGTATAAACAGATAAAGATGAAAAGATAAAAACAGAAACCCTCACATACTTTAAAAGATCAACAAATTAAACATTTTCAAAATTGGGGGGAAAACCCTTTATTCTTCAAAAGAAACAGAAAAAAGGAATTTAGAGTAGGAGAAATATTTGCAAAATATATCTGACAAAGGACATGTATCTGAAAATACAAAAAACTTCAATTCAGTTATAAAAAGAGTCTAATTAAATATAGAAGTATTTTAACAGCTACTTCATCAAAGAAGATGTACAAATGGCAAATAAATTATGAAAAGGTATTTAATATAATTAGCCATTTAAGAAATACAATGTAAAACCATAAGGAGGAAATATTACACTCAAGTTTGAATGGCTTATATTTAAAAACTTCACTATAAGTCTGTAAGAATGTAGAACAACTAGAATACTATTACAATATTGGTAGGAGTACAAAATGCTACAAACACTACATAATTTGGCAGTTTCTTAAAAATTTGAATATACACCTACCATAACTCATCGATTTTCTGGGTCACTTTGCTGTGAATCTGAAACTATCACAAAACTGTAATTGGCTGTACTTCTAATATAAAATAAAAAGTTTTTTTTTTAATTCAGCAATAAAACCAAAAAGATCCAAGTAGATAATTTGTAAAAGATGTAAAAAGACTTCAAACTGAATAATATGTATGGATGGCAAATAAGGATATGAAAAAATGTTCAACATCACCTATTAGAATAGCTAAGGTGGCTCAGAAGATAAAGAAGCCACCTGCAATTTGGGAGACCTGGGTTCGATCCCTGGGTTCAATCCCAGGGCATGACAACTCAATCCAATATTCTTGCCTGGAGAATTCCCATGGACAGAGGAGCCTGGCAGGCAAAATTAAAAAAAAAAAAAAAAGATAATAGCAAATGCTGGTGAGGATGTAGAGAAACAACCATGCATGTCTTGCTGGTGGGAAAGTAAAATGGTACAGCCACGCTGAAAAATAGTTTGGTGGTTTCTTATAAAACTAAATATATAGTCATCACACACAGTAGTAATTCCAATCTTGGGCATTTATTCCTGGGAAATGAAAGTTAAACTCACATTCACACAGAAATTTATATATGTAATATCACATGTCTATTTATGACACAAAAACTGAAACCAGCCCAGATTTCCTTCAACAGTTTGAATCATATAGGGGAGGTATATGGTTTTTTGGCTAGGCCTGAGAACTAAATTGACATAAAAAAGATTAACAGGAGAAAAGTATACAAATTAATGGAAATTTTATGTGACACAGTAGCCTTCAAAAAGAATGAAGACCCAAAGAAATGGCAAAACTGTGTTTTTATAGTGAGTTGAACAAAGAGATGCAATCTGGGAAAAGTAACTAAACTATGTGGAGAGGCTAAAGGTAGATAATAATTATTTTAACAAGGTCTGGTTTAACAGAATTTCCGTGGCTTTATCACTTGTCAAAGGGTGCGTCATTTAACTTGGTATAGGGAGGGCATCTTTCACAGGGGAATTTTTATCTCCTGTTTTCAGGAAGAAAAAATGTAAGATTAGAGTGTTCTTCATACATCTGCTGTTTTTCAAGTAGTTTTAGCTCGAAATAATCCTTATGCCAAAGTGGCATATTTCAGAATAGCATATTCTGCTACCCTTTATTAATTAAACTGTCATATCCATACTATGGAATAATATTCATCAATAAAATAAAACCAACTGTTGACACATACAACAACTTAAATGCATCTCAAGGGCATTTATGTTTAGTGAGAAACCCAATCTCAAAAAGGTCACAATTTATATATTTTAAATTGCAAAATTATAGAGATTGAGAGCAGATTAGTGGTTATCTTTTCCCTTCTCCAGGGGATCTTCTCAACTCAGGGATGGAACCCAGGTCTCCCATATTGCAGGTAGATTCTTTACCAGCTGAGCTACAAAGGAAGCCCAAGAATCCTGGGGTGGATAGGCCTATCCCTTTTCCAGTGGATCTTCCCAACCGAGGAATCAAACTGGGGTATCCTGCATTACAGGCAGATTCTTTACCAACTGAGCTATGAGGGAAGCCCTCATATCAGTGGTTGCTAAAGCATAATGCTGGGGTGGGTGGAAGGGTTCTATTAATAAAGTGTAACAGAGGAGTTCCCCTGTGGTTAGGGAACACTTTTGTATCTTGTCATTACACATGGGATAGGACTGATTAGAAGTTTATATACACATGTGCACACACAAGCACATTCAAGTAAGTGCCTATAAAACTAGGGAAATTGAATAAGATCCATAGTCTACTTAACAATACTGCAAAAATGTTAATTTATAATTTTGATATTACACTGCATTATATAAGATATTACCATTTGGGGAAGCTGGGTGAAATGTTCATAGCATTGTATTTATTCTTTTTGCAACTTATTGTGAGTTTATAATTATTTTGAATGAAAGGTTAAAGATAAAAAGACTGAGAAAAACAATAAAACTATTGATAAGATATAGAGTTTATCAGTAAAGAACTCTCAAATCTTGCTAGTGATATTAAAAACATCAAAAATATTTGGGGATACAATACTGGCAGTTTCTAAGAAATTTAAATCACTGACTACTTTTGCTTCTATTATTCTATTTCATTTCTCTTGAAATGAAAACACCTACAAATGAAAAAGGATTTCTGCAATGACATTCAGAGTAGCCTTGTTCTTAATAGCCAAAAAATAGAAAGAATTCAACTGTCTATCAACAAGGAAATGGATAAGCAAATTGTGAAGTATTCACACATTGGAATACTATTCAATAACAAAAAGAAATTAACTGCCAATACACACAACAGGCTTCCAAGATGGCTCAGTGGTAAAGAATCTGCCTGCAACACACGAGAAGGAGAAGATGCAGGTTCCATTCCTGGGTCGGGAAGATCCCCTGGAGAAGGAAGTGGCAACCCATGCCAATATTCTTGTCTGGGAAATCCCATGGACAGAAGAGTCTGGTAGGCTACAGTCCATGGAGTCATACACAACTTAGTGACTAAACAACAACATGGATTTATCTGCAAAATACATTAAGCATAAAAAAACAGACAAAATGGAATATACATTTTATGATTCCATTTGTATGAACAAAACCAATCTTTAGTGGGAAATTCCAAACAATGGTTACTCATCAGTAGGGAATTTTAAAGGGGCACAAGGGAACTTTCAAGGAAATGGAAATATTCTTTATCTTGTTTTGGTTGGTGGTTACATGAATGAGTATTATAAAAACTCAATGAACTGTGTAATTAGGATCTATGTATCTTAATGTATCAAGCATAAACCATAGTAAAGGAAAACATGTTGGTTCAAAGAAATGGCAGTAACATTGAAAATGCTTTTTATTTTAAAATTCAGTGGAAAAAAATCAGAAAAAAACTTTTTCTGCAGTATGCGTATAAATATATTAGAAACAAGTGAAGAAAACATATCTAAAATAACTGAAAGGACTTATAACAAAATATAAAAAGGGGTTGCTGCTGCTGCTAAGTCGCTTCAATTGAGTTCGAATCTGTGCAACCCCATAGGCGGCATTCCACGAGGCTCCCCCATTCCTGGGATTCTCTAAGCAAGAACACTGGAGTGGGTTGCCATTTCCTTCTCCAATAATGAAAGTGAAGTCGCTCAGTCATGTCCGACTCTTAGCGACCCCATGGACTGCAGCCTACCAGGCTCCTCTGTCCATGGGATTTGCCAGGCAAGAGTACTGGAGTACTGGGTGCCATTGCCTTCTCCAATAAAAAGGGATTGGATTGTGGCTATCTCTCCTTTCTCTTTCTGTCAATCAAAAAACTTTTGATGGCTATGCATTATTATGAATATTAAAATGCATTTAAAAATACACATATTTCAAAAAATACAAAAATCAAAATTTATATTTTAGTGTAAGACTTTTCATAAAATATAGTTCACAAATTAAAATGCAAACACATAATACTTAGATACCATTTTGTCAGACGGTGTGTTCTGACTTTTTTTCTTGGCTAGTTTATTGAATGACCAAGACTCAATCAATAGGTTGTAAGAAGAAACTAACTTTATCATATTTTCTATTGCCCTTTAAAACTTAGTCTGGGATTGTTTCTCTTTTTCCAATCCTTGTTGGATACTCACATATGTTCCAGAGGCTTTTTGTTCCTCTTGTCTCATAAGCAAATTTTAACATCAAGAGTTTTGAGTTTTAACATCAAGAGTCTAATCCAACATAATAGTTACGTTATTTTAGTTCAGTCCAGTGTCATAGTTAAAACTCTACGTTCTAATTTAAATTTTCTCCCTTCTCCCACGTAGGACCTGACCTAAACCAGAAACCTGGAATTGGGGAAAATGGACATAATACAGGACTACTCTATTTTCTAATTTATCTCTTCCTTGCTCACTTTCTGAGACTTCTGTTTCCTACAAAGTTTTGATAAGGAATAAATATAAAGTACAAAAAAAATGTTAAACTGGCACTGTGGTCCTCTGAACACAAAGATGTAATATTATTGGTTTTTCACCTGTGAAGTTCTTTTTGGAAATTCCATAAAAGGGATCTCTCAATGTAGATCTTTTAATGAGAAAATGCCTCTCTTTTAAACTGATTTCTTAAAATCTTCTGCTTTATCTGATGAGCTTTGAATTTCATTGCAATATTGGAGTCAGATCAGTCTACCATTGTCACTTCTAAGAATCACCAGGCTGATTTTCTTTAAAAAAAAGATGTGCAGTTACTTCTTAAAAACATGTACCTTTACCTCACTTTCAGAGGAAGTTTAACCTGCTATGAATGGAGCCTTTATATTTATTTTATGGCCTCAGGCAAGTGGTACCACTTAGTCTCTTACCTCTAGATTTCTCAGGCAAGTAACAGTCTTATGTCTCACAAACTTCATAAACACTTTTCAAATTCTCTCATCAGTACCCTGAAGCCTCCCTCTCACTTGCTTAAGACTTAGGAGTCCTCCTTTGCCTCATGCAAGAGCAGGCACAAGACAGTGCAAATCTCTCTAAATATAGCTTAATTTCCCTAACCATTTCCATATTAAGTCAAATATTCTCCAAGTACAAGAAAATGTAATGTCGATGAAACCTGTTTTATAATCCCATAGCATTTGTTGGACATCAGGTCTGGTTCTACAGCCACCACATCTAGTTAAGAAAGTTGTCCTGCACAAAAGAAGACACCTAGTGGAGGGGTTATTCAGCTCACTGAGGCTTGTGCTAACCCCTAGGATGGGTTCCTCTGTGCCCCCATAGCACGGTTTGCATCCTTCTTAACCTGACACTACAACAGGATCATTTTGGGTTTTACTTCTTTCTCTTCCTACTAGATAGCAGAGTCTGTCTTTCCTCTGTGTATTTATAGGTCCTTGAAATGCTTGACACTTTATTAGATGATCGATAAATGTTTCCCCAATAAATGAATGAACCTATTTTTTGCTATATAACCTAATGAGAAAGTAGACTACAGTGCCCTGTTTCAATATTTCACCTGTTTTTCTATTACTGTTATACTATTGGACTTTTATTGTGCACTGACAACATAGCAAGGACTTTCAAGATGGGAAGCTAAAACATGGCCTCAGAGAAGGCATACAAATTAATTTTGTTGTTAAAAAGCAGGACAAATATACATTTCACTTGGTCACAATCATTTTGTTAAGGGAATCTTTCAAATGATTTCCACAGAGTTAATTAAACATGGCTCTTGTTATCTAGGTTCTTAATTGGTTTATACTGTTTCCTCAGTTAGTGAGAAACTTCAGGAGAGAGCAAGCAGACAAATACTGAATAAATTATCATATGTTAAGCAAAACTGTGTAAATGTTCTAAAGTGAACAAGCTGATGGTAAAGGTAGTTATAAAGAACATAGACTTTGCACTGAAATCTTTTAAGAAGAGCTCAGAGACCCTCTCCAGTTTTTATGATTTGCTGAGCACAGACGGCAGAATAAAAGGCCTAGTACTAACAAAAAATAGATATTTCCTTCTCAATATGTAAGTTCCACATAATTAAAATTTAACAGATTTGTCATGAAACATAATGGCAATTACCAAACGGGCTTGCTATATAAATTTTGCATTTTAATTATTCTATAAAAAGCATAATAATAAACAATGTTTAGGAATATTATTCTCTTTGACCTGGAAATGACAGAGAACATAATTAGAACTTTAAAAATCTTTCCATTTTGATAAGTACATTGAAATGAGAGTTTGAGCACATTGGAGTAGTGTTAACAATTCTGTCTTAATGTAGGGCAGTAAAATATTCTCACATCACCACATCACAGTGATAAAATGCTACATATCATTTTAACAAAATGAAAAATATCAGGATAAATATATTTTCATAGTCACACTACTGTCTTTTCACATATTATCAAAAAAGAGTAGTTGAGGAATTCTCAGTTTCCCATAGGATAAATTCAAATACCAAAATCTGAATCTTTACATTACCATCAGAAAAACATACAGATAAATAAGATGAATAAACTAAATTCTCCATATCCCTTGTCTACAATTTAGTTAAGATTTAGAGACTAGTACAATTTTTGGTATCACTGACTCATGGGCATGAGTTTGAGCAAACTCCAGGAGACAGTGAAGGACAGGAAACTCTGACATGCTGCAGTCCATGGGGTCACAAAGAGTCGAACACGACTTAATGACCGAACAATAATAATTTTGAAAATACTTGTGACTGTGAACTAAGCATTCTAAACCAGTCAACCATATTCAGGGCCCAAGGCAGAGTGGAATAGAATATCAGACAGACCATATGGAGAATAGGAGAAAGGAGCTGGGAATAAAGAGAGCAGAAGTAAAACCAGAAAAATATCACCTCTGGAAAAAGAAAGTTCCTTTATGGGAGAGGAAACAATTAGATTTGAAAACCAATATTTCAGGGAATTGGATGGTGGTGAATTTCAAGAAATGGTCACAGAAACGTGTAGAACCAAAAGTGGCAGTCTTGGGAAGACATCACTTCTGCAAGAAAAAAAGATGCAACTTGGAAGAGGGATGCATTCTTTGGATGCTTCATAGGAGAGAAAGAAAATGAAACAGGGTGAAGAAGGGAGAAAAAATGAAAAGATGAGGGTAATATAAGGATCCTAGAGAAACAGAAGTAAATGGCAAAATCAAGCCCTTTCACCTGCATACAAATATGTCGTTGATTTTTCTAAAAAGTGCTTCATTTAAAATTAGAAACCTAATACATAAACTGCCTTAAACACATCAAATATTGCTGGTCCAGAAGAATTAAGACACTTCAAAGAGAAAACACAAATGTATCAGTATGAAACTATTTTTAAAAGAAGAAAGTGATAATCTGATTATTCCAGCTAGTAAAACCTATCTGGAAACATAAACAAAACAAGATAAAACATGAAGCACTAAAAACTATCCCATGGACTGTAGCCTGCCAGGCTCCTCTGACCATGGGATTTCCCAGGCAAGAATACTGGAATGGGTAGCCATTTCTTTCTCGAAGGGATCCTCCCAATCCAGAGACTGAACCCAGGTCTCCTGCATTGCAGGTGGATTCTTTACCATCTGAGCCACCAGGAAAACCCCAAGGAGTATTTGAATATGAATTTAACATTCAAAAAAAGTAAATTTCATATATGAAATAAAACCTATAATCAGAAATTCAAAACCTCAGTTGCAAACAAACATACAAACAAAAAGAAATGAGAGATGATCCAACTCAGGAATGAAATTGAAGAAAAATGGATAAGAATATTTGTTATACAATGAGTCCAAGGTAGAATGGGTTTAAATAAATATCTAGTATAAAAAAAAAGTGGGCACCCTTGTCTTGTTCCTGACTTTAGTGAGACAGCAAAAGAGACACAGATGTATAGAACAGTCTTTTGGACTCTGTGGGAGAGGGAGAGGGGTGGGATGATTTGGGAGAATGGCATTGAAACATGTATAATATCATATAAGAAATGAATTGCCAGTCTAGGTTCAATGAAGGGTGCAGGATGCTTGGGGCTGGTGCACTGGGATGACCTGGAGGGATGGTGTGGAGGGGGAGGTGGGAGGAGGGTTCGGGATTGGGAACTCATGTACACCCGTGATGGATTCATGCTAATGTATGACAAAACCAATACAATATTGTAAAGTAAAAATAATAATGAGAAGAAGAAAATAAATAAATAAAAAGAAAGAAAGAAAAATGATGAAGTACATGATAATAATTGGGTAACAACTTCTCCAATAAAATCTATAAAATCTGGACCTAAATAAAAGTCACAGGGAAGTGAAAAAAGCAGAAAGATTTTGCTAGAGGGTCCCTGAACTGATAAAGGCAGATGTACAGATTGAATTCCCTGTTTAGTTGGTGCTCTATAGAGAAAACACAAGGCTTTCTGACATTTCTGGGAACAAGAAGATTGAGTCTGAAGTAACCATAACATTGGAAAGAGAGATCAGTGAACCTAGAAAGCAAATATCCAGAGAGTATATCTTTTTATCTCCTAATAACTCTGGCTGATGCTGTAACCACACATGTGCAGAGTATACTCAAACTAAGAAGAATAATAAGAACTATTATATGAACTAATACATGAACTCATTTGCTATATAAGAAACAGTTTTCAGTTTGAACCCAGTGATCTTACAAAGAATTAGGACTGAGGGATTATATCTGATAGGAGGATAATTATAGCTGCTTCAAAATATTTCTTTATTAATTTCATCATTGATCTTGGGGATTATCTTCTTTTAAAAAGGAATCACATTTTCCTAAGTCTCCTTACCTCATATGAATTTGATTTCTTTTTTAATATAAATTTATTTTAATTGGAGGTTAATTACTGTATAATATTGTGTTGGTTTTACCATACATCAACATGAATCTGCCACAGGTATACACGTGTTCCCCATCCTGAACCCCACTCCCTCCTCCCTCCCCATACCATCCCTCTGGGTCGTCCCAGTGCACTAGCCCCAAGCATCCAGTATCCTGCATCAAACTTGGACTGGCGATTCGTTTCTTATATGATCTATCCAAGATGTTATGAATACTAAGCCCCGAACACTCTGTACTCTTTTATTTTCTCTGATGAGTGTTTTGTTTTACTAGGCTAAGTGATCTTTGTAAGATCACTGGGTTCCTCAATAGTGCAAAGCTGCATAGTCACAAATAACAAAAAACATAGTAAACCTTATCAAATAAACAGAAATGTTTTTAAAATGGAAATTGTGAAGTCAAAAAATATTCGCAATTTAAAATCATATTACCTGGATCGACTTAAAAGAGAATGGCATTGACAAAAGACTCTATAAACCTGAAGAAACATCAATAGAAATTATATAATCTGCAGAACAGGTGTAAATGACTTCTTTACTTTTTTGTCAGTGGGGGGCACATGGCTTGTGGGATCTCAGTTCTCTGATCAAAGATTGAAAGTGGGCCCTTAGCAGTGGGAATGCAGAGTTCTAACCACTGTATCACCAAGGAATTCCCAGAAAGCACTTTTAAAAAATGAACACAAGAGAATGAAAGCATAAATCACACTGGGAAGACACACAAAGTGTTATTATAAAAAATACAAAGTCTTACAATTCAACAATAAAAATAAATAAGGCTCCAAAGACATACAGAGGGCCAATAGACATATGAAAATGTGCCTAACAGCACTAATTATCAGAGAATGTAATCAAAACAACAATGAGGTATGGTCTCACACCAGTCAGAAGGACCCTCATCAAAACATTTGAAAACAATAAATGCTAGAGTGGGGTGGAGAAAGGGGAACCTTTCAGCACTGTTGGTGGGAATGTAAACTGGTAGAGCCCCTATGGAAAAATGCCACCTTCCCTCTTAAGGAGCCTTACAGAGGAGAGGTGGTAAAGCACCCACCTGCCAGTGCAGGAGATGTAAGAGATATGGCTTTGATCCCTGGGTCAGGAACATGCCTTGTAGAAGGACATGGCAACTCACTCCAGTGTGCTTGCATGCATATTACTAAGCCCTCTTGGTTCATGTTAGCCACAGACAGAGGTCCAAGCTATCTCTGATATGCTGCCTACACAGGCAGCCACAACTGTTTCCTTCCTTCAGCTCAGATGCAGCCTAGGGTGCAAGTCCCATTTGTCCCTGATAGCTGATCACTGCCTCCAGCGTCCATTGCTGGAGCCATGCTGTAGAGCCGCACCTCAGGGCAGGTGGGTCTTGCGTGAACTCTCAGCATGTATTAGGAAGCCAGTTGTAGCGGAACAGCTGCCATCAGAGATATGGGCTGCTTCTGATGCATTGCTTGAGTAAGTGCCCACAATGGCTACTGCACCACCCTCACTCCACTCTGGGACCAGGTCACCTCTGCCTCCCAAATCCAGTGGGTTTTCTCCTTAGTTGTGGCTGTTCAAGAACCAGTACACTCATGCTGTGGGATGGCATTCTCTTCCTAGGGAGAAAGGTTTTTAAGATTTCAAAATATCATAATATACAAAAAATAAACAATATACCAGCTAACAACATCCCCAAGTGGAATGTTACATTTGTTACAATCAGTGACTACAATGACGCATTATTATCATCTAGAATTCATGGTAAAACATTGGGGAGACTGATCAAGATGGAACATATCAAAAATACACCAGCATATGGAACAATTCTTACTGAAAACTGACTGGAAATTGGCAGAAGAACTCTTGTACAACCAAGGCTGTAAGAAAGATGTACATGTAACCAGGTAGGAAGGGAAGAAAAGTTATTGAGTCAGGACCCGTGCCCCGGGAGGGGACTTAAAGGAAAACGGAGAATACACAGGTAAACACTCACTAGGTTTGAAGTCCTAAAAATCCCCACCTAATAAAACATAACAGTCAACTTTAAGGTTGTTAATCATTTTCAACTTGATATTCTGTGCTTTCCAGTCAATTTTGCTGTGGGCCTAACACTACTCTAAAAAAGAAAGTTCTTTTTAAATGAACAGACTCTCAGAGACCTGGTTATTAACAACAGTTTGACTAAAGCATATATAATGGAGCTCCCTGAAGGAGAAGAGAAAAAAGGGAAGAAAATAAATTTGAACAAAAATGTCTATAGTATTTCTAAATTTCATGAAACATGTATATCTACTGAATCTGGATGCTCAAGAAACTCCAATCTGATTAAACCTTTAAGTAGTCCCTGTCTGGGCATTTTATAATCTAACAATTGAAAGTTGAAATAGAGAAAATCTGGTAAGTAGCAAAAGGGAAATGGCCTATTATGTACAAAAGAACCATGATTCATTTAATAGTTAGCTACTCATCAGGAAGTATGGAGGCTAGATGAGAACAAAAGAACATACTTAAATTACTACATGAAAAAATAAACCTGTCAACCACATTTTATTTTTCTAGTGAAAATATCCTTCAGTAATGAAGGGAAAATATATTTTCAAATAAAAAAAGAACCAAGGAATGTGTTACCATCAGGCCTCCATTACAGGAAGTAGAAATCAATAACAATAAGATATATATTATGAAAATCCCAAATTTTTGGAAATTAAAAAAGTCACTTCTAAATAACCCTGGGTGAAAGAAGAAACCAAAACAAAAATTAGGAAATACATTAAACTGAGTGTAATAAATATATGACATGGAAATTTATGAGATGCTTCTAAGGAGGTATTTAGGGGTATATAGTTATTGCTTTAAATGCAAATATTAGAAGCAAAAAAAGATCCAAAACCAATGATCTAAAGATTTATATAAACAAACTAGACAAAGAAGAACAAAATTAAGCCAAAACAATTAGAAGGAAGGAAATAATAATGATAAGGGCAGATGGCAATTGGACAGAAAATAAATAAAATTTAGAGAAAATAAATGAAACAAAAAGCAGGTTCTCAGAAAAGATCAATAAACTTGATCAAGACAAAAAGACTAATTAGTAGTATCAGAAATAAAAGTATGAAAATAACTATAAACAAGTACAAACATTAAAAGAATATGGGGATATTATAGAAAGCTTTCCTGCCAAGAAATTTGACAATTTACATAAACTGTTAACTCCTTGAAAAACACAAATTACCAAAATTCACACAAGAAAAAAATACAATAATGCATTGCCATATACAAATTAAAGAAATTTAATTCATAGTCAAAACACTTCCTTCAAAGAAACTTCAGGCCCAGGCAGCTTCATTACTGAATGTCATCAAACATTTTAAGAGAAACATTAGCAATCCTACACAAACATTTTCAGGATACAGAAGAAAATAGATATGTACCAACTTACTTGAGAAGCTAATTTATCTCATTAATAGTAAATCTACACATAGACATCACTAGAAAAGAAAACTAAAAATCAGTATGCCAGTGAACATGGATACAAAAAATTTTCGGAAAATACTGTGAAACCACATCTAGTAACTCCAACGGGTTTGAACCGAGGGATTCAAACTTTATTATCTAAAAAAATAAGTCAATGCAAATCACCATATTGATAAGATAAAGGACAAGCAAGCATACAATAATTTCAGTAGATGTAGGAAAAGCACTGTACGTCCAATAGCCACTAAAGGTAAAATCTCTCAATAACTACAAAGAAACATCCTCACACTGACAAAAATTATATAAAAATTACCAGCAGCTTTTGTACTCAATGATGAAAAACTAATTGCTCTTACTTTAAGATGGGGAACAAGGCAGAGATGTTCACTCTAGGCACTGCTATTCAGCATCACATTAAGGGCCCCATTAAATGGAATAAAGTAAGAAAAAGAAAAGACATTAGCACGAAAGACTACAATTATTTCTCTTCACAAAAGCCACAGTTGTTTACATAGAAATCCCTGAGCAATATACATGATATATTCATATGAATAAAATCTTAAGGAAGTTTCAAGAGAGCTATTAGAACTAATAATTTAATTTAGCAATGTCAGAGAACACAAGCTCAGTATGTCTTTTTAGAAAATAAACATTTTTGTTCTTTAAAAGATACAATGTAAGAATACGAAAATGCAAGCAATAGATTGGGAGAAAATATTTGCAAACATATCAGTTGTATCTCTGAAAAAGCATTAAATGGAATATATAAAGAAAATATTAAGGAGATAAATCAATTAAAATCAGCGAAAGATGTTAATGGACACTTCACCCAAAAAGATATATAAATGAACAAGAGAAAATGCAGATGCCACGACTAGGGATCAAGGAAAGCAGTACAATATTAAAATACTATACACTCACTATAATGGCTAAAATTTTAAAAACTGACAAAACTCAGTGTTGTCAAAGATGTAAAGGAACTGTGGGTGGAATCGCAAAATAGTAAAATCTCACTGGAAAACAGTTTGGCACTTCTTTATGAAATTAAATGCATATTTACTGTATAACTCAGCAATCTCACTCCTAGGTATTCACTCAAATGAAATAAATATATTCATAAAACACATATATGAATTAAGACTTCATTATTCTCAGCTGCATTATTCATAATATTCAAATATTTGAAACAACCTCCATGTCCACCAACCAATAGATTTTTTTTTGATAGAGTAAGTCTGTGCTATTGATTTCTCCTCAACAATAAGAAGGAATGAACTATTGATACATTTAACAACATGAGGTAAATCTCAGAAACATTCTTGAGTGGGAAAAACGTATCTATTTACATGCAGTTCTATAGAAGGCAAAAATATAACATCAGAAATCATATTAGCAACTAGGGTTGTGGTTTTAGGGATGAAATTTAATACAAAGCAGGAATAATGCAACCTCATGGTATGATAGTAATATTCTACATTTTGATTATGGTCATTAGTATTTATATAATTGTATCAAACTGTATACCACAAAATGGACCAATTTATTTTAAATGTATTTTGTGTAAATTTTACCTCAATAAATATGGCCAAAAAAGTAGCCTAGAAAACGAAAACATAACAACTAAGAGATAAAAATAGTACATGTGGACTGATAAAGCAAATAAAGAAAACATAGCATATTTATATTCTGGGGTCTTAAAAAAGAAAACAAAACAATGAAATATAATATATTCAAAACTATAATCAAAGAAAACTTTTCCACTGATAGCAGATATGAATCTAAATGCTTAAAGGACTTAATGTGATTTCTGAGTTGTCTACACCAGAATGTCCTAATAAAACTATTAAACCATATATATAAAGAGTGCATTCTTAGGTCTTCTGGGGATGGGGAGAAACTAATAATTTACAAAGGAAAGAAATCGAGTTGACATCAGTTTTCACAACATCAAGATGCAAAGCAATAGTGGAGCACTATTTAAAACAAACAAACAAATGAAAATCAAAGAAATAAAATCCCAAAGAAATATGTTATAGCAAAAGATTTTCTATCTTACCATACCATCATTCAATATTAAAAGGTAGAGAAAATGCTTCAGTGTAAATTCAAATGCAGTATTTAGATAATACCATACTTATGTTTCTTTTCACATGAATTCTAGAAGACTAACTTTATCCAATCAAGATATGACTGTGGATATATAGGCAAAAAACTAATGGTGAATATTGAATATTTTCAATGATACAACTAAGACTAAAATATGGAAACAAGCAAGGACAATTAGTATATAAGGGATGCATGTTCAAAGTAGAAATAACACATCTGAAAATGGGAAGAGAAGGGAAAGATAAATGAAAACAGATGAGCCTCATTCATTGTTGCATAAGTAATAAGTGGGAATCAAATGAACTTTTTGAAAGATAATTTAAAAATGTGAGAAGCCAAATTTTAAAAGATGCTAGATTAAAGATACACCTTCCTAAATAGTAAAAGAAAGAAATGTGTGTGTGGGGGAAAAGCTACATGGTAGAGTACTACTAGTAACAGAGATCTTTAACATGTAACCCAAAGAGATCAAGTAGAGACAAATAGCTAAGACTATAAAAGATTTAAAAAACATAATCATAAATATGTATAGTAATAGGGAGTAAATATTTTTCTCAAATGCCCAAAGTACACCTTCAAAATTGGCCATATATCAGGTAACAAAGAAAATCTCAGTAAGCTTTCACAAAAGAAGAAAAACTAATACCAGCATTATATGCCCATAATAAAACAAAATGTAAAGTTAGTCTCTGCAACCTGGGCTTTGATTTTCCTCTTCAGTTTGGGTCATATTTTCCTGCTCTTTGCATGCCATATACCTTTCCATTGGATGCCAGATATTATACATTTTACCTTATTGGATGCTGTATATTTTGAATTCCAATGGATATTTAAGAGCCTTATTCTTAGAGGTAGTTAAGTTACTTGGAATTATTTTGATCCTTTTAAATGTTATTCATAAGGTTTGAAAAACAGAGAGCAGTAATTAGTCTAGGGATAATTTGTCCCACTGCCGAGTCAAAACCCAACTGAGCAGTCTACCCAAGGCTTTGTGAATTATGAGGTTGAAAACAGCTCTGGTTATTTCCAGCCTTGTGATTTCCCCTGGGGGTGTTGCTGCTACTACTTTATGGTATTTCTTCCACAGCCTTAGGTCATTTCCTCATACATCTATGATCATCAGTACTCAACCTGAAAGGGGGTTTCCCAGGTGGTGCTAATGGTAAATAATCTACCTGCCAACGCAGGAGATGCAAAAGATGCGGGTTTGATGCCTTCGGGATGATTCCCTGGAAAAGGAAATGGCAACCCAATTCAGTATACTTGTATGGAGAATCCCATGGACAGAGGAACCTGGTGGGTTACAGTCCATAGAGTCACAAAGAGTCTGACATGGCCAAGCCACTGAGTACACAATCTGAAAGGGATTTTATGCAGATCTCTGGGATTCTCTTTATAGTGCTTTCTCCTCCAGGAATCTGTCTTGAGAATCCAACTGCCTTGTACTCTCAGTTCCATCTCATCGATATAAAAGGTATATATTAAACAAAACAGCCAAGTCTACATTCTGTTACTTTCAGCCTTCTTTAATTTTGTTTATATTGACTTGTTGTGTTCTTTATATTAAATTTTTAGACTCTTATAGATTCAGTGTTTTCAAAGATTCCATTTGATTCAATTATTTCTAATTATTATTTTCTTTTTTGATGCTCAAATGATCACAAACCAAATTGTTCAAGGTATTTAAATATGGATCTGTTGCCCCTTCAGCACTACCCTAGACACTTAAATCACTTGCTTTCTGGAATAAAAAGAAACTGAAGACTATATTTGTTTTTCCATTACTCAAAACATAGAATCAGCAACTTTCTTCATTCCTTTTAGTGGAAAACTGTATTTGGTCAGTGACTTACCAAAGAGATGGTTCCAGACATGGACTGGTAGTGGGTAGGGTGATAACACTGCAGGTTATTGTAGTGGTAGAGATGGAAAATATTTTATTTTTAATGTTACGAGTGCCCATTTATTTTTCATTTTAAATTGAATGTTATCTTGTGCCTTCAAATTTTCTTCCTATCTAAAAAATAATTCATTCTATAACTTGCTTATATAGATTTCTAGCCATTTAGCTCAGCTATAATCATATGATTTTTTTATCAAGAGTCCTTGGTACAGTCTGAATATTTGTGACCCTCCAAAATTCATATCTTGAGATCTAATCCCCAATGTGATGGTGTCTGAAGTGGAGGAGTCTTTGGGAGTTGATTAAATCATGAGAGTGGAGCCCTCATGAGGGATTAGTGCCCTTATAAAAGAGGCCTCCAAGAACTCTTTACAACGTTCCTCCTTGAAAGGACACAGTAAGTAGATTGTTGTCTATGAACCAGGAAGCAAGCTCTCACCAGACACCAAATATGCAAGCGCCCTTAATCTTGGACTTTCCAGCCTCCAGAACTATGGCAAATACATTTCTGTTGTTTATAAGCCAAATAGTGTGTGATATTTTATTATAGCAGCCTGAAAGGACTAAGTTAGTCCTTTGGCATATTGATCACAATTTTATAATCACTTATTGACTTATTTCAGGTATATTATATTCCAATAATATATTGACTTTCTAACAGATCTTCATTTCCCAGTTTACTAGTACAGTTTTATGACAATAACAATAAAAATCCTGTATTGCTAATTATATAAAGCAGAGTTTCAACAGAGAGTAGCCATAGTCAAGCCAAAAAGGAAAATTTAACAAAGAAATTATTTTCACAGATGTGAGCAAGGGCTGAATGTAACCAACTAGATATGATGCAACAGAAGAAAACTCTCACAGCTTCCAGACCAGAAAGGAAAAGGGGAGAGCCACAATTAGCAAAATCCAGAGCTTACAGTAGAGGTCACTGTAGGGAGAGGCAGGAATGGACTTTAACAAAGGACTAGAGCCAGGACATGACCTTATACGATACCCCCAAACACTTCTCTGCTGCTGCTGCTGTTGCTGCTGCTGCTGCTAAGTCGCTTCAGTCATGTCCGACTGTGCGACCCCATAGATGGCAGCCCACCAGGCTCCTCCATCCATGGGATTTTCCAGGCAAGAGTACTGGAGTGGGGTGACATTGCCTTCTCCAAAACACTTCTCTATTTACCCTCTTATCACCTACTAACTCCTCTTAATGTATAATTCCAGGGGCCTGTGATCAGTCACTAGAGCCAGACATCCTGGAATGTGAAGTCAAGTGGGCCTTAGAAAGCATCACTGCAAACAAAGCTAGTGGAGGTGATGGGATTCCAGTTGAGCTATTTTAAATCTGAAAGATGACACTGGTGAAGATGCTGGCACACATAGCCAGCAAATTTGGAAACACCTCAGTGGCCACAGGCCTGGAAAATGTCAGTTTCCATTCCAATCCAAAGAAAGGCGTTGCCAAAGAGATGCCAAATTACCACACAATTGCACTCATCTCACATGCTAGTAAAGTAATGCTCAAAATTCTCCAAGCAGGCTTCAGCAATATGTGAACCATGAAATTCCAGATGTTCAAGCTGGTTTTAGAAAGGCAGAGGAACCAGAGATCAAATTGTCAACATCTGCTGGATCATGGAAAAGGAAGAAAGTTCCAGAAAAACATCTACTTTTGCTTTATTGACTATGCCAAAGCCTTTGTGTGGATCACAATAAACTGTGTAAAATCTGAAATAGATGGGAATACCAGAGCACCTGACCTGCCTCTTGAGAAACTATATGCAGGTCAGGAAGAGCAACAGTTAGAACTGGACATGGAACAACACACTGGTTCCAAATAGGAAAAGGACTGCATCAAGGCTCTATAGCTGTATATTCACCGCTGCTTATTTAACTTCTATGCAGAGTACATCATGAGAAACACTGGCTGGAAAAAAGCACAAGCTGGAATCAAGATTGCCGAGGAGAAATATCAATAACCTCAGATATGCAGATGACACCACCCTTATGGCAGAAAGTGAAGAGGAAGTAAAAATCCACTTGATGAAAGTGAAAGAGCAGAGTGAAAATGTTGGCCTAAAGCTCAACATTCAGAAAACAAAGATCGTGGCATCTGGTCCATCACTTAATGGGAAATAGATGGGGAGAACAGTGGAAACAATGTCAGATATTATTTTGGGGGGTTCCAAAAATCACTGCAGATTAGTGACTGCAGCCATGAAATTTAAAGACACTTACTCCTTGGAAGGAAAGCTATGACCAACCTAGAAAGCATATATCCAAAGCAGAGACATTACTTTGCCAACAAAGGTCCATCTATTCAAGGCTATGGTTTTTCCAGTGGTTAGTATGGATGTGAGAGTTGGACTATAAAGAAAGCTGAGCAGCCGAAGAATTGATGCTTTTGAACTGTGGTGTTGGAGAAGACTCCTGAGAGTCCCTTGGACTGCAAGGAGATCCAACCAGTCCATTCTAAATGAGATCAGTCCTGGGTCGTTTTTGGAAGTTCTTATGCTAAAGCTAACTCCAGTTTTGGACCCTCATGCGAAGAGTTGAGTCATTGGAAAAGACTCTGATGCTGGGAGGGATTTGGGGGCAGGAGGAGAAGGGGACGACAGAGACGAGATAGCTGGAGGGCATCTCTGACTCGATAGACATGAGTCTGATTGAACTCCAGGAGTTGGTGAGGACAGGGAGGCCTGGGTGCTGCAATTCATGGGGTCGCAAGGAGTTGGCCTCCACTGAGCAACTGAACTGTACTGCTTTTCAGTTACTGACTTGACGCTGCGAAGCTTGATGCCTGAAGATAAAGGAAGAAAAGAAAACAAAAGCACTTTCTCATACTGGTCTTTTTATTTAGAGTTCTCAGGGAGTGGGGAGGGTTTTTTGCTTTTTGTATTTCTCTAGTGTTTAGATGGTAACCACTGTAATGTATAGACCTTGTGGCTAAAGAAAGTGAAAGTGAAGTCGCTCAGTTGTGTCTGACTCTTTGCGGCTCCATGGACTGTAGCCCGCCAGACTCCTCTATGGAATTTTTCCAGGCAAGAGTACTGGAGTGGTGTGCCACTTCCTTCTCCAGGGAATCTACCTGATCCAGGGATCGAACCCAGGTCTCCCGTCATGCAGGCAGACGCTTTACTCTCTGGACACCAGGGAAGCCATTGGGGTAAAATGTGTCAAATTAATCAATACTCAGTGCTAAAGTGACTTATAGATTAATTCCACAAACAACATGAAACAGCAGCAAATGACCGACGTTTCCCCAAATTAATATTTTGTGAATGAAACAATTATCTTTGCTATCAGAATAGTAAAAACCATCCAACTCCACTCCACTTCTTCTACTTTCCTTTAGAATAAAAGATTAGACCTCATTTTTGCAACCTAAATACAAACAAAATATATATATATTTTTTTATTAAGATAAATCACAGTCACAATCTGGCCAGAGAAAGAAAAGTGTTCTGATAATGTGTTTTCAAAGTTACCAGTGACTTCAGCTGTCAGGTTTTCATCAATTTTACAAAAGAAAATACTCTTCTAAACCATTGTTTATGCAGTGTGTATCATCAGTGATGTGCTGGACTACAGCAATTTCTTTTAAGCCAGAGATTTCCTAATGAAAAGATACATATCAGGCATAGTGAAATTTCAGAGAATCAAAGTAACTAGTATCATATTCTGATTTTCAAAATATAACTACATGTGTTTTTCTTAGTAAGTAATTTCTGCAACTGGCCATATCATCAAAGCTGTGTGCTTTTGGTTTTTGAGAACCATCAGATTAATAAAAATTTTAATCTCTGAAAGTAAACTACATAATAAGCCTGGACTTTTTTTAATTAAAATTCACAAGAATTTGTTCTTCAGGGAATTAGAAATACACAATTGTACATTAATCTAAATTGACTTACCAGAATTACTCTTTCCTTGGTTTCCAATTGGTTGACACTTTTGTTATTTTTTAAATTTAACTTTTAAAATATCCTGTATCTTTGAACTTAAGTTAGATAAATTTGTTCATGTTTTAAGGTGCTTCAAAATTATGTCATAATTGAGTCTTACTTATTGGCAACATTTGTTGTACCTTGTATTTTGTTGCAGATTTATTCATGCAAAATATTATTGCCCATGTACTGTGTGTCTTGTGAGAGTACAGTCAAGAATATAAAAGCCACAACCAAAAACATAAAATGTAGATGTACAGGGTCCACCTTTCCGAAAGAAAAAAAAAAAAAAGACTAATACCCCAGAAGGTGTCAGACAGCTGAGCTTCGAATCAAGCCAATTAAACAATACACAAGTAGTGGTAGACTTTCCCAGAGACAGACTCAATATCCTTCTTACTAGCAATGTCTAAATTTATCTGAAAAAGTTACATTTTAATATGGGTGGGCTCTTAATGATTATTGATCTGAAGGCTACAAATTTTATTTCTCACATGTCTATGAGTATATAATAGATGTGAATTAGGTCTGGATATGGCATTAGAAATATCAGAGCAAGGTTTCGTCTGGTCCTTGTCAGTGTTTATATCACAGTTCAGTTTTTGAAGAACTGCTTTTTCTTTGGATCTGCTCTGAGCGTGATCAGTTTAGAAGTGAGAAGATGAAGGACTTTAACAAATCTGAGATCGAAAGTTACCTGAGTCTTTTAATTAATATTTACTGAGCTATAATTGATGTATACATTATATTAATTGCAGGTGTACAACAGGATGAGTCAATATTTATACTATATACTGTGAAATGTCACCTAATCACTTTAGTTAATATCCATCACCAACATAGTTACAAATTTCTTTTCATTTTAGATGCTATACAAAAACATTTTATGAAAACCCATCTCATAACAACTCAAACTTTGTTGTTCTACTTTGCCATCTCATATCTCATTGAGCACAGAATTTTACAGAAGAAAACATTAGAGTTCAGAAGGAAAGTAACTTAGCCTAAGACCAACTGGTTTAATTAGCTAACAAAGTAAAGGTTGGAACCTAGTCACATAAAGCCCCATCCATTGCATTTACACTAACCCTAAAAGATCTTCCTGTCTTTGTTACTATATTCTGAATAATATTACCTAAATATAAATAAAATAGTATTGGAAACATTTAACCTCAGGTTAAATGCAAATACACTTAAATTGTATTTGTATCCCTCAATTATAACAAAAATCTTTATAAACAGGAAAGAAAGGCATACTCCATTGAAGAATAGCAAAACGAAACTGACATTCTCAGAATAACTCATGTGAATGAAACATTCTAATAACTCACCTGGAAATCAAGCACTTTCCATGTTATTCCAGAAGTTAAATTTCTTTCTGAACAATTCACAGACAGATACTGTATATAATAGTACTGAATGACATGTTTATTACAGTTCAAAGTTGGTAGATATGATTTACAGCTTGGGCTGCTTCTAAGTAAGATTGCACATGTGAAGACTGCTGTACATGACCTTTCTCATTGACTTTAATAAGGTTACTTTATAGGCTTTTCAGTTTTTGACATGTGTAATCACTTTTGACTAATTAAAACATAGCCACAAAGTATAGCCCTTGAAATGAAGCCTGCTATAAAGATAATTGCTTAGTGTAAAATATTTGGATATGGCAAAACAAATGTCTTAGTGTCCTGCCTTTTGTTTTCAGCCATGAGAATATCATGGCCTAAAACAAATTCAAAATGAGATTATGGAAGACGTGTTTCCCATCTTCTTCAGTCTTCTTGCTTTCCTCTTCTCTGCATTAGTTCTTATTCTAACTCACTGACTTCTTTCATTCATTCATTCTTTAATTTATGATATTTATTGAGATTGCTTCTAGTTGCCGGGATACGCAGATTTGCAAAATATGCTAATGTAACTCAGAATCTAGTCAGAGAACAAGACTTAAAAGTAAATAAAAGCTGTAAGGTATTAAGTTTTAAAATATAAATGTGCATATGGTATTAGTGGATACTAAAGAAGGGAGTAACTATCTCTAATTGTTATGATCAGGAAAGATTTCACAATGAAGTCATGTTTAAGCCAAATCTACATGGATTATTGTTTTCCAGACTCACAAAGTGGGTCTTGTATTACAGATAGCAGACAATATTATGATTAAGGGAAGCTGTTAGAGGCATAAACTCGGTTTCATTCATCTTTGTATACACTTCACCTAGCTTAGTGTCTGAAATGTTATAGCAATCCATAAATGCTTGTTATAAAAAATATATTGTGTATGGGGAATTTAAACACTTTAGTTTTGATTGGAGCATATGATTAATGTGAAGGTGGCGAGCATGACTCTAGAAAGATTGGTTTTGATAGATCACAAAAAGAACTCCTGATACCAGGTTAAGGAGTTTGACCTTTATATAATGGTCAAATAAAAGTCATGACCAGATTATAGTATAGTGTTGACTGACTTGAACAAAGCAAAATGGGGCTAAAAAATGAAATGAGTATTATCTAGAAGTAGTTGTGCTCGCCATGCTTAGTCTTAAGTTGTGTCTGACTCTTTGCAATCCTTTGGACTGTAGCCTGCCAGGCTTCTCTGTCCATGGGATTTCCCATGCAAGAATACTGGATTGGGTTGCCATTCCTTTCTGCAGGACACAAGTAGTCCTAGTAAGAGAGAATGTGGCTTGAGGAAGAGGAGAAAGAGTTGAGAGTAGAAATATAAAGAACAAAATGGATGAGGGCAAATTTAGTGGTAGAAGGACCAGTTAGAAATCTATTACAATAGTCCATAAAGAAGATATTAAATGCCTGAATTAAGACTTTGACAGGACTAAAAAGAGATAGATTTTTTTTAAATTTATTTTATTTTTTTTAATTTTTTTTAATTTTTAATTTTTATTTTTTTAAATTTTAAAATCTTTAATTCTTACATGCGTTCCCAAACAAGAGATAGATTTTTAAAATAACTTAAAGGTATAGTATATAGATCATGTTGTCTGAGGATTATTGTATTAGAAGAAAGAAGTCAAAGATGACAGTCCTCCTGACTTGAGTACAGGGTTGGATCATGACTTCATTTACCTAGTATGAGAGAAAAATAAGTTTCAAGTGGAGCTCTGAAAATAAATCCTGTTTCGAAGATAATAGATTTGAAATCACATGGAAATAGTGAACTGGCAGTTAAGGGATTTGGAGCTTAGAAAGAGGAGGCTTTTAGGACAAGGGAAGTAGACACTTTCTGTTTTTTCACTTCTCAAATTTGTTCCCTGCCCAGCTCTTTTTCCAGGAGGCCAAGTTTATGAAATGATTCTCTTAGCTCCATCTCAT